>NC_060145.1:12738500-14086500 GCF_021461385.2 Schistocerca piceifrons | reverse complement strand
CACAATAGCCTCTTCAGCATGCTAAGTGAGCTCCCCAGGCCTACATACCTAGTGGATCTGGTGTTTCTTCCTGTCCCTTGCTGCCATTTTCCTAAGAGAGTACCATTATTCGCTGTACGTCTCAACTGCCGACGAGTAACAGATTTGCGTTCGCCGCCTCTTCACACAGAACACAACACATTTCCCAACATGCGAAGCTAGTTTCAGTTTCGGTTTCAGTGTAAGACTACACTTCGCACCAGTTGATTATGGGGGCTGGTGCGACACCAAGAGTTCTCTCCACTCCCCGTGTCCCCTGCAGAAGGTGCCCAGACCTACCACCGAAACGCCACTCGCAGTCAAGTGGACGGGTACTGGTGGTCCATGCATTTCCTGCGGAGGAGACACTGTGCACAGAAGAGGACAGGGTAATAGGTTAGGTAACTTTGATATCTAGATCTCTCTTGGTAGTCTTTCACAGTACTCAGGGCGACTTCCATCTGATTTCGAATAGCAACTAATTGATTCAAACACAGTGGGACATTTCGCTCGGTACAGTATTTTACAGAAAAGTAAAGAAATAACTATACATTAGCCTTTCTGTTTCTCTTTTATTCCATGAGTCATGCGCCACGAGATATCACCAGTACTCTTTCAGATTTAAGATATTTAAGCTTAGTACAAGTTTCACTATTTCTCTGAAACGTTTTTCAGGTTAAGGTCAGTAATCAATTCGACAATAGTGTTAATTTATGATAAAAGCGAAAAGCACATACATCTTTTAAAACAGAAAACTAAAATGATATAATTGTTACTTATTTACAGTAACTGTAAATCACAAACGCCGATCTACTACGAAAGAGGTTCTACAAAACACTCGTAACCTACGAAAATCTTTGCAAACGTCAAAAAATTCACAAAAATATACCATTGTTTCACGTAAATGTAAAGTGAAATCAAGGAACTATTGGTTTCGAAGCAGTGTATTGTGGCTCAAAGTTGTTCGAAATAACGATGTAAGTCTACAAATGACGATATTAAACTGCACAATGACATTCCCCTGCTTCATCTCTTCGTTGATAGTCCTCGGAGCCGACGTACTGAATAATAAACTGATGAAAAATGGCGGAGGGGGGGGGGGGGGGAGTTCAACACCGATTACTGTAAATGATGTAGTCGACAGTTGCACAGTTTCGTTTCACAGTTCCTTACTTTTACTGTTCACATCCCCATAATATTAACAATTTTATGGCCCTTTGATAAGTCTCATTAATACTGCTACAATAGTTTACCGTTGAACTTCTATGAGCAGTAAAACACTAACCACACAGTTGTACAGAATAATACGATACGTGTGACACTATTGAACAGACACTGCCATAAACACGGCCTATTTGCACTCTTAAGTTGATATATCGTTGTTACTTGAAACAGTACATAATTCCCCTCTGAAAATCGGCCGTGGACTGACTGTCTCATGACCAAAAATCCATCCTTTATATATATCCTCACAATAATAAGTATTGACCCTATAGATTGTTCGATATTTAAAATACAGAAATTACAATTAAAACATAACTCATTCAATTAACTGAATCTACCGAAGAACTCGTTCTTTGCAACAGTTTCCTTTACCACAAAGGTTAGGCCGAATTATTTGTTTAAATAATACTTTTGACAAACCTGGTAATTATTTTTGAAATAATAAAGGGCTGGCTTTGCTAATATGTTTTCGAATGGAGTCAAATAAAAACTTTAAGAATCCTACTAGTTCTTCTTCCAAATCCTAGTAGTTCTTCTTCCAAATGTTTATAATTAGTGTACAATTTGTATCTGTTTATAAATCAACAATAGAATCTAAGTCCCGAAACAATTACTGACTTCACCATATAACAAAAGTATTGACTAGGAGTGGTCAAAATGAATTAGGAAATTAATTACATACACAAAACTAAGCACAATATTAGACCCAGTGCTAATTATTTAAGACTGACGGCCAACGTTTCTCTTTTATGGAAATGCAGATTATACTTACGTGTGTTACTGGTAGATTAGGAAATGAGACACTTAAAGTAGTAAAGGAGTTTTGCTATTTAGGGAGTAAAATAACTGATGATGGTCGAAGTAGAGAGGATATAAAATGTAGACTGGCAATGGCAAGGAAATCGTTTCTGAAGAAGAGAAATTTGTTAACATCGAGTATAGATTTAAGTGTCAGGAAGTCGTTTCTGAAAGTATTTGTATGGAGTGTAGCCATGTATGGAAGTGAAACATGGACGATAACTAGTTTGGACAAGAAGAGAATAGAAGCTTTCGAAATGTGGTGCTACAGAAGAATGCTGAAGATAAGGTGGGTAGATCACGTAACTAATGAGGAGGTATTGAGTAGGATTGGGGAGAAGAGAAGTCTGTGGCACAACTTGACTAAAAGAAGGGATCGGTTGGTAGGACATGTTTTGAGGCATCAAGGGATCACAAATTTAGCATTGGAGGGCACCGTGGAGGGTAAAAATCGTAGAGGGAGACCAAGAGATGAATACACTAAGCAGATTCAGAAGAATGCAGGTTGCAGTAGGTACTGGGAGATGAAGAAACTTGCACAGGATAGAGTAGCATGGAGAGCTGCATCAAACCAGTCTCAGGACTGAAGACCACAACAACAACAACAACAACATGTTAATGGTAATTAGTCGAATATGAAAAAAATGAATTTACGGAGGGAGATGGTAAAACAAGACAGTAACTAAAGAGATCCCAGCTTGCTTCGTCACAGCTTCTGAAAAGCGTAAGTTATGTTTGCAATTGACACTATAGAGGGTGTCTGGGGAGCAGGGAATATAATTAAAGTGCTACAGGACAAAAAAATATTTATCGAATATGTAACGTTTTTTGTACGAACACATTGAGGAACTTCTGCCATTCATGTACGAAAAATTATATCCTCCATACGACCACCCAAGGCCGCGCGCCAACGAGCAACGCGTTCACAGAAGTTCTCGATGACGCGTTCTCAAACATCTGGTGGGATGCCGTTAATGAACCTTTTAATTTCATCCTTTAATTGGTGTATTGTTTGTGGTTTGTTCACGTACACATTTATTTCATAAATCTCCACAAATAAAAGTCACAAGTCGTACGATCGCATGATCTGGCAGGCCATTCCTGCTTGCCACACGGAGAGCTAATTCTCGGAGGTATGTACCGTCGATGCAACCAATTGAAGACAGTTCGTTTCTCATAATGTATGGCAACAAACAAACTGCCTTCAATTGGTTGCATGGACGGTACATACCTCCAAGGACTTAAAGCAACTAAGGGAAAGACGGAAAACACAGAAAATTACGAGTGAGATTTTTTTGAGGAAACTTTTCATTCAGCAGAACAATCGTTTCATGGGATGTGTTACATGTGGCACCATCTTGTTGAATCCAAAAATCGTCAGTCAGAAAGCATGTTTCGGTTACGGTCCCCGTTCACAGTGACGGTAGCTTCCTCAACATGTTCAAAAAAGTACAGGCCGATCACTCCTCGTGCCCAGAACCCACTGAAACGTAACAGCCCATTAAGACCCCACTTAAAACGAACATTTTCCAGTCTAATTCAGGATCGCACTTGTAAATAAAATATGTAATTCGTCTAGAGAAAATTATGACTGAGAAAATAGCTGTTTAATCTCTTTCACTTCAAAGTGTAGAAGCTCTCTAAGTGAAGGGAACAATTCCCATGAAGGGAGCCTGTAGTAATTCACAAAAAATGTAAATGTGTTATTGTAATATTTTATTTCAGAATTTATTCTCGAATAAAATAACAGACATGTACTAATATCGTAGTGTACTAGCTGTTCTGGAGTAAATATATAATCAGATATGTATTTTCAATTTTTTTGTATCAATTTTAATTGTTAATTAATCAAATATTCATTTTAAACAATGCCGAGGATTGTTCGGGATGGTTAAGTAAGTATAAATAGTTACAGCCATGTTGGCAGTGTGGGTCAGCACTTTGAGTGCATTTAGACAGAAAGCATGTAGCTAGTTGACCTTGATTTATTTCATTATTGTAAGTATGTTACAACTTGTTTCAGATTTATCAAAATTCTTTTAACTGAGATTATAATAAATTTTCAATGGAAACAAAAAACAGGATTAATTATTCAAAAAATAACTTTATAGTTTTTTTTTCAGTAACTGCCTCTAGGACTTATACTGCGACAGATTTTCGGATACGATGAGCAAAACAACCACTGAGAATGTTATACCACACTACACAGTCGTGCGTTGTGTATGCACCTCGTCTTCAACTGTGGGTTTTCGTTAATTCAGACTCTGCAGTTCTGCTTACTGAAGTGCCCACTGAGGTGGAAGTGCGCCTCATCTCGGAAAATAATTCTTTTTGTGAATTTCTCGTTCTCCGCTTGTCGAGCCAAGACCTACTGAGCAAATCGATGTCTCTTTCCATGATCTGCAGGCTTCGACTCTTACGTAAGTTGAATCTTGTACGCATGCATTTTCAGATCTTTTGAAAGGTTTCATGCAGTGAACTTGGTGACGAATTCAGCTTATGAGCTCCTCGACGAACCGATTTCCAGGCGCTGACGGTCACACTGTCACATACGACAACAATGTTTCCCTGTGTGCCTACAGAGCGCGGTCGTCCTGCTTCCTTAAAGTTTGAAACGGATGCCGTGCTCTCAAACTTCCGGATCAACTTCCGAACTGATGATATGGTTAGAGCAGTATTACATCAGAGTGTCACACGCAGTTCACGAACGGTTGCCATGCTAGTTTCACTGTTTTTGTAATAACTTTGTATCGCTTGGATATGTTGTTCAGTTGTCATCTGCCGCGTGACGAAAATAAACTACAAATAACAATGCTCACCACACAAAAGCTATCAGGCTACTAATGTGAAGGATCGCAAGTAACAAACACGAACAAATCACGGCGCAGAATTTAAATTCATCCTTACTTCCCAGACACACGTTATCACTATACAACATATCAAGACACACCTGCTACACTTCTGCTCATAAATTAAGAATAATTGCAGAATGTGGTGCCACACAACGTGGCACTACACAAAACTAGCGCTAATAGCATGGGCACATAGGGAACACACACGACACAGATCTGTAAGTCCACGGTATTGGTGATAGGTTGAGAGAACTGTCCCGAAACACACGTGCTACAAAACGCCACTGTTTCCTGTGGATGCACCCCGACATCAATATGGGATATGGTCACCATGCACACTTACACAGGCCGCACAACGGGTTGGCGTACTCTTGATCAGGTGGTCAAGCAGCTGCTGGGGTATAGCCTCCCATTCTTGCACTAGTGCCTGTCGGAGTTCCGGAAGTGTCGTAGGGGTTTGAAGACGTGCAGCGATACGTCAACTGAGAGCATCTCAGACGTGCTCGATGGGGTTTAGGTCTGGAGAACAGGTACTGTTCTGTTTCAAGGTACTCCTCCACAATGGCAGCTCGGTGGGGCCGTCCGTTATCATCCATCAGGAGAAAGGTAGGACCCACTGCACCCCTGAAAAGGCGAACATACAGGTGCAAATTGACGTCCCGATACACCTGACCTGTAACAGTTCCTCTGTCAAATACATGCAGGTGTGTACGTGCACCAATCATAATCCCACCCCACACCATCAAACAACGGCCTCCATACAGTTTCCTTTTCAAGGACATTAAGGGGTTGGTATCTGATTCCTAGTTCACGCCAGACGAAAACCCGGCGAGACTCACTGTTCAGACTATACCTGGACTCTACTGTGAACATAACATGGGACCACTGTTCTAATGACCATGTACAGTGTTCTTGACACCAGGCTTTACGGGCTCTCCTGCGACCAGGGGTCAGTGGAATGCACCTTGCAGGTCTCCGGGCAAATAAACCATGTCTGTTCAATCGTCTGTAGACTGTGCAGTTAGCAATAAAAGTCATTGAAAAACATGGAAGGGAAAATGTCAGAAAAATCTTAGGACGAGAATGTCAAAACGAAATTTAGATGAAAATGAAATCACAGGAGATGTATCAACTTAAAGGAACAAAATCAGAAATACTGTCAGGAAATTGCGATCATAGTTTTATGGTCACCTATAGAGAAAGAACAGGAGGTTGTGAAGCAAAATTCTAAACTTCATCTTATCGATGCAACCCCACAACTGGCTAACAGAAGTTAATGAAGACCTAAAAAAATCGGCATTTTTGAAGATACGATTCAAGATAGGTCGATACTCAGAAGCCTAATTTACAAACAGAAATTTACTGAGAATCGTACCACACATAATTAACGGTTGGCACCAGAACGCAAAAAGAAATCAGAAACAAACTAAGAGATACGAGGAGGAAAATAAGAAAAAAGTGCTAAATAAGTTCAAACGCGCTACCAGTATGGGCACAACGAATAAAAAAAAGTAATGATGAACCTCCAGATGTGACCAAGTAAGGGAGTGAGGGATAGGGGAATGACCGGCAAGAAACAGCAAAATATAGGCTAGGGAGATAAACACAGGAAGAGGGTAACTGTGTGTGTGTATGTTGTTCGTTGTTGTGGTCTTCAGTCCTGAGACTGGTTTGATGCAGCTCTCCATGCTACTCTATCCTGTGCAAGCTTCTTCATCTCCCAGTACCTACCGCAACCTACATCCTTCTGGATCTGCTTAGTGTATTCATCTCTTGGTCTTCCTCTACGATTTTTACCCTCCACGCTGCCCTCCAGTTCTAAATTGGTGATCCCTTCATGCCTCAGAACATGTCCTATCAACCGATCCCTTCTTCTAGTCAAGTTGTGCCACAAACTTCTCTTCTCCCCAATACTATTCAATACCTCCTCATTAGTTACATGATCTACCCGTCTAATCTTCAGCATTCTTCTGTAGCACCACATTCCGAAAGCTTCTATTCTCTTCTTGTCTAAACTAATTATCGTCCATGTTTCACTTCCATACGTGGCTACACTCCATACAAATACTTTCAGAAACGACTTCCTGACACTTAAATCTACGAGGTGTGGCTAGAAAAAAACCGGACTAGTACTGGTGAAACAATAAAACGAATGCAATAAGGCGGAAAGTCGCGTGGCCTGTCACGTGACTCTCGCTCCGCCTACTGCTCGAGTTTCATCTGCCTCCTGCACTCAGTCTGCCCGTGGCGTCTGTTTTAAGTAGTTGACGTTTTGTCTGTGCGTCGGAAAATGTTGAGTGTACAGAAAGAACAGCGTGTTAACATTAAATTTTGTTTCAAACTAGGAAAATCTGCAAGTGAAACGTTTGTAATGTTACAACAAGTGTACGGCGATGATTGTTTATCGCTAACACAAGTGTTTGAGTGGTTTAAACGATTTAAAGATGGCCGCGAAGACACCAGTGATGACACTCGCACTGGCAGACCATTGTCAGCAAAAACTGATGCAAACATTGAAAAAATCGGTAAACTTGTTCCTTGTCAACTCCTGTTAACTCAGACACTGCTCTGATTGTTAAACGGCGATCTTGTCGAACTACACTCCATTATCCTCGTTTTGCTTTTGTTGATGTTCATCTTATACCCTCCTTGCAAGACACTGCTCTTCCAAGTCCTTTGCTGTCTCTGACAGAATTACAATGTCATCGGCGAACCTCAAAGTTTTTATTTGTTCTCCATGGAATTTAATAGCTACTCCTAACTTTTCTTTTGTTTCCTTTACTGCTTGCTCAATATACAGATTGAATAACATCGGGGAGAGGCTACAATCTTGTCTCACTCCCATCCCAACCACTGCTTCTCTTTCATGCCCCTCGACTCTTATAACTGCCATCTGCTTTCTGTACAAATTGTAAATAGCCTTTCGCTCCCTGTATTTTACCCCTCCCACCTTTAGAATTTGAAATAGAGTATTCCAGTCAACATTGTCAAAAGCTTCCTCTAAGTCTACAAATGCTAGAAACGTAGGTTTGCCTCTCCTCAATCTTTCTTCTAAGATAAGTCGTAGGGTCAGTATTGCCTCACGTGTTACAACATTTCTACGGAGTCCAAACTGATCTTCCACGAGGTCGGCTTCTACCAGTTTTTCCATTCGTCTGTAAAGAATTCGAATGAGTATTTTGCGGCTGTGACTTATTAAACTGATAGTTCGGTAATTTTCACATCTGTCAACACCTGCTTTCTTTGGTATTGGAATTATTATATTCTTCTTGAAGTCTGAGGGAATTTCACTTGTCTCATACATCTTGCTCACCAGATGGTAGAGTTTTGTCAGGACTGGCACTCCCAAGGCTGTCAGTAGTTCTAATGGAATGTTGTCTACTCCGGGGGCCTTGTTTCTACTTAGGTCTTTTAGTGCTCTGTCAAACTCTTCACGCAGTATCATATCTCCCATTTCATCTTCATCCTCTTCCATTTCCATAATACTGTCCTCAAGAAAATCGCCCTTGTATATACCCTCTATATACTCCTTCCACCTTTCTGCTTTCCCTTCTTTGCTTAGAACTGGGTTTCCATCTGAGCTCTTGATATTCATACAAGTCGTTCTCTTTTCTCCAAAGGTCTCTTTAATTTGCTGTAGGCAGTATATCTTACCCCTCGTGAGATGTATGTAGAACAAGCAAAACGCGAAACCAAACTAGGCGAAGGAATCGGATCGACAAGACTTGGAACATAAGAAAGACGAGGAGCATAGCCGTCTCTGTCTGATTAGAACAACAAACACGCTGCAGTCACCGGGAAGTCTACAGGAAGGCGCAACCGGCCATCTGCAAACTTCCCGCCGCCGCAGTTTCACAGAAGTGATGACGCGTTCTGTTTACACGCTGCGTCAACTCGGACCGCAGCTACCCGCGGGTTGTGTGAATGAAGGGAGAAAGGAATGCCTCGCAGCCGGCGGTTCTCTGCTGTGGAGTGCGCTCGGCGGCCACTAGAAGGCCTATTTGTACACTGGTGTCCAAAATTAAAGCAACAAACTGCTATTCCCCAGTCCTGCGTCTGATTCACACTGTCTGCAGATGTCCGTACGATCGTGTTCTGCACGAACGACGGCATTCCGGTCAATGGACAACCACGCCAACAATGACGTCATGGCACCTACCAAATGGGGATAGTTTTGGCCAGGTAGTCTCACATCCACGGTCGCTGCATGCACAATCACAGACGGTGCAGTGTGGCACAGAGAAGACGTTCTGCTGTGGATGACTGTAGGAAGAATGGAAGCGGGAGACGCAAACTGATGTGACCCGATGGCTTAGTGTGACCCATTCTGTTGTTTCTCGGATGTGACGACAGCTTATAGAGACCGAAACTACATCTCGGAGACCAGTAGAAGGCCGTCCACGTGTGAAATAAAAAACAGTGGCCCATTATTTGGCTGTAAGGACACGCCAGTACCGCCTTACTACTGCACTGCTACTGGCATCTGACCTGGTAGCATCCACTGGACGTGTTGTATCGAGGCAAACGGTGTAGGGAATGCTTCCACAGAGTGGCCTTTACTGTCGGAGACCTGCTCTCTCTGTGTGTGTGTGTGTGTGTGTGTGTGTGTGTGTGTGTGTGTGTGTGTGTGTGTGCCTCTGATGCGTCTTCACAGAAGGTAACGTTCACAGCGGAGTCGTCAGCATCCCACCTGGGCGGTCGAACAGTGGGGCGCTGTTCTTTGTGCTGGAGAGCGATTCTCGGCGGATTCACCTCCAAACATTGTGGAAAGAGACCGATATCGAGGAGGATCGCTAATGATATGGGCAGGGATTATGTTTCATCACTCGAACATCTGTTCATGAAATTGCACGGGTAAATCGGAATGATTTACCTGCTGTCAAGTATCGTGACGAAGTCTCGGGTCCTCATGTACAGCTGTTGCGAGATGCTGTGGGCAAGAGCTTCGTACTGATTGTAAGTAGGCTGTTTATGTTTTCTTATTGGTAACGCCACGTAGCGCTC
Source organism: Schistocerca piceifrons (assembly GCF_021461385.2). Lineage (NCBI taxonomy): Eukaryota > Metazoa > Arthropoda > Insecta > Orthoptera > Acrididae > Schistocerca > Schistocerca piceifrons. The sequence goes on along the minus strand of NC_060145.1, from coordinate 14,076,604 downwards.
TGTATGAAAATCACTGGCTGTGCTGTGTGCAGTCTGTGGCTAGTTTGCATTGTTGTCTGCCATTGTAGTGTTGGACAGCTGGATGTGAACAGCGCGTAGCGTTGCGCAGTTGGAGGTGAGCCGCCAGCAGTGGTGGATGTGGGGAAGTGGGATGGCGCATTTCTGAGAGCGGATGATCTGGACGTGTGTTCATCAGAAAAAGTACATTTGTAAGAATGTATGTCATGAACTGCTATATATATACTTTTGAACGCTATTAAGGTAAATACATTGTTTGTTCTCTGTCAAAATCTTTCATTTGCTAACTAGGCCTATCAGTAATTAGTGCCGTCAGTAGTTTGAATCTTTTATTTAGCTGGCAGTAGTGGCGCTCGCTGTATTGCAGTAGTTCGAGTAACGAAGATATTTGTGAGGTAAGTGATTTGTGAAACGTATAGGTTAATGTTAGTCAGGGCCATTCTTTTGTGGGGATTACTGAAAGTCAGATTGCGTTGCGCCAAAAATATTGTGTGTCAGTTTAAGTACAGTCTTTTACAATTTTTCTAAGGGGACGTTTCATATGTCGACCCTTAGCCGAGGATAGCTCACTGGAATCTTCTGATTTTTTCTTGTAGTTTGTGTAATTAGTGTAGCTATTGTTTATTGCTAGCGCATAATTATAGAGAGAATTTCCTTTGTAGTTGTAGTTTTTCATTGTTGTACAGTAAAACAGTTTTGACATGCATGTAGATTTGCACCAAGTATTTCGCAGCTGCGCTTGCAATTAACTAGATATTATTTTCAGTGCTATGTTAATGTGTTTTCTTATTTTGCTCTTCAAATTGTGCTTTTCTGTGTTGTGTGAAATATTGTGACAATAATGGCGTGTGAAAAACGTAATACTAGGCTCTAAAGTAAACTTAGAAATGACATTGAAGACGAAAGCAGTGTGTTAGCGCCACCGTGTAATGAATTAACTAATGTTCAAACTAGTAATTTGGTAATTGTGCATAGGGAATTGGAGCGGGCGGCAAATAATGGTGTAGACAGTGAAACAAGTAGTGAACAGGGAAGCATTATCGATCGATCGGTCGGTCGGCAACAGCTCGCCTCAGGAATCCGAAATGACAGAACACAATATTGCAAATACTGTAGACTCAGGTTTTGGGTCCTCACCGTTTTCTCAAATAAGTGAAGAGACATTTTCTGTTCGTCAAAATGTGAATGTTGCCGGTGCAAATGCACTGCCGAAATGCATAGAGGAACAGATTCCAGACACTAATACATTATTATTGCAATTAATGCAGCAAATGAAACAAAATCAGAGACAAACACAGCAAAAGCTTCAAAAGTTAGACACAATGGAACAAAATCTTCGGAAGTTAGACACCACGTTTGAACAAACACGTGAAGATTTAACTACTGAGTTACATAAAATCGAAGCGAAATGTCAGAAAGTCTGTAATGACGTAAAAACACAAATTTACGAGCATTTACAACCTATTTTTTCGCGTCATGAAAATGCATTACAGAATCACGAAGCAGCCATAAAGGAACTGCAAACTATTGTTCATGAAAATCATGAGACTTTGCCAGCTAAAATTGACTCAGTTGCATCTACCGATTCGGTTACGCAACTTGCAAAAACTCAGGAAAACTTAAAGGACACAGTAGATACTCTGAAAATTGGTTCAGAAAGACATGGAGAAAATTAGTTCATTATCAGAGAAAGTAGTTTAACTTTCGGATCAGCTAAATAATTTATCTATGAAGGAAAATGATAATCTGAATGACACAAAACCGGTAGTCTTTAATGACACAGAAGAGTGCGAACAAATTAGGAAGTTCAAACAAAATCAGAATCAAATTAAATTAATACGCAACACCAAAGAGAAATCCGAGAAGTACAAGATCAGTTGACACAGGAAATACAAGAATTACATATTTCAAGGGACATTCGCGCTCCAATACGGGAAGAGGGACATACAAATACGGAACAGCCACTAAATAATAACAAAGCGCATTTCGGTAATTATGAAAGAAATTGGCAAGGTGCACCGAATTTTGAAATGGAACCGCCGAAACGACGTAACAATGACCGACATGCGACTCGCCGACATGATGATATTGACTATAAGCTGTTCATCACTACACGCAAATTCAAAACATTTAAGAATTCTGGCAACGACATTCATCCACAAGCGTGGCTTCATCAATTCTCTCATTGTTTCCCCCCCCCCCCCCAACTGGTCATTAGAGCACAGATTAGAATTTATGTGTGGCTATTTAGAGAATGAACCAGCTGTAAGAATGCGATCGGTCATTCACGATTACCACAGTGAAGGCGAATTTTATCATGCCTTCCTCTCAGCATATTGGTCTCAAGCTACACAAGACCAAGTAAAACATAGCATCATAATGATGAAACATTTCGAACAATCTAAATTTTCCAGTCTCGTGAAATATTTTGAAGACACGTGGCACAAGAATCAGTACCTGTCAAACCCATACAGCCCCTCAGAACTCATTCGCATTTGCTTAATCAAATTACCTGAACGTTTATGACATATTATTTTGGCAGGACGTTGCAAAGACAACATTGAAGCTTTTGAGGGACTCTTTCAAGAATAGAAATTGACACTGACAATCGCGGAACGCGAAAACAGGAACACAACAATTACAGGTCACATCCATCGCATAATAACTAGACACGACAAGGCTATTCTCACAATACAAATCGTGACCAAAACAGACACCACCAGTATGACAACCGTTGGCAGAGTAGTAGTAGTAATTACAGGGAAAGATCACCTCTCCGCAACAATGACTATCACAGAGACAATCAGAGAAACAGACAATATGGGAACCAAAATAATTATTATCAAGGGAGACAGAATAACATTAGACGCAACGGACCAGCGCGAAGTTACGATTCAGGGAGAAATTCTCCACCACGTGACCGACAAGAAAGAAACTACAGAAACTACCGACGTGACGACAGACGATATAATCGTAACGACAGACCTGAATTTCATCAGAACTGGCGGGATTCAAACAGGGCTGGGCCCTCTCGGGAAGGTGAATTTGTAGAAGTTAGGTCTCCTAATCCCATTAACAATGCACGTCATCAAAGAGACAGCAGACAATGACTCGCACCGCAGGCAGCCACGTGCGCCGGCTGGCTCAGAGAAAAATAACATAGACGCTAACCTTGAGAAAAATTTGAGCATTCTTTGCCGATGTACCATATACCACATGATAATTCTGTTGAAGCTGGAGCTCTGCATAGCAGGAAGAGTAAAGGCTTGCACCACATTTCACATGTAAAACCTTTTATTGAGAGATAATCTGCTTTTTAACTTAGTCTTTGCCATAAAATTTTTCGCTTCACGCTACTAGTACAATTTGTCACACTGAGAAACTGGTAACATGCAACAATGTTTGAAGTTAAATATCCAGTCAAGAACCAAGAGAAATTATTTAAACAAAATTACAAATGCATTGTTATAGTGAACAGACGACACAGTGTTGTTATTTGTACATTCTTGATTGTTAGTTGTAACGACTATCAGGCTTACATACTTAGAACATAGACTGGTACTGCTAATGAGATTTTAATGCAACATTTTGGTTTACTTGAAAATATATTCTGAATTTAAAGTACTTTCTGTGAGATACCAGATGACACAGTGGTTAGTTTATGAGACAGCTACACGATTTTATCACGACGCTTCTGGAAAGTGTAACATGTTTTAGTAGTAACTTTTGTGGTATAGCTACAATGAGACAGCCTTTTTCATAGCACAACAATATGTTACATTATAGTATTTTCTTGATCACGGTAAGGTACATAATAACGAATATATCTATATGCATAGCATTTCACTTTTGTTTATGATGAGGTAAGTACATTGACTTCTGCAGAACTTTGATTTCGGAGGACGATAACTACGACACTTCCACAGAGATTATCTTACAGCAAGACGCACATTTAGCGCTACAGCACACGCATTTGAGTGATTAATTTTGTACTTAAAACATTTATTTTTAAAGATATTTGAAGTACAATGATACAAAGGTTTTCCGTGATACATTTCATTCCATTGCTGTAATCTGTAACACCTAAGGGTATAATTACAATAATCCTCAGGGGATACACGCCTACTTTGTGTAACATGCGTTTGGCAAGCACGAGGAGCCCTAGCTAATATGGTATTTGCTTATACAACTTTACACATCGGTACCATATTTCTCTAACACATAATTACACAGCTATCTGATAATTTAACTGCGAGAGACAAACATTTCTTTACTACATCAGTGACAAATGTTTACGTAATTACAATATTGGATAACTTCACACTCATGAAATTGTATATTGTCTGTACTTTGTGAACTGTTCATATATTTTTTCGGAACCATTGTGATACTATGACAGCTATGAATGATGTGTTTGGTATGGGATCATGATATTTAAAGTACGTTTGAGGTAGATGACACTATTTAAATGAGTAGAGAATTTTTTTTTTAGGTTTTGAAATTATTGCAGAAAGCTACGACGGTTTTGAGATTTGACTGAGGTGTTATGATATTATTACGACGACGATATGTATTATGCTGTTGAGGAATTTGATTATGCTATGTATTTATTATGATGAAATGTGAGAAGTGTCGCTGCAAGATTGATGTGTTGACGAATATGTACGTGTGTAATAAGGTAAGGAATAAGGAGTAGTGGTTAGGTACTCTGATTTATGAAAAGGATGTTGGAAACCAAGAATCGTACTTTAAGAGTTATGAAATGTGTGCATATGCATGAATGTATCACAATGCCGCCGAAAATTTTTTGGACGCTGTTATATTTACAGGATTTTGTTTCTATGCATTTGTAACGCAAATTATCAACCTGTGAATTTTTTTTGTATGAGACTACCACTGTAGCGGAAACTGCTGTCTTAAATATTTTGGTAAGAAAGGTAAGTGACCATGACGCAATGCGTTGTGAGCGGCCAGGTGTTCCAGCCGCCTTGAGAAAAATCCATTAGGTGGAGAAGAAGGAGGCCATTATCCTCGCTATTGACATTTCTTTGTAGAAAGCATCGCAAATACGACACGCTCAAACTTGATAACATGATTACACTGTAGAGCTCTTAATTCATGATATTTACTGAAATGAAATGATGAGAAACATTTCACATCTGTTGTCTTGCTAGTTGAGAGATTGTTTACTGCATTATGAAATACCATATGGCTAGTGAATGACATTTCACGCCTTGCTTTACCTATTTTGTTTAATATCTAATTCCTAGCTGCACTACAGCATTGGTTAAAATAAAAATTTATAAATGTACTAATATAAATATTTACTGTCTACAGATCCAGCAAATAACAATTTTGTGATGTAATTCCAAAAAAATGAGGGAGCACAAAAAGACATTTCCCTTCAGAGGAACTGCATACATAATTTTCTTTTCAAGTACTTGGTAATTTATTTCATAGAATAAGTTTTTGTGGTGCACCACTTTGATTACTTAGACATTAAGATGTGAATATACATTTCCCTTATCTCTGTTGTTGTCTTTAGTGTACTGTTTTTCCTGCTTGTGGATTTGTCATGTTTAGATATAAGTTATTACATTTACTGCTGCTAGCTTTGCCAATTTGCATTTTTTTTTCATTTCTGTTTGTGTTGATTGTTTTGTGCTGCTGCATTGCCTTGTTCCTTAGTTTAGCATCTGAGCTCAGTTGATTTATGTTAGCTTAAGAGAGGGTAGACTATATAAGAAACTAACTATAGAGGATAGGGAAAGAATGCATTGAGAAGTTATATGAAGAAGATCTGGGTCAAAATGAGTATTGCACACTGAGAAATAATTATTTTGAAAGAAATATGAATTAAATACAGAAAACAGGTATAGATAGGATTTTTTGGGAATAATGATGAATGAAGGGAGATCTCCAAGAAGTAAAGAAAGTTTTGTTTGCAAAATACTGCAGTAAAACAAACCCTGTCGTTTCCTTTTGTATTATTCCGCTATGTGTTTGTGTACTCTTGTATATTTGTGTTCTTCCTGTCTTTATGTGTTTAACTAATACGATTTATGTTGTAGAATTTTTCTAGTACTAAGGTACATTCACTATGATGAGGAATACTGTTATCCTCAAATATAATTTGCATTAATAATATGTTACTCACTTTGTAAAGATGTTTAGACATTATTAATTCTGTTCTGTTTCTATGCTCAAGTGTGAAATTAATGTTTTGAAAACTATTCTCATTACTTTATATATTTACTTATGTCATAATTCCTGCAACACTGATGTATATGTTTATTTCTATTCTTTTGTAAAGGCTGTACTACTACAAATTTATCTGTATTGTTATGTTCTTTAATAATGTATTTTGTACCTTTGTTATTGTATTCTAATGTTATAAAATTGTAATTGACACCAGTTCATCAAATTTCTGATGGTCATAGTATATGCAAAATATGTGAGAAGTTGGGACTGTTAGTGTTTGGACGTGTGTTAATAATTCAGAAGTGACTGATTAACAGCATTGCTGGTTCTAAGGACAATTCCAAAAACTTTGTGAGTGCACATGTGGTGGTTTATGGACTTGCTATATACTCTGCAAGACTCTTCAATGGTGATTGTGCACCTGAAAATTCGCAATGGATGCCTGCTAGCCATCTTTACAAGGACTACTGTGGGTCTACACCTTTGATGGCCCACCAATGCCATTATCTCTACCAGGACTACAGTGGGTCTGCTCTGTGATGACCTACCTACCAATATTCTTCAAAACTTCGACTGACTCTGTGGTGGGTTTGCTCTATTATGGCCCATTACCTGTCTGCATGTCTAGAGTCAGCACCGTCTTTCCGTTGGAAGGACAACACTACTTGTTCAAGACTGCATGGAAATCCACTACTTCTGTGTTTATTTTCTTTTACTGCTCAGACTTTGAAAAAAAAAATCACTGCAATTTTACTGTGATAGATGATCAGGACTGTCTTTATGGACTGTGAGAAAATTTTAGCTTTTGACTAACATTGTATCAATAAGTGTGTGCATTTGATTTCTTTGTTATTGTAATTTTGAAAAATTTTTTCAAATCTGTGTTGCCCACTTCCCAAAACAATTTGTAAAATTTTTTGTGGGGAGCATGGGGGCTATGTAAGTAGGCTGTTTATGTTTTCTTATTGGTAACGCCACGTAGCGCTCTGTATGAAAATCACTGGCTGTGCTGTGTGCAGTCTGTGGCTAGTTTGCATTGTTGTCTGCCATTGTAGTGTTGGACAGCTGGATGTGAACAGCACGTAGCGTTGCGCAGTTGGAGGTGAGCTGCCAGCAGTGGTGGATGTGGGGAAGTGAGATGGCGCATTTTTGAGAGCGGATGATCTGGACGTGTGTCCATCAGAAACAGTACATTTGTAAGAATGGATGTCATGCACTGCAATATATATATATTATCAGTTTTGAACATTATTAAGGTAAATACATTGTTTGTTCTCTATCATAATCTTTCATTTGCTAACTATGCCTATCAGTAGTTAGTGCCTTCAGTAGTTTCAATCTTTTATTTAGCTGGCAGTAGTGGCGCTCGCTGTATTGCAGTAGTTCGAGTAACGAAGATTTTTGTGAGGTAAGTGATTTGTGAAACGTATAGGTTAATGTTAGTCAGGGCCATTCTTTTGTAGGGATTACTGAAAGTCAGATTTCGTTGCGCCAAAAATATTGTGTGTCATTTTAGTGTTGATCAGAATAGGTAGAGAGCGAAATGCGAAATGTCTGAGTATGTTCAGTTCCGTTCAACTGTTTGAAAATGAAATAACGTAGGGGCTTACCAGCACAGTAATTCAATAATTTTTCTAAGGGGACGTTTCATGATGGACGATAATGCTCGACCGAATAGAGCACAGGTGGTTGATGTTTTCTTGGAAATGGAAGATACTGCACGCATGGCATGGCCTGCCTGTTCTACCGATTTGAATCCCATAGAGCATTCCTGGGATGCACCAGGGAACGGGTTGCATCACGTCAGCATCCACCAACCACTCTCCAAGACATGCGAGCATCTCCGCAGGAACAATGGGCGTTATTGCCTCAACATGACATTTATGACCTTATTCACAGCATGCTCCGTCGCTGTCAGCACTTTATTGCTGCCAGAGGTGGTCAGACCCCATAGTGAGCACACTGACCAGTTGTCGGAATGTTTGTGGATATCTGTTGTGTGGAAAAAAAAAAAAAAGAAAAGAACGAACATTTTCGACTACTGTTATGCACGTTGCAGTTGTGTACGTTATGTATTCTTTACATATTTTCTAATTTTCTAATTTGCTATCACCTATTTATACTGATCTGTGACAAAACAAACGCAACCTTACAAAATTTCCGTTTGTTGCTTTAAATTCGAACATCAGTGTATTTTCACGTCCCAAAAGTCCGCCAGTGCACCAATGATACAAACACCAAAATCGTAAGTGGACAACTGTCAACTAAAAAGGTATACACGCGATTTTAGCCCGACAAAAATTGATGCATAACTATCTGCATCCCACACAGGCTGTCGAGTCAATCACAATAAACAACGAGAGGGAGCCCCACACCCGCAGAAGACGTCACTGGGCATCAGTTTCTGGCCGACCACTGTCCCGCCTCCCTCCAAATACCCCAACGGCAACACGAGCAACGAGCAACTAACAAAGAGTCCTACGCTACTTTAGTTTAAGACCTTTCATGTTTAAGTACCAATTTTCTCTATGTATAATCGCCTGAATATCAGCAGAACATGCTTGTAAGTCATTGACCCGCCAGGTTAGCCGAGAGCGCTAATGCACTGCTTCCTGGCCTCGGGAAGGCGCGCCGACACCGGATCGAATCCGCCCGGCAGACTAACGACGAGGACCGGTGTGGCGGCCAGCCTGGATGTGGTTTTTAGGCGGTTTTCCACATCCCACTAGGTGAATACCGGGCTGGTCCCCTCGCCCCACTTCAGTTACACAACTCCTAAACATTTGAAACATGTTTGCACTATTTCATGGATTACACTACACGCTGACAGCTGGTGTACACTGATTCCATCCTGGGGGGTATGGGGTGGCGGCAGGAAGGGCATCCAGCCACCCCTTCAATTAACCATGCCAAATCGGATCGTAAGCATGCTGACCCTGCGAAAAATGTGGGATAAGGCGCAAGCGAAAAAAGAAGATGCTCGTAAGGCATTGCAATATCTTAAATTAGACATAAGACAAATGAAAGTGACCGATAGCAGAAAATAAAAGTAAGTAATTACTCCACACAGTCATGGTTCCCAAACATAGCCCGTGAGCCCACAAGTAAAAATAGAGCATCCACGTCAGAGACACGCCTCCAGATGTGCTGGACGTTCTGTTCAAATGTCACACTTTTGGGACACCTGTGGCTGCGCTGTCAGCTCACATTTCGTATCACCCTGAACTGGCATCGAGCTGAAGACCAGTTTCAGCAGTCTTGGTCATATTTTCGAGGTGTGAGAACCTACATCGTTTCGGTTATCTCATCTCACAGATACGTACATGTAACGCTATACTAGTAAGATGAGCGTCCATGTTAAACTGTGTAATTTAGCAATCAAACAGGCAAAGTTATTTCGAACATAATAACTTACTCTACGCTATCAAGACCGAGACCGGAACCGAACATTTATTTTGTTTTCTCTTGGGTATGCAGTGTGGTAGATGGTTTGAGGTGACGTTGTACTAATAGTACTGAACCGGAATGCTGCTATATCGTATGTCATTTTATTGCAATAAAACAACATCAATTATTGCAGCATTCTGGCTCAACAAGATACCGAAAACATTGTCAATGCTAAAAATCAACTCACAATTTTCTCACATGACGTTCGGAAAGCCATGGCTCGGCTAGACGTATTTTCTGACTTTCGAAAAGCATTTGATTCAGTGCCAAATCCAGGCTTGTTAGCGATACAGGGTATGAAGCGACATCTGTGACTGAAGTCAGGATTTCTTGGTAGGGAGGTCGTAGCGTTTTATCTTGGATAGAGTGTCCTCGTCAAATGTAGATGTGAACTTCTGGTGTACCCCAGGAAAATGCGTTGGTAGAGCACTTGCCCGCGAAAGGCAAAGGTCCCGAGTTCGAGTCTCGGTCGGGCACACAGTTTTAATCTGCCAGGAAGTTTCATATCAGCGCACACTCCACTACAGAGTGAAAATCTCATTCTGGAAACATCCCCCAGGCTGTGGCTAAGCCATGTCTCCGCAGTATCCTTTCTTTCAGAGTGCTAGTTCTGCTAGGTTCGCAGGAGAGCATCTGTAAGGTTTGGAAGGTAGGAGACGAGATACTGGCAGAAGTAAAGGTGTGAGGACTGGACATGAGTCGTGCTTCGGTAGCTCAGTTGGTAGAGCACTTGCCCACGATAGGCAAGGGTCCCGAGTTAGAGTCTCGGTCGGGCACACAGTTTTAATCTGCCAGGAAGTTTCTTACTGTTCATGTTGTATAGTAACGACTTGCCAGGCAATATGAACAGAAGCTTCACACTTTTCGGAAGTGATGCGGTTACCTATAACGAAATACTCCCTGATATAAGCTGCATGAATATTCAGTCAGATGTCGATAAGATTTCGAAGTGGTGTGAAGATTGGCAACTTTCTTTACATGTAAAACTGTGCACCGCACAAAACACAGGAAAGTACTATTCTATGACTACGATATCAGTGAGTCACAACTGGAGGCAGTCAGGCCATACCTGTATGTAACAATTTGTAGGAGTGTCAAACTGAATGCTCAGTCGAAGGCAATGCGGGTCGTCGACTTCAGTTCAGGGGCAGGATACTAGGAACATGTAATCATTCTGCTACTTAGAAACCACACATGCGTCCAGTCTTAGAATACTGGTGAAGTGTGTGGTCCGATACCAAATGGGACTACCGGGGCTTACTGAACAGATATCGGGAAGGGCAGGTCTGTTTGACTCATGGGAGCCACACGGTAATGCCGAAAAAACCTCAGTTGAGTGACGCTTACAGAAAGACGACTGTTATCCCGCGAAAGCGTACTCACGGAGAATCAAGGCCCAGTCTTAAGTGGAGAACGCAGACACACACTTCGGTTGTGTGTGTCGCTCTCGAAGACATAAAACGAAGACGAGACCGGACCACTTACAGCGGGCACGCAGACAATTAGGCAGCCGTTCTTCCTGCCGTCTAAACGCGGTTGTAACGTGAAGAAAGTCCAGTTAACTGCCGGGTATCCTTCGCCATGCACTTCACACGAATTTGTAAACCGTGTATGTAGATGTGCAAAAACTAACGATTCTTTCACAAACTGACGGAAGTCACATAGGGCATTTATCGTTATTCTCACATTCTGATCTTGGCTGCTGTCCCTTCTTCCTTATCCGTATGACACTGTGAGTACACAGTCTCTCCTTACTATGAGGTCCGGCCGCTGTGGCTGAGCGGTTCTAGGCGCTACAGTCTGAAACCGCGCGACCGCTACGGTCGCAGGTTCGAATCCTGCCTCGGGCATGGATGTGTGTGATGTCCTTAGGTTAGTGAGGTTTAAGTAGTTCTAAGTTCCAGGGGACTGATGACCTCAACTGTTAAGTCCCATAGTGCTCAGAGCCATTTGAATTTTTTTTACTATGAGGCTGTCAAACACGCACATGAGAATGAGCTCACCGCGTGACGTATTTTCTCATGCGTTTATTTAATCGAGACGAGTGTTGAATGCTTGACCCGAAATATGTTAAATGGGAGAAAAAATTTCTGTACCTCTTTTTCTCGTATTGGAGGAATGCATTGCACATCACCACTCTTATATTTTACTTTAGTTAGACACAGTTGGCCTCTGTAGGTGATGCGGTTTCCCATTACAGTACACTTTACCCATGGTACAGTCTTAGCTGAAGGGGTCTGCGTTATGTTTTTCTTGTTGTTTGTGTTGGGTTGAACAGCAGTGTGCTCTTTAGATATAAATAAAAACTCAACTAAATAAACTCATACGGGAAAACATTATCCCCAAAACACGAAGTACAGAAATGTTTAAAGCAGTAATTTGCAATAGAGAACATTGCACACAGATAAGTGCACAAATAATTGTATATTCTAGTGATGTCTCGAATCAACTCTAATACTGTTTGATGCGCAACGTAAATCTCTCTGCCCAACACTTTTCATAAAATCTCAGCAGATAAATTACACATTCTTGATGTTCACATAAACAGAAAGCAAGTCCACGACGAAACTGCATTGCTCACACATTTGTAAAGTGGTGTCACTCTCCCGAAATGTGAGCTACTGATGTGTCAGCTGTACACCACATTGACCACAACGTGGTGAGTCCTCTGGTCGGGGTAGGAATCCAAGTGTAGTGACCATCCAGGACTCAGCAAGGAGCGGATGAACACCACAGGCACCAGCGGAGTAGTGCACGCTGATCAAGATGGAATCAGGAAGAAGTCCAAGTAAGAGTAGAAGTTCAAAAATTGTACTTTCCTTTCGACAGCAAACTCATTTCCTTACAGAGGATAGCGGAAAGTGACAGTTGGAATTGATATTTAAAAAAAGTTCTTTTTTACCTACGATACTTAGTAATTTTTTATTTATTTTACATTTCAAATTAAAGGCACACAAAAATTTCGGAAAATACAGAAGAAAATGTAAATATCATTCATTTCTCCATGGTGAACGAACTGTGTCATCAACACTTGCGTTTCCCCTACAAATCATTTTAGAAACTAAGTCGTCTTTTTATTTCGTGAGCCACAGTCATTAGCGGCGAACCCTTCAGTGCCCACACAGTAGCACAAGTGTGTTTTGTCTTCTACACTCATTAAGCCGTTTCTACTCGTCTCGTCACCTCTCCCTCCACATATTTCTTTTCGGCAGTAATTATTATTACCTTCGCGCTTCAGAATTTTCGACAACGTCCCATCACGGTGTCCCGGAACTTTTCGCTACATCCTTTCTTCTTTCTTTCTACTCCAGAGTCCGCGGCCTCAGTTATCCGCTTCTTTTCTGCAAAAGTCAAACAGCTGTGCTTCTTGGAAGTCATTGTTACAGCTAATTGATTTGTATGTTCTGTAGTAAGTTACCCATTGCTGAGAAATCGAAAAAAGTGTTTCGCAGAACCGACTGGAAAACAGTTACTTGAAGAATTGCTCTAACAATTCGAATTACCCAATACTGCGTTGTCACTGATTAGATAATCCTGGTTGTTTGCGAGGTTGTGCGTCATGACAATCGTTTCAAATTATCGTGTATAAGGAAAAGAAAATTTCTCCGATTTAACGAGGTTCTTTTCAAGGTAACTTCACAATGAGTTCGACATATCGACAGATTCCATTTATCGACGTTCGAGAAAACAATAATCGCTAGTATTACCACCCATGAGCAGGCCGAGGTACACATTTGTCTTCATGTGCGTATCTGATCTTACATTCTAAACCAAGTACCGCATGAAACTATGTGGCGGACCAGTATTCGGAAAAGGTCATTAAGCTACAGAGGAAATACCAAGGACTATAACATGGCAGCTTGTGAGAAACCACAAGTACTTAGTTCCCAGTTGGAAGATGGCTCAGGCTTAACAGGACTCGTTGTTGGTACCCATTCCTTTTTGTCCACGGGATACTACTGAGAAGTACTTTTGCGACATTTCCTGTTGTTGTTGTTGTTGTTATCGCCAGTACAGAGACTGGTTTGATGCAGCTCTCCATGCTGCTCTATCCTGTGCAAGCTTCTCCAAGTACCTACTGCAACCTACATCCTTCTGAATCTGCTTGGTGTATTCATCTCTTGGTCTCCCTCTACGATTTTTACCCTCCACACTGTCCTCCAGTAGTAAGCTGGTGATCCCTTTATTTCCTGTCACACCATAATATTCTGTCTTACTAAACACTATTTCCTAATTTACGCAGCCAAACGCCTTTGACAGATCACAGAATATCTCAGTATCCCATAACACAGGGAAAAAGTGCAGCAACTAGATCCCGGATACTTGGACGGGAATCTGAATCGTGTTCCCCGAAATACGACCGTCGTGCCTCCACGTTCAGCAGTGATTGCAAAACTGTTACTGGAGAAACTCGTGTGGCGATAAGAAATTTCAGCTACATGGTTGTAATGGCACCATTTTTAGTGCAGACTTGCTTGTAAGGATGCCACTCGTTTCAGAATGTGAATACTGAAAACGGGAAGCACACATCTGAAGAATAACTAATACTGATTCAAAATGCAACACAAATCTAACACCAAAAGTCATCTTGCTCCACACAAATAGGAAGGTCACAGACACTGGAAAAGACCTTTTATATAAAAGCATTTCTTCATTTTTCATGAAGATATGTTCTGTCTTTGCAGCTAGGTGAGAGGGAGTTTGTTTTTTGCCATTAGTCTTTCGCTTCTTTTATTTATGAAGCATCTTCAGTGGCATGTAATACATGTCTGTCTCACGTCTATAATAAATGCATTATGTAGTTTGTACAAGTATGTATGTTTTACTACGTTATTCTGTTGTTTTTCATATTAGAGGCAAAAAGTTGTTTCTGGCCTGAAAAACAACAATTTGCTTCAAACTTGAAAAACAAGTGAATAAACTGAGGAAACGTAACGTAAAATGCATTTATTGTACGCAAGGTGATTCAGGCGCCCCTACTTACGGGTTTTATGCAACCCGCAGTGCCTTTAGAAATACGTATGAGATTTTCGTACTCTCTCGCTCGCTACACGCAAACTGTCAGTCCTACATTTCAAACCATCAGGACGTTTTTGTAGCATACTTAATGGAGTTGAATTTTGTACTAGGATAGGGTTTTGCTAGATGCTGTAAAATTATTCAAGAAAACATGCAAAACTGATCTTGGAACGCACTTTTCTTTAATATCTGAAAATCCATGGTCGCCTGCGAAAACGTAGTCCAGAAGAAAATTTAAGCACATTAAATTTCCTTCGAAAATATGAAAATTTCGCCTGTGGTTTTTTAAGATGCTGGAGGTTGCATAAGATTTACAGGCTGAATCACCACATATATAAAAACAAATATATATTACGGGCCGTCACTGAATACGTTCCATAAACAAAAGACAGCGAAATGCGTACCACAAAAAACAAGGTTCCTTTTATTTAGCTGCAAAGACGAAACATACCCATCTCCATGAATTTTGAAGAAGCTAAGGAACGACGGAAAACCGGAAAAGATGACGATACTTCATTTTATTTAAGGTAGTGGCGAAGGAAATAAATAATTCTGCGGTTAAACGGTTAAATATTTTCCAGGTGACACAAAGTACGTTGGAATCACCTATACAGTCTTTCCCAACTTTCCCCCTCGTAAATACGGCATGAGTAGAGAAACAAAGGGAACTGCGTTCGACTTTCTTCTCTGAGCACATAAACACACAAACACAAACTTCGTGCGTTGCCCAACAGCGCAGAGACGAAAACAATGTCGGAACCCCTAACATATGTCAGCCTTATCGCCCACTTTACGCAACTTCCGTCGCAAGCGCGATGCAGCAAAGCACAGTATATAACCTTCGAAAGTAAAATTATAACCACGTATATTCAGGGGACTACTGTGAATCGACGGTTTTATCACGCCAGCGAAAAACTTTAACTGGCTTTGACTTGCCGGGCTGATGCAACGGAATAACGTGAACGGAAGGCATCGTTTTGCGCGTAGGTGACCTGCTCTCTAGCAACCGTAAAACTTGTAGCGTTTCACACAAGAGCGTCCGTCTACAGCAGCACAAGCTAGGACGACAATGGAGCAGAAGAGCTCTTTCCCGAAGGAGACGCCAGCTTACACGTCATCTCACACAACGTCAACGCACGCCACTCGACATCACGTTGCGCACTGCTTTCACAGTTCTGTGCAAGATTACTGGCACCAGCTGCGGCCGCTGGTGGGGGGAGGCGGGCTGCCAGTTGCCACCAGACAGCACGCGGAGCCATCTAGCGAGCCGCGTCAGAAACATCGACGTGGAGGCCGACGAGAATGCGACTGCGTGCGCGACGAGAAGTTTGCAAACTGCAGGCTCATTTCCCTAGGATTCAGCCGAGAGCGAAACGTCCGGTTTCAGGCAGCGCGCGGCCCGCAGCGGACTGTAAACTCGAAAGAAGAAAGTTTAATGTCCCGTAGACGTCGAGGTCATGAGTGATGGGGTCACGAGATAGGACTGTTTCAAGGATGGGTAAGGAAGTCGGCCGTGCCTTTCTCGACGGAACCTTCCCGTGAATTGTCCGGAGCGATGTAGGGAAATCACGGAAAACGTAAATCTGTGTGGCCGAAATGTTAGTAATCTCGAATACATGCCGGCCGCGGTGGCCGAGCTGTTCTAGGCGCTTCAGTCCGGAACCGCGCGATTGCTACGGTCGCAGGTTCGAATCCTGCCTCGGGCATGGATGTGAGTGATGTCCTTAGGTTAGCTAGGTTTAAGTAGTTCTAAGTTCTAGGGGACTGGTGACCTCAGACGTTAAGTCCCATAGTGCTCAGAGCCATTTGAACCAAGCCAACCTGAATACATGTCCAGTGTGTGATGTAACCACTGCCCTAGACCTTTCGCTCTGCCTATAAACCGGTGAGGAGGGGATAGGACTGGGGCTGTTACCAGCCATGTGTACTGTGTAATTTATATTGCTTGCAGGTAGTCATCAAGCTGATGACTTTTGCAAACATCAAACACAGGACAAAAGAAAACTTTCACTGTAATAAATACGAGGGTTGGTACTTTAATAGTGGCAACTATTTATTTACAGCTCGTACAAAATAGATACGCGTTTCGAAGTTTTACTGACCTTCGAATTATAACTCGTTGCCACCGATGTGGAAGGCGTAGGATACTCTTAGCAGTGCCAGTTGTGTTGACAGTTCGAGCGGTGCTGTCTATTGCCAGACGAATTTGTAGCAATTCTGAAGCGAATGCCGTGAAGTGTTTCCTTCAGTTTAGAAATCGAGTTGAACTGACGAGGACTTAAGTCAGGGGAGAGCAGTAGGTGGTATAGCACTTGGCAGCCCCATCAGTCAAACAAATCAGTAACAGCTTGCACTGTACGTGCTTGAGCATTGTCCTGCAATATGATGGTCAGGTCCTGCAGAAAGTGTCATCACTTCTGTGTCTATGCTGTTCATTTTTGGAAAACAACCTACGACCAGCTTAGGGACAGAAGGACAATGCTAAAGCACGTACAGTGAAAGCTGTTACTGATGTGTTTGACTGGTGGGGCTGCTAGGTGCTATACCACCTACTGCAATCCCATTAATTAAGCCCTCGTGAGTTCAACTCAGATTTCTAAACTGAAGGAAACACTTCACGGCATTCGCTTCAGAACTGCTACAAATTCGTCAGGCAATAGACCGCACCGCTCGAACTGTCAACACAACTGGCACTGCTAAGAGTATCCTACGACCTCCACATCGCTGGCAACGGGTTATACACAATGCTGGTGACCGCTTTGAACGTCAGTAAAATAAAAGGAGCACTCAAATCAAAGTGAGAGAGGCGAAAAAAGCAAGTAAACTGTTTATTTTAAAAGCAATCGCCATAGCTGTTAATACGTTGACCCCACTGTGAGACAATACGGTCATTGTCTTCATGGCAAAAATGCTTGCGGATGCCAACGGAAGCATGATTGTGCCCAGGCCAGCACCTCTTTGTCCGAAACAAATCAAAGGCCACGAATGTCTTTCTTCAGGGCTCCGAAAGTATGGAAACCGCATTGGGGAGAGATCGTGACTTTGAGGAGAATGTGTAAGGGATTCCCAGAGAAACTTCTGCAGCGTAGTGGAAACAACAGGCACGCCAGCTCCGGGAAAGTCACGATGACCTTTTCTCTTTGACTGCAAAGGACCCTTGCTCACTGACCTTCTGCAACACGGTGCCACAATTAACGCACAGCGGCGAGTGGACACTTTGCAAAAATGCAAGGGCGGCAACAAGTCCAAACGCCCCGCAATATTCACGGACGGCATCGTTCTGTTGCCAGATACTGCCTGCCCACATGTTCAGAGCGTTGTTTTGACTACACTGCAGACGTTTCACTGGAACCCCTTACGCATCTCCCGTACAGTCCCGATCACTTTCAATGGAAATTCCACATTTTTGGAGCCCTGAAGAAAGACATTCGTGAACGTCGAGTAGCTTCGGACGAAGAGATGCACACCTGGGTAGAATCATGATTCGGTAGGCAAGAGGAAATATGTTTCCATCAACCCACTGACTGCCTTGTATCCCAGGGCGATAAATGTACACTACTGGCCATTTAAATTGCTACATCAAGATGATATGCAGATGATAAACGGGTATCATTGGGCGAATATACTATACTAGAACTGACATGTGATTACATTTTCAAGAAATTTGGGTGTATAGATCCTGAGAAATTAGTACCCAGAACAACCACCTCTGGCCGTAATAACGGCCTTGATACGCCTGGGCATTGAGTCAGAGCTTGGATGGCGTCCACAGGTACAGCTGCCCATACAGCTTCAACACGATACCACAGTTTATCAAGAGTAGTGACTGGCGTATTGTGACGAGCCAGTTGCTCGGTCGCCATTGACCAGACGTTTTCAATTGGTGAGAGATCTGGAGAATGTTCTGGCCACGGCAGCAGTCGAACATTTTCTGTATCCCGAAAGGCCCGTACAGGACCTGCAACATACGGTCGTGCATTATCCTGCTGAAATGTAGGGTTTCGCAGGGATCGAATGAAGGGTAGAGCCACGGGTCGTAACACATCTGAAATGTAACGTCCACTGTTCAAAGTGCCGTCAATGCGAACAGTACATGACCGAGACGTGTAACCAATGGCACCCCATACCATCACGCCGGGTGATACGCCAGTATGGCGATGACGAATACACGCTTCCAATGTGCGTTCACCGCGATGTCGCTAAACACGGATGCGACCATCATGATGCTGTAAACAGAACCTGGATTCATCTGAAAAAAAATGACGTTTTGCCATTCGTGCACCCAGGTTCGTCGTTGAGTACACCATCGCAGGCGCTCCTGTCTGTGATGCAGCGTCAAGGGAAACCGCAGCCATGGTTTCCGTGCTGATAGTCCATGCTGCTGCAAACGTTGTCGAACTGTTCGTGCAGATGGTTGTTGTCTTGCAAAGGTCTCCATCTGTTGATTCAGGGATCGAGACGTGGCTGCACGGTCCGTTACAGCCATGTAGGTAAGATACCTGTCATCTCGACTGCTAGTGTTACGAGGCCGTTGGGATCCAGCACGGCGTTTCGCATTACCCTCATGAACCCACCGATTCCATATTCTGCTAACAGTCATTGAATCTCGACCAACGCGAGCAGCAATGTCGCGATACTATAAACCGCAATCGCGATAGGCTACAATCCGACCTTTATCAAAGTCGGAATCGTGATGGTACGCATTTCTCCTCCTTACACGAGGCATCACAACGTTTCACCAGGCAACGCCCGTCAACTGCTGTTTGTGTATGAAAAATCGGTTGGAAACTTTCCTCATGTCAGCACGTTGTAGGTATCGCCACCGTCGCCAACCTTGTGTGAATGCTCTAAAAAGCTAAGCATTTGCATATCACAGCATTCCTGTCGGTTAAATTTCGCGTTTGTAGCACGTCATCTTCGTGGTGTAGCAATTTTAATGGCCAGTAGTGTATTAACAGTTATGGCGATTACCTTCGAAATAATAAACGGTTTGCTTACTGTTTTTTTTTTTTATCTGTTTAGTTTTGATTTGGCTGTCCTATGCATACAGGGCGGTCAAAAACAGTCCGAAAATTTTTTAACGCTGTTGAAGGGTAGGTTGTGCTGACAAACAACTGTTAAGAAAAAAATTCGGTACGTTGCACTGTGTCTGAGTTAATTAGCATTGAAGATAGCCAATCAGACCGCTACGCGCTTGCAAATTCAGAAGCGCCGCCCGAGACGGCGTCGCCGAACGTGTTCCTCGTATGGTTTGCTAAAACCGAATAAGATAGCGATACAAAAACTGGACGTGGGACGCGGCAAGGATCGAACCCGAGCCAAGTGCTGAGCAGTCTCGTGCGCTGTCATCTACACTATGAGGACAGCTGACACTAATTTTATCTGGCGGGTCGCTAGAATTTGCCCGCATAGCGTCCTGATTGGCTAGCTTCAATGCTGATTAATTCGGGAAAGGTGCAACCTATCGATTTTCGTTAACAATTATTTCTTAGCACAACCTGCGGTGCAACACCGTTAGAAGTTTTCACGCCTCTTCCGACCATCCTGTAGACGGGCTGACTCAGCTGCCCCTGTTTCATGCAACCAGCAACGCCTTCAAATAAGGACTTCAGTCCAAATTAGCTACCTGTTGGGTTATTAAGAAAACCTATCTCGAATTTTTACTATCATTAAAGAAAGGCAAAAATTGTTACCATCATACAGTGAATACACATTAGCACTCCTCGGAATATGTTCCATGAATTTATCCTACAGATTGTTTAAATCTTGTGGACTGATGATCTTTCCTTGTCAAAGAGTTTACAACTGTGGAGCTGTAATGATCTAACCACACAAAGTAGCGATTTTGCTCGGCCTGAATTCGGGAAGTACTCGCTAGGTTTCCAGAGTTACACAGTGTCACCAGACATCCAGGTCACGCAGTCCCAGTAAACTACTGGCCGGCGGTGTGAGATCGCGGTGCTGGCGTTCAGTACTGTGACTCAGACATTGTTAGTAAGGCGTTAGTAAAGGTACATTTCGGTTAATTTAATATACAAAAGAAAAACTCTTATGTATAAAATAGCATAAATTAAATAGCACGAACCACCAGGCAGCTTAATTCTTCCACGAAGTATATAGTATGCGCTGTTTCTGGTACTTCACAGCTCTTACGCTGGTGGGGGAAAGCTTGTATGTGTATATAATTTAATTTTAAGTGACGCCAAAGGCTGTTCAGTAGTAGCGAATCTAGAGATAAAGCACTGTGGCTGACGGCACATGTATTTTTATAGAAGTGTGCAAAAATTAAGTAGTCAGCCGTGCAGAAACATGGTCGATGGTTGTTAATATTGCAACTATGGATCTGAACTGTGTTTAAGCAATAAATGTAATTTATAAAGACTTGTTTTTGGAAGGAACACCTGTCAAACACCTTCGACCAGATTGCATCCAAAAACACAGTAATACTGCTGGGAGATTTAAATGCTCAAATCGGCAAAGAACGTCATGACCGATCCACAGTAGGCAAATTCCCTGAGCATAAAAGAACCAATGCAAATGGAGAAAGACTTATTAGTTTATGCAGAGGACATGACATAGTTCTAAAATCTACATTTTTCAAAAAAACTCCCTGGAAAACAAACTACATGGGTATCCCCGAATCCGGTCTATGACGAGAAACGACTTGGCCATGTTGCTACAAGCAGACAGTCTACATCAGAGATACTATATGTAAAAGTTGCTGAGAGTGCAGGTTTAGATTCAGATGACTATCTTTCTATCGTTAAATTCAAAATTAGGCCAATCTATAAAAGGAACAGTCAATATCAACCTAAAAAGTCTGACACTCGGAAATTAACTTAGGAAGATAATATCAAGACACTTTTGGAACAGAGAACACCTAAAACATGGGAACAACTTCAAAAAGAAATAGTACAGACAGCAGAAGAAACCATTCTCCTTACCAAAAACTGGAAACATGCCTGGTGGAATGATAAGTGTACGAACTAATCCTAGAAATATATCGAGCTTGAAACATACGGAATACAAATAAAAACGATAAAAATAGGAACTCACTAGGCCGGCCGCTGTGGCCGAGCGATTCTAGGCGCTTCAGTCCTGAACACCG
This sequence comes from Schistocerca piceifrons, assembly GCF_021461385.2. Classification (NCBI taxonomy): domain Eukaryota; kingdom Metazoa; phylum Arthropoda; class Insecta; order Orthoptera; family Acrididae; genus Schistocerca; species Schistocerca piceifrons. Next base: position 14,054,811 of record NC_060145.1, on the reverse strand, counting down.
CTGCTGCTACGATCGCAGGTTCGAATCCTGGCTCGGTCATGGATGTGTGTGATGTCCTTAGGTTAGTTAGGTTTAAGTAGTTGTAAGTCTAGAGGACTGATGACCTCAGATGTTTAGTACCTAGAAGAAAACGCTTTGTTGACAAACAACCAAGAGACATTCAGAGAATATCATTCTTGTGAAACACAACCAGTTCTTTATTCGCACAAATTAATCCGTGTTCTCGCCAGGGGATGTCAAATTGATTCCGTATTTCCATATATCCAGAAGGCTTTTGAAACCGTTCTTCACAAGCGACTTCTAATCAAATTTGGATGTGTCTTGGTTGTTTGTCAACAAAGCGTTTTCTTCTAGGTACTAAACATCTGAGGTCCTCAGTCCTCTAGACTTAGAACTACTTAAACCTAACTAACCTAAGGACATCACACACATCCATGACCGAGGCAGGATTCGAACCTATGGAGTATCGTCTCAGTGTGTGACTGGATTCGTGATTTCCTTATAGGAAGATCACAGTTCGCAGTAACTGACGGAAAGTCATCGAGTAAAACAGAAGCAATGTCTGAGGCTCCGCAGGAAGTGTTATAGTCGTCTGTTGTTCCTCATCTACGTAAACGATTTAGCAGACAATTTGAGCAGCCCTCTTAGATTGTGTGCAGATAACGGTTTTACAGTCTTGGAAAGTCATCAGATGATCAAAAACAATTGCAAAATGATTTGGACAAGATATCTGCGGGATGCGAAAAGTGGCAACTGACTTTAAGTAATGAAAATTAAGAAGTTACCCAAGTGAGTACAAAAAGATATCAGCCAAATTTCAGCTACACGCAAAATCAAGATCTAAAATCCTATGAATTCAGATAAATACTTAGTGATTACAATTACAAATGATTTGCATTAGAACGATCACACAGACAATGTTGTTGCAACGGCGAACGAAAGACTGCGATCTATTGACAGAAAATTTTGAAAATGCAAGAGGCCTACTAAAGAGACTGCCTGTGCTACGCTTCCGGACTACTGGTGTGCGCTCTGGGATTCTCATGAGATAGGACAAGCGCAGGATATCGATAAATTTCAAAGATAGGCAGTTCGCTTTCTACTATCGCGAAATAGGGAAGAGAGAGAACCACGGATACGATACACGAATTTGGGTGGCGATCATGAAAGAAACGCTTTTTTCGTTGTGGCAGGATCTTCTCATGAAATTTGAATCACAGAATTTTTCTTCAGTGTGCGAAAATATTTCGTTGGCGCCCACCAATACAGGAACAATGAAATTACTGTTAAATCAATAGCATTAGCTGCTGACAGGCGTTGGTATACACCAACGGGGAGACCGGGAGACCGAGAATATAAAATAGGGAACTGAGACGTGCTTAAAGCAGAACCATAATTTTAGAAGACTCTGCACAGCCAATGAGATAGCTTAGTAATGGGATCCTCCTTGAGCGCCTTATTATCTAAAATGTTTATGAACAACTTTGAACAAACACATCTCGATAAATAGCCCCTGAGTTCTAAAATACAACAACAGGCACGCATGTTGACGATGTACTGTTCTTGTGGATGGGTACTACCAGACAATTCAACAAATATTTTTTATTATTTTAATAAAATCAGTAACCAGAAACTTTATCACGCATTTTTCTTTAAGGTAATACGTGTTTAGAGCTTTCATCCATCTTCAGTTAACGTAATACATATATGAGTCTTCAGTCAGTAGATAGTTACAACATAGGCAACAACCTGGATGCTGCAGCTGCGCTGTACAGAATACACTAACTGAAGATGCGTGGAAGCCCGAAACAACTATTAGTTTAAATAAAAATACATAACAATGTGGCTGGTCGCTGTATCCATCAAAGTAATACAATACACAGTCACGGAGTTCAACACTGACTAAAGATGATAAAATATCTTCTATATTTAAATTTACATCACAGCAAAATTAAATTTACAGAGGAGCTGGGAGTAGACTATGAGCTGCTTAGACCTCACCTTTTAGGCATTACTATACAAAAATATTTATATAATATATACGAGAATATATACCATGGACCTTGCCGTTGGTGGGGAGGCTTGCGCGCCTCAACGATACAGATAGCCGTACCGTAGACGCAACCACAACGGAGCGGTATCTGTTGAGAGGCCAGACAAACGTGTGGTTCCGGAAGAGAGGCAGCAGCCTTTCCAGTAGTTGCAGGGGCAACAGTTTGGATGATTGCTTGATCTGGCCTTGTAACACTAACCAAAATGGCCTTGCTGTTCTCGTACTGCGAACGGCTGAAAGCAAGGGGGAAACTACAGCCGTAATTTTTCCCCGAGGGCATGCAGCTTTACTGTATGGTTAAATGATGATGGCGTCCTTTTGGGTAAAATATTACGGAGGTAAAATAGTCCCTCATTCGGATCTCCTGGCGGGGACTACTCAAGAGGACGTCCATATCAGGAGAAAGAAAACTGGCGTTCTACGGATCGGAGCGTGGAATGTCAAATCCCTTAATCGGGCAGGTAGGTTAGAAAATTTAGAAAGGGAAATGGATAGATTAAAGTTAGATATAGTGGGAATTAGTGAAGTTCGGTGGCAGGAGGAACAAAACTTTTGGTCAGGTGAATACAGGGTTACAAATACAAAATCAAATTGGGGTAATGCAGGAATAGGTTTAATAATGAATAAAAAATAGGAGTGCGGGTAAGCTACTACAAACAGCACAGTGAACGCATTACTGTGGCCAAGATAGACACGAAGCCCACGCCTACTACAGTAGTACAAGTTTATATGCCAACTATCTCTGCAGATGATGAAGAAATTGATGAAATGTATGTAGAGATGAAAAAAATTATTCAGGTAGTGAAGGGAGACGAAAATGTAATAGTCATCGGTGACTGTAATTCGAAGTAGGAAAAGGGAGAGAAGGAAACATTGTAGGTGAACATGGATTTGGGCTAAGATATGAAAGAGGAAGCCACCTGGTAGAATTTTGCACAGAGCATAACTTAATCATAGCTAACACTTGGTTCAGGAATCATAAAAGAAGGTTGTATACACGTAAGAATCCTGGAGATACTAGAAGGTATCAGATAGATTATGTAATGGTAAGACAGAGATTTAGGAACCAGGTTTTAAATTGTAAAACCTTTCTAGGGGCAGATGTGGACTCTGACCACAATCTATTGGTTATGAACTGCAGATTAAAACTGAAGAAACTGCAAAAAGGTGGGAATTTAAGGAGATAGGACCTGGATAAACTGAAAGAACCAAAAGTTGTACAGAGTTTCAGGGAGAGCATAAGGGAACAATTGACAGGAATGGTGGAAAGAAATACAGTAGAAGAAGAATGAGTAGCTTTGAGGGATGAAATAGTGAAGGCAGCAGAGGATCAAATAGGTGAAAAGACGAGGGCTAGTAGAAACCCTTTGGTAACAGAAAAAATATTGAATTTAATTAATGAAAGGAGAAAATATAAAAATGCCGTAAATGAAGCAGGCAATAAGGAATACAAACGTCTCAAAATCATATCGACAGTAAGTGAAAAATGGCTAAGCAATGATGGCTAGAGGACAAATGTAAGAATGTAGAGGCTTATCTCACTTGGGGGTAAGATAGATACTGCCTACAGGAAAATTAAAGAGACCTTTGGAGAAAAGAGAACCACTTGCATGAATATCAAGAGCTCAGATGGATACCCAGTTCTAAGCAAAGAAGGGAAAGCAGAAAGGTGGAAGGTGTATATAGAGGGTCTATACAAGGCCGATGTTCTTGAGGACAATATTATAGAAATCGAAGATAATGTAGATGAAGATGAAATGGGAGATATTATACTGCGTGGAGAGTTTGACATAGCACTGAATTACCTAAGTCGAAACAAGGTTCCGAGAGTAGACAACATTCCATTAGAACTACTGACAGCCTTGGGAGAGCCAGGCCTTACAAAACTCTACCATCTAGTGAGCAACATGTATGAGACAGACGAAATACCCTTAGACTTCAAGAACAATATAATAATTCCAATCTCAAAGAAAGCAGGTGTTGACAGATGTGAAAATTACCGAACTATCAGTTTAATAAGCCACGGTTGCACAATACTAACACGAATTCTTTACAGACGAATGGAAAAACTGGTAGAGGCCGACCTCGGGGAAGATAAGTTTGGATTCTGTAGAAATATTGGAACACGTGAAGCGATACTGACCATATGGCTTATCTTAGAAGATAGATTAAGGAAAGGCAAACCTACGTTTTTAGCATTTGTAGACTTAGAGAAAGCTTTTGACTACGTTGGCTGGAATACTATCTTTCAAATTCTGAAGGTGGCAGTGGTAAAAAACAGGGAGCAGAAGGCTATTTACAATTTGTGCAGAAACCAGATGGCAATTTTAAGAGTCGAGGGACATGAAAGGGAAGAGGTGGTTGGGGAGGGAGTGAGACAGGGTTGTAGCCTATCCCCGGTGTTATTCCACCTGTATATTGAGCAAGCAGTAAAGGAAACAAAAGAAAAGTTCGGAGTAGGTATTAAAATCCATTGAGAAGAAATAAAAACTTTGAGGTTCGCCGATGACATTGTAATTCTGTCAGAGACCGCAAAGGACTTGGAAGAGCAGTTGAACGGAATGGATAGTGTCTTGAAAGGAGGATATAAGATGAACATCAACAAAAGCAAAACGAGGATTACGGAATGTAATCGAATTAAATCGGATGATGCTGCGCGAATTAGATTAGGAAATGAGACACTTAAAGTGGTGAAGGAGTTTTACTATTTGGGGTGTATAGTGACTGATGATGGTCGAAGTAAAGAGGATATAAAATGTAGACTGGCAATGGCAAGGAAAGCGTATCTGAAGAAGAAAAATTTGTTAACATCGAGTATAGATTTGAGTGTCAGGAGGTCGTTTCTGAAAGTATTTGTATGGAGTGTAGCCATGTATCGAAGTGAAACGTGGATGATAAATAGTTTAGACAAAAAGAGAATAGAAGCTTTCGAAATGTGATGCTATAGAAGAATGCTGAAGATTAGATGGGTAGATCACATAACTAATGAGGAGGTATTGAAGAGAATTGGGGAGAATAGGAGCTTGTGGCACAACTTGACTAGAATAAGGGATCGGCGCCACAGTCATCACAAAAGTTCACACCATCAAGACCGAAGGCGAACACCTCGGGAGTTGACAAACCGTGTATGACGTTTAGCGAGGTGTCCACTCTTAAAGAACGCATACGGAATCATACTGGTGTGACACACTGATGCGAACTGGCGGAATGTGATGGCACGCAGCCTGATACGAAACAGTCTGTCGTGGAATGTGTGGTGAAACTGGCTATCCTGTAAGGTGCAGCTGCAGGCAGTGAGACAATGTGTTTTGTAGGCGCGGAAAAAATAACGATCCAGAGGCTGAACTTGTCCAGCATTCGTATGAGTTGCAATGTCAGACACTTTTTAGGAGGGGTAGTTTGCTGTAATGGAGTATGATTTTTATACGCAGACAAGGAAACAAGCTAATGGAAGTTATTTTGACCAGTTATTGGCCAAAAGCAGTGCTCATATCACAGTTGTAGTTCCCTCAAGCCCATCTACCCACACTTGCAAGACGACGCACACGAGAAAGAACTGTAGGTGCCAAAGCACCTGTAATTTCTCACAGCACAATAAAGAGCTTTCCAGCAAATTTACCATCCAGATTATCAGTAAGCATAGTTGTATACGAATGCGTTAAGGCGTTGATATTACCTGATGTTGATACAACTCTCAAGGTACCTCTGATTTACAGGGTTCCTTTCATATGCATCTCTCCTCAAATCCCGATTGGTCAGAGTTGGAAACAAATTCCTTACTGAACGATTGGATAAGTCTGTTTACCTCATCTACAAATTTTCGGGACGATTCCACAGTTTGTTGTGCACCGTCAACTTGACGCTTTGTTTGAAATTTCGTTATCGTAAGTCCTCCAGTTCTGAAACCCTGTTAACGTAGTAAGTCACTATCATATCTTTTAAATTGTATCGAACGACCTTAAAACGCGCGAGCAGTAGTTTTTGGATCAAGCGCACCTTGCCCTTCTTATCCAATATACTGTCATACTGCTGCGGACTTAGTCGAAATCTGTTTCTAATTGCTTTTTAACTACGCTGCGGATGATCTTCAATGTTCGTAATTATGTTTAGTATCTGCCGCTTGGACAACAACTGTCCTTTACTACATTTCACTGGAAACGGGATTTGTGGCTCCCTGTCCGACATGAAGGATGAACTATATGGCTCGACAACTGTTTCACTTCCACTTTCTAAGAATGTTTCGTCATCATTGTACTCCTGATGTACATTTCCCGCACAGTTGAGCGTATGAGACACCATGCATTCCAATCATCTTGCAGGAACGCTGGTATTTCATCTGCTATTTATTTCTGACCGTGCAATTTCGTGGGTTCCTTTCCGACGAAATGTGAACTTCGGCAACTATTGTGGTAGACATAACGGAATATTTGCGTTTTCTATCGTTGCATTGCTCTGCTTTGCATGAACACCACTAGCAGTGGAGCACTGGTGTGAGTTACTCGTCAACTAAGCACTTCAAATACGATCCGTAGCCTCATCCTGTACTCACCATTGGATGCCCCCTAGTCCCGGTCCCGGTCCCTTTTGCCATCAGCAGCCAATATTTTGGTTGCGTGGTAGACAATATGCGGCCGGCCGGTGTGGCCGTGATGTTATAGGCGCATCAGTCTGGAACCGAGAGACCACTACGGTCGCAGGTTCGAATCCTGCCTCGGGCATGGATGTGTGTGATGTCTTTAGGTTGGTTAGGTTTAAGTAGTTCTAAGTTCTAGGGGACTGATGACCACAGATGTTAAGTCCCATAGTGCTCAGAGCCATTTGAACCATTTAGACAATATGTGGGTTGCCGAATGCCGTAAGTGTCAACAGCATTTTGCGATCTTGGACTCAAGGAGTTTCTTGTTAGTGAATGTCCTTCTGACATTATGGTCGATAGTCTCCATGTACGATGGAGAGTTCGAAAATAAGTTTCCTCTGTTGACTGTGGGCCGAGTTGTGTATGAAAGGAAAAAAAATAGAATGAGACGTTAAAGACGTATTTTTCTACATAATTTCCAAGTACATTGAGACATTAGTCAAGCCAATTTATAAGCTTCAAAAAACCTTCCAGGAAAAAATCAGCACGTTGCATACGGAAGAAGCGTTGAACGGCTTGTTTGACGTCAGCATTGGTGTCAAACCGCCTTCCGCCGAGAGTCTTCTTCAAATCCGGAAACAGATTGAGGTCACTTGGTTCGAGATCCGTACTGTAAGGCGGGATGGTGCAGGTGCTCCCAAGCAAGAGTTGGAATATGGTTTTGCGTTGCCGTCGCCGTGTGAGGTCTCGCATTGTCATCCAACAGAGAACGCCAGATCTGAGAAGGCCAGGCCGCTTTTTCCGAATCACCTCTTTCAGTGTCAACAGAGTGGCACAGTACAGCGCAGCATTGATGCTTGCATCCTCTAAAGTATGCAACGCCCTGATTTTTTCCTGGAAGGCTTTTTGAAGCTTATAAAGCGGTTTGACAAATGTCTAAATGTACTTGGAAATTATGTAGAAAAATAGAGATATGTCTTATCTTTAATGTCTGATTCTATTTTTTTTTTCCTGTCATACACAACTCTGGCCACAGTCGACAGGGGAAACTTATTTTCCAACTCCCCCTCGTATCAAATAAAGACAGAAAACTAATATTACTGGAAATTTTGTATGTCAATAACATTAGTCACATTTTTTGTCCATATACGATACTATTCTACGTCACTGCTCACTTGGTCACTGTTTTTCCCTTTATATTCATCTACCTTTTACCTTTGAGTAGAATATAATATTATATCGTTTACTGGCAAGTACCTTCCTTATATACAGGATGTATCACCTAAAACTTGATCCACAAATATTGCGGACAAGGAAAGTACTATTTAAATGGTTCGAATGGCTCTAAGCACTATGGGACTTAACATTTGAGGTCATCAGTCGTCTAGAACTTAGAACTACTTAAACCTAACTAACTTAAGAACATCACACACATTCATGCCCGAGGCAGGATTCGAACCTGCGACCGTAGCAGTGGGGCGGTTCCGGACTGAAGCGCCTAGAACCGCTCGGCCATAGCGGCCGGCAAAGTGCTATTTATGTGTTGTTTTTTGTGGGCTTGTTTGTTCCTTATGTGCATAGCGACTAGCTAGTCCGTAGCGTGCGACGGTCCAAGCAGTAGGCCGTGGGTGGACGATGGGATTTACCAATGCAGAAAAAGCCGACATGCTCATGGCGTATGGATGAAGTAGAAAGAATGCAGTCCATTCTTGTATGATGTATATGGCAAAATATCCCAACGGATTTAACCATTTAGGCAATCATTTACCAACCTCTTCAAACAATTATGTGAAAGTGGTAGTGTAACAACTAGATAACATAAGAGAAGGAAAGAAGTGACGATAGACGAGGGAGAAATTAGCGTTCTTGCATCTGTCGCACTTGTTTCACACGTTAGGTCCCGCGCAATCGCACGGGGAAGTGGCATGGGTCAGACAAGTGTCCCGCGCATTCGCCATCGACAAAGGCTCCATCCATATCACATCTGTCTCCAAGAGAAGCGTGGAAACGGTTATGGGTTTCGTGTACATGGGCGTTAAGACAAGATACTCCAGATGTATCATGTACCTTGTTCAGTGATGAAGCCACTTTTACCAATCACAGTCAGGTAAACTGCCGAAACGTGCAGTATTGGTCTGTCGACAATCTCCGTTGGATTCGTCTGGTGGAACGTCAGCGTCCATGGAGTGCAAACGTGACGTGTGGGACAGTGAGTCATCAGCTCATAGCCCCGCGTTTCACAGACAGAACACTGAACGCGTACAAGTACTAACAGACCATCTTCCACGGATGGTGGAACAGGTTCCTCTGCACACTAGGAGGAACCTGTGGTACCAACGTGATGGCTGTCCAGCCAATAGTGCACCAAGCACTACAGCATCTCCTCACGAATTGTTTCCCAGCAGGTGAACTGGACTGGAGGCAGAGGAGCAGTACCTTGGCCTGTGGATTTTTTTCTGTGGTGGAAGCTGAAAGACGTTGTCTGCATGGACATACCAACTACACCCAATGATATGCAACGACTTATCACTGCAGCCTGCCCGGACTTCTCAGCTGAAATGCCAGCACGTGTGCAGCAGTTGTTCCATACTAGACTGGAAGCGTGATTTTTGCCGCCAGTGGTCATTTTGAAGACAACCTGTGACGGTCAACTGTCTAGTTACTGGTCAGTATCCACATAACTGGTGTATGCACTTGTGTTGCTCTTTAGTGTGTGCTACGACAGGTGTTGTACAAGTATTGGAGTGGGACCTATTCAAAATACGATATCTCGTAAACGACTCTCCCTAGAATGCTGCGACAAACACCACTGACATTCTAATTTACCCTACTTCTAGTTTGTTAATGACAAAAAAAGTGTATATTTGCACAAAAAATACACTTTGTAAGTAGTGTTACAACATTTTGATTGGCTAACAATACGGGCCCCTGAGCATCAATCCAGACTGTAATAACCGCACTTTCAATTTCCGCAATATTTGCGGTACAGGTTTTCGTAATTCACCCCGAATGTTTCAGCACCAGCTTGTTTGTACCTTAGAGATTTTAACCACCACCTGTATAGCTGTGTAAGTATGTTGAGGTCAGTCAAACATTTGGGTTTGTGAATTTATAATTACAACTTTAAAGTCTAAAATATTCAGTACATGATTACGTATCATTTCTTGCTCTATACCCATTTCAAAGTGAAACATTCCAATTTTGTGCTTTTCGTAAAGATGCATAATGTTTAATGCTGTACAGTTATGGAAGTAGTAGTCTTTGCAGAAGTTCTCTCTGATGTAATGTGGACTATCTGTTCGGTGTTAAGCTGTCCGAATCCCAGTTTGCAACAAAATATAAAATAAATATTGCGTCGAACATCAGTAGGGTGCATTTCAGGTTTTTGTATATAAATAAGTTGCAAATACTGCTCTCTTATAGGTCTCAAAAGAGACAGTTGTTGGATGATGCAGCCGGCCGTTCTGACCGAGCGATTCTAGGCGCTTCAGTCCGGAACCGCACTGCTGCTGCTGCTGCTGCGGTCGCTGGTTCGAATCCTGCCTCGGGCATGGATGTGTGTGATGTTCTTAGGTTAGTTAAGTTTAGATGATTCTAAGTCTAGGGGACTGACGACCTCAGATGTTAAGTCCCATAGTGCTCAGAGCCATTTCAACCATTTTTTTAATTGGATGATGCGATGCTTTTCCCTTTCTCCCACACAATAATACGAGTATTCACCACTATTGTTCTGCGCGCACGGAAGGGTTTGGGTGTTTGCTTTAAGGCACGCCTTCACCGCCCATGTTTTCGGTCGGACGGATTCAAGGAAACGCAAGAAAACAATGATTCGCTACGGCCAGGTAGAGATCTGAATCCAGCTGACTCAGCCAGCTGGTTTTTCCGTCGTTGCTGCTCCGTGGAGAAGGTGGCGATCTTACGACCTTGGTCGCTGCCACTCCACAGGCTATTAAGTCCACCCATTCTCCGTCGCAAGAAATAGGAGGAGGTTCAGGAAAGGAAACACTTCACTGGATTCGTATTTACAATGCCGCGTGCTTCCATGTATACCTAAGAGTAGCGATTCAGAGACACAGATCTTTTAATGCGCTCCAAAGAAGCGTTTCATTTTGGGTTCAATTAACTGAAGCTGCTCGAAATATTCTGTGACCCTTGTTTTCGGTCCAGTGCCTGCATTGGATATCTAAGAGAACGCGACATTTATCACAGGCGAGGGTAATCACCTCGACACAATAGAATTTTGAATCATTTGTTCTATAAAGAAAACTGCGTCATCACTATTGTTGGCAGATGAGCAAAAACCGTTGTTACTCTATTCGTGCTTACACTGAGAACATAACAAAAGGTTCAATGGCTCTGAGCACTATGGGAGTTAACTTCTGAGATCATCAGTCCCCCAGAACTTACAAGGGAACCTCCCCATCGCACCCCCCTCAGATTTAATTATAAATTGACACAGTGGATAGGCCTTGAAAAACTGAACACAGATCAATCGAGAAAACAGGAAGAAGTTGTGAGGAACTATGAAAAAATAAGCAAAATATACAAACTGAGTAGTCCATGAGCAAGATAGGCAACATCAAGGCAGTGTAACCTCACGATCGCCGTGGTCCCGTGGTTAGGGTGAGCAACTGCGAAACAAGAGGTCTTGGGTTCGAGTCCTCCGTCAAGTGAAAATTTTACTTTCTTTATTTTCGCAAAGTTAGGATCTGACTGTTCGTTCATTGACGTCTCTGTTCACTGTAATAAGTTTAGTGTCTGTGTTTTGCGACCGCACCGCAAAACCGTGCGATTAGTAGACGAAAGGACGTGCCTCTCCAATGGGAACCGAAAACATTTGATCACAAGTTCAGAGGTCAATCGATTCCTCCACAGGAAAACACGTCTGATATATTCTATACGACACTGGTGACGGCATGTGCGTCACATGACAGGAATATGTTGTCGACCCACCTAACTTGCACACTAGGCGAATGGGTAAAAAGATTCTTCTACCTTGTCCGATTTAGGTTTTCTTGTGGATGTGATAATCACTCCCAAAAAAATGATGAAAACACAAGAGTTTGTCACATAAACTGCAACAAATGAATACAACAGTTTCACAGTCGCACAGTTTTCCCTGTACTCTGTCAAAACATATGTTTTTTACGTTTTCAAATGTTTCCGTGTGTAGACCGTAAAACTGTGCATATGTCCAAGCAAATCTGAACACGCCCTGGAATTTTGGAGAGCGAAGTTAATTATGTGTGAGAGCCTGAACTTTGATAATTGTCCGAAAATAAAAAATGAAACTTTTCTCTCGAGAGAAGATTTGAACCGAGGACCTCTCGTTTCGCAGCTGCTCACGCTAACCACGGGACCACGGCGCTCGTAAGCTGGCACTCTCCTAAATGTTGCACACATTGCACATGGACTACTCAGTTTGTATATTTTGCTTATTTTTTCATAGTTCCACACAACTTCTTCCTGTTTTCTCGATTGATCTGTGTTCAGTTTTCATGGTCTATCCCTGTGCCAACTAATAACTAAATCTAAGGGGGTGCGATGCGGAGGTTCCCTTGTTAGAACTACTTAAACCTAACTAACCTAAAGACATCACACATCCATGCCCAAGGCAGGATTCGAACCTGCGACCACAGCGGTCGCGCGGTTCCAGACTGAAGCACCTAGAACCGCTCGGCCACTACGGCCGACCAGGTAGCGGTAACGCCATCTACATTCTGTATACAGAACGTTATGGGTATAAGAGCGGATACTTTTCTTGGTGACTGGGGACAGTGTACTGAACACTGTATCACTGTTTACTTCATTTGCAGAGTGTAAGTAGGCTGTTTAGGTTTTTACGTTGGTAACGCCACGTAGCGCTCTATATGAAAATCACTGGCTGTGCTTATGCAGTCTGTGGCTGGTTTGCATTGTTGGAATATTCGCTATTGTAGTGTTGGGCAGTTGGTTGTTAACAGCGCGTAGCGTTGCGCAGTTGGAGGTGAGCCGCCAGCAGTGGTGGATGTGGGGAGAGAGATGGCGGAGTTTTGAGAGCAGATGATCTGGACGTGTGTCCATCAGAGACAGTAAATTTGTAAGACTGGATGTCATGAACTGATTTTATATATATATGACTTTCGAACACTATTAAGGTAAATACATTGTTTGTTCTCTATCAAAATCTTTCATTTGCTAATTATGCCTATCAGTAGTTAGTGCCTTCCGTAGTTTGAATCTTATTTAGCTGGCAGTACTGGCGCTCACTGTATTGCAGTAGTTCCAGTAATGAAGATTTTTGTGAGGTAAGTGATTCATGAAAGGAATAGGTTAATGTTAGTCAGGGCCTTTCTTTTGTAGGGACTTTTGAAAGTCAGATTGCGTTGCGCTAAAAAATATTGTGTGTCAGTTCAGTGATGATCTACTTTCTTAAAAAGGGAGCACAAATAGACATTTCCCTTCACAGGAATTGCATACGTAATTTTCTTTTCAAGTACTTGGTAATTTTTTTTGTAGAATTAGTTGTTGTGGTGCACCAATTTAATGACAGGCATTAAGATGTGAATAGACATTTCCCTTATCTCCACTGTTGTCTTTAGTGTACTATTTTTTCTGCTTGTGGGTTTTCACGTTTAGATATAAGTTATTGCATTTGCTACTGCTGTTTGCCAGGCATAGTGCTACTGAATTTCACTTTGTGTTACTCTGTTAAGCCAGTTTTACTACTGATTTATTTTTCTTGTTTGCTGCACATTGCCTTATATTAGTTGTAATGTTTCATTTGCTCTGCTAATTTAGATGTACTGCTGCTTGTTTTGCCAATTTCCATTTTTTTGTAATTGCTGTTTGTGTTAATTGTTTTGTGCTGCTGCCTTGCCTCGTCCCTTAGTTTATGGATCTGAGCTCAGTAGATTTAAGTTCACTTAGGAGGGGTTAGACTATATAAGAGAATGAGTTGCGATGAACTGGGACAAATGCATTGAGAAGTTATATGAAAAAAGTTTGTAAAAAAAGGGTACTGTATAATGAAGAATTATTATTTTGAGAGGGGGTATGAATAGAATACAGAAAGCAGATATAGATAGGACTTTTTGGGAATAATGATGTACGAAGGGAGATCTCCAAGAAGTAAAGAAAGTTTTGTTTACAAATGAAATACTATAAATACTGCAGTAAAACAAACCCCGTCCATTCCTTTTGTGTTTTCCGCTATGTGTTTGTGTACCCTTGTGTATTTGTGTTCTTCCTGTCTTTGTGTGTTTATCTGATAAGAGTTATGTTGTGGAATTTTTCTAATAATATGTTATTTACCTTGTAAAGATCTTTAGACATTATTTATTCTATTTTGTTTTAATGCTCATGTGTGAAGTTGATGTTTCAAAAGTTATTCTGATCTTTTATTTACACTCCTGGAAATTGAAATAAGAACACCATGAATTCATTGTCCCAGGAAGGGGGAACTTTATTGACACATTCCTGGGGTCAGATACATCACATGATCACACTGACAGAACCACAGGCACATAGACACAGGCAACAGAGCATGCACAATGTCGGCACTAGTACAGTGTATATCCACCTTTCGCAGCAATGCAGGCTGCTATTCTCCCATGGAGACGATCGTAGAGATGCTGGATGTAGTCCTGTGGAACGGCTTGCCATGCCATTTCCACCTGGCGCCTCAGTTGGACCAGCGTTCGAGCTGGACGTGCAGACCGCGTGAGACGACGCTTCATCCAGTCCCAAACATGCTCAATGGGGGACAGATCCGGAGATCTTGCTGGCCAGGGTAGTTGACTTACACCTTCTAGAGCACGTTGGGTGGCACGGGATACATGCGGACGTGCATTGTCCTGTTGGAACAGCAAGTTCCCTTGCCGGTCTAGGAATGGTAGAACGATGGGTTCGATGACGGTTTGGATGTACCGTGCACTATTCAGTGTCCCCTCGACGATCACCAGTGGTGTACGGCTAGTGTAGGAGATCGCTCCCCACACCATGATGCCGGGTATTGGCCCTGTGTGCCTCGGTCGTATGCAGTCCTGATTGTGGCGCTCACCTGCACGGCGCCAAACACGCATACGACCATCATTGGCACCAAGGCAGAAGCGACTCTCATCGCTGAAGACGACACGTCTCCATTCGTCCCTCCATTCACGCCTGTCGCGACACCACTGGAGGCGGGCTGCACGATGTTGGGGCGTGAGCGGAAGACGGCCTAACGGTGTGCGGGACCGTAGCCCAGCTTCATGGAGACGATTGCGAATGGTCCTCGCCGATACCCCAGGAGCAACAGTGTCCCTAATTTGCTGGGAAGTGGCGGTGGGGTCCCCTACGGCACTGCGTAGGATCCTACGGTCTTGGCGTGCATCCGTGCGTCGCTGCAGTCCGGTCCCAGGTCGACGGGCACGTGCACCTTCCGCCGACCACTGGCGACAACATCGATGTACTGTGGAGACCTCACGCCCCACGTGTTGAGCAATTCGGCGGTACGTCCACCCGGCCTCCCGCATGCCCACTATACGCCCTCGCTCAAAGTCCGTCAACTGCACATACGGTTCACGTCCACGCTGTCGCGGCATGCTACCAGTGTTAAAGACTGCGATGGAGCTCCGTATGCCACGGCAAACTGGCTGACACTGACGGCGGCGGTGCACAAATGCTGTGCAGCTAGCGCCATTCGACGGCCAACACCGCGGTTCCTGGTGTGTCTGCTGTGCCGTGCGTGTGATCATTGCTTGTACAGCCCTCTCGCAGTGTCCGGAGCAAGTATGGTGGGTCTGACACACCGGTGTCAATGTGTTCTTTTTTCCATTTCCAGGAGTGTATTTACTTATGTCATAATTCCTGTAACACTATTCTTTTGTAAAGCCTGTATTACTACAAGTGTTATCTGTATTATTATGTTTTAATGATGTTTTCTGTACCTTTGTAATTGTATTCTCATGTTATAAATTTGTAATTGACACCAGTTCATTCATTTCAGTGCACACACTTCTGTTGGTCATAGTATATGAACAATATGTGAGAAGTTGGGACTGTTAGTGCTTGCACGTGTGTTAATAATTCAGCAAGGGACTGGTTAACAGCATTGCTGGTTCTAAGGACAATTCCAAAAACTTTGTGAGTGCAGAAGGTAGTGGTTTATGGACAATTTTTGCTTTTGACCAACAGTGTATCAATAAGTGTGTGCATTTGATATCTGTTATTTTAATTATGAAAAATTTTATCAAATCGTTATTGGCCACTGCCCAAAACAATTTGTAAAATTTTTTGTGGGGAGCATGGGGGCTATGTAAGTAGGCTGTTTAGGTTTTTATGTTGGTAACGCTCTATATCACAATCCATTCTCTTATATTGTCTACCCCCTCTTAAGTGAACTTAAATCTACTGAGCTCTGTATGAAAATCACTGACTGTGCTGTGTGCAGTCCGCGACTGGTTTGCATTGTTGGAATATTCTCTATTGTTGTGTTGGGCAGTTGGGATGTGAACAGCACGTAGCGTTGGGCAGTTGGAGGTGAGCCGCCAGCAGTGGTGGATGTGGGGAGTGAGATGGCAGAATTTTAAGAGCGGAAGATCTGGACGTGTGTCCGGCAGAAAGAGTAATTTTGTAATACTGTATATCATGAACTGATATACATATGATGACTTTTGAACATTATTAAGGTAAATACATTGTTCTCTATCAAAATCTTTCATTTGCTAACTATGCCTATCAGTAGTTAGTGCCTTCAGTAGTTTGAATATTTTATTTAGCTGGCAGTAGTGGCGCTCGCTGTATTGCAGTAGTTCGAGTAACGAAGATTTTTGGTGAGGTAAGTGATTTGTGAAAGGTATAGGTTAATGTTAGTCAGGACCATTCTTTTGTAGGGATTATTGAAAGTCAGACTGCGTTGCGCTAAGAATATTGTGTATCAGTTTAGTGTTGATCAGAATAAGTAAAGAGAAAAATGTCCAAGTACGTTCAGTTCTGCTCAGCTGTTTGAAAATCAAATAACGTAAGAGGTTTATCAGCACAGTCATTCACTAATGTATCTAAGGGGATGTTTGGAGAGTAATCATTATAGCTATAACGAGTCATATGTTTTTAGGCTAGGTAGTGGCTCCAAGTACATGTGGCAAGAACAAACCATTATTGTTTATTTTACTGTGGGTAGCAGGCCTAGCACTGAAATGTGGATGCCAAACTTATAGTCTACACTGACAGGCGTAGTATACTAAGTGGTGCACTTATCACTGTTTAGAAAACATCAGGTCGTAAAAACTGTGACATGTTTGTGGGAAGCCTGTTCGACGCAGAGAGTAAACAGCTATCACACGTATGCCTGAACGTGTTAAGGTACCACGTATAAAAATATCTGCAGTTATTCCTGTTTTATTCTGTATAAGGAACGATTGCGCAGCCGGTTTCTTATTCAGAAATCGCGTTTGAATGTTTCTTGTTTCTATATTTACATCTAGAAATCGCGTTTGAATGTTAGTTGTTTCTGTATTTACATCTCTACTCTTCAAACCACAGTTAAGTACACGGCAGAGGGTATGTCCTCTCATGCCAGCCGTTATGGATTTTTCCCGTTTCATTCAGCTATGGAGTGCAGGAAGAAGATGGTGTTATAGTTCATGTAAGAATGGCGCACTCTGCCAGCACCCGTTTGGATCCATCATTGGCCGCAATGGTTGCCCAACAAGACTTTATTCTTGTGTGATATTGTTGTTCACATTGACTGCGATCCCATCACAAGAATGTAGAATCTACGGGATCAGATGGGCCATAACAATGCCGCGCGGTTGGCGTCCAAGACTACATACATTTTGTTCGTTCGGACGTCCAGAGTTGTAGAGCTGTTATAGTATGATCTCTACTTACCTGATCAGACAGTTCAGTATGGCTGTGTCTAACTGTTAACCATGATAATCACATGATTGGCAGTGCGCCAGTGGTTTACGAACAATTATAGGCGTATGATATTGTAACTGTAATACGCGTTCTGTGAGCTGCTTATTCTTTGATGTCAAATATTGCGAAGTACCTATGGACGGAAGTGAGTTTTTGGTTTTATATCTACTCAGTGCAGATGAGTTGTGAAGGAAGCTGTTAACAAGTGAGGAAACGTCTTTTGTCATGACACTGTAATACAAATGGTTCAAATGACTGAGCACTATGGGACTTAACATCTGAGGTCATCAGGCCCCTAGGCTTAGAACTACCGGTACTTAAACCTAAGTAACCTAAGGACACCACACACATCCATGCCCGTGGCAGGATTCGAACCTGCGACCGTAGCAGCAGCGCGGTTCCGGACTGAAGCGCCTAGAACCGCTCGGCCACAACGGCCAGCATTTTAATACAGTGGAACTGAATCGTCAAGAGAAAGTAGTTAAATAGCTGAGAGATCGCTGTTGGTACTCGAAGCAAATTATATAGACTACTTATTAATCTGTCATCAAGGTTTCATTTACGACGGTACGGGCTTAATAGGAACGTTGGACGCTACAGAGGAGCCTGCGAGAACTTCCAGCTTGATTATTCGAGTTCGCATTGCACTCTGCGGAGTGCTTCTGACCGCCGACTAACCTTTGTTCACAGGAGCTGCTGCCTTACCTGGACTTTCTGTATGGACTTGCTTACTAAATCATACACTAACTCCGAAAATCTGACTAACATCTAATCCGATTAATAATAACAGTAACAAAAGTATAATAAGAGGTATATAATACAATGTCGTGTGACGAGGGCCTCCCGTCCAGGAGACCGTTCGCCTGGTGCAAGTCTTTCGATTTGACGCCACTGCGGTGACTCGCGCGTCGATGGGGGTGATGTGATGATGATTAGGACAACACAACACCCAGACCCTGAGCGGAGAAAATCTCCGACCCAGCCCGGAATCGAACACGGGCCCTTAGGATTGACATTCCGTCGCGCTCACCACTTTTTTTTTTTTAAATTCATTTTGTTCGATATTGTTCGTTGCGTTTGGTCTGGGCGGACGTCACAAGACATCCTGTTCAAGTTGATCGTTGATTCTTTGACTCAGTGTTTTTTATTACAAAGAGCACGCAGCCCTCTGACCGAACACGCTGAGCTACCGTGCCGGCAACCACTCAGCTACTGGGGGCGGACATAGTAAAAGGTAATTCACCGCGTCTCGTCTCACGGGTTATGAATCGGTCTTGTCGGCAGCAAAAGAAGTAGCCACAGGGGCAGTATGATGACGCCTGCAGCGTCAAGGGATGTAACCATGACACCCGCTGTTGCGGATTCCCTTAGAGAGAGGTGCACCGTGAATGTCTTCTGAGACGAATCCCATCACAATTGATGTATTCGGGCGTAACTAACTTTGTCAGATTGCGTTCGCAACCGTTTAGAGGGCCAGCGCCTCACGTCATCATATCGGTCACCATTTGACACACAACACGACCATCACTGGTTCGCATAGCTGGTAACTTGGAGAGTAGGAGTTACATTATTGACATATTAAGTCTGGTGGCAACGCCCTACGATTGATGCATCTGTGACATCTTCCAACAAGATAACGCAAGACCGCAGGTTGCCCATGTTTCATGTTGAAGAAATCGTTCACACAGGAGAATCGTACAAACATACCGTCATTCCTGGCGTAGCAAAACAGCTCAAAGAAATGAAAACAAATAAGTCACCAGGTCCCTCGCCGCCTACACCTCTAGCACATGTAGTTCCCACACCATCGGTGTTGCCGGAGATGCCTAGTCAAGGCAAGGACCAACAGCTACAGACTGCAGTGTGAAGAAAAGTATGGTCCTCTTCGCTGCCAGAAGATAAAAATGGGAAATCTTCACAGAAATCGAAGTCCCACAAGCATGAGAAGGACAGCAGAAACAAACTACTTTCCGAGGCTTCCATGTCCATGCACAGTGACGACGGGTTTCCATTCACCACCTTCCCAGACCCGACTCCTACGCTCCTTCAATCGAACTACAATCGCCGTCTGATCAAACGCCGTCATTTAATGGCTACTTACTCCGTAACTGGCACAGAAGTTGAGGAAACACGGTTTATGGCAAGACACCTCTCTGCCTGAAAAACTACAAACCCCACTGCACCAGTCGCGGTAGTGTCGATAGAGCGTCCGGTGGCTTCTGTACCTTAATACGCACTGATACTTCCAGTGAGCAGTTGGTGATGATCATGTTTGGTTCGTGGGGCGTTCAACTGCGGTCATCATTTTCTTTTCAAAATCCAGTCTAGTCACTCTCACAAATGATGATGAAATGATGAGGGCAACACAAACACCCAGTCCCCAGGCAGAGAAAATCCAGAATCCGGCCTGGAATCGAACCCAGGACCCCATGATTCAGAGGCAGCAACGCTTGCCCCTAGACCACGAGCTGCCGACTAGGCAGATGGCCGTTAGTGTCTACTTGTCAGGTCAGATGACAATATTTAACGTTTATCTACCTGCAGACAGACCTTTCCAATATCACAAGCCGTCAGAGTTAGTGGAACAGCTACCTCTTCCCTTCCCCTTATTGGATGACTAATACCCATAATCCTCTGTGGGGCGTTGATACAATGTCTCGCAGACGTCGAGTACTAGAACACTTCTTTTCGCACTTGGACCTCTGCCTACTCAACACTGCAGCTGCAACACGTTTCAGTGGGGCCCACGAACAACGGCATACCTACTACACGACAACACAGACCGTACCGGAAGACTCTATTCTCAGGTTCTACCCAGCACTCTGCAGAAACCTGGTTCTACGAGCTTAGACTCAGCTAAAGCCATTTTTCACGAATATATTGTGTCCTAGTCACACGTGTTATCCGAGTTGTCCAAGCCATCTACGTAAAAAGGAAGCTAATCACGACTCATCCTTTCAGAGGTGTATTCTTACAAGGTAGCCTCCCTCTTCGCTTGCCTTGCGGGCTTTCAAGAAAACTACGTACCCTCCGGCTCGGCGTTGAAATATTAAAAGTTTTGGCTGGTTTCGTTGTCCATGGGCTGGGATACGTAGTTGCCGCATTACAGGCCAAATACTGCTGAGTATACAGTATCCGAAAAGAATACACACATGAATTGAATAGTCGATGGTTCCTATCACTCGGCAATTGCGAATTATGAATATAACATGTTGTTGTTGTCGTTGTTGTCGTCGTCTTCAGTCCTGAGACTGGTCTGATGCAGCTCTGCATGCTACTCTATCCTGTGCAAGCTTCTTGATCTCCCAGTACTTACTACAACCTACATTCTTCTGAGAATATGCTTAGTGTATTCATCTCTTGGTCTCCTTCTACGATTTTTACCCTCCACAATGCCCTCCAATGCTAAATTTGCGATCTCTTGATGCCCCAGAACATGTCCTACCAACCGATCCCTTCTTCTAGTCAAGTTGTGCCACAAGCTCCTCTTCTCCCAAATTCTATTCAGTACCTCCTCATTAGTTATGTGATCTACCCATCTAATCTTCAGTATTCTTCTGTAGCACCACATTTCGAAAGCTTCTATTCTCTTATTGTCTAAACTATTTATCGTCCATGTTTCACTTCCATTCATGGCTACACTCCATATAAACACTTTCAGAAACGACTTCCTGACAAATCTATACTCGATGTTAACAAATTTCTCTTCTTCAGAAACACTTTCCTTGCCATTGCCAGTCTACATTTTATATCCTCTCTACTTCGACCATCATCAATTATTTTGCTCCCCAAATAGCAAAACTTCTTTACCACTTTAAGTGTATCATTTCCTAATTAATTCCCTCAGCATCGCCCGATTTAATTCGACTACATTCCATTATCCTTGTTTTCCTTTTGTTCATGTTCATCTTATACCCTCCTTTCAAGACACTATCCATTCCGTTCAACTGCTCTTCCAGGTCCTTTGCTGTTTCTGACAGACTTACAATGTCATCGGCGAACCTCAACGTTTTTATTTCTTCTCCATAGATTTTAATACCTACTCCGAATTTTTCTTTTGTTTCCTTCACTGCTCGCTTAATATAGAGATTGAATAACATCGGGGAGAGGCTACAACCCTGTCTCACTCCCTTCCCAACTACTGCTTCCCTTTCGTGCCCCTCGACTCTTATGACTGCCGTCTCGTTTCTGTACAAATTGTAAATAGCCTTTCGCTCCCTGTATTTTACCCCTGCCCTCTTTAGAATTTGAAAGAGAGTATTCCAGTCAACATTGTCGAAAGCTTTCTCTAAGTCTACAAATGCTAGAAACGTAGGTTTGCCTTTCCTTAATCTATTTTCTAAGATAAGTCGTAGGGTCAGTATTGCCTCACGTGTTCCAACATTTCTGCGGAATCCAAACTGATCTTCCCCGAGGTCGGCTTCTACCAGTTTTTCCATTCGTCTGTAAAGAATTCGTGTTAGTATTTTGCAGCTGTGACTTATTAAACTGATAGTTCGATAATTTTCACATCTGCCAACACCGGTTTTCTTTGGGATTGGAATTACTATATTCTTCTTGAAGTCTGAGGGTATTTCGCCTGTCTCATACATCTTGCTCACCATATGGTAGAGTTTTGTCAGGACTGACTCTCCCAAGGCTGTCAGTAATTCTAATGGAATGTTGTCTACTCCAGGGGCCTTGTTTCGACTCGGGTCTTTCAGTGCTCTGTCAAACTCTTCACGCAGTATCCTATCTCCCATTTTATCATTAAATACACAGACAATTAAAAAATATATATCAAAAGAAAAGAAGCAAAAGGTAGGCCAGGAGCCTGTAGGGAAGCAGCCTACTCACGCCGTAGTAAATTCACATCAGTCTTTCCATTGTGTGCCAGCCTAGTCCGCTGTAACTACCTCTGACGTCATAAATGTTGCGCAATACTTTTAAAATCACGTAAATAACCTGAAACGGTCTAGAATGTCAGGAGTAATACTAAATCGGTATGTGTTGAATATCAGTTCAATAACTGTAACCATTTTCGAAATTTGGACCTTTTTCTGTAAAAATCATTGGCGCAACAGAAAAGAGCTAGAGACTTTTTCATAATAATTTAATAGAAACAGTACTTTGGATTTCACAAATTAAAATTTTAGTGGAAATTCATGATTTTCTGGTTTTTGTCTTAAAAATTAAGGAAGCAAGATAGATTAAGTAGGCTAATAAATAAGGCTAGGATGTTTATATTTAAGTAGAATGGAGATCCGCTATAACCATAAAGATGTGAGAAGTTTCATTTGAATAACTATAAAACTATAGCGATAGCGTATCTCCAAAGGGCAAGTTCAGAGCTCGTCTACTGTGTGCAGCGTAATTAAATTAATTCTCTCGCCCAAAATATGTAACTTAGCCACGTTAAACTTTTATTATGATTACTTACCTGGGTGCTGAATGCACATTTAAATAGAGAGCTTCATCGGCCATCAGCAAAGGAAGCAATGATTTATTCAATAACTTAATGTGGTGCATTACTAGCCCAGCGGCTAGTCGGGAGAGCCGATTTGATCAGGCGTTCCCTTAGCCGTCCGCACCGCGGCTATATATATAAGAACGCTGCGCGAGGAAGCAAGACCCCAATTCTTTCCAGACGCTGAATAGCACACCACCTGTGTCGGGAGTAGCGTCGCGTCGGTATCATTGCTATAAACAGCCTCGGATGCCGTATTAAGTTACTCGGGATACGCGTAACCATGAAATCATTTTCAAGAGAAGTGTTAATTCTGGGATGACTAATTATCTATCTTCAGTTTGCGTATGTCGTATTTTCACGTGCCGCCACGGGACAGACATTCTACCATTATTTAGCGTGGCGTTTGATGAACATTATCATCAAATTATGGCGAGCATTCACTTAAACATTTAATTTGGACAGTTATGGTTGCATCAGCGCATTAGACTCTGAACTGCTCTGTTAGTTAGATTTTGTGGATTCTTTTTTTTTTATCGGTGACTTTCAGAATATACTGAACTATTTTTAGGTGTATTTCTCAGATGAAGTGGGCACTAGGAATTCTAATTACAGGCTTCACGTTTTGCTAATCACTATCTGGTTGCCAATATTGTAGTTAGAGAGCCAGTGTTGAGAACGGCAAAACAACAGCATAAATAATAGGAACACTTATATAACAATTAATTCCACCCGTCGCCCCACATATGATTAATCGGCCGTGAAGTGTTTCAACATTGAAACATTTATACAACAGTAAATTTTCTAACCGCCGCCCCACATATGGTGCATCGGCCGGGAAAGACACTACAAAACACTTTTATTATTCAAAAAATTTCCACCAGCCGCCCCACAAGCCTAATGTCTCTGTGCTTTCGAAGGCACAGTACATATTTAACCAGTTCCTTCATGAATAGTATATACCTGATATAAACAAAGGCATAGATAAATAAATATATTTATAAGCATGCTGCTACCGATTATTCGTGTAAGTGTGGAGTACTTCTGGCCTGACGCGATCGATAGTAATCGGCCACTTTGACCTCCAATAACTCATGTACTATTCAGGTTACATGCCTGTAATTCATACCACTTTAGGTTTACTCTAATAGCTTTCTAAAGGCACAGCGATCTACGAAATCGGATGAAACGTTAACATTTTGTAAATTCTATGCTGGGTGTTACTTGTCTAATTTACAGTCAGATACTAAACTTTAAACTAATATATTGAAAATCTGATTACACTATCAGAATCTTTGTGCAAATAATGTTAATGTACATGTTTCTTTTTGAGGTATCATGATTCCTCTGGCTACTATTAATTTGTATATCAACTGTGAAATGTTTGCCATTAAGGTTTCACAAAGTCAGCCATCTTTGGCACTCCCGGCATAGAAATCTCCTTCGTCGACACAAAGTAGCGTCCTCGTCATAGCGTAAACATGGGATTCCTAGCTGCGCGGCTGGACCCCTCTTGCTTCGGCCAGCGTCCGGCACCGCGTGGTCGGCCAGCTGCTTCCTCCAAACTTTTAATATTTTCAGGGCGCGACGACTCGCCTGTTACCTCACAACCTGGATGCCTAGGTCGGTAGCGAGGTGGAATTTTGTAAGCTTTTTATAGTCGTGTTTGTTATTTCGTTTTTATGTTCTCCATTGTACACTCCTGGAAATGGAAAAAAGAACACATTGACACCGGTGTGTCAGACCCACCATACTTGCTCCGGACACTGCGAGAGGGCTGTACAAGCAATGATCACACGCACGGCACAGCGGACACACCAGGAACCGCGGTGTTGGCCGTCGAATGGCGCTAGCTGCGCAGCATTTGTGCACCGCCGCCGTCAGTGTCAGCCAGTTTGCCGTGGCATACGGAGCTGCATCGCAGTCTTTAACACTGGTAGCATGCCGCGACAGCGTGGACGTGAACCGTATGTGCAGTTGACGGACTTTGAGCGAGGGCGTATAGTGGGCATGCGGGAGGCCGGGTGGACGTACCGCCGAATTGCTCAACACGTGGGGCGTGAGGTCTCCACAGTACTTCGATGTTGTCGCCAGTGGTCGGCGGAAGGTGCACGTGCCCGTCGACCTGGAACCGGACCGCAGCGACGCACGGATGCACGCCAAGACCGTAGGATCCTACGCAGTGCCGTAGGGGACCGCACCGCCACTTCCCAGCAAATTAGGGACACTGTTGCTCCTGGGGTATCGGCGAGGACCATTCGCAACCGTCTCCATGAAGCTGGGCTACGGTCCCGCACACCGTTAGGCCGTCTTCCGCTCACGCCCCAACATCGTGCAGCCCGCCTCCAGTGGTGTCGCGACAGGCGTGAATGGAGGGACGAATGGAGACGTGTCGTCTTCAGCGATGAGAGTCGCTTCTGCCTTGGTGCCAATGATGGTCGTATGCGTGTTTGGCGCCGTGCA
This sequence comes from Schistocerca piceifrons, assembly GCF_021461385.2. Lineage (NCBI taxonomy): Eukaryota > Metazoa > Arthropoda > Insecta > Orthoptera > Acrididae > Schistocerca > Schistocerca piceifrons. The sequence continues at coordinate 14,029,392 of NC_060145.1, read as the reverse complement.
GGTGAGCGCCACAATCAGGACTGCATACGACCGAGGCACACAGGGCCAACACCCGGCATCATGGTGTGGGGAGCGATCTCCTACACTGGCCGTACACCACTGGTGATCGTCGAGGGGACACTGAATAGTGCACGGTACATCCAAACCGTCGTCGAACCCATCGTTCTACCATTCCTGGACCGGCAAGGGAACTTGCTGTTCCAACAGGACAATGCACGTCCGCATGTATCCCGTGCCACCCAACGTGCTCTAGAAGGTGTAAGTCAACTACCCTGGCCAGCAAGATCTCCGGATCTGTCCCCCATTGAGCATGTTTGGGACTGGATGAAGCGTCGTCTCACGCGGTCTGCACGTCCAGCACGAACGCTGGTCCAACTGAGGCGCCAGGTGGAAATGGCATGGCAAGCCGTTCCACAGGACTACATCCAGCATCTCTACGATCGTCTCCATGGGAGAATAGCAGCCTGCATTGCTGCGAAAGGTGGATATACACTGTACTAGTGCCGACATTGTGCATGCTCTGTTGCCTGTGTCTATGTGCCTGTGGTTCTGTCAGTGTGATCATGTGATGTATGTGACCCCAGGAATGTGTCAATAAAGTTTCCCCTTCCTGGGACAATGAATTCACGGTGTTCTTATTTCAATTTCCAGGAGTGTAGTTTCTGAGTCATAAATAAAAATTTTCTGATTGGGTCTACCAGAAAACGACATATAAAAAAAATTGGCAGTACTTCATTCATCTTTATCATTACACCTTATAAGGGAACTGGACTCTTCTGCTTGCTGGATAAGTTGCGGAGTTAGTGCAGGGGGAGATGAGGGGACCTTTCCTCGACCTTTCCTTCGCGCAGATTTCACTGGGCGCATTGTACACGACAGCACATTCATCGTCAGGCACGGACGACGCAATCGCCTTACAACATGCCCCACACACCTTGCAGTGAGCATTGTTCCTCCAAAGTCGCGTACGTGGTCGGCCATTGTGGCCGAGCGGTTCTAGGCGCTTCAGTCCGGAACCGCGCTGCTGATACGGTCGCAGGTTCGAATCCTGCCTCGGGCATTGATGTGTGTGATGTCGTTAGGTTAGTTAGGTTTAAGTAGTTCTAAGTTCTAGGGGACTGATGACCTCGTATGTTAAGCCCCATAGTGCTCAGAGCCATTTGTCCCACGTGACGCGCTCGTCCTCCACTGCCCCTGCACCGAGAGGCAGCAGCTGAGCTCGTGGCCACGAGCTTCTTCCGCTGTTCGCTATCTGCACGCCTCCCCTCCCCCCATCCGTCCATCCTACTAATAAAATTTGATAGAAGACAGCAGATAAAAATACATATAACACGACCTGTGTAGTGATTTAGGAAAAAATTTGCACTACCGAGTTCACTGAAAACGCAAATGCAGGCTAGTTGAAAGCACTGAGCATGTCGTTGACACTGGTTCACTGCACGCTGGCAGACAAGGAAAGTCAACTTCCCCGAGGTCTGTTTGCACCAGCTTTTCAATTCTGCTGTAAATAATTCACGTCAGCATTTTGTAACTATCAGACTGATAGTTTGGTAAATTAACACCTATCAGCAACTTTCTCCTTTGAAATAGAAATTATTATATTCGTCCTGATTTTTAAGTTTATAGTGTCAATTAACCAGAAACAACATACGGCAGTCAGTAAGTGAGTGACAATTCAGTGATTTGCTATTCCAGCTGGTCGCAGTTCTGTACAGACTTTCTGTGGAGCTGAGTTCGGCTAGTCGAATCAAATAGCGCCCTTGCTGCTCTGTAATCGTTCCGTGATACGCTTAGAGGAAGAAAGTTCCCAAAGAAGACGAATCTATGCTGGTAGCAGTTGACAGACAGTCATGATTTCTGAACTGGACCGTCCATGCATTTTGTGTAAGGTACTTACAATTCTTCAGCAAGTACTAAAGTGGAACCATGAACCGCTGCTACAAGCTTATGACAGTTAAAAGTGCACTGCTGGTAAGTTACTTGGGCAGTTTTTCCAAATGGTGGTGGCAGACAAGCTCTGTGTAGACAGCAGTCACTTTTATCCTCTACACTAACAACTGTCTCATACTCACCTGGGCAGACGTGCGTGTTAAAGCGCCGCAGCCGGGACGGGGAGGTGCGCCGGTCCCACGTCGAATCCGCCCAGCAGATTAACAACCAATATGGGTGTGCCTAGCCAGCCTTGATGTGGATTTTGGGCGGTTTCCCACAGTCGACAAGACTAATACTGGGCTCGTACCCAAGTCTGGCCTCTGTTACATGATTCCCAAACATTCGGAAAACTGTCGCCCACTTTCACGTGAATAACACTGCACGCAGACAGTTGGGGTACATATACGAGCACTATTCGGAAAATAAGGTCCGATCGTTCGCGAAGTGGGAACCACAGTGAAAATCCGGCAAAGCTTTGCACAGATGTGTTGGCAGTGTCTCTAGTATAACCGTCAATGGCGTAGCGTCACTCTTTTCAGTTCTGAGCGCACAGTGAAGCCGTACAGATGCCTAGAACAGTAGTGTCTCCCGTCAAGTATGGGTGCCCACCGCGATGTTTCGCCTGATTTCACGCAACCCCGCATAACGTACCTCTCATGCATTTCCTTCTTCATGACAGTTCTCGGCAGCACACTGCAGGGGCGATGAGGAAGCTCCTGCAGCATTTTCAATGGGAACTGTTTGATCAGCCATGATATGGCCTGGAATTGGCTCCCTCTTATTTGCATCTCTGCTCACATGAACCGCTCCCTCTGAAGACAACATTTTGGCCCACACAACGAGCTGCACATCGGCATAAAAAATGGCAGAGACCACAGATAACTGCCTTCTATGACGAGGGCAATAGAAACTTGGTATAACGCTACGACAAATATATCAGTCGGAGTGGCGACTATGTAGAGAAGTAGGTGTGGTTTTCATTTCGTGACCGATCGGAGTTTACATTCCGAATAGGCCTCGTATTCCGTCCTGGTGGTGGTGGTGGTGGTGGTGGTGGTGGTGGTGGTGGTGGTGAGGGGGGGGGGTGACAATGTGGAGGGCATCCGGCTACCCTTTAAACTAACTTTGCCACTCCGTTAACAACAACCATGCAGACCCTGCCCCGAAGTGGGACAAGAAGAACATTAACACCCGTCTCACTGCTGTAGCCCCCAGTGTTAGGATCTGAAATAACCATGAGTTTTTGTCGATGTCTCAGTGAAGACGGCTTGGCGCGTCGGTTTCTGCAAGAAGCGCAGCAGTGTAACAAAAGCACGGTGCAGCAGTAACAGAACAGCGGTACAGCACCACCGGCTGTTGTCCTCGGCTGCTGTAGCAGGCCGCCGTCTCTGGTCATCTCCTGGCTTCTCGCAAAAACTCCTTTAGTAGCGTCTGTTGCACCCCTCTACATTCCTCTGAGAAACTTTCTGACTGGTGGCTCTTCACACTCCTGTTCTCCCTCAATAATTTAATCTCTCGTGTGGTCCATGTTCCTGCCAAAATTTAGTATAATACTCCTTTCATAACATGAATTATTTATTTGTAATTACCAGTACTATACAGATTTAATAGTTGGCGGGAGACAGTATTGTTCTAGCCATATTTATGTGCTCACTGTGTGCCCATATAGGTTTTTAGTTCATATTAGTCTCCTAGAGTTTCCACCAGTGGTAGGTTTCTAATCGGTTTGACTGAAGCTCACCCCACTATTTCTCTGTGTGATGCGCAAAAGTGTCGAGTACGTCCATCTTGGTATCCTGTAGCGATGTTGCACAATATTTTTCAAGAAGGAATTTCGAAGATTTTAACACATCCATCATAGCAGAACAGTTAGGATCGTTCCAGATTCGGTATTTTATAAAAACAATGTTTCTAAGTACATTTCTCAAGACAAAGCTATACTTATTTCACAACTGACGAAGAAACACGGTAACACCTCTTGGCAACGTCACGGAACTTACCCAGCAATATTTTCATGCAGTGTCTCGTTTTTTAGTTCCAAGTGAGTGCGTGACAGTAACCTGTGTCGTAGCTCTTGATAATTTGAATGTTACGTCACAGCATCACTGCAAGTAGTCGCTCAGTCGTATAGGTGGTCCAACCAAAGCACCACGTTCGCTTCAGAGCTAGCCCGTTCAGCCTGTGACGTATGAAACCCGCTCTACACCACTCCTGTTTGGCTTGCATAAACTGTAGAGTCAATATCCGAAACACGTTCGGGCTGTCATCAAACCAACGCCGAAGTATTTCGTCTGTCTGTTTGGCGGGGAAGGAATCGAGCTCGGTTTGTGACTTTTTCTACAGCTGGGGGAGGGGACTTCCCCCTCCTCACGCTGGGGACGCCAGTGTTAAGCGCCGTCTCTCGCGTGCCGGTGACAGAGAGTAGAAGACAGCACGTCACTGTTAGCGGAAACAAGACATCAGACGTAAAAGCACCTTCAAACATCCAGAAAAGGAGCGTTATAGGACCATCTCTTTTCATCACATACAATGGTGACCTCGTCGACAACATCGAAGTTCCACGAGGCTTTTCGCGGATGGTAAAATGCAGAAATACCTGCAGAGCAGAATGAACAAGTGTAGCGTATTTTGCGCAGTTAGGTAGAAATACCCGCTGTTGTACGATACGACTGCAGCGTAATCACTGGTCGTAGTCCCGCGCATTAAATATATGGGAGTACGCGTACGGTCAGATTTGAAGTGAAATGACCACATTTGAACTAATCACAAGAAATGCAGGTCCCAAGCTGATGTTCATTGGAAGAATTTTCAGGAACTGTAATCCAGCCATGAAGGGGCCAACTTACAGAACCCTCGTTCGACCAACTGTTTGTCTACTGGCATTCATACGTCTTTTCCGTTTATGTAAGAACATCGCTCAAGTGCGAGTGTCCGACCAGACCAGCAAGGTAAGCCCCAAGCTAATCTGTGAATAATCGAAATAGAGATAGTCGACAGATCTAAATTCAGAAACTCTATAGTACGATATTTTCCACATATCCACCAGGCGTAGCAATAATATGGCGTAGTCTCTGAATGAAATTACCCAAAACCTTTGACAACGTGTCTGGCGGAATGGCTTCACATGCAGATGAGATGTACTGCTTCAGCTGTTCAATTGTTTCTGGATTCTGGCGGTACACCTGGTCTTTCAAGTGTCCCCACAGAAAGAAGTCACAGGGGTTCATGTCTGGCGAATAGGGAGGCCAATCCACGCCGCCTCCTGTATGTTTCGGATAGCCCAAAGCAATCACACGATCATCGAAATATTCATTCAGGAAATTAAAGACGTCGGCCGTGCGATGTGGCCGGGCACCATCTTGCATAAACCACGAGGTGTTCGCAGTGTCGTCTAAGGCAGTTTGTACCGCCACAAATTCACGAAGAATGTCCAGATAGCGTGATGCAGAAATCGTTTCGGATCTGAAAAATGGGTCAATGATTCCTTTGGAAGAAATGGCGGCCCAGACCAGTACTTTTTGAGGATGCAGGGACGATGGGACTGCAACATGGGGCTTTTCGGTTCCCCATATGCGCCAGTTCTGTTTATTGACGAAGCCGTCCAGGTAAAAATAAGCTTCGTCAGTAAACCAAATGCTGCCCACATGCATATCGCCGTCATCAATCCTGTGCACTATATCGTTAGCGAATGTCTCTCGTGCAGCAATGGTAGCGGCGCTGAGGGGTTGCCGAGTTTGAATTTTGTATGGATAGAGTTGTAAACTCTGGCGCATGAGACGATACGTGGACGTTGGCGTCATTTGGACCGCAGCTGCAACACGGCGAACGGAAACCCGAGGCCGCTGTTGGATCACCTGCTGCACTGGCTGCTCGTTGCCCTCTGTGGTTGCCGTACGCGGTCGCCCTACCTTTCCAGCACGTTCATCCGTCACGTTCCCAGTCCGTTGAAATTTTTCAAACAGATCCTTTATTCTATCGCTTTTCGGTCCTTTGGTTACATTAAACCTCCGTTGAAAACTTCCTCTTGTTGCAACAACACTGTGTTCTAGGCGGTGGAATTCCAACACCAGAAAAATCCTCTGTTCTAAGGAATAAACCATGTTGTCTACAGCACACTTGCACGTTGTGAACAGCACACGCTTACAGCAGAAAGACGACGTACAGAATGGCGCACCCACAGACTGCGTTGTCTTCTATATCTTTCACATCACTTGCAGCGCCATCTGTTGTTGAAAATTGTAACTACTGTAATTTCGAAAGTTTGTCCGCCTGAAAATGTACTGTTGTCCCAAGCATATTGCAACAAACGGTGTATTTCTATCGCTGCTCGTTTAGTTTTTATTGCCGTTTCAAATATACCGGTCATTTTTGAAACACCCTGTATATTTAAAGGTTTTTGATCATTTGCATAGTGAATGTATTCAATAACAGTGTGGGCTATAAAGTTACAAGAGCAATGATAGGAGATGACGAAATGTTACTTACTGTGGGTACGCACTGTAGTACGAAGAAGAAGAGATGATTAAATCTGTAGGGGATTTGAGGGTCTACTGGACGAGAACTTTACCACGCAGACCTGCCAGCAGCAACACAGGTGGGCAGAGGGTCGAACTGAGCTTGGATGACAGCAGATACGGGTACAGCATTCAGTGTTACTTCAGTTTTGTGACAGTTCATCACCAGCAGTGGCCGGCAAGGTGTGGAGTGGCAGTCTGTCGGCAACCAATGACCGGATGTTATCCAGGGGTGAACCTACTGGTCAGGCCAACAGTGGATCACTCTCTGTGTCGAGACGGAACTAGACAGCAGGGCGCGTCGGTTGAGAAGGCGAGGCAGTTCCACTGGTCTTAGCGCGATGGAAATACAGGGTGAGTCAGGAGGAGTGATAGTATTGGTGTTTCTGAACAAAAAACTGCGATGAACACATGCCGTCTACTTAGCAGTATCCAACAAACAGCTGTTTGAAACTATGAGCGTCAGTCGCATTTCGTCCATCATCACTCACATACGAATGCAAGCAAAGCGACATTAGGCTACGTAATGTTGTTATTTACCAACGTTCAACGCGCTCTTCACTTGCGCATGGTGGGGTGAGGAGTCATCCTAGTCTGCACGTTATTTACCTCACATCTCAGTGCAACAGCAGTTGCAGCAGCCTATAACTGTAATGTTACCTGTACAGTCAAAGCAGTACGGGCAGAGCAGCGAAAATACCACAGAGCAACTGCTCGCGAATACGAAAGACGATTTCCTAAACGCAGAGTGCCAGATACCGGGGTATTTGGCAGGATGTTAGACTCAATGAGCGCGGTACATTTCCCAGCGTACATGTTGTGCCTGAACGTTCCGTCCAACGATATCTTAGTGAAGACGAGAACATTCTTGAAATGCTATAACGCAGCTCAACAACCACCTCCAGAAGAATTGCTGCACAGCCTGGTGTTCCACAAACACGAATGATGCGCACAGTACATTAGCAGAATCTGTATCCGTATCATCGGCACAGTGTGGAACATCTGCATATATGAGATGATGCCAAGCGAAAGTAAGTCTGCCAATGTATCATTGCCAATGAATGCTGTATTCCACGTATTCTGTTCGACACGTGTCGGCAGATGAACCTCTGCACACTACTGCCGAAACAAATTTTCAGCCATATTTCTCAGTGAACGTGTCATGCGGCATTAATGATGACCATCTCATCGGTCCAGCTCTTTTCGATAACCGTCTCAATGGAAAATAGTATCTTGATTTCCTTCAAAATGTTTTACCACAATATTTGGAGGATATTCCGTTCGCAACACGACGTCGTATGTACTTCCAGCACGGCGGAGCTCCTGCAACTTTCTGTACGGTCAGTGACAAAGTACAGCAGGCCGGGCGGAGTGGCCGAGCGGTTCTACGCGCTACAATCTGGAACCGCGCGACCGCTACGGTCGCAGGTTCGAATCCTGCCTCGGGCATGGATGTGTGTGATGTCCTTAGGTTAGTTCTAAGTTCTAGGGGGCTGATGACCTCAGAAGTTCCATAGTGCTGAGAGTCATTTGAACTATTTGAACGGCACAGCACTGAAACGTACTCTTGACGTTTGACTGATCGCCCTGGAGTCATTTCTTGGCCACCGAGTTGACCAATCTTATTGTATCAGATTGTTGTTTGTGGGATTCACGTAAGAGTGAAAGCTACAGGCACAGAACGGACACAAAGGACGAAGTTCTCACTCGAAGTGGTCAAGTTAAGGACCGTATGAATGAGATCATATTACCAAGACAGCAGATGTCTACAATAGCTTCAAAAATACGTTTGAGTTGGCAGTGCACATTCTGAACATCTTTCGTGACGGAATGTACACAATTAAACAAAACACTAGATCAACTTAATTTGTTCTGTTCCCCACGGTTTTCCTTAGTTTCCTTGGAAACCTTTTAGAATATGACAATCTGATGGGAAAAAATCGCAGCACCAAGAAGAAAAAATGGTTCAATGGCTCTGAGCACTATGGGACTTAACTGCTGTGGTCATCAGTCCCCTAGAACTTAGAACTACTTAAACCTAACTAACCTAAGGACATCACATACATCCATGCCCGAAGCAGGATTCGAACCTGCGACCATAGCGGTCGCGCGGTTCCACACTGTAGCGCCTAGAACCGCTCGGCCACTTCGGCCGGCCACCAAGAAGAAGTTGTGCGACAAAAGAAAGTTAGTGGGGGTAGGCGTGTTTCTTCATCTCAGAGTTCACGCCTGTTCAAATTTCGCGTCAGTCGTGTAAGAGTGACGCTGATAGCCTTGCTTCAAATACACACCGTAACGGTCGTGAGCGTTAGTCACCTTTGACACTGTATGTGGTGAGTTAAATGGCTCTGAGTACTATGGGACTCAACTGCTGAGGTCATTAGTCCCCTAGAACTTAGAACTAGTTAAACCTAACTAACCTAAGGACATCACAAACATCCATGCCCGAGGCAGGATTCGAACCTGCGACCGTAGCGGTTCTGCGGTTCCAGACTGCAGCGCCTTTAACCGCACGGCCACTTCGGCCGGCTATGTGGTGAGTTAATATTAGTCAAGAATGCCTTTAAGGCGACAAAGACCGCATCACCAACACCTCACTGAGTTTGAACGGGATCATGTAATAGGGCTACGAGAAGCTGGACGCTCCTTCTGCGATACTGCAGAAACACTTGGCAGGACTGTAGCTACTGTACGTGACTGCTGGCAGAGATGGTCACTAGAGCCTACGGTCGCAAGAAGACCGGACTCTTGACAGGCACGTGGTATTACCGATAGGGAAAACCACCGTGTTTAGCGTACGGTTCTGGCGCATCGCACTGCATCTGCAGCAGCAATCTGAGCAGTAGTTGGCACCACTGTGACAACGAACTGTTACAAATTGGTTACTTCAAAGATAACTCCGAGGCAGACTCCCCGTAGAGGGTATTCCACTGACCCCAAACCACCGCCATTTGTGACTTTAGAGGTGTCAAGTGAGAGCTCATTGGAGGGCAGGGTGGAAGGCTGTAGTGTTTTCTGACGAAAGCTGGTTCTGCCTCCGTGCCAGTGATGGCCGTGTGTTGGTTATGTGGAGGCCAGCCAAGAGCCTACAACCAACCTGTCTGCGTGCAAGGCGCACTGCACCTACACCTGGAGTTATGGTGAGGGCTGCCATTTGGTATGACAGTAGGAACACTCTCGTGGTCACCTTACGCATACTGACTGCAAATCTGTACGTCAGTTTTTATAGACCACCAGTATCAGCAACAAACGTCGCAGAACGTTTCAGGGAAAGTCTTGAGTACATAGGAAATAAATATCAAAATTGCCCATTAGTTATAGGTAGTGACTTTAATCTGGCATCCATTGACTGGGAAAATTTCACGTTTATCAGAAGAGGCAGAAGCAAAGACTCGTGTGAAGTTATTCCAGGAGCGCTCTCAACATACAACTTTGAGCAACTGGTTGGAAAACCAACTCGAGATGGGAACATATTAGATATCTTGGCGACAGACAGACCTGATACATGATCTTTTTGAGGAAGTTAATCTAGAAGAAGGTGTTGTTGTTGTTGTTGTTGTTCTCTTCAGTCTTGAGACTGGTTTGATGCAGCTCTCCATGCTACTCTATCCTGTGCAAGCTGCTTCATCTCCCACTACCTACTGCAGCCTACATCCTTCTGAATCTGCTTAGTGTATTCATCTCTTGGTCTCCCTCTTCGAATTTTTCGCTCCACGCTGCCCTCCAATACTAAATTGGTGACCCCTCGATGTCTCAGAAAATGTCCTACCAACCGATCCCTTCTTCTAGTCAAGTTGTGCCACAAACTCCTCTTCTCCCCAATCCTATTCAATACTTCCTCATTAGTTATGTGATCTACCCATCTAATCTTCAGCATTCTTCTGTAGCACCACATTTCGAAAGCTTCTATTCTCTTCTTGTCTAAACTATTTATTGTCCATGTTTCACTTCCATTCATGGCTACACTCTATACAAATACTTTCAGAAACGACTTCCTGACACTTAAATCTATACTCGATGTTAACAAGTTTCTCTTCTTCAGAAACGATTTCCTTGCCATTGCCAGTCTACATTTTATATCCTCTCTACTTCGACCATCATCAGTTATTTTGCTCCCCAAATAGCAAAACTCCTTTACTATTTTAAAAGTCTCATTTCCTAATCTAATTCCCTCAGCATCACCCGACTTAATTCGACTACATTCCATTATCCTCGTTTTGCTTTCGTTGATGTTCATCTTATACCCTCCTTTCAAGCCACTATCCATTCCGTTCAACTGCTCTTCCAAGTCCTTTGCTATCTCTGACAGAATTACAATGTCATTGGCGAATCTGAAAGTTTTTATTTCTTCTCAATGGATTTTAATACCTACTCCGAATTTTTCTTTTGTTTCCTTTACTGCTTGCTCAATATACAGATTGAATAACATCGGGGACAGGCTACAACCCTGTCTCACTCCCTTCCCAACCACTTCTTCCCTTTCATGTCCCTCGACTCTTAACAGCCATCTGCTTTCTGTACAAATTGTAAATAACCTTTCGCTCCCTGTGTTTTACCCCTGCCATCTTCAGAATTTGAAAGAGAGTAGTCCAATCAACATTGTCAAAAGCTTTCTCTAAGTCTACAAATGCTAGAGATATAGGTTTGCCTTTCCTTAATCTTTCTTCTAAGATAAGTAGGTATTAGCGACTATAATATCGCTGTGGCTTCTTTGTCAGTGGAAGTTGCAAAAAAAAACAACCAAAGAAACAGTGTAGAGGTTTATTGTTTGGGAAAGCAAATAAAAATGTCATTAATGAATATCTTCATAATCAGCTCCAAGCATTCACCGCAGGACACAAAGATACTGAGCATCTTTGGTCGGAATTTAAAGGTATTGCCCACCACGTGCTAGAGAAGTATGTGCCTAGCAAAAATATACTGGAGAGAATGGATCCACCTTGGTACAACAAATATATAAGGAAGTTGCTGGGAACGCAGAGAATTTTGCACAGTCGTTTTAAGCGTACTCACTGCCCCGCTGACAAACAGAATTTATGCGAAATGAAAGCAGCTGTCAGAAGGACAATGAGAGATTCTTTTAATGAATTTGAAAGCAATATTTTATCTGCAGATTCTAAAAATAATCCCAAAAATTTAGGTCGTACGTATCATTTTCATCGTACGTAAAATCTATGAACGCTACAAATAATTCAATACCTTCTCTTGCTGACAGTACGGGTAATGTAACGGTAAACAGAAGGCCGAAATTCTAAACCTAGCTTTCAAAAACTCGTTTACGATAGAGGACTGCAGCACCGTTCCCCCTTTCCATTATAGAACAAACACAAGGATTGCTGACGTAGTGGTTAGTGTATCTGGGACTATAAAACAGTTAAGATCTTTAGACGCCACGAAGGCATCTGGCCCAGACGGTATCCCCGTAAGATTATATGTTGACTATGCTACAAATATAGTTCCATTCTTAGCCATCATCTATTAGAGATCATTGGAACAGCGGAAAGTACCAAGGGACTGGAAGAGGGCCCAGGTCATAGCAATCTATAAAAAGGGTAGAAAATCGGATGCACATAATTACCGGCCAATTTCACTGACATCGATTTGTTGTAGAATCATGGAACATATTTTGTGTTCAGACGTAATGACCTTTCTAGACTTTGAGAAGCTCATCTGCAGAAACCAGCACGGTTTTAGAAAGCAGCGGTCATGCGTGACACAGTTGGCCCTCTTTGTGCATGATATACAACAGGCTCTAGATACCGGCTCCCAGATTGACGCCATATTTCTCGACTTTCGAAAGGCATTCGACTCAGTTGCTCCAAATATTGTGCGCTTACGGTCTATCCGATGACATATGCGGTTTGATAGAAAGTTTCTAACACACAGAGAGCAGTATGTCGTCCTGAATGGGTTGAGTTCAAGAGAAACAAGCGTAACTTCAGGTGTGCCCCAGGGCAGCGTAACATGTCCGCTGCTTTTTACGATTACATAAACGATCTGGTTGATGGTATTGACAGTGGTCTTAGACTGTTTGCCGATGATGCTATAGTCTACAGGAAAGTAGTATCATACGAAAGTTGCGAACAAATCAATGAGGATTTGCAGAAAATAAATGCGTGGTGTAATGACTGGCAGTTATCTCTCAATATTAATGTAATCTACTGCGTATAACAAGGCGAAAATCCCCATTAATGTATGAGTACAAGATAAATGATCAGTCTTTGGAAGTGGTAACATCAGTCAAGTATCTGGGTGTGACTATTCGAAATGATCTCAAATGGAATGATCAGATTACACAAGTAACGGGTAACTGGAACTCTAGATTGCGGTTTATTGGTAGAATCCTGAAGCGATGCACTCCTTCAACAAAGGAAATTGCTTACAATACGTTAGTTCGTCTGTATGGGACCCTTACCAGTTGGGTCTGATTCAAGACATTGAGAATGTCCAAAGAAGAGCGGCAAGATTGGTGACTGGTACATTTAGCCATCGCGAGAGCGTTACAAATCTCATTGAAAGTTTGAAGTGGAACACACTTGCAGAAAGACGACGCCCTAAACGGAAGGGGCTGCTGACTAAATTCCAAAATCCGTTCTTCGCCGAGGATGTAGAGCATATATTATTACCACCAACTTTCAAATCGCGCAATGATCACCATTAAAAGATTCAAAGATAAGAAAAATTAGAGCTCTTACTGAGGAATTCGGACAGTCGTTTTTTCCTCGCGCGATCCGCGAGTGGAACCGGGGGGGGGGGGGGGGGATGTGACTTTGGTGCGAATTGTGCCCTCCACCACAACACAGCTCGGTGGATAGCGGAGTATATATGTAGACATAGTCTGGTGATTCAACCTGTTGTGCTGCCATCCAAGAACATCAATTGCAGGGGGTGTTTTTCCAACAGGATAACGCTCGCTCGCTCCATGTACCGTTATCGTAACCCAACAAACTCTACAGAGTGTCGACATGTTGCCTTGGCCTGCTCGATCATCAACTCTGTTTCCAATGGAGCACGTATGTGACATGATCGGCCGACAATTCCATCGTCATCCACGACCAGTATTATTCATCCCTGTCTTGACCGACCAGGTGCAACACGCATCGAACTCCATCCCACAAACTGACATATGGCAGCTGTACAACATAATGCAAGCACGTTTCCATGCTTTCATGTAACATTCTCGCGCATACAGCAGTTTTTAACGTACCAGCATTTCACAATTGCAATGGATTACCTCACACTTACATTAAACTTTTATCTTTCAATGCCAATCACTTAAAATGTTTTGCCTACACAGATGTATTCCCGGAAGTCCATTTCTGTAATAATAATATCAGCCCTGAAACTATGTACGTCTCCTCTTGACTCACTCTGTATAATACCTGCTGTCCACATTAGCGGCTGCGCTAACCACCGACGATCGTGTTTGTGTGCGCAGTGACACACGATCCAGACAGGTGCTGGATCCGAACGACGACAATGAACACTCCACACTCAGATACATGGGTCGTGACCGTGTACACAGAGGAAGGGCACACTTGGTAAGACGACGCGATGCCACTATTGTGTCCGTCGTTGTCGTCGGCGGCGGTGCCACTGTGGGCTCCCACCATCCCTCTGCTGCTACGTCAAGCGGGGCCGCAACAATGGTCGCCTTGGAGACAGTCCGTGAGGCTCCACACATAGTCAGACTGTCCTTGCGACAGTGCCGCGAACAAGCCCATTTCGAGGCTCGAGGTACGTGACGTCTCTGCACGGCTGAGTAAAAAATATGTCTATCCTCTCGGGCGCTAGTAGCGTGGCGCTGTTGAGAACCTTCAGGGCGTTGAGTGCTGCCCTCCGCGTCCCATCGATTCCCAGTCGCGAGATCCCCACCAGTGCCAGCAGCAGCACCGCAGAATGATGGACCGCAGCCACGGTGATGAGCCGCTGTCATGCTGGCAGACTTTTCTCATCCGGACAGGGGGCGTAGTTCTACCTTCTCACGTACAAACGACGTTCTAAAGAGATTTCTCAATGCTACACCGGCTGCATAACCTTTCCTTGTCTAAATAATGCAGATGGCTCTACTCCCAGTGCTTAATTTGTGGCGGTACGCGCCAGTACTCCGTATCAGTACTTCCAACGAAGAAAAATTAGGACCGCGGAGTATCAGATATCAAACTTCACCTTGTAAGACGTCGTGGTCTCCTGACCTTCATTGCTTGCATATTCCGCCCTCACAATCATATTCCGTACATCAAGACGCTTCATTCAAACCCAAACTCGATAAGGTAAAGTCAATGTTGTATGAATTCGTGTAAACGATATGCAATTAACAAGTAAGCGCACCGTGGTTGAAATACTCGAGGCTGGCATACACACACACATTCCGGACGCGACGGTCACAGAAGCTTTTAGTTCGGGAGAGAAACCGCACAACGGGACGCCAGTCCCTTCACAGGACGACCCAGCCTATGTCGGCCGGTGACCGCCTGTGTAGTGGACAGCGTGGGCCTGAGTGAAAAGGGGAACGACCCTCTGTTCGGCTTAAAAGCAAATTCCGCTACATTGTGTGGGAGCGGCCAGCCTACGCATTCTTTACACACAGCACGCAGTTTCAGAGATTTTCACAGGGAGACAGCAAACGCCAAACGCCAATGCTACAGGTTTCCGGATTGGTCGCCTTCAACGAAACGTCATTCTGCCGTTTTAGAAGAGCAATGCTGATTGGCAGACGATATTTCTGACGCCTTGAGCTGAAGGAATAATGGAAGAGACCGAAAGATATACCCCTTCACGTCTGGCGTGGAGAGGCGCCGTTCCGTTGTCGCTCTTGGAGCGAGGAACAAATCTCTCCTCAGTACTTCACTGTGAGAGCACCTCTGTCGAGAGCGAATCGAAGTGCTACTCTATACTGAGTCCTTGCGATTAAGCGTTGTTCACGGTGTGAACGGACAGAGTTATAGTTAAACGCCTGCGAGCGAATTTTGAGTGGCATTGCGGTGGACTGTTTATCTGACCGGTCTACCACGCCAATAGTTAGACTAGGGGCGAATAGGAATCCTTGACTTCATCAAGGCGTAGGGAGAGTTTGATTGGCGAAGGTCAATCCAGATGGAACGAGAGGTATCTTACTTGTCAGCAGCGAGCGGCGCAGACAGCAGTCATCACAGCTTAGGGTATTGTGCGCTACGGCTATTGTGAGCCCTACATTTCCTCCACAACAGTACACTTCACTGCATTTCACACGCGACAGCCTCGACCGTACCCAGCAACATTCTAACGGATAATTATTCAAGTTGAGTAGGCGCGGCTCTCAGCCATTCTGCCAAGTCAATAACAATCTTAAACTCTGTATAGAAATGTGATTAGTGAATCCTATCCTTGAGAGGTAACTTCACATTCCGAAATGAACCAGGATGTAACTTGTTCAATTCATAACTAAAAGTGCCATTGTGATTTCTCAGAATTTTTGCAAAATAAATAATAACTTTCGTTAGTTTCATGTTTTTCTTACACTAACTTGCACTACTCCAGTACCCAAGTATCCCACTAGTTACTTAAGAAATTTTGTGAATTTTGTGTCATTTACTTACAGCGGACGACTCCAGAAGATTTATTGCTGAAAGTTTTTCAGGTATTTCTCTTTAGAACGTTAGGAGCGTCTGTCTGACTTCTGTAGTAGTGTGGGGGTGGAAATTGCATCTTACAGGAGCCACTGGGTAAAGGGTACATCTCAGATTAATCCGTTGCGCAGAATTACAGAGTAACAGATCAACCATACACCTCAGAACCTTCTATTATTGAGTACGTCAAAGGAGGTGATAATCATTGGCCTGACCTTTGGACTTCTGAACAAATGAACGAACTTTCAAAATATATATATATATATAGTTCGGTTATTGTACACAACCGAAAATTTGGCTGTGAGGTTTGCTGAATAGTTGAACCTCTGGGCGTTGGAAAAAAACTGCTATGAAAATGTGTAAGTAATGGACTGGATGTGATATTACTAGTTTTGGGGAAACTCGAACCCAGCAACAAACAGCTTTGAGAAAAGAGATGTTTCACTACAAAGACAGTGCCGCACCGGAGCAGTCGTAAAAGTTTTAACCGAGTCCCAAAAACAAACAGTACAAAACATTTGTTTGAAAACAATATCAAAAGAGAAAGAAGCTACAGCGAGAATCTTTCGCCCTGCCTGTAAAGTTTCAAAAGAAAACGAATCTTTCAACATGGCTGAATGAGAAATCTACATTCAAGAGCTCAGTAAAGCATTTGTCGAAACCATTAACCGTATCAGCACAGAAATGGGAAAACATAACAATAATTTTGCAATCTTCATAGACGAATCAGCTACTTTAAGCAAAGAAATAACTAATTTTGCACCTTACAGTGTGCCTTACAAAGCTCAGTGTCGAACCCTCTCTAAGTTTATCAAGACAATTACAGTACCATCTGCTGAATGTGGGAGAGGGCTTTTCCAAATGAATCTGATCACTACTGACGCTAGAGCCTCTCTGTTAACACAAACTATTTCTGCACTACTTTTTCTGACGGTGAATGGGCGACAAGTAACTGGTATGGATTCTTCAAAGTACAGTACGTGCAGTCTCGGCTGATTCGTGGGAGGCAGTCCGCTATGTACACCGATAGCAAGGAAAGAGAGAGAGAGAGAGAGAGAGAGAGAGAGGAGGGACGCTCAACCAAAACCTTTAAAGCCTTGGACAATTTTATTACCTGTATCTTAAAACATTTATGTTTTCTTCCCTTTCTTAATATCTTATAGTTCAAATTTTAGGTGTGCTCACCTTCCTGTAACTCCTTGTTGTAACTAATCGTAAATTCAAAAATTGGAAGTTATTTTTACGAGTACGAATTTTGATTCCACATTTTTAAAAAAACGCTGTAAAAGCGTTAAAAAACGTTTCAAAAACACTGTCCGGGAGTTCACAATACCGGAATCCCCTTTTTAACAAATCAAGACCAGTTCACTGCCATACAGTCGTACTTTGTGTAGTTGCGCTGCCATTTGCCGACTAGGGCGTGTAGCAAACGTCATGCCCATTTCACGTCTAATGTACTCCGCCTTCATGGTATTGCAATCTTATTGCGCAGCTGGGTTCATTTCCAGTGTTGTGGTACAGTTTATGGGCGTTGCGATAATTTAAGTTAATGTGCTTTGCTAACTGAAAAGAGTCAAATTACATAAAAAGCAAACTCGTTAAAAAAGAAAACAGTTCGCTTTGATCTTTGGAGGAGACCTGTCTTGAAATCTAAACTGTAGAAACCACCGTGTCTGTGACATTTTACTTCATTTTACAGTTCAACGGTTTCTGCTTCACAGACACCATCAAATCTGTAAGAGGAAAACAGAAAGAGGTATTCCAGACTTAACCTATTATATACTAACGGGGTTACTTTAATGTAAAGTGAGGCGGGCTTCCCTAACACAGAAGACACGGACAGGTCCAAACACTGGTGCCTGGGTTCTGTGCCTGATGCGGAACTGATTCTCGAGAATGAGTACGACGTGGGAAGTAGTAAGTGCGACACGACCTATTCTTCATAGCTAACTCACATATCAAAAGTATTAAAAGCTGCGATTCTTGAAATTTTCCTGGTGTGAAGATCATTCCATGAAGTTTCGGGATTGCGGGCGGGACAAGTCGACTTCTTGTGACGGTATTTCGGCTGACAGTCATTCAGCCACATTCAGGTGAGTGCTCGCAGTGAAAAACACTCACCTGATGATCGGAAAATGCTAACGCTTGTATCAACAGAATTCTTCATTGTCCTCAATTCTTTGCTTTCAAACTAAACACACATAATAAGCTTACTTTAAGAGCAGGTAAACGTCTGAATGTGTGACACTCCCTCAAATGTTGCCTGCAGTGGCTTTTAGAGAAGGCTGACTTGTATGTACATCATTCGCAGTAATCGGTATTTGCTCACTAAACATTCCATTAGCGGTCCCTTACTGATTGCCACCGTATCTGTGGACACAGCTGTAAGCACTGAATTTCAAGAAGCCAGAAAATGTCTCGAGGTTTGGGATGACATCCGCAGAATTCTTTGTCAGCTGGCCTAAGCAGCCACACCGCTGCCGCCGGAGAGCCGAGACGCATAGTTGTCATACATATGTCTTTGGATAGGGTCCGCCTTTAGCAAAACACAATTTTGTTTTTTTAACCCTAACATGTTTCACTGCAGCTGCAGAATCTTCAGTGCGCTTTTATTTTATGGCTGTTAGGCCCTAAAGATAAAGAATGTTCTTTACTGTTTGTATACATGTAAATATTGGTTTTTAAATTGTAATTACAGATATTTGAAAAAACACATAAAATTATGAAATCATACTTTTTTACCACATGGTATGTTTTTTCTGGGGTGTTATGTTTCTACAGTGACTTGTTTCATAGTTTGTCATCTGCTACCACTTACACCTTTAAGTAGACAAATTATTTAAGCCAAAACTACGATTTGAAAATTGTTATGGCTATGCCTGAAATTAATTAATTCTGTGTGTGTGTGTGTGTGTGTGTGTGTGTATTTACATTATGTTTCACTCTGAAATATTCAATTATATCATGAATACAGTCAAACAAAACACAGAAACAGAAATAAAATCAAAAAGGAATAAACACAAAAACTAAACACGCTTTTAAAACAAAATAAAGTTTTTACACATAAAACTACAAAGCAAGCAAACCAAACATTCCGCAAACGTCTGCTCGACCTTACTGACATTCAACTAACTAACCAAGAAATAAATTATCTACAAAAAGGCCCAAAACACAAAGAAGTAGTAAGATGCATAATAAAGAAAAACAAAAACAACATACTGACAGGAACAAAAACTGAAGAAGAAAAAACCTCCAGAAAAATAAAGGACAAACTCAAAGACAATGAGGCACTAATTACGAGATCAGACAAGGGCAGCGCCATGATAATAAAACAGGATGACTACAAAGAAGAAACCTTAAAATTTCTGGAGGACTACAAAAGGTAACCAATGACCCAACACAAAGATATAAAAAACACACTAACACTCCTAAAAAATAGCTCACACACATTCACAAACCAGAAAGCGAAATGGCTGAAACTTAAGAACCCCCAAGCACTCACACTGAACAGCCTACTAAAGCTCCACAAGGAGAGCATTCCGACATGCCTCGCTGTCAATTTCAGAAGAGCACCCACATACCACTTAGCCAGAGAAATGCACACATCCTTACAGAAACATTCGATATAACAAATAACATAAGCATACATAACACTGAAAAGCTGATACAACAAATTAGACATCAACATACCCACAACAGCCACACTCACATCATTTGACATCACATCCATGTACACCAAAATCTCCACCACAGGAACCATCAACATCATCGAACAACAATTAGAAGAACAAGCCAAAATTCCCAAACCCCACATAAAAGAAACATCTAGCATTATAAAACTAATCACAAAACTATTACTTATTTGAAAATCAATTCTACTTACAAGAAGACGGGCTTCCAATGGGGTCAGCAGTCAGCTGACTCCTAGCCAACATTTTTCTCAGTCACATTGAAAATAAAATATTTGAAACAATAGTAAGACCCAAACAATCCCGGATAATATATTTGTATCGTTATATAGATGATATCATACACTTTCTAGATGAAACACCAGGTCACATACAACAACTCCACAGTGACCCAAAAATAAAATACACTATAGAAACAGACAAAAGGTTAAACTTCCTTGACCTCACAATATACAGACACATCAACCAACAACAATTCTCCATATTCAGAAAAGTAACCACCACCAGTACAGCCATTCACAAACATTCCTATCATATGATTATGCAGATTAGATTAGAACTAGCCAGCTTCGATTATATGCTACACAGACTGAACAAAACCCCACTCACTGAAAACAACTACAAGAATGAATTATAGACAATCAAACAAATAGCTGAAGAGAGTGGATATGACACAAACACTATAGATAAACTGAACCACAAAATTAAAACAAAATTAAAGGACACCCAACACAAAAACGAAACTTCCTCATCAACTTACAAACACACAGAACACACATATGAGCACACATGCACAAGAAACACCCCACAATGACAAACAAGTGGTTCACTCTCACCCACAACAACGACGCAGTTCACAGACCAGGCAACATATTCAAAAAGCAAGGGGTAAAAATAGCCTAGAGGACAGACAACTCAACACAGAGAAAACTAAGGTCAAGCAACACAAGCGCCAACGAACACAACACATCTGGTATTTACCAACCAACAAGTCAGGACTGCAAATCAGTTTATATAGGGCAGACAAGCAGAAAATTTAATACCAGATGCACAGAACACAGAAGAGCATTAAAAAGTAACAGCTGTCATTCCACATTTGCTGAACACATTATGGACAAGAAACATAACCCAACAGACATCAATACTGATTTGAAAATTCTCAAATGCTGCAACAGCACCCCACAAAAACTAATAATTGAAGAAAATTATCAGATACAAAAAGCCATAGTGGGAGGAAAACAAGTGATAAATGAATACACAGCTCTCTGCAATGGAAATCTGTTCTCTGTCCTCAAAGAATTATTAGACAAGACCAACCTATATAGGTCTCCCCCCTCCTCCCCCCCCTCCCCCCCTACACACACGAAATGGACAGACACCTCTGGAAGATTCAGAACCGTCTCCAGGAACACTCTCGCGTCCGTCGGCCGTCGTAATTTAATATATTATTATTATTATTGTTATTATTATTTTTTGATTGTTGCCGACTTACGTGGTGGGCCTTAATAAAAATGATATTTAAGTTGAACAATGTAATAAACTTTTCATATTAATTTCCTCGGCTAGTCAGTTCACTTTAAAGCAAGAAATCTTTAGTTATTAATTAAAATTGCGGCCCACACACGCGCGAGAGTATTTTTCTTACCTCCGTTAACCATTGTATTGTAGTCAGAGTCCTGGCTCTGGGTCTCGGCTATGGTACTGAAAATAAGGATCTTAAAGCTACGTATTTCTGCAACCTAGTGCGGCTGTGGAGAAAAATTAATATTATGTTAATAGCGGGCGAGTATTTCGCTTCCGCTAATTTTTCATAAGCTAATATCGCCACGTAATGCCGTCGTTGGCTGCATCGGCCGCTGCGATTGTTGAACTGTGAATTACTTGAATGCAGGTTAATTCAAGGAAGGCGGACATGAAATCGGGATCACCTCTTACAAATTAAAAGTGCACAATAATATTAAATCATTATATTATATGTTTAACTCATACAAATATGCTTACATTTGCCAGCACTCGCAAGATGTCCGTACGTACACAATAAAGGCAAGAGAAGAAGTGAAGTCGACTAAAAAATTAACAAAAGAGCGTATCTTGTCGTCTCTTTAGATCATTCTGTCATAAATTATTTCTTTGCAATCTAAACCTACACAGAGAAATTATTATTTTACGGCTACATGATAAAAATTTGGCACTGGGGACGCTATAATACCTTCAACTGTTCCACAGACAGCCGTTTTGTTTTTACACCTTCAACTGTTCCACTGTCTGCCATGTTTGTTTTTACAGCTGGTAAACAGTGAAACGGTGACAGGGACAGCTCAATATATAGTGTTTGACAGTCATGAAGATGAGGAAAAGGAAAACGTAAGTTAAACATAATGTAAATAGACACACATAGCCATAATTTTCAAATCGTTATTTTGGCTTAAGTAACTTGTCTACTTTAAGGTGTAAGTGGCTGCAGATAAACTGTGAAACAAAAGTCACTTTAGAAACATAATACATCAGGAAAACCATACCATGTGGTAAAAAGGTATGAATTCATAATTTCATGTGTTTTTTTAGTTATCTGTAATTACGATTTAAAAACCAATATTTACATGTATAGAAACAGTAAAGACCATTCATTATCTTTAACAGCCATAAAATAAAAGCCCACTGAATATGCTGCAACTGCAGTGAAACATAATTGGGCTAAAAAAAACAAAATTGTATTTTGCTGAAGGCGGAGCCTATCCAGAAACATATGTATTGTTAAAGCAAACACGGAAGAAAAGAGCTTCAGCCCCAAGATGATTGTAGTTGTAGTGTATGGGGTTGGCATGAGGTGTTCCACATAGTTTTCAGCACACACGTACCAGTGAGGTGAGGACCAGAACTGTGTTTGAGGCGCAGTATTTTCGATCCACGGGTTGCTGTTATCATGTGAGTTAATGACGTCACGTGCCTCAAGTCTCACTGCGGTGACAAGGTGAACCGGGCGATTTATGACCGCCTGCGAGAAAGCAGCCGTTTCCGTCCAACATCTGTGTAGGTCAACGCCTTTTCAAGCTCTCGACTGCACCGATTTAAGAAATTCGTGATGCGGAACAGGAAACCAAGTTAATGTACCACACCTTTTCGCTCAAAAGTGGTAACGTAAGAAACTTGGTAGAGCTGTCGGCGGACTTTTTTCTCATCTTCCTCCATGCCCTCCATCTCTTTGTTCTGAAGCCTCGTATACTAACAAGGCAATGGTCCAATCCGACATGTCGAAACGTACCCTGAAATTTTTCGGAGAGGGAGAATACACAGAAAGAAATTCACTGTCAAACTTCTAGCTGTTACGGCGCATTGCAAGTACTTTTCAAAAAAAAAAAAAATTGAAGTTACTCGTTTCTGCTGCACTGTTAGCCGCTTATAATGGCGGACTGTGCAGCCCTTACTGCCTATCGCTCGAATCGGAGGGTAAGCAGACGTATCCGCAACAAGAGAACGCATCGCTCTGTAGCGCAAATTACAAAGTGCACGCACGCGAATTTTAAGCACTTAAGCCGTACCAAAAATGCCGCAAATCATTATTTTTCTTTGAATAGCTTACAGTTTATGTCAGCAGATAAACTACTCCAGGTTTAACTGCTACACAAGTGATCATCAGAGGAAAGAAAATCAAGGCAACGTATGCTGTTGCATCACAGACCACTTCCGTCAGTATCGATATCAATTTGTTGACTTGAAATATTTTATAACAAATCGTGTACCACAGTTCCTGGGATAATTTTTTGATAATGCACACTGAAGCACCAAAGAAACTGATATAGCCATGCGTATTCAAATATAGAGAGATGTAAACAGGCAGAATACGGCGCTGCGGTCGGAAAGGGTTCTTAGGTCGGTTACTGCTGCTACAACGGCAGGTTATCAAGATGTAAGGGAGTTTTAACGTGGTGTTATAGCCGGCGCACGAGCGTTGGGACATAGCATCTCCGAGGTAGCGATGAAGTGTGCATTTTCCCGTACGATCATCTGACGACTGTACCGTGAATATGAGGAATCCGGTAAAACATCAAAGCTCCGACATCGCTGCTGCCGGAAAAAGATCCTGCAAGAACGGGACCAACGTCGGCTGAAGAGAATCGTTGAACGTGACAGAAGTGCAACCCTTCCGCAAATTGCTGCAGATTTCAATGGTTGGCCATCAACAAGAGTGAGCGTGCAAACCATTCAACGAAACATCGATATGGGCTTTCTGAGCCGAAGGCCCACTCGTGTACCCTTGATGACTGCACGACACAGAGCTTTACGTCTCGCCTGGGCCCGTCAACACCGACATTGGACTGTTGGTGATTGGAAACATGTTGTCTGGTTGGACGAGTCTCGTTTCAAATTGTATCGAGCGAATGGATGTGTACGGGTATGCAGACAACCTCGCGAATCCATGGACCCTGCATGTTAGTAGGGGACTGTTCAAGCTGGTGGAGGCTCTGTGATGTCGTGTGGCGTGTGCATTTGGAGTGATATGGGGTCATTGATACGTCTACATACGACTCTCACAGGTACGGATGCATCCTGTCTGATCACCTGCATCCCTTGATATCCATCGCGCATTCCAGCAGACTTGGGCAATTCCAGCAGGACAATGTGACACTCCACATGTCCAGAATTGCTACAGAGCGGCTCCAGGAACACTCTTCTGAGTGTAAACACTTCCGCTGGCCACCAAAGTTCCCAGACATGAACATTATTGAGCATATCTTGTCTACCGTGCAACGTGCTGATCAGAAGAGATCTCCATCCCTTCGTACTCTTCCTTATTTACGGACAGCCCTGCAGGATTCATGGTGTCAGTTCCCTCCAGCACTACTTCAGACGTCGAGTCCATGACACTTCTTGTTGCGGCATTTCTGCGCCCTATACGATATTAGGCAGGTGTACCAGTTTCTTTGGCTTTTCAACGTATGTTTACTGACGAATACTTTCTTGTTTTTACCCGGTAGTCGTCACAGAAATTCGAAGTATCTATTGGGTGATGGAAGCGAACATTTTACGTATCTCAAACACTCTTTATAATAGAAAATTATGCATTCAGGCACTGAACAGTAATTATTGGTTTTATTTACACAAAACAGGTATGGAGGAAGAAATGGCCTTGTCCGTTTTTCTGCATATTGTGCTGCGTTCCAGGCATACATAATCACATTCGTAAAACGGTAAAACGTTGTGATGCAAACTGACAAGGCACAAATGCCTGAAGTTTAACGGTACTGTTCCGCTGATCAACCCGAAATGACAGAGCTATCAGAAGTTATATTGTCCGACAGTTCTCTGAGAAACGGTATACACTGGCGAAAAATGTGTTTATCGAGAGGCTGAAACACTGTATCGGTTCCTAGTAAAATCTAAATGATATTAACAGTCTTTTCGTCGTCGTCCTAACAATGGAGGTAGTCAAGAGTCCAAAAAAGCAAAGCATTATTTTCTGCAACTGGTAAAAAACTCCAGCATCCAGCCACTTCGTTATGTATTTTTATATAAGCTAGCACGCGTTTCGGACTTTCACCCGTCTTCAACTAGCGTAATACATATTTCAGTCTTCCGTCAGTACATAGTTACAACATCGAAAGCAAACTGGATGCTGCAGATTTGCAGAATGAGTTCCTCAGCAACACATTTAAATTTGAATAGTGATACTCAGTACTGAATAGTTATGAACTATTTAAGTGCAGAAACGACATTCGGTTTCCTGAAAAGGCTGAGTTGGCATCATTTGATATCACTGAACTCTGCACAACGATACCTGTCAACAAAACAATAGAAATAATTAAAAATAACTTGCTCAAGCACAAGAACGTTTCCTTACCAGAAATACGAGTTGACTGATTTGCAAACATTAGTGCTGTCAAATAACTACTTCTCTTTTAATAACAAAATGTACCAGCAGAAAAATGGCCTAGATATGGGCAGCTGCCTCGCCTGTTTACGTGCTGCTATTTTCCACCAATAATTTAGATTGTAAATTCTTTAAGGAAAATACGCAGATAGTTAACAAATTATTATATTATAAAAGATATGTTGATTTACTGATCTTATTGCATGGTACAACAGAGGACCTCGCAAGAGGAATGAATAAAATACATCAGAATGTCCTCTTCAGTGCTGATCACCAAACAGTTAAAGGCTTAAATTCCCTGGATCTCTTCACAAGTAGCTCTACCAACGTACACAAATTTCAAGTGTACAGGAAACCAACGCACATAGATGCCACAATCAATAAAACCTTATGCCACCGAGATAAACACGAATTGGCTTCATCCAGAGCAATGTTAACAGAATGCGCAAAATCCCATTAGGATCAGGTGACTAAAGAACTGCTTGCAAAAAGGGCTACAATCAAAAACTAATATATATATATATATATATATATATATATATATATATATATATATATATATATATATATATATATATATATATATATATATATAAAAACAACTTAAGCAAATCCCCCTTTGCCCTACTTCTAGCTGAAGATGAAGATCAAGTGACAGGCATAGCTCACAACTTACACATACTCCACCAGGTCAACAATGGAAAAAGAATATACATAATTGAAGAAATCTAAATTTATTCTCATAAATGTGCATCCCCATACGACATCCTAAATGACCAAACAGAGCTATCAGACAAAATTTTTGTAAATTTCCATAATTTGCCCAATCATCACATCACACCAAGCACAGCGATGAAAAAACGTAACCCAATGTGAGCCCATCCAGTGCATAGAATAGTTCTAAATAATGTAAATTTTTATGTCTTAATCGTTTATAAATATCATTCATACTGTGAGAGAGAAAAAGAAGAAAAAATATATTTCTTATATATCACACAGATTTCCAGAAACCAAGCTGGATTTGTGAAGAAATGCGGCACAACTGATGCGCTTCATGCTGCAAGACTCTTAGTCGAGAAACATCATGAGAAAGCCAAGCCGCTTCATCTAGCATTCCTGGATGTCGAAAAGGCCTTTGATCGGGTGCCACACAGCCTCATCTGGCTAGCAGTCCAATAGCACGATGTGCCAGAGCAGCTTATTAACTGGGTGCAGTTACTTTACGCACAGCCAAGAACTTATGTCCGTACAACCTCAGGACTGTCCACGGACTTCCCCGTCACAGTCGGCATCCATCAAGGTTCTGCATTATCACCACGTCTGTTCATTCTCGTAACGGATACCGTCACAGCTGACCTGCACTGGCCATTACCATGGACCCTACTTTATGCTGACGACGTGATGCTGGCAGCAGGAAACAAGCTTGATCTGCAGAACCATACTCAAGAATGGAGTGACCGATTAGCGCAACACGATTTGCGCCTTAATTTGAAGAGAACCGAGTACATGACATTAGACAGACATGAAATGCGAACCATCACGATTAATGGTGACGATCTGACTGGTGTGAGTAAGTTTAAGTACTGCGACGGTACAAACCCCCGTTACTAGATGAATAGGCCTAGTATGCAAGTATTGCTTTGTAGAGAGTGAATGCGCAACATGGTGCGTGATTCGCGGAAGCGCGTGGCGTGCCCGCGCGAGATTTGCAACGGTCTCCGGGCGGCCACGTGGCCCGCAGCTTGGGGCAGTGTTTGGTTTTTCGCGCATTACGCGAAAACTGTGTAACTTACGGTGAAGAGCGATGTGGCAGTGGATTGTAGTCAGCAATATGGACCTTCTGAATGATCGATCATTATTTAAAGTCATGAGACGCAAAAGTTTTAGTAACTTCAAAATCGGTTAATATCACGAATACTGAAAGATTAATAAAAATAGTAAATAACAACTTTACAGGGATGAGCGAGAGCTCATTAAGAACCTTTATGTCATAGCGGACGGAGTGCCGTAGTCATATGTTAAGATTCATAAATAATTAAGTCCGTAAAGAGCATTAAACAAAGTTTGAGGGCAAATTGTTTATAAAATTCAAAAAACTCAATAGAAAATTCATGACGTAAAGAACGGCACTATATAATATTTTGGGTGGCATCACACGTATTTTAAACTAGTTAAGTTATACTATACACTTAACTTGTAGTAGTTTTCATTGTTTGCAAAATATTATTAACACTTGTCGCCCATAATTAATTAATTAATTATTATAGATATGAAGATTTTGAGCAGCGCAATGTGTAGGTCGCTATAGATTACTTATAAAAACGGTGCTATAAGCAGTTCTGTTTTAAAACTTTGCAGTACAGATGTAAACTAACAAATTTGCGCTATGTGGCGAAATTTTGCAGAAACTAAAACTTCAATTACGGGCGATAGAGTAATCCTAGAAATTAATGTAACATAACAAATAAGATGTACTTTTTACCGCTGTTCCGATGGTGTACTTATTTCTGTCGAGGGATGTATGTATCAAAATTTGTAACCTTAACTGGTGAGATTGGTACTTGCATAACAATGGGGGCTAGACGTCCGAGCCTATATAAGCGAGCGGCCATCTTGGCCGGGGGTCAGTCGTTGGGGAGCCGTTTTGGAGCGTGGGTGGCGAGCGAGCCCCACTTGGTGGCGGCCCAGGTGGTCATTTGAGTAAGAATTTCTCGCGCCGATTTATTTCCATATTTCGAAAAAGAGTACTGTTTAATAGTGCAAGTGTGCAAGCATATATTTGGTGAACTTGTCTTGTGACAGCCAGAGCGAGAGCACGCACCAGCAGCAGCGAATACTGTTTGTATAAAGCGTTTATTTTGCATTTTGTTTACGACCTTCCACTAAGGAAGGGATTCTATTTGTGTTTATCTGCTCTGCATAGTAACTAACAGTTCTTGATAAAACTTTACGTAGTTTTCGTGTTAGATTTCTTAGTGTTTTCTTGATCGTTTAGAACAGAAAGCGCCCTAAAACCGTCTTTTGTTTGTTTCGCGGCCGTTAGCCACTAGTCACTTGAATCAGCAGTTGTCTTGTGACAGCCAGAGCGAGAGCACCAGCAGCAGCGAGTACTGTTTGTATAAAGCGTTTTTGTACGTATTTGCTGCGCTTAGCTTTTAAATAGTTTTTCTGGGAAAACCTAGCGTAGTTTTCGCGTCTCGTATTTCAGTGAGTGTTTCTTGATTATCAGAGTAGCTCATCAGAAGATTATCTTGGGAATTTGTCACCGTATAGAGTAGGGTAAACATAGTCATGTGTAGGGACTGTGGTTGTTGTGAGCGGACGCAAGGAGAATTGGCCACTCTTCGGGGGCAGGTGGCGGCTTTGTCTGTTAGGCTCATCGAGCTCGAGGCGCAGGCGTCGGCTCGTAGTGGCGTTGGGGCAACTGTGGTGAGACCTATGCCTACTTCGGTGGCCTTGGAATCACATGGAACCCCTGATGTCGCTGCGTCTTCCGGCAGTGAGCATCTTACCGGTCAGCCATCACTCCAGGGTGAATGGCGGACAGTGGTGGGCTCGCGCGTGCCTGGCCGAAAGGCGAAGGTGGGATCTGGCCGCGTGGCAGCTGCCTTACCCCTTTCCAACAAGTACGGGGTGCTTCCTAGTGGTGATGACATCGTTTCCGAGCCACCACAGGATGCCTCGCCTGTTGGGCCAGTGGCCGATCCTCCGGCAAGGTCCCGACAGTCACAGAGGGCGGGCCTATTAGTTATAGGGAGCTCCAACGTTAGGCGGGTTATGGAGCCCCTCAGGAAAATAGCGGGTAGGTCGGGGAAGAATGCCAGTGTGCACTCGGTGTGCTTGCCGGGGGGTCTCGTCCGTAATGTGGAGGAGGCCCTTCCGGCAGCTATTGAACGCACTGGGTGTGACCGGCTGCAGATAGTAGCACATGTCGGAACGAATGACGCCTGCCGCTTGGGTTCTGAGGCCATCCTTGGTTCCTTCCGGCGGCTGGCTGATTTGGTGAAGACAACCAGCATCGCACGCGGAGTGCAAGCTGAGCTTAATATCTGCAGCATAGTGCCCAGAGTCGATCGCGGTCCTCTGGTTTGGAGCCGTGTGGAGGGTCTAAACCAGAGGCTCAGACGACTCTGCGACTATAATGGTTGCAAATTCATCGACCTCCGTTATTGGGTGGAGAACTGTAGGGCCCCCCTAGACAGGTCAGGCGTGCACTACACACCGGAAGCAGCTACTAGGGTAGCAGAGTACGTGTGGCGTGCACACGGGGGTTTTTTAGGTTAGAGGGACCCCCCTTGAGCGAAACGATAAAATACCTGACGGCTTACCAGAGAGGACATTATCATCGTTGATAAAGAACGTCCGTCCTCAGAGACCAAAAACAGGAAAAGTTAACGTAATATTGGTAAACTGCAGGAGTATCCAGGGCAAGGTTCCTGAATTAGTATCTCTTATTGAAGGAAATAGTGCGCATATAGTATTAGGAACGGAAGTTGGTTAAAACCGGAAGTGAACAGTAACGAAATCCTAGACACAGAATGGAATATATACCGCAAGGATAGGATAAACGCCAATGGTGGAGGAGTATTTATAGCAGTAAAGAATTCAATAATATCCAGTGAAGTTATTAGCGAATGCGAATGTGAAATAATCTGGGTTAAGTTAAGTATCAAAGGTGGGTCAGATATGATAGTCGGATGCTTCTATAGACCACCTGCATCAGCAACCGTAGTAGTTGAGCGCCTCAGAGAGAACCTGCAGAACGTCGTGAAGAAGTTTCGTGATCATACTATTGTAATAGGGGGAGACTTCATTCTACCAGGTATAGAATGGGATAGTCACACAATCAGAACTGGAGCCAGGGACAGAGACTCTTGTGACATTATCCTGACTGCCTTGTCCGAGAATTACTTCGAGCAGATAGTTAGAGAACCAACTCGTGAAGCTAACGTTTTAGACCTCATAGCAACAAATAGACCGGAACTTTTCGACTCCGTGAATGTAGAAGTGGGTATCAGTGATCATAAGTCAGTGGTTGCATCAATGACTACAAGTGTAATAAGAAATGCCAAGAAAGGAAGGAAAATATATTTGCTTAACAAGAGTGATAGGGCACAAATCGCAGAATATCTGAGTGACCACCATCAAACGTTCATTTCTGAGGAAGAGGATGTGGGACGAAAATGGAAAAAATTCAGAAACATCGTCCAGTACGCCTTAGATAAGTTCGTACCGACTAAGGTCCAAAGCGAGGGGAAAGATCCACCGTGGTATAACAATCATGTACGAAAGGTATTACGGAAACAAAGAAAGCATCATAGGTTTAAGAGTAGTCGAATCATAGCTGATAAGGAAAAGCTGAACGAAGCGAAAAAGAGCGTAAAGAGAGCAATGAGAGAAGCATTCAACGAATTCGAACATAAAACATTGGCAAACAATCTAAACAAGAACCCTAAAAAGTTTTGGTCATATGTAAAATCGGTAAGCGGATCTAAATCCCCTATTCAGTCACTCGTTGACCACGATGGCACCGAAACAGAGGACGACCGAAGAAAGGCAGAAATACTGAATTCAGTGTTCCGAGACTGTTTCACTGCGGAAAATCGTAACACGGTCCCTGACTTCAGCCGTCGCACGGACGCCAAAATGGAAAATATTGAAATAAACGATATCGGAATTGAAAAACAACTGCTATCACTTAGTAGCGGAAAAGCATCCGGACCAGACGAGATACCCTTAAGATTCTACAGTGATTATGCTAAAGAACTTGCCCCCTTTCTATCAGCAATTTATCGTAGATCGCTGGAAGAACGTAAAGTACCTAGCGACTGGAAGAAAGCGCAGGTCGTTCCCATTTTCAAGAAGGGTCATAAATCAGATGCGAATAATTACAGGCCTATTTCGCTTACGTCAATCTGTTGTAGAATAATGGAACATGTTTTGTGTTCTCGTATTATGACGTTCTTAGATAATACAAATCTCCTTCATCATAACCAACATGGATTCCGCAAACAGAGATCATGTGAAACTCAGCTCGCCCTATTTGCCCAAGAAATTCACAGTGCCGTAGACACTGGCGAGCAGATTGATGCCGTATTCCTGGACTTCAGGAAGGCATTTGATACGGTTCCGCACTTACGTTTAGTGAAAAAAATACGAGCTTACGGAATATCGGACCAGGTTTGTGATTGGATTCAGGATTTCCTAGAAGAAAGAACACAACATGTCATTCTTAACGGTTCAAAATCTGCAGATGTAGAGGTAATTTCGGGAGTACCGCAGGGAAGCGTGATAGGACCTTTATTGTTTACACTATACATAAATGACTTAGTTGACTACATCGGTAGCTCCGTGAGGCTATTTGCAGATGACACGGTTGTCTACAAGAAAGTAGCAACATCAGAAGACTCGTACGTACTCCAGGAGGACCTGCAGAGGATTAATGCATGGTGCGACAGCTGGCAGCTTTCCCTAAACGTAGATAAATGTAATATAATGCGCATACATAGGGGCAGAAATCCATTCCAGTACGATTATGCCATAGGTGGTAAATCATTGGAAGCGGTAACGACAGTAAAATACTTAGGAGTTACTATCCGGAGCGATCTGAAGTGGAATGATCACATAAAACAAATAGTGGGAAAAGCAGGCGCCAGGTTGAGATTCATAGGAAGAATTCTAAGAAAATGTGACTCATCGACGAAAGAAGTAGCTTACAAAACGCTTGTTCGTCCGATTCTTGAGTACTGCTCATCAGTATGGGACACTTACCAGGTTGGATTAATAGAAGAGATAGACATGATCCAGCGAAAAGCAGCGCGATTCGTCATGGGGACATTTAGTCAGCGCGAGAGCGTTACGGAGATGCTGAACAAGCTCCAGTGGCGGACACTTCAAGAAAGGCGTTACGCAATACGGAGAGGTTTATTATCGAAATTACGAGAGAGCACATTCCGGGAAGAGATGGGCAACATATTACTACCGCCCACATATATCTCGCGTAATGATCACAACGAAAAGATCCGAGAAATTAGAGCAAATACGGAGACTTACAAGCAGTCGTTCTTTCCACGCACAATTCGTGAATGGAACAGGGAAGGGGGGATCAGATAGTGGTACAATAAGTACCCTCCGCCACATACCGTAAGGTGGCTCGCGCAGTATAGATGTAGATGTAGAACTGGAAGTGCTACGATTATTTGTATGAGTACGAATTACGAGGTATACATCGGCGTAAGTGAACATGTGGTGATCTGTGATTTCGCGCCAAAACTGTTAGAACAAACAGGACAGTGGGACTTATGGTTCTGTTCGAATTGATTGAATAATTTTCGTTTATAGCAGCCTACGTTACTGCTATTGGGGCCTCGGAGTCAAATTATTACTAAAGTAAAACTGTAAACCGTCTCACCAGTGATAATTTCGTTGTGTGAAAGAAAAGGACAACGGCGATAAATAATAAATGGTTCAAATGGCTCTGAGCACTATGGGACTTAACATCTATGGTCATCAGTCCCCTAGAACGTAGAACTACGTAAACCTAACTAACCTAAGGACATCACACAACACCCAGCCATCACGAGGCAGAGAAAATCCCTGACCCCGCCGGAATCGAACCCGGGAACCGGGGCGTGGGAAGCGAGAACGCTACCGCACGACCACGAGCTGCGGGCAGGGCAATAAATAGTGATTGAACTGTGTCGTGAAAAAACTGATTTTGCTATAATAATCGCCTAATTTTTGTTCCCTAACATAAACTGTACTCATGTCTGAGTGAATATTTAATTCAAAAACTATAACTAATGCGGGGGTGTGGAAATGTGTACTAATGCACTAAGTGTGGAAATCATCCCCTGAGACTTCCGTGAGGGCCAAAAATTTGCAACAACATTTTTTACCAACATTTTTATATGAACATTCGTGTGAACTCTGCTTCAACCGCACTACTTCTTTATTTACCTCCCCATCGCAGTACCTCGCTTCCACGGTCACCGTCGACGGCCGACTCACCGAAGAGGTCTACACCAGAACTCAGGCAGCCTGGATGAAGTGGCGAACAACTGGAGACACTTGCGAACGCAGGATGAAAGACAATTTAAAATCAAAAATCTAAAACACTGTCATCCGACCAGTCGCCTTGTATGGTAGTGGGTGCTGGGCGACTACAGTTCAGACAGAACGCCGCCTAAGTGTAATGGAAACGAAGATGGTAAGGTGGACAGCAGGCCTCACTAAGTTAGATCACGTTTCTAAAGACAGCGTTAGGAAACAGTCTGGTGTTGCACCGATCCAAGACAAAATGCGTGAGAGTCGTCTTCGATGGTTTGGGCATGTTTTACGGGCCGGTGATGACTCTGTTGCCAAGGCGGGTTACACACTTCAAGTCGTCGGCAGTAGACCCAAAGGACGACCTAATCAACGTTTGGCTGATACGATTCATAAAGACCTGCGTAAACATTCAACGGACAAATACAGCGGACCACGCAGGCACGTGGGACAAACGCTGAAGGAAAAAGAAGAAGAGATACCATATTTTTATTTTTTATAATACAGGGTGTTTCAAAATGAATATAGGGGATTTAAGACTTTGTAACACATATTACATTCAGCTTACAATTATAAATAATACCCCAAATGAAAGAGAAACACAAACAGTTTTTCTTACAATTATCCAGTGTGAACACCGATCACACATCGAGTCGATAGGAGAGTTGTTCCGAAACCTTGATCAATGTGTCACGAGTAACTGTTGCAATAACACTGTTTGTAAAGTCGGATAGATCAGCTGCTATCGCAGGCACATACACATGATCGCGTCAGATCGTGTGTGAACGTGGAGGTCATGCACAAAACGCTGCTTCCAATCTACCGGTCGGATACAACGTCGTTTAACCAGGCGGCGCACCATCTTGTCCCCAAATAAAGATGTGTTGTGCAGCTTCTTCCCACTGAGGCACGGACCATAGCTGTAGCGCATCAAGGTAAGAAACATCAGTTACAGTTGATTCACCGACAAAGAAAGGCCCATAAACTTTCCGTGGGGATATTTCTTGGGGCTAAGCGTGAAAGACTCGCACTCGTTCAACACGTTTTTCAGTAACTCTTCGTCATTCCATAGTCTTCCCATTGCGTACAGGTAAACAAACAAAACTGTTTGAGTTCCTCTTTCATTTGGTGTATTATTTACAATTGTGAGTTAAACGTAATAAATGCTACAACGACTTAAAACCGTTATGTTTACTTTTTCAAACACCCTGTATTATACCACATAAACTAAACAGTCAATAATGCACTTATTTAATAAGCATACAGAGTACTCAGCACATTCTTGTTAAACAATTTCAATTCTATTTAGTCATACAAAAACTGTAAGCAAAACACAACTTTGACCATTGCAGAACATTGAAGTAAGATATAATCTTTGACGAGAGATGTATTTTCAGATGTAAACAAAGACGTCAGTCGGCAACATAGCCGATACTGGGCTATTTTGTTCAAAACAGAAGTAAAAAGTGCGTGTGCCACATCCACATGGAAAAAATCGAAATAACACAACTAGAGTAGAAAGTAAGTACACCTAAAAAGCAGTACATAGTAAACACACAACTCTCGAATGTAGTAGCTAAACATAGTATTTACTTAAAATAGGGCAGTTGCAGCATTCCATTTGCTGTAGATGTTGCAAATATGTACTGCCTGAAGACTCAAATACGCATTATGCAAATTTCAGATGGGTGAAAGATCGAAAGGCGTATTAGGTTAAACAAAAATACATGACAGTATGGCTGGCTGCTGTACTTATTAAAATAGTATAATCTATAGCCACGGAGCTCAACAGCCACTAAAATGGATAAATTGAGGAAGACGACGTTTCGGATATAATACTGAAACTTATTCTGCCCTATTTTTTCAGATTTTGCAATGTCGATTACAAGATTTTTTTCTGACTGAACAGTCGGTCTCTTAAATTTTTTATCATGATTTGCTTCATAGGTTTCTGAAGAAAGAGATAAAGAAGCGGAAAGAGTACCCGCTAATACTTATCAGAGGCATTATTGTAAATGATGAGAGGTGGCATGAGCCCCCTCTCATATTTCTATCTTACGATTTTCCTCTCTAATTGCATACAGTGAAAAGTCGCTATTCCTTCACACGCGGACTTCCCACGCAGCGTCTCTCGTCACCCGGGTGGTCCGGTGACAGGCGGGCTCGGTCTGACTTTGAAAGGATAAGCCGACAGGTGTGAGGAAGTCGAGTGAATGCTTTGCAGACGCCGACATTGTCAAAAGACACGCCCGGAGGGGTCTGAAGTAGCGGCTGGGCTAGAGGTTCCGTTACTTCGCAGAATCTTAGCGAAAACACTTTCTGGCGGGCTACCAGCGAGGCGCGGGAATGACTTGTGTACCCAGGCAGTTGTGGCGGGAAAATTCCCGCGCTTTCTGCAAAATAGTAACTGTGATTGGCTTGCTCAGGGCATAGCTCCGTGACGTAGCAAAATCAGCGCAGAAATTGGCGCCAAGAATCTCCATTGGTGGAATGGTAGTGCTCCGGCAATAGAGTGGAATTTTCCGCCAGTTTTCGAGTTGCTGATTGGAACGTTTAACCACGGCCACTGTCGTGGGGGCGGGAATGTTGTGTGTTCGGCCTGTACGGGTGCTCTAGGTAGTCGGCTCTCGCCTTTCGGTCGAGGACGTCGAAGCACCCAGCCATCGCCTCCGGTACGCCAGATCGTGTTCTGGCAGTTAAGAAGACAGTTTGGTAATGTATGTCCGCAGCACCGGCAGATAGGGATTTTCCTAGGTGATAATCAGAGCGCACCTGTTCGTCTTTTTCTAACTTTGTTCTGTCTTGAGTAGCAGCAATTAATGTTGGGTTAGCTGTGTGTCTCTCTTAAGATTTGAGTGGCAAGGAATTGGCTCCACATACCACTTCGTCATAAACCTCACAATCTAGTTTAGGGACAACTTCACCTTCATAGCGTTTGTTTGAGTATCCAATTTGAGCCAATTTGATGTATTATAGATGTTTCATGTGTTTTTGTTTATTATTTTGTGTTTAGTCTTAATAAATCATATTGTTATTTTGGACAGAACTTTCATTCTGTTAATCGGTAGAGCAACCCATCATTTCTCACTACATTAATGAAAGCTTCCTTTACTTAACTTATTTATCAAATTAAATTATTGCAGGTGCCAAACTCTTTTCTACTCCACTTGCAGGGTTGATTGCAGTCACTTCGCGTATATTTTTTAATCCTTGTGCAACAGCAAAAGTCGGAGTTAGAATAGGGGGGGGGGGGGTTAGAGCATCATTTATATATGTAGTTTCTAGAATTTAGTGTTAAATACACTGCTAGCCCCGGCACCTCGCAACGAAGGTGTCACAGCATTCGCTAGAAATGAAAAATTGCGGATTGCACGCAGTTCTTACAAGAAATCTGACTGAATGACTTTATACACAGCATTTCAGGGGATAACAAGGAGCTTCATCTTACGTCAGCTACGAATTTCTCTACAGTATTGCCAATTAATGGCATCTCCTCTACACGTTTACTTCCTTATCCGTAAAATTCCCTGAATCTATTTAACTAGGTTGAAGAAGCCTGGATGGCTGTTATGTTCATCTCACTTGCAATGCAGAAGGCCCAGTCTCGTAAACCTGTTTAAGTAATGGTGCACTGACTGACGTGCGGTTCTTAATCTTTAGAAAAGTGGTGTATACTTCATTGTTCCATTTATACCATTCACAATCATGTTTTGTGAAACGAGACTGGCTTTGCACAGTGTTTAATTATAAGCGTCCTCTCCGTCCTCCGTTTAATAAAAATATTTACAGCCACTTTTTATCACTGAAAGTTATTACTCTCCATGTACTGCATTTCTGATCTGGACTTCATGGTAATTACCATAACAATTATTGTTCGAACCACATTTCAATGAATCGTCAAACTGTAAATGTTTCCACAATTTCTAACGAAATGACCGCATCATTCGAATGAATGTCACAGAATTTAACACGTAAATAACATATTTAGGTCTTCAGGACATGTATGTTGTTCCGATTGTGCACAACATTCTACATATTTCATCTTTGCAAGGCTGAAAACATTAACTGGATTCCACATTACTGTGAAACTCTGTAACCCGCACAAAGACAGAAGCTTTTATCAAGCACTTACAAAGAAAACACCAAGAGAATTAACTGAGTTTTATCTCCATTGTTAACACTTAATGATATCACAAAGGCAACTACTAATTCTTATGGCTATTAAATGCGTTGAAAATTGGAGTTAATAATAACTGAACAATTGCGTCACAGAAAATACGGACGGAAACTGAAATTCGCTTTACCAGTTACGATCACATTATGCCGTGTTATCTGTTAACCGGTGCGCCATCTTCCAAGCATGTGCGGCCGCCGTGCTTCGCATGTGCTGACTCTTACAGCTACGTTAGGGGGAGTACGTTTCTCCAGGCGTTTGGCGAGCTACGAATTTAGCATTATTCAACATTTTTAAAATAATATTTGGAATGCGCCTTACCAGCTAAAATTTGAGCATAGTGTTTTTTTCCAGAAAGAGATTTTCACTCTGCAGCGGTGTGTGCGCTGATACGAAACTTCCTGGCAGATTAAAAGTGTGTGCCGGACCGAGACTTGAAATCGGGTTTCATAGTGTTTTTTCACTGTACTCTTCATGTATAAAAAATTTCAGGGTGGGATTCGACGTGGATTTGGATCATTCTCTTGTGTGTAATATACCGTATAGACATACATCCGCGTAAGTACGAGGGCTACCCACAAAGTACATTACGTTTTGGAATTAAAAATAAATAAAGTATTGGAACTTTTTTTTTATTATATACAGTTGAAAGCCACACTTGAATACTACTTTTCTACATAGTTGCCATTTAAATTAAGGCACTTATCGTAGCGATGGACGAGCTTGGACATTCCTTAGTTGTAAAATTCGGCCGCCTGCGCCTTCATCCAAGTGGTTACCTCTTCTTGAAGCTGTGCGTCGTCATCAAAACGCTGCATAGCCAACCACTTCTTCATTGCTGGGAATAAGTGGAAGTCGCTCGGTGCCAGGTCGGGACTGTACGGCGGATGAGGAAACAACTCCCACTTAAAAGATTCGAGAACTTCACGAGTGGCATTTGCCGTGTGGGCCCGGGCGTTGTCGTGAATCAGCAAGATCTTTGAGCCCAACTTTCCCCTGCGCTTGTTTTGTATTGCTCTTCTGAGGTTGTGCAGAGTTTGGCAATACCTTTGAGAGTTTATTGTAGTGCCTCTTTCCAGAAAATCCACAAAAATCACAGCTTTTCTGTCCCAAAAGACAGTCGCCATCACCTTCCTTGCCGAGATTGTCTGCATGCATTTCTTGGGTTTTTGGGGGGAATTTGTGTGCCCCCACTGCATTGATTGCAATTTTGTCTCGCAGTTCACATGCTTAACCAATGTTTCGTCACCAGTAACGATGCGATCGAGTAATGAGTCGCCATCTTTCTCGTAAGCGTCCAAAAACGTTAACGCTGCAGCCATTCACTGATTTTTGTGAATCTGTCAAGATTTTTGGTATCCATCTTGCACAAAACTTATGCTAACGAAGCTTTTCGGTAATGATTTCGTGCAACAAACTTCGTGAAATTTGTGGAAAACTCAGAGTGTTCTGTTATTGTGAAATTACGGTTTTCATGGACAGCGGCATCGACTTTTTCGACAAGTTCGGCAGTCACTATGCTGGGTCTTCCACTTCGCTCTTCGTCGTGAACGTTAGTTCGGCCATTTTTAAATTTTATGACCCATTGACGCACTCCACCTTCAGTGATTATGTTGTCCCCATACACTTCACAAAGCTGCCGATAGATTTCTATCGGTGTACAGTTTTTTGTACTCAGAAGCCTTATTACAGCACGCACTTCACACTTCGCGGCATTTTCAATTAACACTGAC
Organism: Schistocerca piceifrons; assembly: GCF_021461385.2. Taxonomy (NCBI): domain Eukaryota; kingdom Metazoa; phylum Arthropoda; class Insecta; order Orthoptera; family Acrididae; genus Schistocerca; species Schistocerca piceifrons. The sequence goes on along the minus strand of NC_060145.1, from coordinate 13,989,827 downwards.
ATTTCAAACTGTCACAGTAACTGAACGGAGTACAGCACGAACCTCTCACTAGCACGGGAGGATGCCGACTGAGCGGCTGAATGCCATGACACCAAGATGGCCGCGCTAGCCCCGCCCCTAACGGACACAAACGAAAACGTAATGTACTTTGTGGATAGCCCTCGTATGTATAAGCAGAACAATATTCACTGCTAACCGATCAGTCGTTGCACTGGTATTACAATTTTTACGGCGTAAAAGTGAAGCACCTGCAAGCCAGTCGGGAACGATAGAGAAGAGACGGCTGGGAGAAGACGTCAGCCAATCGCATGAAGATTAGCAGCGTCAACTCTGGTCACTCTCTATATAGCACAGACTTGGCATTGTTTATACTGATGAAAAATGATCATTTTATATGTCGCCCTTAGCTTGCGACACATCTTTGCAATTGCAAAAGTGAAGTACTGTATTTTTTTTTTAATAAAACCCGTTAATGCGACTGGTTTGATTGATTGTCTAGCGATCCGAGTATGCCAGTCTTCCTAGACAATACAAAAATAACCGTCACGCACAATGGACCACAGGGAGATCTGACATTCTGTGACATTTAAAGTTGCTCTTGAGAATGGCTATAAAGCTGAAATCATTCTTTTATGAAGTAAGTAAATACTAATTTACAGTATAATGGCGGAAGTTTATTTCAGAAAGGTTGCGTATGTAGCGGGAACGTCGCGGCGCCGCGGCTATACTTGACTTGAGAACTCGTGTAGTCGCTCTCCTTTCTGAGCGTGACAACAGACTCTGGTGACGAGTGGGGTGGGGTGCGGTGGACTCGCCCGACTGGAGACTACGGGCACGCAGAGGGAGAGACAGCTCTGAGATGACGTCACACGAGTCGCTGGCGAGTTTAAGGCGAGTATACTGTGACGGTACGAACCCCCGTTACTAGATGAATATTTCTAGTATGCAAGGACTGCTTTGTGGAGAGCGAGCGCGCTACACGGTACGTGATTCGCGGAAGCGCGCGGCGCGCCCGCGCGAGATTTGCAACGGTTGCTGGGCGGCCACGTGGCCCGCAGCTTGGGGCATTGTTTGGTTTTTCGCGCATTACGCCAAAACTGTGTAACTTACAGTGAAGAGCGATGCGGCAGTGGATTGTGGTCAGCAATATGCACCTTCTGAAAGATCGATCTTTATTTCAAGTCACGAGACACAAAAGTTATAGTAACCTCAAATTTGGTTAATATCACGAATACTAATAGATTAATAAAAATAATAAATAACAACTTACAGTGATTCGCGAGGACTCATTAAAAACGTTTCGTCATAGCGGATCGAGTGCCGTAGTCATATGTTAAGATTCATAAATAATTAAGCCCGTAAAGAGCAATAAACAAAGTTTGAAGGAAAATTGTTTACAAAATTCAATAGAAAATTCATGACGTAAAGAACGACACTATATAATAGTTTGGATAGCACCACATGTATTTTAAACTAGTTAAGTATTTTTGTGGCGGCGTTCGTAGCGACAAACTATTCGCTGTAGAAACGGCTTACGAAGTCACCGCCACACTTTTAATAGCGGGCCGACCGGTCCGCTGGAACAGTGAACAGAAAGGTGAAAACCCAAACACTCTGATTAAATAAAAGTCGGTACTTATCTTTATTAACGAAGATACAGAAACACAGTAGTGAACTCCGTGTCTACAGAAATCTGTCTAGTTCGAGTCGGAGCGGCTAGGTCAGCGTCGGCTGACGACAAACAACAACTCTGCTGCGATGAACACACAACTGACTAGCAAGTACACAATTCGGGGGCGAGTATACCAACTGAGCGGCGAATGCAGAACTGTCCTAGCGCTCGCGACTCCAGCGCTTAAGGAACCAGAAGCCAGCGGTGGCGCGCGCAGACTTGCGGCGATTTCCTGTCTCGCTGGCGCTGCTTATGCGGACGGCGTCCGGACTTTGATGCTGCCAACCTTTTGGCAGCGGGCTCCGGTGGCATTACTGGCTAGGATATAACAAGTATTACTATACACTTAACTTGCAATAGTTTCCATTGTTTGTAAATTATTATTAACATTTATCGCCCATAATTAATTAATTATTGTAGATATGAAGATTTTGAGCAGCGCGATGTGTTAATCGCTATAGATTACGTCTAAAACGGTGCTACATGCAGTTCTGTGTTAAAACTTTGCAGCACAGATGTCAACAAACAAATTTGCGCTATGTGGCGAAATTTTGCAAAAACTAAAATTTGATTTACGGGCGATAGAATAATCCTAGAAATTAATGTAAAATAGTAAATAAGATGTACTTTTTAGCGCGGTTCCGATGGTATACTTATTTCTCTCGAGGGATGTATGTATCAAAATTTGTAACTTTAGCTGTTGGGACTGGTACTTAAAGAACCAGGGGTTCGACATCCGAGCCTATATAAGCGAGCGGCCACCTTGGCCAGGGGTCAGTCGTTGGTCAGTCGTTTTGGAGGGTGGGTGGCGAACGAGCCCCACTTGAGGTTTGCCCATGTGGTCGTTTGAGAATTCTTTTTCGCGTCGATTTATTTCGACAAAGAGTATTTTTTAATAGTGCAACTGTGCAAGCATACATTTGGTGAACTTTAAGTGCTACGATTATTTGTGTGAGTACGATTTACGAGGTATCCACCGTCGTAAGTGAACATGTGGCGAACTGTGATTTCGCGCCAAAACTGCTAGAACAAAGAGGACAGTGGGACTTGTGGTTCTGTTCGAACTGAGTGAGTAATTTTCGATTATAGCAGCCTACATTACTGCTATTAGGGGCTCGGAGTCAAATTATTGTTAAAGTAAAACTGTAAACCGTCTCACCAGTGCTAATTTCATTGTGTGAAAGAAAAGAACAACGCCAATAAATAGTGACTGAACTGTGTCGTAAGAAACTAATTTTTGTATAATAATCGCCTAATTCTTGTTCCCTAGCGTAAACTGTACTTATGTCTGAGTGAATAATTAATTCAAAAACTATAACTAATGCGCGGGAGTGGAAATGTTTACTAACGCACCAAGTGTGGAAATCATCCCATGAGAGTTGCGTGAGAGCCAAAATTTGCAATAAAAATTTTAACCTACATTTGTATATGCACATTCGTGTGAACTCTCTGCAACCGCACTTCATCTTTGTTATTTACCGCCCCGTCGCAATACGCAGCTCATTTCTGATCTCTAAATCTTCTGAGGCAGGATAGGTTGCCGTGTTCCATCGACTCCGTTCCAGCAGCAGCGTTATTCTTGGATACTGCTCGCGGGAAACTCTGAATAGTATTTGGAAACGTAAGAGACAACGAAACCATCAATCGTGCCTGGAGGCACAGCTCAACAGCTAAGGCGGCAGTTGGCGATAAGAAGGAAACCCAAGTTTCGGCCAGCGGCTGTCTGTGCGCATTGATTTCGAACATTGTCTCGTAACTTTATTTGACGGTCACTGCTACCTTGACTTCTTCTAGTCAGTGTGCAGCTATTGCTGCAAATTTGCTGGTGGCGTCCACCCACCTTCTATTACGTAGCACCTGGCTCATTTCTAGTCTCTTGAAATCCAAAGATATGTTTCCTCCATCAGCCTTCCACTTCTCGCCTGAATACACGAATCGCGTTACACGGCTGTGAATGGTACATGCAGACACGTCAGGCTGTCCGCTTCGATACACCAACCAACGGAGGAGTGGCGTGGTCAGTGGTAGACGGTAGCTGCGCGATCCCCCTCTGTGACGTCACCCAGTCCACTGTACTGCACCGATTCCACACAGCCGACCGACGCGTACACCTTCCGTAAGGGGGCGAGGATCGCACCACCACCTGGTACGAGTTCTACGTCGTCTGCTTCGGCACAAAGCGCTCAGTGTGCTATTTTAAAACAGTGATGCCGCGCGGGATTAGCCGAGCAGTCTAGCCGCTGCAGTCATGGACTGTGCCGCTGGTCCCGGCGGAGGTTCGAGTCCTCCCTCGGGCATGGGTGTGTGTGTGTGTGTGTGTGTGTGTGTGTGTGTGTGTGTGTGTGTGTGTGTGTGTGTGTGTGTGTGTGTTTGTCCTTAGGATAATTTAGGTTAAGTAGTGTGTAAGCTTAGCGACTGATGACCTTAGCAGTTAAGGCCCATAAGATTTCACACACATTTGAACATTTAAAAACAGTGATGATGTTTTGTCCGACAAGCTTATTATCTCATTGTAAATAAAATTCTGAAATAGCTTCCTACGTTAAGTCTAATAATTCTTACACAGTTGATGAAAATCTCGAATATGCATTTTGGTTGTCGTAATTACACTCCTGGAAATTGAAATAAGAACACCGTGAATTCATTGTCCCAGGAAGGGGAAACTTTATTGACACATTCCTGGGGTCAGATACATCACATGATCACACTGACAGAACCACAGGCACATAGACACACGCAACAGAGCATGCACAATGTCGGCACTAGTACAGTGCATATCCACCTTTCGCAGCAATGCAGGCTGCTATTTTCCGGAGACGATCGTAGAGATGCTGGATGTAGTCCTGTGGAACGGCTTGCCATGCCATTTCCACCTGGCGCCTCATTTGGACCAGCGTTCGTGCTGGACGTGCAGACCGCGTGAGACGACGCTTCATCCAGTCCCAAACATGCTCAATGGGGGACAGATCCGGAGATCTTGCTGGCCAGGGTAGTTGACTTACACCTTCTAGAGCACGTTGGGTGGCACGGGATACATGCGGACGTGCATTGTCCTGTTGGAACAGCAAGTTCCCTTGCCGGTCTAGGAATGGTAGAACGATGGGTTCGATGACGGTTTGGATGTACCGTGCACTATTCAGTGTCCCCTCGACGATCACCAGTGGTGTACGGCCAGTGTAGGAGATCGCTCCCCACACCATGATGCCGGGTGTTGGCCCTGTGTGCCTCGGTCGTATGCAGTCCTGATTGTGGCGCTCACCTGCACGGCGCCAAACACGCATACGACCATCATTGGCACCAAGGCAGAAGCGACTCTCATCGCTGAAGACGACACGTCTCCATTCGTCCCTCCATTCACGCCTGTCGCGACACCACTGGATGCGGGCTGCACGATGTTGGGGCGTGAGGGGAAGACGGCCTAACGGTGTGCGGGACCGTAGCCCAGCTTCATGGAGACGGTTGCGAATGGTCCTCGCCGATACCCCAGGAGCAACAGTGTCCCTAATTTGCTGGGAAGTGGCGGTGCGGTCCCCTACGGCACTGCGTAGGATCCTACGGTCTTGGCGTGCATCCGTGCGTCGCTGCGGTCCGGTCCCAGGTCGACGGGCACGTGCACCTTCCGCCGACCACTGGCGACAACATCGATGTACTGTGGAGACCTCACGCCCCACGTGTTGAGCAATTCGGCGGTACGTCCACCCGGCCTCCCGCATGCCCACTATACGCCCTCGCTCAAAGTCCGTCAACTGCACATACGGTTCACGTCCACGCTGTCGCGGCATGCTACCAGTGTTAAAGACTGCGATGGAGCTCCGTATGCCACGGCAAACTGGCTGACACTGACGGCGGCTGTGCACAAATGCTGCGCAGCTAGCGCCATTCGACGGCCAACACCGCGGTTCCTGGTGTGTCCGCTGTGCCGTGCGTGTGATCATTGCTTGTACAGCCCTCTCGCAGTGTCCGGAGCAAGTATGGTGGGTCTGACACACCGGTGTCAATGTGTTCTTTTTTCCATTTCCAGGAGTGTATTTCACTGGAAACCAAACCTTCCCCCAACACTAACACATAAACAGTGATTCACACGCATAATTCATTCCTACTACTACGTATTTAATAATGTATCCCTTGAAAAATTTAGAGCTAAACAATTACAGTAAACGTGGCAAATAACGCGCGTCAGGTTCACATATTCGAGTCTTTCACTGACACATGCAGTCAGTAGGACTCTGGTCCCAGTGTCGTGTTGCCTGATTTCAGTAATAAAAACGCGGATACGTCGTGTACTTTACGGTGTGGACATAGTCTTCGTCCTCCTCTGGAAGTGGTTTGTGCTACCTAATACAAATTTAGAAATTTGTAGTAAGCACTACGGCAGCAAACTGCTGAGGTCACCGGTCCCTAGGCTTACATACTACTTAATCTAACTTAGACTAACTTACACTAAGGACAACACACACACACACACAAACACACACACACACAAACACATAAACCAAGATGGGTATCTTGGGCGAGAGTACTGCACCTTCCAGACGATGAAATTCGCAACACTGAGCGGAGGGGAGGCTACATGGACTGGTTTCAGACAGGCACTGTCAGGTTAATAAATACGGAGTAACACAAAAAATTAATGTTTAATATTTATGAAATAGCTTTTTGCGATACACGTCTTGCGTGGTCTTCAGCATATAGAACGGAAATTCGACTCAGAAAGTCCCTCCGAACAGTGTGTCCGCACCTCTCTGGCTAAGAACTGAAAACTGTGGGCTTCGTAAAGCTGGAACGCGGACAGCCTCGTTCGTATGCGCAGAACAGTGTCCCTGTCTATCTGTTCTTTGCGGATGACCCTGTATACTCTGAGTTTGTAAGCAGCGTTTCTGATCGCCCGTTTCCATGACAGTGTAACTGAAATAAGTATCTAAATTTGCTGTGATTGTCATCCAAACATTTATCGAAAGACGTTAATAAGCACGAAGATTATTAATGTTCAGTTTAGCAGACCAGTATATTAGAGCGATAAGTTTTATTAGACTTTGGTTAGCGATACCTAACTGGGGGTCTTTTGAATGAGTGTTTCTCCAATCACTGACATTCAAGGTTCACTAAACTGACAGTTCTAATAATTGTGACTGATGTAGCTGTACTACCTGGGATGGCAGCTGCCACAAGGATGCAAGATTAATGCTGTCCAAGGAGGTAACGTTTACGACAGCCAGACCGTTACTCTCTCCGACCCCAGGTGACACACCTCTATTGTGGACAAAACAATAATCCAGTGGCACATGACATCATGAACCTAACACCTGTCACGTGTTGGTAAAAGCTCTCTGAGGCATTCCGTGAAGTAAAACAGCGGACAAGGTGGCCAAAACAGCCGCTTACGCCGGACAGAGAGAGAGAGAGAGAGAGAGAGAGAAAACGTGACCCAGTACCAGTTGAAATCTTGTAAAAAGTGACATACTGGCAATGAGAGAGGAGTGAAACACTGAAAGGTGAGAGTCATCCAAATGCAAACGCACAGGTTACGCCAAAGTTGTCACCTGGCGCTAGTGACCAAGCTATGGCACCAAAACCATCGGAGTACCAGAAGATTTAACACGCTTCAGACAACCAAGGATGCTGTAGTAAACACGTACATCGCATTAACCTGGTGGCTTCCTAATTATACGACTGCCTTGAATAAGAGGCTGCCAACCACATCTCCTCTGGTAGCCGCAACACATAGGATAATTCGACTCATCTGCTACATAACGTATGGTCAACATGGCTTATCTTCTGACTACTTCTGTAACCCTGCTGCTATGCCTAAAAGGGTTCAGTGTACATCTTCTACTCTACTTTATTCCTGTAAATCAAGTGCACATCAAGTTTTAAAATGTTGTACCGTGCGAACCAGAACTTCACCGCTGAACTTCCAAAGGTGGTAGTATCCATTAAAACAAGGAAAAGAGTGTCCAGTAAACACTGACTCCAAATTGCATGCTTTAATAGCTATGAGCACTTGTTCAGTAGAGGCGAATTTCACAGTAGCGAAGGTGAATAATTGCTCGTACCTCTTAAGATATCCATTTTAGAGCCAATACTTACTGTTAATTTGTTTCTTGCTTTGGTTCAAGCTATCTCCTCCGGAAGTTTGTTGGAGCTCTGGTTCACTCTGTAAGGTAGTATGTATACAGGGTGGTCCGTTGATAGTGAACGAGCCAAATATCTCACGAAATAAGCATCAAACGAAAAAACTACAAAGAACGAAACTTGTCTAGCTTTAAGGAGCAAACCAGATGGCGCTATGGCTGGCCCGTTAGATGGAGCTGCCATAGGTCAAACGGATATCAACTGCGTTTTTTCAAATAGGAACCCCCATTTTTTATTACATATTCGTGTAGTACGTAAAGAAATATGAATGTTTTAGTTGGACCACTTTTTTCGGTTTGTGATAGTGGCGCTGTAAGAGTCGCAAACGTACAAGTACGTGGAATCACGTAACATTCCACCAGTGCGGACGGTATTTGCTTCGTGATACATTACCCGTGTTAACATGGACCGTTTACCAATTGCGGAAAACGTCCATATCGTGTTGATGTATGGCTATTGTGATCAAAATGCCCAACGGGCGTGTGCTATGTATGCTGCTCGGTATTCTGGACGACATCATCCAATTGTCCGGACCGTTCGCCGGATAGTTACGTTATTTAAGGAAACAGGAAGTGCTCACCCACATGTGAAATGTCAACCACGACCTGCAACAAAAGATGATGCCCAAGTAGGTGTTTAGCTGCTGTCGCGGCTAATCCGCACATCATTAGCAGACAAATTGCGCGAGAATCGGTAATCTCAAAAACGTGGGTGTTGAGAATGCTACATCAACATCGACTGCATCTATGCACCAAGATTTGCATGACGACGACTTTGAACGTCGTGTACAAAAAATGGCTCTGAGCACTATGGCACTTAACATCTGTGGTCATCAGTCCCCTAGAACTTACAACTACTTAAACCTAACTAACCTAAGGACATCACACACATCCATGCCCGAGGCAGGATTCGAACCTGCGATCGTAGCGGTCACGCGGTTCCAGACTGAAGCGCCTAGAACCGCAGGGCCACACCGGCCGGCCGTCGTGTACAGTTCTGCCACTGGGCACAAGGTAAATTAGGGGACGGTGACAGATTTTTTGCACGCGTTTTATTTAGCGACGAAGCGTCGTTCACCAACAGCGGTAACGTAAACCGGCATAATATGCACAGTCGGGCAACAGAAAATCCACGATGGCTGCGACAAGTGGAACATCAGCGACCTTGGCGGGTTAATGTATGATGCGGCATTATGGGAGGAATGATAATTGGCCCCCATTTTATCGATGGCAATCTAAATAGTGCAATGTATGCTGATTTCCTACGTAATGTTCTACCGATGTTACTACAAGATGTTTCACTGCATGACAGAATGTCGATGTACTTCCAACATGATGGATGTCCGGCACATAGCTCGCATGCGGTTGAAGCGGTATTGAATGGCATATTTCATGAAAGCTGGATTGGTCGTCGAAGCACCATACCATGTCCCGCACGTTCACCGGATCTGACGTCCCCGGATTTCTTTCTGTGGGGAAATTTGAAGGACATTTGCTATCGTGATCCACCGACAACGCCTGACAACATGCGTCAGCGCATTGTCAATGGATGTGCGAACATTAAGGAAGGCGAACTATTCGCTGTTGAGAGGAATATCGTTACACGTATTGCCAAATGCATGGAGGTTGACGGACATCATTTTGAGCATTTATTGCATTAATGTGGTATTTACAGGTAATCACGCTGTAACAGGATACGTTCTCAGAAATGATAAGTTCACAATGATACGTGTATCACATTGGAACAACCGAAATAAAATGTTCAAACATACCTACGTTCTGTATTTTAATTTAAAAAACCTACCTGTTACCAACTGTTCGTCTAAAATTGTGAGCCATATGTTTGTGACAATTACAGTGGCATCTATCACAAAGCGAAGAAAGTTGTCCAACTAAAACATTCATATCTCTTTACGTACTACACGAATATGTAATAAAAAAATGGGGGTTCCCATTTAAAAAAACGCAGTTGTTATCAGTTTGACCTATGGCAGCGCCGTCTAGCGGGCCAGCCATAGCGCCATCTGGTTTCCCCCGTCGAGCTAGACAAGTTACGTTCTTTGTAGTTTTTTCGTTTGACGCTTATTTCGTTAGATATTTGGCCCGGTCACGATCAATGGACCACCCTGTATATGTATGTATGTATGTATGTATGTATGCATGCATGTACGTACTCGAACGTATGCAATCATGTTGCTGATTCTATGAAATTTCGAACTGCAAATAAAAAATTCATTGTTTTTATGGTGACAGCGCAGTCTTAGGTTCTGTAACCAGTACTGTTAATGTACTTCTGTATAATATGTTGTGTAATACGGAAATTTTATTGCCTTTGTAGTAGTCAAATATTCGTGCAGTTTGTCATCTTCTTTGAAACTTTTAGTGTCATCATTGAAATATATGTATATTGAGCTTTTGGAATCTGTTTCATTTTGATGTCATACAAAAAAAATTTAAAAATCGAAGGTACGGTGTAAGTTTTAATAAAAACCTACATGTATTCATTTGTAATTCTCTATATACGAGGCGACTTCGAAAAGTAAGTTAGGCCTACACATTATTACGACAGGCCGAGCAGCTTTTATTGAACGGGGCACTCCAGTTCAAAGTGACACAGATGATACATGACACTGTTTTTCGACATAGTCACAAAGTCTCCGAAACAACAGTCGCAAAAGCCTACAAGTAACTCGGTTCCTCGACGATGAAAATGCGTTCCTCAGTGACCAAGGCATTGGAGAACCGCGGTGTCTTCGTCCTCCTCATTGCTGGCACCGGGATCGACGCCAGGTGCAGGCAGCGCTCAGCGCAGGGCCAGCCAGGAAGCGGCCCTGCGGGGCAGTATTGGTGTTGTTGCCATACAGCAATGGCTTACCGAATCCCCCCCTCCCGCTCTCTCTGCCTTTTTTACTTTTATTTTTTGAAAGTAGATACGAACGGGGGACTAGCCCGGAATCTTCCGGCACTAGAGAGATCATCACGACACTCTTTCAATTACAGGTCACGTGTCCTGCAGACACACAACACATTATGTGTCTCCAATGCAGCGGATTCCACCACCACCACCTGCGTCCTCATGCCGTTGATCATTGCTGATTCTTCCGCCTTTTAGGGTCAGTTTCGCACCCCACGAGCAAGAGAGTGTTCTGAAACTGGCCTCAACTCCGCCGTTTTTGACATGGCCGTTGGCAGGACAAGAATGACTTCTTATGCTGGAAGTCATCGGCCACCATTCCTGGTGTTTTTCATTCAAAGTTTAAACTGTGGCGAGCTTCTAGCCCGGGATCGAAGACGTCTCCATTACTAGTCGAATACGCTACTCTTTTTTCCCCCTTCCTCTTGACCGTAATTAGGCTCGATATTTGATCTAGGCGGACGTCACATGACACTCGTTCAAGTTTATCGTTGAATACGTCACTCTAAGACTTATGTTAGCGAGGAGCCAGCCCTCTGACCGAACACGCCCAGCTACCCTCTCTCTCTCTCTCTCTCTCTCGCACACACACACACACACACACACACACACACACACACACACACACACACACACTTTCTGTGAGAGACCTAGTATTTCACAACAGTTCCGAAAATTGCAATTAAAAACGCACTAAAATTGCTACTGATTAGGTGTTTTCAGAAGAAATGAAGCCCCGACGGTAAAGCTGTAACTTCAAAACATCCGTTAGCCTAGTAAGAACGAAATTAACAACGCAGGAAACGGTCTTTGCTGTTACGTTTTGCTTTCCAATGGCTCCGACGGAACCTTTCAGGTCTGTGAAAACGCGTGACCTTCCTGTCCAGTGCCTTGAGTCTAGGATGGCCGCTTCAGAGGGACGAAACCGCTCACCGGAAAATTTAACACTGTGATTGTGTTAGAAAGTCAAAACCGTTCTTGCCGCGTACCTTTCCTCTTTCGTCAGTACTGCAGCAGTGTCGACGTCATTCGAGAGCGGCAGACTACTTATCAGAATGGAGTTTGCTCCCTCTTCTTTCTCTACCACCAATAACACCGCAGACACTTCGTCACACTTCACACCCACTCTTCAAAATCACCTACACTGAAACCGTTCCAGTTAACGAGTAAGCCGGCCGGTGTGGCCGAGCGGTTCTAGGCGCTTCAGTCTGCAACCGCGCTGCTGCTACGGTCGCAGGTTCGAATCCTGCCTCGGGCATGGCTATGTGTGATGTCCTTAGGTTAGTTAGGTTTAAGTAGTTTGAAACTTTCGTCTCCTCTGTATCTCTTGTTACGCAACCTTCCCTTCTACAATAACCTATGAAACCTTCCCTTAGGATTTCTATCTCTTGCGTACTAATAACAAATTAAATCTTCCCTTTGAAATTAATTCTCTTTCTCAATAATAATAATAAGTGCATTCTTCGCATACAAATTTAAATGCTGCTTATTAAAAGTGATTTTCTGATTATTTCGACGAAACATAGAGTGTGTCGTCGTCGTGGCCCTCAGTCGTTACTTGCAATAACCCAAAACTGTTCCTTACCTTTTTTACTGTTACTGGATCGCCATCTGACTGCTACATCGAACTGCGACATGAATATACTTACTCTATTAGCTGCTGGTGGGCTGTCATAAGTGGCTGTATTTATTACCAAAGCTGACATTCTTTAATTAATTTGACTGAAGTTACGTAATTCATAAACTTTTTCTTGACAACAATAAAATTTTGCAAAGTTTTACGTTGGTGGTTTTTGGGATGAATTATAATCAGTAATGCAATATCGCTGGCAAAAATTAATTATATTCTGAAAACGATTCTTCAAATATTTACTGTTGGCAAAGAAATGATTTTACAAACGTTCAAATGGGACTTACTTTTTACCATAATCTTACAACTAGCATTGCGCAAACATACCTTCAATAGTCTTGAGTTTCTCAAAGAAAATAATTCAATAATATTAGTTCCTCTTACGATAATAGTTAGCTGTTGTCTCTGTACATCCGTTTATGATGTCTTGTAAATCATAGCTGGTGGCTGGCTGGCAGGCACACCGCTCCTCTCAACCTCTCGCTTCAGACCTGCTACCGTCTTGCTTCACATCTTGCTTCTTACTACTGACTTCCTACGAACGCTAAAGTGCGGTCTCTCCCGGCAACAATGCTTTCTGGTGCAGACAATCCCTGCTAGCATTACAAAATGTGCCAATGCGCGGTCTTTCCCGCTTTTTTCTTAAAACGTATCCATACGCGGTCTCTCCCGCCCTTTTTAAAATTATATCAATGTGTGGTCTCTCCCGTCAACAATACTCTGGTGCAGACATTCCCTGCTACCACTATTATTTACAGAATGACAAATATTAATTATTCCTACTTAATCCTATTAATAAAATATAAACATCTTTCATAAATTGTGATTTGACAATAGACAATAGAAATACACTCCTGGAAATGGAAAAAAGAACACATTGACACCGGTATGTCAGACCCACCATACTTGCTCCGGACACTGCGAGAGGGCTGTACAAGCAATGATCACACGCACGGCACAGCGGACACACCAAGAACCGCGGTGTTGGCCGTCGAATGGCGCTAGCTGCGCAGCATTTGTGCACCGCCGCCGTCAGTGTCAGCCAGTTTGCCGTGGCATACGGAGCTCCATCGCAGTCTTTAACACTGGTAGCATGCCGCGACAGCGTGGACGTGAACCGTATGTGCAGTTGACGGACTTTGAGCGAGGGCGTATAGTGGGCATGCGGGAGGCCGGGTGGACGTACCGTCGAATTGCTCAACACGTGGGGCGTGAGGTCTCCACAGTACATCGATGTTGTCGCCAGTGGTCGGCGGAAGGTGCACGTGCCCGTCGACCTGGGACCGGACCGCAGCAACGCACGGATGCACGCCAAGACCGTAGGATCCTACGCAGTGCCGTAGGGGACCGTACCGCCACTTCCCAGCAAATTAGGGACACTGTTGCTCCTGGGGTATCGGCGAGGACCATTCGCAACCGTCTCCATGAAGCTGGGCTACGGTCCCGCACACCGTTAGGCCGTCTTCCGCTGACGCCCCAACATCGTGCAGCCCGCCTCCAGTGGTGTCGCGACAGGCGTGAATGGAGGGACGAATGGAGACGTGTCGTCTTCAGCGATGAGAGTCGCTTCTGCCTTGGTGCCAATGATGGTCGTATGCGTGTTTGGCGCCGTGCAGGTGAGCGCCACAATCAGGACTGCATACGACCGAGGCACACAGGGCCAACACCCGACATCATGGTCTGGGGAGCGATCTCCTACACTAGCCGTACACCACTGGTGATCGTCGAGGGGACACTGAATAGTGCACGGTACATCCAAACCGTCATCGAACCCATCGTTCTACCATTCCTAGACCGGCAAGGGAACTTGCTGTTCCAACAGGACAATGCACGTCCGCATGTATCCCGTGCCACCCAACGTGCTCTAGAAGGTGTAAGTCAACTACCCTTGCCAGCAAGATCTCCGGATCCGTCCCCCATTGAGCATGTTTGGGACTGGATGAAGCGTCGTCACACGCGGTCTGCACGTCCAGCACGAACGCTGGTCCAACTGAGGCGCCAGGTGGAAATGGCATGGCAAGCCGTTCCACAGGACTACATCCAGCATCTCTACGATCGTCTCCATGGGAGAATAGCAGCCTGCATTGCTGCGAAAGGTGGATATACACTATACTAGTGCCGACATTGTGCATGCTCTGTTGCCTGTGTCTATGTGCCTGTGGTTCTGTCAGTGTGATCATGTGATGTATCTGACCCCAGGAATGTGTCAATAAAGTTTCCCCTTCCTGGGACAATGAATTCACGGTGTTCTTATTTCAATTTCCAGGAGTGTATACACGTCTTACAAGTTCTAAGTTCTAGGGGACTGATGACCTCAGATGTTAAGTCCCATAGTGCTCAAAGCCATTTGAACCATTTAGTTAAGGAGTAACGCTTCAGCCGCAGTACTAATAACGAAGGAGAAAGGATCGCCTTATTAGAATGGTTTTTTATTTTCTGCCACAATAAGAGTGTTGTGTTATCGGATGAGTGGTTTCGACCCTCTCAGATGGGCCATCGTCAGATCAAGGGACAACGCACGAGGGCCTCACGCTGTCATTGACTTAAAACATTCCACAGCAACCATGTCTGTTCTTAGCAAACTTAAAGTCCTCATCCGACGACCAAATCACCATCATCGGCGTCACATGCCCACAGTCATTCATTCAGACATTGCGGACACGTTGAAGATTGAACCCTGGACGTTGGCGCAAATTCTACCGATCGGAAAACTGACATCACTTCCTCTCCATCCACTACCGACCAATTTCTGGCTACGGAAATGTCTTCCACCTGCAGGATTCTGACTGGCTCCCTCCGAGCCCAGCACCAGCGGACCACAGAGTCCTTTAGCAGACTCGCCTAGGAGGACACCAGAGAAACACGGACAGGCGGTCTCGCCTAGCGACGAGCGCCCACCAGCTCCGGGCCACATCCCGTAGCCCTGCCGCCTTCACGTGAGCCGCTGCCGGTGCCTCTTGGGACACAGTGTTAGGCGGGGCTTATGTAACGCTGCTCCATTCATCCATAAAGCCGTCACAACGCGAACAATGCCGCACAGCCACAGCCAGCCACACCACACGGCTCTCTCAGGTTCCTGAAGCCGTTCCACGGGCCGGCAGGCGCCGGATATGTTCGCCACGAAACAGTTTTCCACCGCTTCACAGCTACTGTACTGTCCGAGACGGGACCTGTGGTTACTGACGCCGCGTTTTGTTTACGCTCAGGACAATTCACATGTTAAGCGCCGGTGGACCGCTGAGTCCAAGTAGTGTAAATTTTACCTCTTGTCCCTTTTCTCTCTTCATAATAAAAAAAATAAGAGTGCGGGTAAGCTACTACAAAGAGCATAGTGAACGTATTATTGTGGACACGATAGACACGAAGCCCACGCCTACTACAGTAGTACAAGTTTATATGCCAACTAGCTCTGCAGAGGCTGAAGAAATTGATGAAATGTATGATGAGATAAAAGAAATTAGTCAGGTAGTGAAGGGAGACGAAAATTTAATAGTCATGGGTGACTGGAATTCGAGAGTAGGAAAAGGGAGAGAAGGAAACATAGTAGGTGAACATGGATTGGGGGTAAGAAATGAAAGAGGAAGCCGTCTGGTAGACTTTTGCACAGAGCATACATTAATCATAGCTAACACTTGGTTCAAGAATCATGAAAGTAGGTTGTATACACGGAAGAACCCTGCAGATACTAAAAGGTATCAGATAGATTATATAACGGTAAGACGGAGATTTAGGAACCAGGTTTTAAGTTGTAAGACATTTCCAGGGGCAGATGTGGACTCTGACCACAAGCTATTGGTTATGAACTGTATATTAAAACTGAAGAAACTGCAAAAAGGTGGGAATTTAAGGAGATGGGACCTTGATAAACTGACTAAACCAGAGGTTGTAGAGAGTTACCGAACTATCAGTTTAATAAGTCACAGCTGCAAAATACTAACGCGCATTCTTTACAGACGAATGGAAAAACTGGTAGAAGTCGACCTCGGGGAAGATCAGTTTGATTCCTTGGAAATGTTGGAACATGTGAGGCAATACTGACCTTACGCCTTATCTTAGAAGAAACATTAAGGAAAGGCAAACCTACGTTTCTAGCATTTGTAGACTTAGAGAAAGCTTTTGACAATGTTGACTGGAATACTCTCTTTCAAATTCTAAAGGTGGCAGGGGTAAAATACAGGGAGCGAAAGGCTATTTACAATTTGTACAGAAACCAGAAGGCAGTTATAAGAGTCGAGGGGCGAGAGGGAAGCAGTGGTTGGGAAGGGAGTGAGACAGGGTTGTAACCTCTCCCCGATGTTATTCAATCTGTATATTGAGCAAGCAGTAAAGGAAACAAAAGAAAAATTTGGAGTAGGTATTAAAATCCATGGAGAAGAAATAAAAACTTTGAGGTTCGCCGATGACATTGTAATTCTGTCGGAGACAGCAAAGGTCTTGGAAGAGCAGTTGAACGGAATGGACAGTGTCTTGAAAGGAGGGGATAAGCTGAACATCAACAAAAGCAAAACGAGGATAATGGAATGTAGTCGAGTTAACTCGGGTGATGCTGAGGGAATTAGATTAGGAAATAAGACACTTACAGTAGTAAAGGAGTTTTGCTATTTGGGGAGCAAAATAACTGATGATGGTCGAAGTAAAGAGGATATAAAATGTAGACTGGCAATGGCAAGGAAACCGTTTCTGAAGAAGAGAAATTTGTTAACATCGAGTATAGATTTAAGTGTCAGGAAGTCTTTTCTGAAAGTATTCGTATGGAGCGTAGCCATGTATGGAAGTGAAACATGGACGATAAAAAGTTTAGACAAGAAGAGAATAGAAACTTTCGAAATGTGGTGCTACAGAATAATGCTGAAGATTGGATGGGTAGATCACATAACCAATGAGGAGGTATTGAACAGAACTGGGGAGAAGAGTTTGTGCCACCACTTGACTAGAAGAAGGGTTCGGTTGGCAGGGCATGTTCTGAGGCATCAAGGGATCACAAATTTAGCATTGGAGGGTAGCGAGGAGGGTAAAAATCGTATAGGGAGACCAAGAGATGAATACATTTAGCAGATTCAGAAGGATGTAGGTTGCAGTAGGTACTGGGAGATGAAGCTTGCACAGGATAGAGTGGCATGGAGAGCTGCATCAAACCAGTCTCAGGACTGAAGACCACAACAATTTCAAACACACATTCAGGAGAGCTCGAACTCCATCGACAACATTTCGCAGGTTCTTCAGCAGTATCTCACAGTGTTTTCGCATGAGGGAGCCTTGGTCCCCAATGGTTCGTTACAGAGTAATTGTTTCTCGTTGAGTTTCTTAACCCCCCACTTATATCTTTGGAAATTGGAAATTTGTGGTAAGTTCCTATGGGACCAAACTGCTGATGTCATCGGCCCCTAGGCTTACATACTACTTAATTTTACTTAAACTAACTCAACGCTAAGGACAACACACACACACACACACACACACACACACACACACACACACACACACACACACGCCCGAGGGAGGACTCGAACCTCCGACGGTGCTTATATCTTTGTATCTTTCACTGCACTGAAAACATCTGCACATTTTAGCTACTAATAATGAATATGCCGTTCGAAAATCAGAAGACGAGGAGGTATACTGGGGAAGCGCCTGGAGGCAAGGGAAGAATCCAGCTGAATTCTGTAGATCATAGGCAGACAAAGGTTTCGAAATCAGATAACGGATTGTAAGGCGTACCAGGGAGCAGATGCAGATTCAGATCGCAATTCATTAATGATGAAGAGCAGACTGAAGCTCAAGACAATCGCTCGGAAGAAACAGTATGGAAAGAAGTGGCATACTAAACTACTGACCAATGGTGGAAAGTGTCGGAAGTCTCTAAGTGAGTGAATACTGCGATTTTGAATAATACACTAGGCAGCTCTGTTGAAAATGGACATCTCTTACAACGGTAATCACCAAAGTTGGATAGGCAAATAGAGGATCAAGGAAGTAGCTGTGAAGAAATCTTTGGTCACAGAAAAAATACTTCAATTCATTGACGAACGATTGAAGTACAAAGACGCTTACGAAAAGACAGGAATCACTTAGGAATGAAATAAATATGAACTGCAGGGAAGAAGAATCTAAAAAGTTGCAAGAAAAATGTGAAGTAACCGAAAAAGAAATGGTAGTTGCATGGAAAGCTTCAGAACATAGAACTAGAAAAAATAAAAATCCGTCGAATTAAAATTAAATTTGTGAACATTAACAGTGCAATGGGAATTCTACTGTTAAATGCAAAGAATAGAGTGAATATGTGGAGAGAGTATCCTGAAGGCCTCTACAAGGCGGTGGACTTTGATGACGTGATGGAAGAAGAAATGAGAATCGATATAGAAGCCATAGGTTGTAGAATATTGGAGTCAAGAGTTTAGTAGAGCTTTGGAAGACTGGTGAACAAATAAGGCGGAAGGCATAGATAACATTCTTTCGGGATTTCTGAAATCATTGAAGCGTGTGGCAACCAAACGACTATTCAAGTTGGTGTGTGGAATCTATGGGTCTGGAGACATGCCATCTGATATTTGGTAAAACACAATTCTGAAGACAACAAGGGCAGGTAAGTGTGAAAACTACATGAATTAAAATTGCTGACAAGATTAATATTCAGAAAAATGGAAAAGAAAGTAAGGCTACGTTGCATGACCGTCTGTTTGGCTTTAGGAAAGTGCATGGCATCAGAGAGAGATTCCTTACGCTGCGCTTGGTAATGGTAGCAAGAAAAAAATGGCTCTGAGCACTATGGGACTCAACTGCTGTGGTCAGAAGTCCCCTAGAACTTAGAACTACTTAAACCTAACTAACCTAAGGACATCACACACATCCATGCCCGAGGCAGGATTCGAACCTGCGATCGTCGCGGTCGTGCGGTTCCAGACTGTAGCGCCTTTAACCGCTCGGCCACTTCGGCCGGCAATGGTAGCAAGACTTGAGAAAAATCAAGACAACTTCATCTTGATGTTGAAGCCCTTGTCTGTGTTTGCTTTTAGAATACATACGTTTTTGTGTGGGGTGCACCTTTAGCAAACAGAATTGTGTTTTGCTGAAGGCGGACCCCACACAAAAACAAGTCATCTTCATTACTTCCATTTGATTGGTGCACCAAGAAAAAGTGATTTACGGTGTAAAATGGTTCAAGGGGTCTGAAATTCTGAGGAAAATAGGGATAAGCTACAGAGAAAGACGGGTAAACCACAGTATACACAAAATTTAAGAGGGAACGGTAAGAATGGAATACCAAGCACAAAGTGCTTGGATTAAAAAGGATGTAAGACAGGGACGCAGTTTTCGCTCATACTGTTCAAGCTATACATCGAATAAGCAATGACAGGAATACAAGAAAGATTCGAGAGCGGAATTCGCCGTGCGGTTCTAGGCGCTTCAGTCTGGAACCGCGTGCCGCTACGGTCGCAGGTTCGAATCCTGCCTCGGGCATGGATGTGTGTGATGTCCTTAGGTTAGTTAGGTTTAAGTAGTCCTAAGTTCTAGGGGACTGATGACATTAGAAACTAAGTCCTATAGTGCTCAGAGCCATTTTCGAGGGCGGAATTAAAAATCAGTGTGGAAGGATGTCAGTGATAAGACTCGCTGAAAACATTTCTATCCTAAGTGAAAGTGAAGAAGAATTACAGACCTCTTGAATGGAATGATCAGTCTAATGTGTACAAAATATGGAATGAGGACAAACCCAAGAAGACGATAGTAACGAGATGTAGCAGAAATGAGATTAGCGATAAATTTAACATCAAAGTAGAAGAGCACGAAGTAGATGAAATGAAAGAATTATTCTATCTTGGAAGCAAAATGACGTGACGGATGAAGTGAGGAGGACACAAAAAGCAGACTAGGACAGGCAAAGGACCATCCCTGACCAGAAGACGTCTACTACTATCAATCATTGGCCTTAATTTGAGCAAGAATTTTCTGAGAATGTACATTAGGAATACAGAGTTATATGGAAATGAAAAATGGGCTGTGGGAAGACCGGGAAAAAGAGATTCGAAGTGTTTGAGACGAAGTTGAAGAAGGTTGGTGGACATTTGGTGGAGTGATAAGGAATGAGGAGGTTCTTCATCGAATCGGCGAAGACAGGAACATTTGCAAAACATTGACAAGAAGAAGGGACGGTATGATTTGACAGGTGGTAAGACTTCTATGATATTAGATGGAGCTGTGTAGAGTAAAAATTGTAGGGGAAGACAGAAATTGGAATATACTCAACAAATAACTGAGGCTGCAGGGCCCAAGTGTTACTGTGAAATGAAGAGGTTGGCACAAGGGAGGATGAACTCGTAGCGGTCCTCATACAACCCGTGAGACGACTGATGAAAAAAAAAATGTAGAGTGAAATTAACAGCAATAGCAGAGCTCGGTCACAGAAAAGGAGTCTTTTGACCTAGGTTTCGACACTGGTACGAGTGACTTCATCAGAAATAAAACCTTCAAATTGGCACGACACGTATTAAACTAAAAATCAAGCGATAAAGCTTTAGTCACAAAATTTGTACACCAGAATTCATAAAAGGGCTGTTCACATGCGTCGAGCTACGGTAGCATCCGACTCATTTTTTTTGCGACCGATGGCTGCTATTGCTGTT
Source organism: Schistocerca piceifrons (assembly GCF_021461385.2). Lineage (NCBI taxonomy): Eukaryota > Metazoa > Arthropoda > Insecta > Orthoptera > Acrididae > Schistocerca > Schistocerca piceifrons. The sequence goes on along the minus strand of NC_060145.1, from coordinate 13,968,859 downwards.
AATTTCACTTGTAAACGGTCGCTGACCACGCACCCATGCTCAAAAATTTAAAATGTGTAGAGTCCTACCTTCTGGGAAGTCATGAATCCAATTACAAATTCGTTCAGGTACTTGGTAAGCTCGTATGCTCTTCACTAATCGGACGCCTTCCCGCAAACAGAGTACGCGGCTACTGCACCAGGCAGGTCTTCTCAGCCCTCACAACCTTGCTCGGTGCATACCATTCTAAGGCAGGGCGTACAATGCCCTGAAAGTAGTAATCCATTCGTGTTCCACATCTTCGTCCCTAGAGCTGAATACTCAATCTTGACTATTCAGATAATCTGCGACTTGTTTCGTATTGCTATCGCTAACCAAAAATACTTTTCTACCTTTATTATCGTTCCTTGTTAACACCTGTAGTCACCAAAGCTAAAACTGCCTCATGATCACTGTGTACCGCTATAAACCCCGTTGTATTTGTAACATATAGCGTGTGTGATTAGGATTACGTAACATTGTCTCCACAGTGGAATTCTCAGCCTATAAATGACTAAATCGACGCTCTGATTGACCATCTACATCTAGCGATTTCCATAAAACGAAGTACTGTGTTGTGGTTTTACTTTACCTCAGTGTAGCAAATCAAATCAGTTATTCCTATAGGGATGCTACCAGAATGTATCATAACTAGGATACTGTAAACTATTTACTGTCGAAAAAAATGTAGAGTGCATAAAATTATAAATATGAAGCACACAATGTCAGCTTGTATCCAAAATGTAATTTCGAGACACGTATATCACGTTTGACTTTGCTTAGACCACGCCCCCATTTATTAGACGGACTGTCTGATAGTGATTAGCGGTAAGGAACAGAAGATCTACACACTGACTGGTACTTTCAGAAAAATCTCAGTGTAGAAGCAAACGGAACTCAGTACATTTACTCTGAGTGTTTCCATATCGGCCGAACCAGAGTGCGCCTATCCCATATAGAAATACGGGCAGCAGTTGTACTGCGCCAATGATCTGCTCGTAGGGGTTTTGGCCGCTGTGCAGATGTACGTGGGGTACCTGTAATTATCTGCCTACATAGAGCATGCAGTATAGCTTCTGTTAACTCCTACGGCTGGAATTACCTCGGTACAAGACAGAACACGAGTCAAGATTTCTGTTTGCTCACTAGCTAGGAACAGAAACTCGACCGAAGTGTTCCTCTGCAAAGAAGAACTTCACTGTGTGTCAGACACCGCAGAGAGCTAAAGAATCGTCAGCACAGTAAACAGAATAGCAACTCTGTCTACTTCACGTGCTCCTTGTGTCCCAAGCAACTCTTCTCAAAATCTAAGCGCCAGATTCTCCGCTGTGGGTCTCGCCAGCGAAGTCTCTAGGTCGATCACAAGACTGAGGTGTCTGCGATCGATCCCCACAGGGAACTTTCTCCACTCCATTCTCCCGCTCCATCCTGGACATGCGGCGTCTGCGTTTGCACTCAGGCGACAAACACCAGCAGCCAGTACAAAAACATTACCTCCCGCTGTATGGGTCACGAATCTGCCAGACGATCGCCTGAAGCTCCTATTCATTTTAGATGATTTTCTGGAAGTTTCCATTTTCCCTCCTACGTCCTATAGCACTCTGGCAATCAAGTACGGAACTCTCCTTTTCAGCGGGAAGCGTCACCAGGAGCTTCCCGTGAGGCGATTCCTCGGAGGTCGGCTCACGACCATCGTTTGTGACTCAGCGCATTCCTTCGCACTAAAAGGTCTTTTCGCGTTGTTCTGCCCCTACACTATTCCAACTGGTATGTTACACTGAAATATTTTCTGTTCCATCAGAGTGCAACCTCCCACCCACATTGTCGGTGCTACAGGTGTTCTGGAGGCTGCAGTATTGTAAACTGCCGCCGCCCCCTCGTTCTGCCCTCTCAGGGCAGTAAACGTCCGCCCCTGCAGAACACAACTCCCTTGCCAGCTCGTCTTCAGCCCCTTAGCGGCCTCTGAGGGACGTGTTACCCACGTCGCTCTTCCTCTCTGTGATCAGCTCTATTTAACTCCCAAACATGCAGTGCAACAGAAATGTTAATGTCTCGTGCTAGTATCAGCCAATGAAACGATTAATAATCAGATTCTGCATTGTAAACAGTGATCTAATACAAATATAAATCAAAAGTAATTCACACAATATTAAATGCATGGTGGCTAAGTCTGGCAGCTTTGCACTGCCTCTATGCGTTAACTATTTCAAGAAGTTTCTTTCTGTTACTTGGGGGGGGGGGGGGGGGCTCTGAGGCGCTGGCCTTAGGAGTTGGTTCTCTAAGTATTTTTCAAGAAATAAGGTTACAATAATTCACACGGTACCTGGTACCTCATTTAATAGCATGATTCTCCCATTCTAACAAAGATACTGAAGTCTTCCCCATTACAATAGCATGAAATTGCTCACAATATTATCTAATTTTTGTCTGAAATGCCCTACCGCTACGTCTACTGATGCAGGGAGTCTAAAAAACGACGAGATTACCGTGTTTGAGCAAACTTTGACACCGGCCGTTGTGCCCGAGCGGTTCTAGGCGCTTCAGTCCGGAAGCGCCCTGCTGCTACGGTCGCAGGTTCAAATCCTGCCTCGAGCATGGATGTGTGTGATGTCCTTAGGTTAGTTAGGTTTAAGTAGTTCTAAGTTCTAGGGGACTGATGACCTCAGAAGTTAAGTCCCATAGTGCTCAGAGCCATTTGAAGCAAACTTTGACGTTTGTGCTTATGCACATTTTTTCACGTTCATAACTTGCTAGATGCCCACCAGATATTATCGAAACATCGGAGTCCAGACTAACCTTGCAAGATATTTTCAAATTCAAATTCAGAATTTCGCTGAAGGTACAAACAAGTTTCCTGTAGCAGTTAGTCAAGACCTTTTACTTGGCTCCACATCAGAAAGCCGGAGTCAGTTGTGGGTACGATGCTGCAAGTAGTGAGGCGTGCTTCCACCTCACATGTGACGTTATGAGTCTTCACCATTTCAGAGAGAGGAACTGAGGACGGGCTCAGAACCCGGGCAGTGCGTCTCTTTCCAGCCAGCATGAACTACGATTTGCAACCGCTTGTACCCAAGGCGTTCAAGCGCCACCGGAAGCGTGTCACCAACATCTCGGTCGAGACCTCCTGGCAAACATACCGAGTGCACGCTGGCCTTCTTTCCCAACCTGCGCGGTATTTTCCTGCGGGGCTCCTTTACCCACCTACCGCTTCAGTTACCAGTGACTAGCATACTCGCCCGCTGCATTTCTCTGGACCTTTTTTTTTTGATGGGGTTTAAGGGCGCTCAACTACTGAGGTCATTAGCGCCCAGTCACAGTTGTTAGAGCACATGGAATCTAGTAAAACTCAAGGGGAGGGGGGGACACCAGAAAGTCCTGACAAGGATGCAGATAAAATAAGTAAAAAAGTTAGATGTCTTTGGACAAGCGAGTCAAAGTTATAAAACGCAGAACACGAGCAGCTGCTCGAGCGTCATCAGCTAAAATATCCGGTAAAGTAGATGGCAGGGACAGGACAACACGAGATTGACTGAAGCGGGGACACAACAATAAAACATGGCGCACTGTTAATGCTTGACCACAAGGGCACTGCGGGGCTGGGTCACTGGAGAGCAGGTAACGGTGGCTAAACAGGCAATGCCCAATCCGCAACCTGGTCAGAAGGACCTCTTCTCGCCGAGATGGTCGAGAGGAGGTTGTCCAAGCAGTTGGGAGCAGTTTTACTGCCCGGAGCTTGTTTCGTTGGAGGGATGACCAAGCATCCCACCACAACGACATAAGCCTCTTACAAACAACCCCGCAAACGTCAGATGACGGGACACAATGGGAGGCTGGCCGAGGCAGGAGGACTGCAGCCTTGGCTGCAGTATCTGCAGCCTCATTCTCAGGCACTCCTACATGTCCGGCAACCCACAGAAAGCTGACAGGAGAACCATTATCAGCGAAAGAATGGAGGGACTGCTGGATCCGTTGAACCAAGGGATGGACCGGATAGGGAGCTCCAAGGCTCTGAAGAGCACTGAGTGAGTCAGAGGAGAGTACATACGATGAATGGCGGTGGCGGCGGGCATACTGAACGGCCTGATGGAGAGCAGAAAGCTCGGCTGTAAAGCTGGAAAATTGGTCGAGAAGCCGGTATTTAAAGGTGGCGGCCCCAACGACAAAGGCACAGCCGACACTATCGTCAGTTTTGGAGCCATCGGTGTAAATAAAGGTGTGACCGGCAAGTCGAGCACGAAGTTCGACAAACCGTGAGCAATACACTGCAGCCGGGGTACCCTCCTTCTGGAGTGAGCTGAGGTCGAGATAAATATGAACCAGAGCCTGGAGCCAAGGTGGTGTCGGGCTCTCACCCTCTCTGAAGGTGGTAGGGAGGGCAAAATCCAATTGTCGAAGCAGGCGACGGAAGCAGACTCCGGGGGGCAGCAGGGCAGACACATACAACCTGTACTGACGGTCGAGAGAATCGGCGAAGAAGGACTGATAAGAGGGGTGGTCGGGCATTGACAACAGCCAGCAGGCATACCGACACAGCAGTACGTCGCGCCGGTAGGTCAATGGTAATTCGGCAGCTTCAGCATAAAGACTCTCGACAGGACTAGTGTAGAAGGCTCCGATCGCAAGACGTAACCCCCGATGGTGGATGCAGTTGAGATGGCGTAAGAGGGATGGCCGAGCAGACGAAGCTCCCATAATCCAGCTTCGATAGGACTATGGACCGATACAAGTGAAGCAGGACAGTGCGATCCGCTCCCCAAGATGAACCACTAAGAACTCTGAGGACATTAAGGGAACGTGTACAACGGGCCGCCAAATAAGAGACATGCGGAGACCAACAAAGTTTCCTGTCCAATGTGAGCCCTAGAAACTTAGTTGTTTCCACGAATGGGAGAACAACAGGACCGAGATGTAAGGATGGCGGAAGGAACGCTTTATATCGCCAAAAGTTGATACAAACCGTCTTCTCTTCAGAGAACCGGAAGCCATTTGCCCCGCTCCATGAGTATAGGCTGTCTAGACAACGCTGAAGGCAGCGCTCCAGGAGGCATGTTCTCTGGGCACTGCAGTAGATCGCGAAGTCATCGACAAAGAGAGAGCCTGAGACATTAGGTGGAATGCAATCCATAATTGGATTGATCGTGATGGCAAAAAGGGCTACGCTCAAGACGGAGCCCTGAGGCACTCCATTCTCCTGGAGGAACACGTCGGACAATACGGAACCCACACGTACCCTAAACTTTCGATCCGTTAAAAAGGAATCAATAAAAAGGGGCAGGCGACCGCGTAGGCCCCACCTGTGCATAGTGCGGAGGATACCTCCTCTCCAACAGGTATCATAAGCCTTCTCCAAATCGAGGAACACGGGCTACCGTTTGGCGCCTTCGCAAAAAGTTGTTCATGATGAATGTCGACAAGGTCACAAGGTGGTCAACAGCGGAGCGGTGGCGACGAAAGCCACATTGGGCATTGGTAAGTAGCCGTCGAGATTCAAGAATCCAGACTAACCGAGCATTAACCATGCACTTCATCACCTTACAGACACAGCTCGTAAGAGAAATGGGGTGGTAACTAGAAGGAAGGTGTCTATCCTTCACGGGTTTGGGTATAGGAACAACGACGGCGTCACGCCAATGCATGGGGACCTGGCCTTCGGTCCAGACACGATTGTAGGTACGAAGAAGGAAGCTTTTGCCCGCCGGAGAAAGGTGTGCCAGCATCTGAACGTGAATGGCATCTGGCCCCGGAGCAGAGGACCAGGACAGTGCAAGCGCACGTTCGAGTTCCCGCATAGTAAAGGGGGCATTATAAGTTTCCAGATTCAGCGAGTGGAAGGAAGGTCGCCGAGCCTCTTCTGCCTCTTTCCTGAGAAGGAAGGCAGGGTGGTAATGGGCGGAGCTTGAAACCTCCGCGAAAAACCGGCCGAAGGCGTTGGAGACAGCCACAGGATCAACAAGGACCTCATTACCTGAGGTCAGGCCAGGTACCGAGGAGTGGCCCTTAATGCCCGACAGCCGGCGCAGGCTACCCCAAACGACAGAAGAGGGAGTAAAACTGTTAAAGGAGCTGGTGAAAGAGGCCCAACAAGCTTTTTTGTTGTCTTTGATGACTCTACGGCATTGCGCTCGGAGTCGTTTGTATCCAATACAATTCGGCAAAGTGGGATGGCGGCGAAAGGTGCGTAAAGCCCGTCGTTGAGCACGGATAGCGTCTCCACAAGCCTCATTCCACCAGGGGATGGAAACGCGACGTGAAGAAGAGATAGTATGAGGAATGGAACGTTCAGCAACATTGATGATAACAGCCGTGAGGTATTCGACCTGATTGTCACAACTGAGAAAATCGTAGTCCAGAAAGGTCGCCAGGGAGGAGTAAAGTCCCCAGTCAGCTTTCGGTATGTTCCAGCTCGAAGGACGTGGGGATGGGGTGTGGTGCAGGAGACGAACGACACAGGGGAAGTGGTCGCTCGAATAGGTGTCAGAAAGGACATACCACTCGAACCGACGAGCAAGAGTGGTAGAACAGAGCGAGAGGTCCAAGTGGGAGTAGGTATGAGTAGAGTCCGAGAGGAAAGTCGGGGCGCCAGTATTGAGACAGACAAGATTGAGATGGTTGAAGACATCCGCCAAGAGTGAGCCTCTTTGACAGGATGCAGGAGAGCCCCAAAGGGGATGATGGACATTGAAGTCGCCAAAGAATGAAAACGGCGGAGGAAGCTGAACAATCAGGTGCATCATGTCAGCCCGACTAACTGCGGATGACGATGGAGTGTAGATGGTACAAACTGAAAAAGTAAAAGCAGAAAGAGTAATACGGACAGCTATTGCTTGGAGTGGGGTGGTCAATGGGATGGGATGGTAATAGACATCGTCCCAAACGAGCAACATGACCCCACCACGAGCTGGGATAACGTCCACAGGGGTGAGGTCATACCGCTCCGAGGTATAGTGGGTAAAGGCAATACAGTCAGTCGGGCGCAACTTGGTTTCCTGGAGACCAAGGACGAGTGGACAGTGCAGGCGGAGGAGCAGTTGTAATTCCTCCCAATTAGATCGAATACCTCTTATGTGCCAATGTAACAAGGCCATCGCTAGTCAAAAAAGAGGGGGAACGAGACGGGGGAAGAGCTGGTGACCTCGACGGCCACGGAGGGCCAGGTTTCGAGGGAACCATGCTACAACCGGCGGGAGGCGGATCCTGTTCCATCGAGTCGTCGCCAGCTGCGGCCACTGTCCCAGGTTGTGTAGGAGGGGCAGCATCATTTGCCGACGAGAGGGCAGCTGAGCACCTGGCAGCAGAGCGTCCCGGCGAAACTGAGGACGGCCGGGAGCAGCGACTCACGGATGGAGCGTCAGACGAAACGCGCCGGGGTGGAGAGGGGGATAGAGACTTCTTCTTGGAGGCCTTCTTGGAAGTCCGAGGAGGCACAGGGATGGTGGGCTAGACCCGAAGAAGGTCCTCATGCGCGGGGTCCGTTTTGGAACGCCGGACCTCGGAAGCTGGGATCCGGAACGTTTCCCCGATGGACGCCTGAGAAGAGGATCGCTTCTCAGGCGGGGGGGAGGGGGAGGAGGAGGAAGGGTGGCCCCTGGGGCAGAGGGGGCGGGGGCCATGGGGGAGGAGGGTTTGGAAGGGAGGGATTTGGGAGGCGGAGGCATAGACCCCGGATGGGGGGGAGGAGGTGGAGGGGGGACAGGATAGGGGTGAGGATACCATGGAAGGAGTGGACACGACTGAGGCAAACGAAGTGGTCAACGTCACGGGATGGAGGTGGTCATACTTCTTCCTGGCCTCAGAATAAGAGAGACGATCTAAAGTTTTGAGTTCTTGAATCTTCTTCTCCTTCTGATACGCGGGGCAATCTAAGGATCTAGGCGAGTGGATGCCAGGACAATTAACGCACCGAGGTGGTGGGGTGCATGTATGCTCCTCACGAAGAGGACGTCCACAATCGCCACAAAGGGGCTCAGCCTCACACCGTGACGACATGTGCTCAAAGCGCAAACACCGAAAACAGCGCATAGGAGGCAGGACGTAAGGTCGCACGTCGCACCGGTAGCACATCACCTTTACCTTCTCTGGGAGACCGTCCCCCTCGAAGGCGAGGATAAAGGCCCCGGTGTCAATGCGATGGTCTTTGGGGCCGCGCTGGACTTGCCGGACGAAATGCACGCCTCGGCGCTCCAGGTTGGCCCTGAGCTCCTCATCAGATTGCAGCAGGAGGTCCCGATGAAAAATAACCCCCTGCATCCTATTCAGCGCCAGATGTGGGACAATGGACACTGGGATGTCCCCTAGTCAGTCGCACGTCTGGAGCGCCGCCCACAGTGTGGCGGAGGTGGTCTTTATAAGAACGGACCCTGAACGCCTCGATTTCCCCAAAGATGTCCCCAATGTGCTGAACAAAGAACATGGGCTTGGAGGTGGCGAACGTCCCCCCATCGGTTCGAGAACAGACCAAATGGTGGGATAAGTACTTCGCCCCAAGCCGGCGGGCCTGTCCCTCCTCCCAGGCAGTGGCCAAGGGGGAAAGGGCAGGAGAACCAAAACCAGAGACAGTACCTTTCCTTTTAAAAGACTCGGCCGCAGAGCGACTTGATACGTGTTGACGTTTCATCTGCGAAACGTCCACCCCGATACCACCCACTCCGACCAGGGGCTCTCCCCACGGACGCCACCCAGCCTCAGCAAGGGCCACCTGGCAGGATGACCGTTGCCGGGAGTCCTGATGCCCCAAGGAGACAGACATCTACTCCTTGGCCGACATGGGGAGGGTGCAGCTCAGGTATCGGCAGTACGATCCCTGTGTTGTCAGGGGGCTACAACCTAGAGGGTACATGACGACCCCACCACAATGGGCTGGCTACCATGCTGGATTTCGGGTGCCATGGAAAGTCCATCATGATCGTAGGTGCACATGGGGATGCACTATGGGCGTAACTTGTACAACCCATCAGGCGTTTAGGCCCAATTTGAGGAATAGTGGGTATGGTGACAACGCCGTTACAATGCTGAGTGCCAAGGTCTTAGTGCACTGAGGACCAGTGGTACACCACGTAAGGCGTCCTTCCCCAAAAGGCTCGTACTTCTGCAGAATTTTGAAAAATGGAGGTCAAACCCCAAGGGGGACCATCACATGGAAGGCCGAAACGTTTGAAACTCCTTTTAGTCGCCTCTTACGACAGGCAGGAATACCTCGGGCCTATTCTTACCCCGGACCCGCAGGGGGATTCTCTGGACTGTGCAGGAAAATTGGCAGCTGGCCCAAAAGGCGAGGCATCCCGTGCTGGCTCTGATACGCTACCGATAGTGAGCAACATCTCTGTCCTGTTGCCAAGATGTAAGGCTGGTTCCCACGATCACCTTTCACCCAAAAATACGCAGCCCACCTTCGAGTCAGGGCTAAGCGATCTGAGGTTGTGCAGCGGCAGACGTAGTGACATCGGTGTTCCCAGGGAATTCTAGCCACAGCAGAGGTGTCGCGGCTCTTGGCACCTTGCCTCAGCCTCGCACTAGCTGAGGCCAGCAGCCTGAAGCGCGTCAGCTGTGGCCAATGCAGCGTCTACATGTTTCCACACAGTGACCACTCCATCTTGCATCAGCATACGGCAAGCATAGTTGCTGTTAATCCTCTACTTCGGAGAACTATAAAACATCACGAAAAATGCACTAACTAAAATAATTTCTTCATTAATTGATAATATATTTACCTGTAAAATATTTTCTATGTAGCTTCGTTACCTAATTATTAAGCTCATTATCCTGCCAAATACTAACACAAATTCCTTACAGACGAATGGAAAAACTGGTAGAAGCCGACCTCGGGGAAGATCAGTTTGGTTTCCGTAGAAATATTGGAACACATGAGGTAATACTGACCTTACGACTTATCTTAGGAGAAAGATTAAGGAAAGGCAAACCTACATTTCTAGCATTTGTAGACTTAGAGAAAGCATTTGACAATGTTGACTGGAACACTGTCTTTCATATTCTAAAGGTGGCAGGGGTAAAATACAGGGAGCGAAAGGCTATTTACAATTTGTACAGAAACCAGATGGCAGCTATAAGAGTCGAGGGGCATGAAAGGGAAGCAGTGGTTGGGAAGGGAGTGAGACAGGGTTGTAGCCTCTCCCCGATGCTATTCAATCTGTATATTGAGCAATCAGTAAAGGAAACAAAAGAAAAATTCGGAGTGGGTATTAAAATCCAGGGAGAAGAAATAAAAACCTTGAGGTTCGCCGATGACATTGTAATTCTGTCAGAGACAGCAAAGGACTTGGAAGAGCAGTTGAACGGAATGGACAGTGACTTGAAAGGAGGGTATAAGATGAGCATGAACAAAAGCAAAACGAGGATAATGGAATGTAGTCGAATTAAGTCGGGTGATGCTGAGGGAATTAGAATAGGAAATGAGACACTTAAAGTAGTAAAGGAGTTTTGCTATTTGGGGAGCAAAATAACTGATGATGGTCGAAGTAAAGATGATATTAAATGTAGACTGGCAATGGCAAGGGAAGCGTTTCTGAAGAAGAGAAATTTGTTAACTTCGAGTACAGATTTAAGTGTCAGGAGCCGGCCGCGGTGGTCTAGCGGTTCTAGGCACTCAGTCCGGAACTGCGCGACCGCTATGGTCGCAGGTTCGAATCCTGCTTCGAGCATGGATGTGTGTGATGTCCTTAGGTTAGTTAGGTTTAAGTAGTTCTAAGTTATAGGGGACTGATGACCTCAGAAGTTAAGTATGATAGTGCTCAGATCCATTTGAACCATTTTTTGAGTGTCAGGAAGTCGTTTTCGAAAGTATTTGTATGGAGTGTAGCCATGTATGGAAGTGAAACATGGACGATAAACAGTTTGGACAAGAGAATGGAAGCTTTCGAAGTGTGGTGCTACAGAAGAATGCTGAAGATTATATGGGTAGATCACATAACTAATGAGGAGGTATTGGATAGAATTGGGGAGGAGTTTGTGGCGCAACTTGACTGGAAGAAGGGACCGGTTGGTAGGACATTTTCTGAGGTATCAAGGGATCACCAATTTAGCATTGGAGGGCAGCGTGGAGGGTAAAAATCGTAGAGGGAGACCAAGAGATGAATACACTAAGCAAATTCAGAAGGATGTAGGTTCCAGTAGGTACTGAGAGATGAAGAAGCTTGCACAGGATAGGGTAGCATGGAGAGCTGCATCAAACCAGTCTCAGGACTGAAGACCACAACAACAAACAAACAAGCTCATTACCAGACCACGAATCAGCATCTGAGGATTGTAGATTTGGAGATGGAACAGCTCAGTCTTCAACTTGCGTTTCGTAGGAATATTTAACAGTTCACTTTTCAAATCACTTTCATTATCAGAATTAGTAAAACGTATCGAGCAGACACGAGCATTTTCAGTGAAAACGAACCTGTACTTTTACAAGCATTTACAAGAATAAACCGTCACTTTTCACTTAAAAACTCACTCTAAGCAATCCATAAATCGCCAATTACTAATAAAATTTCACACTGCCGTAAGCAGCCTCGTTATCCCTCGTAAACGCGGGTTACAACACCATGTGTCACGGCAATTGCGGGCTACTGAGCTCTGGTTGGGTTCACTCTGACGTCAGCGGTGCGGCTTGCTACTGCGCATACACCTCGTGACCCCACAGGGTATTCTGGTATCTGTGGTTACACCACTGTGTTTCCTATTTGTAACAGATATGGAGATGGCAGTAGCTGAAACCGGTAATTGTGAATTGTAAAATTTGTGTGATCAAGATCGACCTTTACAAACAAAGTGCCATAACATGATGGAGGCCTCATTTAGAGACAATATGTTTTCAGTTGATAAAGCAGCTATGACTGTGCCGAAATTGGAAAACCAAACCAGGTCCTATGGGAATGTCTACTAATTGAAGATATAGCAAAGACTGCTAGACGGGCTTGAATAGCTAAATCTTTTTATGACATGATTAGAGCAATCTTAAATCTTGATGCTGATGCCATCTCGAGGAAAGCAAGACTAATTACAGCCAACATGTAACAACAACAACAACGTTGTACATATAAATAATATTTTTCTCCCATCTGATTTTTCGATAAATTAGTGTAATCGATGTTCTGATTTCATTTCCTTTTTGTTTCATGCCATTATGTTAAGGAAACTGTAAACAATTTTCAATGTGAAAATTAATGTTTATATAAAATGTCAAGCAATATTGAAATAGAATTGAAATGTAACAAATGTTGAAACTGTTGTAACATGTTTAAAATTGTAAATGTGCGTCTGGTCCATACGTAGGCAATGTGTTAGGATATGTAGAATGCAAAACCTCGGGTGAATACCCTGTCTGTAAGGGAGCGGTAAAATGTGGATGGCAGGCGAGCGCGGGAAAATGCGCACGGGCGCTGCACGGCACAACGAGCTTAGCAGTAGTAGTTGGAGTTTGGCATTGGTCTGAGCAACACGTTCTGGAGCGAGGAGGCTCTCCTGGAAGACGTAGTTTCATTGAGCCTCGGATATGCCGTTCCAACGCCCATACAGCATGGCAAAATTCCATAGGCACTAAATGGAAAAGTACTGCGACGCTATGAAGAAATAAAGTGCCGATACGTCAAGAACCATAGCTGTGGTTGTATGTGTGCTCTGTGCCTCGCCATCTCGCCGCCCGCCAACCGCCGCATCGATACCAACAGGTTGAAACTTTTAGTACTGTATTCGTATGGACCAGTGTTATTTTTGTTCCATACTGTTCAATAACAACTTAAATTTTACCAGAACTTTCCTATCATTTAATTATCCTCTCAACTAACCTAGACAGGGTCCTTTCCAAATGTTGTGCAATCCGAGTGTCCAGAGATGAAAAATTAAAGTTTGTGTTAATAATAATTACCTGCAGACCTAACTATGTTAGAATGGTGTTTAAAGAATTGTTTTTTTAATCAACCAGTAAATGAATAACGAAGGTCTGACAAAGTTGGAAGATAACTTTAATATTGATTTAGTAATGAAGTTTAATTATTTCGAGACAGATATAAAAGTATTTAAATGAGTAGGAAATAAGATAGAGAGAGTAGTAACTCATATTGGAAATCTTGAGCGCATAATGGTGTCAGAAATTAATTTTTTTAATACAGTGATCATAACAGTTTTAAGGTCCCCCCCCCCCTTTTCTATTCATTTGAATTCTGAAGTATTCTTAATTGATTTGACCAGTGAAAGTTAAAGTCAATATAAAAGCCAAAATTTATCAGTGTTTTATCTTTATTAAAATTGACATTTTGTTTGTGGCTCGAAATTACTATTTCTAGGGTAACCTATGCCCGATTTTAATCAGATCAATAGACAGTACGAAATTTGGTAGTGTACATTATAGTGTGGTGTTGAGTATTCATGGTTTTTCCATATCAGTACAGAAAGTGAAACTATCAGTTCAATAGATTTTCTAGTTCTAAAATTTACTATATTATGCAGTGTTACTACGTGTTGTTTTGCATGAATGTACATCAACTTGTACAGGAAAGAAACTCAGTTAATGCCTAATTAGGCCGGCGACCGTATTATTAACAAATTGGTAGCATCTGCTGTGTTGCTTTTTGTCCGTCCTGACGTGTAGTTGCATTTCGGACTTGCTTGACGTATCATTGTTACTGCAGAGTGGGTGTAAGTCTGATTTGCCACCATTCAGGTACACGCGGTCAATATCTATACAAAATCTTGTCTCGTAAGGTAAACCCCACTCACTTACCATAGTACAGTCTTTAATGAGTATTGTGTGCACAAAGCGCACGTTACAGACAGACACCACAGCAAAGAAGAGTGACGTTTCTATACGTTCCTATTGAACGTCGACGAAGCCCGATAGCTGTACGATCACATGGCCCTGTAACGGGATGAGTGAAGGCAGGTAGTTACAAGCGTACGCAAGAAGAGCGAGGGGAACCACTGAAGTGTAGCTGATAAGCTCCGATCCGTCGTCATGCTGTCTGACGGCAGCAGAATATCGGTGAACCCGACGGGGCGACCGATCTGGCAGGGTACTTAGAAATTAGATACATTTCGATTGTACTAAATTGTATGTGTCCATCACAGATTATAATAAACACAAATGTGAACATTAGTAATCACAGTAGAAATATCGAAATTCTAGTATTAGTAGCAGCAATATAATCTTCAGTTGCATGGCATTAGCTGATAAATCTTGGTGACAGTAATAGTATTAGCAACTTTGTGATTGCAATAGTTATGTTGTTTGTTACTGTAGAAGCAGCATACATTGCCGTAACAGTAGTAATAGCCGTACGTATAATGATAACTGCAAATTAGTCAAGATAATCTGAAATAACGAAACCCTATGACTCTCTTTGTGTCTCAGTAGAGGTAGACTCGACTGAGGACGTACAGAGGTGCCATAGGAAAGCGAGTGATAGTCATCTAAATGTTAGAGTGATAGTAGTAGAAAAATATAAACAGCAAGAAAAGTAGTATACAGACAAAGTAAACTAAATTCATGCTGAAAACAAAACAAAAAAGGAATAAAAAAAGAAGATTATCATGAAAACTCACCGACACGTAATTCTGTTCGTAAAAATCCATTGTCGTTCAAATGGTTCAAATGGCTCTAAGCACTATGGGACTTAACATCTGAAAAAATGGTTCAGATGGCTCTGAGCACTGTGGGACTTAACATCGGAGGTCATCAGTCCCCTAGAACTTAGAACCACTTAAACCTAATTAACCTAAGGACGTCACACACATCCATGCCCGAGGCAGGATTCGAACCTGCGACCGTAGAAGCAGCGCGGTTCCGGACTGAAGAGCGTAGAACCGCTCGGTCACAGCGGCTGGCTTCCATTGTTTTAATCAAGAAGGTGGACTATGATAAATAGATAAAATGAATAAAAAAAAACAAGTAAGTGGCACCGCTTCGTCTTTTCAGTCAAATCCCACTACTGTGTACAGCATTACGATGGACGTACCCGTACGTGCAGAAGTCGAGAAGAAACATTCCTATTTTGACGAAAACTTACTCTCTGAGCCCTTGGCTGTGTACAAAATACAGGCTGACTCTTAGAACAGCGAAGGCGGCAACAACCAGCCACTTTTTACAATGCTATTCATTTATTTAAATATCGCCGTTACCGGTTTCGAACCGAAAGGTTCGTCTTCAGACGGCTGGTTCACGTTACGATACATTTTACATTAGCTTTCACTTTTTGTTTTCCCAAACGATGAAAGCTAATGTAAAATGTATCGTAACGGGAACTAGCCGTCTGAAGTCGAACCTTTCGGTTCGAAACCAGTAATGGCGCTATTTAAATAAATGAATAGCATTGTAAAAAGTGGCTGGTTGCTGTCGCCTTCTCTGTAAGAGTCAGCCTGCACAACGAACATTGCCAGACTGTATTCGTTGTACCCGTCAACTACCTTGAGGACGAGAACCAACATGTGGTACCCAAGACCACCACCCGAGGTTCGCGGAGGTAGTACTTTGGACAGACGCCGCTACATTTGTAACGTATTAACGCCGGTGACTGCGCCCTGTCATCGCAGTCTCAGTGATGTACTCTTCCAACCAGATAACGCAGCACCGCACGATGCCCGTGGTGACGTGAACTACCCCAGTACCGAGTGTGATCGACTCTTAGCGTGGCCAGCACGCTGTCCGTGTCTGTCACACGACGACAAGTGCTGGCCGTGGGTTCCGGGAGCACGGAGCTGAAGCACCCTTACCTGTCACCCACACTCATTTCAACTACATACCCAGCCAGGCTACAATTATTGTAGGTGGCGAAGCTGCTAGGTCTGCGTAATACATTTCACATCCTCTATGCTCTCAAATCACCAACAGCCACAGAGTTATTCATAAGTACGTCTGCGGTTTTACAAGACGAGGGTACTGAAGCTACATACACGCACGGAAAATAGACACACGTTTCCACCTGACATTACAAGTGATCATTATGGGAACTGGTTTCTAACGTGGAAAACGTCAATACGTGTGTGCGATTAATTCAAACTTTCCTGGCAAGGCGGAACAGCATCTGTTCATAGGGTTGCTTATTTCTAAGCATCAGTAAATTGCAAGTGACAATGTGCAGCGTATGTATTGTCTACATGTTCTGGCAAACTTGTCCCTGGTGAAACTACTCCAAGGAGCTTATTACGATTCGAAACTTCCATGGACAGTTTATCCACTAATGTGTGTCATTTTCTGTATGCCTTGTTTTCGCATAGTCATCTTCCGAAACCCCAGACGTCCAGTCACATTGATGTTGTTCGTTTTGTTTTGTTTCAGGGCGCAAAAAAAACAACTGGGCTCATACGTGCCAAGTCAAAACTACAGAACACGAAGACAGAGAGGAGTTAATAAACGACTATACGTCAGTCCCAAGTGATAGTAGAGAAGACAGCTAAAAGCAGGGACGTGGAGAAAGGGCTAAAAAAACACCATACAGAAACAGAGGTCCAAAACTAAAAATTAAATGGCCTTCGCCATATTGTTTTAGCGGATAAAAAGTAGAACGCGGTCGAGAGACCGCGCGTCATTTCCTAAAACGGCCGACGACTCAGACGGCAAACCCAAGCGGGAATGTAAACGGATAAAAAAAATGGACATTTCCTCAGGAAGTGGCGGACAGTTAAAACTTGGGCACAATGTGTACAAAGTGGTAGGGAAGCGCCACTTACCAAATGACGATGGCTAAAAAGGCAGTGCCCAATACGCACGGGGAGCCTTAATAAGCCGGAGCTTATTCCCGTGAAGGGAGGACCATTGGTGATGGCAAAGGGACACCACCTCCTGACAGTCGGCAACACAGAGATCATTGGAGAGAATGTAGGAACTAGCGGGCTGAGGTAAGAGGACTGCAGCCTTCACAGCAGCGTCAGCAGCCTCGTTTCCTGGCAGACCGACTTGACCTGGAACTCACTTAGGCGTAAACATCACAGTGGCTCCACCAAGACTGAGAAAGTGACAGTTTTCCTGGACCCGCTGCACTAAGGGATGGGCGGTGTACTGCGCACATAGAATTTCAAGGGCGCTGAGTGAGTCTGAGCAGAGGACACAAACAATGGCTCTGAGCACTATGGGACTCAACTGCTGAGGTCATAAGTACCCTAGAACTTAGAACAACGTAAACCTAACTAACCTAAGGACATCACACACATCCATGCCCGAGGGAGGATTCGAACCTGCGACCGTAGCGGTCGCGCGGTTCCAGACTGTAGCGCCTAGAACCGCTCGGCCACTGCGGCCGGCGCAGGGGACACAACTGAAAAGTCTGAGTCGCCGGATGTACCCCGTGGCCTGATACAGGGCGATCAACTGTAACCTGATTTGCTGTTTGTGATATCAGCCAATCAGAAAAATGTAGCCTCGCGCCAATCTATGGTGGGAACAAAGCCTTTGGTGTGATCTAAGTAAGTCGGGGCTGAGGGTTCGAACTAGTAACGTCTCATTGAAAGCAGCTCCGACGAAAGTACTGTAAAATCGCGGAAAAATGCTAATTACGAGTTCGCGAAGCAGTGCAAAGCGTATTTAAGTGACCGGTATAGTGGAAATCGTGTGGAATTTCGGACGGAATATCAAAAATATTGCTTTTGACTGTTAGTTAAAACCGTGTGGCGTGTTGTGTGATCTGAGACGAACAGGTGTCACGTGTAGAGCAGAGTGCACGACATCTGAGCGAGCATTTTCGTAACTAAACGATCCAGTGAACTCTTAACTTCGGTAACGAGTGTAAATACCATAAACTGGCTACGTGTGTGATTGTGGTGTGGGTGGGAATTTTACATTGTGTAGACACTTAGTACAGACTTGGCAGTATTAACTGTGATCTTTATCGTAAAAATACACCTGAAAATTTAGATTGGCAAGTTAAAACTTTTATTTTTAGTACTAGCCACATCCCGTTTTCCGGATAATTCTATGTATGTTGCGACCTGCAATAGACAGTAGTGGTCTAGTATTTTCTACTACAGATTTTAGCTAGACAAATGAACATTGCTGGACACTGCCAGGGCGGTAAAAAGAAACGCACCGCGCCGCTATCAGTGTACACAAAGGTACTATCGCGAAGTTCCATGAGAAGAAGGCGATAGAGCAAGGCTGGAGTAGCGTCCTTAAGAAGCGAATGAAGCTCAAGGTTAACATGGGTCGCTTTCCGAAGCCAAGGTGGTGAACGGTTCACATCCACCGGGAAAATTGCAGATAGTGTGAAGTTAAACCGTCGTAGCATGTGCCGAAACCGGGCTCCAGGAGGCAACAGAGCTGAGGGATGCGCCCCATACTGGCGATCAAAGGAATCATCGATGAAGGAGGTATAGGATTGGTGGACACGCATGGCAGACAAACGGCCTGCATAGCTGCTGAGGAGAAAGTCATGGCGGTAGGGCAGTGGTTGGTCAGCAGCTTCGGCATACCCACTCTCAGTCGGGCTGGTGTAAAAGGCACCAGTGGCAGACAGATGCCACGATGGTGGACAGTGCTGAGACGGCGTAAGAGGGGTGGACGTGCAGGCGCATAGACGAAACACCCATAGTCGAGTTTCGAACGGACAAGGGACCGATAGAAACGGAGAAGGGTGGTTCGATCGCCACCCCAGGAAGTACCGTTGAGGACACGTAGGATATTGAGGAACCGCGTAAAGCGGGCTGCCAGGTAAGACACACAGGAGGACCACGAGAGTTTCCTATCGAGCATGAGCCCCAGGAATTTCGTAGTTTCAACGAACGGAAGGGCAACAAGGCCAAGACATAAAGATGATGGGGGAAACCGCTTATGCCGCCAGAAATTCATAAAGACTGTTTTGTCAGTGGAAAAGCGAAAGCCATTGTCGATGCTCCATGATTAAAGACGATCAAGACATCGCTGAAGACACTGCTCAGTGAGACAGGTCCGTGGAGAACTGCAATAGATGGAAAAATTGTCAGCAAAAATGGAGCCGGAGGTGCCCGGTCGGAGACAGGCCATTATAGGGTTAATGGCGACAACAAAGAGGAACGACGCTCAGGACGGAACCCTGGGGCACACCGCTTTCCTGGATAAAGGTGTCCGACAAGGCAGAACCCACACGCACCTTGAAAACTCGATCTTTTAAAAATTTCTGAAGCAAAACAGGGCAGGCGGCCATGGAAGCCCCACGTGTAAAAGCGTACATAGGATACCAGTTCTCCAGGAGGCGTCCTGGGTCTTCTCCAAATCGAAAAACACGGTCAGTCTGGGATTTCCATAGAAAACCATTCATGGCATAGGTGGACAAAGTAACGAGATGGTCAACTACAGAACGCCGCACTCTAAATCCACGCCGGTCGGAGTGGCCGAGCGGTTCTAGGCGCTACAGTCTGGAACCGCGCGACGGCTACGGTCGCAGGTTCGAATCCTGCCTCGGGCATGGATGTGTGTGACGTCCTTAGGTTGGTTAGGTTTAAGTAGTTCTAAGTTGTAAGGGACTGATGACCTCAGATGTTAAGTCCCATAGTGCTCAGAGCCATTTGAACCATTTTTGAATCGAAATCCACACTGTGCATTCGTCAGTAAATTGCGCGACTCGAACCACCACACGAGTCTGGCATAAATCATACGTTCCATCACCTTGCAAACGCAGCTGGTGAGAGAGATGGAGCATAGCTAGAAGGAAGGCTTCTGTATTTACCGGGCTTAGGTATGGGTACCACGGTGGCTTCTCGGCGAAGTCGGGAAATGTGCCCTCTGCCCAGATGCGGTTGCATGTGCTAAGCACGAAGAGCTTGCCCGTAAGGGAAAGGTGCTGCAACATCTGAATGTGGATAGCGTCTGGCGCTGCGGCGGAGGATCGGGATGAACTGAGAGCATGATCTCGCTCCCTCATAGTAAAGGCGGCACTGTAGCACTCACGATTCTGAGAAGATAATGGTATCGCCCGAGTCGCATCCGCTCGTTGCCGGTGGAGGAAGCGCTCTTTGTGGGACCGAAGAGCTCGAAACTTCCGCAAAATGGCGCCCCAAGGTGTTGGAGATAGCAATAGGGTCCACGATAACATCGTCTGCTACTGTCAGGCCTGAAACTGTCGAATGGGTCTTGGGCCCAGAGAACCGTCGGATGTTGGGCCACACGACAGAGAAAGGTGTGGAACTGTTAAAAGAACTTGTGAATGAAATCCAGCTAGCTTTTTTGCTATCCAGAAGCACGCGACGACTCCTTGCACGCGTTTGTTTATAATGAATGCAGTTTGCCATCGTAGGACGACGCTTAAAAACGCGGAGAGCGCGTCTCCGTGCACGAATTGCGTCGCGGCACGACTCAGGCCACCAAAGGACTGGGATATGGCGAGGAATGGAACGTTCTGCAGCAGTAAGTACAACGTTTGTGAGATATTCCACCTGGTCATCACAGCTGGGGAAATCCTGTTCTTGGAAGGTGGCCAGGGAGGAGTACAGCTGCCTGTCAGTCTTAGGAAACTGCCATTTGGGTGTGCTCGCAGGTGGGGAAGGAGTCAGCAAACGGATAGCACATGGGGAATGGTCGCTCGAGTAGGTGTCAGAAATAACAGACCACTCAAGACGATGTACAAGCTGGGCAGTGCAGAAGAGTAGGTCCAATAGGGGAATAGGTGTGCAAGGAGACTGAAAGGAATGTGGGTGCTCCAGTGTTAAGGCAGAAGACGTTGAGTTGATTACGAAGATCAGCCAAGAGGGCACCTCTCTGACAGGTTCGGGAAGAACCCCAAAGCGGATGATGTGCATTAAAGTTACCGAGTAGTAGAAATGGGGGAGGTTGCTGCTCAATAAGCTGAAGGAAGTCTGTCCTGGTGACATCGAATGACGGAGGGACATAAATGGTAGAGGCAGAAATAGTCAGGTGGGGAAGGAAAAGGTGAACTTGGTTCATATGGCTCTGAGCACAATGGGACTTAACATCTGTGGCCATCAGTCCCCCAGAACCTAGAACTACTTAAACGTAACTAACCTAAGGACATCACACACATCCATGCCCGAGGCAGGATTCGAACCTGCGATCGTAGCGGTCACGCGGTTCCAGACTGAAGCGCCTAGAAACGTTCGGCCACACCGGCCGGCGAAAAGGTGAACTGCAACAGCTTTAAGAGGGGTAGTCACGGAGATGGGTTGACTATGAATATCATGATACTCCCATGAGATGGGATGGCAACCTCAGAGGGAAGGTCAAGACGAACCGGGAAGAAATGTGAAAGTTCAAAGTGGTCGTGAGGGCGCAATTTCGTTTCCTGGAGACAGAGTACAAGGGGACGCTGTGACGCTAAAAGCAGCTGTAAATTCTCTTTGCAAGACCGATGGCCGCGAACGTTCCATTGGAGGTGAGTCATGATGAGGAGGTGGTGTAGGGGTGTCACCGCGGTGGCTGCCGAGTGAGAGCCTATGAAGAGTCGCCGCTACAGGGCACAGAGGCAGGAGGATCCTGCTCCATGAGGTCCACAGAAGCATCGGCTTGCTTGTGCGGTCTGTCTGTCGTGTCCAGCACTGGAAAACGGTTGGCGGTGCGCACTGCCGACACTGAGGTCGGCCGGCTAAGGTATCACATGGCGATACCATCCAAGAAGATCTCCAAGTCCGCGAAGGAGAATACCGTTTGCCTATGGTGGACTTCTTCGAGCCTTTCTGGTTAGAGGCAGACTAGGGTGTTGGTTGGTTGGAGGGATGTAGGAAGTCTTCACAGGATACTCCTTCTGTCCTTTCTGGCCTACTGGTTGTGTAGCTGGTGGCTTCGCCCCTTGAGGTGAGAGTTTGATGGCTTGTTGTACAGCAGGACAGGGGGACGGCAACGCTACTTTGACACTGGGCGATTTCACAACCTGAGCTGAACTGGAGGTCCATGTCTGCATGGCCCTGTCCTTCATGGAGCGAGGGGTAACAAGAACAGAACTATAGGTGCCAGACAGGAGAACACAGGATTTGCTACTAACCAATAACTTGCAGGCGACTGGGTAAGGCACTTTTCCATTTACCTGGATCTCTTGGACAGCCCACTCATCAAGATACATGGGATAATCCCGAGATGAGGCAGCATGGCCGCCATTGCAGTTGATACAGTGGGGGGAAGAAAGCAGACAATCACCCTAGTGTGCATCCCTCCAACAGGTTACAAAGTTGGCTGGGTGTCGACAAGACGTTCCAGTTTGACTGAAACGATGATGCTGGTAGCAGCACATTGGGTTCGGAATCTACAGCTGGACTGTAATAATTTCATAGCCTGCTTTGATCTTGGATGGAAGCAGCAATCTATCAAAGGTGAGAAACAGTGTGTGGGTGGGCACTAAGGACGAATCTACCTTTTTCATTACCCAATGGACGGCAATGACACCCTGATCAGAGAGGTAAGATTGCATTTCGGTCTCCGTTAGGCTGTGGAGCAGCAAAGTGTAAATAACACCACAGGAAGAATTCAAAGTTCTATGCACCTCAACACGAACAGGGTAGCCATGGAGAAGTGAGGTGGCAAGCAGTTGTTGTGCTTTAGAATCAGAAGTAGTCTCCAAAAGCAAAGTGCCATTTCGTAAAAGAGAGCAGGATTTCACAGGGCTGGCAATTGCATCAACACCTTTCTCAATAATAAACGGATTTAGCATGGCGAAGGACTGACCAGTACGTGGGGACCACGGGGAAACGTGGTGCAGTGGGAAGGGTCATTGAATCGTTAGCCTCCTTATGTTTAAGTTTCGTAGACGTTGATTGTGAAGATGATTTGACTCATTGCGAGGAATTCCCCCATGATTGCCAGCATCTCTGATGGCGCGCTCCTAACTGGGGACCCCCTTCACAAGGGGGCGCACCCGCCTTTGCTAATTGTTTACGCCTCGGGTCACACTTCCTGAACACCTGACGGAGAGAACAATCGGCAATTTGGGAAGGTTACAGCTCAGGCAATCACCCCTCCCTGGACCTGGCCTTTACCAGGGGGTACGTGTGAACCCTACCTGTCGACCTGGGGCTGGGAATTACGCGTTACTCAGTCACCTGTCACACATCAGATGCATGGGTCGGCCTTCAGGAGTGCAGAGGAAGGAAGGAAGAAGAAGAAGAAGAGGTACCTCAAACGCCGAAGTGGAGGAACAAGAGGAGGGAAAGAAAGAAAGGAAAAGGGAGCGAGAAACAATGGTGAGACTGTTTTAACGTCATCGACAGACAATGCAGAACATTGCCAATAACATCCCAGACATGTTCCCCAAGCGAGAAGAAAAAGAGGATAGACATTCAGCACGGACGGGAAAAAACGCTGCAAAGGCTGTGGCCCCATGACAGACAATCACGAACCCACCAAAGAGTGGCGAGCCCCCTGGGGGGTCACATTGATGTGACCATAGGGCGACGTCAACGTAGGCAGCAGATGGAAGCGCTACCAGTCGACGTTACAGACAGGATGTCCAGGGAACGCGGAAAATAGTGCTCTCGTTGTTGCAACGCAGAAACGGAGTGATTTATCTGATTTCTGAAACGACATGGTCATAGGCTTTTGTGCCAAAGCTGGAAGCATTTACGAAACGGGTAACTTTACAACCTGCACCACGGAAGTAACAAGCAGCCCTTAGTGGCTCGCCATCAGTTTTTTTTATCTTAAATTTCTTTGTGTCTAATGCTCTTTTGGCATATTTATTATTTTATAAATGACATAAGTACTGCCAGTCTTTCACGATAATTACGTACTTATAATTTGAATCATTCGTTTTTAGTCATAATTCTGTGACCATGTTATAGACCATTCTTTGGTTTAAATTCTGAGGAACACACTCCTAGCTGTGTCGAAACCCGGTTAATTCGTTAAAAATTAGTGACCGAGGGCTGTTTCCTTTTAATTGTAAGCGTGCCGCTGTGGTTATAGAACACCGTGCATGGCAAAATGGCGCCATCCAAAACTGGCGCCGTGGCAGGTGTGGTCGCAGAAGACATGGGCGAGCGACTGCTGCTGGGACGTGCTCTGGCGAACAGACATGGAACTGTCGACAGCTGACTTCCCAGAGGAACCAAGGGGCTACCAACAGCGCATCCTCAACGACCGTTCAGCAAACGCTGCTGCGTATTGGTCCCCGCAACAGGCACCCGGCTTATGCACCCACGCTGCCTGCTGTTCATAGCCGATGAAGGCTGGAATTTACACATCAGTACAGCATCTGGACGACCCCGAGTGGTGACAGGTTGCCTTTTCCGATCAATCACATTTTGTGCTCCATCTGACAGATGGCCATTGCTGTTTACGGACCTGCGACAATAGACGGAAGTGCCCAGGCAGGAGGAGGCAGCGTTATGGTCTGTGGAATGTTTTTGTGGCCTTTCCTCTCGTCATCCTGGAAGGCACGAACGCTCCACACAGATATGCATCTAGCTTCGGGGACCGTGTCCACGCCTACACGCTGTTTATATTGCCTACGCACGATGGCATCTACCGGCAGGACAATGCAAAGTGTCCACAGATCCCGCCATACGCGGGTGGTTCAATGGGCGCCAGGAATGAGTTTGTCGTTCTCCCCTCGCGGCCAAATTCCCCGAATTTAAATCCAATCGAGAATCTGAGCGCAGCTGGTCAGGGCACTGGATCCTGCGTGGCTCCAGGTCCCCGTCTCTACCTTCCAGAAGCTCACTTCTTGCACGCGTCGCAGCGAGCGGCGCGGCAAAGCTGGTTTTGCGCAGACTCTTGACAGGTGTTCACACTAATGTGACTGAACAGTGGAGGTCTTCGTGATGACAGGAGTGTTCTTCAGAGGGCTGTACACTGACGTTGCTGGTTTGAAGAGCACTCAAGGAGCGTCTGTCACCTCGTCTGGGTCGCTAAATCGACTGATCTCAATCCCCCCCCCCCCACAAAATATCTGAGACACTGTGGAAAGGCGGGTGAAACGTTGCAGTCAACATACTCGCAATCTGGTAGCTCTACGAAATCATCAGGAAGCAGCTTCAGCTGGCTGTGGCACACATGAAGAAGCTTGAGGGTTCTCTCTCTAACAATACCACCACTTGCAAAGTATGTTAGAGATCATATTAATAATGTTGCTCACGCAGCGTATGTTCGCTTTATCGGGCAACAACAAAGTTACTGGCTGTGGATGGTATCGTCAGAATGGAAATAATAAAGTCACTGTAAAAAATTCGTTAATTTTGGCACTTATCTTGAATGGATTCCCACGTAGATTTCGTCGAAGTCGTTATGGCTCATCTTGTTGATTCTAGGGTGATTCCACTTTGACTGCTAGAAGGTCCAGATCTGTGTTTTAGCAATATTTGAAGACCTAACAAATGCGTTTTCAAGAAATTCTTAATGATCAAACAATCCCAGATCAGAACAATTGTATGGTAGAAATGATTTTTGACTTGGTGTTCACGATCCACATTTTTATTAAACTTCTTGTAAATCCACATATACTTCTTAATTGTCACATCATCAAGAAAACAGTTTTGTATCAATCTCCGTATATTTAATTTCCACTTTAACCAAACACAAGACTTGACTGTTCTTTTGCAAAGCGAAATAACAACTTAACTTCTGCAAAGTGAAACAAAGACTGCTCTGTGCGCATTCGCGCCAAAACGGTTACAAATAAGTCAATGATTATGACAGTCTCACAGAAATGAACACACACAAGAACCATATCTCTGTAATATATCGATACATCGGAGTACCTATACATTAATAAAACCAAATGTGAATATTGTCGCAAAAATATGTAACTTCGCAGAGAAGTAGTACGGTATTACTGGTATCGAGAACTGGGGTTGGAGTGCCGTAATGGTCACGTAAGTAAAGAATAATTACATCTCTCTCAGCGAAATGAGACCTTTATAAAGGCTGTAGGCCGTTTTAGACGCCATTAGCTTGGTGTGTCCTGTGGGTGACTAATTTTTCGTCGGTTGTGTTTGGATGAATTAAGGATTCCAATGCGGCTAATTTGCATCAGGTAGTCTGGGGAATCGCCACTGTTGTAAGGTGTTACCTTTTTATGATTTACCTCTAATATATGGAACCCACTGAATTTACAATTTATGATAAAAAATTTGACGGAAATTATTTTCAAATTTAGCAGACTATGGGCTAAGAAATTTACAGATGACATGGATTGAAGGTATCGCTGATAAACGGTACATTCTACATATTTTAAGATGCGGTCTTAAACATTGAAACAATTATTCTAGTTACTCATTTTTCTTTTGATGAATAATGCTTGTAAAGTGGAAATTTATCTCTGTTATGGTCTAGACAAGCAGACAAGCAGGTCCCATGCTAAGTTCCGCACTCTCGTGAAAGCTGAAACCCTAGTCTTTCAGCTTTGGTTGACTCACGTTCGGAAGGAGCGGTGTTATCCTCCTGTGTGGACATCCGCATTTAGTTTTTCCGTAGCTCTTGAGACGATAAAAGCGGAATCCTTGGCTGGTTCTTTCTAAAAAGACACGGCCTGCTGTTGCGTGCTCCACCTCGAACGAACTCGACGCTCACGGGAATTTAAGCTGGAATCTCCGTTTTGCGCTCAGACGATGGACTGAAAATGATGATGAACTCCAGTCATGTGAGAATACGGGCGGTTGACTCTCGAGGTAAGCAAATATCCAACCAATCTGGTCGCCCTTCACGAGGCTGTAGTACGTACGTAGTCGTAAGAAACGCTTCTCTAGTTGATACGCCTGCTACACCCGCTGGGCAGAACAGGTAATAGGATTGTGGAAAGGGCCGAGTTTGAGGTCAGTTTCTGCTTCTAATTGTCATGTATTGTAATTTAATAATCTTTACAACCAAAACAGCACATAGCCTCCAACAAGGAATCTTAACAAGATAAAAATCCAATTAAGAGAGCAATAAAATAATTGGAAAAAAAATACACAAAGTGCAATATAAATGGCTGAGGGCCACAATTAAATTCCAAAATTTTAGAATATATTACCATAGACCTTTAAAGGCAGAAGGCCAACAAGAAATCTTAAAAAATCAAAAATTTTATTAAAATAATCTAAAACCCGAAAGGCAACATATGCAAGGTGCAACACAACTGGCTGAGGGCCACAATTAAATTTCGAAATTTTGAAATATATTACCATAATCCTTAAAGGCAGAAGGCCGCAGTGTTTAAGCTTGAAAGATAATTTAAAAATTAATTTGCAAAATTTTAGGAAAACAAACAAATAACCATAAACCTAAAATTTAAAATAGCTGACAACAGATAATTAAACGCCGGTGGCACTCAGAAGACCTCCAGGGAGGTCGGTCTGCCCTCGTACACTTAGGTGAGACAGGTGGTGAGCCCAGCTGTACTTGATCCGTCGGAACCCAACCAGGGAACGGCCACGGACCGACCGACAACGACTTGCTTCCCGTCAGTCAGTACATGAGAACTAAAACCGGCAATGTTAGAAACGTGATAACCCACAATGGAGTACATATTAGCTGTCAAAAGTACACACCTTGTTTGACTGCGACAACAGGTGAGGGAGAGACCGATGACCACGCTGTCTGGTCTCCTTCCCCAAACCAACCAACCAACAGGTGAGGGAAGGACGCTGCCTGAAATTACGCTAGTGGCCAGGACAGGTAACCGGAACACTAACGACCCCTAGGCAGAAAATTCCGCTGATACAGTTGAATTTGAAACACGGTAATAGTTAACTTCGCTCAAAAGAACACTATCTGAATTTACATCAGTGCCCAGGGCAGGTAACCAGAACACTAACGACCACAAGACACAAAGTTCCACTGCTGCACTCAAAACGTAGTCGACCAGAATAGTTAATTGCACCACATGTTGGCTAAATCTCAGCATTAGAACCACTCAGTATTGCTCACCGGAAAACCTCCCCAACAGCAAATCACCGAAGCGAACCACCACAACCTGAATAGACGTGGCTTGGGTAGTTGAAGCCACTACTTAACTTTGACGTCCTGGGTGGGTGAACCACAAAGCTCGTAGCGATCGGACAGCTCCACACACACTCAGACACTGCGCAGGGACTGCCAGCGGCTCCAACCGCCTGCACAAGGCGGAAAACTTCCCTCGTCCGCAACAACCGACCGACTGACTCCAGACCCCCTTGCCGGAAACTATACGCACCAAACCAAAGATGGTACACGGCGCAAATATCGATACACATCACTGCTGCCACACGTAGAAGGAAGAAGAACCACGATGGAACTGCGCCAGAGGCGGTAAACCAAACACAGGTAGACAGCGAAGTTCACGAAAACGCAAAGTTGGGAGAGAGCAGGGCTCCCTAGTAATGTGCATTTCTCAGTCGTTTCCGAGAAATCAAGATTCAAAGTTTTATTAGCCACCTGCATACAAAACCAGAGCGCCAGAACACGAGTAGATGTGGTAGCGCAACAATCGGCTAAAGCGACAGACTGGAACTCCGCGCGTACCCCGTCCTACTCTCCTCTTTCTTTTCCCTAATCTTCCTCCAAACACTCGTACGATGGTTCTTGAATAGCGGTTGAAAGTCTTGGTAACGGATCCATTTCAAGAAGCGCAGTAAACTATGTTTCCAGTGCCTGTAGCGAAAGAGTTCCCTGAGCTTTTATGAACTGTTGACTGACAGCATGATCAGTTCTGGAATCGAGAAGAGGTGGTCTGGATGACAGCAAGTAGGAAGGCAGACGAAAGCTCCACACTGCACGAGTAGCGGCTGGCACGGCTGCTTTCTAGTGATCCACCAAAAGCGACACCAAGGCGCAAGGCGTTCGATACAGTTCCCCACAGTCGTTTAATGAACAAAGTAAGAGCATATGGACTATCAGACCAATTGTGTGATTGGATTCAACAGTTCCTAGATAACAGAACGCAGCATGTCATTCTCAATAGAGAGAAGTCTTCCGAAGTAAGAGTGATTTCAAGTGTGCCGCAGGGGAGCGTCGTAGCACCGTTGCTATTCACACTATACATAAATGACCTAGTGGATGACATCGGAAGTTCACTGAGGCTTTTTGCGGATGATGCTGTGGTATATCGAGAGGTTGTAACAATGGGAAACTGTACTGAAATGCAGGAGGATTGTAAGGTGTCAGGCAAATCCAACACCTTCCATGAAAACCATGATGAGCAAATCCAGCAGTATGTCACTTAGCTCCGAATATATCGTGACATTAAATTAACCAAAGTAATACGAGTAACGAGTGAGCAAACGGAATACCACAGACTAACACAAGAATGCCTAAATGCATGTCATACCTTCCCACCGCGAGACAGACGCAGTTACGAGGGGAGAAACGAGAACAGAAGCCGAGAGCAGAACCGTGTTAAGCTAGAAGGCACTACGATAAGGGACGGACACCCACGTCGCCAGCTAACCGACAGGACCACCCCCCAGCCCATGTTAAAAGATAGAGCCCTCCAGAAGAACAGTATAGATCTTACGATAACCCAAAAAGGGCCACACTAGCCGCAAGTTTTACCGTGAGACTTTTTCGCGTCTCTGTTACGTTGCAAACTTTAAAAACATTGCCCCACCACGAAAAGTATAACGTCTCTCATTGGATAGACAATTTTTGTAGGCAGAGCTTAAGGTTAACATTGAGACCCTGATTGGTCAGATGAAAACACAGCCAGATAGTTTTTTTTTTAAACCAACTTCGGTAAATTGTAGTAAGGAGAAGTTAGAAAAGAGTTAGTTCCGAGACGGCGAGGTGTATGGAGCTGCGCCGCCCGCCGCCCCCTGACGAACACCGACAAGGTAATGAACGCACGCGATGCAGCATTTTTGAGCGCATAAGGCTTCACTCTGAACTGCAGAAGTCTCATCTGTTACATCCCCTTTTTACGTAATACTAGTGTCGATCGTCAATTGAAGCTCATGGTATTCACATTTGCTAAAATCTGAAACGCAATGATTTTTCTGTTATATAATTATTGAGAAGCCACATCAGCCACTGTAATTTACGACAAGTTAGATAAGTAACTAAAGATAATTGAGGGTCACTATAGACCATTTTGATAGTTTTCTCTTTTGTGAAACTTAATTTAAACCTAGATTATAGATGTGATATGGCGTAGATCATCCTTCGATCCATTGTAGAACTTGGAAACCCATTCAAGGAGTATTCGTTCACATTTTTGTTGAACGCAATTGGTTTTTATCATCCTGTATTAAAACATTTCCTTTTATCAATAGTGCAATTTATAAACAATGTTTTGTGAGTAGAATAAAATTTCCAATGGTAAACTTAACTGCTTTTTCGACGTTATTTTACAAGCTAACTAAAAATAGGAAAGCCTTGAACCCCTTCCACTAAATTTAGTTAGTATTAAGATTCTTTTACAGGGAGTGCAGTGGAGCTGACGCTGAAATCATTAAGTATTTGGTTATATCATCGCTAGTCTCACTGAACTCTACATGTCATGTGTGGTCTGGCTTCTCCTTGCCAGCAACAGGTCCCAGGTTCAAACTAGTCAATTCCCTAAAAAACACGCTCAGAGCGTCGTTGCGCGAAAGTGGTAGGGAGACACGACATAGCAACAACAAACACCACGCAGAATGTTAGAGGATCTGCAACGAACTGACGCATGGTGCAGGGAATGGCTATTGAATCTCAATGTAGACAAGTGTAATGTGCTGCGAATACAGAGAAAGAAAGATCCCATATCATTTACCTACAATATAGCAGGTCAGCAACTGGAAGCAGTTAATTCCATAAACTATCTGGGAGTACGCATTAGGAGTGATTTAAATGGAATGATCGTATAAAGTTGATCGTCGGTAAAGCAGATGCCAGACAGATTCATTGGAAGAATGCTAAGGAAATGCAATCCGAAAACAAAGGGAGTAGGTTACAGTACGCTTGTTCGCCCACTGCTTGAATACTGCTCAGCAGTGTGGGATCCGTACCAGGTAGGGTTGATAGAAGAGAGAGAGAAGATCCAACGGAGAGCAGCGCGCTTCGTTACAGGATCATTTAGTAAACGCGAAAGTGTTACGGAGATAATAGATAAACTCCAGTGGAAAACTCTGCAGGAGAGACGCTCAGTAGCTCGGTACGGGCTTTTGTTGAAGTTTCGAAAGTCAAGCTTTATATTGCTCCCTCCTACGTATATCTCGCGAAGAGACCATGAGGATAAAATGAGAGAGATTAGAGCCCACACAGAGGCATACCGACAATCTTCCTTTACACGAACAATACGAGACTGGAATAGACGGGGGAACCGATAGAGGTACTCAATGTACCCTCCGCCACACACCGTCAGGTGGCTTGCGGAGTATGGATGTAGATGTAGAATACGGTGTGTTTTATTCGAAGCAGGTGCAGCTTGGTATGACTTCACTGCGATACGCGCACAAATGTATCGATAAATAAATGTTCATTTGGTCACGACTTCTTTTGGTACTTCGATTATAGCTCGACTTGAATGCCACACTACGGTTATCTTCATTATTATTATTATTATTTTTATTCCTTCTAGGTGAAAGATGATTTGGTTTTGGGAAGAGAGACGAAACTGGGAGGCATTGGGATGAGACAGAATTTTATGTTGCCGCCTCGGCCTGTTCTGCTAACGCCCTGGCGCTTTGCTATGGCATTCAGCAGGCTCTGAGAACTTTGGACCTCGAATTCCCGGAAACACTTGGCAGGTGCATAATTGTAGCGCAGCACTCGCTTTGTGTAACGACTTACCACAGCTGTGCGGAAGGTGAGCAGAATCGTTACGTGTGCGCTTCCAACGAGCGCCACCCCACGTTGAGACTGACTGACTGCCTGCCCTTGCTCTCAGTGAGGAATGTCACGCAGGAGCCAGAGATAGGACCCTCGCGGGTCGCCGGTTCGCCACTCAGCTTCACTTCCCGGATGTAATTTCCTCGAGATCCCGGCGGACTTGTCAGCGCGCTTTCGTAACGTAGCGAATTTGCGGGAGTCATTTTTTTTCCCCCCGTTCAAATTGGATGCTAGCATGCAAAGGATGCAGGAAGGCTGCGTCTGACGCGGTACTCTGAGACTAGAAGCTTCTTTTAGAAACTCTGGCTCTATAGCATTAACCTTGTGGTTTCACTGAAGGGCTTCTAGCAAACGAAACACACTACGCATTCTTAACGGAGAGAAGTCTTCAGAAGTGGAAATGACTTCAGTTGTAGCGCCAGGGGGAGTTACACGACCACTACTTTTCGCAACAGCGCGTATCTCCACAGAGTCATCAGCCGCATTCCTTCTGGTATTTTGGCAGGTATTTGCAGTTTAGTTCCTGCAGCGTCAGCCCAATAAAATCCGGCTCCTCGTGTCTTTTGTGCGACGCCCACTGTCGGCGGAAACCGTCGGTTTGTTTCCCATTACAAAACAAAATTATTTTTAAAGAGGAATTTTACGTGCCCATTCGACAGAGCAGTCCCAAATTAGTCTAGTGTGATCATTGTTTGATCGATATGTATTAGCAGGGATAGTGAAATACACAAAGTATAACCAGTACTACAGCGGCGACAGTACCGCCGGCCGGCCGATGTGGCCGAGCGGTTCTAGGCGCTTCAGTCTGGAACCATGCCACCGCTATGGTCGCAGGTTCGAATCCTGCCTCGGGCATGGATGTGTGTGATGTCCTTAGTTAGGTTTAAGTAGTTCCAAGTTCTAGGGGATTGATGACCTCAGGCGTTACATTCTTTGTGTGCTTCACTGTCCCTGCTAATACATGACGATCAAACAATGCTCACACTAGACTAATTTGGAACTGCTTAATGGAATAGAGACGTAAAATTCCACTTTCCTAGGACAGTCCGCGAAATACAAACCGCAACGAAAAATTTGCAACAACCTGCAAACCTTGCAGCTACTTCTCTGCATAGTCGCCGCTCCGTCTTAGACATTCGTCTTATCGTTGTACCAGTGTTCCACTTGTAATGGTTCTTTATTTACGTGACCATTACGGCATTCCAACCCCAGTTCTGGACACCAATAATATCGTACTACTTTTCTGCGAAGTAACAGGCATATTTTTGTGAGAATATTGACATTTGGTTTTATTAATGTATACGTACTCCGATGTATCGATATATTACAGTGATATGGTTCTTGTGTGTATTCATTTCTGCAGGAGTTAAGTTGTTATTTCGCTTTGTAAAAGAACAGTCAAGTCTTGTGTTTGGTTAAACTGGAAATTAAATATATGAGGATTGATACAAAACTATTTTCCTGATGATGAGACAATTACGAAGTATATGTGAATTTACAAGAAGTTTAATAAAAATGTGGATCGTGAACACCAAGTCAAAAATTATTTCTACCATACCATTGTTCTGATCTGGGATTGTTTGATCATTAAGAATTTCCTGAAAAACGCATTTGTTAGATCTTCAAATATTTCTGAAATACCTCAAGACATACCTTCTAGCAGTCAAAGTTGAATCACCCTAGAATCAACAAGATGAGCGATAACAACTTCGACGAAATCTACGTGGCAATCCATTCAAGATAAGTGCCAAAATTAATGACTTTTTCACAGTGACTTCAATATTTCAATTCTGACGATACCATCCACAGTCAATAACTTTGTTGTTGCCCGATAAAGCGAACATATGCTGCGTGAGCAACATTATTAACCTCATTTCTTACCTACTTTGCAAGTGGTGGTATTGTTAGACACTACTCTTGCCATAGAAGGCAGCCGCCTGTGCTTTCAGACATTTCTCTACGCTGATGTGCAGTTCCTCGTCCATACCAAAATGTTGTCTTCATAGCCAGCGGTTCATGGGATCAGAGGTGAACGTCAATGGGAGCCAAGCCCGGACCGTACAGTAGGTCATAAAACACTTCCCATCAAAAACGCTGTAAGGGTGTCTTCACTGCCCCAGCAGTGGGCGGCCTAGAGTTGGAACTTCCTGACAGATTAAAACCGTGTGCCGGACCGAAATTCGAACTCTAAACCTTTCGCGAGCAAGTGCTCTACCGACTGAGCTACCCAAGCACGACTCAAGACTCGTCCTCACAGCTTTACTTCCGCCAGTACCTCGTCTCCTACTTTCCAAAACTTCACAGAAGCTCTCGTGTGAAGCTTTCAGAAACAGCACTCCTGGAAGAAAGGATACCGCGGAGACATGGCTTAGCCACAGCCTGGGCGATGTTTCTTGGCTTGGCCAGCATCTGCAATTGTGTTCGAGCATGCATTTCTCGCGGTGTTTCCAGTTTTTCTGCAACCCCTGTATTTATCCACAAAAAATCTACTGATGCTGCCGCTGAACAGATGAAAAACCTGTGGCCTAGTTTTTGTCGAGATTACTCTGAGAGGCACTCTTGAGCTCTGCTACGCGTTATGTTCCTACATTTGTGGTGTCACGGATTATGCGTGAAAACCAAACGACTTCAGCTGGTACGGTACCAATCAGCATTTATCAACAACTGAAAGCTTTTCCTAGTCAAAAATCATTAAAAACGAGTTGACATCTTCAGTAAGCAACGAGTGGCTAAGAGGTCTTGCAACATGTGAAAGACGCTAACCAGTCAGCCACCGTAACTGCGTTTATCCGGGTTTAATTGTAATCACACAGTAATACGCAATACTATTCATGCTTGGAAGAATATAATAGGTATACCTCAAGACATACT
Source organism: Schistocerca piceifrons (assembly GCF_021461385.2). NCBI lineage: Eukaryota > Metazoa > Arthropoda > Insecta > Orthoptera > Acrididae > Schistocerca > Schistocerca piceifrons. The sequence continues at coordinate 13,934,364 of NC_060145.1, read as the reverse complement.
TAAGTACTACTAAACACGTGTTTGCAGTTTTCTGAAAGCATAGGGGGCAGAAGATCCTGCAAATTTATGTCACTTGATTGCATTTTGCAGTCTCTCGGAGCATATGCAACATTTCTGCATCCTCAGTTGAAATCACATTTCAGTGTTGGCAAGGAATTAATGACACAAACGAGACTAAACACGTTGCATCAGTCTTTGCGCGTGTCAGTGTCTGTAGAATCTACAGAACGTGGAATGTGTGTTTAGATATAGAAATACCATTGTCCAGCATCGATCTCTGTTAACAGCAGAAGTTCACAATGTAAAAATATAATATTTATAAACAATGTTTAATGATGCAGCAGTAGTTGCTGTTAACAAAAATCTGTGCTGTATAATTGTCTTTGACCGAAACTGGCTACATAATAAAAACTAAATTGAACAGCAGCGTGAAGTGTTACATGACGTCATGTCTACAATTTATCAAAACTGTGCGACTACAGTCAACAAAAAATATTTTACACTTTTTGGGTTGTGTGGGTAAAGTGCAATCCATTCAATTAACATTAGATGAAAGCGGGAACATTCCTGTGTGTGTGTGTGTGTGTGTGTGTGTGTGTGTGTGTGTGTTTCCTGCAACTCTAGAAAGGAATTTCATCCCGAAAGTTGGCAAAACAAAGCTCATTGCCTTGTATTCGTTTACCTGTCGACGGCGCAGTGCTTCTGCTTTTCGGTGAGTCTTCTCTTTATTCCTAAACAATTTTCTCACACGATCTTGAGAATTATGAAATAAAATATGACGACTATACAGTTTGCCCTCCAGTATGCATTTATAGTTCAGATAACTGCCAGTTATTAGCATGGATGCAAAATAAAAGGAGGGAGTGTTATTACGTCAAAAGCTTGAAGCCGATGTCCGCCATCTTAACTAGCCCAAAATAATTAGGTTCACCGCGGTGACACTTCCCCGTGACGTCACCCTGACGTGCCCGTGCCCAGTTTCGACCGTGTTAAGTGCTATGATTATGTGGAGACGTCGTTTCATTAAAATCGTCCGCTTGCGTTGTTTACGGGTGTACTAGTTTATCCTATCATAATCTGAAGTTTAAAGGAATCACATTTCATTCGTAAGTGGGGCAATTCAACCAATATTTTCTTTTGTATACACTAATTATTGTTGTCCCACTTTTATTGTAGTGGGTTCATTTCTGTCATTTGACTTAAGATTCGCCTTACTTTGCTCAGTGTCCGTTCTTTCTCAACTTTCCTGTGTTTTTCATTGCCTTCCAAATCGCAGACGCTCCGACATCCGCGTCACACTGCATCAACGGCCCCGTCCCTCACAACACACGGCTACGTAACCGCGCTCATTGTTGGGACAGCACATGATGCCCCAAATCCCTCCCCCTTTAAAAAAGATTCTGGCTGTAACAGTCTGAGACAGCGGCCATGTGCGCGCTGAGTTTAGTGTGTGTGTGTGCTGTGCTTCCTTTCTGAAGAAGTCTTCGGATGAAAATTTATGTGAACACTTTTCGTCGTTCCTGCCTTATGCTCGTCGTGTGAGTAGCGATCTATCCGTCTCATTAAGTTTGTTGTAAATAATCCACTGCACTTCAACAGGAACAATGATGTACACAATTACAATAACAAAAGAAAAATGGCATTCATTATGCCACATTAAGGTTGTCTGTAGCACAAACGAGTTCACAATACGGCAACCAAAAGTTTTGATCACTTACTCGTTGGTATAAAATGCCCGACATATAGCAAAGTAAAAATTGAAACTAAACTGAAAACGTTTCTCTTTGGTAATCTTCCACGGAATAGGAGTTATCTATTAGTGTAATGTTTAGGCGGTGATGGGAAGAATTACTGACCAACATCTGTCTGTCTTTAATTAAAGAACGTGAGAAACAATAAATGATCAGCATGGAGGCATATTTATAAAAAGAAGTATTGATGTCTATATATAATGATTCGTTCCATATCATTACGATTTATCTTGGAAATGATACGTGGAACATGAAATTATTGGTATCTCACAAAGCATGGTACAGACATATACTTTGAAAACCTCAAAATGAAATTCAAAAGTAAAATCAAGCAGATGGTCACTGTATACGCACATTGCAGTTGTGCTATGTTTGGTTATTCCTGAAAAACTGACAGAGTTACTGGTGAGAAATATTCCGGGGAAAGAAGCAAACAGGTTACTGTTGGAAAGGTAGGCCTACATGTTACACAGGTTAGGCTGTCATTACTAAAAAGTTACTCACACATATGTCAAAGCAAAATGTCAATTTTAAAGGGTCTTAAGCGTTTGAGATCATTCCCTTAGTCACATTTATAGCATTCCACAACGCTGGAAGACATTGAAAAGATTATATCTTTTTTTTAGCGTGTAAGTTGCTATTACTGGCCACGCACTGAATCACGCATCATAGGTAAGATTTCAAAGTGAGAAGATGGTAAACTACAGTGAGAATGAGGCTCTAATACAACAAGAACTCTATTCTGCATGGAGGTATACCTCTATGCAGTTCGGTTTCTTTGATATTTCAATAATCATTCACTTTGTTGACATGCACAAGATAAGATAAAAATGGTTCAAATGGCTCTGAGCACTATGGGACTTAACATCTGTGGTCATCAGTCCCCCAGAACTTAGAACTACTTAAACCTAACTAACCTAAGGATATCACACACATCCATGCCCGAGGCAGGATTCGAACCTGCGACCGAAGCGGTCACGCGGTTCCAGACTGAAGCGCCTAGAACCGCACGGCCACACCGGCCGGCAAGATAAGATAGTATGCGTTGTTTCTTTCCTAATTGCACAGTTTATGGGTTATCAAAGAACACGTAGGTAAGTTTTTTTTTCCAAGTGTGAACAGTAAAAATGTTTTGCATACGAGTTGAAAGCTGAAAATGTAACGAATAAGAAACAGTACCGATACCAATAAGCAAACAAGCATTGATTTCGGAGTTCAAGTTTCATTTGCTATCAATACAAAGACAGTAAAAGTGGAATGAAATGGATAACGAAAGCATGCTTTTCACATCACTTCCTTCTGTTTCTGATTATCCGAAATATAGCAGCAAAAAAGAAGTTACGTTAACGAGAACAAATGTGTCTTATTACTAGAGCAAATACACATTCAAGAACAGAGAAACGTTTAAAAATGCCGTCCTGACGCTGTTATTCGTGTAAGCTCTATGAGTTTTAGTATTTAGAAGAGTTGCTGCGTGCACACGACAGAAATAATGAACAAGGAGCAATCGTAAACGATAGTCTGCTTCTATTTTGGGTTACCTGAAGTGGCGGCAGGCGCTTCCCACTCTGGCAACGTATAGCGTAAGTCTGTAGGACCACCTCCCTTCTTTTATTACCTCCGTTATCACCATCCGCTAAAACTCATTGGCATCGTAAAATAACTGTTACTGTAACAATTGTTATCGCAAAATAACCGTTTGGCCCATTTTCTTCGCAGCTACAATTCCATACGCCAAGGCTTATGCACTGTCGTCAGCAACAACACAATGGCACAACACACGAATAGCATGATCACCGCAAAAAAATTCAGGTACGTCATCGGCTGCGTCATAGAGTAAGAATATCTATGGAGTGAGCATAGCCTTCCGTGCACGACGCCGACATCAAACTATAACTGTCTTGACTGCAGTATAACACGGTTTTTGTGGTAATAGCGATATTTGAATACTATATGGACCAGTCTTGTTTTTATACAGTTATTTATTAGTTATAGTTGTTTACCTGTAACGAATTACTATCCAGTAATTGGCTATGGTTATAATCGTTATGCATCGTATATTTAATTGTATGATGGCAGTGAACTTAAAAATTGTAAGTGGAACAATAAAATGATTGAAGCAATGATAAATCCCTGCGTGAAATGGCGAAACTGTTAAATTTTCAATTTCATGAATTGTTTCATTCAAATGATTTTTCGTCTCTTTGAGCTAAAGTTTATAATATGCGTGACAACTTTGGGTCAGGCAACATGGTCCTGTTAATTGGGCGATGTGTCATCTCTGTTTTCAGCCTCCTCTTAACACTATGACTATAAATTACGAACTAAAAAAAAAAGACAGGAGAGAGGGCTGTTACACACTTCCCACAGCGTCGTGTCTCGCTTCCTGCAATTTGAAGTCCTGCAAGCAAGTTCTGTCGACTTCTGTCAGTAATTCAGTATTCTTGGTGTGGGTTTGGATGTTTTGGAAGACATGGAGGTGTGAAGGGCTTAAGACGAAGCTGTCTCACTTCAATAGCGCTTAAATGGTGGAGAAATATTTCGATCTCATTCTTTTCATGGTATCCCGGAAACTTCATAAATGATATGGACAGTTTAGGAATGTTCTCGAATGTCCTAGAAATTCTGCGAATATCCTTAAATGTTCTGTAATGGGAAACATGTTTTAGACGGATATCGAATGCTCTTGACATAAAAATACTCAATATTACGTTTCAGAAGTTTGAGTGTGTAGGAATGTATGCAAGAAAGTTCGCCTCGTTACACGAATATCGAAAAACCAAACAAAGATTAAGTTAGTTTCGAATAACAGAACATGGTGGCACGATGAAACGAAACAGAAGAACGATACGTCGCAGAAGCTTCGATCTCACAGTACTTAAAGTGTCCCTTGACGGTCAATAATATTGCAGTTATTGAAGTTTTCACTAGACTGCTCAACAACACTTCACAATAATATTGTGGTTCAGTTCAAAATGGCTCTGAGCACTATGGGACTTAACTTCTGAGGTCATCAGTCCCCTAGAACTTAGAACTACTTAAACCTAACTAACCTAAGGACATCACACACATCCATGCCCAAGGCTTGTGGTTCGGAATGTTTGACTATAACGAAGCTCCTGTCGTGATGATTGATTTTACTTCACTGCAACTGGAAAAAGAAAGGTGGATGAAAAATTCGTTCAGGAGAGAATTGAGGTCGAACAAACAAAAGGTTCTCATAATTTTTCCTTGTTGATGGTCGAATATTAGATAAATTACTGTAAATGCTTGTCCACATACATAAGCACTCTATCCCCCATTTCATTTGGAGTGAGCTATTCAACACAAAAGTCTATATTAGATAAATTACTGTAAATGCTTGTCCACATACATAAGCACTCTATCCCCCATTTCATTTGGAGTGAGCTATTCAACACAAAAGTCTCATACACTTCTAGAAATGATTTTCGATGATTCTGTTGAACCCCTAGTCTAGCCAAATGCACTACACGCCTGATTACTGTCAAACTATAGTAAAGCTTTAGCGATCGCTGCGTAACTTACTTTCGGATAAAAGTTACGTAGGGGGGTTATGTTCTGATATACACATACATAAATATCTATATAAACTTTTATTCATAACTTTGCATTAAATAATCCTGGAGCACTAAATGGGAGAAAATGTTACATTACTATTAAACCTACGTAAATTTTACTACCCCAAATTTTTATTCAAAGGAAATCATAAATTATTTTATTCATGGCTGCATAACTTTGTCATAAATCATGGTTTATGCAATAGTTAATTACAATTATTAGAGCCCCCAATAATATGTTACGTACAAAATGTCCTGTTTTATACTCTATGACTGTTTTACTACTCGAAATGTTACTGGAAAGGAAATCACAATTTATGTTATGCTCTAGTTACAAATTGTTATAGCTCCAAGAGTATTTTACACACAAAATGAGCAGTGAGTCTTCTGTTTTAAACGCTGTTATTACAGTTTAATCACGACCTGGCTCGGTCTTCCCCAGTCACCTTGGGATTCTTCTTCCGATTCCTGGTTTCCCTCATGTGTTGCTTCAAAGTCTGCGCCTATATCACTGTCATCTTATTCAAGAAGATTCTAAGACAAAATTCTCCATTATCTGTATCTTTCTATCAGCTTCTTGAAACAAACCACCGAATATGTTACTAAGACAATCAGATTCAATATCATACCTATTGCGCCAACTTCAGCGCAAAAGGCGAGATTATCACTTAAGAGGGCTAATGTGAAACAAGCCAACACTTTTCTAACTGTGACTGCTTGATATGTCAATTAAGACGCCACACTAAAACTGTAAGCGATAAAACAAATGTGTCGACTGTGAGAAAACAGGCGCACCGTTGCACAACATTAGTAATATTTACGACAAGAGCGCCAGGGTCATCAAACCGCTAAAGTCAGGCAGTAAATAATTTAGCCATTGTTAACAATGTTTGCCACGAGGATACTCAAGGGCAGGTGTCGCTGATGATTCCAGATTGGCAGGAACCCCAAAGAGATACCAACTACAATAGCAAAATTTTAAGAATTTTCTGTTTTCTCACAGTCGACACATTTGTTTTATCGCTTACGGTTTTAGTGTGGCGTCTTAGGATTAAAAATTTTTAAATTATCTTCCTTCGTGGCTGTATGGTACCCTCCCCGGTATCTTCTGAGCAAAAAATCATACCGTTCATTCTTAACATGTGTTTCTGTACTCATCTTGTTTTGAACTCATTTTCAACACAACAACAAAACAACGACAGCGAACCACGGTCAGCTACCACACAGATGTCCAACGACTGTAGCACGCGAGAGACAGGCAAGGCTATTGTCAATGCTGCCCACACACAGCACAACATCTCCGGCCAGCGCAATATATTTCAAGAGTTTTTGATGCTCCCAATATAATTGTGCAACCTCTCAGTCTCACTCCAACTCGTTCAGTATTATCGTGCATCATGAAATATTGCGCAATATTGCGGACCGCTTAGTGGTCGTTTAGGGCAAGCATTGGCTCAACTACATAGGTCTCCAACAACAAAATGAGTTAGTTTCGCCCAGTGAAGACAGGAAGAAATGGGACAGAAGGACGCTATGTTCTGGAAATTTGGTATCTGGGAGCACATAAGAAGTAAAGATCGATTACAGTAATAATTACTTTAAATGAAGACATCTGTGAGAATCACGGAAACGTTATCTGTAGTCATTTTCAGTGTTCAAGGCCTAAACTTAAGACAGTATTTGCGCTATTTCGGGCGAAAGCACAGAGAGAAACGGGGCAACACGGTAAAACGAAACAGAAAAAGAACGAGGAAGATGACTTGTTTCAAAACTGAACTCCTCTCGAACAGGCCATGAAGGCCCAACGGCACCGACCGGCCGCCGCGTCATCCTCAGCCCATAGGCGTCACTGGATGCGGATATGGAGGGGCGTGTGGTCAGCACACCGCTCTCCCAGCCGCATGTCAGTTTCAGAGACCGGAGCCGCTACTTATCAATCAAGTAGCTCCTCAGTTTGCCTCATAAGGGCTGAGTGCACCCTGCTTGCCAACAGCGCTCGGCAGACCGGTTGGTCACCCATCCAAGTGCTAGCCCATCCCAACAGCGCTTAACTTCGGCGATCTGACGGGAACCGGTGTTACCGTCGGCAGCTTCAAAACTGGAATGTTATTAATGTACGAGAATGTGTCCAAATGACATGGACCTACATGTCGAGATTATTCGTATGGTGTTTGGTGACAGCCATCATATATACATACATCTTATGATTTGTTCACATATGACATTTCAAAAATTGAAATATAGAAACAGGTTTGACCTTACATGTTTTGATCTTCAGACAGAAGAGTTCATCGAAATTATGATAAATTATACTGTACATTACACAGTGTGGAAAAAAAAAACTGCCCGGGAATGAGGTGATGTAAAACAGAGTAAAAATCTTCAGGTAACCGCAGCACCGTTGTGGAACTGCGGTGAACTCGCGTAAGTTTGTCTGGAAAGCAAACTTGTGTGGGTGCGTCTATATTAGCTGTGTGCTTTCGTCCGCCAAAGCTGGTGCTGTATCCGTTAGACGACAAATTTCTTTTTTGCTGTACATTGGCAAAAATTTAAAACATGTGTTTTTAGATTTCGTTACGCATTAATAACACTGCACCTCACTCACAGTGCGACAAGTCCTCCATTCTACTGCTGTGTCGCTTCTAAAGTGCAGTTTATTACCTTAACAGGTTAATGGCGTTACCGTAGCTTTAGCATAGCTGATTTATTGGTCAACAGTTTACACTGTAAACACAAAATATTCGTGTCTAGCGTAACAAGCTTTGGAGAAGAACTTAAAGTTTGCCTAGCTGTTCAGTTGGAGCCATTATCTTCAGCTGATTTAATTAGCAACTGCGGGTCGGATGGACGTAGGATGCTGTGGCGGAAGAAGAATGAAGAATTTTAAACTCCCAACGGTTAAACCGACTGTAAGGAATGGAGACGGCAAGTCTGTATATCTACATTTGAGCCGCGTGAATTAGTATTCACCACCAGTATTACGGACAAATATGTCCATCTGAACGAATAAGAAACAACTTGAGCAACAGTGTTGAAAAAAATAGGGATCTCAAACACGTTCACGTTTCAGCAGGACAATGACCGGAAACACAAGGCTCGCATTGTAGAATATTTTTTACAGTAGCCCAAAGTCTTACGACCACAACCTACTTCACCAGACCTCGCCCCTACTGAGAATGTGTGGGCAGGACTAGAGCGACGTATTAGGAAAACACCGACATCTTCCAAAGAAACTTTGAAGTGTCGATCGAAAGAAGAATGGGACGGCCTATGAACTGACTATTTAAAAATAAATCGTTGACAGTATGCCACGGCGATTGAAAAAAAGAAGTGATACAACAGAATGACTACACGACAAGATATTGAAACATATTTTTCACAAAAATTTGTCTTGAAATAGTTCTGAAAAGTTTCTGGATATTAAAGTAACGTGAAAACAGGACCGAGTTTGATTTAAGTTGTACTATCAAAAAGTTTTGTTAGCCATGTTAATAGAGTTTACGCTATTGTTTACAGAACATTTAACTAAATATATGCTACTTGGTTACGTTTTTTGTTTGTTATCATTACAAAGTAAAAATCTCAGTGTCCGAATATTAACCTAACTCGCTTGTCCCGTAAGAAAACTTGTTGGGTGTGTTTATAACAGCTGTGCGGTTTTGTCCGCTGAAGCTGGTGTGCAGTACTTTTTCGGATAACAATTTATTTTTGCTCTCCGTAAGTCAGGAAAAGTTTGTAACAGGTGTCCATTAGATTTCATTACGTGTAAATAACACTGGACCACACAGAAGTGCATGTCGCCCATCCCCCCCCCCCCCCCCCCCCCCCCCGCTGCTTCTGCAGCACAGCTTAAGGTTACGTTAACAACTTACGGTAGTTTTAGCGTAGCTAATTTAATAGTAAAAGTTGACTCGGTAAACCTGACAGTTTCACGTCTAACGTAACCAGCCATGGAGAGGAACTTAAAGTTTGCCAGCAAGAGAGAGAGAGAGAGAGAGAGAGAGAGAGAGAGAGAGAGAGAGAGAGGGGCGGGGAGGGGGGGGGGGGGGACCTACCTGGGCCCAGGTCTGCTGGAATGGCGAACCTCCTCCTGTGGTTGCTGCGCCTGCCGATCTTCACGCGTCGCGGACGATGCATGGACGCCTGTGTACTGAGCGCACAGCTACGCCCGTCCTCTAATAAAAGCCCTCGGTGGCTCAGCGGGACGTGTTTATCTGCACTGCGCGACGCGCGCGTACTGTTCCATCGCGGCGGACTTCAAAGTTGAAGGTCGCAAACTCACAACCCGAGCGCGCTGCGCTTCAGCGGTCTGCTTTCGAGTGTTCAGCACAGCTCTTGGTTCCATTTCATACACAATATTTCACCAACATCAGGTGTCGCGAGCTGTGTTGTTAGTATGCATTCGCTGCCTGGATTGTGATGAGCTTTTGCTGTCGGGCCGCCATTTACATTCGAGTTCAACTCTCGACTCGCACTACGACCTCTGATGCTCATTTGTTTCTCGGAGCCCGTAATGTTATTTCGTGAAATGCATATTGTCTCGGCGTTTTACAGCCCTGTTGGATGAGGAAGCCGACGATATCTTGATAAATTCAGTGCTAGTTCCCAGCCCTTGCTAAAACTTAAACCCTCGCCTTGGTTTATAGAGTTTGGTCATCGTTATTTAGATAAACTACGTAACTACGCTGTCCCTGAAACATGCCGTTTAGCACGGCGATAGTGGTGTCCTCGTATTTTATTTCTTAATTACAGTCGAGACAGTGTTCAGCGACAGCTAATTAGCTTACTTAGCTCTGTAGAAACACGTTGCTTTGAGCTAGGCGAGCCCTAAAGCGTTTGCTTCAAAGTCGTTGCGGCACTCCATTTATTACGATTTCGCCGGGCACCTCATTAACCAGAACTCAAAAACGCTGAGAGAAAGTGCGTTTCATCGCACAACAGTGCGTATGAAAGACAAATGACCATCGAAGAGCGTAAGCGGCTGCCAGAAGACGAACTCTAGAAGGCAATTGCCGTCGGTAGTCGAAATATCGCGCACGGAATGAAACAAACAGCCCGGCCGAACACCGGAAAGCGTACCATTAATAAATTACACCGAAAATAAAAAAACCTGTGAGATCACATGCTGCACTTTAGTAGTTGACTTCATTCCTGACGCGTGCACGATAAACGCCTTCAGTCTTCGATACAATTCTACTCAATTCTCTGCTCTTTTCATACCTCAAAGATCGTTTGTTTTAGGTGGAATACCTCTTGTTCGTCCAAATAAAAAGTAATAAAAGTTGATTTTGGTGTAACAGAGCAGATATTTTCGGGTACTAAGTAAAACTGCTTGACATTTTCCGTCTCTTTGAATATAGCTCTTTATACATACACTAAGTTGATCAGCTGCTTCAATTTTTTGTATTTGGTTTCCCTTTTACAAACTATCTTCAGAGATGTCAACATTTATTGGAAGTCAAGCACCACCTACAGTGATGTAATACATTTTGTGTAGGATACCTTCCAGGAAATAATCTCATACATCCTGATCCGAGAGCACTGCGTAATATATTTTTCGGCGCTTTCTTCGAAAAGCATTAAGTATTACAGTCGATATACCTCAATACAGGCGGTAACAGTAGCTAGGAGTCGGATTCTGCTATAAATAGCGGCACGACACCCGCAATACTTCACAGTCTAGTTGGAGTACGCGTTAACAACACAGTCCGCAGCAAGCGAAGACGACGAGACGGTCTTTGGTCGTCAAAATTCCGTTCAGAAAAACTGAATCAATAGCTCGGTTTAGCAATAGCTGCGAGCACAGCATTATTCAATAACTACTCACTCCAAACGCTCGCATCCTCGTTGATATTCTGTCCACAGGGTAGTTCAGACGTTTGCAACCCACATGACATCATCCATTGCTCACCACCAAGTTTTCGTTTCCAGACGTACTCATTCCGACTCCCGTCAGCAGAATACCGCAGGCCGTTCCATTCGATTGATTTCTGCCTTCTGGAGAAAGGTCTTCACGAGCTGAGTACAGTCACCTCGTGCGTTATTTTCTTGAAATACGAACCGTCGTCGAAATGTTGACCGTAGGGCTGCACTTTAGGTTTTAGAATCCTGTTCCGATACTTAACAGTCTTCAGATTACCTTCGAAACAGATGCGGGGCGTCCTACTTCCGTGAATACTGTGATACCCGGCGCCAGACGAATTATGCACGCCTCGGCGAAGAAAACCGCCTCTTTGCAACGTTTGCCCATGGTTCAAATGGCTCTGAGCACTATGGGACTTAACTTCTGAGGTCATCAGTCCCATAGAACTTAGAACTACTTAAACCTAAGGACATCACACACATCCATGCCCGAGGCAGGATTCAAACCTACGACCGTAGCGGTCGCGCGATTCCAGACTGTAGCGCCTAGAACCACTCGTCCACCCCGGCCGGCCAACGTTTGCCCATCATTTGAGTGTCAGGTACGTTACTAATCTGTTCAATTAATGACTAAAAGTCCCTGTGTCACTTCTTTTTAAAATAGTAAACTTATTTGTTCCTCCGGCTGTATGTAACTAGCGACCCACCCGGACTTTCCACGGGCACCCTAAGTATCTACTACGGGCGAACGACTCGACTGTCGTAGGAGTAATCTCTGTCTATGAAAATTGGTATTTGAGTTGTCGGTTAGAAGTAAAAGAAAATACGTGTTTCAGTATTTTTGGAACTGTTTTATGAAAATATGTGATTGTGAAACCATTTTCAGGCCGGCCGAAGTGGCCGAGCGGTTCTAGGCGCTACAGTCTGGAACCGCGCGACCGCTACGGTCGCAGGTTCGAATCCTGCCTCGGGCATGGATGTGTGTGATGTCCTTAGGTTAGTTAGGTTTAAGTAGTTCTAAGTTCTAGGGGACTGATGACCCATAGTGCTCAGAGCCATTTGAACCAATTTCGAAACCATTTTTATAGCTAAATCTACGGAAATTGGTATTTTGTTTCCCGGTTAGATATGAAAAAAATTTGTGTTTCACTGTTTTGGGATATTCAACCCTTAAGGGGGTGAATGGTCCATACTGATCCACGGAGTTATCACCGACCAGCCTAAACTGCTAAGGATATAAATTTGAAATTTGCAGAGGGTTTGAGTCTTATTCTGTAGGCATCATTTAAGAAGCAATTGTTCCAAATTCCGCTCCTGAGGGGATAAAAGGCCTTTTGAAAACATCTCTCTATCAAGACAACTTCGGAGCTATAATTACGAAAATAAAAAAATACGTGTTTCAGCATTTTTGGAAATTCAATGCGGTAAAATAGTGAGTGCAAGTTTTTTTAAAAAAAATAAATCATTGTTAAGGAACTAATAAAGCATTCTTAAATAAAGCTACATCAATGAAAATTAGTGTTTGACTTTTGGTTACAAATTAAAAAAAGTACTTTTTTAAGTGTTTTTGAGAATTCAACCCCCTAATGGAGTGAAATTTCGTTTCGAGCTTTTATTTTGCAACATGTCAAACACGATACTTGTATGTTGGAAAATCGAATTGTAGAACTGCAATATAAAAAGAAAAGTTTCATCATTCAGTATACTATTCACCCCAGTTGCTTGACGTAAAGAATTATGATGCCATCCATCCTTTATTGTTTGTCACACTAGTAAATGCTGCTCTCAGGTCTGTATAGTGAAGAATAGTGGGTACATTCCACCTCGTTTCACAACGGCATGTTCACTTCTGTTACTGGAACGTCTAAAAATTGCACGAAATCCTTATAGATTTGCCACAAACATTTTTACTGGACAAATTATTGTAAAAGCATAGAGGAGGACTAGGTTCAACTGTTGAGCGTAGCAGTGGATACAGAGAGCATGCTTGTTTCACAATACAATGGACACTATAATTTTTCCCTGTCATTGCACAGCGGCCGTCGTATATTTACGATACTAATTTGTTTTTATCAATATTCCAACTGCTTAGCACTTGCAACAAAACAGTGTCTATGCCTTGTGCAGCCCGATCTTCGGATACGTCATAAAACCCTGCGATTCTCTCTTGTATTTCCCCTGATCTGTTATTTGCAAAACGAAAAATTACACTCTTTTCATTTCTAATTGTGACATCCGTTCTTTCCTCGGCTTTTAATGATATAAAAGACAATTTCTAACTTAACTTGCAATTTGTTCTTTAACAGCATCCATAATAAAGCTATTAATTCATTCCGTGCGTCAGAGGAAGTGCCTTTAAATGCTCCATAGGATGCTAAACGATCTTTTATTTGTGGTTGTTCTTCTGCGAAGAAAATAATTTCCCTTATTTGCTGATACCTCAGATTCGTCATGATCTAGAAGAGCTAACTCTTGCCGTGCTAAAAAGCAGACAATAGAAATAAGCCTCTTCATTATACTGTTTCGGTCAACCTTCTCGTAATGTTCAAAGCTTCCAGGCATGTTGCTTCTGAAAGAGCATAGTCAGGTCTTACTGTACCTAGTTGATTGTATTTAACAGCTTCTGTAATGTGGAAATGCAACATTCATAGTTTTAGCTTTCGAAAGGGAATTTTGAAGACTCTCTTCGCCTACTCCCCGCTTACGCCATGTTAAACCGTCTTTACCTATTCCAGATAGTACACAGTAAAAACAAAAAAGTTTATTCCTAAAAAGGCTGCCACTTTATCACGTTTTTTAATTGTACCATTGTGTTTGGAAAGGTCTTATAAATTTTCGTAAGATTTTTTAATAGACAGACTTGGCGTCAGCTTTCTTTCTTTCATCAGGAGTTTATGTTCAAAGAAAGGCGTGAGAAGAATGTAAGATTTACAGTTAAAAAATTCATTGGATCTTGTGATGGAATAAATGCATCCATGACAGTTTGAGGTAGTCAGCAATACCATGCGTTACAAGATAATGATTTAAATATTAGAATGATTTACATATTCGACAACTTACAGTTTTCCTTTCGAGAACATAATGACGAGACAAATTGATGATGACGTCTCACACGTGACGGGGTACACCGAAGTATACTTCATTAATCAGTTAATTACAACCATTGCAGACCCAGCTCAAACACCAGCAGCAATATTATCAACAGCAGGTGCAACAGCTGAGCAACTACCAGGGGAGCCAGACACAGAAGAAAATGCTGCTGCAGATGGTAATAGAAGAATAGGTTCAGTCGGGAAAAGAAAAGCAGTACTTCCAGCACACCTGAATGATTTTTTATTGACAAGGTAAAGGTAAGTGATCAATTAAATATGCCAAAGTCTAACAATATGCCAAAGCCTAACAAACGCTTTAATTTCATGCTGATTCATCAAAATGTCCAATCATTGCTAAACAAATTAAGTGAAGTTTAAATTTTATGTACTGATGAGCTAAAAAACGTTTCTGTAGTGTGTATAACTCAACACTGGCTGCCTAAAGATGCAATGTCAGTCACAAAACTTGCAGACTTCAACCTTTCTTCATCATTTTCTAGAATTACATCCAGTCATGGAGGGTCATGTATATTTGTTAAAAGTGGCATGGATTATTGTAACATAAAATGCATTGAACTGTTAGCTGAAGAGAAAATTTTTGAAGTATCCACAGTTGAACTCTCTGCATTAAAATTAATAATCATCTGTGTATATAGGAGCCATGATGGGAACTTAAATGATTTCTGTCACCAACCAAAAGCAGCTTTAAATACTATAAAAAACTTCAACAAAACAGTGATCATATGTGGAGATTTTAATATTGATTTTCAAGAAATCTCAAAAGACCAGCAAAGCTTGATGACCCTACTGGAAACATATAACATAAAAGCCACCATAGACTCTCCTACAAGAGTTACACCAACAACTAGCTCAACAATTGATCAGATATTAATAAACACAAATGTAAATCACAATTTATGTGCCGGAAATCTTAATACTGGCTTCAGTGATCACTATGCACAGTTTATTGCTTTGCACACCCCAAGTGAAACAACTGAGAAAGAGGAACTTGTAAAAGAAGCAAGGAAATTCACTAACAAACAAATAAACCTTTTTGTACAGAGACTAAGTGAAGAAACTTGGTATGAAGTGTATACCTGTGAAAATACTAACAAAAAGTTTGAAAAATTCATGGAAATCTTCATGTCATACTTTGAAGCTGCGTTTCCATTAAAAAAGCAAAAATGTCAACCTAACTTCAGAAAGAACAAATGGATTACAATAGGTATTAGAATATCTTGTGCAGAGAAAAGAATATTACACAATATAGCAAAGACACAGAACACGCCTCATGAATTTCATTTGTACCTGAAGAATTACAAGAGGATCCTCAAAACTGTTGTAAGGAAAGCTAAAACAATGGCAAATGACAAATACATTGAAAACTCAAAAAACAAATCTAAAGCTATATGGGAAGTTATAAAAAATCAAACAACAAGTGAAACTAAACAATATAAAAATGTGAACTTATGTTATGAAGGACAAATGATTTCTTGTCCAACAGAAATTGCAGGGACCTTCAACAAATATTTTGCAAATGTAAGTGAACAGTTGGTGAGTGGATGGGAAGAACACAACAAAATATCACCTCCAACATGCAATAGTGTGAGAAATGTGTCTACATCTTTGTTCCTTTCACCCACAAATTCTGAAGAAATTTTATCAGTTATAAAAACCTTGAAAACAGGCTACTCATGTGGAATTGATGGAATACCAGATGCAATTATTAAAAAATGCTGTCTTGCCTTAGCTGAACCCTTGACACATTTGTGCAACAGCTCACTGGCATCAGGAACCTTCCCTTCATGCTTAAAAACAGCAAAGCTGAAACCACTGTTCAAAAAAGGAAATCCAGAATGTGTTTCAAATTATAGACCAATAGCCCTACTGCCTGTATTTTCTAAAATTTTAGAAAAAGTTTTTTATAAGAGATTGTCTGATTTCCTAAATAAAAATAAGATTCTCTCTCCTTCACAGCATGGCTTCAGGAAAGGCTATTCAACTGAAAGTGCAATATTTGAATTTCTTAATGAAATCTATACTAAACTGGATGCAGGTGAGTTTGTGACAGGCATATGTCTTGATTTATCTAAAGCTTTTGATGTCATTGACCATAATGCCCTACTGCAGAAGCTTGACCAGTTAGGAATTAGAGGTATATCCAATGAGTGGCTCAAGACATACCTATGTGGTCGCAAACAGGTGGTTGAAGTGCAGTATACTGACCATAACAAAATCAGCTACTACTATTCAGGATACGAAAATGTGAAATATGGTGTCCCTCAAAGATCAGTATTAGGACCCATTCTGTTTCTCCTCTATGTCAATGATCTTATGTACAACAAGTATTGCCAAACCACCCTCCAATTTGCAGATGATACAAGCTTCCTTATTAGTGGTAAAACAGAAGAAAAACTGAAAGACTCCGCTATCCAAACAATGAACAGTGTAGAACAGTGGTTCAGCTACAACAAGCTAATTATAAACAAAGAAAAGACAGTAGCACTGAATTTCTGTAATGTAAAAGGAAGACACCACCCAAACATAGAAATAGAACTTAGGGACAGAGTTCTTGAAAGTGTTGACAGCACTAAATTTCTGGGACTCTGGCTCCAGAACAACACAAAATGGGTGGTACATATTGAATATTTGCAAAGAAAACTAAGCAAAACCTGTTACATGATATGGATCTTAAAAACTTGTTGCAGCAAAGCCAGCCTGTTAAATGTATACTACTCCTATGAGCATTCCGTAATTAAATATGGCATAATCTTCTGGGGCAATACAACAACAAATATTAAACTTTTCAGGATGCAAAAGAGAATACTAAGAATTATTGAAGGGGTAAACAATACGAAATCGTGCAGACCATATTCAAAAAACTGTCAGTTCTTCCTCTTCCTTGCATTTTTATCTATGAAACATCAGTTTTCATCAAACAATATATCAATAGACACCCAGATATCTTATTAAAAAATGAAGATATACATGCACACAATACAAGGCAAAAAACTGACCTTCATGTGAAACGGGTGAGAACATCATTGTGCCAAAAAGGTACACTACATACTGGGATAAAGATTTTCAATAATGTACCTAAACATATTAAATCAATAGGTAAACTCAGTAGTTTTAAGGCTGAAGTAAAGGCATATTTAATTGATCATTGCTTTTACAGTCTGACAGAATATATAAAAGCCAAACAACAAAAATAAAGATGCATTATTAATATTCTAATTTGTATGTTGCCTGTAATGTTTGTTGTATTTATGAATCTGTGCTAAATTACTTCAATATCTAGTCCTTAGGATTGCAATACAAACTGTATTTTATCTTGTAAATACCTAACCATGTACAATATCCTTGTATATATTCTATACATATAGGATTTGAAGGACTAAATAAATAAACCACTACCTACTACATTTTAACTACAAAATTTTTGTTCCAGGTTTCACCACGAGCACATCTAGACCTATACTCTGTTCATCATCATAAGGTTAATTCTTATGACCGAGCGATGTGTGATGAAAAAGCGGACTACAAGGATTTCACCATACTGTTGAAATCATAAGCCAATGAAGGTATTAATTAGTCAGTCGTCAGGTAATCTCTTAGCTCCTTCCTCATCCGAATCCGAGAAATACGTTTGAGTTCTGGGGCTGTCACCTGCTACGTTGATAATGAGTCGATCAACAACAGAATCTTCTTTTGTGACATGCCCTTCTGTATCCTGCCAGCGCTTGAAAGTGACGTGTGAAAAAGCTTTGTGCGTTAGTTCCAGTACGTCTGGCACCTTAACAGCCATGTTATTTCTCGGTTCAAATCCCCTAACTTGGTTCCAGATCAGTTCTGTTGGCTTCATATAGTAATGGTACAGTGGCAAATGTAAAAATGCAGCATTTGAACGGTGTGCTCGATGCTGTGAAAATGATTGTCTTCCATCTTTCTACGACACTTATCTACATCTGTTATAAAACAATGAACGCAGTCCAAATAAAGAGTATTTGGTTTTTTTTCATTTTTGCCTTAAACAATTAAATTGTTATGTTTTCTTAGTTTACGCAACTTTTAGTAACAGTATTTCCACAAAATATCGATAATTAAGAATTTATGTTTGAAAAGAAAACAGTAGTTTCGCATGCAATATGTAATTAGAAACAAGAAGACCTGCATTATTCGTAAAAATGTGATGATGAATTTTACAATTACGAGATGTAGGTATTTCAAATTGAACAAGGAAAAAAAAAGTAACTCAGGCGAGACTTGACCCATCGAACCATGAACTTAGTAATTTGCTATGCTACCGATAACGCTATACAAACATTGTCAGTTCATGTGTCAATTGTATCTAACACAGTCCTTGGAAACCTTCAAAGCCAATTATTTCTGTAAATTTATGAAAAACATTATGAACTACCTATTTCTCAGCACTTTTTAGCCGTGTTTCACTACGGAGCAGAAGGCAGCCTCAGCCATTTTCGTACTGCGCATTAACAACGCGACAATCAGAGCACACAACACCGCAGAGGCTGTGACTGTACACGATTTTTAAGTAAAAACTACGTAGCTAAAACGTGATTAAGAAATACGTCGATGTTTGTTAATACGCTACTGGCCATTAAAATTGCTACACCAAGAAGAAACGCAGATGATAAACGGGTATTCATTGGACAAATATATTATACTAGAACTGGCATGTCATTACATTTTCACGCAATTTGGGTGCATAGATCCGGAGAAATCTGTACCCAGAACAACCACCTCTGGCCGTAACAATGGCCTTGATACGCCTGGGCATTGTGTCAAACAGAGCTTGGATGGCGTGTACAGGTACAGCTGCCCATGCAGCTTCAACATGATACCACAGTTCATCAAGATTAGTCACTGGCGTATTGTGATGAGCCAGTTGCTCGGCCACCATTAGCCAGACGTTGGTGAGAGATCTGGAGAATGTGCTGGCCAGGACAGCAGTCAAACATTTTCTGTATCCAGAAAGGCCCGTACAGGACCTGCAACATGCAGTCGTGCATTATTCTGCTGAAATGTAGGTTTTCGCACGGATCGAATGAAGGGTAGAGCCACAAGTCGTAACACATCTGAAATATAATGTCCACTGTTCAAAGTGCCGTCAATGTGAACGAGAGGTGAGCGAGACGTGTAACCAATGGCACCCCATACCATCACGCCGGGTGCTACGCCAGTATGGTGGTGACGAATACACGCTTCCAAAGTGCGTTCACCGCGATGTCGCCAAACATGGATGCGACCATCGTGATGCTGTAAACAGCACCTGGATTCATCCGAAAAAATCACGTTTTCCCATTAGTGCACTCAGGTTCGTCGTTGAGTACACCATCAGAGGCACTCTTGTCTGTCATGCAGCGTCAAGGCTAACTGCAGCCATGGTCTCCGAGCTGATAGTCCGTGCTGCTGCAAACGTCGTCGAACTGTTCGTGCAGATAGTTGTTGTCTTGCAAACGTCCCCATCTGTTGGCTCAGGGATCGAGACGTGGCTGCACGATCCGTTACAACCGTGCAAATAAGATGCCGGTCATCTCGACTGCTAGTGATTAGAGGCCGTTGGGATCCAGCAAGGCGTTCCGTATTACCCACCTGAAACCATCGATTCCATATTCTGCTAACAGTCATTGGATCTCGACCAACGCAAGCAGCACTGTCGCGATACGATAAACCGCAATCGCGATAGGCTACAGTCCAACCTTTATCAAAGTCGGAAACGTGATGGTACGCATTTCTCCCCCTTACACGAGGCATCACAACAACGTTTCACCAGACAACGCCGGTCAACTGCTCTTTGTGTATGAGAAATAGGTTGGAAACTTTCCTGATGTCAGCACGTTGTAGGTGTCGCCACCAGCGTCAAACTTGTGTGAATGCTCTGAAAAACTAATCATTTGCAAATCACAGCATCTTCTTCCTGTTGGTTAGATTTCGCATCTGTAGCAGATCACCTTCGTGGTGGAGCAATTTTAATGGCCAGTAGTATACATTTGAATATCTTAAAGTTTCCTGTAACGTAACTTAGTAATAATATATCTGATACATAAGTAGGACTTACTTCCAGGACCATAACAACACCAGTACACATGTGCTACGGCTTCCGACGAATCATCGTATTTGTGTTTATTTAAATCAGGTAAAATGAAATGATCATGTGGGTATATCCCCTTCGGGCTTCGGCCACCGTAGTGCAAGTCTTTTTAGTTGACGCCACTTCAGCAACTTGCGTGTCAATGACGATGAAAGATACACACCACTCAGTCCCCTAATGGGAATCGAACCCGCCTCCAACATACCTTGAGATCAATGACATCATCACACACAGTACTTGATATTGTTTTCAAATATAAATATGTTAAAGCTGCTAGTAATCTTTATATTTAACACATTGACTGCCATGTGAGTTAAATATAACTCACAGGAAGTGTTCTCTTTGGGCCACATGAAGTAAGTACACCTCATGGACATTTTTCCATTTAAAGCTCCGTGGTGCAGTTGTAACTCACAGGAGCTTGCTGTGGCTCGGTGTTATAGTTGATTATGGCCCCAGTAACAAATAATGTTCGTGGTCTACAGATTTCAAGAGCTCAAGAGTAGCTATTGACATCTGAATTCGTGAGTTATATATAACTCACATGGCTCAGTCGTATTGGACTTTTCTTCTTTTTATTATTCATTTATTATCTAGTTTGACATATTACTTAACAGTAGATTGCAAATCACATTCCGTTTTATTTACATTCTTCAACTCTAATTGCAACAACAATGAAACTGAAAAATTTGGGTCATTCCACTTAGTTTCTCTAACACCTGTATGCACTGTGCTTTATGAAAAAACACTTTACGCAAAAATATGAGTCACAATTCTTACATTTCCATGCAGTTTGTTTGCATTTCTTGACGGCTTGCCCTCATCCGAATTCATTCTTCATTTTTTTCATAGCACACTGTACACCTACGTCTGGCTGCTCCCATGTTCACAAGTGCAAAATCTGTAGGTTCAAAATGGTTCAAATGGCTCTGAGCACTATGGGACTTAACATCTGAGGTCATCAGTCCCATAGTAATTAGAACTACTTAAACCTAACTAACCTAAGGACATCACACACATCCATGTCCGAGGCAGGATTCGAACCTGCGACCGTAGCGGTCGCACGGTTCCAGACTGAAGCACCTAGAACCGTTCGGCCACACCGGTCGGTGATCTGCAGGTAACGCGGTAGCTTTGGTGAGAGGTCTCGGGCTCATCAGCATCTTATGTGTGAAATAGTCTCAGCGTCACTTCCTCTTTGAATTCTGTGACTGAGATCTTCTTGTTATTGATGTATCGATAAATCACATGAGCATTTACCAATGCTCACCCTGTCAACAATTCAATTGCAAGCTTCCTGTACCATTTCACACCCCACCTTAGACAATGCAAGTATGACTTCATTTGGTCAGAAAGATCTATAAAAGACTTTGACTGATTATAGTCAATTATCATGGCTGGTTTTTTTCTTTATACGCTTCCTGGTTTGAACTAGTGCTTCTTCTTCTCCATGAACTGTACTCAGCATCGGAACATCCCTCTTATCTTTCCATTTCAGTACTACTACACCTGTAGTACTTTCCTTTGCTTTGTGTTCCCCCTTCTTCAGTTTTGCCTCAACAACATCTTGAGGATTCAGTTTTCTGTTTGAGCTTAGAGTACCAACTAAATGTGTTGATTGTTCAAGAAGCTGGTGTGCTACATGAACACTTGTGTAAAAATTGTCTGTTTATAAGATTCTGCCCTCATTTAGTAATCCACCCGCAAGGCTCATAACAACAGAAGTGGCAAGGGGAACACCAGGATTTGCATTCTTCCCACAGTTAAACTTTCATATTCCAGGTGTAGCCACTCTTTATACAAAGTTTGAACAATTTAATTCCGAATTTATGGCGCTTATTCTTTATATACTGAATGAAACTTAGTCTGCCTCGAAATAGCGCAAGTGTTTCGTCAATGCAAATATCTTTCTCCACCACAACTGCACTTTGAAATCTCTGCAGCAATTTATCAATAAGAGCTTGAATTTTGAATAAGTGGTTTCCCAGTGGGCACTGGTTGTTATCGGAAATATGCCACATACGTAAAAGCAGTTCAAAAGGATTGCGTGACATAACATTTTTTACATTGTTGTTATATAGTATATTTCTTGACCAATAATTTGGAATCCTCAGTTATACATTTTTTTGTGGCGGCGTTAGTAGCGACAAACAATTCGCTGTAGAAACGGCTTACGAAGTCACCGCCACACTTTTAATAGCGGGCCGACCGGTCCGCTGGAACAGTGAACAGAAAGATGAAAACCCAAACACACTGATTAAATAAAAGTCGGTACTTATCTTTATTAACGAAGATACAGAAACACAGTAGTGAACTCCGTGTCTACAGAGATCTGTCTAGTTCGAGTCGGAGCGGCTAGGTCAGCGTCGGCTGACGACAAACAACAACTCTGCTGACACAACTGACTAGCAAGTACACAATTCGGTGGCGAGTATACAACTGAGCGGCGAATACAGAACTGTCCTAGCGCTCGCGACTCCAGCGCTTAAGAAACCAGAAGCCAGCGGTGGCGCGCGCAGACTTGCGGCGATTTCCTGTCTTGCTGGCACTGCTTATGCGGACGGCGTCCGGACTTTGATGCTGCCAACCTTTTGGCAGCGGGCTCGGGTGGCATTACTGGCTAGGATATAACACATTTAGTGACATCCATAACAAAAATCCTAAAGATTGTTCGATTTCAGTTTTGCTGACATCAGTCCACTTTTTCAGTTGTGAATTAACAGTTACTGAATGACTTTCTAAGACTTGTTTTACGTACAAATTAGTTTGTTGAGTCACATATTCTAAAATTTCATCAGTTACAAAATATTTGAAGAAATCGTATGGTGTCTTGCCTTTGAGAGTTAGTGCAACTGAAGCATTTACACCAAAACTGGAATGAATAAATGTAAAGTTTTTCATATTTTTATCTGTAACTGCCTCCCAGACAATCTCAAATATTAGAATTTGTTCTAAGTGTGTCATCTTCATCTTCAGAGCTTTCTGATGTTACACTTACTTCAATTGGACCTGAATCAACTGTAGTAGTTATGGCACTAACACGGTTAGAGGTGCTTTGTTGCCTGTTTTTTTTACAGCTGTGAAGTCTGGTTCTTTGGCTGAATGTCAACATAAAACTCTTCTTCCTGCCATCACTGATGTGATTCCATCATCAGAACTTCCAGTTTCGCTTCCAGTCTCCTCTGGTAAAAATTTGTCTGAGCTATCACCAAATAAAGAGACAGAATCTTCATCACTTATGTCCATAACTTCATCTAAAAGCTGCCTTTGTTCATCTTCATACCTTCTACGAGACATTATCTTCTGCCACAATATCACTTTGTTACAGAGCAAACAACAGCAGATAAAGACTGTAGCAACAATGCAGGAAAGCAATAATAGAACTGTACACAAATAATGCTGTGGAATGAAAAACTGACAGAAGAACAAACCCAAAATTATTAGTGGCACAGCAAATGACACACCTTGTACCTTCACTCTGGAGCCATGTGAATCATATGTAACTCACACAAAAACAATTTAAAAAAGGTACTGAAATGCCATATTTTCAGTTTATTTGCACTTAACGAGTTTACTCAGAGCAAACTAAATCACGATATTGAAAAAAAGTAAATGGCCCCAAGGGGTCGGTAATCCAACTATACCATGGCAGTCAATGTGTTAAAACCAAGGACTAGCAGTTGGATCACCACTGGCAAATTGTCTGGCGAATATTTTTATGTCTACATTTGAATACTGTGTTATGATATATTTCCAATGTATGTCAATAAAATCATATTGTGGGGTAAATATGTGGATGATATTCTAGTTTTATATGAAGGGAAAAATGATGATTGCCGTGGTTTTGCAGATGAGTTCAGTGGTTTATGTCACAAAATCTGTTTCACTGCCCAACATAGTTAGGGCAGATCACGTACTTACTTGGATCTTTTGATCACTCTGAATAATTCTAACATGGAATTCAGTGGATACAGAAAAGTAAATGCTACCGATCTTGTTTTTCACGACACCTCTAATGAGCCCTTAACATACAACACGACTCGTTTGTGTCATTGCTTTATAGAATGTGTAACATTCCCTGTTTAACAAAGCCTCAGAAAGAAAATATGGATTTATTCAGTACATAGCATAGGCTACAGCAATGGCTATGATGCAAATTTTGTGAATAATATTAACAAAGGCATTTAAAAAAAGTTAAAGCCAACCACCTTTTGCGGCTGTCAGTGAAATGATATAACTGTGGTGAATGTGGACCATGAGACTGGGGAGGAAGTTATGATATGTAGATTTCGATACTTTGGAAGAATCTCAGAGAAGATCGACTCCGACATTCAAGCCCACTATATAGGTTGACTCTTGCAGAGAAGACAATAGCAACCAGCCACTTTTTTACACTGCTTTTTATTTATTTAAATACAGTTGTTACCGGTTTCAAACTGAAAGGTTCATCTACAGACTGCTAGTTCACGTTAAGATACTTTTTACATTAGCCTTCACTTTTTGTTTTCCCAACTGATGAAATTCCCTTGTGCTGGTAGTGTCCTACAACCAAAACAAGAAGTGAGACAATCTATTTTTAACTGTGTTGTGTGTCACAAAGATTTTAAATGATGTAAGCAAATTATTCTAGTGGAATTATTTTGGTTACTTACCTTTCCACTAGTATAATTTGTTTACATCATTTAAAATCATTGTGAGGCACAATTAGAGTTAAAAAGACATTTTATCACATCTTGTTTTGGTGTCCTACAACCAAAACAAGAAGTGAGACAATCTATTTTTAACTGTGTTGTGTGTCACAAAGATTTTAAATGATGTAAGCAAATTATTCTAGTGGAATTATTTTGGTTACTTACCTTTCCACTAGTATAATTTGTTTACATCATTTAAAATCATTGTGAGGCACAATTAGAGTTAAAAAGACATTTTATCACATCTTGTTTTGGTTGTAGGACACTACCAGCACAAGGGAATTTCATCAGTTGGGAAAACAAAAAATGAAGGCTAATGTAAAATGTATCTTAATGTGAACTAGCAGTCTGAAGATGTACCTTCCAGTTTGAAACTGGTAATGGAGGTATTTAAATAAATAAGTAGCATTGTAAAACAGTGGCTAATTGCTATTGTCTTCTCTGCAAGAGTCAATATATACTTACTACACAGCCACAGGCTCAGAATGTCAGTTTTCAACAAAATAGCACAAAGCCTACTTCTTTCACATCCAATAATATCACCAGCAGATACAGACACAAAGAATGTACCACCAACTAAAAATATCTGCTACAGGTGTCGACTGTACCCAATGTGAAAGCTGTCCCGTGGCGTACACTGGCCAAACTAGAAGGGGTTTTGACATCAGATTTTGAGAACATTTGAATTTAACCCTTTCAATACCAGCTTTAAGTACACACTTCTCTGAACAAGGACATTCTGTAACTAATTTGTTGAATAATCTAAAGATTTTATATTGAGAAAACAAAGGTTAAACCACCTGAAATATTTTGGGGAAAACTGAGATATTATGTTGTAAGAATCATCTCCCACAATACACATTAAAAGGTCAAACTGAATTTAGGGATCTTATTCTTCTTGCAAATTTTTACTGCCTAAATTGGGTTGTTTAGTTTTAGTCTTTTTTTACTATTGCAGTAATATATTTTTATGTTACGTATTTTCCCCTCTTTTTCCTATTTCCTTCTGCTTTTCCCTCATCAATAACTTTCACTTTGATAATGAAGATGTCACAATATTGAATCTGACTAAATGCCATAGCTAAAACAAAATCTGATAGCAAAAAATAGGAATAGACAGTTTTTGTGACAACTAGTGCTTGGTGCACTATAGATCACAATTTAAATATCCCAAGCATTAGTGAATGTTACTCAATGAAGTGTATAAGTCACAGGCATGAAAAAAATAATATGTCACAGATAGAGAGACAGATGCACTTGTTTCCCTAACTTGCCCCTAGCAAACATCTCCCTCTCCACAATCCTTTCCATTGACCCAACCAAGCTATGTCTAACAGGCCTTATATTTTATTTTGCAGTAGTCCAGCAAAGACTTTATTAACTGGTTTTTGGCTCCCAAGTTAAAGTCTGAGGATGGCTTCGTAAGCCAAAGACCAGTTAATAAAATAAATTAATGCTATGTAGCAATCACAATTTTGTGCTCTTCATGCTCACCTCACCAATGGGTCTCAGTTGCACTTTTTTTCTTAAAGTTCTTTACCCCCAAAGAATGAATTTTACATCTCTAAATTTATGGGTTCTATGTTGGGTGTACCCAGCATGATGGCATAATAGTTAACACACTAGACTCAAAGTTCAGAAGACAAAGGGTTCAACTACCTATCCAGCGACCCAGATCTAGGTTCTTTCTGGTTTCCATGTCTTCGTTAAGATAACTAGGGGATTGCTTCCTTTCAAATGAATGCAGCCAATTATTGCCCTTTGGCCTTATCCTATCTGTGCTTTCATTCTTTTCTGTTTACTGCATCCAGTTAAAGATTTTCCTAACCATCTTTTTTACTTCACTGAAAGTCTGTCTGCAGTTGAGAGATGTTGTCAAGCAAAATAGTTTCGATGAATGCTGTAACAGCCTTTGATACGAGACATACTTATGGTTAAAACTACTTAAAATGCTGCTAATGGAGTCTGCTTCTGATGCAAGTAGGTACCTGAACTTCTCTCATTAAAAAACTTCAAAATATTTTATGGGAATGTACCATGTGTAAAATGAATAAAGTTGAATTTAAAATAAATATACATATAATGTACTTCAGAGGAAAAGGGTACTGGAATAGTTACAAAGACACATGTAATATTACATACATCAATACAAAAATATGCTTGTAATTTAGAAAATTTGAGCATTTCACATGTTGTTTTGCCTGTTTGTAAGCTCCATAACAATATATATACAAAAAAATTCATAAAGCTGCTGGGTGTCTTTTTAACAGTGGCACATGAAGACCAGCAGGCCTCACTTGTTTTGATGTGAGTCACTTACAGCTAAGCACAAAATAAATATTTACAAAGTATGATTCAGATTCTTTCAGAATCATTAACAGCAAAATCTCTTGATTTATATTCTATGTCATATGCGAACTCACTTTTCAAGTGATTTAGTTGTGCCATTCCTATTACATTTATACTTACTAAAAGCACAACAAATGCATTACATCAAAACATTTTCTTTTTTTTACAGTGATAAATTTTATCAATAGCAAACATGATCCAGTTGCTCTGTGACTTCCTTAATCCTAGAATTCTTCCCTAGTGTGGTACAATACTAAGTCACAATAGATTTTTATATTGAAGCAATCCATACTATACTGATGAGCAAGGAACTTGTTCTGTATCACTTTACAATTATTGTGCTGTTATACTAATATTAATGCTGTACATTGTTCCACGTGATCACGTAACAAGTACTACTCTTGGCTCAGGCATTTCTCCTTGTAATAAATTGGGTACAAGTGCTCGATGTTTGATGATTTTGCGTAAGGCTTGAGCAGAGTCTTTTGGAATCCTTGCAAGATTGGGATCTGTGAAGTTGACTTGGTAAATTCCAAATTTTTCCCTGAAACATACACAGAAACATATGTAGTAGCTTTTTAAGTAACACAAAATTCTTTACTATCACAATATGTGTACTGTGAGTAAAAAACATCTTGGTGGTATGTTTTTGAATAAAGAACCATAACTTGTTATTTCATGTTTAATTTTTGTAATAGCATATCCACATTACTGAAACAGCTTACTATCTTAACGTAATCTGTAACTACTGTATTAAGCACACTACTTTATAAATCTTTGTGAAAGTATTCTTTAAATATTAGATATGCTTCAAACACAAATTTCTATTTTCTGTGAGTTAACTCACAATGGCCAATTGAAATTTTTCATATGCTGTCATCTACAACTTGCTGAGTACTATCACCTCATGAAGAAAGGATAAGGTGAAGTCTAATCATCTTTTCAATTACTTATGCACAGATATTGGTATGTGCATCTATTCAGGGTGTCCTTCCTAAATGTTACCAGGTGCATGTTCTATTTTGTTTTGGCAGGTATTGGCAATTCTTTTTTGCATCTTGTAGCTCGAGTCAGCCCAAACAAATCCTGCTCATTCCATTTTTCATATACATGCAGCATCAGCAGAAACCTTTACAAACATAATTATTTTTGAAGAGAGATTTTATGTTCCCATCTGACAGAGCAGTCCCAAATTAGTCTATTGCCATATTCATTTTATTGAAGAGAGAGAGAGAGAAATTCGTTTGATATTTACATCCACGTGACCACTCTGCAATTCAGAATGATGTACTTGGCAGAGGGAGAGTTCACAGAACCATTTTCATGCCATTTCTCAGTCATTCCACTCTTGAATAGCATGTAACTCTTACCGTGTGAACTCTGATTCCTGTTATTTTATTACAATGATCATTTCTCCCTATGTAGGCAGGAGTTAACAAAATATATTCATATTTGGAGGATAAAGTTAGTGTATGAAATTTCAAAAATGAAAAATAGTTTTGTTTTAATAATTGCTGACCCAGCTCACTAATCTTATCTGTGACACTCTCTCCCTTATTTGTGAATGCTCTGTAACTGAGATCATTGGTGCAACCTCACCATTCATGCAGCCACCTTCCACAAATGGCAGCTCACGAATCATGCATTGTGTCAACAAAGACAAATACAACCAACATATATTTTGAGACTCTCTGACACCAGCATTGAAATTGCAGCAACTAACCCAGTGCAACCTCAACATCAAACAAGAAACACTTCACTTACAAGAAGGATGGCACACATACAATGTGTGGTGACTATTGGGATCTCAACACCTGCACTAACCCGGACAGTTATCGAATTCCAAATATTCAGGACTTCACTCATAATTTAGCAGGCGCCTCCATGTGCAGTGTTCCAAAAACACTTATGTGCAGATCCCCAAAAACCATGAGGATACACTAGAGATTGCTATTACCATCCCTTTTGGACTTTGTGAATTTCTTTGCATCCCATGCAGACTAAAAAAATAACGCAGACTCAGCAAATGTTCATAAATAATGTTCTTTTCCAGTTTCCCTTTTGCTATGCCTTCTTAGAGGATATTTTAGCCTCATCTACTTCTCAACATGAACATGGTGAACATCTCAAACTGGTCATCAATGCCTTACATACACTTGGCATCACAGGCAATGATGAAAAATGTCAGTTGTGAAAGTCAGTAGTTACTTTCCATGGGCATTCTGTTACCAGTGATGGTATATGGCCTACAATACAATGAACTGAGCTCTTTAGTCAACTACCCTGGTCATGTAACTTTCAAGAATGGCACCAACTCCTTGGCACGATAAATTTTTATCGCAAACATCTACTTCACACAGCTGCTATTCAGGCTCCATTGATGAATACGTTAGCAGGCAAACACATTACAGGCAAAAGTGACATTCAGTGGGCTCCACATGTGCAACAGACATTTGGACAATTAAAGAGTGCCTTCCTCAGACTAAGGTGCTGGCACACCCACTACCCAATGCAAATCTGTTAATGCAGCTGATTCCACAACTGAAGTGGTTCTCCAACACACAGTAGATGTAACACAACAACCACTAGCTTTATTTCCAAAGGGTTAACTGACTTCCAGCACAAGCAACCAACTTCTGACAGGGCATTGCTGGTGGTGTATGAAGCAGTATGGCACTTTAAAGGAGACTGAAGGGCAGAACTTTGACCATCTATACAGTTCATTGGCCTTTAGCAGATTCCATTCACGATCCGGCAAAAGACTGTTGCCCACCACATTTTTGTCAATTAACTTATATTCCACAGTTCACAGCAGGTGTCCGACATCTTCATGGCACTGATTAGCTCTCTAGGATCAACGTGCTCTCAGTAATTACTGGCTATGATAAATTAGCAGAAGCACAACTACAGGACACACAATTATGTGAACTCTTACACAACACCACTGTCGGTTTGTAAGTAGAATGCCAGCCTGTTCATTTCTCCTCAAGAGAGGTGCTTTGTGATGCTTTACTGAATCATCTTTCACTACTGGTATCTCTTGGCGTATGGAGACTCATCTTCAGTAAACTACACAGGCTATCACATCCAGAGAACCATCCAACAGTGAAACTTGTCACAGACTGTTCTGTGTGCCCAAATAACAAAAAAAAGATTGTAAAACTTGGATGTAATCACATGCTGTCTGCCAATAGTCTAAAATAGGATGGAATGCACAACAACGACATGGCTGTTAGTCAGTTCCTAAGGGCTGCTTTCAGCACATCCATCTAGGCCTCATCAGATCTCACCCCAACTCAGATGGTTTTCGTCATATCCTTTCTGCAGCTGATAGGGTAACTCAGTGGGTTGAGGCTATACCTATATCTCATATCACCTCAGAAACCACGCCAAAAGCATTTGTCAGTTTATGAATGTCCAGTTTTAGTCATCCTGCCTCAACTGCTACTGATCAAAGCACACAATTTGAATCACCACTTTTTACTGAACTCAGTCATCTGTGCAGTGTTCAGTACTTCCGAACCACACCTTACCATCTTCAATGTAATGGACTAGTGGAGCACTGGCACCTTATGCTACAAAAAGCCATCAAGTGTCCAGAAGCCCTGCCATGGGCATTTTAGGCATGTGTTCAGCATATAAAGAAGACCTCTGTGCATTTCTTGCATAAGTACTTTCCAGGGAACCACTTGCTCTACCAGTGGACCACACATGGCTCACATAGCATCTCCATCCATCAAGCCCTAAAGGACTGCAACTACACAATGCTGACAGGTGGTACTGTCTACCCGACATTGCAACCACTGTATCAGGTCTGCACAGAGTGATTCAATGGGACAGTGACATGTGTGACATCTTATTGAAATGGAAATTTATGACTGTTACCGTCAATAGACTGAAACCTGAGGAGATCCTTAAGGAAACCTCCAACACGATAGTAAGTAGCATCAACCACATGGACGACATCACTCACATCGATCAGCATGAGAGTGTAGTTATAGTACAAATAGACATGCAACAATTTGAACCTGAAAAAGTCCCCGTTAGACTCATTTATGACCTTTTCAGTTTGGAATGACAGGAAGTTGAATGATGGAGCTACCAAGGGACACCTCTGGAAATATACTCTGGCCATTACAGGCTTCCACAGGACAGGAGCACAAAAATATAGGAAAGACTGAAACAATACACATTACCATGGCTAATACAGTGTAGGAAAACCGTTGGCATTCAAAACAGCTTCTTTTAATCTCAGAACGGATAAATACATGTCCTGTAAGATTATCAACAAAATCTTATATTATTATTCCTGCAAAATAGTGGCACATTCAGGTGACAACAATGGAGGTTGAGAGAGACCACACTCCCATCTCTCCAAAGACGACCACAAAGCCTCCATAACATTGAGATCTAGTGACTGTGGTGGGCAGTGGAGATGTGACATTCCATCCTCAAAACCAGTCCTGAATGATGTGAGCTGTGTGAACAGTGGCCCTGTCATCTTGGAACACAGCGTTCCCACTGGGGAACAAACATTGTACCGTGAGATGGACCTGACCAGCCAGAACAGTCATATAATCCTTGCCAGTAATGCAACCTTGCAGACTAATCACGGCATCCATAGAATACCATGGTATGGCTGCCCAAATCATCACCAAACTCTTGCATGTTTCACTATTGGGACATAAATTCAGCCAGAAGTTTGGAAGCAATGTGAAACAAGACTCACCTGACCAAATTACATTCTTCCATTGTTAAATAGTCTAGATTTTATGGCTTTCACAGCACAATTCTTGTTATGGGCATTTACATGACTGATAATTGCTTTTGGAATTCCAGGTCAGCCTAGAACTTGCTGCTTATGGAGTTCCTTTCATGTTGTTTTCATGCTGATAGAGTTCGTGAGTGCGACATTCAGTTCAGGCTGTGACTTTTGCAGCTATTGTATTGTTATTTTTCATGACAATCCTCTTCACTGCCTATCCATCATGAACATTAGAATCAACACACACCTTTGTCCATGTTGTGATTTAGAGGATGAGGTTTTTCTTCCCTGTATGCTGTATAGACATTTGGTACAGTGCCTCTTGAAACACTACATACTTCAGCTACCTTGTTTGTAGAAGAACTCATCATACAAGTGCTAACAATTTGCCCATGTTCAACTTTACTTAACACTGCTTTGACCACAAATGGCACTTGCAACATGTTGAGGACATTGCAAACGTGCCATTCATGGCAAAATACAACAGGGCAGCCTGCAGGCTTGGGCAGCAACTGCATTTATGTTCAAGCATCCATTTATTGAGGTCTTTCCATATTTTTGTTCAACCTCTGTATATCATACTTTACCTCTTCCACTGGAAATGATTTATAGACCAATAAAATACAATAAAAAGAAAAATTGTGATAAAAAGTATCATGTAGATCCTTCAAGCATTTCCAATCTTGCAACAGAGTAGAAAAGATTTTTTTGTAGCAATTATACATTCAGCATTTTGATAAAAGCAAAACAGTTGCATAAAAATATTTATTTTTATTCCCATAAAATTTGTCAGTAAGAATGTTTACATTAATTTTCATACTCACGTGTATCCTCTTGCCCATTCAAAATTGTCTACCAGACTCCATGCTGTATATCCAAACACATTGCACTTATCTATATAAATAGCCTTCAGCAGTTCTTGTAAGTAGCTCTGGAAAATTATAAGAGTAGCTTTGGAATCAAAATGCATATCATGTGTTCCATATGAAAATCCACAGACATTTTAGTAGTTTATTTATTTAGTTATTTCATGTGTGATTCATTGATCAAGAAAGTGACTGAATCACTAGGATACAAGAGAGTCAAGGTTTTCTTCACAAAAATTAAAATCTCAGTACTGGTAATGGGAACATATTGATGTTTATTTATTTATACGAGTCCAAAATTACACTAAAACACAGTATAATCTAAAATTATAGTATAATATTAATGACACAGAGTTTCACACTTTCTTGTTTAATGCTCAGCAGGCAGAATGGCACATCATGAACAGCAACTGCTAGATAAACTTACACATAAGGCAATATACTAGCATAAATAAAGAAGTTAACTATGTATACAGACTGAAGTGATAAATGAAAATTTGGACCAAGGCCAGCCAGTACAAATTTTCATTCATTGATTCAGTCTGCATGTATACATCATAGATGTTTCAGACTTGAAAAGGTCTCTGCAACCATAGAGCTTCATTTGATTAAAGAAGTTAAGCAATGAACACACGAAATTGTCAGAGATCCAGTAAAATAGATACACAAAGAAATTATATTAGTATGTCACGATCATTTTACTACAATTTCTAGCTTCAAGTGACAGTACCAGTGTCACATATAGATCTGATCCTTAGACTCTGCATCAATGTGAGAGCTGCAACAATTGATAAATTTTCAGTAGGCACATTGGGGGAAAGGGGAGGGAGACAAAAAAATCTCGCATTCAACTGTGCACATTTTTCATGATGAAATTGCATTTTTTTCTTTTCTTTTTCTAAATTTACTTTATCTCATGAGGTGCTTGCTTTGCTCATACCATATTTTGTATTACTTTCAATATTTTCTATTAAAGCCTCCAAGGAACTGACTTTTCCAGTAACTTCACAATACATAAAATCCCTAATGCAATTTCTTTTAAGTAATGAATCATAATTCAGAAGGAATAATAACATCCATAATTCCATAACAGATTAGAAAGGGCCATTACTTTGAACTGAAATTAACTTCATAAGGGATGAACGATGCTGAAACAAAAATTCTCTTTATTCCTGCTGTGATATAAAAATGCCTAGTAAATAGCAGATTTAACACAAAAATTAACTTAATATGATCCTCTTTGACAGCCCTTTTCCTTCTGTTGACAAGAATGTGTTTAGAAATTCATACATTGCAGACTAGTGTAAAAAAAAGAAAGTTAGGGTTAAGTGTCCAACTACTGATAAGCTCCACAGAGGTGGAGTACAATGCTGGATCAGAAAGAAAACTGGTTGTGTCGTTTTCCACTGGAGCTGTTTTGACTCTGCTTCTTCAGCAACACAGATTTTATTGAGAGGAATCTATTTACAAATAAATCATGAAAAGCAACATCTATGAATATACAAAACAATACAGTACCCTGAACAAGTGTTAAATAACTCACATGTCAGTGCTGGGAACACTGTTTGTACGAAACACTTGGATATGATCCACACTCTCAGTTCGCCAATATGCCATCAGATTGTTTGCAGAAAACACAGTGGCCAGTTGAATGGAGAGCAAAGACAGCCCTGCATTAGGCAGATAGGCAAGTCTATTCTCTAGTCAAACATTGTTAGTAGGTAACAACAATGTCCAAATTACAGTCCAGGAGAAAACCATGTGGCATTTGGGTCATTGTTCACAGATGCACTGAACAGCTTGCTGTAAACATTGGCGAGACCATGGCAGTCCATGGTTTCTGTGCTCAGAATGGATGTCTTCTTTTATTCTGGTATCATGACTGTGATACACATTATTAGGTTTAAAAAAGGGACTTGTTCCCTTATGAAACAAGTCATGGATAATACATACTGTGCAGTGGGTGCAAGGATTTCAAGTTCTGTAAAACGATATCTGCATATGGCTTGACAGTGGACTCCACAAATTATTCTTATTGTTTTTTTCTGTGCATGAAGCACTTTTCTAGCTAGTGGCTAAATTCCCCAAAGTATGATTCCACATGTCACAATAGCATGAAAATAATTGCAATAAATCGATTTAATAGTTGCTATATTCCTATAAGAGCAAACAATGCATAAAGCATAAGTTGTAGAGCACAGATCCAGGATATGGTTTGACCAATTTAGTTCTTTATCAGAATGTAGGCCCAGGTATTTTTGAAAGGGCCAGCCCTAGTTATCTGCTGGTCACCTACTTCTTTCCTAGTCCTTAATCTTTAGAGTTTTTGTGAAACTGAATAAGCATTTATTGATGGTATTTGATTCATGTACTGCATTTATTGTATTGTTTTATTGATCTTCTTTATCATTTTTGTATGTACATACAGCCTGACATGGACATAAGGTCATAGCAAAAGGCATAGTTCTCTGCCTAACATTTCATCTTCCATTACTGGAGACTTCATCAGAGAGTTTAACTACTCAGAAAGCTGTTATAGACTCAGACAAGTTTGGAAAGCTGAACTGTTTATATATATGCACATGATGGCCACCTCATGACATTGTGTCTGAGATTAGGAAGTCACACCATTATATACTGTTGAGATTGTAGTGGGGAAGAGCTGGTGCTGTTTGATTTATTTAGTACTAATGACCACAACTTGTTAATTTCAATTCTTCTTCTTCCCTTCCTTCTTCTTCTTCTTCTTCTTGAAATCATTTTTTTCTGAATGTCTATGACCTCCCTGTGTATCACAGTGTAGTAATAATTACAGCTTGCTAAAACCAGTGTCAGAGAAGAAATGAATTTGATGGTTTCCCGATCATAGTATGTGGTCTGCTACTGCTGATTGTATGTGTCTTCCTCAGGAAACAACTGCACTTTTTTTTTCTCGAGGTGTGTACAAAGGGGAATTTTATATACTTCTGCTGTACTAATTGGCAGGTGTAGGTCCTTTTCAGTGTTCAGATGTCATGAGCAAACTGACAGTGTGACCATGTGTAGTGATAGAGAAATTTTGTTACAAAAATTTGAAGAAGCAGCCCTTCAGACAATGAAGATGAAACCCTCTTGTTCCTTTGGTATGAGGTTGATACTTTTGTTATATGTGCAGCCAATTGGAAAACCTTTTTGAACCTTAGGGCATATAGTCTACATAAAGCACAGTCACTGATACACACTTTTACAAAAATTCCAATCACCATCCCAAGCAGAAAAAAGGAGTGATCAAAACATTAGTGAACTGGGCTGGAAGAATGTGTGAACCACAGTATTTGGAGGACAAGCTTGTTCATTTAAGAACAACCTTCAGAAGAAACATTTGCTGTGACAAAAAAATAAATAGGGCACTAAATCTTAAATGGGATAGAGTTTGAAATGAAAAAGAACCAAATAAAGAGATATTTCTCCTTCTATTCGTAGAATCAATCACACAGTGCAACAGCAAAAATATTCTAAAAACATCTGCATTTATACTCTGCTAACCATCCTAGGAGCATAGCAGACATTATGTCCCATTGTAGGAGTTATTAGGGTTTCTTCCCGTTCCATTCACATATGAAGCACAGGAAGAATGATTGTTTCAATGCCTCTGCATGCGAAGTTAATGTTTTGATCTTATCCTCATGATCCATATGTGAGTTCCAGAGTCAGCATTTAAAGTTGGTTCTTGAACATTGTTAACAGAAGTTTTTTGGATACTTTACGTCTATCTTGAGGAGTCTTTCAATTCGTTTCCTTCAATACCTCTGCAATACTCTCCCACAGATCAAGTAAACCCGTGAACATTCATGTTCTCTGTATACATTTGGTATCCCCTGTTAGTCCTATTTGGTAGAGTTCCCACTCAAAAGCAATGTTCTAGAACTGGTTACACGAGTGATTTGTAGACTGACTGCACTCCTCCAGTATTGTACCAGTAAATTGAAGTCTACCACCTGCTTTCCCCACAGCTGAGCCTATGTATTCATGCCATTTCACACAGGTATTTGTATGAGATGGATGATTACAACAGTGACATATTGATATTATAGTTTTAGGATACTATATTTATTTTTAATGTTTTCATCTTTGAAGTGCACAATTTTCCATTTCTCAACATTTGAAGCAAGTTGCCAATCTTTGTGCCACTTTGAAATCTTATCAAGATCTGGTTGAATATTTATGCAGCTTCTTTCAGACAGTACATCATCATGGATAACTGCATCAACCGCAAAAAGTCTGGCAATTTTACTATTAATATTGTCTGCAAGGTCATTGATACACAACATAAACAGCAAGGGTCCCATCAGTGACAGACGAAAATGTGTACCAGGCTGGGATTCAAACCGGGATCTCCTGCTTACAAGGAAGGTGCAGTAATTAATGTACCATCCAGGACACAGCGTTATCATAACTGCATGGACTATCTTGGTACCCATCGCAGCCAATCCACATTCCCATTGAGAGCCACCTATCCACAGTCCCTGACCATTATACTCCTGCTCGCTACTTAGAGATTCCCACACGAGGTCAGACGTATTTGAGCATTTGCACTCAATTATTTAATGCATACTGTCTGTTCCTTCAAAAGAACAGACATCATGCAAATTCAGCTGCTATGAAACACTATAT
This sequence comes from Schistocerca piceifrons, assembly GCF_021461385.2. NCBI lineage: Eukaryota > Metazoa > Arthropoda > Insecta > Orthoptera > Acrididae > Schistocerca > Schistocerca piceifrons. The sequence goes on along the minus strand of NC_060145.1, from coordinate 13,896,642 downwards.
GTAAACTGAATAGGGATCACTGCTATCAACTGCAGTGGGACATTAAGCAGAATCAGTGGTGATGAACAAAAATGTGTACCAGACCAGGATTCAAACCCAGGATCTGCTGTTTACTAGGCAGATGCAGTAACCACTGTGCCATCCAGGACGCAGCATTATCGCAACTGCATGGACTATCTCGGTATGCCTCACAGCCAATCCACACTCCCATCAAGCACCACTTATTCGCAGTCCCTGTCCATTATACTCCCGTTCGCTGCTTAGAGATTCCCACTGGAGGTCAGGCGTATTTGTGCTGCTGATTCTGCTTAATGTCCCAATGCAGCTGATAGCAGTGATCCCCCTTTAATTCACATATAGTGCTTCACAGCTCTGGATTTGCATGGTGCATGTTCTTTCGAAGGAGCAGACACTGTGCATTAAATAACTGATAAGCCTGGCTGGGCAATGGATCCATTTTCTTCAGTGTGAATGGTTATCGCAACTGCCTAGTAAGAAGGAGATCTGGGGTTCAAATCCCAATCCAGCATGCATTTTTGTTCATTGCTGTTGATTCTGCTTAATGTCCTGCTGCAGCTGATACCAGTGATCCCCATTCTATTTACATATCAAAATTTAAACACTACGCACTTCCTCCAGCCCAGCATTCTTCAGCATTATGTGTGGTCTAGGGAGGAGCTTAGGTGGCTTACAAAAGCACCATATGTTCGCTGGTGGTTTTCTTAGAAGACCTCAAAAAACCATGACTTTTGGGTACAAAAAGTACCAGTTGTAGGGACAGCAGCTTCTATGATAGAAAATTATCAAATTTTTACTGTATGTTCTTAACATTATATCCTTAGAGAAGCCTGAAATTTTTTTGATATCATTACTCATTACGAAGAACCATAAGTCCAAATTTACTGTAATTATGCACATAAAATATGCTTATAATATCCAGTCTAAGGTGTAAATGAGTTTTAGCTTACATAGTGAAATTACATAGCAACACATTTAGAGTTCTACGGTCATCACTAAGATTCTGAGGTCACCAAGCTATGTTTTTAGTCATCATCTTGCCACTAATAAAACTTCATGATGTGCTGTTTCTGTATAATGTGCACTTCATGATTATATAAATATGCTGAAAGTGGTACTGCAGTGACAAAGTATTTGCATATATATTCGTTTTATATAAGCAGCACACCCTGCTGTAGCTAGGAAAAAAAGGGAACTGGCAGAGAAATGATCCTGTCAGAGAACAATGAAGGTGAATAGGTCCCTCTTTAAAAGACCATTATACAAAAATAGGGATGCAGGTGTTGCAGTCTCCACTCCACCTTCCTTGACAAAAATTTTGGCATGCAGACAAATTCTTACTTTTTTGTGATGAAAGAGAGTAGCAGAGATACAGTGAAAGTGGAAGAGAGAGGAGACAGTGCCAGTGGACGAGAGAAAGTGACTGTGAAAGAGAAAGGGAGATGGATGAAGACAATAGCAATGGGAACCAAAGGTGTAGGAGATATTGATGGCCAGTCAGAGACAGTGACTGAAAAAGAGAAAAGGAAGATGGATGGAGATAAAAGCCATGGGAGCAAAAGAGTGATGAGACAGTGGAAATGAAAAATACAGATGAATGAAGACCATACACACACTTCGGGGTTGTGGGCCCTTCCAGACCGGTGAACTTTTAACATATAGGAGAGGGTGCCCTTAGAACCAAAACTTTAAACATTTGGGTAAAGGGAAAAAAATAAGTTGGACTCTCCCCTCTGCCTTAGAGTTTTTTAGCTGCCAAGGTATGGTGGAGACAGTGTCAGTGGAAGAGAGACAAAAGGAGACAGTGTAAGTAAGAGAGGGGGCACTAGCCGTGGGATGTAGTGTAAATCAATGGGGGAAGAAGGAGAAAGTGGGAGAGGGATATGTATAAAGACAGTGGCAGTGAGAGGTAGATGCTGAGTATGAAGGATTAACTATAAAGAGAGACTGGGTAAAAGGATTTACAGTGTTCTGTGTTGAAAGGGCATGGACAAGTTTGTGTGCCAAAATTTTTGATGAGGAAGGTGGAAAGGATTGAGGCAGTTAGTTCCCCACTCTTCTGTCACAGTCTTTTATGTGCTCTGGCAGGGGCAATTTTCTGCTCATAAGCCTATGGCTGTAAGTGAAGAAACAAAAAAAGTTGAAAAATAAAAGAGAGCATTCATTAATAAATACCTTTTTCGGAAGTTGTTTCACATAATAAACTGAGGAGCTACTTAATACCGGTAGAGAAAGGTAGCACTTCAAACAAACAGTACAGAAAGGATGTAGGCTGCATGTGACCAAAGAGTAAGATGAGAAAAATATCAGTTAAAAATAAAAGTAAAAGAAGGCCTATGACTCTGTTGACAGGCAGACTCTCTTTGACACACTAGAAGAATATGAAATAGACAGAAAAACTAGGGCACTTATAGAACAGACACTCACAGACACCACACCCAAAATAAAATTTATGAGAGAAATCTCAGAGCCATCTGAGGTACATACAGGGGTCAGACAAGAAGATGGTCTCGCACCACTTCTATTCAACATAGTACTAACAAAATTATCAATCAGTGGGAAGAAAAAGTAAAAGGAATTGAGTTAGAAAGAATACGTGCAAACAAGACAATCATAAAATGCCTAGCATTTGCAGATGACTTGGCAATACTCAGCAACAACAGAGAAGAGGTGCAAGAAGCCCTTGAATATATATATGAAGTCTCTGCTAAAATGGGGTTACAGATATCATACAAGAAAACACAATATATGGAAAGAAAGAACAACAATACTCAAGTCATGCACACATATTACGCATTGGTTAACAGAGTGGAAAAATTCAAGTATCTTGGAGAATACATACAAATAGGAGGATCAAACAAGGCATCCAATACAGAACAAGCAGAAAGCATACAAACTCACACGGACGCACTACAATAAAAGAAGCATCTCAAGACAGGTGAAACTCAGGCACTAAAATGCAGTTGCACTACCAGAAGCCTTCTATGTATCAGAAATGACCACAATCGGTGCATCGGGCACCACAGAGACAGAAAAGATAGAATATAAAATCCTTCCAAACATTTTTGGAGTAGTACATAGAGATGGTCCATGGATGAAGAGGTCAACCAAAGAACTATACAAACACGCAGACAGACTCACAAACATAATCAGAAAAGGTCAATTAACATTCTTTAGGCACATAACCAGAATGAACAACACCAGACTAACAAAGAGGATTTTTGATGTAGTCAACAGCTCAATCAAAAAAACCAACTGTTCTCATGAAATAGAAGAAGACCTAAAACAACCAGAAATCAATGAAGAATTAATAGATGAAAGAGACAAATTCAGAAACAAAATTATGGACATGAAATCTGAAGTAAAAGAAAGGAAGAGACCAGGGAAAGTATGGACAGAACATAGGAAACCCGAAAAGTCGAAGAATGAAGAGGTTTGGGGAAGAAAAAAAGAAAACATAAAAAGGGGAAAGTTGAATAATGATGTAATGTTCAAGTTCAATCACTGTCTTAAGAGCAAAAATGTATAATAATAATAATAATAATAATAATAATAATAATAATAATAATACAGGATAAAGTTGACATTATACCAATTATACTATCAACTACAGGAGTCATACCACACAATATCCACCAGTACATCAATGCAATACAGCTACATCCAAACTTATATATACAACTACAGAAATCTGTAATTATTGATACATGTTCAATTACCCGAAAGTTCCTAAATGCAATAAAAGAAATAACAATAATAATAAAAGTAAAAGATACACTTCAGGCTGAGGAACTATGTGAGAAAACTATTTGCAAATTTGGACAGAACATTTGAATGTTAAAAATGAGCTTCATAATAATAAAACAAGAGCTTAGAGCACAAAAATATTGCAAAGGAAATCTCATATGGGCATCCAACATTTTACCCTATGCATATCCAATAACTTTACTTACAACGAAGTAATTGATGCGATCTTTATCGTGTAGACCACCATGGTCAGAGAAACCATTTTCTGTAATCAGCACTGGAAGGTTGCCATATTCTTTCTTAATCCAGTTCAGCATCTTCCTCAGACCCCAGGGCACAACCTGAAAAAAAATCAAACAACAAAGAACCATATTTAACCATCAGTAAAAATTAAGTGGCACTAACCCTATTAGTATAAAAACTCAGTTTCTGTTTGGAAATGACTGTTCTGTGCTGTACATTTGTCAGAGTATACAAGTATAATGTACTGTAACAGATCTCTGTCTGCTATTTCTTTTTTTCTCTTTTAGTAATTGTTGATATCTTTGTTGAACAAGTCACTCAAAGTGACACCGTCTGTCATTTCTTTCATTGTCTGAATAACTACACAGAGACAAAGTGATTTTATCTTTTATCAATCAGTATACAACCAGAAGACATTTCATCAGTTCCAGTGTCTGTTTCATAACAAAAAATTCATTTTCAGACTTATAAGAAGCGAACAAGTTTATTTTTTCATTGGGATTCTTCATCATCACGCTGTATTAGTAACTGCATTCAAGCAATACTACAACAATCTTCTAAAATGTTGTCAATGTCCTCATTCTGCTCACTTTTTTTCACCAAGATGGGGTCTATACTTTATTTTCATCAGTGCCACACTACTGCAGAAGGGGACAGAAAATCCTGCAGTAGTCTCCAAAGAGAAGACATTTATGTCCATGAAACTGGTGAAAATTACAAACACATGATGTCTAATGGACTTGTTTTACTTGTGAAAATTGATAAAGAGACATGGTAGTTAGTTAGTTAGTTAATTCGTTTGTTCATTGCACATTCCATAGATCATTTTGCATGATAAATCACAATGATGTGGAACAATTCTGTAGCAACCTCAGCTGTCAGCTCATTTGTGCAGTGTGGTACGTGTGTGTTTACAGACTTTGTGCTGTCCCAAAATAGTTTTATCACTAGCCGGAAGGGGCATTGTGTTTCTATTATATGCTCTACGTTTCTGCTTATTCTTAGAGCTGCTCAGAGAGCCTTGCTGTATTATCTGATTTTGACTAGTGAATGAAGTTGTTGCTACAGAACCAAGACATTGTTTGTGGAATTTAATTACAATACCACACAGGATTAACAGCTGGATGAGCAAGATCACAGCTCAACAGCCACAGCAGTGACCCAAACAAGCCTGCATAACACTTGAATTTGACACGATACTATCAAGGACAATTTATGAGATGACAGAAAGCCCGGCAGCAACCAACCTCACTGTGTCAAGACTTGCAGTGTGACTGCTGCCCTTCTGACTTCACAATACAGCCCTCTGTTTTGTGCAAGACAAAGCTATCTTCACCTACTAAGGCACAAGTGCCAATGCTACAAAGTCTGCATTGGTCGTGAGTCAGCTTGACCACCAGTATGCTGCTGAGGTGCGGGACGTAGTTACTGGGCCACCTGAAAGCCATTCATACACCCGACTGAAGGCAGAGTTAATGAGAAAGGTATTATCTTCACAAGAAGAATGCCTCCATAAGGTTCTAACACATGAGGACACTGAGGACCATGAACCATCACAGTACTTGCAGCACCTGCATAGTAAGATCAACACTGGTGCGGTTCTAGACAACCTGCTACAAACTATTTGGAGTAGCTGTTTGCCACCTCAGATATGTCTCTGGATTCCATCCTGTGTATTTCATTGTGTAAAGATAGTAAAATGTCTTATTTCATATGACACTTTCACACTATGGTTTTCCTTTTTTTTCTTTGCTGGAAAAATTTACTCTCAGGGCTATGCAGTGTATAATAGTAACAATATCCTCTTTCTAAGTTCAACATCTCAGTTGTTATATAGGGATGCTGACACAGTTACTCAGGATAGCAAATGTGAAGTTGTGGTACATAAAATGGAAACCAGACGCCATTACTATGGTCCTGACATCAGCTGGTAGTGTGTACAGTAACATTATGAAACTATGTGTGTATAGTGTGTGTAGTATGTGCCATGACTGGGAGTGAGGAATAAGTGAACAGTGTAGTACTAGTCTTTTACTTTATTAAATAATGTCTTTCTAAAACAGTCCTGTACATTAGGGACAAACTGTTATAAACAGTCTGGCCTCGTATTTAGGAAGGTGCAGGCTCCAGTCTCCATCCTGCCGCCACGATTTAGGTTTTCTGTGGTTTTCCTAAATTACTTCAGGCAAATGCTGGGATGGTTCCTAGTACAAGGCCATGGCCAACTACCTGCCCCATCCTTGTCAAACTAGACCTGTAAGTATATAAATGCTTGTACATATGAATTGCGTTATTTTTGTTATTCTGAAATTGTAGCAGCAAGACTTGTCCAATATCATTGTAAAATTGATTTATGGATGAACAAAACAACAACAACAACTACTACTACTACTACTACTACTACTACTACTACTACTACTACCACCACCACTACTACAGGTGTAGTACAGGGACTCATGCAGGGTCTGCTCTTGTTCTTGTTATGATCTTACATCATAGGTTCAAGAAGCAGAAATAGTTTATCTTGCTGATGAAGCAAGTATTAAAATCAAGCCAAATGAATTAACTTAAAAATCTGAAAACGCAAATAATTTTTTTTTCCAAAATTACAGTTGCTCGAATGAGATTTCAATTTATATGTTTACTCATCAAAAATTGCAAGCATTGAATAATAAAATATCAACAGTTGGTATATTTTGTGATTTTTTCCCATGCCATTTGAAAGTGTATATCATATTGGTGGTTTCACAAATAACTGTCCATGTACCTAAAATCCCATAAACAATGCAGAAATATAATCAATCAGAATCAGGTGAGAAACGCCAACATTCAGTCGACGATTAACGGTAATACATATGGTGCTACAAAGATCAATCTGAGGACCATTTGTTTTTCTTCTGTGTGTAAATAATATCATACAACCTGCTGATTCCCATATAATTACTTATGCTGGTGACACCATACTGCTGTTTTATGGTGATAACAAGGAGGATACGACACATTTTTAACATACGTGACATCACAAATGACTAAATATTTTAGTAACAATGGCTTAAAAGTCAGTACCATAAAATCACAGTTACTGGAGTTCAAAGCAGGCAACTCATGCCACAGTTGTGTAGGACATATTTGTGGAATTTCATACAGAGACAATGAAGATTGTAAATTTCTTGGTCTGCATTTGTATGTCAGTCTTCAGTGGGAATCAATGTCAACTTTGCATGCAAGAAAATAATCAGTGAATTCTAGTCACTTAGCCAATGGTCCAGAATTGTATGTGATATAACGCTGAAAATGGTATAGTATGGGACAATGTTCCCATTTATACATTATAATGAAACACACATGACACTGGTGTAATATAAGTAAGTTATGGGAGAGAGCTAAGAGGGAGAGAGAGCCAGTGCACTTAAACAGAATACCGGTGCTACAAAAGAGCCGTTAGGCTGATACATGGTCTGGGCTAGAGGGAGATCTTTCATGACGTTCTTATCGAAAGTAAATATCTCACAGTATACACAATTTTTTTTAAGCCATCAGGCCAATGCACCCATATGTTCTGATGAACATAATCACAGCACAAGAAATAAAGAAATAAGCACAATTATTTCAGTCAAAGAACAAAATTAAAAATATAACATAACAGTCCTTATATCAGTGGCTCAGTGTGGTACAACAAATTGTCAGAATTTGTAAGAGCACATACTGGTGATCCATTTAAAACAAAATTTAAGTTTCTTGTCGTAAATAAGTGTCTGTATTCACTGAAAGAATTCTAAGCTGTATATATTTTATAGATTAACCTTTGTAGATAAATCTGTTATGTATTAAATGCCTGTACAAAAATACTGCATGATATATAGTGGAAGATGCTCTAACATGACATACTATAAGGGAAATATTCTACTGTGGGTACATTTTCTGAAGTATAAGTTAACACTACAAGTATAAGTTAACATTAAAGCTATTAACTACACAGTGATATAGGAAAGAAAACTATGTTATACCTTATATGATTGTTACAATGTAGTATTAGAAAGATTACACAATGTCATGTCCTGAGAGTCATTGGGCAAAATGACATACTCTTGTGTCTTCTATGGATGTTCACTTTTATTTGCAAATATCATATGGAAACACCACAAATAATGGCTTGTCAAATTATAGGTAGGCTATCAAATGTGTGGGGTCTTGACCAGTGAGACACTCCAACACAGCATCTCTGATTATAGAGTGGTGCTGAGTAGATACTCTCTGCCAGTTTAGCCTGGACCCAACCTGCGTCATGTTAGGACATTGTGTAAATAAGGTATTGAACTCTAATGTATGGAATTGTGTTGTATCTTGTCACACCTGCCCATACTCAAGTTCCTAAAAGGTGACTCTTGGCTATCTCATCGTGTTGTATTTTCTCACTTTACTGCTGAGCCGATTACTGTGGAACAATAATGCAACCATTATTGAAATCTGCACCTACACATTTTGCATGAACTGACAGTGATCTGCATGCATCCTTGTTTTACATGCTGCACTATGACACAGAACATTTGTCCACGGTACATCAAACTGTTTTCATACCTGAAACAATGACACAAACATGTAGTGTACCGCCCACCAGTGCATCTACGGTGTCCCACCTGCCATCAGTGTGCAAGAAATGGCCCATTTGGGCACAGAATATATAACTGATGTGTTTGACACTCTACAACAGTGCTTACAATATTCTCCACAGGATGTAAACTCAGATATGAAGTGTCGTTACAATGCTGGATGGATACACACTATCCATATAGTTAGACAGCACATTCTTTTTGATGGTATGTTTTGATCACACCATGTTTGAACAGGAATCATTTTCATGATTGCACCTTTCAACCAGTTGAACAGTGTTGAAACATAATTTTCTGCCTACTATTTTGTACAGTCGACAATGTGTGGTCGACACCATCAACAATGACAGCCATCTTGCCTCACCGCAACCTCCACTCACCTCTCGAGAACAAGAACCTGAACTCACATGACTTCAGCTGACCCTCACTGATCGTGACACCCTCATCGACATGCCATCTCAGATTGTCATGGCATCTGGCATCCCCTTCGTGCCATGGCAGTCAGCCATAATGTCATGCCTTTGTCCAAATGACACTGTGATGACATGACTCACTCTGATCACCACCTTGGAAGGAGGTGACACTTCCTTGCAGTGGTGCCAGAAAACATAACAAATTCTCATGCAGCGAATACTAATCTCCCACCACGCGCCAAGTCTATGCTGGTTCCACCTGTGTTTCGGCTCTTCCGCATGCAAGTGCCAATATCTGCACACATTTAACTACTGTGTTGCATGACCCGCACCATGTGCACTAAATCACAGATCCTATCTGATGTCATACTGCAGCGTTTGCACCACAAGAAGAACAGTGTTAATGCAATGAACAAACATTCCATGATGATATCATGGTTCCACAGACATCTATTGGGCAACTTGTTACATACAAGAAGCCATCTTTGCAACATTTGTTCCCTCCTGAACAATTGCAACAACTGCATACAGGTTGTGGCATACAATCTGCTGGTTTCAAACAACCCCTCCCCTTACAACAAATGACAACTGCAGCGCAGGGGATGCAATCTACTGCCCCTGTCACAGTTAGGAAATCTCAACCTGATGACTCACATCCTAATGGTCTGGTCATGCCTCACACAGACAACATTTATGGCACATCTGGCCAGGTGCATCTGTGTCTCCATCCTGTGAGAAAGGATCCACCCGTGGCCTGCCTCACAGCCAGCCATGAAACATGCGGTCACACACACCTGTTCACAGATGACCACACCAACAACCCACCTCCCTTCTCTCCTCATCGTCTGCTCTTCACTAGAGGGTGGAGGGATGGCTCTGTGGGTACTCAACCAGTGAGACTGCCCAACACGAAATATCTGACTATTGAGCAGTGTTCAGTAGATGCTCTCTGACAGTTTAGTCTGGACCCAACCTGTGTTATGTTAGGATGTTTGGTCCACAGCAGTATACATACTCTGTGTAAATAAAGGAGGGAACCCTAATGTATGGATCTGAGTTGTATTTTATCACACCCATCCGTACCTGAGTTCCTACAACTGCTTATTGTTTGTTTTATTAAATTAAATATGAGTTTACCTGCCATCAATGGCTGCTTGCTGAACTGGTTGCCAATTTCATTCCACATGGTGTGACGAAGCAAGCTGGGATAATTTTATTCCCCCTCTTGTTTTGCCATCTGCCTCCTTAAAATTCATTTTTTTCCACTTTTAACTAATTACCATTAACATACATGAGCATAATCCACATTTTCATAAAAGAGAAAGGTTGGCACTCAGTTTTAAGGAATGTAAACCAGATCTAATTTTGTGCTTGGTTTTATGTATGTAATTGATTTTCTAATTTATTTTGACTATTCCTAGTTAGTATCTTTCACTATAGGGCAAAGTCAGTAATTGTTTGATAACTTAAATTCTATTGTTGACACATAAATAAATATAAATTCTGCAATAATTATAAACGTTTGGAAGACGAAATGCTAGTGATATTAAAGTATTTATTTGGCTCTATTTGAAAACATGTTAGCAAAGCCAGTTCTTAATTAATTCCAAAGTAATTAACAGTTCTGTCAAAAGTATTGTTTGCATAACTATATGTGTTAGTTTTATGATTTAAACAAATTATTTGGCCTAACTCTTGCAATAGAGGAAACTTAAAAACATTCTGCCTAACTCATGTACTAAAAGAAACCGTTAAAAGGACTGAATTTTTATATGTATTCAGTTCATTTAATGAGTTAGGTTTTAATTGTAATTTCTGTAAATTAAACTTCGAACTCATTGCATTAACTCAGGGTACCCTCCGCCACACACCGTCAGGTGGCTTGCGGAGTACGGATGTAGATGTAGATGTAGAACAATTTGTAGTTTCAGCACCTATTATTATGGGGATATATAAGGGCCCAATTTTTGGTCCCGAGACAGTCAGTCCACAGCTGAGCTTCAGATGAGGAACCTGTGTTGGTTAGATCAACAACAATGCATCCTTGAAATAAGTGTTACCTAATTAGGCTGTGTGTAAAAACAATGACAGTGACTGTTTCCATACATACCTTTCTGTACTACAGGACTTGTGAACTTTTTGGTTAGGTTTTTTACTGCTAATAGATGTTCAACAGTAAACTACTGTAGCAGTATGTGGATGTTCGCCTGAAAACTATTAATGTGGCTTATCGAAAGTTAAACAATAGTGCACTGGCCATATTAAATGTGTATATGGGGGGTTGTGAAAAGTGAAAGTAAATAACAGTGAAGCACAAGCGTACATCTGTTGGCTACATCAATTACAGCAGACTGCAGTCGCACTTCCACAACCCATATTTCAGCCAGTACGTCGACACCGAGGACAACAAAAGAAGAAACAAAGAAGGTGAACGGCTACAATGGCTAACTCAAATGCTAGTTTCTTTACGTCATTCAATGTAAGGCATAACAGCCTGGATTCAAGGTCTTTAATGTGCTGTTTTACCTCAGTTTCTAAATATGTTCAGAGCATTGCTGGAATCAACCTAAGCCATTATCAGCACTTAAAACTTACTTATCCTTACCATGTGTTCTCCTTCTTGAAGTAGTCTGAGGAACACGAGGTATTTTTCAAGGCCACTAGCAGTTAATTTGCTTGTTAGTAACACTATTAGTAGCCTTCTGTGCAGGCAATTAATCAGGCTGTCCGAACAGGCCTTGGAATACCCAATGGTACTGGCCAACTGCTGTGTCATCCTCAGCCTACTGGTGTCAGTGGAGGTGGATATGAAGGGGCATGTGGGTAGCACACTGCTCTCCTGGATACTGTCAGGTTTCATGACCAGATCATTCCCTCATAATTACTAAGCTAATCATGTGTACATATCCACTTACTCATTCCACATGATTTCAATAAAATACCCATTCAAATGATCCATGCAACATGTAACTAATGAACAACCAGTTCCCTGCAAATGGATAGCTATTGAATTTAGATGAAAATGATACATATGATTCAATGGAAAGTTCTGGATAGTAACAACAGTGTAGAAAAGATAGATTGCTACTATTTACATAGAGGGCACACTGACTTATGGACAGTCACAATGAAAAAGACTGCTAAAAATATAATCTCTTGATTTAAAAAGACTGTAGCAACTACAACACATTCTGTACCAGAATTTCAAGCACCTCTTGTCACACACTGAACTGAGGAATACCTTTCCCATTGTCCTCCCCCTACCTCCTAAAAAGATATTCCACCATCCACCGAACCTATGCAATCTCCCCGTCTGTATCTACTCCATCCCTGCTCCCAACTCCCTGCCTTGTGGCTCATACCCCTGCAATATTTCTAAATGTATGGCCCATCCCATACATCCTCCCACTACCACCTACTCCAGTCCTGGCACAGCCCTCTCCTACCCCATCAAAGGCAGGGCTACCTGTGAAAGCAGCCATGTGATTTACTAACTAAGCTGCACCATTTTCTATGTGGGCATGACAACTAACAAACTTGTCTGTCCACATGAATGGCCACCGCCAAACTGTGCTCAAGAGGCAGCTGGACCACCCAGTTGTCGAGCACACTGCCCAACACGAGGTGCTTCACCTCAGTGACTGCTTCACAACCTGTGCCATCTGGATGCTTCCTACCAACACCAGCTTTTTGAATGGTGCAAGTGGGAACTGTTCCCACAATATCTCTGTTGTTCCCTGGCCTCAACCTTCGCTTTTCCCTGTCCTCTTCCTACTTGTCCACTTCCCTGCTCCCACTCCAGCACTACACATGCGTCTAACCCACAGACAAACCTACTGGTCTTTTCCCGTTCTCTACTTCCCTCCTCTCCCCTCTCCCTCTCCCCTTCCCCCCTCCATCCCCAGCATGGCCTCCTGACTCTACACCTAACAGCCCATCCTGTCTCCACCACATCCCTGCACACTCCCACAGGCAACATATCATCTTTCTCCCCTAAGCAGCTATCCCTGCCCCTCCCTTGCAACTAAACACTTCTCTATGTGGAGAGTAGCAAACCATTCTTTTCACGTTGTTGTTATTATATACAATTGAGTGTTGCGAAAAGCCTGACCACAGACTTCAGATAATGGATAAGGGTAAACCAGTAAAAAAATGCAGAATATTCTACGTTCTAGGGAGTTTACATTAATAAGAACCTGAACTGTGTGTCACATGCTACAGATCTTTTCAAACATCTGAGATCTGCAGCTTCTGCATTACAGATAGTATCATATGTTGAAGACAAAAATATAAAAACAGTTGACTTATTTTTTCCTATTTTTCTACACTTATGTGGCATCATACTCTGAGAAAATTTATCAATGAGGAAAGAAGTATTTGTTGCACAGAGGCACTTACTAAGATTTATGTGTGCCATCCACTCTGGAACATTTGGGTGTACCAACAGTAGCCTTGCAATACATTTACTCTCTTACGAGGTTTGAGATGGAGAGAGGAAGAGAAGATAGCTAAGTATAAATCACAGTGTGCATGAAAAAACCTTAAGAAATCATTAACTGGTCAGCATGTCACCATATTTTCTGCTGCAAATATGTACTGTAATTGTAAAACTGTCTCACAGTGAAAGGCAGTGCTTGGTTTGTGATGATACACGATACTGGTACCTTTGACAAAAAAGAGTGTTAAAATAATGTTTTATGATTGGCGATTTATCTGGTAATAAACATGCGACCAGTCACTTTTTTATGAATTATTCAACCACGAATATGTTTTCAAGCCACCTCAGGCTCATCATCAGATGGAGGTGTTACAAGAACATTATGTTGTGGGCCAAGATGAGATAGATGCAGTGCTGGTGCTGCTGGCAGAAATGATAGAAATTTAGTAATAGGTGACAAAATGTTTATGAACCTGAAAGTTTTTTTATGTTTTAGGTACTTTCAGGTTTGTAAACATTTCATCACTGATTACTAAATTTCTGTCATTTTCCCAGCAGCACCAATACTGCATCTAGCTACACTTGGTCCACAACATAATGTTCTTGTAACGTCTCCATCTGATGATGAGCCTGTAGTGGCTCGAAAACACGTTCATGGTTGAATAAATTGTAAAAAAGAAAGTGGCTGCATATTTATTACATGATAACTTACCAGTTTAAATCATAGTTGCAGTTCGTCATCCACAATGGATCTACTGAAATGTTTTAAGATGTCTAAATTTCAAAAGGTTCACCCCTGAAGGCTACAGTACTAGAATCTTTTCTTTTGCTAATCAAGCACTGATAAGAGGTAACAGTTATGATCCACAGAACATGCTAATAACTACCTAACTAAGAAACTATATCTTTATTCCACACAAAATAAGTAGGTAAACATTTTTTAAAAAATTGTTAATCACTGTCCTTTGAGTAATTCTTAAATTTCAGGTATTTTAACAATAAACCATTTTACCTTGAGCCAGGATGATGCAGATGAAGGCCATTTGGGATCATAGCTTCTAATAACTCCTGAATCTCTTTGAAGAGATGGAATTTCTCCTTCAGTGCCCGAAGCGGCATATCGTGTTGTGTAATGATTGTATGCGAAGAAATCTGCTGTACCTGAAAACAAGATTAAACTGGAATAAACACTGTTGATTTTTAAGAGGAACATTTTTATCATGTTTCACACTGCTTAATCCAAAATGCAAAATGCCATAAAATATAGTTGTTATCCCACAAATATGTAAACTACTTTCTTGAGATCATTCTATGATAAATGTAATGCACAAGCAAATAAAAATTAGATTCTGAGTTGGTTCATTTATTTGTATTTGCATAACATCTAGAAGCTGTTGCTAAAGCATAATGACAGTTGTGTAGGTGGTCTGAAACATACTCCTTCCTGATCCACAGAATGAATGCATGTGTGAGTGAATAATGTAAACAGATATTTTTTCCCCTTTCACTGAGAAATAAAACATAAAGTTCATTTTTCAGTCCAGTTATTATCTTATTATCTAATTTTGGGAATTATCCATTTAATCTGGTTCATACACATCACCTCTAATCACCATTGTACAGCATTCTACCAGAATTGACATGAAATGTAAGTAGCCTAGGGGAAACTAAACTCCAAAGTTATATTTTATGACCCTATCCTGTACAAATATGCAGGTAAAATGAACTAAAAGTAAAACAGAAACTCATGTAAATGCAGCTGGATAAGTAACCCATCAGTCATAAAGCCATATAAAGTGGAAAAGGGGTGCAAAAGAAACTGGATATGTAACCCATAAACTCAACATAATTATATTCACAATGAAAGGTCTGGCATATGCAAATGAGGGTGTAATGATTGTGAAGTATCATATATATGCCAGACTGGCAGAATGTTTGAGACTAGGTTCAATGAACACAGGCCAACTAAGAAAGACCAGGCTAAACAGAATTACATGTTTTCTGAGCATCTTTAGTCAAGTGGACACTAATCCCCCACACTAGAAATCTTGAGAACACTGCACCTTGCCCAGAAGGAGAGAAAGCTGCAGCTGCTCGAGGAGCTGGAAATTGTTAAGTATCTGTATGCTGATAGGACAAGTCGCTGAACGGTCAGCCGATTAGCAGAAATAAAGTACATTATGATACAATGCTACCAGTGTTTGGAGTGTTGCTTTAATGATATCTTTATTTTATGTCGATAGCACTATTTTTTAAATTGTTTGTTTTGTTATCAGGCAAGTTAGAGGCATTACATTTCAAGGTGGGCTTTTCAATGGCCTTATTTTATCATAAGTGACTTTACTTTTTTGTATTTTATGTCTTATGTTTCTTTATTTTAATGGCTAAAAATAGGCTTTTGTCTCTAGTTTGCAACATTTATGATTGCCCCTGATCCTGATGCCTTGATGTTTGGGTCTGTTGATCTTGAATGCATGTACTGTGTGTGTACTTTAAAATTTAGCTATTTTATCCTGTACCACAGAACTTTGATGACATATTTTGGATCCCTGTTTATCATGTCACCATTTTACATATTTTTTCTGCTTGATGTAGGGGTACCTTAATGTAATTTTGGTTAGATGAGATTGCAATGCTTTACATATATACATATTAATCTATTTGTTTTATACAGATCTACATTTCATAGATGTGCCTTACACCAGTCTTGAATGCCAGCTGGGCACCTTTTGCCACATTGTACATGGTGTTTGCATCCTGGTCGGTCACAGTAATATTTGTGTTCATGCCAAACGGACATTACTGGGTGTTATGCAGCTCATACCACATTTATTTTGTGAGCGTGGTCCTTTTCTGTGCTGCTGTGGTGGAGTTGACTGGTGTGCTTAAAGTAACATGTGATAGCTTCTGAAATTTTTCTGCGCCTTCTTGTATCTCCTTGAACAGAAACTGATGGTTTTCTTTTGTTTTAACGAGGTCCACTTTCCATTTTATATGTTTTATGATGGATGGGTTACATATCTAATTACTTTTGCATCCATTCTCCATTTTATATGGATGGATTACATATTCAGCTACTTTTATGAAGTTTCTACAGTTATTTTACCTGCACAGTCACACAAGATAAGTCCATGCCCCTTCCTCTATATGTTTATAATAGATTGTTTTATAGACAATCTGATGATATCTTGAAAGGGAGAAATGCATTGTTAATATTAAATAACTTTGCAACCAAGACTGTTTTTATTTTGAAATAATTCAAAACCGATTGATATACCACACCACTACAATTGAGCAGGAAAAATATTATATTGTTAACGAGATATGTAGAACCAACTCCAGAGAAAGAATGGATACGAAATCCAAGGATTGGGGGCAGGAGTTGTGCAAGAATGGACGAGTATATTGTTTAGGTTCAGTGGATGGTGGAATACCACTGTGAGAGGGGTGGGAAGGATAGTGGGCAGGGCATTTCTCATTTCCTAATGCATCCCCTGCTCCCAATCCCTTACCTCATGGCTCATACCCCTGTAATATACCTAAATTCAAGACCTGTCTCACACATCCTCCAATGACCATCTACTCCAGTCTGGTCACTAACATCACCTATTTCATCAAAGTCAGGGCTACCTGTGAAACCAGTCTACAAGCTAAGCTGCAACCACTGTGCAGCATTCTATGTGGGCATGACAAACAACAAGCTGTCTGTCTGCACGAATGACCACCAACAAACTGTGGCCAAGAAACAAGTGGACCACCCTGTTGCTGAACACACTGCAAAACATGACATCCATCATTTCAATGACTGCTTCACAGCCTGTGCCATATGGATCCCCCCCACCAACACCAGCTTTTCTGAACTGAGCATGCAGAAGCTTTCCTTGCAATACATTCTATGTTCCCATAACCCTCCTGGCCTCAACCTTCATTAGTCACTGTCCTCATCCATCCAGCCCCTTCCCTGTTCCCATTCCAGCACTACACAGGTGTCATTCCACCACCACACCCAGTCTTTTTATTTTTCTCTCCTTTTCCACAACTTCCCCCCCCCCTCCCCCCTCCTCCCCCTCCCTGTCCATCTCTCCCCTGCCCTCTGTTTGAACTGCAGCAATTCACTGTCTGCCACCCCGACCATACTATCCCTCCCCCTTTCCGCTGCAGCCATCTCCTTACCCCCACCCAGTCGCCATTCCCATCATGCACTGATGCTGCTGCTTGCAGTGTGGTTTCAGTTGCCTGAGACTGCAGTCAGGTGTGTGAGTTGCATTTGTGTGTGTGTGTGTGTGTGTGTGTATTGTTGATGAAGGCCTTAATGGCTGAAAGCTTTAAATGTGAGAGTCTTTTTGTTGTGCCTATCTGTGACACAGCATGTCATGGTGAAATACAAATAAAATTGTTTTGCGCCATTCCATTCTTGTTTCACAATGACAAGCCCATACCTATTCCTTCATTAATGTTCAGCTAACACAGTGATAAACTGAACAATAGAAAATCCAGGATGGAATGTAACAGTATTATGAAAAGGGTAGTTGTTACTCACCATATAGCAGAGATGCTGAGTCACAGATAGGCATGAAAAAAAGACTGTCAGAAAGTGAGCTTTTGGCAGACAAGGCATTCATCAAAAATAAATAAACACACACACACACACACACACACACACACACAAATGCAACTTGCTCCACTTGTGTGTGTGTTTTTTGTTTATTTCTGATGAATTCCTTGTTGGCCAGAAGCTTGTCTTCTGTCAGTCTTTTTGTTGCGCCTATCTGTGACACAGTACCTCTGCTATATGATGAGTAGCAACTAACCCTTTCACAATACTTTTACAGTAA
Organism: Schistocerca piceifrons; assembly: GCF_021461385.2. Lineage (NCBI taxonomy): Eukaryota > Metazoa > Arthropoda > Insecta > Orthoptera > Acrididae > Schistocerca > Schistocerca piceifrons. The sequence continues at coordinate 13,878,338 of NC_060145.1, read as the reverse complement.
TAAATTGCATTGTCATAAGTCCATTTGAGCAGCAGTAATATAAAATAAACAGTAAGCTAGGTCAGAAAAAATTACAAGCCTTGTAAGAAAATCACCCACGTAATGAACTAGCAGCACAATCATACAATGAGGCTGCTGCCTATGAGATAATGTGTAAATGAAGAAGTGGCTGGTGGGGTTCTGATGCTTCTGCACTGTTTAGTGGTTTGAGTGGGTCATTCCTGTGGGGTAACACCTGTCTGTGGCAACAGAGGAATGTGATGAAAGTTTATTTCATCATTGTTTAATTAACCTGTGCTTTAGTACATATTATGTGAGTTTATTTCATCATAGCTTAATTAAACTGATCTTAAACCATTATTTTGCTCTTACATGTTCACTTTGGTAACGTAAAGACAGCTGTTCCTTACATGTGTCAAGGGTTAAAGAAAATAATATCTGAGCCACAACACTTCAGATTTGCACACCAAAAATCCTTACAGGATAGAGCTGTTCTGAAAAACTGTGATAATTTTGATCTCAAACTATACATGAACACACCTTTAATCCAAGAGCAACACTGATAATGGATTCATAATATATTTAGTCTGGAATTTAATGAACCTTATACTCAGCTATGAACACAAAAGCATTACTATTACATGTATTAAAAGCAGAATTGAAGGACATAATCAGTAGCAACTTATTTTTTTGCTTCAGAAGAAACCACTAAGCTATTACAAAATTCTCTTGACCTAATAAATAACATAAGAGTCCAATGCAGAAAGTATATTTCTGAAAGCTGCCATGACCTTATATCCTCAAAATCAAATTTTGATAGCATTTAAATGTATGAACAAAATCATAATCATGAAAGGAGCCTAAAAGCAATTGTGCATTTCATGCAATGACTGTAATGCAATGTGAATTTGAATATAACACATAAATGAATGTATCACTAACTCTTAACATATCCCATCAATGAGTTAGTTTGTGTAATACTGTCGTATAAGAACAAATTCTCTTTCTCCAAACAGATTATGTGTCACATTGGTTGTATACAGCAGGTTAGAACTGTGAGCCAGGCATAAATTTTAAATGAGTCATAGAACTACCAAGATAACCAAATCATGGTCTGACTCATTGCTGGTCTATACAGACTTTCACTATTCAAGTTAGGAGGACTACTTCATACTGGTTGGTACCACTGCTTAAGTGCTGTAATGGGTGGCATACAGTTCTTTGTTAGAGATGTATGGTAATGTAGTGACCTGAAGATTGACTGAGAAATCACAAGCAACAATTTACTGTCACAGAGAGATGTGTTTTGTCTTTTGTAAGCTCTTTGTATTGTGTTTGGCACATTCTCTTGTGACCCAGCAACACTGCAAGCTGTATGTGCTGTCACAGTGGATGAGCACATCAGTCACAAAATCCTACAGTGGTGACCCAAGAGGGAACACGAGGAAATGACAGACCAACTTGGAAGTGTCAGCGTTAGACAAGAGGACATAAATGAGGTATAGCAAACACGATACATCACTGCAGCAAGTACTTCCACTGACCAGCAACCACTGATTCATCTGTTTCTTGAACAAGATAGGGCCACATGCCCAGTCAAACTGCAGGTATTCTGAACATCTAGACCAGAACTCAGGGTCATGGAAGCTGATAGCATTTCTTGCCAATATGGTATTTAGTCATAATAGAGGGAAACATTCCACGTAGGAAATAAATATCTAAAAACAAAGATGATTTGACTTACTAAATGAAAGTGCTGGCAGGTCGACAGACACACAACCAACCACAAACATACACACAAAATTCAAGCTTTCGCAACAAACTGTTGTCTCATCAGGAAAGAGGGAAGGAGAGGGAAAGACGAAAGGAAGTGGGTTTTAAGGGAGAGGGTAAGGAGTCATTCCAATCCCGGGAGCGGAAAGACTTACCTTAGGGGGAAAAAAGGACGGGTATACACTCGCACACACACACACACACACACATATCCATCCACACATATACAGACACAAGCAGACATATTTAAAGACAAAGACTCTGGGCAGAGATGTCAGTTGAGGCAGAAGTGCAGAGGCAAAGATGTTGTTGAATGACAGGTGAGGTATGAGTGGCGGCAACTTGAAATTAGCGGAGATTGAGGCCTGGTGGATAATGGGAAGAGAGGATATATTGAAGAGCAAGTTCCCATCTCCGGAGTTTGGATAGGTTGGTGTTAGTGGGAAGTATCCAGATAACCCGGACGGTGTAACACTGTGCCAAGATGTGCTGGCCGTGCACCAAGGCATGTTTAGCCACAGCGTGATCCTCATTACCAACAAACACTGTCTGCCTGTGTCCATTCATACGAATGGACAGTTTGTTGCTGGTCATTCCCGCATAGAATGCGTCACAGTGTAGGCAGGTCAGTTGGTAGATCACGTGGGTGCTTTCACACGTAGCTCTGCCTTTGATCGTGTACACCTTCCGGGTTACAGGACTGGAGTAGGTGATGGTGGGAGGGTGCATGGGACAGGTTTTACACCGGGGGCAGTTACAAGGGTAGGAGCCAGAGGGTAGGGAAGGTGGTTTGGGGATTTCATAGGGATGAACTAAGAGGTTATGAAGGTTAGGTGGATGCCGGAAAGACACTCTTGATGGAGTGGGGAGGATTTCATGAAGGATGGATCTCATTTCAGGGCAGGATTTGAGGAAGTCGTATCCCTGCTGGAGAGCCACATTCAGAATCTGATCCAGTCCTGGAAAGTATCCTGTCACAAGTGGGGCACTTTTGTGGTTCTTCTGTGGGAGGTTCTGGGTTTCTGAGGATGAGGAAGTGGCTCTGGTTATTTGCTTCTGTACCAGGTCGGGAGGGTAGTTGCGGGATGCGAAAGCTGTTGTCAGGTTGTTGGTGTAATGCTTCAGGGATTCCGGACTGGAGCAGATTTGTTTGCCACAAAGACCTAGGCTGTAGGGAAGGGACCGTTTGATATGGAATGGGTGGCAGCTGTCGTAATGGAGGTACTGTTGCTTGTTGGTGGGTTTGATGTGGACGGACGTGTGAAGCTGGCCATTGGACAGGTGGAGGTCAACATCAAGGAAAATGGCATGGGATTTGGAGTACGACCAGGTGAATCTGATGGAACCAAAGGAGTTGAGGTTGGAGAGGAAATTCTGGAGTTCTTCTTCACTGTGAGTCCAGATCATGAAGATGTCATCAATAAATCTGTACCAAACTTTGGGTTGGCAGGTATGGGTAACCAAGAAGGCTTCCTCTAAGCAACCCATGAATAGGTTGGCGTACGAAGGGGCCATCCTGGTACCCATGGCTGTTCCCTTTAATTGTTGGTATGTCTGGCCTTCAAAAGTGAAGTTGTGGGTCAGGATGAAGTTGGCTAAGGTAATGAAGAAAGAGGTTTTAGGTAGGGTGGCAGGTGAACGGCGTGAAAGGAAGTGCTCCATCGCAGCGAGGCCCTGGACGTGCGGGATATTTGTGTATAAGCAAGTGGCATCAATGGTTACAAGGATGGTTTCTGGGGGTAACGGATTGGGTAAGGATTCCAGGCGTTCGAGAAAGTGGTTGGTGTCTTTGATGAAGGATGGGAGACTGCACGTAATGGGTTGAAGGTGTTGATCTACATAGGCAGAGATACGTTCTGTGGGGGCTTGGTAACCAGCTACAATGGGGCGGCCGGGATGATTGGGTTTGTGAATTTTAGGAAGAAGGTAGAAGGTAGGGGTGCGGGGTGTCGGTTGGGTCAGGAGGTCGATGGAGTCAGGTGAAAGGTTTTGTAGGGGGCCTAAGGTTCTGAGGATTCCTTGAAGCTCCGCCTGGACATCAGGAATGGGATTACCTTGGCAAACTTTGTATGTGGTGTTGTCTGAAAGCTGACGCAGTCCCTCAGCCACATACTCCCGACGATCAAGTACCACGGTCGTGGAACCCTTGTCCGCCGGAAGAATGATGATGGACCGGTCAGCCTTCAGATCACGGATAGCCTGGGCTTCAGCAGTGGTGATGTTGGGAGTAGGATTAAGGTTTTTTAAGAAGGACTGAGAGGCAAGACTGGAAGTCAGAAATCCCTGGAAGGTTTGGAGAGGGTGATTTTGAGGAAGAGGAGGTGGGTCCCGCTGTGACGGAGGATGGAACTGTTCCAGGCAGGGTTCAATTTGGATAGTGTCTTGGGGAGTTGGATCATTAGGGGTAGGATTAGGATCATTTTTCTTCGTGGCAAAGTGATACTTCCAGCAGAGAGTCCGAGTGTAGGACAGTAAACCTTTGACGAGGGCCCGTTTGGTTGAATCTGGGAGTGGGGCTGAAGGTGAGGCCTTTGGATAGGACAGAGGTTTCGGATTGGGAGAGAGGTTTGGAGGAAAGGTTAACTACTGAATTAGGGTGTTGTGGTGCCAGATTGTGTTGCTTGGAATTTTGAGGTTTTGGAGGGAGTGGAGCTGGAAGTGGGAGACTGAGCAGATGGGAGAGACTGGGTTTGTGTGCAATGAGAGGTGGTTGAGGTTTGCTGGAAAGGTTGTGAAGGGTGAGTGAGTTGCCTTTCCGGAGGTGGGAAACCAGGAGGTTGGATAGTTTTTTGAGGTGAAGGGTGGCATGCTGATCTAATTTGCGGTTGGCCTGTAGGGGGATGCTCTGAATAGCCGGTGTGGATGTGGGAGAGGAAAGATTGAGGACTTTTATTAAGGATAGGAGTTGACGGGTGTGTTCATTGGCTGAGTTGATGTGTAGGTGAAGGATTAGGTGGGTGAGGGCAATGGATTGTTCAGTTTGGAACTGGTATAGGGACTGATGGAAAGAAGGGTTGCAGCCAGAGATGGGAACTTTAAGTGTGAGGCCTTTGGGGGTTATGCCAAATGTCAGACAAGCCTGAGAAAATAAAATATGAGAGCGTAATCCGGCTAGGGTGAAGGTATGTTTGCGGAGGGGATGTAAATAAAACTTAATGGGGTCGTTGTGGGGGTGTTGTGAGGGTGACATGGTATTAGAAGGTGGAAAGTGTAACATGAGGTTGAAATGAAAATGAAAGATAAAAATATATGGGGAGAGATAAGGGTGAACTAGAAAGTAACTGGAGATCTGGTATGGAAAAAGGCGAAAAACTGTTGGGGTAGTTGATCCTGTGGTGAACTTGGGTTGGTAGACAGCGATGTGCATGAAGGTTAGGTGGTTGTGTTGCCGCTAAAACACGTTAAAGGACGGAGAAATTCGGGAAAATTTCGAAAACATGTGTAAATGTATTAAAAGGAGTGGTGTTGTGGTGAAAGATTACGAAAATGGGGCTAACAAATGTGAATAATGACGTTAAAACCTGTGGGGAGCGGCTAAAAATGATCAGTGATGTGCGAAAAACGGAAGTGGAAATAAAGTCAAAGTTATTAGAACTAGCCGAAATGGTTGTTTAATACGTGAAAGCAGCTGTTATTGAACTAGAAACGGTGGATTTCATAGCAGCGGTAGTGTTGAAAGCGGAAAATAAAAATTATTTGGTTTTGGTTTGGAAGTGGGTAACGTATTATTGAGTATATATAGGCAGGATAAAATTGTATTGCGGTAAAAAGTGGAAGGTGAATACAAAGTGAGACTACTGGTGAAAACAGAAAGAGAAAATAAAGAGAAAATAAGACGACAGGAAAGATTTCGAAATGTAACAGCGACAATAATGAACGTAATTGTTGGGTTCAAATTAATGATATGGTTATAATAGAGGGAAACATTCCACGTAGGAAATAAATATCTAAAAACAAAGATGATTTGACTTACCAAATGAAAGTGCTGGCAGGTCGACAGACACACAAACAACCACAAACATACACACAAAATTCAAGCTTTTGCAACAAACTGTTGCCTCTTCAGGAAAGAGGGAAGGAGAGGGAAAGACGAAAGGAAGTGGGTTTTAAGGGAGAGGGTAAGGAGTCATTCCAATCCCGGGAGCGGAAAGACTTACCTTAGGGGGAAAAAAGGACGGGTATACACTCGCACACACACACACACACACACATATCCATCCACACATATACAGACACAAGCAGACATATTTAAAGACAAAGACTCTGGGCAGAGATGTCAGTTGAGGCAGAAGTGCAGAGGCAAAGATATTGTTGAATGACAGGTGAGGTATGAGTGGCGGCAACTTGAAATTAGCGGAGATTGAGGCCTGGTGGATAATGGGAAGAGAGGATATATTGAAGAGCAAGTTCCCATCTCCGGAGTTTGGATAGGTTGGTGTTAGTGGGAAGTATCCAGATAACCCGGACGGTGTAACACTGTGCCAAGATGTGCTGGCCGTGCACCAAGGCATGTTTAGCCACAGCGTGATCCTCATTACCAACAAACACTGTCTGCCTGTGTCCATTCATACGAATGGACAGTTTGTTGCTGGTCATTCCCGCATAGAATGCGTCACAGTGTAGGCAGGTCAGTTGGTATATCACGTGGGTGCTTTCACACGTAGCTCTGCCTTTGATTGTGTACACCTTCCGGGTTACAGGACTGGAGTAGGTGGTGGTGGGAGGGTGCATGGGACAGGTTTTACACTGGGGGCGGTTACAAGGGTAGGAGCCAGAGGGTAGGGAAGGTGGTTTGGGGATTTCATAGGGATGAACTAAGAGGTTACGAAGGTTAGGTGGACGGCGGAAAGACACTCTTGGTGGAGTGGGGAGGATTTCATGAAGGATGGATCTCATTTCAGGGCAGGATTTGAGGAAGTCGTATCCCTCCTGGAGAGCCACATTCAGAATCTGATCCAGTCCCGGAAAGTATCCTGTCACAAGAGGGGCACTTTTGTGGTTCTTCTGTGGGAGGTTCTGGGTTTGAGAGGATGAGGAAGTGGCTCTGGTTATTTGCTTCTGTACCAGGTCGGGAGGGTAGTTGCGGGATGCGAAAGCTGTTGTCAGGTTGTTGGTGTAATGCTTCAGGGATTCCGGACTGGAGCAGATTTGTTTGCCACGAAGACCTAGGATGTAGGGAAGGGACCGTTTGATGTGGAATGGGTGGCAGCTGTCGTAATGGAGGTACTGTTGCTTGTTGGTGGGTTTGATGTGGACGGACATGTGGAGCTGGCCATTGGACAGGTGGAGGTCAACATCAAGGAAAATGGCATGGGATTTGGAGTACGACCAGGTGAATCTGATGGAACCAAAGGAGTTGAGGTTGGAGAGGAAATTCTGGAGTTCTTCTTCACTGTGAGTCCAGATCATGAAGATGTCATCAATAAATCTGTACCAAACTTTGGGTTGGCAGGCCTGGGTAACCAAGAAGGCTTCCTCTAAGCGACCCATGAATAGGTTAGCGTACGAAGGGGCCATCCTGGTACCCATGGCTGTTCCCTTTAATTGTTGGTATGTCTGGCCTTCAAAAGTGAAGAAGTTGTGGGTCAGGATGAAGCTGGCTAAGGTAATGAGGAAAGAGGTTTTAGGTAGGGTGGCAGGTGATCGGCGTGAAAGGAAGTGCTCCATCGCAGCGAGGCCCTGGACGTGCAGGATATTTGTGTATAAGGAAGTGGCATCAATGGTTACAAGGATGGTTTCTGGGGGTAACGGATTGGGTAAGGATTCCAGGCATTCGAGAAAGTGGTTGGTGTCTTTGATGAAGGATGGGAGACTGCACGTAATGGGTTGAAGGTGTTGATCTACGTAGGCAGAGATACATTCTGTGGGGGCTTGGTAACCAGCTACAATGGGGTGGCCGGGATGATTGGGTTTGTGAATTTTAGGAAGAAGGTAGAAGGTAGGGGTGCGGAGTGTCGGTGGGGTCAGGAGGTTGATGGAGTCAGGTGAAAGGTTGTGTAGGGGGCCTAAGGTTCTGATGATTCCTTGAAGCTCTGCCTGGACATCAGGAATGGGATTACCTTGGCAAACTGTGTATGTGGTGTTGTCTGAAAGCTGACGCAGTCCCTCAGCCACATACTCTCGACGATCAAGTACCACGGTCGTGGAACCCTTGTCCGCCAGAAGAATGATGATGGACCGGTCAGCCTTCAGATCACGGATAGCCTGGGCTTCAGCAGTGGTGATGTTGGGAGTAGGATTAAGGTTTTTTAAGAAGGACTGAGAGGCAAGACTGGAAGTCAGAAATTCCTGGAAGGTTTGGAGAGGGTGATTTTGAGAAAGAGGAGGTGGGTCCCGCTGTGACGGAGGACGGAACTGTTCCAGGCAGGGTATGAAAAAAGGCGAAAAACTGTTGGTTAAGTTGATACCAGATCTCCAGTTACTTTCTAGTTCACCCTTATCTCTCCCCATATATTTTTATCTTTCATTTTCATTTCAACCTCATGTTACACTTTCCACCTTCTAATACCATGTCACCCTCACAACACCCCCACAACGACCCCAATAAGTTTTATTTACATTCCCTCCGCAAACATGCCTTCACCCTAGCCAGATTACGCTCGCATATTTTATATTCTCAGGCTTGTCTGACATTTGGCATAACCCCCAAAGGCCTCACACCTAAAGTTCCCATCTCTGGCTGCAACCCTTCTTTCCATCAGTCCCTATACCAGTTCCAAACTGAACAATCCATTGCCCTCACCCACCTAATCCTTCACCTACACATCAACTCAGCCAATGAACACACCCGTCAACTCCTATCCTTAATAAAAGTCCTCAATCTTTCCTCTCCCACATCCACACCGGCTATTCAGAGCATCCTCCTACAGGCCAACCGCAAATTAGATCAGCATGCCATCCTTCATCTCAAAAAACTATCCAATCTCCTGGTTTCCCACCTCCGGAAAGGCAACTCACTCACCCTTCACAACCTTTCCAGCAAACCTCAACCACCTCTCATTGCACACAAACCCAGTCTCTCCCATCTACTCAGTCTCCCACTTCCAGCTCCACTCCCTCCAAAACCTCAAAATTCCAAGCAACACAATCTGGCACCACAACACCCTAATTCAGTAGTTAACCTTTCCTCCAAACCTCTCTCCAATCCGAAACCTCTGTCCTATCCAAAGGCCTCACCTTCAGCCCCACTCCCAGATTCAACCAAACAGCCCTCGTCAAAGATTTGCTGTCCTACACTCGGACTCTCTGCTGGAAGTATCACTTTGCCACGAAGAAAAATGATCCTAATCCTACCCCTAATGATCCAACTCCCCAAGACACTATCCAAATTGAACCCTGCCTGGAACAGTTCCGTCCTCCGTCACAGCGGGACCCACCTCCTCTTCCTCAAAATCACCCTCTCCAAACCTTCCAGGAATTTCTGACTTCCAGCCTTGCCTCTCAGTCCTTCTTAAAAAACCTTAATCCTACTCGCAACATCACCGCTGCTGAAGCCCAGGCTATCCGTGATATGAAGGCTGACCGGTCCATCATCATTCTTCCGGCGGACAAGGGTTCCACAACCGTTGTACTTGTTCGTCGGAGTATGTGGCTGAGGGACTGCGTCAGCTTTCAGACAACACCACATACACAGTTTGCCAAGGTAATCCCATTCCTGATGTCCAGGCAGAGCTTCAAGGACTCCTCAGAACCTTAGGCCCCCTACAAAAGCTTTCACCTGACTCCATCAACCTCCTGACCCCACCGACACTCCGCACCCCTACCTTCTACCTTCTTCCTAAAATTCACAAACCCAATCATCCCGGCCACCCCATTGTAGCTGGTTACCAAGCCCCCACAGAACGTATCTCTGCCTACGTAGATCAACACCTTCAACCCAATACGTGCAGTCTCCCATCCTTCATCAAAGACACCAACCACTTTCTCGAACGCCTAGAATCCTTACCCAATCCGTTACCTCCAGAAACCATCCTTGTAACCATTGATGCCACTTCCTTATACACAAATATCCTGCACGTCCAGGGCCTCGCTGCGATGGAGCACTTCCTTTCACGCCGTTCACCTGCCACCCTACCTAAAACCTCTTTCTTCATTACCTTAGCCAGCTTCATCCTGACCCACAACTTCACTTTTGAAGGCCAGACATACCAACAATTAAAGGGAACAGCCATGGGTACCAGGATGGCCCCTTCGTGCGCCAACCTATTCACGGGTCGCTTAGAGGAAGCCTTCTTGGTTACCCAGGCCTGCCAACCCAAAGTTTGGTACAGATTTATTGATGACATCTTCATGATCTGGACTCACAGTGAAGAAGAACTCCAGAATTTCCTCTCCAACCTCAACTCCTTTGGTTCCATCAGATTCACCTGGTCGTACTCCAAATCCCATGCCACTTTCCTTGATGTTGACCTCCACCTGTCCAATGGCCAGCTTCACACGTCCGTCCACATCAAACCCACCAACAAGCAACAGTACCTCCATTACGACAGCTGCCACCCATTCCACATCAAACGGTCCCTTCCCTACAGCCTAGGTCTTCGTGGCAAACGAATCTGCTCCAGTCCGGAATCCCTGAAGCATTACACCAACAACCTGACAACAGCTTTCGCATCCCGCAACTACCCTCCCGACCTGGTACAGAAGCAAATAACCAGAGCCACTTCCTCATCCTCTCAAACCCAGAACCTCCCATAGAAGAACCACAAAAGTGCCCCACTTGTGACAGGATACTTTCCGGGACTGGATCTGATTCTGAATGTGGCTCTCCAGCAGGGATACGACTTCCTCAAATCCTGCCCTGAAATGAGATCCATCCTTCATGAAATCCTCCCCACTCCACCTAGAGTGTCTTTCCGCCGTCCACCTAACCTTCGTAACCTCTTAGTTCATCCCTATGAAATCCCCAAACCACCTTCCCTACCCTCTGGCTCCTACCCTTGTAACCGCCCCCAGTGTAAAACCTGTCCCATGCACCCTCCCACCACCACCTACTCCAGTCCTGTAACCCGGAAGGTGTACACGATCAAAGGCAGAGCTACGTGTGAAAGCACCCACGTGATCTACCAACTGACCTGCCTACACTGTGACGCATTCTATGTGGGAATGACCAGTAACAAACTGTCCATTCGTTTGAATGGACACAGGCAGACAGTGTTTGTTGGTAATGAGGATCACCCTGTGGCTAAACATGCCTTGGTGCACGGCCAGCACATCTTGGCACAGTGTTACACCGTCCGGGTTATCTGGATACTTCCCACTAACACCAACCTATCCAAACTCCGGAGATGGGAACTTGCTCTTCAATATATCCTCTCTTCCCATTATCCACCAGGCCTCAATCTCTGCTAATTTCAAGTTGCCGCCACTCATACCTCACCTGTCATTCAACAACATCTTTGCCTCTGCACTTCTGCCTCAACTGACATCTCTGCCCAGAGTCTTTGTCTTTAAATATGTCTGCTTGTGTCTGTATATGTGTGGATGGATATGTGTGTGTGTGTGTGTGTGTGTGTGTGTGTGTGTGTGTGTGTGCGCGAGTGTATACCCGTCCTTTTTTCCCCCTAAGGTAAGTCTTTCCGCTCTTGGGATTGGAATGACTCCTTACCCTCTCCCTTAAAACCCACTTCCTTTCGTCTTTCCCTCTCCTTCCCTCTTTCCTGATGAGACAACAGTTTGTTGCGAAAGCTTGAATTTTGTGTGTATGTTTGTGGTTGTTTGTGTGTCTGTCGACCTGCCAGCACTTTCATTTGGTAAGTCAAATCATCTTTGTTTTTACAATATGGTATTTACAATGACACAGCTCCAGTTCACTATGTCATTGAACATTTAAAAGACTTGCAGACCGTACAGGTAAAGGAGAATTTACTTATATGCATTGAAAATTTGCTTACCTAATAAAACAGTCCACACCTACTCCATAGTTTGGATTACAGAGGTTATTATGTTACAGAAATCAGATGAGGGAAGTGAGCCAACCAAACAACCCTTGCTAGAACTTCATTCAATGGCAGGTTCGGATCTGTTGCATGAGAGATCAGTGAGAATGATTTGGTTATAAAGGCTTCCTGATATCAAGAGAATGATACTAGCCAGGGACACAGAATTGCCTCTAAGTGTTGACAGAAAAGCAGAGGCCATTTCTGCTAGTCTACAATTCAATATTTGCAGCACTGTGCTAGAACTGATGTGGCTGATGGGCCTGAATCAAGTGTTTCAGAGGCAGTTATATGTTCTGGCCCATACCAGACATTCGACTGGATGCTCTGACAAATTCCACAGAGCAAGCTGGCAGGGATCTTTCAGGCAGTCAGCACATAAGTTGTGCCACCACAGAATAGGTAATGTTTGGAGGACACAAAAACTAGCAGAAGGTGTCAAGCCCCAATCAAGCAGTATAAATTCAGGACAAATAAGCATAAGGATTATTGGTTTTGGTTTCACCAATGTTTAGGAGACAGGGCATGCAAGTGCACGACCCCTCTACAAATATCCAAACTCCCTTGATGGACTTTAAAGGGCGCTACACACCATGGTGCTGCATTTTTCAGTCACCCCTCCCCCCTTCACCTGCTGTGACTACTGTGCTGAGTATTCTGATGACATCCATAACTGAAAAATTACACAGTGTGCTTTCAGGCACAAAGCACAAGATGATTTAAGTGGAGAAACCACTGTGTCATTTTCCTGCACATAGCACTGAACAGGTGAATTGGTCTAATTCTGGGAGGTCTCAGTTTTCTTGGCCCTAGTGCACAGAACAGCAAGACAACAGTTTTTTTTTCAGATAGCAAAATATGGGTGCACAGAATCATAAATTTGAACCTGTACACAGAGCACAATCAATCAATGTACAGCTTCATTGCATTACTTTCGCATCTGGCTGCAAGAACCTCATCTTTGAGGAGCTATGATTTTATTTTGGTGATACAACCATTAGGCCTAATGTGCCTGTTTAAAATCCACAAAGAATTGGTTTCATGAGTGCACTGGGTGTATCTTGTCCTTATCGTGGACATGTATTCAAGAACAAAGTTTTAGGCGGACACAGGTTCAGACCTAGGTGTGCCACTGATAAGTCATTTGGAACCGATCAGTCTGTTGGCTCCACTACATCTCACAGCAGCAAACAATTCAGACATCACAGCATACAGCAAGAATATCATGACATTAGACGTTTGCTTAAACAAACAATTTGAGAGGAATTTCTTGGTAGGGGGATGTCAGTGACACCATTTTGGGAATGGATTCTTTACACCATTTCAAACTGGCCATGGACTTCAACAGAGGAACACTGCAGAGACTGTTGCAGCGGTCACAGCTGCAGAGTATGCAGGAGATCTGAAGTATATTTTGGATGAGTTTCCTTGAATAACATCAACGACAGATGCAAAGAGCACGGCCAGACACAACACACTGCACTTCACTTGCACTTCAGTAGGTCTTCTGGTAGTGACCATACCCTGATGGCCAGCACCTAAGCTTATCCATAAATTTTTGTGGCACCAACTGATGTTGAAAAGATGGCCCTCACCATGCAATTTGGATTATTTGAGTACCATTATATTGCATAAGGGTTGAAGAATGCCATGCAAACTTGGCAGTGCATCATCCATCAAGTGTTCAGGGCTTCGAATTCCTCTTTTGTTATGCGGATGACATCCTGGTTTTACTCAATACTAGATCCATCTGCGTCAAGTTTTTTGGCATTTACAGGAATATGGGGTGGTAATCAGCTGAGATAAATGTGCATTTGGTAAGAGCAGCATCATGTTACTAGACTCTGAAATTCATCAGCAGGTATCACACTCTTGTTGGAATGTATGGAAGCAACCCACCACTGACTGCACTGCTAAAAAGGAAAACATATCGCCAGAACATGGAAGATAAAAGTGGCAAACAGAGCAACTGACCTTTTTCAATAGAGTCACAGACTATGCAGTGGTAGCTGTACTGTTTGCATATCCACACCATAACATGCCTATGACACTCATGGTAGATTCTAGTCAGGTGGCTGTGGGGAAATCCTACAACAGTTCCCAGAAAGTGTGTGACAACCTTTAGCATTCTTCTTTCTCTCCTCAGCTTCTCACCAATGCTCAGAAGAATTGGCGCACCACTGACAGATGTTGTACACCATATATGCCGCTATCTGGCATTTTAGACACTCACTTGAAGGGAAACATTTTTCCATCTACACTGACTGTGCTCCTTTAACAGCACTATTAACAATCTTTACTGCTTGCTCAATATACAGATCGAATAACGTCAGAGAGAGACTACAACCCTGTCTCACTCTCTTCCCAACCACTGCTTCCCTTTCATGTCCCTCAACTCTTATAACTGCCATCTGGTTTCTGTACAAATTGTAAATAGCCTTTCGTTCCCTGTATTTTACACCTGCCACCTTTAGAATTTGAAAGAGAGTATTCCAGTCAACATTGTCAACAGCTTTCTCTAAGTCTACAAATGCTAGAAATGTAGGTTTGCCTTTCCTTAATCTTTCTTCTAAGATAAGGCGTAAGGTCAGTATTGCCTCACATGTTCCAACATTTCTATAGAATCCAAACTGATCTTCCCTGAGGTCAGCTTCTACTAGTTTTTCCATTCATCTGTAAAGAATACACGTTAGTATTTTGCACCTGTGACTTATTAAACTGATAGTTCGGTAATTTTCACATCTGTCAACACCTGCTTTCTTTGGGACTGGAATTATTATATTCTTCTTGAAGTCTGAGGGTATTTCACCTGTCTCATACATCTTGCTCACCAGATGGTAGAGTTTTGTCAGGACTGGCTCTCCCAAGGCTGTCAGTAGTTCTAATGGAATGTTGTCTACTCCCGGGGCCTTGTTTCTTCAACTTAGGTCTTTCAGTGCTGTATCAAATTCTTCACGCAGTATCATATCTCCCATTTCATCTTCACCTACATCCTCTTCCCTTTCTATAACATCACCCTTGTATAGTCTCTCTATATACTCCTTCCACCTTTCTGCTTTCCCTTCTTTGCTTAGAACTGGGTTTCCATCTGAGCTCTTGATATTCATACAAGAGGTTATCTTTTCTCCGAAGGTCTCTTTGATTTTATTGTAGGCAGTATCTATCTTACCCCTAGTGAGGTAAGCCTCTACATCCTTACATTTGTCCTCTAGCCATCCCTGCTTAGCCATTTTGCACTTACTGTCGATCTCATTTTTGAGACGTTTGTATTCCTTTTTGCCTGCTTCATTTACTGCGTTTTTATATTTTCTCCTTTCATCAATTAAATTCAATATTTCTTCTGTTACCCAAAGGTTTCTACTAGCCCTCATCTTTTTACCTACTTGGTCCTCTGCTGCCTTCACTACTTCATCCCTCAGAGCTACCCATTCTTCTTCTACTGTATTTCTTTCTCCCATTCCTGTCAATTGTTCCCTTATGCTCTCCCTGAAACTCTGTACAACCTCTGGTTTAGTCAGTTTATCCAGGTCCCATTTCCTTAAATTCTCACCTTTCACAGTTCCTTCAGATTTAATCTACAGTTCATAACCAACAGATTGTGGTCAGAGTCCACATCTGCCCCTGGAAACGTCTTACAATTTAAAACCTGGTTCCTAAATCTCTGTGTTACCATTATATAATCTATCTGATACCTTTTTATATCTCCAGGATTCTTCCATGTATACAACCTTCTTTTATGATTCTTGAACCAAGTGTTAGTTATGATTAAGTTATGCTCTGTGCAAAATTCTACCAGACAGCTTTCTCTTCCATTTCTTAGCCCCAATCCATATTCACCTACTATGTTTCCTTCTCTCCCTTTTCCTACTCTCGAATTCCAGTCACCCATTACTGTTAAATTTTCGTCTCCCTTCACAACCTGAATAATTTCTTTTATCTCCTTATACGTTTCATCAATTTCTTCATCATCTGCAGAGCTAGTTGGTATATAAACTTGTACTACTGTAGTAGGTGTGGGCTTCATGTCTATCTTGGCCACAATAATGCGTTCACTATGCTGTTTGTAGTAGCTTATCCACACTCCTATTTTTTTATTCATTATTAAACCTACTCCTGCATTACCCCTATTTGATTTTGTATTTATAACCCTGTATTCACCTGACCAAAAGTCTTGTTCCTCCTGCCACCAAACTTCACTAATTCCCACTATATCTAACTTTAACCTATCCATTTCCCTTTTAAAATTTTCTAACCTACCTGCCCGATTAAGGGATCTGACATTCCACACTCAGATCTGTAGAATGCCAGTTTTCTTTCTCCTGATAAATACGTCCTCCTGAGTAGTCCCCGCCCGGAGATCCGAATGAGGGACTATTTTACCTGGGGAATATTTTACCCAAGAGGACGCCATCATCATTTAACCATACAGTAAGGCTGCATGCCCTCGGGAAAAATTACAGCTGTAGTTTCCCCTTGCTTTCAGCCGTTCGCAGTACCACAACAGCAAGGCCATTTTGGTTAGTGTTACAGGGCCAGATCAGTTAATCATCCAGACTGTTGCCCCTGCAACTACTGAAAAGGCTGCTGCCCCTCTTCAGGAACCACACATTTGTCTGGCCTCTCAACAGATACCCCCCGTTGTGGTTGCACGTATGGTACGGCTATCTGTATCGCTGAGGCATGCAAGCCTCCCCACCAATGGCAAGGTCCATGGTTCATGGTTCAGTAAAGGAAACAAAAGAAAAATTCAGAGTAGGTATTAAAATCCATGGAGAAGAAATAAAAACTTTGAGGTTCGCCAATGACATTGTAATTCTGTCAGAGACAGCAAAGGACTTGGAAGAGCAGTTGAACGGAATGGATAGTGTCTTGAAAGGAGGATATAAGATGAACATCAACAAAAGCAAAGCGAGGCTAATGGAATGTAGTCGAATTAAGTCGGGTGATGCTGAGGGATTTAGATTAGAAAATGAGACTCTTAAAGTAGTAAAGGAGCTTTGCTATTTGGAGAGCAAAATAACTGATGATGTTCGAAGTAGAGACGATATAAAATGTAGACTGGCAATGGCAAGGAAAACACTTCTGAAGAAGAGAAATTTGTTAACATCGAGTATGGATTTAAGTGTCAGGAAGTCGTTTCTAAAAGTATTTGTATGGAGTGTAGCCATGTATGGAAGTGAAACATGGACAATAAATAGTTCAGACAAAAAGAGAATAGAAGCTTTCAAAATGTGGTGCTACAGAAGAATGCTCAAGATTAGATGGGTAGATCACATAACTAATGGGGAGGTACTGAATAGGATTGGGGAGAAGATGAGTTTGTGGGACAACTTGACTAGAAGAAGGGACCGGTTGGTAGGACATGTTCTGAGGCATCAAGGGATCACAAATTTAGCATTGGAGGGCAGCGTGGAAGGTAAAAATTGTAGAGGGAGACCAAGAGATGAATACACTAAGCAGATTCAAAAGGATGTAGGTTGCAGTAGGTACTGGGAAATGAAGAAGCTTGCACAGGATAGAGTAGCATGGAGAGCTGCATCAAACCAGTCTCAGGACTGAAGACCACAACAACAACAATAACAACAACATTAACAATCTCCAATGGGTCTCCTAGACAATGCAGATACACAGAGTTCATGTCACAGTTAATGATGGACGGGCATCACATTAGTGGAAGCAGAAATGTGGTCCTGGATTTTCTGCCCAGATGCTGCACAAACGTAAAGGCTGTAGACTTGAGTAGTGTGGTGTCACCGCCAGACACCACACTTGCTAGGTGGTAGCCTTTAAATCGGCCGCGGTCCGTTAGTATAAGTCGGACCCGCATGTCGCCACTATCAGTGATTGCAGACCAAGCGCCGCCACACGGCAGGTCTAGAGAGACTTCCTAGCACTCACCCCAGTTGTACAACCGACTTTGCTAGTGATGGTTCACTGACAAAATACGTTCTCATTTGCCGAGACGATAGTTAGCATAGCCTTCAGCTACGTCATTTGCTACGACCTAGCAAGGCACCATTATCAGTTGCTATTGATATTGTAAAGAATGTACAGACAAGAGCGATGTTCACCATTTATGGATTAAAGTTAAATATTCTACCAGTTACCTCCTTTTTCTAAGTTCTAATTACCTTGTCCTGTTCCAGACCTCACGCCAGCCTGCGTGAGCTTAAACGCGTGCCTTTCGGCTTCCTCCAAACTCCGTTGGTTGGCTCCTGCCAATCCACAACAGTATTGCTGTGGCTGAAAGACTGGACCCTGAGCATCATTTCCCCCAGGAAAAGGGCAGTCTAGCTTGGAAGTAGCATAGGTGCACATTCCAGAATTGGCTATATCTTTATGGTGTGACAAATCTTGTAATATGCTTTGAGTCTTTGTTCACCACTAACTGAGATAGGCAGTTTGAAGAACCATTGTTTCAGGAGTTCCTTCAATGATGCAGTTGCCTGAACATTCGCACCACCAGTTACCATTCCACAAGTAACAGGATGGTGAAATGGCTGCACCAGACTTTGAAGGCAGTGTTGACATGCAGAGGTTAAAAGTGAACAGATGGCTTGCCTTTGGTCCTGCTGGGTTTAAGGATGGCTCTGAAAGAAGATGTAGGACACACAGCAGCCCAGTTGGCCCCTGGCAAAACCTCGAGACTGCCTGCTGAGCTGCTTATGGACAAACACACACAGATTCCACTGGTGGTGAGTATCTCTGAGTTTTGGAATGTCTTTCCTGAGAATGTGTCTGTGCTGTAACTGACTGAGCCGAAGCCTCACTATGACAAATTGGTGTTCAGTCACAGGGATCTGTTCAGTATTACTCATCTTTGGGTGTGAGACAGTGCTGTGCACCCACATTCAACATCGATGTACTCTGGTTTGTACGTGGTGATATGAAGAGGACCACATACTTCTAAAATTTTCTGGAATGCGCAAAAGGAGACAGTTTCTGTCATGCACTTAAAGCAGGCTCATCTAGCAGAGGAGACGACCAACACAAATGCAACTGAGGGCCAGCCTAAAAAAAAAAGAAAAGAAAAGTGAGTTGTAAGGTGGAGGAGGTGTCACAACTTGAAGATCAATTGGGAAATCACAAACAACAATTGACTGTTACAGTGAGATATATCTGTCTTTTGTAAGATGATAATACTCCTTTTGGTGCATCCTCTTATAACCTAGTGACACTGCATTGTGTTAACTTTGAGGATATTAAAAGTGTTTATTATCAAGTTGTATGTGCTACCAGTCACAAAATCCTACATTAGCAATGGTCAAGTCAAGTAAAATAGCAGGACAGTATCACTAGTATATGCTGGGTGAAAATCAAATTACAAAGCAGCAACATACGACATCCTAGTGTTGCAATCAGGATAACTGTGGGTAATTTCAAAGATGTTAGTAAACTCAGAAAACTTTTGTTCACTAACAGCCACTGACAAGCTGAATCACTGTAAGATAAATTGAAGACTTACAGTGATAGAGAATTAAATTGACTGATCAAACTCTTAGATTTTGCAGAAGGTTTAAATTATGGCACACTCCAGAGAAAATGCAACTTTAATAGAAAAATTACAGAATTATGAGTTCTAAGCTAAGTTAGGATGCAAATTGCTAACTGCACCTAATAAATATCAATGTTAAATTTCGTTAATGGTTTTCATTTCAAAATTTCAATTTTTATTACAACCAAACATGATTGACAACAATTAAAATTAGTAAGAATCATAATTTTGTTTAGGCAACACTCTCAGGATCTCTCTCTCCCTCTCTCTCCACCTTGTCAATGTGTGTGTGTGTGTGTGTGTGTGTGTGTGTGTGTGTGTGTGTGTGTGTTTTTCAATAATAAACAAGGTGGTCTTGGCATGATTTATAGAGCAAGTCGAAAAGCTTCAACCTGGAGCGAGCTATCCCATTCCCTTCAAAACTGTGCAGTGAGCTCCTCCTACCCTCCTCCCCTTTACTCACCCTATGGTGCCAAGAGGATAGCACCACAGTGAAAAAAATATAGTGGGAGTTGGTTCTAGGTTGCTGCTGACGATGAATTTTGTTTGCCTATTTATAGTGAGGCTACACAGATTTTATGTAACGAGCTGAAACTGTGCCAGACAAGGTGTAATTGGCAGCAAACTGCCAGGGAAAAGCAAGACTTTGGGTATGAATCTTTGTCCAACATGCAGCTTTCACTTCTCATGTGTATAATCAATGGGACACATATTCTGCAAAGAGTATGATAATTCATTCGGCAACAGGCTAAGAAGTGACTGGTAAGTAAAACTTCCCACGGGGCCCTTTCTCATGAAGGTACTACTAGTCTTTCAGTATAAACTGAGAGGGCTTCTACTTAGTATGAAGCCAGTGACAGGCTCAAGCTTTGAGACATGACCAGATGGCATACTTGGTTGTGGCAGAGATCTAGCTTCAAATTTTGATGTGGCATACAGTTTTATCTCATTATGTATAATCAACATTGTTTAATGTTTTTGTGTTATGGAATGTCATGGTCTGTACCCCAAAGGCACAAATGTTTGGCTACAACAATTATTTTCCATTATTACCTCTGATAAATTTGACCCACTGTGGAGAAAATTCTGGCAGACGAGATCTGAACCGGCCCTCTGCCAGGCTGTTTCTCATGATTCTCTCCTTCATTACAGCAGGATAGTCACCAATTTTGCTGTAGATTGGATGGGCCCAGTATCCAAACTTAAATAAAACAGTAAAATTTTCACATTATGTAAGCCATTTTACATAATACATAATTCGTAGATAAAATAATGCATTATGAGTAGTAATTACAAAGTGTTTCCTAGCAACTAAAAATTAAACTTATGTATTTAAATGGTTGTACGTTTGTTTCCAAGTACATGTCTACAGTCCTGGTATGTACTGAAATCTGACACCACAGTACATCAGCAAGGCACTAGAAGTGCCAGAACAGTGTGGAAGCCCATCACTTTATCACCGGGCTGAACCATTTTATTTTGGCACTTCTAGCATTTTGCTTCACTGCTGTGGAGTGAAGTTCCGGTATGCACCGGGACTCCAGACATGCACTTGCAAATAAAAACAAACAATGAAATACGGAACTTTCCTTTTTTAGTTAACAGAAAAAATTTTATGTTTACTTCTCAAATTACTGAGTGTGGTAGGCTACTATGAAATTCTTTCAGTCAAAATACTTTGTGATATAGTTTTGTTAAATTCTGATCTGTAACTGCAATATTGTACAAAAACAAATAATGAAACAAAAATAACAGTTTTTTTATTTGCCCTTTACAGACAAAGGTCCTAACTTATAACATCGGTGTCAAGTAAGCTTAAAACACAAAATAAAATCCACTTACATAACAATAATGGAAATTCCTGGATGGAGCAATGCATAAAATAAGGGAAAGGCAACTACTCACATACATCACATCAATGCTTGGGGCACAGCAACTCTTAACAGAAAGCAGCATTCACACTAGTTTTCATGCACTAGCTCATTTTTCAGCAGCAGTACACACATTCATACATGCATCCACACAGACACCCAAAAACATACTCACATGCCCACAGCAAGACTAATCATTGACACTCGATTTTTAAAAGTGGTTGTCTGAGGTGATGGGGGTGGGGAGGGGATAGGAAAGGATGCAAAAATAGGGTAGCAAAAAAGAGGCAGGTCTTTGAACAGATGACTTCATCATGACTGCTAAACAAGATGAAAAAAGTACAGAGGATAAAACAAAAATAGATGTAGGAAGAGGGAGGGAGCAAGGAACTGAGGGGGGGAAAAGGGGGAGGGGTAAAAAGGAGAGAAAGGTGAAGATCAAGAAGAAGAGAGAAGAGAAGTGGTGGAACAGGAGAGGGGAGGAGGCAAATGGGGAAAGAGAAAGAGAGAGAGAGAGAGAGAGAGAGAGAGAGAGAGAGAGAGAGAGAGAAAGGGGGAGAGGGGAGAAGAAGAGTGCTGGGGGAAAGCAGTGGATGATCTGGATGGAGAAGGAGTGGTACACGCAGAAGAGAGAAGGTAAAAGGCACGGTGAGGCAGTGGGAACAATTTAAGTTTGTCTATACACCAACAGCCCCCATGCCCTAAGTATTGTGGTCATGGAACACTACCTTTCCCAGTGTCTTCCTGATACCAAACCACCACCTCTTTCCTAACCCTCTTAGCCAACCACATCCTGATCCACAATTATTTCACTTTCAAAGACCCAATCTACCAACAAATCTGTGGTACTGCGACAGGTACTTGTATGACTCCATCCTGTGCCAACTTATTTATAGGTCATCTAGAGGAAACCCTCATATCCAATCACTGCCTAAAACCTCTTGTGTCTTTCAGATTCATTGATGACATTTTCACAATCTGGACTCAAGTAAAGACAACCTTAGCTCTTCCCTCTATAACCTCAACTCCTACTCCCAAGTCTGCTCCACCTGGTCCTTCGTATGTCATTGAGCCACTTTCCTACACATCAACCTCCACCTCTCAGATGGCTCCATAAATACATCTGTCCATATCAAGCACACCAAATGCCAACAATTTGACAAATGTCAACCATTCTATCAAAATATCTCTTCCTTACAGCCTCACCATCTGTGGACACTGCATCTGCTGTGGAAAGTAGGAAAGCCTTACCAAAACCTTTACTGAGAGGCAATATTTTATCCAACTCATCCATAAACAAGTCTCCCTTGCCATCTGTTCATATAACACCAGTAAACCTGTTAAACAGCCACCAGTATCACTGTGGCCTTGAAAAGACCAACCATATTCTCCACCAGATCTTCTACTACTTCCTGTTGTCCCATGAGATGATGGATATACTACCCTAAATGCCACGCAAATCAGCCAAAGTGGTGTTCTGCTGCCCACTCAAGCTTCAGAATATCCTGGTCCACCCCTGTTCCAAACCTGTACCCCTTGGGTCATTCCCTCATGGTCGACAGAGGTGTGAGACCTGTTTCATTCACCCACATACCACCTCCTACTGCAGTCGGAGTCATGCGTGAAAGCAGCCATGTTATATGTCAGCTATGCTCAAATTAATATGCAGCATTCCATGTGGCCATGAGAAGTAACCAACTGTCTACTTGCATGAATGGCCACCACCAAACTGTGACAAACCACAAACTTAAGCATCCAAACTTAACCACCCACTTGCCAAATATGCTGCACACCACAGCACAAGTGGCAGAAACAGTTGCTTCACTGTGGGGGTCATTTGGATATTCTCTTTCAGCACAAGTTTCTCTAAAATATGCAAATAGGAATAGTCTCTCTAACACATCCTGCATTCTTGCAGTTCCACTGGTCTAAACCTCCACTAACCTGTTCCCACTGATTCACCTTGACTTTTCCCTTCTCTCTTCTCCCTTCTCCCCTCCCTCCCTCCATCCCCCACTCCTCTCCCCTTTTTCAGTCTGTCTCCTTTCTCTATCCCCTTCCCTCTCTCCCTCTTCATCTTCACCTTTCTCTCCTTCTTCCTCCTAATTTCTCTGCCCCCTCTCCCTCTTCCTACATATTTTTTTTGTACCTTCTACACTTTTCTCATCTTATTGTGCAGTCATATGTCTAAAGTCTCTTTCCCACTTCCCCATCCCGTCCCCACCTCCATCAGTTCAGGCAACTGCTTTCAAAAATTGAGTGCCAGTGACTAGTCTTGCCATGGTGGTGTAATTGTGTGCTTGAGTGTCTATGTGGTTTATGTGGTTGCATGTTGCATGTATGCATGTGTCTAATGTTGCTGAAAAATGAGCTAATGCTCGAAAGCTAGTGTGAATGCTGCTTGATGTTAAGTTTTGCTGTGCTCCATGCACTGATGTGATATAGGTGAGTAGTTGCCTTTCCCTTCTTTTATTTATACATATGTAATTCAGCATGGTTATACAACACACTAAACAATGAGTTAAATCATATGGTAAGAAAAGAATGATTATTAATATAATGTAATCCATTCTGGACATCAGGAAACCGATTTGAATAATTCCACACCCAACTCTATACCTGAGATCATTATCAAAACTAATAGTGGTGTTAGATACAGTTTAAGTCATGGTGTCTTGACTACATTCTCCAGATTATGCTTTTTTGATGTCAGTCTTTTCTGTACTAGTTATCAGGAAAGCATCATCATGAATTAAGATGATAAGGTCTTGCCTTCCTCTGACCTTTGACCTAGCTTACTTGTTCAGTTACATGAGGGCCTAAACTTTTACATCAGCTCCAAAGCACAGTGCAACTTGGCATCAGTATGACAGTTTGATCCAGACCAGTTCATAGTCTGTATAGTTCCTGCGTTTTTGGAAGCCAGTGATGCCAAGCCATTTCTGTGTCTACATAGTAGTCAAACGGCAATGGACATGTCATGCAGCAGTATCTCTGGTTTCTTACTTCCCTTGTAAGAATTGAGAATGCTAATGATGCTAGAATCTCTCAGAAACTTCTTTGCACATAGTACTGCAATATTATTCAAGAGAGAAGTTTTACACTTCATAAACCTGTTGATATTTTGGCCCTTCCTGGTCTTGGATCACCATTCTCAGTAGTCAGCAAGATGATTAACAAGGAGTGGCACTCAAGTTGCTGTCTGTCCACTCTGATGTAGGCTATATGGATTCCCTAAGTCAATCAGGGTTGCTGAGTTGGTTCCTTGCAAACAGAAATGGCCATTTTCCTTCCTCATCCATACCCTGTCTGAGCTTGTGCTTTATCAGTGATGACATTGTGGCATAGAGCGAACGGCAGTTAGCCTCCGGACTTGTATCTGTGTAGAAGCTAAGTGTGAATAAATCTGTATCTGAGTGAATTCTAGTTGTTTACCTACAACTATTGTATATTCCCTCACTGGTGACCCTGTTTTTGTGTAATACGCATCCGAGTTACTGCCCGAAGGTTATTTACACGCCTACCACGTCGGATTTCTCCGCGATCGCGAGGGCCTTTGTTCAGCTCCAGACAATGGCCTTTCAGCATTCACCGCTGCCCGGATTCCAGCAACATCTCTCCAGCACTCCTGCCATCGTAGTGGACATGCCGCAAGAATCTTCGGAATCCTTCAGCCAGAACATGCAGTGGGATTCATCGAGTGCTGCCAGTTTCTTCCAACCGCCAACGGTCGTGGACTCTGGCTTTGTTACCCTGGACCTTCCCACGTGTTCTCCACAGAGTGCTGGTCAGAACATTCCTACTCCTGTGTCGAACACACAATTCGATACAGTTCGTGGCGTCGAGCGAGGTTGTGCTACTTTGGAAAATCCAGTAGTAAATTCAAACTCGAATCAGTTCCCGCCACGTGTGTATCCTTCCGCGCCGGCTAGTCAACAATGCTCGCCAAACAGCAAATATCACACCGAGTGTGCATCCTAGTGGACGTGTGTGGGATCCTTGTGTTGCTTCTAATCAAGTCAACAATTCTGTGCTGGACAGTAATTACTCCAACATCTACAACCAGCCCCACCACTCACGATCGAGTGAATACTGTGTGCATAACGGACATTCACCGGCGTACTTAAGCACTTGTGACTTCTATCCGAGCTACCACGTCAATGAGAATGCACATTTTGACTACGATCCTCACACCGTTCGAGCATCCGTCGCTTCTCAGCCGCCCCCCCGGCGTCAAGTGAATTAAGCGATTCCCGCATTACGGGACGCCAATAATTCAGACTCGCAATCTTCTGCATGCTCTACTTCCGTCCAAAGTAATGGGCGCACCTCTGCAGTGCCGAATCTGCCGAAATTACCAGACTTCAAACCCGCTCACCCGGAGTTCTGGTTTAACCTGGTTGACCAAACATTCAATGTCTGTGCTTTGGACGACGACGCACGCTTTGCCTGCCTCACGAACCATCTTCATGACCACGTCGATTTAATTTACGATCTGGTCAAAGCACCTCCCCTAGCAGGGAAGTATGCTGTGGCGAAACAGACGATACTGGAGCGTGTCTCTAAAACCAGGAGAGAAAATGTGCGACAGCTCATCTATGAAGAGCGTCTCGGCGACAGGTCTCCGTCCCAGCTGTGGCGGTGCATCCGTCTTCTCGTCGATGAGAAAGTTATGCCTGATGACACGCTCGCAGAAATCTGGACCGAAAAGCTGCCTTTGCCTGTCCAGACTGCAATCTCTGCGTATGAAGATAGGCCAGTAAATGAACGTTTACGCGCTGCCGACAGAGCATACTCCGCCAGGCAACGTGAGCTCCTTGCACTGCATTCTGGACGTGACCGCACAAAGACGCTTTCAGATGCCACGCCCTTGTCTGGTGCTGCTAATAACAAACATATTCCTTTCGCTTCGCCGAGTGGCAGTTCAGCTAACACCAAACATGTGTGCTGTGCTAAGAAGTGTGTAAACCTATCCTTGGACAAACAAGTGGCTAGTGGAGTGCGCCAAGTCTTCGAAGTTGCGGATGGAACGTACGGAAATGCTGCTGCATCTCCGCGACATACACCACGAGTTGGCCTCCACACAACAACGCCTCGCGGCACTACAAGCAGACGACTCGTCGGCTACCGACAAGGTCAGTCCATGGCAATCTGGTGTTCCCGTGCCCGCGCACGTTAACGACAATGTTGTGAACTCTAAACTGTGTCAGCACCCCCTTCTGTAATGATAGGGTATGCCCGAGTGCTCATGCTGCTTGCGTTCCGAATGGAAAATTAACTTGCCAAGCTTGTGGCAATGAACTACGGCCATCTGCTGTCCGGCCACGCCCACTCGGGCCTACAGCGCTCGGAGCGGCACGGCCCGCTACCAAGAACCAGTGTACCAACCTCGCCCATGTTAACACGTGTGCGGCCTTTACGCAGCCTACGAGCGGGTGGCACACCTGTACTTTCGTGCCCTCAGCGCCACAGCTTGGCCTGTCCGCCACTGCCTGCTCCGCGTCACGGAAATCTGACTATCGTGCCGCGCCACGTATTCCAGTAGTCACTAATGGCACAGTTCATCGGTTACGTCTAACCGATGGGCCGCCCATATCGCAACGCCCACGCCGCCTCAAGCCGTAATTTATGAAAATAGCAAAAGAACAATTGGACGATCTGTTACAAAAGGGAATAATTGAACCTTCTTCCGGTTGCTGGGCTAGTCCTATCCTGTTTGACCAAAAGAAAGACGGTACTTGGCATATGGTCGGAGACTATAGGCGTTTAAAAGCCTGCACCATCATTGATAAATATCCGGTCCCACAGATTGCAGACTTCAATCATGCACTCGCAGGTGCAAAGTACTTCTCTGTTTTGGACTGTAAGCACGCATTTCATCAGATTCCTATGGCTCCGGAGGATATTGAAAAGACTGCCATAACCACTCCCTTCGGGCTGTTCCAATACAAATTTATGCCGTTTGGGTTGAAAAACGCAGCCCAAACGTGGCAGCGTTTCATCAATCAAACTTTATCCCATCTAGACTTTTGTTTCGTATACATGGACGACATACTGGTTTTTGCTTCTACTTTGGAACAGAGTGAGGACCGTGTTCTACTCGTGACAGATATTTTAGCAGCCGCTGGTATTGAACTTAACAATAAAAAGACTCAATTGCACCAGTCATCCGTCACATTCCTAAGTTATGTTGTGTCATCGGACGGTCTGACACCACCACAGGACAAGATCAAGCCTGTTCTCGAGATGCTACGCCCTCAGACCTAAAGGGAATTATGCAGGTTCATCAGAACAGTTAATTATTACCGGAAACATTTGCCAGCCGCTTCTGCGGTGCAGGCTCCTCTCACAGATGCTCTCGCTGGCCCACAAACTTCTGGCACCCGCCAGGTACCATGGACACCAGACATGGACAAGGCATTTAATGAACTCAAACAGCTGTTGGCCTCCGCCGTCACTATTGCTCACCTACGGGCAGACGCCACAATGTTTATCACTACTGACGCTAGTGACAATGCTATCGGCGCAGTACTGAGTCAGACATACAACGATGTTACGCCCCCTGCAGTTTCTCTCAAAAAAGCTAAACAATGCGCAGAAGAAATACTCAGCATTCGACAGAGAATTACTTGCAGTTTACGAGGCCATAAGACACTTCAGAACTGATGTTGAGGGACGAGATTTCTATGTGCTCACTGATCACAAGCCATTGGTCCCTGCCATAAAAAAATCCTGCGGCTGATCCGCCCCCACGACGCTTTCGTCACATCGATTACATCTTACAATTTACAAATGACATTCGCAACATCCGAGGAGCGAACAATGTGGTCACTGATTTTCTCTAGCGTGTTGGTGCTGTCACAACCTTAATTGACTTAACGGACCTACCTCGGTTGCAATCGGCAGACCCCGATACCATGCAGTTAATTTCAGACCACAGCTCCTCTCTCCAACCGGTATGCTGATGAATCGACTGGTACGTTGCTGCCATTCAGTCCTAAGCCCCTTCAACGCCAGGTCTTTGACAAACTACACACATTAGCACACCCCGGTGTCAAAGCCTCCACCCGTCTGGTAGCTGAACGGTTTGTCTGGAGAGACATGCGCTGTGACTGTCAGTCTTGGGCAGGGGCATGCGTGGTGTGTCAACAGAGCAAAGTTTCCAGGCACACTTCTCCACCCCTTGGCTGCTTTTCCCAACCGCCAGGCCGGTTTCACCATGTTCATGTCGACCTCGTAGGCCCTTTGCCCCCCTCCGAGGGTTTCCGTTACTTGTTTGCAGCTACTGACAGGATGACTCGGTGGGCTGAGGCTGTGCCTATTCCGAACATTACCTCTGAGACAGTAAGTTGAGCATTCTTAGGTTCATGGATCTCTAGATTTGGCACACCCGTTTACCTCACTACTGACCAGGGGCGACAATTCGAGTTTTCAGTTTTCTCTGACTTATGTAAAATGTGTGGTATCATCAAAATTCATACTTCTGCATACCGCCCCCAAAGCAATGGGCTTGTCGAGCGATGGCATTGCACCTTAAAGTCTGCCCTGCATTGCCATGACTCACTATGGACAGAGGCACTGCCCTTCGTGCTTCTCGGCCTTCGTGCGACTTTCGAGGAAGGTCTCAAGGGTTCCGTAGCCGAGTTTGTGTATGGCCAACCTCTGGTTTTGCCTGGAGAATTAGTCACTCCCACCCCACTTCCACGGCCCTCTGAACTCCCTTCACTTCTCGAGCGGGTGCACTTGCACAGCAGCAAAATTCAGCCGCCACCTCCGGCTGCACATACACCTCCATGCGTGTACGTACCGCGCACGCTAGACTCTTGTGAGTACATGATTCTCAGAGACGACTCAGTCAAAGCCCCGCTTCAGTCGCCCTACACAGGTCCTTACAAGGTCGTCAAACGCTCTGAGAATAACATGGATCTCCTCATAAAAGACTCTGTAACCACGGTCTCACTCAACCAAGTGAAACCAGCTTTCATTGAGCCTCAGGTGAACCTCCCCGATTCTGCCCCCATTTCTCCCACTCCTGCTTCGAGCGGCCATCCATCTTCTCACACCGTGCATTCGGGTATTGATTCTCCACAGCGTGCTTCTCTGCTGAGCACTGCTCCTTCTCCGCGTTCATCTAATTCGAGTGGCCAATCTTTCTGGGGCTTCACTCCTCACAGCTCTTGCAGTTGAACTGCCGACCACTCGGATCCTACCATTGTGCTACCATCTTCGTGTGACAGCTCTTTGTCACGCCGTTCACTCCACGCTGGCTCCTTGTTGCCTTCGGTCACGCTCCCTCGGCTTTCAGCTGATCGCCCAAGGTTGTCTCCTGCGCAGTCCAGTGCACCTGCCACCCTCCTCTTGGCAGATGCTTCCCCCTGCCATGGCTTTCCCACACCTCCCTGCCTCTCTACCATTGCTCGTACAGGTGCCATCCAAGAATTCACAACACATGTGCACCCTGATGACATACATAAATTATCTGTTGTTGTAGGTGGCGATACGGTGTGTGTGGTACTCGCGTGTGACAATATTGAGGGAGGAAGTGCAGAATCTCGTGTGGTGCGCCACTTTAAATTGACCAGAAGTGCTGCGTGTGGCAATTTGCATGCCTTTGTTAAGGCTTCTGGCAAGGTGATTCTCCGCCTGCCGGCTGACGAAGTGCTACACCTCCACTCCAGGACAGGACGTCGTCTTCAGCCGCCAGCGTCGCTTGCTGACTTCACCGTCGACGTACCGGGTTTCACCCCCCGGTCTCCTACCAGTCGACCGCTTCCGCCTGACGCAGAAGAACTGTGCGTTACCTTCCTAACTTCTAACCCCCCCTCCCCCCCGCCCATTCACAGGGACGTACTCCATACTGTGCGGGGGGGGGGGGGGGGGGCGGGGGGGGCTATGTGGCGTAGAGCACCATAAATATCGATATTTGTTCTGTGCGTAAGTGTGCTATCTTTGAGGAGAGGGCTTTGGGCAGAATGTTGGACGCGAATGGCAGTTAGCCTCCGGACTTGTATCTGTGTAGAAGCTAAGTGTGAATAAATCTGTATCTGAGTGAATTCTAGTTGTTTACCTACAACTATTGTATATTCCCTCAACATCATTGTCTGTGGGCTATAACAATCTTACTCTTTCTTCTTTCAGTCATTGTTTATTCTTGCACAACCAGCACTTCAGGAACTATGCCAACTGACAGTGCACAAGCAGTGAATTTCAAATGAACACTTTACAGACAAAAATTAAATAAAGACACACACACACACACACACACACACACACACACACACACACACACACACACACACAGTACTGAAGAATTTAGACAATGTAAATTATTCAAAAATTAAGTTATCCAACACTGCACTGAAGTACTTACTCACACACTAGAATTTACAGTAGTTCCTTTAATATGAGTCAGATATGGAAACTGCAAATACTTGGAATCTTACATGAATAAAAATGTACTCGTCACTTTGCAAACAGTATGTAAGTTTTCAAAGCAATATCAAAAGCTGCGTTATAATATCAATTTTTGAGGATTCAGCAACATATGCTTCTACATAAATTTATTCTGAAAGCCAATAAGTTTCAGTTGTGAGTTGGATTTGCTACAAAAAGTGAAAGTTCCTTGTGTTCTCTGAAACATGTTTGGTTTTTGTTATCCATCTTAATTTAATTCATGCATGAACATTTTTTTTGCACGTGCAGTTTTTATGTGAGCTTTCTGATGCTAATATCATATCCTGTTTCACTCCCTTCCTAGCACTGTTTTTCTTTGTCTTCTTCATGTTTCTCATACTCTTTTTATCTTTTTTCTCAATAACTTTTACAAGCATCTTTTTTTATGTGTATCACCCTCTTTTTTTCTTGTAACTAAAATATTCATAAGTAATGTTTCTTCCTATTGGAATTTCTTTTTTGTGTATTTGTTTATGTTTAGGACACTATTGCTGTGCCTTTCATTTCTGCCCCTCCAGTTTATATCTCCACAGAGCTATCATATAAGGGTTCTTCTGAAATTTCATTTGTTTGGGCCTTACTCTTTTTCTGCCTTCCTGTTGGTATCTGCTGGGCCTACAGTTTGAAATTGCTGTTGGCCCTTTTATTACAGATCACAACTATGCTTAAACATTTCCTCTCTTTCCTCAGAAGGGCACACACAGACTTTTGACTGAAAACCTAAGACAAATATATAGTTTCAAATATGTCTACAGGCATTCTACAAGTTCTCACCTTAAGACTTTTTGGTACATTGCTATTGATGTAGGAGAATTTTTTTTCCCCTATAGGTGTCAAATAAGTACAAAATAATCTTCGCACTACATGCAGCTGAATTATAAAATAAGTAACATTTGATTTGAAATACTTACATAAAACTGTCTAGCTCTTTCAGCTGCCTGTCTATCTTCTTGAGAATTTGTTCGAGGCTCAAGCCATGCTGAGTTCAGTGTAATGCTTACACGACCTTAAATTGAAGCAAATGTGCACTGTTACTAACAATGCTAGAAATCTGATACATAGTATAAATACGGAAAAGAGATGCTTAGAGAAGACTGCTTGGCATCTTGTTTCACTTCTCATAATATAAATAAAATGTATAATTCTTAGAATTGCACAAAACAAATAAATTTGGTATAATCTTCCTGCAGTTACGTAATTATGATAGCAAATACTTATTTGTTTGATCAGCTTCTTTCAGTATCAGT
This sequence comes from Schistocerca piceifrons, assembly GCF_021461385.2. Classification (NCBI taxonomy): domain Eukaryota; kingdom Metazoa; phylum Arthropoda; class Insecta; order Orthoptera; family Acrididae; genus Schistocerca; species Schistocerca piceifrons. Next base: position 13,846,564 of record NC_060145.1, on the reverse strand, counting down.
GTTATTGCAAAATAATGTTTGAATTTCCCTGTTAAACTATTTTCTAATAATTTTATATTGTTTAACTGTTAAAGAAACACTTTAACTTTTCCAATGGTGTTGGTATGTAAACATTACTCTAGCTTAACTGTCCCTGAGAGGTACAGAGATAAACTTCTCTGCCATGCACTTCACAGGAAGTCATTGTGAAGATGGTTAACACTGGTTTTATGTGGAATTTTGTACTGCAGTCTACAAGAACAGTGATGTTGGTCATTATCCGTGATGCAGCTATGGCTACTATTAGCACACAGCACTAGAGAGGACCAGTTGGTGCTTAATGTTCAAGTTAATTTAAGGATACAGGGTACTTATAAATGGTGGAAAAATCGAAAATTTTTTATGGCCTTATTAAATTCTATAGTCTTTCCTGATTACATTGATATATACATTATAGGGTTTCAAATGAAAAATGACCTATATATACCAAATTTTATAGTTACGGTCATGTATACCACCATGCTCTCTTTATTTCTGTTGCAGAAAGCAGTATTATTTCGAAAAGAACTGTGAAATACCTGTTTCCAGAGATTATATGTATGATACATCATATATGTTGGTAACAGTGCAGGTTTATAGTGCCAGTAAATGATTATCTTTGTTAGCATTTACTTTTGTTTCACTGAAACAGTTTGTTCACAAGTTACTGAATGTTTTTAGCCCAAGTGCTACATATGTTTGTGGAGGTACATATCCTTTAGTGTGCAATACATACAAACAATACCACATCTCAAGAAATTCAATAAAAGGAAATTCTGTGGTAGGTAACCAGTTCACAAACAAAGCAAGCCACTCTGTTGAAAGTAACCTATGTATCAGTTCTAAAGGGAAGAAAGTTCCACATGGCACACCTCCTGGTGATTCAAATTTTTGTGTTAACAATGACACTGTTTGTGCTGGATTTGTTGTTGTTGTTGTTGTTGTTGTTGTTGTTGTGGGCATCTTATCTTCTCTGATAAAGAAAATGGCGAAATTTAAACAATGTGATGGTGTAGGCTATCTGGAAATAACTGAACAACAAAGTAGCAGGAAGGGTTTAGCGTCAAAATTAGTTGTTCTATGTAGGTCCTGCAATAAATCTACCTTGAAAATGACTTCAAACATTGTGTATAATTCATATGATGTGAATCTGAAGTTAGTGTATGCAATGCATGCAATAGGAAAAGGAAAAAAAAGCTGCTCAAACGTTTTGTGGTTTGATGAATCTTCTTCCTCCTCCCAGTAGGTTTAGGAAGTACATAAAAATACTTTTAGGTGCCTTGATGGTTGTGTCAAAAGTATCAATGAAACATGCAGTAGAAGAAACTGTCAATATTAGTGGTACTAGGGACATTGCTGTTGCACTTGATGGGACATGGCAACATCAAGGACATTGTTTCTTGAATGGTGTTGTAAGTGCTACTTCTCTGGAGAACGGAAAAGTTGTTGATGTTGAGTGCTCATCTAAGTACTGTCACACCTGCCATGGTAACACTGAAGGACATATTGAACGGCTGTGTTCTAAGAATTATGATGGTTACAGTGGAGGTATGGAGTGTGATTGAGCTCTAAAAGGGAGAAAAGTTAAAGTTCTTATACATTGAGGTATAGGATAAACAATGTTCACAATGCTATAAAGTAATGGTAAATATGATTTTCAATGAAAAAAAACTCATTCTGGATAACAATGACTAAAAATAAAGGGTCGTGCCAGTGTTAGTTTTTGGAAATTAGAAATTTCTTTTTTTTCTTATTTTTGGTCAGAAATGGCTTATCCCAGATGCGCACTGTAGTCTTACTAGCATTGTGTTCCTCCAAGAAGGATGTTTATAATGTTAGATATATGAAGTACCTAGGTGATGGGGACTCTAAAGCTTTCAATAAAATTAATGAGTTCAATGTTTATGGTGATGTCTTGGTAACAAAACTGTAGTGTTGTGAACATGTGCAAAAGAGGATGGGTGCTAGATTGAGGAGCTATGAAGAAAAATGAAAGGAAAGTTGCTATCTGATGAAAAAAACTGTCTGGATGAGGCAGATTGACAGATACTGAAATAGACCTTCTTCAGAGTTATTATGGCCTGGCTGTTAGACGAACTGCACCTCTGAATGATGTTACAGCAATGAGAAAAGCTGTATGGGTCACCTACTTTCATAAGTTGTCCACAGATGACCAACCTGTTCACAGACTTTCCCCTAAAGGAGTGTATTCTTGGTGTGGTTACCAAAAAGCAAAAGAAAGTAGTCAAATACACAGTCATTACCATTCTCTTCCTGAGCCTGTTAAAATAAATAAAACCAATTTTTAGAGACCTGAGTGACCCAATTTTGCTTTGTAAATGTCTTCATGGGGGCACTCAGAATACAAAAGAAAGTTTCAACCATTGCATATAGGAAAGATTACCCAATAATGTTTTTGTAGAACTAAATACATTAAAAGATGGTGTACTAGATGCGGTGATATGTTTCAATGATGGAGTGATAGGAAGGTTGGAAGTCCTGAGAAATTTAGGCATAAAATGTGGCTGTAATATGGAAGATCAATTGCTTGTGTGTGACAGACAACGGGTGCACGAAGCTGAAAGATTCGCTCTTCAAGTTACCAAAGAAGCAAGTAGTGCAGAAAGGAATGCCAAGAGGAAGCTTTAACATGAAGAAATGTTGCAGGGTGAAAACTATGCTTCAGGAGTGTTCTAAGGCACACTTTAATTGGACTTAGGGTGAAGGCTCTAGTTTTGGCCACTACCCCACTTATGGCCACCTTGATGTCAAAGGTTAATTTTTAAGCTTCTCTGGAATACCAGCCAGTTCTACTATAGATTATTATAAACTTTGTGAAAGGCTCTCTTCATTTGTCTACATAATCATTCTTTTGCCTGTTTTTGTTTGGAGACACCATTTTGTGAAATGATCAGTGTTGCAGAAGCTGGGTTTTGCAGAAGTTTTCTTTAAGCAACACATGATCTGTTTTTTTGTATTTTACATGTTTAAATAAAACATCAGAAGAAACTTAATCTGTTCAGAGGTAAGATAAGACATTATATTTTCATTTCTTTAAAGTTTTATATCGCTCCAGCCTAAAAACATGTTATCAAAAGTATGTGGCCATTAACAGATCCATATGTATCCCTGGTTCTGTGTTATGGCCATTTATGTGGCCATAAGTGGAGACATATATGTATCCTGTTTTGACCACTTCTAAAAACTGATACAAAAACATCAATATTAGTGCTCTGTCCTACATTACACTAGGCTAATTTTATTTAAATAGGCTTATTAAAATATTTTTGGTATTTTTAAATCAATGTATACCTCATTGTTAGTATTGTCTTGGCATATCATAGTAATTTACCTATGCTTGTAAGATACAAAATATGCAATAGGCACTATTCAAATATGCAACATTCTTTAACTAAATCTTTGTGCATTATTTATAGGAAAAATGAGTCAACCAAAGAATAAGAAGTTTCAGTATTCTCCCAGCAATGTTAAAGATGCTATAAAGGCTATTGATGAGGGAATGAAGGTTGCTACTGCAAACAAGTTGTACAAAGTTTCAAGGACAACATTAAGAAACAAAATTTCTGGTGTATCTCCAAAAGAATCTACAGGACACTGTGGTCCACTTTCTGTCTTAGGAGAACAAATTGAATAAAAATTGGTGGACTGGGTTTTGGACTGTTCTAACGTGGGATTTCCAGTTACTAAAGAAAATCTCTGTGCATCTGTGCACAAACTTATTGAGAATGCAGGTATGGAAAGTTGTAAGGCTACATTTACTAACAATCGACCTGGAAAAAAGTGGTATTATGGATTTCTTAAGAGGCACAAGGTTCTGTCACAAAAACATGCAGAATATGTCAATAGGTCTAGAGGTTCTGTTACAGAAGAGAAAATAAGAAACTGGTTTCAGAAGTATCCATCACTTTAAATGATATGGATGTGTTAAATGACCCAAATAGAATTTTTAATATGGATGAAACTTCTTTTTTTCTGGCTCCTAAAGGGGAATTAATCATAGGTCCTCGTGGCCATCATGTTTATGAAGAGTCGTGTAACTCTGACAAAGATAACGTTACTACATTGTTTGCAGTGAATGCTGCTGGAAAAGTTGCTCCTCCCTTAACACTGTTCAAATATGCAAGGATTCCAGCATCATTGGTGAAAGCAGCTCCTCCAAACTGGGGCATTGGAAAAACAGAAAATAGGTGGATGACAGGTGAAAGTTTTTTTGAGTATATAACAAGTGTATTTGATCCGTTCTTGAAAGAAGCTGAAATTTCCCGGCTTGTAGTAATATTTTTAGATGGGCACTGCTCTCATTTGACACTTCATTTGAGCAGATATTGTAGGGAAAATCAGATCATTCTAGTTGCTCTCCATCCCAATTCTACACACATCTTGCAACCATTAGATGTAGCTGTCTTTGGACCTATGAAAAAAAATGTGGAAGAAGATTGGTCAGAAATGGCATTTTGAAAATAATGGCACTGAAATTTCAAAATCTGATGTACCTTCTGTTCTGTCACAAATTATTACAGAACCTAAAATGGTGGCAAATATTCGTGCTGGTTTCAGGGCCACTGGTCTGTTTCCATTTAATGTGAACAATGTAAATTACAGCAAGATAGTTGTTCGTAGTATACCAGCCTCAACCACAGTTCAGACAAATGAGGAACTTCCGAGACATTTCTCATACATAGAAAAGCAAATTGATCCTGTCCTTCTAGATGAGTTCAGAGCAACCAAGAGAAGCAATCATGAGTGGGAAGGAAATCAAGAAGCATTATTACTTTTCAAGTTCTGGAGAAAAATAGCTGATGAGGTTGAAATGCATGGTGCTAGTGGTAACACTGATGACATTCTGACAGATAGCATAGCGCCTCCCTCTGAAGATAATCAAACAGAGAATGTTTCACAAAACGCAGACAGACTTAATCAAAATGTTGATAATATTGACATATTTTCAACACGCAATTCAGATGTTCCTTCAACACCCACCAACAGTCTTATTCCTGCAGATATATCAACAACCCCCAACAGTATTTCACTTAATTCAGGTACTCCAATATCCAACCATAGTCCATCTTCAGTGTGTATCCAAGTGACACCACCAAAATCATTAGCAACAGTTTTTGAAAGTGTTATCACTTGGCCAGAACCTAAACAACGAGGCACAAAGAGAAAGAAAGAACATACACCCACTGTTGTGACTAGTGACAAGTGGGTGGAATATCATGAACTGAAGGAAAAAGAGAAGCAGGAGAAGGAACAGGAAAAAAGGAAGAGAGAAGCTATGAAGGAATTAAAGTCCAAAGAGCAGCACCTGGCATTATCTCACGTAAAAAGGGGGAAAACAAGAAACAGACAAGAGTTAAGTGATAGGCCAACAAGGTCTTCCGAGGAACGAGAATGGACAGACAATGGAAGCAGTTTCGATGACTATGTAGAAGGAGATGAAGATGAAATACCAGAAAATGTGAAACTATCTTCGAGTGAGAATTTGAAAGTAGGGGACTTTATTTTGGTAAAATTTAGTTTAACAGGAAATAGAAGAACAAGACCTGTAATTTTTAAGTATGTATCTGTAATTTTGAAAGTGCTTTCTGACTCTGAATATGAAATTCAGTGCCTAAAAAGTTCTAATGTTCAGAAAACTTGTTTCGAATACATTGAAAATGATGTTTCGACTATAACGGGTGAAGATATTTTAGGGAAACTGCCAGATCCAGTCTTGATGCAAGAAGGACGTTCATTAAAAACAAAGTTCCCTGGTTCCATTGATACTCGTGAAAAATAAACTTGTGTGGAAATTGATTTAAGTAATTACTGGGACAATTCTTTGCCTAACGAATTTTTTTTTCTGTTCATTCAGTTTCTGTACCTTTTACCTATTTGATGTATGTTTGTTGTCTGTTGTCTTATATACTTGTATAAAGCACAAATTACTTTCTGGCACATGGATTGACAATTATTTTAGCCATAGTTTTATTATAATATGAAGTGGCCATAAGTGGGGAAACAACTGGCCATAGGTAGGGTTAACATGGCCAAAACTGGGGAAATGCGCCATTTATTTTTCAATATTTTTTTCTGCTTTTGCTAAATAACTTAGAATATTTGTTTCTACATGGTTGTAATGTGTAGACTTTGAAGCAATAGATACGATTTTTTTAAGTAATTTGTATACTTTCTTCCTATACTAAAAATGTGGTGTATCTCGAATTGCCCTTAATGTGGCCATAACTGGGGCCTCGACCCTATATCTTCATTTGCAATTTCCCGCAAGCTGTATTTTTCAGAATTCAGGTACAATATTTCCTAAAGATTATAAAGCATTGCTCTAATTATTTTTCTGTAATTTGCAATAGTCCATACTTATGTAGCAGACCTAAGATTTTTGGCAGCATCAACTAAATTATAGAAAAAATAACATTTTTATTAGGAAAAAAGTTATAAAAATTAAAATGTAAGATGTGATTTTTTTATCCTTGTAATATACATAATAGGTAGAATTAAATAGGTTTAGTACCTCAGACATCATATCATGCACATCCGGTAAAAATTTGGTCTCCTTCAAATGTATAACATTTGATTATATGGTACCTCAATTTGAGGAAGCATTTTGGAAAAAAATTGCAACAATTTCCTTGTAATTTTTTTAATAACCCTAAGAAGGTTCAAAAATATTCAAAATACCTCTCATTTGTTCAGAAAGTGTGCTGCATACCTGATATCAACAGAAAATCTGTAAAACATTTTCATCATAAATGGAGTGTGAAAGAAATAGGTGTTGATTTTTACATAACATTGAGACAGAAAAGTACCCTGTATCCTTAATGCAGTATTCATTCACTCACTTAATGTACTATATACACAATGAGAAACCTCCAGGGATATGGAAAGAGTCAAGGAACATATTAGTAAATAAAAACAGCTATTAGAAACTAATTCTGTACACTGTATTAAGTGTGGTAACCTCTCCACTGAGAGCTCAAAATATTACACAAGTAAAACTCTTTGGAGTGATATTAGTTTAGTCTTCCCACAGGGAGGAATATCCTTGCACTCTAGCCATCCTCACTTCACTGTGAAGAACTGTTTTGTATGCATGTAATCTTTCTGTACACTCTAGTATCAGTAAAAAAAAAAAAAAAATCATGTTAACTTTACTCACTGCTTCCAGCTTCATTCCACAAACCATTAACACCCAAATTCCTACAATGTTCATATGATCATTTATTAGCTATTCAGCATGTTTACCATGCAACTGCCTTTGTCAAAATACATTTTACATATTCATAAAAGTATAGTTGTTACTAATTTTACATTATGCATATACAGGGTGAGGCAGCTAAGTCATAACACCCCTTGTATCTCCCCAACTGTAATAGATACAAAGATGCCGTTTGGACAGTGAATTGCTGGGACAGGGGTTACTTGAATATATCATATTTCATGTTTTTGCTAGTTTTTAGTACAGAGATATGAGACCATCTTTGGTTTTTTTAAAAATGGAACCCTATGTTAAATTTTAGTGTAACACGATGGGCTTCAAAAGATGGTTTCAAATATGTGTATATCATAATATTTAGGCGAGTAGACAGAATGGTGATTTTAAAAGTGACTCCTATAACATTCTCTTTCACTTTGATCAGCTTACAATTTGTGTAAAACACAAGAGTGACATACTACTGCACTCACCACCAACAGCAACAAGGTGAACATATGTATGAACAATGTGTAATGCATTTTGATCTCCTTAGTGATTTCGGTGAGAAGCAAATCTAGCCTCATATCAACAAGGTAGTATTTGGTCAACTAGTTCACATCTGCATAACAATATTTTGAGTCTTTATTTTCCTTCAATATCCACCACAGTTGTGATAATATACATTTCTTTGTAATGACTATTTTTGGGGCGATACTGACCAATTTTAAATCATGGCCTTGGGCATAATTGTAATCATATAGCCCCCAGTAATGTACATGTGGGTAACATAACATTCATCATTCCTAACCAATAAATATTATGTAGATATAAAAAGGTAAACTTCACATGAGCATACAATGTGAATTCTTTCCAGTTAAATGCAGCAAAGAATTAACATTGTATGCTCATATGCAATTCATCATTTTTTAGCTATGTAATAATTACTAGTGAGGAATAATTAATATTTGGTTATTCACATGTATGTTGCAGGGAACTGCATTATTACACTTATGTCTAACGCCACGGATTGAAAATGGATATGATGGTCTTAAACTAGTCATCACAAAGAAATGACTGTCATTGCAACTGTGATGGATATTATAGGAAAATAAAGATTTAACAGCCCAGTTGCTGGTCCTATCCACCATCAGAATGCTGAAACTTCATAAATGTATTGAGTGATTTTACCAGTCCATAAACGCCAGGAATGATCAAGATGACTCCATTCATAATCCAATGCAGGGCCCAGCTGGCTGGCAATGCGACAAGATACTCAATTTTCCACCCATACTGTATATGGTCTGCAGGATACTGTCTGTCATTGATGTCAGACTGAACTTTCCAGCACTTCCTCAACAGGACTTCTGTGGAGTACATATATCAGCAGGTTCTCAACTTAAACTACTGACCTTACAACCAGAACACCTACAGTCATTGAATTCATACAGCCAAGGCACCTCCACGAATAGATCAACTTAATGTTATGTCCAGCAGCACATTCTGGATGTTCTGGTCAGTTAAATTACTGGCTTTTTTTTCAGCTGCCGATGATTGCATGAGTATGATATGAGGGAAAATAAATTATTTCTGGCTGACTGACTTTTTGCCATCCCAAAGCAATAACAATATTTGAATATGAGTGCAACAACAAATGCTGCCAGCACATTCTGGCATGACATGCCAACTACAGCCATGAGAAAATGTCAAGACTCGAACAGTTACATACACTCATGAGAGAGATGTCACGAGTGACAAGCCTGGGAGTCGTGATCTTCAGCAGCATGTGACTGCCACACCTGTGGCTGACAACAACATATATCGAAGCAGCAATGGGGTGTGGCAGGACCTGTGTTGGTTTCACTCAGGTTTCAGTGATGAGGCATGCAGTTGCTCCAGACTGTGCAACAATCCAAATGTAAGACACAGCCTGGATCACAACGCACAACAGAGTTGTCTACAGCTCAAGCAAGAGGGCAAATTAGTTTTGCCCCATCTACAACTGGTGGTGGTAGACTACATGTGTTAGTGCAAATCACACCTCCTTTGCATCACCTCCGGCATAAAAATGTTCCTTTTAAAAGCACTGGAAAATGAGAGCAATATTTTTAAAAACTGAAACATGTGTTGCTTGGTTGTCCATGTATCACGTATTTCGATCTGCAAAACCTGTAGTGAATATATTGTGGTAAGCTGTCCTGTAGCTACAGGTTGTACAAAATTTATTGTAGAGTATTCCAACAGAGCTGTTTTTTTATTTACCATTTTTATTTATTGCTACTGGTTTCGAGCATAGCTCGTTGTCAAACCATACCGAAATATAATCAAGTTATTATTGGTACATATATTTATATATGTACATATAAATTGTAATAATTGATTGTGACATAATTTTTTTGCATACACTATAGGACGGTATATGCTGTTTTTAAAATTGGAAGTACTTTTGTATTGATACATTGCGGATGTTGTGACGAAGGAAGCTGGAATACTTTTACTTCCTCACTTATTTTGCCATCTGCCTCCTTAAAATTCATTTCTTCATGTCTGACTAATTACCATTAAAATACGTGAGGATAATCTGCATTTTCACAAAATAGAAAGGTTTGCCCGCAGTATTAAAGAATTTAACACGAGATCTAATTTTGTGATTAGTTATGTAATTGATTTTCTACTTTATTTTGACTGTTCCTAGTTAATATCTTTTGTTATAGGATTAAATCGTAACTTAAATTCTACTTTTTACTTATAAACAAATATAAATTCTGAACTTGTTATAAAAATTTGGAAGACGAAATACTAGTAATCTTAAAGTATTCATTTGGCTGTATTCAAAACATGTTAGCAAAGCCAGCTCTTAACTAATTCCAAAGCAATTTCCAGTTTCTGTTTGTGTAACTATATTTGTTAATTTCATGATTTAAACAAATAATTCGGCTTAACCCTTGCAGTAGGAAAGAACTGTTAAAAAGAAGGAAGTTTCCGATGTATTCAGTTAATTTAATGAGTTAAGTTTTGATTGTAATTTCTGTATTTTAAACATTGAACAATGTGTAGTTTCAGTGCCGATTATTGTGAGGATATATAAGGACCCAATTTTTGTTCCCGAGACAAGTCAGTCGTCCATGGCCGAGTTCAGACGCGGAAGCCATATTGTATAGATCAACAACAATGCATCAGCTTAACTGTGAAATAAGTGTTAGACCAATAGGCCGCATGTTAAAGCAGTGGCAGTGTCTGTTCAAATTATTTGAAAGACTGTGAAATGTGTGGTTAGGTTTTTAATGCTCATAGATGTTCAACAGAAAACTGTTGTAGCAGTATGTGGATGTTTACCTGCAACCTACTAATGAGGCTTATCGAAAGTTAAACAGTAGTTAAGTGGCCATATTAAATGTGTTTATTGCGGGGTTGTGAAGGGTGAAAGTAAAGAACTGTAAAATGCAAATGTGCACCTGTCGGCTATATCATTTAAAGTAGTCAGTGTTGAACTTCCACCCCCTTATTTTAGCCAGTACAGTAACGCAGTACATCGACACCCAGGACAATGAACGAGGAAATAAAGCAGGCGATCGTCACAATGTGTCATGTATATCACATGTAGAAATAACACCACTGGTCAGAATGATGTCAAACTGCAACGGAATATTATCGGAGAAGCAAAAAAAGTGTGAAAATTGATCAATAGATGGTGCTGTATGTGTCATAAATCGTAAATGAAAACACCTGTCATGCACACAACCCTCTGAAGTTGGTATAAACAAGCCAGGTACACAGCTATTCCACTTTTTGCGTATGCGACGTTCGACATGACTGTCTCAAGGCAGGATCGCGCTCTACTTGTAAAGCTGTATTATAAGAATGGTGACTGTGCACGCGTCGCTCTGCAGAAGTTCCGGACACTGAAGGATTTGAAAAAAATGCGTTGAACCGGTGACTGCCGTGGGTCGAGAAAATGAATCGGAAATTCGAATAGACGTGTTCTTCTGGTGTGCAACCTGGTAGAGGGAGGAAAGGAATTGATTTGACGTCAGTGGAAGCAGTGGCCACAGCAATGCAGGAGGAGACGAGTGATGGTGTGCAAACGTGGACACTCGACGCACCCGTGAGCACGGTGCGTAAAATCCTATGAAATGTCCTTCTTTGCTATTCATTCAAAATTACCCATGTGCACGAGTTGCTTCCTGTTGACCTGCGAGCAAGAGAGACCTTTGCTTTAGAATTTCTTGCTCACATGGAAGTGGACAATGATTTGCCCTGGAAGATTTTGCGCAACACATTCTGAACGTGACCCCGAAAACACTTCTATCAGTTGTGGAACTGCTGTTTCTCGATTTCAACTTGTTGCAGAAAACGGTGGACAGCATATTCATCATGTTTTGCGCCAGTCACATGGAAACCAATAATCCTGTTTGATTCTGATAGATGCATTTTATTCGGTTTTTGGCCTCAGGACAATTAAAAACCGATGTGGTTGATGCTTTTAATGTGGTGTTTGGCCTCAGAACAATTAAAATCGATGATTGATGCTTTTTATGCGGTTTTTGGCCCCAAGACAGTTAAAACCCCATGTAAATGATGCTTTTTATGGCGTTTTTGGCTTCAGGACAGTTAAAAACCTCTTTTCCCGACCGGATGTGATATGACTTTGCCGTTGGTGGATGGTTTTACGTAACTAAAAGTATCACACCTGTTCACCCACGCACACTGAATAGTAGAGTTTGTTTAGCGTCAAACATGCATCTGAGGCATTGTTGTATGATTCATTTGTCATTTGTAGTCGACCACTATTAAATTATGATGCTTACAGCGCCATCTATTGCCACATTTTGTAACTATTTATTTTTCTTCTGCCATATGTTTTCCCCCTTCTCAGATAATCCGTTGCAATTTCATGTCATTAGGATCAGTGATGTTATTTCTACAGCGGTCTGAAAGTTCAACTATAATCACGTCTGTATATATAATTTAAGCGCTCTTTTTGTTATTTGGGAAGTAGATGTAATGCCCAGATTCCTCTTTAAACAGTAAACTGATCCTATCATAACTTCCTGCTTCAGAGTAAGGGGAAGGCAGAGGTGTACCACCTGCAACAACACGACACCATAAAATATTGTGGCTTTCTAAACGTGTGGACTGGCAGTTGATTCACTTGACTGAAGTATTTCGAAAGGTATTTTGTGTAAGAAAAGCTAGAAAACTATATTGACGACCAGCATAAACAGAAGCAATACACAACACGTGAGTCATGCTGATGCAGGTAAAGGCAGGTTCTTCAAAGGAGAACAGATGAATCATGGAAAATGGGGACGTTTAATAGAATGTGCAGAATCACAAGGAAATTTAGATCCGCATCCAAACTCTGTAAATGTACAAATGTGTGTGAATTCCTAAGGGACCAAACTGCTTAGGTCTTCGGTCCCTAGACTTACACACTACATAAACTAACTTAACCTAATCTATGCTACACACACACCCATGCCCGAGGGAGGACTCGAACCTCCGGCGGGAGGGTGTAAATGATGGTGAAGTGCATTGCAGACAGTATATCCCACCGTACCACTTGTTAGGGTTTGGTTGGTTGGTTTGTGGGATTAAAGGGACCAGACTGCAGCGGTCATCGGTCCCTTGTTCCAAGACTTGAAAACACCAACACAGAGTAAAAACGACTATTGCAAAAGATGACAGATGACACAGGGCAAGAGAAACTTGGACAAAGACCAGACAAAACGAATTAAAATCACACAGAGTGTGATTGTGGTTGGCCGACCATAGAGACAAAAAAAGGAAAAGCCAACCACCGAGAACACATTAGAAACTCAGTCTAAAATCGTAGGCCAAAGGCCAGACAAAAAAAAAAAAAAAAAAAAAAAAAAAAAAAAAAAAAAAAAAAAAAAAAAAAAAAAAAAACACTCAGATTAAGTTATAAAAAACCCCTGCCCGAATAAAACGCAAAACTAAACCTGCCATAGAAGAGCCATCAGTTAAAAGGGCAGGGAGCGTATCAGGCAGCGCAAACGTCTGCCTGAGCACAGTTAAAAGTGGACAGGCCAACAAAATGTGGACCACTGTCAAAGCCGACCCGCAGCGACACAGAGGTGGGTCCTCACGGCGCAATAAGTGGCCGTGCGTCATCCGAGTGTGCCCAATGAGCAGTCGGCAGAGGACAACTGACTCCTGGCGGGAGACTCGCAAGGAGGAGCGCCACACAGTCGTCCTCTCCTTGATAGCACTGAGTTTGTTAGGTGTGGTCAGATCGCGCCATTCAGAGTCCCAAAGCGCGAAAAATTTGCGGCGTAAGACAGCTCGCGAATCAGTCTCCGGGAGGCCAATGTCCAAAGTCGGTTCACTGGTGGCCTCTTTCGCCAGGCGGTCTACATGTTCATTGCCAGGTATCACAACATGGCCAGGGGTCCACACAAATAACACAGAGCGTCCGCAACGGGCAAGAGCATGGAGGGACTCCTGGACAGCCACCACCAGACGAGAGCGAGGGAAACACTGGTCGATAGCTCGTAAACAGCTCAGGGAGTCGCTAGAGATAACGAAGGACTCACCTGGACAGGAGCAGATATACTCTAGGGCACGAAAGATGGCGACTAGCTCTGCAGTGAAAACGCTGCAGCCAGCCGGCAAGGATCGTTGTTCGTAATGGTCCCCTAGAGTTAGAGCATAACCGACACGACCAGCAACCATCGAACCGTCAGCGTAAAAAACGCCAGAGCCCTGTCACATGACTAGGATGGAATAAAAGCAGCGGTGGAAGGTCTCTGGAGGGACTGAGTCCTTTGGGCCCTGTGCCAAGTCGAGCCGAAGCAAGGGTGGGGCACACACTACGGGGGTGTACACAGAGGGGCCCAGAAAGGAGGTGGAAGACGGAAGACCCCAAGCCTGGAGAGAAGCTCTCTGACGCGGACTGGAATCGTACAACCCGACCGGGGCCGACATCCTGGGAGATGGACGAGCAACTGTGGGAATAGTAGACGATAGTTAGGATGCCTGGGCAAGCTAAAAACGTGGGCAGCATAAGCGGCCAGTAAATGCTGGCGCTGTAACTGCAGTGGAGGGACACCTACCTCCACAAGTAAGGTGTTCACAGGGCTGGTCCGGAAAGCACCAGTAGCAAGGCGCATCCCACTCTGAAGGATTGGGTCCAGCACCCGCAACGCTGAAGAGGATGCTGAACCATAAGCCAGGCTCCCATAATCCAGACGAGACTGGGTTAACACCTGGTAGCGCCGTAAGAGGTAGAGGTAGATCGGTCAGCGCCCCAGCAGGTGTGGCTCAAGCATCGCAGAGCATTTAGATGCTGCCAACACATCTGTTTAAGCTGCCAAATATGAGGCAGCCAAGTCAACCGGGCAACAAAAACCACATCCAAAAACCTATGTGACTCCACCACAGCAAAAAGTTCGCCATCGAGGTAAAGCCGCGGCTCCGAGTGAACAGTGCGTCATTGGCAGAAACGCATAACGCAGGTCTTGGCAGCCGAAAACTGGAAGCCATGCGCTACAGCCCAAGACTGCACCTTGCGGATAGCGCCCTGCAGCTGACGTTCATCAGCGGCAATGCCAATGGAGCTATAGTAGAGGCAGAAGTCGTCAGCATACAACGAAGCGGAGCCAGACGTTCCCACCGCCGCAGCGAGCCCGTTAATTGCAATTAAAAACAGGCAGACACTTAAGATTGATCCCTGTGGTACCCCGTTCTCCTGAATGTGGGAGGAACTATGGGAGGCCGTGACTTGCACACGGAAGGTACGATGCGACAGAAAATTGCGTATGAAAATCGGCAGCGGACATCGAAGACCCCAATCATGAAGTGTAGAGAGGATGTGATGGCGCCACGTCGTATCGTACACCTTCTGAATGTCAAAAAAGACAGTGATGAGAGGCTGACGGCGGGCAAAGGTCGTACGGATGGCAGACTCCAGGCTCACCAGATTGTTGGCGGCAGAGCGGCCTTTACAGAACCCACCTTGAGACAGAGCCAGGAGGCCCCCGAGACTCGAGTACCCAAATAAATCGCCGGCTCACCATCCATTCGAGCAACTTGCAAAGAACTTTGGTGAGGTTAATGGGGCGGTAGCTGTCCACGTCCAAAGGGTTCTTGGCAGGTTTCAAAACGGGGATGATAATGCTTTCCCGCCACTGCGACGGAAACTCACCCTCAACCCAGAGATGGTTGTAAAGGTCGATGAGGCGTCGCTGGCAGGCCACTGAAAGGTGTTTCAGCATCTGACAGTGGATGCGATCTGGCCCAGGAGTGGTATCAGGGCACTGTGAAATTCCCACTCACTGAATGGAACATTGTAGGATTCAGGATGGTGGGTGCAAAATGAAAGGCTCCGACGTTCCATCCGCTCTTTAATGGAGCGGAAGGCCAGTGGGTAATTCGCAGAAGTGGAACTCAGAGCAAAATGCTCTGCCAAGCGGTTGGCAATTACATTGGAGTCAGTACAAACTGTTCCATTCAGTGAGAGCGCAGGGACGCTGACAGGGGTCCGATAGCCATAGAGGCGTCGGATCTTGGCCCAGACCTGCGACGGAGTGACATGAAGGCCAATGGTGGACACATACCGCTCCCAGCACTCCTGCTTGCACTGGCGGATAAGGCAGCGGGCCCGTGCACGCAGCCGTTTGAAGGCGATGAGGTGTTCTAAAGATGGATGCCGCTTGTGACGCTGGAGCGCCCGCCGGCGATCTTTAATCGCCTCAGCGATCTCAGGCGACCACCAAGGCACAGTCCTCCGCCGAGGGGACTCAGAAGAACAGGGAATGGCAGATTCTGTGGCAGTAACGATGCTGGTGGTGACCGAGTGAACCACCACATCAATGGCGTCATTAGGAAGAGGCTCAATAGCGGCCAAGGAGGAGAACAAGTCCCAGTCAGCCTTATTAAGAGCCCATCTGCTAGGGCGCCCAGAAGAGTATCGCCGTGGCAGTGACAGAAAGATCGGAAAGTAGTCACTACCACGCAGGTCGTCATGCACTCTCCATTGGACAGACGGTGAGAAGTGAGGGCTGCAGATGGAAAGGTCAATGGCAGAGTACGTGCCATGCGCCATGCTGAAGTGTGTGAAGGAACCATCATTTAAAAGCGAAAGATCGAGCTGTGCCAATACATGCTCAACGGTGGCGCCTCGAACTGTTGCCACTGACCCACCCCACAGAGGGTTATGGGCGTTGAAGTCGCCCAGTAGCAAGAAAGGTGGTGGAAATTGGGCTATCAGCGCAGCCAGGACATGCTGTGTGACGTCACCATCCGGTGGAAGGTAAAGACTGCAGATGGTAACAGCCTGTGGCGTCCACACCTGAACAGCGACAGCCTCTAAAGGTGTTTGTAGAGGGACAGACTCGCTGTGAGAAGAGTTATGGACATAGATGCAGACATCACCAGACACTCTTTCATAAGCTGCCCAGTTCTTATAATAACCCTGATAGCTATGGAGGGTGGGGGTTCGCATTGCTGGAAACCAAGTTTCCTGAAGAGCAGTGCAGAAGAAAGGGTGAAGGCTGATAAGTTGTCGGAGCTCAGCTAGATGGTGGAAGAAACCGCTGCAGTTCCACTGGACGATGATTTGTCCATGGCTGAGAAAGGCGTGAAGGGACTGGGAAGGCAGATTACGCAACTGGGTCAACTGCTGCCTCCGATTGAGCACCTGTGCTAGTGCTATCCATGGTGTCTGAGGGACTGGCGAGATCGAGGTCCTCAGCGGACGCCAGAATCTCCACCTCGTCCTCAGACGCGAAGCTTGTAGGAAGCGGTGGGACGGGTGCCACAGCAATGTCACGGTGCTTGGGGACTTTCTTCTTTTTCTGCTTCTCTCGCTGTGCCTTCGGTGGTTCGGGCTGGGGGGGGGGGGGCTTCATTGGGTCAGTCTCAGGGACAGATGTCGACCGTGAGGCCCTACGACCAGCGACTGGTGGTTGTTTCAGCCACTTGCGGGTGTCCGCTTTTCCGCTGGTCGTAACTTGCGAAGGGAGATCCCCAAGGGGCCCCTTCCTGGCGAGAGTACCTGAAGAAGTCTTACTCTTCTCCGGCTGTGGAGGGGGTACTGATGTCCCCGATGGTTGGGGGGGGTGTTGCTCATGAAGTAGATGGAGCCGGAGCAACAGGGAGTGAAGTGCCCCCCTCCCCCCACAATCAAGGGGGATGGTGGATTCTGACCGATCATAGAGCTAACCATATGGGACAACATGGGAGATGGGAGAACCGTCGTTGCAGCAGCGGCATAGGTCGACGTCATTGGCACGGGATGGAGCCTCTCATATTTCCACCTAGCCTTGGAGTAGGTCAGGTGGTCCAGGGTCTTATATTCCATTATCTTCCATTCTTTCTGGAATATCCTACGGTCCAGCGAGCAGGGGGAATGGTGTTCTCCGCAGTTAACACAGATGGGAGGCGGAGCACATGGAGAATTGGGATGCGAAGGACGGCCACAATCTCGACACATGATGCCGGAAGTACATCGGAAAGACATATGCCCAAACTTCCAGCATTGAAAACACCACATCGGAGGAGGGATATATGGTTTCACATCACAGCGGTAAACCATCACCTTGACCTTTTCGGGTAATACGTCACCCTCGAAGGCCAAGATGAAGGCACCGCTGGCTACCTGATTTTCCCTCGGACCCCGATGGACGTGCCGGACGAAGTGAACACCTCCTCGTTCTAGGTTGGTGTGTAGTTCATTGGCGGACTGCAGAAGAAGATCCCTGTAGAATATAATACCCTGGACCATGTTTAAACTCTTATGGGGCGTGATGCTAACTGAAACATCCCCTAACTTATCACAACCAAGCAACCTCCATGACTGGGCAGAGGATGCCGTCTTGATTAGCGCTGACCCAGAGCGCATTTTGGACAAGCCCTCCACCTCCCCGAACTTGTCCTCTATATGCTCCACATAAAACGGGGGCTTGGTTGACATAAATGATTCACCATCGACTCGCGTACAGACTAGGTACCGGGGTGAATAATCTGCACTGCCTTCTTTAGCCATATGTTCCTCCCATGGAGTGGCCAGGGAGAGAAATTATCTCGGATCAAATTTCTTCCCATTCAGGTTAGACCTCGATCGCTTAGAGACTGCTGGTGGAGGCCCACCAGCGAGAGATGATGTACCACGCTTCATTGCGGGTCATCTGCCCTGATGCCAACCACTCTGACCGGGGCTCTCCCCACGGGCGCCACCCAGCCACAGCAAAGACCACCTGGCAGGATGGCCCTTGCCAGGAGTCCTGATGCCCCAGAGGGATAGGCATCTACTCCTCGGCATACGTGGGGAGGTAGCAGCTCAGGCATCAGCAGTGCGATCCCTGCGTAGTCAGGGGGCTACCACCAAGAAGGTACATGACGACCCCACCACAGCGGACTGGCTACCGTGCTGGATGTCGGGTGTCGAATATCCATGTACATCATGAGGGCAAAGATGGAAGTGCACAATGGAGGGAATGTATGCTACCCGGAACACACTGCAGCTGATGTGGCCGGAAGCTCGTTGTAACTCCAACTCCATGACAATATCGGGTGTGCCAGATCTTATGGCAAGATGGATATATAATGCACCACGTAAGGCGTCCTTCCCCAAATGGTGCGCACTAACGTAAAATTTTGAAATGGAGTGGTCAAACCCCTTAGGGGACCATCAGATTAAAGGCCGAAACAGTTGAGACTCCTTTTAGTTGCCTCTTACGACAGGCAGGAATACCGCGGGCCTATTCTTACCCCCGAACACGCAGAGGGGTGTTAGGGTTTCTTCCACTTTTCTGTGCGTACTGTAATTAGTCTAATAGTGTCCTCACAATCGCTACAGGGACGATAAGGAGGTTGCAATAACACATTACTAGATTGCACTATCTTCCAATGTATTCCAGTTTAGTTTCTTTGGAATTTTCATGAAAGTCTCGCACAGGTCAAACAAACCCTTGACCATTCATTCTGCCCTTCTATGTGTATGTTCAGTATCTCTTGTTAGCCCTATTTGGCACGAGTTCCACACACTCGAACAATATTCTAGAATGGATTCCACGAGTGTTTTGTAAGTAATTTCCTTTTTTAGACTTACTGTGTTTCCCTAGTATTCTGCCAATGAATGAAAGTCTGTCAACTGGTTTACTTATGAGTGAGCCTCTGCGGTCTACATTTCATATCCAACGACCTCTGTAGTCAAGGTCGCTAAAGCTCGCACATGCGGTGATGCTCGATTCAGACGTAACACGGTTCAATCTCTCGTGGTACGTGTAATTTCCATTACCAGTATTTTGCAGGCAAGTGGAGGAGGGATGGTGGCGCAAAGTCGCTGATCATCAGTCTTTGCGCCATGTCCTGGTTTAAATCACAAACCCCTCTGCAGTGTCTGATGAAGAGAGGGCATGTGACACTGTTGATGCTCGTCCATACATCGGAAGGGGGCATTAAACTCGGTGGCCTCCTTGGTGCTATTTGAGAGGAGTGGGCTGTGTGCCAGCACCAGGTTTAACCCTCTCTCTCCTCACATCATCATATCACCACCATCATCATCATCATCATCTTCTAACAGATACCGAACACGACACTGAAGTCTAATCAAGATCCAACTGAATATCAGTGGCGCAGCGTGAGGGGAGACTCTGAGACTTAGTTTCCCCTGTATTCGTGCTTAAAAAAGTTGCAATAGGAATTCATAACAAAAATATAAACAACTTCCTACTAAGAGCACAAAATGTACGAAGACATCAGTTTTGTAGCCCGCGCCGCCGCACCCTGAGTATTGGTATGTCTGCCTGCTTGAGACTCGGCTGTTCTCAGACTCTGCCTCCCTTCTCCTACCTGGCTGTGTGCGCCTGCGCCCCCTCCACTTCCCCTCTTCCACGAAGGCCGGTGCGCTGCACTTGCTAGCAGGTATCGAGACTAGAGATGGGTCGAAATCGTTTATTCCCGTGAACTACTTCATTCATTTCACTCTTTGCCGTGAAGCGTTCAAATGAAGTAGTTCATTCATGAAGTACGGAAGCCTGGCGAAGTTGCCCAGTTCGCCGCCGCTCAGCCGTTGCTACTCTCGTTCGCCTCGCTCTTACAATAAAGCTTCGTAATACTTCATAATTTTACCAACAGATGGCCGAACTATGCAATAACGTGCACGCAACGTTTTACACTTTTACAGCGTCTGAGTTAAAAAACAGAGCATGGTCGAAGGGGACAAAGGAAAGATAAACAGAGAAGCTTGTCACATATAAAGAAGGTATTACATTTAATCTTGCTCGACATTTTCTCATGAAGCGCCCAAAAAAGTATTTATCTGCCGAGTGAAACATTATTTGTCGTATTCATGGACTGAAAACTAGGGCTACCAACGAAATACAGTCCAATTTTATGTTCCTTTTAAAATTTAATCCAAAATAGAATGAGTATGTTTACCACTGTCACAAAGTCTATATATATACGTTAAGTAATGATTCAGAAGTTTTCCTGTAGATTTTATTTTTGTTGAGAATAATAACCCTCCAGATTCAAAACGTAAACTGTCACCTGTAGTCATTGGTACGATTTTAGGTAAAATCCCTCTTTCAGTGTTATTAACAAACCTTTTATTTTCATGTTGGCTGTGCGTGCTCACACAGCCAGCCTCTTCATTTGTATCTGAAATATTCATTTGTCCGCAAGCGCTGCCAACGGTAGGCTACCGGTAGACGCGAAGTATAACTGAACTGCACAAATAGTCACGCGTAATGATGTCAGCACTGCAGGAAGCAGCTGACGGTGCCTTCCCCTCGCCCCTCACCTCCACAACCCATCGCAAACGTATCGTTTCCTCACAAACGCCGCGCGATTCGTCGACAGGCAGTAGAGGGGGGACTGAAGTGAAGGGAGAATGAATGACGTAGCGCCGATGTAATGGGCCAGGGAGAGGGGAAGAGAGTGAGTGAACTAGAAAAAAGTGTGGAGTGTGTTATCTGTGAAGAGTTTGAAGTGCCAGTTCATTGAAATTGAGTGGTTAGTTCATTTGAACGACTCATTCGCGAGCTCCCCATCACTAATCGAGACTAGTCTCTGCCGCTTCTAAGCTGGCTTTTAACACGGAAGTGAACAGTCGCGCGGCTTGTGTTCATAGTCATTCTTGTGTTATTTTAGTGCATATTTTCGTTGTGTCGCCAACATGAGTGAGCCAACAACTGAACACCTTATAGAATTTTTATTAAAAACGCCTTTTTCTACACCAACGTAAGGAAAAAAGTTCGAATTGAAGGACAAACTACCTACTCCTATGCGCAGTGTAGTTTTAAGTGAAGCCAAACAAAAACGCACTTTTCAGACAGCCTGGTACGAAAAGTATGTTTGGCTGACTGCAAATGCAGTTAATCACAGATTATATTGGTCTATATTTCTTCTGTTTAGTGGCGAAAAGGAATGATGCAGTTAGGGCATTTGTACAATAAAGAACTTTGACAGGAAAGCACAAAGGCATCAGATATCAAAACGGCACCTGCAGAACAAAGAATCATTTCAGTTATTGGGCAAAACTTGAATTGAGCACGCCCTTTCTGAAGCCGCTCGTCTGACAGCAATAAAATACGACAAACAAGTTGCATCCAGCAGGAGAGTATTGGCTCGTCTTATTCAGGCAATTGTATTTCTTTGTAAACACGAACTAGCCTTTCGCGGCCATCGAGAAGACGAATCCTCCACCAACAAAGGTAACTATCTGGAATTGTTGGATTTAATAGCTCAAGGAGAGCAGTTAATCCGAGACCATCTGTCATCATCTTCAACCTTTAAGGAAACATCTCCAGATATACAGAATGATGTAACAGAAATGATAACTCTGGCAGTTGATGAGAAAAGAAAATCTGAAATTCAGAACTGCAATTTCATTTCGATTCAGGCTGATGAAACATTAGACACATCATGCAAGAGTCAAATGATTTTAATATTCAGGTACTGTATTGTAGACAAAATTGAGGAAAGACTCGTTGGATTTTACGATGTTTCTGGAAATAAAACTGCTGAAGGTTTGTCAAACATTGTTCATGCAGTATTGAAAGAATGGAATGTGGAAGGATAAGTGGTTAGTAAACCATATGACGGCGCTACAGTAATGGCGGGCAGAGAAAGAGGTCTACAACAATTGGTGAAGCAGTTCTGTCCCTATGCGCTATTTATTCATTGTTAAGCACACCAACTGAATTTGGTACTGTTACGTGCCTCCAAAATCATACGACAAGAACGCATGTTTGTAAGTGATCTTACTGCATTCCATTCGTTTTTCAGCAAATCATCAAAACGAACTGCATTGCTAACTGAGAAAGGATTTAAACTGTCATATGCAAGCAACACTCGCTGGAACTTTCGTTCCAGGGCAGTTTCAACAACATCTAGTCATTTCTCAGGGCTATGTAGTGTTTTTAATTATATATTTGATGATACAGACTCTCAGTGGGACCCAGAATCTTTGAGCTGTGCTGTGGGAATGAAACGACGGATGGATGATCCTACGTTTGTCTACTTGCTTTGCTTCTACCGAGGGCGCTTTGTTAATGTTGATCATCTCTTTAACGTTCTTCATCCAAAATCTGTCACTATAACTGCTTGCCACGACGAAATAAGAACTGTTTTGAGAAACTTACGACAATTAAGAGCGGAAACATTCGTTGATGAATGCATTAAATGCAGCTTGTGTTTGGGTGGCAACTACGACAATTAAGAACTGAAATATTCGTTGATGAATGCATTAAATGCAGCTTGTGTTTGGGTGGCAACTACGACAATTAAGAACTGAAATATTCGTTGATGAATGCATTAAATGCAGCTTGTGTTTGAATGGCAACTTATCATTCTGTGGCAGTCAAAAGACATTTCTCAGGGCATTAACTTACGAGATATTGGATTTGCAAATTGTTCAGATGCAAAGAAGGTTTCAAGACTTTCCCCAAATTCAGTTTGTTGAACTTATGAACGAAAAGTGTTTCCCGAACTATCAAAAAGAATTCCCAAAGTTGAAACTGCTTCACTTATTAGAACAGTACCCTTTTTTCAAACAAGAACAACTTGAAAATGAACTTCATAAAAACTGATGAGAAAAAACACTTATCTCCAAGAACCCTCTTAAAGTACGTTGTCAACAATGATTTAGACTCCGTTTATGAAGAAACAACGAAGTTCCTGCGTTTGGTTTTGACCGTACCCGCAACTGCAGCGAGCAGTGAACCAAGCATGAGTGCTCTTAAACGAGTGAAGAATGATTTAAGGAATTCAGTGTCCAACATCCGGCTGTCGTGACTGAGCACGTTAGCAATAGAAAAGACACTACTTGGAGAGCTATCCAGTGATCAGATCTTTGTAGACCGAGTTATGGACTTATTCGTGGAAAGAAAAGACAGGCGCATTGCATTTGTGTACAAGGAAATATAAGTGCTTCTTGTTTTATTCGAAGCATTTTGTTTCATTTGTTTAAATTATTGTTTACTGTACTATTTTGTCTCGCTATAATAACTGCAGAGTGTCCCCAACATTTACAACCACGCTACGCCACTGCTGAATATCTGTGCAGCTTTTTTCAGGCAGTGTTTAGTTTAGATAACTGTAACATCTGGAAAGAATCTTAGGTTGCTATTAATATTGACTGCAAGATCATGAGCAGCAATACTCCCAACAGACTTCGCTGGGGTAAACCCAAAATTACTTCCGCTTCTGTCGATGACTCTTCATTCGAGATGAGACGCTGCGTTCTCCCTACCGATAAATCGTCAATCCTGTCACATTTTTCGCTTGATATCTCGTAGCATTGTGTCTTCGATACCAAGCGTGGATGTGGTAATACGTCAAATGCGTTTCAGATATCAAGAAATCTAAAAGGTTTGAAACTTCCTGGCAGATTGATACTGTGTGCCGTACTGGGACTAGGGCTTTGGACCTTTCCCTTTCGCGATCAGGTGCTCTACCACTATACTTTAGTGTACTCTCAAAGGAGGACCAGAGAAAAAAATAGCTCATCATTATGTCGTCAGCCTTTGCTCTACAATAATATTGTAGAAGGCGGAGGTTCCAGATTCGATTCCCAGTCAGTCACATAGTTTTAACGTGGCAGCAGATTTCAGATCACTGCACAATCCACTGCTGAGTGAAACTTCATTTTGAAAGTGCAGATTTGTTCACCAACAGATAGGATTAAAGCCGTCGGCACACGGACCGTGCTGTCGAACGTTAACGTCGAGCGTGTCAAGTTCAACGTGCTGCTGAACGCTCAGGAACCATGCGACTTGTGCACACGGTACGTGGGCCCCAACGTGGTATCCGCGATCGCAACGCACTCCAGCGGCAGTTGAAGGATGTTTCTAGTTCGTAAATCATACTCTTTATTCAGTGGGCGCGCGTAAAATTCCCACGTTAGCTCTATTAAAACGCACATTTCCTCCATCGCCCAAGAAAAAGAAAGTACCATGTCCAATCAATAAGGTCAGGCTTATAAAAGTTCCATTACAAACAGTGCGTTTCAAATTTGGAATACTTCTCCGCATAAGATAAACATTATTTCATCATTCCCACATTTTAGTAAAGCCCCACGGTCAGTCTTACTTGACCACTGTTCTCGCCCAGTAGCAGAATCTTTGCAACACGTGAATTACGAAGCGTAAAAGAAAAAGGAGGGAAATATCTTTATGCAACTAGCGCAAGCTCTCCTGTAGATTAAGCCAATCGAACAAAGTCACCCCTCAATAAAAGGCGATCTTATATTTACATAACATGAAATATTATAGTATATACTTACATTAAACTAATAATGAAGTATCAGAACCAAATAAAAACGCGAAAGTTAGGGGAAAAAAATTGGAAGTGTTACGACGCGAACCACCGCCACATCCTACTTTTTAATTAAGGACAGTGACACTACTCATTACGCTTTTTTTTTTTTATCTCATTTCGTTCGTTGTATCTGCTCGGAGCGGACGTCGAAAGACACCCATGTCAGTTCGTTGTAGATAATGTTCTCTTGGCAAACATAGAGGAAGATCTAAAAACTACTCTAAATGCATTCAGTCTGGCATACAAATCTATTGGTCTAGAGCTTAACACAGACAAAACGAAAGTCCTCTGTCAACCAGCCCCAAATTCCACCGCAGCAGCTCCAGTTATCACAGTTGACGGAACACCTCTAGCGATTGTAGAGTATTTTCCTCACCTGGGAAGCCATCTTTCTGCAAATTCAAACACAGATGCAGAAATTCAACACCGACTAAACTATCCACTAACTCAGTTTTTTTTATAACAGAGGGCAGCTTGCCCTCTTTTCTTTTCTTTTCTTTTTTTTTTTTTTTTTAATTTTCACTTTGTTCGCTGTAGTTCGTTGCATCTGCTCGGGGCGGACGTCGTAAGACATCCATTTACGTTCGTTGCTGATCTGTTAACTCAGTTTTTTTATTACAGACGGCGCATTACCCTCTGACCGAACACGCTGAGCTACCGTGCCGGCTGACGCTAAACCAACAGCACATTTTCTTTGTCTAATCATGTTATCTTACCCCTTGCTGAAAACCTTAATCGTAGATATGTTGCTAATTGAAATTTAATTATAACAAATTGTACCAAGAACAATGTGTTTTGGGGGGATCTTCCATGTGTCACTGCCTTCAAATACTCTACTCTCATAATACGTAAGTTACAATAATTCTTTTGTCCCGAATATGATGTTTCTCATTATTTTATTGGAACGAATCACACAGTTAACAACGGGTTTTCCAGTGATCCTCAATTTGCTGGTGCTCAGAAACGGCATATATACATATAGGCTTGAAATGAATGCCAATATGGCGCCTCACAACTCTGTACTGAAGGGGGACGGCGTGCGTGTGACGTAGGTGGCGTTGTGCCATCTCATTGGTCAACGCTCAGACGCACGCTCAGAATATCTGACATGCCAGATTTTGCTCTGCACGTTCGGAAAGGCTCCCGAGCGTGCTATTCCACGCTATGACGTCAGAAACTCGCCACGCTCAACGTTCGGATGCACGGTCCGTGTGCCGACGGTTTAAGAACTGTACCGTGAGTCTCTTACTCTGGATGGAGTGTGAAGTTGTCGTTGAAATGTTTGAGACGAGAATGCTCACCTTTCTGCGTCTTGCGGAAGTACTTGTCGTACAGGTGGTAGGCCTTGGCGTGCGCCTTGAGGAGGGTGTGGCTGGCCTGGTAGTCAGCGACCCCGTGGTCATCCAGCCCGGGCGCCCCCAGGCGGCTGTTGGCGTAGCTCTCGATGATGCTGGCGGGCTCGTTGATGGTGATCCAGTACTTCACCTGAGCACATACGTACACGTCAG
The DNA here is from genome assembly GCF_021461385.2 of Schistocerca piceifrons. NCBI lineage: Eukaryota > Metazoa > Arthropoda > Insecta > Orthoptera > Acrididae > Schistocerca > Schistocerca piceifrons. The sequence goes on along the minus strand of NC_060145.1, from coordinate 13,820,041 downwards.
TAAAGGAGCAAGGTGCGTCGACAGCTACCACCGCTCAAAATATCACGTACAAAGAGAGCCACCGTGTCAACATGACGTATCGCTTGTTGCAAACTGCTTGTCATCCGAACCATTGAGAACAGTCAAGTTTCCAGATACAAATAATGACACATTTTACATGTTATTAATGTTTCAAAATTGTTAAAGGCTTTCATGGCCACTTGTTGAAAAACTGCCTATTGGCTTCTGTCTCGGGTTCTTCGGCCGACGTTCATCTAACGATTTTACTGACGTTTCATTGAGAAGCTTAAGAAACTGAAACTTGCGCCAAACGACATCCTGGTCAGCTTCGATGTTGTTTCTTTGTTTACGAAAGTGCCACTCAGTGACGCTCTGGAGCACATCGGGTCCATGTACCCGCAGGACATCAAAAAGCTCTTCCGTGCATGTCTCACCACGAGCTATTTCACGTGGAATAGCGACTTCTACGAACAGCTGGAGGGCGTCGCCATGGGTAGTCCTCTTAGTCCAGTGGTGGCCAACTTCTTCATGGAACAATTCGAAGCACAGGCACTGGACTCGGCGACTTGCAAACCTAAGGTGTGGTACAGGTGCGTCGATGATATTTTCGTGGTGTGGAGCCACGATGAAGAACAGCTCGGTGACTTCCTAAGACACTTGAACAGCCTCCATGCCAACATAACATTTACCATGGAAGTAGAAAAGGACAAAAAAACTGCCATTTCTAGATGTGCTGGTCACAAAGGATGGTGAAAACCTGGGACACAGCGTGTATCGAAAACCGACACACACGGACCGATACCTGCACAAACTGTCAAACCACCACCCGAGCCAGAAAAGAGGCATGATCAGTACGCTCGTAACGAGAGCAGGACGAATATGTGAGCCGCAGCACCTCAGACGCGAAATGCAACACCTGCAAAGTGTTCTGAGGAGCAATGGGTACTCCACAAGTTATATTAGAAGTGTAACAGAGCCAAACAATCGGCGAAGTAAGGAATCAGAAAAAGAAATGTTGGGTACGGCGTCTACCATACATTCCCAGAGTGACGGACAGAATCGGCAGTATATTGCGCAAACACGGCGTAAAGACGATTTTCAAACCGACAAGGAAGATCAAAGAGATCGGCGAAGGAGAAAAGGGACCGACTTGCAATGTCGGGAATATACCGTATACCTTGCACATGCGGAAAAGTTTATGTCGGAATGACTGGACGATCCATTAACACCAGGATCAAAGAGCATAAGCGACATTGCAGGTTGGGGCAGGTGGAGAAATCGGCCGTGGCAGAGCACGCACTGAATGAGGCCGACCACGTAATAAAATTCGGCGACACGGAAGTTCTGGCTGTAGAGAAGCACTATCGACCGCGCTTGTTTAGAGAAGCTGTAGAAATACAAAAGCACGCGAACAGTTTCAACAAGAAAGAGCGAAGCCTTAAGGTAAACGGATCCTGGCTTCCCGTACTGCAGCGAACGACCGTCGCAGGTAGCAAGAGGAGAACCGCACCGGAAATGACCGCGGAGAAGCCCTCGGACGTTGGCGCGCCGGGTACATATAGTCTGCGGCCCCGAGCTAGGCTCCAGTTCACCACTGGCAATGGAGGGTGAAGCTTTGACAAAGCCAGCCACTCGTGCTCGCGAAACGTCAGTAAAATCATTAGATGAACGTCGGCCGAAGAATCCGAGACAGAAGCCAATAGGCAGTTTTTAAAGTTTACTTATAATGACAAAAAGCCTCACTAAGTCTCTAGCAACATACAACAGAGTAAATATTAGCTGATCAAAAGTATCTGGACACTTTCTATTGGTGGGTATCGATATGGAGTGCGTCCACCTTCGCCTTTATTATGGCTTGAACTCTGGTGGGGACACTTTAAATGAGGTCTCTGAATGTCCGTGGAGGAATGGTGCCCATTCTTCCTCAAGGAGCAAAAGTAAAATGGAAATGACGTTGGTCGCTGGGATCCGGAACGACGCCGATGTTGTAACTCATCCCAAAGGTGTTCCATTGGGATCAGGTCGAGACTGGGAAGGCAATATTACTGCCCATTAGCGACTGCTTCACAGATGCTGCTTTGTGACAGGGTGCACTGCCGAGCTGATACAATCAATAATCATCTCCGAACTGTTCCTCTGCTGTACACAGTACACAAAGCTTGGAACGTGTTCATATTCTCCCGAATTTAGCGCTTTCTTAAGTGCAATAAAGGGACTACACTCTGACTAAGAAAAACACCCCCATACTGCAACACCACTTGTTTCATACTTGACTGTTGGCACTACATACAATTAGATGAATGAGTGTCCGAAAGAACACACACCACGCATTCATACAATCGATTGTCCTCGATGGGCAGTGAATCAACAACCTTCAGTGTGGATGCACATTTCGTACGACATCCAGCGTCAAACTAAAATTAGCGAGCATCGAGAACACGGACAGGGCTGCAGATAGGTGGCGGTAGGTGGGCAAGTGGATCGACCGGGAACTCTGCCGAGATAATTTGCTCACTTGCCGTAAGTACTGTGTTTGGATGGTACAGTGGTTAACGCAATTGCCTACTAAGCAGGAGATCTGGGGTTCGAGTTCCAGTCTGGTATACATCTTCACTCGTCTCCGCAGATTCCGCGTAATGTCCCGATGCAGCTGGTATCATCAGTTCCCTTGCATTCCTGTCCTTTGTACCCCCTCCGTGCTCCATTACATACTAAACATAAGGGCGGATAACGTTCTCCATGCTTTCGCCAAATCCTAACCCATCCATCTGATTGCCACAGGGTGTAGAGTAATTCATTACTCACAATCACTTATCTGCACTCATCTGCTGTCCTAGGGCGTCATTCTTTTTCATCACCTAAAGCGTCGCTTAGCATTGGAAACAGATTCATAGGCATTTACTCGTTGACGAGTGTGAAATGTCTTTTGGTAGCGTTATATGTGGATTCTTTTTGGCTAAATGGTCCAGTTCTGGAGCCACAGATTTTCCTGCAGTAATGGCATACCCAGCTGGTGTTGACTGAATGGTGTAACAGGTTTGTCCTTCTCAAGAGCTCCTGTTCTCTTCTGCGATCTCTCTTCCTATTTTCCTGCAGTTGTCTCTGCTTTTCAATATTAAGTTTTCCTTGGTGAACAATTTGTCGTCATTTGGATCTGTGTAGGGCTGCAGTTTTCCAATCATTTGTGTGTATTTGACATTTTGTTACATTTAACTTGAGGACATCTGTGTATTGTTTTGTTTGCCCTCCTGATTGCGTTGGTCATTCTTCAATTGGGAGAACATGATGTGCTTATGGCGACGAGAGTTTGGCGTGCGGATGATATGACCAGCCCAGCGAAGTTGATGTTTGACAATTTTTGCTTCAGTGCTGGTGGAGGTGGTTTCTTCCAAAATGCTGTTGTTTGTTCCCCGATCCTGGAGCCAGTAGGTGGTCCAGGTTTCACATCCATAAAGAAGTGTAGGCAAGATAATGGCGTTGTAGACTGTAAGCTTAATTTTGACAGCCAAATCATGGTTATCAAACACACTAATCAAAAGACGACCATATGCAGTACTTGCACACTTTAGTCGGGGTTGAATTTCTGCATCTGTGTTTGAATTTGAAGAAAGATGGCTTCCCAGGTGAGGAAAATACTCTACAATCGCTAGAGGTGTTCCGTCAACTGTGATAACTGGAGCTGCTGCGGTGGAATTTGGGGCTGGTTGACAGAGGACTTTCGTTTTGTCTGTGTTAAGCTCTAGACCAATAGATTTGTATGCCAGACTGAATGCATTTAGAGTAGTTTTTAGATCTTCCTCTATGTTTGCCAAGAGAACTTTATCATCAGCGCACTGAAATTCGACGACAGTTGTTGTGGTTATTTCGCTTTTAGCTCGGAGTCTGCTAAGACTGAATAGCTTACCATCAGTCCTATAAGCTATTTCAACACCCAACTGTAGGTTCCCCTTAACAAGGTGAAGTATGATCGACACAAATATCGAGAATAGGCTAGGGGCAATAACACATCCCTGCTTGACTCTTGTGATAATCTTAAACGTTTCTCCGGGTCCATTGCTGGCAAGGATAGCGGCACTCATGTTGCCATGTAGAAGCCGAAGTATTTTGATGTATTTTCCGGGATATCTATTTGATGCCAGAATTTTCCACAGTGGCTCGACCACTGTTTCTCTTTCCTTCTAACTCATGCACGGTAACTGTGCTAGCCGGGCTGCAGGTAGAACTCTGAAATTTATGAGTGATTCCTTCTACTGATTTATTGCGATTTTTCACAGTCACGCTTCGCAATGCTCGAGGGTCATTGACCGTCAGTACATGGCGTCTAAGTGGCATTGCTTTAGCCGTGGCAGTTCCTTCGCGTTTCCACTCCACAGTTACCTTACCAACAGTCGGCTTGGGCAGCTTTAGAAGAGCTGAAATGTCCCTGATATGTCTGACACTCAGGTGACATCCAGTGCTGAGCTCTCGTGAATGACCCATTCTCTTGTTTGCTGCTTCGCTGTTGACAATACAGTAGGCCCTGTCTCCTCTAATAGTGGCGGGTCCGCCTCCCGTGACATCTATTGGTCATTTCCACATTACATAGGGGTGTTCGGATACTTTTGATCATATCGTGTATATTACATCCTTATAATTTAATCTGATATGAAAAAAGTAAAAAAAAAAACTTTAAACTTTTTTTATTCATGAGTTAACAGAAAAGTTTCATAACTACGCAAATGCTCACACACTAAAACATACAACAATAATGACTAGGCTATTGTAGTGAACATGAAGAGGGGCAGCAGCCTTTTCAGTAGTTGCAAGGGCAACAGTCTGGATGATTGACTGATCTGGCCTTGTAACAATAACCAAAACGGCCTTGCTGTGCTGGTACTGCAAACGGCTGAAAGCAAGGGGAAACTACAGCTGTAATTTTTCCCGAGGGCATGCAGCTTTACTGTATGATTACATGATGATGGCGTCCTCTTGGGTAAAATATTCCGGAGGTAAAATAGTCCCCCATTCGGATCTCCGGGCGGGGACTACTCAGGAGGATGTTGTTATCAGGAGAAAGAAAACTGGCATTCTACGGATCGGAGCGTGGAATGTCAGATCCCTTAATCGGGCAGGTAGGTTAGAAAATTTAAAAAGGGAAATGGATAGGTTACAGTTAGATATAGTGGGAATTAGTGAAGTTCGGTGGCAGGAGGAACAAGACTTCTGGTCAGGTGACTACAGGGTTATAAACACAAAATCAAATAGGGGTAATGCAGGAGTAGGTTTAATAATGAATAGGAAAATAGGAATGCGGGTAAGCTACTACAAACAGCATAGTGAACGCATTATTGTGGCCAAGATAGACACGAAGCCCACACCTACTACAGTAGTACAAGTTTATATGCCAACTAGCTCTGCAGATGACGAAGAAATTGAAGAAATGTATGATGAAATAAAAGAAATTATTCAGATTGTGAAGGGAGACGAAAATTTAATAGTCATGGGTGACTGGAATTCGAGTGTAGGAAAAGGGAGAGAAGGAAACATAGTAGGTGAATATGGATTGGGGGACAGAAATGAAAGAGGAAGCCGCCTGGTAGAATTTTGCACAGAGCACAACATAATCATAACTAACACTTGGTTTAAGAATCATGAAAGAAGGTTGTATACATGGAAGAACCCTGGAGATACTAAAAGGTATCAGATAGATTATATAATGGTAAGACAGAGATTTAGGAACCAGGTTTTAAATTGTAAGACATTTCCAGGGGCAGATATGGACTCTGACCACAATCTATTGGTTATGACCTGTAGATTAAAACTGAAGAAACTGCAAAAAGGTGGGAATTTAAGGAGATGGGACCTGGATAAACTAAAAGAACCAGAGGTTGTACAGAGATTCAGGGAGAGCATAAGGGAGCAATTGACAGGAATGGGGGAAATAAATACAGTAGTAGAAGAATGGGTAGCTTTGAGGGATGAAGTAGTGAAGGCAGCAGAGGATCAAGTAGGTATAAAGACGAGGGCTAGTAGAAATCCTTGGGTAACAGAAGAAATATTGAATTTAATTGATGAAAGGAGAAAATATAAAAATGCAGTAAGTGAAACAGGCAAAAAGGAATACAAACGTCTCAAAAATGAGATCGACAGGAAGTGCAAAATGGCTAAGCAGGAATGGCTAGAGGACAAATGTAAGGATGTAGAGGCCTATCTCACTAGGGGTAAGATAGATACCGCCTACAGGAAAATTAAAGAGAGCTTTGGAGATAAGAGAACGACTTGTATGAATATCAAGAGTTCAGATGGAAACCCAGTTCTAAGCAAAGAAGGGAAAGCAGAAAGGTGGAAGGAGTATATAGAGGGTCTATACAAGGGCGATGTACTTGAGGACAATATTATGGAAATGGAAAAGGATGTAGATGAAGATGAAATTGGAGATACGATACTGCGTGAAGAGTTTGACAGAGCACTGAAAGACCTGAGTCGAAACAAGGCCTCCGGAGTAGACAATATTCCATTGGAACTACTGACGGCCGTGGGAGAGCCAGTCCTGACAAAACTCTACCATCTGGTGAGCAAGATGTATGAAACAGGCGAAATACCCTCAGACTTCAAGAAGAATATAATAATTCCAATCCCAAAGAAAGCAGGTGTTGACAGATGTGAAAATTACCGAACTATCAGCTTAATAAGTCACAGCTGCAAAATACTAACACGAATTCTTTACAGACGAATGGAAAAACTAGTAGAAGCCAACCTCGGGGAAGATCAGTTTGGATTCCGTAGAAACACTGGAACACGTGAGGCAATACTGACCTTACGACTTATCTTAGAAGAAAGATTAAGGAAAGGCAAACCTACGTTTCTAGCATTTGTAGACTTAGAGAAAGCTTTTGACAATGTTGACTGGAATACTCTCTTTCAAATTCTAAAGGTGGCAGGGGTAAAATACAGGGAGCGAAAGGCTATTTACAATTTGTACAGAAACCAGATGGCAGTTATAAGAGTCGAGGGACATGAAAGGGAAGCAGTGGTTGGGAAGGGAGTAAGACAGGGTTGTAGCCTGTCCCCGATGTTGTTCAATCTGTATATTGAGCAAGCAGTAAAGGAAACAAAAGAAAAATTCGGAGTAGGTATTAAAATTCATGGAGAAGAAATAAAAACTTTGAGGTTCGCCGATGACATTGTAATTCTGTCAGAGACGGCAAAGGACTTGGAAGAGCAGTTGAATGGAATGGACAGTGTCTTGAAAGGAGGATATAAGATGAACATCAACAAAAGCAAAACAAGGATAATGGAATGTAGTCTAATTAAGTCGGGTGATGCTGGGGGAATTAGATTAGGAAATGAGGCACTTAAAGTAGTAAAGGAGTTTTGCTATTTGGGGAGCAAAATAACTGATGATGGTCGAAGTAGAGAGGATATAAAATGTAGGCTGGCAATGGCAAGGAAAGCGTTTCTGAAGAAGAGAAATTTGTTAACATCCAGTATTGATTTAAGTGTCAGGAAGTCATTTCTGAAAGTATTCGTATGGAGTGTAGCCATGTATGGAAGTGAAACATGGACGATAAATAGTTTGGACAAGAAGAGAATAGAAGCTTTCGAAATGTGGTGCTACAGAAGAATGCTGAAGATTAGAGGGGTAGATCACATAACTAATGAGGAAGTATTGAATAGGATTGGGGAGAAGAGAAGTTTGTGGCACAACTTGACCAGAAGAAGGGATCGGTTGGTAGGACATGTTCTGAGGCATCAAGGGATCACCAATTTAGTATTGGAGGGCAGCGTGGAGGGTAAAAATCGTAGGGGGAGACCAAGAGATGAATACACTAAGCAGATTCAGAAGGATGTAGGTTGCTGTAGGTATTGGGAGATGAAAAAGCTTGCACAGGATAGAGTAGCATGGAGAGCTGCATCAAACCAGTCTCAGGACTGAAGACCACAACAACAGTAGTTTCTTAGGCAGATTGCACTGCTGTGATGATACCTAGCTCTGATAAGAAGTTCGTCAACGGAGTACAGTAGAACGTCGCTAATACATCCTATAAGCTACTCTTGAAAGATACATCACAGACACGTGAAGCCTGGCAGCGGAATTTCGAGAAATGTACATTTTTTCAGCGTTTTTGATAGACATGCTATAGTTACAAAGCTCTCCGTGAAAAAAATTAGTTACGAAAGATTTCGTGAAGAAAACCATAGCACTCCAGCAAATTTTAATCTGGCAATTAAAATTATTAGCCAATTATGATCACAATTCTGAATAGCTTCCTAGGGTTTCCAGACAAAACAATAATGACATTTTTTGTACAGATTATAGTTTATGAGAGAATTGCAATAACTAGGGACCCATCTTCACTAATGGTGAAGCTGGCACTAGACTTTCGAAAAATACACATTTTTTCAGAGTTCTTAATAGATATCCTAGAGTTCTCTGTAAAATCTGAATAGTTCTGTAGAAATTCGAGAAAAAATTTGATCACAGTTCTTTCCAACTGTAGTGTTTGGTGATTTTATGATAGCCCATTTTTCTGCTGACGGTAGAAGGTCAAATTGTTTATGAACCAAAAACGTCCCAGAATTCATCTTTGCTGTTATCATCTTTTTCTTTAGCGAAACATGCCAGCATGAACGTATTTCTAACGAACGTAAGAAGACAATGACGATATTCCTTAATTGTTGAGCAAAAATGTTTCGATGACATTTTGATTCGATGACGCATCCGACAGTTTCTGGAAAACAGGATGAGACGCAGTGAAGAGAATGCCTCGATGGCGGATCACATTAAATTCTTCCAAGACGAGAAGGCGTTTCAGTTCTGGTAGCTCGTACATTTTTAACGTTGTTATTATCGTTCACAAATATCAGACGACAACACAAGAACATTTACTGAACGAGCATAACTATACAGCTCAAACGAGTGTGGGAAGTATTGTTGCGTATACTTCTTACACTCTTCTTAGTTAACGTGTTCTTTATTGTTTGATTGTTACGTACTCCTTTACGAATAAACCTTAGGGACATGCCATCTCAATATTCGCCTTTTCTTTTAACAGAATTCCGTGGTATTCTTCTGTCTAATAAATAATCCGGAGCTGGTATGTCGTCAAGATCGTTTAACAAAATAAGGTATTCCGGCCTCCAGTAAACAAATTAAAAGAGCATCGAGAATTTTTTACCATAGCATTTCCATAGTGCTTCAGATTCTAGAAAACTTCATATTGCACATTAAATGCGCCTTACCACAAAAATTTAAAAAAACGCTACACACTATATCTTTGTCACAATTTTATTTTAAATGGCTAACTTAAATTAGACAACCTTGCACAGACTGCTAGCCAGTTGGGACGGATCATACTGAGGACGAAGTTTTCCAAGAGCTACGATCATATTTTCATTCGCAAATTGGCAAATAATTTTTTCTTTCAAGATTAAAATTTTCTGCGATATATTGCAGAAGTATTCAAATTTTGTGCAAGGAACTGTAGAACTACGGCACAGCCATCGAAAGCTTTGAAAATGTGTGTATTTCTCGGAAGTCGAGTGGCATCTTTACCAGCAGGCTTAGCAGTTAAATTCTGTATTTCAAATTGTTGCAAAAATGTTGTGTTTGTTGTGTATTGTATTGTAAAGTAATCTCATGAAAATCACATTGTATGGTATACTGATACCTTCAACTTAAAAAAGTTTCATTTTACTGAAACCGTTGTATTATTGCACGAATGGAAACTAAAGCTGACACTCTTTAGCCCAAAGACAGAATTTACAACAGTCGCAATAGTGCTCATCACAGTTATATGCCAACAATAGAAGTGTTAGCAAAAGCACTACTAGAAATCAGACTTTCAGCAACTACTTCGGATCTGAATCTATAATTCTGAAGCCACTTTCCGGTAGATGGCGGAGGTTACTTGTGGTAACACTAGCTTCTTCCGTCCTTCCCCGTTCCATTCGCTAATGGTACGCGGAAGAGCGACTTTCGGAAACGCTCCTCATACGCTCTAACTTCCCTCATTTTCTCGTTACGGGAGGAACTAATATGGTTGCTCGAGCCACTTTGGAACATACGCTATCGCAATATCACCAACAGCGACGGGAAATGTGTCGTTTGTAATGTCTGCCACAGTATTTTGTTGATCGTCTCCGTAATACTCTCGCGCCGACTAAATGATTTCGTGACGAAACGTGCCGCTCTTCGTTGGATGTTCTCTACATTGTACGTCAGTCCAACTTGATAAGGGTTCCAGATTCAGAAAAAAATGTGTGATAATTCCTCCTTGGGTTGCACCAGATGGCTGGCTACTCCTAGGTATTTTACAGCAGTTACCGTTTGGAGTAATTTATCATTCAGAAGTGCAATCGAACATTAGTCAGTCTCTTCGCCGCTTACCCGGTCCCCAAAATGACGGAACAGGATCCTGGCGTAGTCCTCGAAGTAGTCAGCTATTACTGGATTGGGCCATCCTCCCAGGTCCTGCAGCGGTTGTGGGAGGTCCCAGTGGAACATCGTCACCTGCAGAACAAAAAAATTATGTGATCAATTGCTGTTTTTAAAACGACATTTTTACGTCACTTCATTAGAGAAGACTGTTCAAAATGTATTCCATCATTAGATTTGGTACTCAAATGGAGGATGATGAATATAAAGCGTTACAAGGATACTTGAGGTCAGTCAGAACGAAATGTATCGACTATTCGACTCTCAGTGAGTGTTTATTATTGAAATGCGTTGTTACCACTGAAATCTGGCAACAGTGCCATCCTAGTATCAGCGGTATGTTTTCTGTGGTGTTGTCTGGTATTTGTGTTTAAAAATCCTTAAACAATGACTGTCGAAGGCTGGGTGATCAAATAACGGACAGTTCTCCGCTAACCTCGCTGTGGAAAGAATTTGGAAATTGACATTTTATTTTCAGCATGCAAGTCCTCCATTCTGTGGGGCGTGGACTGGAGATTGCTGATCCTGAAAACTGACACAGAAGCAGTAGTGTCATATCTGAAACAGGAACTCGAAACGTTTAGTGCTGGGCAAGAGCATATAGAGGAACTGTGGCACAAGTTTAGAAAAACAGTTGAGTAACCATAGGATAAGTGGCTAGTAGAGTTGTTGATGACGTAAGGGAACCTCTGTGGCATATGTGGTGTCACCGCCAGACACCACAATTGCTAGGTGGTAGCCTTTAAATCGGCCGCGGTCCGTTAGTATACGGCGGACCCGCGTGTCGCCACTGTCAGTGATAGCAGACCGAGCGCCACCACACGGCAGGTCTAGAGAGACGTACTAGCACTCGCCCCAGTTGTACAGCCGACGTTTATAGCAATGGTTCACTGACAAATACGCTCTCATTTGCCGAGACGATAGTTAGCATAGCCTTCAGCTACATTTGCTACGACCTAGCAAGGCGCCGTATTCAATTGATAATTAATATTATGAAGCATGTACCGTAACGAGAGATGTTCTACAATTGTGGATTAAAGTTAAGTATTATATCAACTACGTACTTTATTTGCCATTCTCAAGATATTGTCCTGTTCCAGACCTCACGGCAGTCAGCGTGTAATTAAACGCGTGCATTTCGGCTTCCTCTAGAAAAACAGTGTTGGCTTTTCTGCCAACACTACAAATTTGGCGACGAGTAAAATCGCGTTTGTACCAATTGATCTTGCCTTAATTTCCTTGTGTCATGGCTTCGACACAATCTCCAGATGTACTGTCCGAATTTTATCGCTTGCAGAATCAGCAGACGCAAGCCTTATTGGATGCCCTTGGACAGCTCGTCCAGGGTCAACGTGCGATGCAAAACGATGCGGCGGCCGCCGCTCCACCGCTACCGCAGCCACAACATGCAGTTGCACCACCTTTTCGTCCATTTGATGCGGCACTGGAAAGCTGGACGGAGTGGTCACGCCAATTTGGATTCCATCTCGCCGCCTACAGAATTCAAGGTAACGAGCGGCAGCCTCACTTATTGGCGTGTGTAGGGGTGCAGACGTACCGTGTGATAGTGAAATTATTTCCCCGCCGCGACGTAGCAACTCTGTCCTACGAAGAAATTTTGTCTGCATTAGATGCATATTTCAAAGAATCAGTCAATGTGGTTGCAAAAAGGTATACGTTCTTTCGTACAAAACGTACGGCCGGTCAAACTAATCGAGAGTGGGTTGCAACTTTGCAAGGCCTTACAAGGGATTGTGCTTTTGAGTGTGACTGTGGACTCCCTTATTCAGATACTATGGTGCGTGATGCAATTGCACAGAACGTTTCTGATGTTCGTATACGGGAGCAAATTTTGAAACTAGTCAATCCCTCCCTTCAACAAGTGATAGACATATTGGATAGGCAAGACACACTTGACTTTGCTCAGGAATCATTTGAAACTTCGCCAGCTGTGTGTCACATTAACCGGCTCACCGGGCGAGCTGCACGGAACAGTAAACAGTCCTCGCGCCCGTCAGCGCAACCACGTGTGCCGCGCAAGCATGCAAATGCAGTACTGAAGTCATGCCCGCGGTGTGCTACTAGACATTCGCGTGAGAATAGCCCGTCACGCCAAGCTATTTGCTTTTTCTGTAATGAAAAAGGACATATTCAGAGTGTTTGCCAGAAAAAGCTCAGATCGGACACTCACAACGATTCCAGGCCCTTTGCTTCGCGCCGGAATCGAACCAAGAATACTCAGGCTCGTGAACCTTCGCCCATGGACATTCATGTAGTTAATTCCACTCCGCCCAGTGCCACTCTCTCTAACAGTGACTGTGTTCGTCCCACAAATAGTGTGCGTCGACGTCGCAGGAAATCACGTCAATTAGCAAGTGCTTCTGTATAGTGTCTGTTCACATTGCACGAGACAGTCGCTCTTGTCGTCAGCAGGACAATATACTTTTTGTAGACTTGGACATTAATGGCAACGTGATCCCATTCCAGCTCGATACCGGAGCTGCAGTTTCATTGATCAATAAAGACAAGTACAAACAACTGGGCACACCTCCGTTGCGTGCCGCAAACGTTAAGTTAAATAGTTATTCCGGTCAGAATATCCCTGTGTTAGGACAGTGGAGCCTTCTTGCCACATACAAGGGACAAACAAAACTTGTGTCATTTTACGTACTTCATTCTTCTTCTGCAGTGAACTTGTTTGGTTTAGATTTATTTGTTTAACTTGTCTATAGTCAATCAGGTCCTATCAGTGAACCAGACTGTGCCTTCAGACAGTGTTTCTCGTCTATGTGAAGACTTTGCAGACATTTTTGCACCGGACCTCGGTTGCGCTACGAACTATAAAGCACATTTGGAACTGAAAGTAAACGCGCAACCGAATTTTTTCCGAGCGCGCAATGTTCCCCACGCATTGCGTGATGAGGTCGCAAGAACATTACACGATTTGGAATCGCAAGGTGTGATTGAACGTGTGCAGGCTTCTCTCTGGGCCTCACCCTTAGTAATTTTGCCAAAACCTTCCGCAAAATTGAGACTTTGTGTGGACTTCAAAGCTACAGTGAATCCACAACTAGTGATTGCAACTTTTCCTTTACCCCACCCGGAAGATCTTTTTGACAAACTGTGCCCGGGTAAATATTTTTCGAAATTGGACCTAGCAGATGCGTACTTGCAAATACCAGTGGACGACGAATCCCAGCGCGTCTTGGTGGTTAACACGCATCTTGGTTTGTACCGATTCAAAAGACAGCCATTTGGGTGTGCATCCGCCCCTGCATTGTTTCAGCAATATCTGCAAACTGTTTGTGCGTCGGTTCCTACTGCAGCAAACTATCTGGACGATATTGTGATCACCGGAAAGACGGAAGAAGAACATTTAGCCAATCTCAGGACATTATTTCAGGTCTTGCGCCAAAATGGTCTTCGCTTGCGGAAGGACAAATGTGTTTTTTGCTCGTGACTTACCATATTTGGGACATGTAATCAATGCGCAAGGCATACATCCCAGTCCAGAGCACCTCCGTGCCATACAAGACTTGCCTTCGCCGCAGAATTTGAAGCAGCTACAGAGTGTGCTGGGTAAAATAAATTACTACCATCGCTATGTGCGCAATGCCTCTTCCATTTCAGCTCCGCTTCATCGCTTACGCCGTAAAGGTGTTCCGTTCGTCTGGACGACGGAATGCGAACGCGCCTATCGCCAGTTGAAATCGGCGTTGCTTTCCAATACTTGCCTTACGCCATTCGATCCCCGGAAGCCCCTTTTGTTGATGGTGGATGCATCGGATTTCGGGATCGGTGCTGTGCTTGCGCACAAAGATGATTCGCACGATCGCCCTATTGCCTTTGCGTCCAAATTGCTCTCGTCTGCGCAAAGAAATTATTCACAGATCGCCATCCATCATCACTGACATCCATCTACTGCGCCAGGGCATATCCTAATCTCAAACGTGATTAGACATCTCGAACAGGACGACCTTAGCCATGTCAAGCAGTACGGATGTTGAGAACGTTGGTCGTACCCCTCTCATGTTTTTCGCACATATCCTAAAAGCCATGGACAGAGGCAATCAAGCCAATCCAGTACTTCCGTCACTCTCGAAAAGCATTTGACTCAGTATCATATCAACGCTTGTTCAGGAAACTACGATCGTATTACAAAGAATATACGTTCTTAAAAATGTAGATATTTTTAATACCAAAGTCTGTGGTTAGCTACTTTATAGTTACACTGTTAACATTCAGTGCGTGACTAGATTCGAACTTCCAGGCATCTCCGTTGGGGTGCGCGTTATCTTCGATCATTGCTGAGAGTATTTTTGATTTCTTGATTACGTTCACTAAATACTCAGTGTTTGTATTCAAGTGTGTCTTTCGGGATCGAAAAATCCATTCGGTTTATGTTTGTGATTGCTAGTGAAACATTAATGTTGGGCATGAATAAACAAATACCATCCGGATCACATATTTTAGTGCTGACTACCGGTTACAATGCAGATAATCTTCAGGTGTAGTTGGAGCAGGAAAAAGAGGCAACAACAAATGGTTCAAGTGGCTCTGAGCACTATGGGACTCAACTGCTGAGGTCATTAGTCCCCTAGAACTTAGAACTAGTTAAACCTAACTAACCTAAAGACAACACAAACATCCATGCCTGAGGCAGGATTCGAACCTGCGACCGTAGCGGTCTTGCGGTTCCAGACTGCAGCGCCTTTAACCGCACGGCCACGTCGGCCGGCGGCAACAACAACAACAACAATTACAAAAGTGTGACATTACAAACAATACTATAAGGGATTGCGTAATTAACAACAAAATATTATTAGATTCCACAAGTACCTGGCACCGCAAAGTGCAGTTTGTCAACTAATGTAAAATACAGGGTGTTTCAAAAAGAATATAAGTGTTACAAAGAATTATGTTGTCAAAGCAATCGATCGCTGCGCCGCGGTCGTTCGTTGGAAGAAGGAATACATTGCCTGCTTTGTATCCATTGCCGCTACAGATCAGTTTTTTTTTGTTTGCTTAGTTACCGTTACGTGTTGCCAAAGTACTACTCCGCAGCAGAAATGAAGTGTAATTACGTGATTACAACGCAAAGGATGAGGAACCAAACTCATTCTCCGACTGGGTGAAAAATCGCATATGTTATCGACAGTGTGTAAACACAAGATGTGTGTGTCAGGGAAAGAGTCCTCGCCGCCATCGTGTGTCCCACGAAAATGTCGCACGAATTCAAACCGCTTTCCAACGCAGTTCTACAAAATCAACTCTTCGTGCCAGTCAGGAGTTACAACTGTCTACAAAAATAATTTGGCGTGTTTTGAGATGTCGTTTGGTTATGAAGCCGTACAAGTTACAGCTGTTACGAGCTCTATGCCATAACGACAAACACAAACGTGTGGAATTTTCTGGCGCGCTTCAGAATGCTGTCAGAATGATAAGTCTTTTGCACAACGTATCGTGTTCAGTGCTGAAGCGATCTTAGTGGGAAAGTAAACAAACACAACGTTCGAATTTGGGGTCTACAGAAACCACATGCCCACACTGAAAGCGCACGTGATTCACCCAAAGTCAAAAAGTGTTTTGGGCGATATCACATTCTTTGTCTAAGGCCCATTCTTCTGTGAAGAAAACACGGTTAACGGGTCAGCAGTATCTTGCTATTTTACAAAACAGGTTGTTTCAGAGTCTGAACGAGGACAACCACATATTTCAATAAGACAGAGCACCTCGTTACTAGAGTCGCAATGTGCGTGAATATCTGAATGAAACTCTAGCGATCCGCTGGACTGGTCATCGAATAGCCGGTGACTTAGCACTTCTCGGCTGGCCTGCACGGTCACCGGATTTGACGCCCTGTGACTTCCTTCTGTGATGTTTGATTAAGGACAACGTTTATGCGCCAACACTACCACAGACCCTTGAAGAGTTGAAGAACCTTGCTGCTATGACATCAATGACGATGGACATGCCTACACAAGTATGGGAGGAATTTGAGTATCAATGTGGTATTGTTCGTGTCGCTGGTGGAGAACATATGGAACATCTGTAATCTATAAACTTGATAGAGTCGTAAATGTATGTCCCAAGTTTCATAGTTATGTGTCTTACGTTCCATGTACGCACATTCGTTTTGAACACACCCAGTATAAAGATTGTGGGCGGTGTAAAAATGTTTGTGTAGTCACGTGACATGTGCTTATGTCATACGTTACTACATTAAAGGAGCGTCAAACAGATTCCTCCATCATAAAAAAGTAAAGGAAAAAATTGAAAGAATACAAGCGTCAAAGAGATTCCTCCATCATAAAAAGTAAAGGAAAAAATTGAAAGAATACAAACGTCACAAAAATGAGATCGACAGGAAATGAAAAATCGCTATGTAGGAATGGCTAGACGATAAATGTAACGATGCAGAAGCATATTTCACTAGAGGTAAAATACATGCTGCCTGCAGGAAAATCAAAGAGACCTTTGGAGAAAAGAGAACCAGCTGTACAAATATCAAGAACAGAGATGGAAAACCAGTCCTGCCCAAAGAAGGGAAAGCAGAAAGTTGGAAGGAGTGTACAGAGAGTCTATATAAGGGTGATGTACTTGAAGGCGATATTATGGAAATGGAAGAGGGCGTAGATGAATATGGGATGTGAGATACTATACTGCGTGAAGAATTTGACGGAGCACTGAAACATCTAGGGTCGAAACAAGGCCCCAGGAGTAGACAACGTTCCGTTAGAACTAATGGAAGTCTTGGGAGAGCCAGCCATAACAAAGCTCTTCCATCTGGCGAGCAAGATGTATGAGACAGGCGAAATACCCTCAGACTTCAAGAACAACAGAATAATTCCAATTCCAAAGAAAGCAGGTGCTGAAAGGTGTGAAAATTTCCGAACTATCAGCTTAATAAGTCATGGCTGCAAAATACTAACATGAATTCTTTACAGACGAATGGCAAAACTGGTAGAAGCAGACCTCGAGGAAGATCAGTTTGGATTCTGTAGAAATTTTGGATCACGTGAGGCAATACTGACCCTACGATTTATACTAGAAAATAGATTAAGGAAAGGCAATCCTACCTTTCTAGCATTTTTAGACTTAGAGGAAGCTTTTGACAATGTTGACTGGAATACTCTCTTTGAAATTCTAAAGGTAGCAGGGGTAAAATACAGGGAGCGAAAGGCTATTTACAATTTGTACAATGACCAGTTGAGCGGCATGAAAGAGAAGCAGTGGTTGAGATGGGAGTGAGACAGGGCTGTAGCATCTCCCCGATGTTATTCAATCTGTATATTGAACAAGCAGTAAAGGAAACAGAAAAAATTGGAGTAAGAATTAAAATTGAAGGAGAAGAAATAAAAACCTTGAAGTTTGCCGGTGACACTGTAATTCTGTCAGAGACAGCAAAGGACTTGGAGGAAGAGTTGAACGGAATGGACAGTGTCTTGAAAGGAGGATATAAGATGAACATCAACAAAAGCAAAACGAAGATAATGGAATGTAGTCGAATTAAGACGTGTGATGCTGAGAGAATTAGATTAGGAAATGAGACACTTAAAGTAGTAAAGAAGTTTTGCTATTTGGGGAGCAAAATAACTGATGATGGTCGAAGTAGAGAGGATATAAAATGTAGACTGGCAATGGCAAGGAAAGCGTTTCTGAAGAAGAGGAATTTCTTAACATCCACTATAAATTTAATTGTCAGGAAGTCTTTTCTGAAATTATTTGTATAGAGTGTAGCCATGTATGAAAATGAAAAATGGACAGTAAACAGTTTAGACAGGAAGAGAACAGAAACTTTTGAAGTGTGGTGCTATAGAAGAATGCGGAAGATTAGATGGGTCGTTCATGCAACTAAGGAGGAGGTACTGAATAGAATTGAGGAGAAGAGGAATTTGTGGCACAATTTGAACAGAAGAAGAGGACGGTTGGTAGGACACATTCTGAAGCATCAAGGGATGACGAATTTAGTATTGGAGGGAAGCGTGGACGATAAAAATGGAGGATAAAAATCATAAAGGGAGATGAAGAGATGAATACACCAAGCAGATTCAGAAGTATGTAGGTTGCAGTAGTTACTCGGAGATGAGGAGGTTTGCACAGGATGCATAGGATGGAGTAGCATGGAGAGCTGCATCAAACCAGTCTTTGCACTGAAGACCACAATAACAATAACAGAAAAAGTAAATAATGGAATCAAGAACTAAAAGACATGATAATGTAGTAGATTTCTGTATGTATGACACGTTATACAATAGGAGATAAAATACACATGTAAAAAAACAGCCTCACAGCACAGTGTACATGCTACATTTTCTTTCTTGTTTGCATATTTTAAAAGACAGTTCAGAATTAACGAACATATCTAATCAGCATAGTTTGTTCCATCTGTTAAAATACAACTATAAGAATTGGCCTTCATAATAACAATACAAATATACTGAGGACCCTAAGAAGCGGGAGATGAGGGAATCAGTTAAAAAAATAACTAAAGCTTTTTTGCGAATACTGTATTATAAATTACAGAGTCGTTTAATTAGTGTGAGAAAACTAATGGAATTGCCACTAGAGTGCGCCACCTACCACAACAGTTTGAGCGACGAGGTAAGCAGTAGTATGTTCATTATGCGTGTCACAGGCTGCATATCGCGGCAACTACCTACGTCATACGCCAGTCAAATGACATGCTAAACAGACTCACGTTCGTCGAACGAGGAAGAACACTAGCTACTGCGCACCTACTGGAAAGAGTCATCGGTAAGTGTTACGTTCTGTTCGTTAAGATTTTTGTCGGATTCTTTTATTTTGTCAGTATAAATTTCAAATTCCTCAAGTACGTCGAGGTACTGCCCTTTGTTTGCTCTACGCAAGATCTCCATGTTATTGTCAGTACCAGTGATTTTATGTTTGCGTATGTTGATACAATACAATACGAAAAATGAGCCCTAGTGCAGTTTCACTTTGCGAAAGCGTACAACCATCAAAGCGAGTTTTACGTATTGCACCCTTTGGGCCAGTGCAGTTCTTTGACAGTCATCACACGTTATCTCACAAACACCGGCGTGTAAGTACTCATTTCAGAGGACAGCTTCAGTCGGTGTGGCGTGTCGTAACGATGAACTGCCCCGTCCGTAGAGTGACGTCAGGCGGCAGCTGTGTACTGCAGTGTTGCCTACATAGACGGCGCTGTGAGTGCGGGACTAGGTGGTCCAGGCATCTTGCGATCTCCATGACAACAACATGGCAAGCACAAACGACACGGAGCAGACAGCTCTCTGTCTACATGGGTACATATTTTTCTATTTCTGCGATGCGGTGAAGTTGCAAAATGTTAAGTATGTAACAAAAAAGTACAGAGTATTAAGAAACGCAATCTATAACGTCATTATTCTGTGTGCCATGCAAATGAATTTGAGAAATACAGAGAAGAATAACATGGGGCAGTAACATCGGAATTAAAGGAACATGCTGATTCGGAGGACTATCAAAGTATTGGAGCGTCTTTCCGTCTGACCTACAGAATAACTCTTCATATAGTCAAGGAAGTAAGACCGTTTACTGAAGGAGACTTTACGAAAGAAATGATTGTGGTGGCCGCTGAAGAAATGTGTCCAGATTTGGCAGAAGACTCTGAAAGAGTGAGTTTATCTCCTAAGACTATTATGTAACTTATTCAGGAAATGGGTGCAGATGTCCAAGAGGAACTATTTTAGGTGTTATAGCACACGAGTTTCCACATTATTCCTTCGCTGTCGATGAGAGCGGTGACTTGTCACATACTGCGTAATTCGCTATTTTCATTAGGGGCGACGACGATAAGTTGAACATCACAGGGATATTGTTGGATTTAGTCCCCCTTAAGGGAAGAGCTGTTGAAAACGCTGGCCTAATTTGGAATAAGCTTATTTCTGTCGAAACGGATGGAGCTCCGTCTACAGTAGGGGTCAATGTTGGATTAATAACACGGCTGAAAGGAAATACGTAATGTGTTCCTGATCTCACTGCACTCCACTGCATTCTCAATCAACAGAATCTTCGCGCCAGTTACATTAAAGCTAAAAATGTTATGGGTACCGTGGTACAGGTCACAAATTCCATCCGATCAAGGGGCTCTAAGTGTAGACAGTCTACAGGTTTCCTTGGACGATGTGGCAGTCAGTGTGGTGATCTCCTTTATTGTTGTAGTGTGCACTGGTTGAGCAAGGGGCAAGGTGTTGAATCGATTCTGTGAGTTACGAGACGAAATAGCATTATTCATGACTAATCAAAATCAACCTCTTCCTTAGTTACAAGACAAAAAAACTAGATTTGTGACTTAGCTTTCTTGCTGATTTAACAGGTCATGTGAACGATTTAAATACCTCACTCGAAGAAAAGGGCTTCATCGTAACAGGTATGTACTAAGGAGTGAAAGGCTTCAAAATGGCGCTGGATCTGTGGACGAATCAACTACTGGCTGGAAACACTGTGCGTTTCCCAGAGGTATCGCAGATGCTTAGCCCAGATACCAGCCTCTCTGAAGAACGTGTGCAACTCCTACAAAATCTTCGTAACCAACTCGTGTCCAGGTTTCAAGATGTACACACATTCTCCACTACGTTTCCGATCTTTGCAGCCCCGTATTCAGCGGTGATCAACAGAATTTCCTACCAGGCACCAAATGAAAATGTTTGCAATATGACGATTTCTTGAAGGGCACTGCAGTCTGGAACCGCAAGACCGCTTCGGTTGCAGGTTCGAATCCTGCCTCGGGCATGGATGTTTGTGATGTCCTTAGGTTAGTTAGGTTTAACTAGTTCTAAGTTCTAGGGGACTAATGACCTCAGCAGTTGAGTCCCATAGTGCTCAGAGCCATTTGAACCATTTTTTTCTTGAAGGGCAAATATACCCACAAGGACCCGGCTGATAGCCTTTCCAAAACCATATTTCCGAGTTTGTATGCACTTGCTGCACGGATGTTATGTATCTTCGGTTCGACATAATGTGTACCAGCAGTTTCTTTTCCGCTATGAAATTATCAAAATCCAAATCCCGAAACACCTTGTCGGATATCACAACCTAACATGCAGTCTTCGACTGCAAATATCCCAAACATTACGTCCTAACATTGATAAAGCAGCTAAAGAAAAACGAAACAGAAATGTCGGAAAATGTTCAAGTGACTGTTCTACACGGACCGAGCGAGGTGGAGTAGTGGTCAGTCCGCACACTGGACTGACATTTTGGAGGTCGATGGTTCATAACCGCGCCCGGTCATGCTGATTCAGGTTTCCCATTCTTTCCCTAGATCGCTCGAAGCAAATGGCGGGATGGTTCCTTTGAAAAGGGCACGGCCGATTTCCTTCTCCATCCTTCCGTAATCTGCGCTTCTGCTCCGTCTCTGGTGACTTCGCTGTCGACGAGACGTTGAACTGTAATCTCCCTCCCTCCCTCCCTCCCTCGCTCCCTCCCTCCCTCGCTCCCTCCTTCCGTTCTATACAGCTCCCTTCTAAATTTTAGCGAAAGTGGTGTTATGCTACGTTATGACAAGACAGTCCTTCACATAAAACTATAATTTTTATACAGTGTGATTTAGCTGCCCGTACCAATCTCGTTTTATGCAACCTAGAAATTTCTATCTGTTCCGAAAACATCTGTCCGTCTGGTTTGTTCAGCAGACACAAACATAAATCTTGATATTTACCGCCTCACGATAAAAGAATGCCGTAATGTTATAAAACAACGAAAATTATGAGTGAGCTCTCTAGAGAAAATAAAGCTAAGACGCTGGCGAAACACTAAGGTGATACTGTGGCCGCGTTGAAACCAACAGAAAATACTCTGCTCTGAACCAGTTGTGCTGCGCTGAACTGTGGCGTATTTGAAAGAACTGACCGAGCGTTGTGGAAAGGTCTTGCGTTTGAGGTACGTCGTTCGAAACCTGGGTGAGGATTCCATTTATTTTTTATGTTTGTGTGATTTTTAACGCACATAACTAACGTGAAATATCCTATTTTTATGCAAATTGTGTGTGGATCCAAGAAGGGCCTATTTGTCAGCAGGTCGGACAAATATTGAACAAAGATAAGGAGGACAAAACTGCACTAATAATGTTTTTCTTATCAGCAAATGTTCTAAGCGATGACCGTTTTAGTTAACGCACATCTGGGACCACTGCCGAACCGAATACCTGCCACGTGTGTCCAAAATCGTTTTGAAGATGAGTTTACTAGTCCTTAGTACAGTACAGTAAGCGAGCAAGCGAATATCGACAATATGACGACTTCACACATTTGTTGGACTGCATCGTAACAATTTCGGAACGGGCTACTGTGTCCCCCTGTGTATTTTTCTTATAGCATACATCCGAAATTCAGTTGTTTATAATGCGTGGCCATTACGAAATTGAAACAACCAGCATTAAAATGGCGATATGCAAGACGTCAGTTGTGTTGTCTACACCAGATCTGTTTGGTGTCTTTCCTAAATTGCTGCTTCCCGCACACCTCTGTTCTTGCAGCAGCAGCAGCAGTACACAGGGCGGTGACGTCACATGCTTAACTCTTCTTCGTTGGCAGCATGTGCAGCGTGACGGCTGGCTGTCCTCTCCTGACTTATTCCTTCCCTGTGAAATGTTATGACGAGCCCTGTATCCCAATGTACACTCCTGGAAATTGAAATAAGAACACCGTGAATTCATTGTCCGAGGAAGGGGAAACTTTATTGACACATTCCTGGGGTCAGATACATCACATGATGACACTGACAGAACCACAGGCACATAGACACAGGCAACAGAGCATGCACAATGTCGGCACTAGTACAGTGTATATCCACCTTTCGCAGCAATGCAGGCTGCTATTCTCCCATGGAGACGATCGTAGAGATGCTGGATGTAGTCCTGTGGAACGGCTTGCCATGCCATTTCCACCTGGCGCCTCAGTTGGACCAGCGTTCGTGCTGGACGGTGTGCGGGACCGTAGCCCAGCTTCATGGAGACGGCTGCGAATGGTCCTCGCCGATACCCCAGGAGCAACAGTGTCCCTAATTTGCTGGGAAGTGGCGGTGCGGTCCCCTACGGCACTGCGTAGGATCCTACGGTCTTGGCGTGCATCCGTGCGTCGCTGCGGTCCGGTCCCAGGTCGACGGGCACGTGCACCTTCCGCCGACCACTGGCGACAACATCGATGTACTGTGGAGACCTCACGCCCCACGTGTTGAGCAATTCGGCGGTACGTCCACCCGGCCTCCCGCATGCCCACTATACGCCCTCGCTCAAAGTCCGTCAACTGCACATACGGTTCACGTCCACGCTGTCGCGGCATGCTACCAGTGTTAAAGACTGCGATGGAGCTCCGTATGTCACGGCAAACTGGCTGACACTGACGGCGGCGGTGCACAAATGCTGCGCAGCTAGCGCCATTCGACGGCCAACACCGCGGTTCCTGGTGTGTCCGCTGTGCCGTGCGTGTGATCATTGCTTGTACAGCCCTCTCGCAGTGTCCGGAGCAAGTATGGTGAGTCTGACACACCGGTGTCAATGTGTTCTTTTTTCCATTTCCAGGAGTGTATTTTCAGTTGTAAAGGCAACTTTTACATTATATTTACGTAGGGACCTTCTGATTTTATCGTCTGCAACTCGTGGTCTAGCTGTCGCGTTCTCGCTTCCAGAGCACGGGGTCTCGGGTTCGATTCCCGGTGGCGTCAGGGATTTTTACCTGCCTCGAGATAACTGGGTGTCTGTGTTGTCCTCATCATTTCATCGTCAGTCCTGAAAGTAGCGAGGTTGGACTGAGCAAAGGTTGGAAATTTCTACGGGCGCTGATAACCGCGCATTTGAGCGCCCCATAAACCAAACATCATCATCTGATTTTATCACACGTCGTGCCATGGTAAGCGATTCTGACAAAATTATGCTTCTTCCTTATTTCAGGGTCGTGTTGACTACGCTTTAATTTATCGTACATGCACGTAACCACAGAACAGGTGTGTTCATTTGTTTTCGCAATCTATTTCAAAGTCTCCATTTCCTTATCTATCTTGACTTGCGCCAGAAACAGTCGTATTACCTTTTATGTACTGCTTCTTATACAACGGTAAGGAGAGGTGGGCTACAAACTGGTGCAAGAGCTGTCATCATAGGGAAACTGGGCAGGAGTAGAAATGGTTATCGAACTTGTTTAAGTACAGTAAAAAGAAGTTTTAGTTAACATGTAGTGAGTGTTCTCCAAGTGTTGCAAAGAAACTTTACGAAAGAATAAACAGCAATGGGTCCAGTTATTACAAGAAGCACTTAAGACCGTCGTGCAGGGTGAGCTGCCACTACTGATACATGAGGGAACTGTCAAGGGCTCAGACTGAAGACTGCCACTGAGGCTCGGCCGTGCAGCTGCCGCCGGGTCCCCTGCGCGACCGCTGTCGGAGTCTGCCGCAAATGTGCGTTTCCATTGCTAACTGCGAGACGCCGATGGGGTTCGTATCGATCTATGATACCACATCATTCTACAGAACCCTTCCTCAAAACGCTTAGGATGTCATCATTTTGCATGGATTATAGTCACTTTTCTGAAGATGCAGAATTTGTGTTTGCAATCAGCTTTGCATATACACCACTGGCCATTAAAATTGGTACACCACGAAGATGACACGCTACAGACGCGAAATTTAACCGACAGGAAGAAGATACTGTGATATGCAAATGATTCGCTTTTCAGAGCATTCACACAAGGTTGGCACCGGTGGCGACACCTACAACGTACTGACATGTGGAAAGTTTTCAACCGATTTCTAATACACAAACAGCAGCTGACCGGCGCTGCCTGCTGAAACTTTGTTATGATGCCTCGTGTGAGGAGCATAAATGTGTACCATCACGTTTCCGACTTTCATAAAGGTCAGATTGTAGCCTATCGCGCTTTATCGTATCGCAACATTGCTGCTCGCGTTGGTCGAGATCCAATGACTGTTTGCAGAATATGGAATCGGTGGGTTCCGGAGGGTAATACGGAACGCTGTGCTGGATCCCAACCGCCTCGTATCACTAGCAGTCGAGATGACACGCATCTTATCCGCATTGCTGTAACGGATCGTGTAGCCACGTCTCGATCCCTGAATCAACAGATGGAGACGTTTGCAGGACAACAACCATCTGCACGAACAGTTCGACGACGTTTGCAGCAGCATGGACTATCAGCTCGGAGACCATGGCTGCGGTTACCCTTGACGCTGCATCACAGACAGGAGCGCCTGCGATGGTGTACTCGACGACGAACCTGGGTGCACGAATGGCAAAACGTCATTTTTTGGGATGAATCCAGGTTCTGTTTACAGCATCGTGATGGTCGCATCCGTTTTGGCGACATCGTGTTGAACGCACATTGGAAGCGTGTATTGGTGATCGCCATACTGGCGTATCACCCGGCGTGACGGTATGGGGTGCCATTGGTTACACGTCTCGGTCACCTCTTGTTCGCATTGACGGCAGTTTGAACAGTGGACGTTACATTTCAGATGTGTTACGACCCGTGGCTCTACCCTCCATTCGATCCCTGCGAAACCCTACATTTCAGCAGGATAATGCACGAGCGCATGTTGCAGGTCCTGTACAGGCCTTTCTGGATACAGAAAATGTTCGACTGCTACCCTGGCCAGCACATTCTCCTGATCTCTCACCAATTCAAAACGTCTGGTCAATGGTGGCCGAGCAACTCACTCATCACAATACGCTAGTCACTACTCTTGATGAACTGTGGTATCGTGTTGTAGCTGCACGGGCAGCTGTACCTGTACACGCCATCCAAGCTCTGTCTGACTCAATGCCCAGGCGTATCACGGCCGTTATTACGGCCCGAGGTGGTTGTTCTGGGTACTGATTTCCCAGGATCTATGCACCCAAATTGCGTGAAAATGTAATGACATGTCAGTTCTAGTATAATATATTTGTCCAACGAATACCCGTTTATCATCTGCATTTCTCCTTGGTGTAGCAATTATAATGGCCAGTAGTGTAATAATGTCAAGGAAATTGAGGATGTTATTGTTATCTATTTTTAAAGTAAATTGTAGACTGAAACCAATAATTAGTGAAAAAAAGAGGTGGTCCAAACAGTGTGTGTTTATTTATTATAACAAAAAGAGATCACTGTTCCCACGACCTGACGTCAGGGGTATGAAACGTTGGTGATGTGAGTGGACAGTAAGGTGGAACCTAGCGGTGTGCAAACGAACAGCCGTTGCGAGAGGTGAGGGAGAGGGGATGAATTAATTATCTTCTCAGAGTGGTGTAGTCTTGGAAGGCGCACGTGGAACTGTTTGCTGACAGAAGGATTGCTTGCGTGTTGCAGCGCCGCTAGTTTCTGGGGGCAGATATCTCATTTCTAGCAAGATTTTTCGTGGTGTTCTGCAGGGGTGGTTTCGCGGCAATTCTTGTACGCATGATTAGCGCTAAAAAACTCGGACTGTCCAGTACAGGCAGCTGTGCAACTTGACTGGGTCGGCGGATCTTAATTTTTTGTAGTTCTTCTAAGGAAGTCAATTTTCTGCGGGGGGGGGGGGGGGGGTCGACTCTATTTCGGATCGCCTGAGAGAGAAGACGTGCAGCAGAGACAGGACATTCGGTAGAGTTAAAGAGTTTTCACTGACTCGGTAGCCCACACAGAGCTCTGTAAACGCCGATCCAGACCGCGGGTCAGCAATACTCGGTTTCGATGTCGCGACTTGTTGGTACATCCTCCACGGGCACAGCTCGTCGGGGAGTTCATCTCGGTCCGGCACACAGTTTTAATCTACCAGGAACTTTCATATCAGCGCAAACTCCGCTGCAGAGCGAAAATTTCGTTCTGATTACAGAAATAGTTGTTCGAAAAACGAGAAACATGTGCCTTTCACCCACATCCTTTAAAGAGGAAAACAAGATATTCGTGTCAACAGTGTGGTGTTACAACATGTTCTAGAAAGTGGAGTGTTCCAGGAAGGTCTTTGTGAAATGCACGCAGGCTGAAAGTACGTAAAATATCACTCAGAGCCATATGAGAATACGTAATCACTTTCTATTTCATTTTTTAAAGTAAAATGTGGCAAAGTTGATTTCACATACAATTTCTCATAACTGAAGTGTGTTTTTCAACATAGTTACGTTGCGAATCTGTAATATTACCTCCCTGATGATAATTTGTAAGTGAGTAGGTGGGTAAACATCTACCGTTATTTTAGTAATACAGAAAATAAAAAAGTTGCGAATTTTGCTGTGTTTTAGTAGTCCAAGTGGTTTAAACTTTCAACTGTTTAAACTTCTAAAAAATGTGATGGACAACAGGAAGTCATGAAAATATATGTTCACGAAAACAATGGTTCTATACAGAAAAAATGACAACACCGACTTTGAGACCCTTCCATAGTAATTATGTACCTGTTAACGCCCATAGTACTTAAGGGTTAAGCATTGTGTAAGTCAAACGGCCCGTAAGTCACAATCTAACGACAATAGTGGCAGACTTCATATCACTTTTGTTCTGGGAAAATTATATTTTTACGTATGGCTATAGAGCCGCTCTTAATTTCTTAAAGAACTTTTTTTGTTTCGAAATAAACGCTTCAAATGGTTCAAATGCCTCTGAGCACTATGGGACTTAACTGCTGTGGTCATGTCCCCTAGAACTTAGTACTTTAACCCAACTAACCTAAGGACATCACACACATCCATGCCCGAGGCAGGATTCGAACCTGCGACCGAAGCGGTCACGCGGTTCCAGACTGTAGCGCCTAGAGCCGCTCGGCCACTCCGGCCGGCAATAAACGCTTCATTTCATTATTTATCAATTAGGTAATTTTGGCCCCTTGGGCGTTGTAAAGTTACACGGTGGTTAAAATTGAAATTTTCCTATCTGACAGGACATTGCATGAAAAACGGGTGATCGAAGGATAATGAAGCTTTGTGGAAACATTTTTACCGAGATGTCGAAGAGATGCAACGAATAAACCATTGAAAAACACATGTTAATTTCCACGTGAGAGACTAACAGTTATTAATTGCTTACCAAGTTTAAGTTGCAGGTTAGAAACGTAGCTTAATGTGAGGACCACCTGCATCCTCGACAGCCTCCTTTATGCTCATCTTCAGCTTCCAACGTGTGTTAGTGTCTCGTTGATAAAGCCTGTCATTCAAGTAACCCCACACCTAAAAATCACGCCTGGTTCTAATCCGGTAATCTTGTTAGACACGCAGTTTGGAACGATCGGCCAATGATTCTGTTTTCTCCAGACGTGTTACGGAGTAACCGAGTGACCTCACAAGCAGTGTCAGGTGGAGCTTGTAAGGTGCCTCTTACCAGTTTTAATAAATTATTGTCTCTTATTGATGTATTCACGATAGTTAGGAAGTGCTGTAGTCCGTAGCCGGCCATGAATCGGAGAGCATTTCCCACGCTGGCTGGCTAGGTGTCGAAGCGACCATATGTCGCGCGTAGTGGGGTGGGGCTCGGCGCTGGACAATAGCAACAAGCGATAGCCTGCGAAATATACCTGACGGGAAGGACCGCCATCTTGGCGCCAAAGTCACCGATTTTGTTTACTTATATTTAATAATTAAAATCATTTATGACAACATGAATACTAGGAGGAGCCTCTGGATGTTTAGAACTATTTATCATAATTTTGCCTCGTTAAAATTCACACCCGTTCATTAACAAATGCATATCTTAGTAAGTACGAACTTGATCGGAAATCCACGAACTGTGACGAAACTAGTAAGAGATACGGACTGCGCGCCAAAATCGGCAGTCGGCGTTAAGAGCTCTTCCTGTCTTGTTCGATGGTAGCCATGCTCTCGGTTACGAGTAGTTTGTGGCATGAGTGTTTCATTATTGATCTAATAGGAATAAAAGTGATATTACGGCATTCTGAATGTTAATTTCGAGTAAATAGATACCACAAAGTTGATCGACAGCAATTTCAGATAATTAGCTTCCACCGACAGAGACATCCAATGCGCCAATGAAGAATCTGCACGGGACGACATTTACGAGAGCTGCACCGCGCACAGGTAGGAGGAAATCCGACGACACGACCCACCAAGGCGGATCAAGGAAGGTCCGACTTACACTCGCAAATTCCGGGTGGAAATTCTGACCAGTTATGCTGTAAGTCACATGTACCACCCTCTACGGACTCGCGGACGTTGTTGTTGTTGTTGTTGTCTTCAGTCCTGAGACTGGTTTGATGCAGCTCTCCAGGCTACTCTATCCTGTGCAAGCTTCTTCATCTCCCAGTACCTACTGCAACCTACATCCTTCTGAATCTGCTTAGTGTATTCATCTCTTGGTCTCCCTCTACGATTTTTACCCACCACGCTGCCCTCCAATGCTAAATTTGTGATCCCTTGATGCCTCAAAACGTGTCCTACCAACCGATCCCTTCTTCAAGTCAAGTTGTGCCACAAACTTCTCTTCTCCCCAACCCTATTCAATACCTCCCCATTAGTTACGTGATCTACCCACCTTATCTTCAGCATTCTTCTGTAGCACCACATTTCGAAAGCTTCTATTCTCTTCTTGTCCAAACTAGTTATCGTCCATGTTTCACTTCCATACATGGCTACACTCCATACAAATACTTTCAGAAACGACTTCCTGACACTTAACTCTATACTCGATGTTAACAAATTTCTCTTCTTCAGAAACGATTTCCTTGCCATTGCCAGTCTACATTTTATATCCTCTCTACTTCGACCATCATCAGTTATTTTACTCCCTAAATAGCAAAACTCCTTTACTACTTCAAGTGTCTCATTTCCCAATCTAATTCCCTCAGCATCACCCAATTTAATTTGACTACGTTCCATTATCCTCGTTTTGCTTTTGTTGATGTTCATCTTATATCCTCCTTTCAAGACACTGTCCATTCCGTTCAACTGCTCTTCCAAGTCCTTTGCTGTCTCTGACAGAATTACAAGGTCATCGGCGAACCTCAAAGTTTTTACTTCTTCTCCATGAATTTTAATACCTACTCCGAATTTTTCTTTTGTTTCCTTTACTGCTTGCTCAATATACAGATTGAATAACATCGGGGAGAGGCTACAACCCTGTCTCACTCCTTTCCCAACCACTGCTTCCCTTTCATGGCCCTCGACTCTTATAACTGCCATCTGGTTTCTGTACAAATTGTAAATAGCCTTTCGCTCCCTGTATTTTACCCCTGCCACCTTCAGAATTTGAAAGAGAGTATTCCAGTTAACATTGTCAAAAGTTTTCTCTAAGTCTACAAATGCTAGAAACGTAGGTTTGCCTTTTCTTAATCTTTCTTCTAAGATAAGTCGTAAGGTTAGTATTGCCTCACGTGTTCCAACATTTCTACGGAATCCAAACTGATCTTCCCCAAGGTCAGCTTCTACTAGTTTTTCCATTCGTCTGTAAAGAATTCGTGTTAGTATTTTGCAGCTGTGACTTATTAAACTGATAGTTAGGTAATTTTCACATCTGTCAACACCTGCTTTCTTTGGGATTGGAATTATTATATTCTTCTTGAAGTCTGAGGGTATTTCGCCTGTCTCATACATGTTGCTCACCAGATGGTAGAGTTTTGTCATGTTTGGCTCTCCCAAGGCCATCAGTAGTTCTAATGGAATGTTGTCTACTCCTGGGGCCTTGTTTCGACTCAGGTCTTTCAGTGCTCTGTCAAACTCTTCACGCAGTATCTTATCTCCCATTTCGTCTTCATCTACATCCTCTTCCATTTCCATAATATTGTCCTCAAGTACATCGCCCTGGTATAAACCCTCTATATACTCCTTCCACCTTTCTGCCTTCCCTTCTTTGCTTAGAACTGGGTTGCCATCTGAGTTCTTGATATTCATACAAGTGGTTCTCTTCTCTCCAAAGGTCTCTTTAATTTTCCTGTAGGCAGTATCTATCTTACCCCTAGTGAGACAAGCCTCTACATCCTTACATTTGTCCTCTAGCCATCCCTGTTTAGTCATTTTGCACTTCCTGTCGATCTCATTTTTGAGACGTTTGTATTCCTTTTTGCCTGCTTCATTTACTGTGTTTTTATATTTTCTCCTTTCATCAATTAAATTCAATATTTCTTCTGTTACCCAAGGATTTCTACTAGCCCTCGTCTTTTTACCTACTTGATCGTCTGCTGCCTTCACTACATCATCCCTCAAAGCTACCCATTCTTCTTCTACTGTATTTCTTTCCCCCATTCCTGTCAATTGTTCCCTTATGCTCTCCCTGAAACTCTCTACAACCTCTGGTTCTTTCAGTTTATCCAGGTCCCACCATCTCCTTAAGTTCCCACCTTTTTGCAGTTTCTTTGTCTTACAATTTAAAACCTAAATCTCTGTATTACCATTATATAATCAATCCGATACCTTTTAGTATCTCCAGGATTCTTCCAGGTATACAACCTTCTTTTATGTTTCTTGAACCAAGTGTTAGCTATGATCGCGGATAAGCCGAATAATAACAATATCAGTTTAGAAGCGAGGGGATCTTGCAAGCTGCATCGTGCATCATAATAGTTGAGTGCAGTGCAGCAGTCTCCCTTACGCTACGCGGGGTAGCCGCGCGGTCTTGGCGTCTTGTCACGGTCAGCGCGGCTTCCGCCGTCGGAGGTTCGAGTCCTCCCTCGGGCATGGGTGTGTGTGTGTGTTGTCCTTAGCGTAAGTTAGTTTGTTAGATTAAGCAGTATGTAAGCTTAGGGACCGATGACTTCAGCAGTTTGGTCCCATAAGACCTTACCACACATTTCCAATTTCCTCTCCCCTTAGAGCAGGTATCATTTGTTGGCGAAACAGACCACAGTAGCATGTGCCGTGCACGCTGCACATGCTTGGTCTTTGGGCTCAGACTTCCTGAAAAAAAAAAATGGACCAATAGTGAACTGTGCCGTGAGACCACTCCGCACAGTGACGCGTCCACTATGGAGGAGAACTTCATGAACGTTCGTTGCTGGCGACGAACTCCAAATGCGGCAGTTGTGAGTGTTCGCTACCTCATTGTTCTTTCAGTGTGCTTCATCACTGCACAAAATGTTCCGAAGCCACATGTGGCTAAACGTCAACCCTTGCAAGAAATGTAAGAACGAAGACTACTCGAGCGTATGCGTCACGTGGCAGAAGCTCGTGAGGAGTGTGAGGTTCGTACAGATTCCATTTCTCAATGTTGTTTGCAGCACTTTTCGAACGGTGCGCCACGGAATGTCCAAGTGTCGTGACACAGTTCGTGTACTGCTTGAATATCGCACGTTGCGTCCAGTATTCTCAACCACGGCAATAACAGCTCGTTCAACGATTTGTAGCCCAGTTGGCCGTCGGCCTCTCCCAGAAGCAGTTCGCAGTTAATTCCAACTTCCAAATCACGTCCTTGAACCCCGCTGCGGAAAGAGCACCCCTCAGTATTGTTTAAACGCGTCGAGAATCGTGAAGCTATTGCTGTTGTTTCCACAAAACAGCTTTTACGGAATTGGTGGCTTTACACAAAACTGGTTTGCATCACACTTAACAAACAGAATTCAGAAAGTTGTGCAAAATAAATCAGACAATCTTGGAAAAATAGAAAATTTTAGTGACTTGGGAGAAACCACAAAGGGTCTCCCACAGGATTCAGTTATGGATCCATTTCTTTTCCTTATATATGTGCATAGCCTTCCACTTAAGATTCATCAACAGAAACTAGCAGTTTTTGCAGGTGATGCCAGCAATATGATAAACTCCATGAGAGAGAAAGCAAGAGAAGAGACTGTTAATGACATTTTACAAGGAATTATTCAGTGTTTCTCTGAAAATGGACCATCCCTGTAATTTGGGAAGTCACAGAATATTCACTTCTGTACAACTAACAGTCATACCAACAATTGATGCAGCACATGAACAAGAGTCAGTAAGTAGGGCGAAATGCGTCAGATTTTTGGGTGTTTGTTCTTATGAAAACCTGAACTGGAAGAAGCATTATTGCTGCGTGTGTCAATCAGTTCTGAGCTACTTTTGTTCTTCATGTAATTGCTTGTCTTGGTAACAAATGAAGCAGCCTCCTGACAAAATGGGTCAGATGGCTCTGAGCATTATGAGACTTCACATCTGAGGTCATGAGTCCCCTAGAACTTAGAACTACTTAAACCTAACTAACCTAAGGGCATCACGCACATCCATGCCCGAGGCAGGATTCGGACGTGCGACCGTAGCGGTCGCGCGGTTCCAGACTGAAGCGCCTAGAACCGATCGGCTACAACGGCAGGCCAACCTCCTGACACATTTTGCATATTTCTACTCAGTAAAGACGTAAGGAATAGTTTTTGGAGTAACACACTATTTAGAAAGAAAGTATTAATTCCGGAAAAGCGAGCAGTAAGAATAATACGTGGTGTTCACGTCCACTTGTCATCTACGTATTTCTTCAAGAAGTTGGAAATCTTAACTGCACCATCAAAATACTTATATTCGCTAATGAAATTCGTCATAAATAACCCATCTTAATTTGATAAGCGAAGTGATGTCCACTTCTACGACACTGAAGGAAAATTTCAGTGGTCCAGAAAGGAGCATGACGCAACAAAAATTTGTGGTTTTCACCATACCAGAAGATAGATACCAGACAGGTAGCACTGCGGTAGCACACTGGACTCGCATTCGGGAGGACAACGGTTCAATCCCGCGTCCGGCCATCCTGATTTAGGTTTTCCGTGATTTCCCTAAATCTCTCCAGGCAAATGCTGGGATGGTTCCTTTGAAAGGGCACGGCCGACTTCCTTCCCCATCCTTCCCTAATCCGATAAGACCGATTACCTCGTTGTTTGGTCTCTTCCCCCCAAAACAACCCAATCAACCCCAAGGTAGCACTGCGCTGCAAGTGTTGAAGGTAACACAAAATCGTTTCTCCTGGTCAGCTCCTTCTGTTTCATGGGCGAATTTCTATTTAAAAACTGACAACCAGCAAAAAAGGAAAAAATAAACATCTAGTTTTTAAGTGTAGAGGCATGAGTAGGAATAAAAAACAATGCGTTAGCAACGTTAACACAAGTCATGTACACATATCCTGTAAACTGACTCATACACGTCATTTCGATAAAAGAATCGTTCAGATGGCCTACGGAACATGTAACTAACCCATGCTGACTGTCTGCAGCTGTATCGCACACTGCTGCTCGCGTTTCAACCCTACGTCCCCGTATCAGTACGGCCGCCTGACGGCAAGACGTGACACTAACAGTATTAACAACGGAGATCCTGCAGCGGAGTCTGAGCATAAGGGGTATAAAGTTGGGTA
The DNA here is from genome assembly GCF_021461385.2 of Schistocerca piceifrons. NCBI lineage: Eukaryota > Metazoa > Arthropoda > Insecta > Orthoptera > Acrididae > Schistocerca > Schistocerca piceifrons. The sequence continues at coordinate 13,785,385 of NC_060145.1, read as the reverse complement.
CCTGCACGGTAAATAGTTTTCCGTCTACACTGGTCTCAGTAGCGAAATGATAGCCATCATGTATATCACAGTTAAAACTGTTAATGCCTACAGCACGTCATAGTCCATACGTTAGGGTTGAAGGAAGGAGGAGAGGCGGTTTGGGTGGGGGAGGGTGGAAAGCGACATCTGATGGCGTTCCTAGTAGAGGCTGAGACGCGTCCTGTCTGAATGTCAGCCGCCGACCACGCCATGTGTGTTGTCACTCTGACCTCCTTTAATGTGTCACGTATGCTAGCACTGTGATAAAACAGTTTTACATGTGCACTTCGACGCATCAGTCACAGCTCTGCCGATACATAATAGGATCGTGTGAAACTCTTAATAGGGCGGCCATTGCACCCTCCTTGTCTCCCGACACTGATGTGTGGAATACGACACCCTGTAGGTGACACACCTTGATAACATTCAAGGGGGCGAACTCAGCTATTTGCCAAACAATGAAATAAAGGACCACGACAATCTGAAGTCCGTGTGTACTTTTTCACCATTGTCCCCAAAAAATACACTACTGGCTATTAAAATTGCTACACCACGAAGATGACGTGCTACAGACGCGAAATTTAACCGACAGGAAGAAGATCCTGTGACATGCAAATGATTAGCTTTTCAGAGCATTCACACAAGGTTGGCGCCGGTGGCGACACCTGCAACGTGCTGACATGAGGAAAGTTTCCAACCGATTTCTCATATACAAACAGCAGTTGACCGGCGTTGCCTGATGAAACGTTGTTGTGATGCCTCGTGTAAGGAGGAGAAATTCGTACCATCACGTTTCCGACTTCGATAAAGGTCTGATTCTAGCCTATCGCGATTCCGGTTTATCGTATCGCGCCATTTCTGCTGGCGTTGGTCGAGATTCAATGACTGTTATCAGAATATGGACTCGGTGGGTTCACGGGGGTAATACGGAACGCCGTGCTGGATCCCAACGGCCTCGTAACACCAGCAGTCGAGATGACAGGCATCTTATCCGCATGGCTGAAACGGATCGTGCAGCCACGTCTCTATCCCTGAGTCAGCAGATGGGGACGTTTGCAGGACAACCACCATCCGCACGAACAGCTCGACGACGTTTGCAGCAGCATGGACTATCAGCTCAGAGACCATGGCTGTGGTTACCCTTGACGCTGCATGACAGACAGGAGCGCCTGCGATGGTCTACTCGACGACGAACCTGGGTGCACGAATGGCAAAACGTCATTTTTTCGGATGAATCCAGGTTATGTTTACAGCATCATGATGGTCGCATCCGTGTTTGATCACATCGCGGTGAATGCACATTGGAAGCGTGTATTCGTCATCGCCATACTGGCATATCACCCAACGTGATGGTATGGGGTGCCATTGGTTACACGTCTTGGTCACCTCTTGTTCGCACTGACGGCACTTAGAACAGTGGACGTTACATTTCAGATGTGTTACGACCCGTAGCTCTACCCTTCATTTGATCCCTGGGAAACCCCACATTTCAGCAGGATAATGCACGACCGCATGTTGCAGTTCTTGTACGGGCCTTTCTGTATACAGAAAATGTTGGACTGCTGCCCTCTCCAGCACATTCTCCAGATCTCTCACCAATTGAAAACGTCTAGTCAATGGTGGCGGAGCAACTGGCTCGTCACAATATGCCAGTCACTACTCACGATGAACTGTGGTATCGTGTTGAAGTTGCATGGGCAGCTGTACCTGTACACGCCATCCAAGGTGTTTGACTCAATGCCCAGGCGTATCAAGGCCGTTATTACGGCCGGAGGTGGTTGTTCTGGGGACTGATTTCTCAGGATGTATGCACCTAAATTGCGGGAAAATGTAATCACATGTCAGCTCTAGCATAATATATTTGTCCACTGAATTCCCGTTTATCATCTGTATTTCTTCTTGGTGTAGCAATTTTAATGGCCAGTAGTGTATTTTAGAAAGTAGTGCATCGAGTCGCTATTTACGCCTACTGTTTTAATATGGATATGTGTATTTATAAGCATAAATACTGTATCTGACCAATCGAGGGGGCTTGCGAAGGAGCATAATTCTGAGAAGAAAGGGACGACATGTGAAGGGAGGGAGGGAGAACTAGCTACCTGGCTGGCTGTCTGGCTGGCTGGCTGGCTGTCTCTATCGATTGCATCCCCTGGTCTTCAGGGAATGGCGGGACGCTCGCTTTGTTCTCTGTAATGTAATGTAGGAGCGCACGCGGAAGGGACGGTGCACCGTAATGGCAGCGAAAACTTCTGAGCGAGTGACTTTATTAACCCAGAGGTGTCAAAAATCGTCGCATGTTGTGCCTTTTCCAGTACCTCTTGAAACACAAAAGTCGTAAGAGAACAAAAACAAAATTAAAAATCCTTAAGAAAAAGATATCATTGTTTTGGTAGTTAAGTGGTTGTGAGCCTCATCCAAGAAAAGATAATACGAAACGGGAAGACTACTTTTAAAACGGATCGGGATTTGTTGAGCGCGCAAAAGAATACGCCTTCTTATGCGAATTAAACAGAAATCAGTAGACCTCTACTGACGAATTTACGGACTGGTTAGAAGGTTTTCTGCGCTGTGGATTCGATACCTCAAAAGCGTGCGCGTTTCCAAAAAAATATGTATGACTGAGTTCCACCTGTTTTAGAAAACTAACCTTCCCACTTTACTTTCAGATCATCGCAAACCAAAGACTTATTATTTCAGCGTTTAGCTAGGCATTCGCCAACCAACCCAACAGTAACTCCTGAGGACGAATCTCAATATAAAATTCAAGATAGTTCTTTAACAAAATGCTTACATCTAAAAATCTCATAAAAATGCTTTTGTATTTTCAAACAATGGAAAATCCAGGATGGAATGTATCAATATTATGATAGATAGTTGCTAATTCGTTTATATTTTCAGATTTTCAGTAAAACAAGGAGCCACTGAGGACGGTCCCGATGTGCTGATGTACGTCTGGGCCACAAAAATGAGGTAAAAGGAATTTATGTTTCCTAAATGGAGGTGGAACACAACTGTAGAATAAATTCCGAAAGAAATGTTCAGACTGTTTAGTGATGTAATGATTGATGTCTTGGAGATATCGCTGTCAGTGTAAGGATTGTGAAAATTATCACCGAACTTGTACTCGGTAGACACATAATTTAATTCGCGTACGAGGGAGGACACGTCCGAAGAAACATTGCCTCGTTCTTTTTAACAACAGAGGCACTGAAACATGGTATTTATACGCCGATACCATATATTTTCAATTAAAATGGCCTCTCCTGAACGGGAATCACGTAATGCGTGTCCGAGTACAGGTTGTGTGACGCTGGAACGGCGACATACGGAAGTTTGGGCCTGGCCGTCACTCGTTCACGGACAGTAAAGCGGGAAATGCGGGTTCGAGTCCCGGTCGGCACAAATTTTCACTGCCATTATTTCCTTATACAGATGACGGTTGGTCGTATTCGCAACTGCGAATTCATGTATTTCATAACGACTGTAGTCGCTGCAGTGGCTGCTCCTTTGGCCATGCATGCGTGCATGCACCATTCTTCTTAACAACACAGGAAATACAATATCATATCTGTTGTGTCTAGACAAGACAGCCTAGACACAATGAGAGGAAGCCGAAAGGCACGCGCTAAGCTAAAGCAGGATGGCGTGAGGTCTGAAACAGGATACGTAATGAATGCTATAAAGAAAAGTACGTAGCTTCTGGAATACTTAACTTTAATCCATCCTTTTGGTACATCTGGAGATTGTGGCGATACAAGTGAGACTCTTTAGATACATGAAATGTTACTAATGGCGCCTTGCTAGGTCGTAGCCATTGACTTAGCTGAAGGCTATTCAAACTATCTGCTCTGCAAATGAGCGAGGCTTCGTCAGTGTGCATCGCTAACTACGTCGTCCGTACGTCCGTACAACTGGGGCGAGTGCTAGTCCGTATCTCGAGACCTGCCTTGTGGTGGCGCTCGGTCTGCGATCACACAGTGGCGACACGCGGGTCCGACATGTACTAATGGACCGCGGCCGATTTAAAACTACCACCTAGCAAGTGTGGTGTCTGGCGGTGACACCACAATATCCATTTCTAATGTTTCGGTAAATGGTTTTTGAAGTTATGTCAAAGAGGTGAGTAAGAATTTCCGATACCTCACAGATTTCCGCTGTTGTTGTTGTTGTTGAAGATCCGTTTTACTCCTTGAAGATTCCACGGCGCTTAACAAAACGCAGTTGCTGAACTTTATCATTAGAACCACTGGCTTCATTATGTTGTAGGTCCCGTAGATTTGTCATCTTAGTGTGTGAGGAGTAGAGGAAGTTCTAATTATCAACAGGAAATAATAAAGTTAAGTAAGCAATTGTTTGTTTATTTGCAGATACGTGTCTTCATCCCTCGTAAACACTGAAATCCCTGCACCACAGTACCGTACCGCGCAGCTAGATGACCAAAAAACGCGATGGCGCAATCCTTTCATAAAGTGGAGTACTGTATACAGTAACCCGTTTACTGAGACTGATGGATAGCGACGCTGTGCAACAGACAGTATTGAGTTGGCGGAAGTGGGCAGGACGCGAGTAACGTGGAGAGGGGGAGGGGGGGGGGGTGTCCTCGACGTCGACGACTGGCATCTGACAATCGAAGCCGCTGTGCAAAAAGCGAAACCCGGACAGGGGTTGGTTTCCAGCGCGTTGCACGCCGCTCTGACCGTGACAGAGGGCACCCCAGTAGGATTCCGCAACTGGTCAACCCCCCCCTCCCCCTAAAGAAGCCCGCCGAACTTCGGCAGCCGTGTCTGGCCAGTCTAGGTGAATCCTTCAGCCCCTTAGTCACCTCCGACGACCACTAGCTGTACCGTAAAGATCTTAAGACAGAGGAGAAAACAAGCATTTGGAATGCTTGGATTCGCAACTGCCGAAAAAGATGAAGACCCAATCATCGTCATGTAGGGTGACGCTGAGATTTGTTGGAATTGCCACAGAGTGGGGCTATCAGATAATACTTGTAACAGGGCAAACCATCATAAGAGCATAGCACAGAAATCTCACAACGAGGTGACAGACAGCTGTCTAGATGAAGCATCGCAGGAAACTACCCAACAGTTTTTTTTTCCTTCTTTTTCCCATGAGAACAGCTCCGTCCAATCTGCACAGAACACAGTTACACACGCTGCTTCTTTGGGCTATCAAACTATTTCTCACTATCTCCCCCCCCCCCCCCCCTCCCAACGTCCTCACATATTCTCCTGGCATTTGACCCAGTGGACTCCTTCCTCTTTCCACAAATGGAAATACTGCTGAGTGGCATGCATTTCCAGTTTGACACTGAGATGATACTGTACTATATGGGAACGGCATTGCTCTATAATGTGCTGAACAGGCACAGTATTGCACTATGCTGTACTCTATGAGCCCTCCACTGTACTATACTACACTGTATGAGCATTTGTACTATAGTGTCCTGCACAGGCACTATGCCATACCATACTGAACTGCACAGCTACTGTACTTTGACACATTGTGCTGCAAAGGTACTGCACTGCATTATACTGTACAGTACAGGCGCTGTATTTTTTTATACTGTAGTTCATTCTGCTCTATCGTACAGGCACTGTACCTCCTTCTACTGTACTGTATGGCCACTGTACTGTGCTATGCTGTACTGTATCGTGTTATATTGTACTGCATTGTACTGTAATGTAATGTAACGTAATGTATGGACTCCTGACTTAACTACATTGTAATGTATGGCCACTGCATCGCTCTGTGCTATACTGCACTATATGGACACTGTACTGTACTGTGCTGGCACTGTATTGCAGGATACTCTACTGTGTCAGCACTGTACTTTCTTATAATGTGCTGAACAAGCACAGTAATACACTAAATTGTGCAGTATGGGCACTATACTGTACTGTGCAGGGTCTGTATTACACTTTACTGTACTGTACTGTATGGTCACTGTTTGGGCACTTTAACGACTGTACTGTACTCTACTCTACTGTATGGGCTTTATTTTGCAGTATGCTGTACTGTGCACGAATTTTGGACTATATCGTACTGTGTGGGAACTGTACTGCATTAACTTTTACTGTACAGTTACTGTACTTCATTCTGATGCACTGTACAGGCACTGTGCTACATTATACCATACTAAACATGCGCTGTCTGTGCTATAGTGTTGTGTATCATACTAGCACTGTGTTTCACTATACCGTACAGGCACTTTATTCTGCTACATTGTATTGTGCATGTGTTCTACTGCACTGCGCTGTGCTGTACGAGCAATGTTTTTCATTTAGTTGTGCTGCACAGCTGCTGTACACTGTTATACTGTATGAACACCGTTTTACACCATACCATACTATACTCTACTGTACTGTACAGGCATTGTATTCCATTGTATAGTACTGGACAGACACTGTACTTATCATACTGTACTTATGATCACTGTATCACTCTACACTGTACTGTATGGGCACTGTACTTAGTTATACTGTATTTATGCACGCTTTTAATGTACAGGCACCCTACTTCTTCGTACTGTACGAGCACAGTACTTCGTCACTGTGCTATACTGCAGTGTAAGCTGTTATTATTTTTTGTAATGTCTTCTCCAGCAACAAATTTTCCGCAGTTCTTTCCATATCGTCCATTGTTTTATTTATTTTGCAATTCAAATGCGCATGTAAGTAGCTGTGCATACTTCTGATGATGAACTGCATATCTGATGTAGTAAAGGTACGAACTGCAATTTTTATCCCGAAATTAGCCATCGATTCGATGTTTTGAGCTCAAATATATTTGTTTTCATAATCGGCAATCTGCAGACATCAGCATCCAGTGCAACAAAGTCATCTAGTGATACTATAGTACAGTTTTACAATGTTTAAAGATTACTTTTTTGATGTTGCGCATAAAAAATAAAATATTTTAGGTAGCTGCATTTAAAATCAAAAAACACCATGAAATGACTTTGACACAAAATTCACTTAATTTGACTCTTCCTTCATCTAGTTTGACAACTGTACAACAAATCCGAAAACTGAATTTTTTTTTTTTTTTTTTTTTTTGTTTTGTTTTAGTAGAGAGAAGCGGCGATATAGTTTAGTTACTTTACTTTGGCAAAAAACACTAAGAAAGCAGGGGGCAGTCGCGTCTCCAGAAAGCAGGTGCATGATTTCGTCCGAAAAGCAAAAGCTTTTCGTAGTGAACGATTTTTAATTTGTGTTAAAAGAAGAAAAAGGTTATTAAATTACATAGGATATTTTCGCAACTACAGTATTATTTCTTGATAATCGGTTTTTCGTGAACGTTTTTCATGGTACGTATACTGAGCTAAAGTAAACAATAATACCACAAACTGCGTCTGCTGGCAACAGATAACTGCGCAGTTTGTGGTCTAGTGCAGACGGTGAGACGGAGCTTGTTACATTACGCAACAATACCCGCTCGTGAATTATCGATGACGGCCTGTCGTGACACTACCATAAGTGGGATGATGGCGTATGCGTTTGTTTCCCTAGCCGTAAAGCCGACCTAACTGGCGAGAAATTAACTCAACCCTCCGACAGGCAATGTCGCGTTACACCACTTTTACTGGAAACAAGCGTCAAAACAATGTCCGTACTGTGAAGCATCAAAATTAACATGACGCGGTGAATATTGGTGGCATTACTAACATTTTTTAGTTATTTTACACCGATTTTATTCCTAACTGGTTGTATTACTAACATTTGTTAAGTTTTATTACACTGATTCTACAATGAATAATTTACGGCTCATAACAGTAGAACTTTCTCTGCAGAGAAGGGCAAAACACAGTTTGTACGTCAGCGCACAGACTTTCCAGCCACATATATTTTGAGGAAACTGCCCTCACGAAGAAGTACACCGATTTTTTTTTAATTTTACATGACACCTTTGCGCCCCCACTAAGCCCGTGACAACAATAATATAGCTTTCAGCTGTTGGTGTGTGCTGCTGCCATTTGAAAATCTAAGCTATCGTGTTCGAAGAGGTCATGACGAAATGGTCAAAGCCAGTCACAGGTGACAGCAACATGGAAGTCAAGTAAAATGGGCAAATAAAATGGAAGCTCCCTTATCCGGACTATCTGGAACCGTATCTCATCCGAATATAGAAATCCAGATAATACGGAGAATCGGGAAATATTAGATAGAAGTTGGTTGAAGTGCCATAAACATACACGTTGTATTTATTTTCGCGTAAACGAAAGAATTACACATTATTTTCAAGTAACTTTTGAGCGTACGTTGAAGAAAAAACAGTGCTCTACCAACTCAGCTAACTAAGCACGAGTCAAGAGTCGTTCTCATAGCTTTACATCCGCCAGTAGTAGCTCAGATGGTAGAGCACTTGCCCACTTACGGCAAAGGTCCCGCGTGCGACTCTCTGCCAGGAAGTTCCACACCAGCGCACACTCCGCTGCAGAGTCAAAATTTCATTCATAATTTTACATAACGTTGTTAGAGAACAGCGACCTATATTTTTATAAAATTATTTAAAAGCAGTGTTGATCGCAGCCGATGTTAACTTCAGACCGGTTTCGGCCTTTTAATTACGGGCCATCATCACAGTTTGCACCTCTAGATGACGGCGATGGCGCCTGAACCGCTGTGGAGGTCTCAATCACTGTAACTGTTTTTAAATAATTTTTATGAAAATTTCATTCTAAAAATGTAATTGTTGGTTTGTCCAAAATTGGGTAACTCAGAAAGTTCTTGACCGAATGCGTTGAAATTTTGCCATAACGTTGCACTCTAATAGAGCCGTGTTGTTAGGTACGCGTTTTTTATTTTTTATTGATATATGATTTTTATGATTTTTTCTGACAACGTTTCCCTACAATTAAATTTGAAAAAATGTATTACACTTATTAAAACAGGTGTATACAAGCACACGCGTATTCCAATTCAAGTTAGTATACAAATTTCAAAACATTTGGTCAAAAACTTTTGGAGATTTGCGATTAGGAACATTTACAGTTTCTACAAAAGTAAAAAAGTAGATTCTAGTTTTTTCAGACTCTTTAGCCTCCGAAAGTTCTTCAAGGATTGCTTTGAAATTTTGACGCAACTTTACATTCGATACTGAAGTTTTTTTATATAACTACTGGAACGCCATCTGGTTTATACATAATAAACACGGAAACACTATACAAATGTATCTTGACACAACGTTGAATTCTACAATATGAGTGTGTTTTTAGGTACCAAATTTTTTAATACACACACACACACACACACACACACACACACACACACACATATATATATATATATATATAAGGGGAAAAATCTCAAAATGTTTGTTTCCTTCAAATTTTTATATATTACTGTAATAAAATGGGTTTAGAAAACATCGTTCCTGTGAAACACAACCAGCCCTTTATTCACATGAAGTGGTGAGTGCTATTGACAAGGGATTTCAGATCGATTACGTATTTCTGGATTTCCGGAAGGCTTTGGACACTGTACCACACGAGCGGCTTATAGTGAAATTGCGTGCTGACGGAATATCGTCTCAGTTATGTGACTGGATTAGTGATTTCCTGTCAGAGAGGTCACAGTTAGTAGTAATTGACGGAAAGTTATCAAGTAAAACATAAGTGATTTCTGGTTCTCCCCAAGGTAGTGTTATAGGCCTTCTGCTGTTCCATATCTATATAAACGATTTGGGGGACAATCTGAGCAGCCGTCTTAGGTTGTTTGAAGATGACGCTGTCATTTATCGACTAATAAAGTCATGAGAAAATCAAAACAAACTGCAAAACGACTTAGAAAAGATATCTGAATGATGCGAAAAGTGGCAGTTGACCCTAGATAACGAAACGTGTGAGGTCATCCCAATGAGTGCTAAAAGGAACTCATTAAATTTCGGTTACACGATAAATCAAAATGGTTCAAATGGCTCTGAGCACTATGGGACTCAACATCTTAGGTCATAAGTCCCCTAGAACTTAGAACTACTTAAACCTAACTAACCTAAGGACATCACATACACCCATGCCCGAGGCAGGATTCGAACCTGCGACCGTAGCAGTCCCGCGGTTCCGGATTGCAGCGCCAGAACCGCACGGTCACCGCGGCCGGCACACGATAAATCAGTCTAATCTAAAAGCCGTAAATTCAACTAAATACCAAGGAATTACAATTACGAACGACTTAAATTGGAAGGAACACATAGAAAATGTTGTGGGGAAGGCTAAGCAAAGACTGTGTTTTATTGGCAGGACACTTAGAAAATGTAGCAGATCGGAGTACATGGAAAAAGTCCAAAGAAAGGCAGCACGTTTTGTACTATTGCGAAATATGGGAGAGCGAGTCACAGAAATGATACAGGATTTGGGCTGGACATCATTAAAAGAAAGGCGTTTTTCGTTGCGACGAAATCTTCTCACCAAATTACAATCACCAACTTTCTCCTCCGAATGCGAAAGTATTTTGTTGACACCGACCTACATAGGAAGGAAGGATCACCTATATAAAATAAGGGAAATCAGAGCTCGCCCGGAAAGGTATAGGTGTTCATTCTTTCGGCGCACTATACGAGATTGGAGTAATAGAGAATTGTGAAGGTGGTTAGATGAACCCTCTGTCAGGCACCTAAATGTGACTTGCAGAGTATCCATGTAGATGTAGATCAAAACGTTTAGCGACACATAGGTTATATGGCTTATTGGAGTTTATCATTAGAATAGTACGACAAAATCTGAATATCCAATAACAATATAACAGGGCTCAAGTTCAGACATGAGGGGAAGGGGAAATGGACGAAGACAGCCCGCGCCAGAAGCGGCCGACTCACCACGGGCGTTATCCTGTGCGCCATCAGCTCCGTGAGGAGGCGGTTGTAGTACCAGAGGCCTTCCTCGTTGACGTAGTCGACGGTGCCGCGCGGCAGAATTCGTGACCAGGAGATGGAGAAGCGGTAGAAGTCAAACTGAAGCGAAAAGAAAACGGACACAAGCGGTCAGAGGCGTTACTGTTTATTCGTATCTAGTTTATTACACGAGACTTTGTAACCTCCCCCTCTCTTTTCGACCTTAATGACAGTGAAAAATTAAACCGCGTGCACTTAATGGAAATTTGGGAAAAGCAATCGTCACCGAAGTTAATTTGTCGGTAAAGAGGGAGGAAATGGTTACATCTTGATGAAAGGAAAAATGCAAATGAAATTGGTGGAAATTAATTTTGAAAAGGGGTAAAGTTAATAAAGAAAGTAAATGTGCGGCCGTTACGTTAACAATTAATTGGCGTCAATTAGATATTTGAGATTTGGGGGAAATTACGGTGCCAGTCCTATGGAAAATTACTATAGTAACTGAAAAAGAAAGGTTATTACACATGTAATTAGCACTAGAAGCGTGGCAACTGAAGGTTGACACGTGTTGTGTGAAAACTGAAAGTTTGTCAGAAGTAATAAATTTCGCTACACTCTGACTTAATTTAGCACAAGAATTAATAAAACCGGAAAATCGAAAGTTAATTTAGTGACTGAAATTAATAGTAAACTTTGTTTCTGAAGCACTACGAAATTCAGTAAAATAAGGTTAGTCTTGGGCTACCTCAACAATCATTTCAAAAGATACTTGAATCCACGCAATTTTGAAATAAGAGATTTAACTTTGAACTTGAATTAAATGATTCTGAACAATTAACAATAGTAAAATTTAGTACGTACCAAGCTGAGCTGCAGTCACAGGTAAGCTAAAATATGGTAACAAAACTCGCACTCTTAATTTGTGCTTGTGTAATCTAAATATTGTAGCCAGCTATGAATACCTTAACTGAACTTTCCAATTAAAGCAGTGAAATCGAATGATATTACTTTAATGCTGGCGTTTGAATTTCAACGACACTCGGGTTCATTCCGGAAAAGGAAGGGACCCTGCTTGGTAATGCAATTGGGACAATGAGCAACAAAGGTTCATGCTACGTTGCTGTAATTTGGTGACACGAATGGACCAGTTTGAAAAGCTGAGGTCTGCCATACTGTTCTAAGACTTTACGTGCTTCCAGTCTTCCTTGTAGGTTGATTGGAGGTTTGAAGTCGTCGATCGAGGAGGTGGCGACAGTCACTCATTGTCGGCCGTCGCTGTTGCAGAAGCTGGATGTTGGCGCGCCTTCTTCTCGACACGGTCACCAGGCGAAACGGGCTGTAGATGTGCGCCAGCTAATGCTTCCCGTCCGCGATACCGTGTCAGAAACTATCATAGCAAGTCGAGCGCAATTACATGCTGCCAAGCCCCGAAAGCGCGGCAACTCGCGGGAGCGTCAAACAACGCACCTGCTCCACCGCCCTACTCCAGCCAGACTCTCTCTGCCCGCGCTCCACGCTTCAGAGTTAACACTACCAAAGATCCTAAACACTTTGGTTCTCCACACGACCTATCGATGTATTCGTTCGATAGCATAGTTTTCCCTAGGCAAGACCCAGCGTAAAAATACAAATAGTATTTACAAAACAAACCAATTATACATCGATGTAAATGCATAAATATATATATATATATATATATATATATATATATATATATATATATATATATATATATACAAATAGTAAAACAATGACAATATATAAAGACATAGAAATGTCATGTCATCAGGAAACAAAATAAGGAAAAAAAATTGTAGTACAGTAGATGGAAATAGGAGGATGTGCAATTCCAGCGTTACAACTTATACTAGACAGGAAAAGCAGTGAAATCCACCAATAGTGTAAAAATGTGTACATATCTAGTTTTCCATCACTTTCACTTGTCATCTCTTCCACATCCACACTTCAATCCCTAATGACGCTAGATTTGTCGTATCTAAACAGTGCTTTTTTTTCAGACAGCACGTCTATAAGGTAAGTAGTTTGCTTTAAACTGCTCCAGGCCTTCCAGCGCTATGCTTACCAGCCAAAAACTTTCACAGACCCATCCCCACAAAGCCAAGAACTATGGGTATCGTAATCCCACGGTAAGTATCTCCTGGTACTAATGAGTAAGTGTACCAACCTTGGCGTTCCAGAATTATGGAATCTCTCTCTCTCTCTCTCTCTCTCTCTCTCTCACTCTCTCTCTCTCTCTCTCTCCCTCTCACACACACACACGCACACACACACACACACACACACACACACACACACACACACACACACACACACACAAAAGCTGAGGCACCACAGTTACTTTCACCCCGTTAAAGGCATTTGCAATCTGTTTTCACCAAGACAAACAGTGGCCAGAGGCTCACAGAAGAGTAAGTAATATGTTCTTATAGCTTCATTAATAACCGGATACAGATATCAACTTCGTTTCTTTCAAACATAACTATGTTATTTTTGCCACCAGAGTTGCAGAAGTTGATGAGACAAACTGAGTGACGTAATTATTTTGTAGACCTTGGATTGAAAATACTGGCGCAGCAGCGATTTTTGTGCTGTTGTCGCAGTCGTTGAGTGGCCGCGACACAGAAATGTTAACACTACTGTCCAAGTAAACTTGGGCCGCCGAATTAACAGGCAGTGTCATTCTTGTGAGCCAGAATTTGCAGATGGCTTAAACATGTTTCGTACCTAAGAACACCTACATCGCTGGAAAGTCGTCCAGCCGGCGTGAGGATGATACAGTTCTTTATCTCCCGCAATGTTCAGCAGATGATCAGACATCCATCTGGATCTCTGCTTCTTACAAAAGAATGCTCGTTGGTGACAAAATAATAAGCTAAAGGTAAGACAGTTTTTGCACCCTTAGAGATCGACGTGTGAGCGTGGAAGCTAAAATTTATATTTTTACATGAAAATCAAATTTTTTCTGCGTTCCTTTATTTATTTTTTTTTACACACTCTGCGTCATCTGCACACCGGCAAAAAAATTGGAAACTAAAATAACGAGTAACATAAATGAAATCAAAGATGTGAACAAAAAATGAAGACACAATTATGTGCCGGATAGTTTCTGTTGGTGAAATTTTTCAAGAGTATGTCCAAAGTGAGAAAAATTTGCATCAGGCGCCTTTCGTACTCGCCGCATGACTGACGAACTAACAGGTGTCGAGGTACCTGTCGTAGCCGCCTTACACGCAGCGGTAATTAGCTCTGACGTTTACACCACACCCGCTGCAACCAGCTTGTACGCCACACGCCGTACACGAGGCCAGACGAAGAAATCAAACGGCGTGAGGACAGGCGGTCGTGCTGTAAACCTGTGAACACCACTGGCTCTTTCCACCGACCAATATGGAAATAACCGACTTAACGCATCTGCTGCTACTGAAGAATTACAGGCAGGACATTCATCATGTTGCATGTACATTATTTGATGAGTTATCAAGCGTACACCTTCTAATAGCAAGGCTAAGCTACACGTCTTTGCTGATCATCGGGACTCAGTTCGAAGCGGGACTCACTGAAGACAATTTTACTCCACTCAATGAGATTCGTGGCCGAAGATGTGTCTGGAGCCGCCCCGGACAGAGGTGGGACAGCAGCCCAGCTGTCGCCTGCTACACGGTTCGACGACCAGGAGTGACGATCTGGGGTGCCATTTAATTTCGTCGCAGGAACCCCTCTGGTTGTCACCCGCTGTACCCCCAACAGCACGGCCCTACGTCGAAGAAATTCTACGCCCCGCTCTGTTGCCCTTCATGGTAATCCAACGTGGGCTTACATTTGAACAAGATAACGGCCGCCCCCACAGGGCGAGAGTCTCTACTGCCTGTCTTCGTGCTCGCCAAGCGGCCAGCAAGGTCACAGAATCCGTCCCAAACTGAGAATTTTTGGAGCGTTATAGCAGGACCTTCCGACCAGCTCGGGATTCTAACGATCTATCACGTCGGTTGTACAGAATTTCGCACGATATTCCCCACGAGGACATCCAAGAAATCTGTCAGTCAATGCCAAGCCGACTAACTACTGGCATAAGCCCCAAAGGTGGACCAACGCGTTATTGACCTGCTGAATTTGTGAAGCTCTTTCTTTTGAATAAATCATCCAATTTCTTTGGAACTGTTGTAATATGTCTGTGTACGTACATCATGTCTATCGCTTTTCGTCCCATTCTGATAATTGCTTCGTGGTGCGTCGGTTTTTTCTCTCTCTGAGAGTGTATTTATCCTCGCATCGTAAGTGTCAAGTCTTTGGGTGTCCGTTGCCACGTCTACTTCATAAGGAACTCGAACACTGCAACAGTACTGTAGAACTAGTCGCATTACGGTCTTGTATGCGATTCCCTTTCAACGTGCACTGCGCTTTCGCAGAAGCCTCCCGACGCATCCAAGTCTTCGCCTTTTCAGCTACCGAATTTGAGTAATCGTCCCATTTCATATCGCTTCTCAGAAGCTCCTAAACGCTTGTACGTTGTGACGCGGCAGCAGGTGCTGGTCGCCCAACCTTGTGGTCGCCTACTGCCGGTGTCTCTCCGCCAGTGGCCACCCACACTTGGGTTTTCTGGGGTCTCCTAAAGAGCTTCAGGCGAGTGATGGGGCGGTGCCTTTGAAAGGGCGCTGTCCCACCATCTCCCAATGCGAGCTTGTGCTCTGTTTCTACTGATCTTGCCGTCGACGGCACAATCCTTTTTTTAAGGATAATTTTATGGATACACGTACGACAGACCTGGCAGGAAGCTACGAAACTACGTAGAAACAACTTCCCGTGTCCAACGATCTCCTATGGGCTTCCTGACTTTTGCAATGTAGAGGATGAATACTCATCGACGCCGCGGTAACCTTTCACTACTAGGATTCTTGTGGTATTTCCTAACCATAAAATAATAACAGTAACTCTTGCTGTAAACATGAATCTGTCGATACAACTCTGTCGAAAATAGCAAATGTGGATACGGCGGCAATGTTTCAGAGACGGTGAAGCAGGTGATGGACTACTGCATTAGTATGGCTAGAACGGAATACAGGATCAGACATGCCTCACTGGGAATATAGTGCACCAACAACTTGAACTGGAACTGCACACGATTCATCTTGATAAATGGCAGTGTTGCAAATATGAAGCGGCTACACAATGGTCATTGCTGAATGTACTGCGACCGTACAATACTAAGAGTCTGCGCATCAACGGCAACACACACTGACAGAGAGCCACAAAATAAGTTTATTTATTTTTAATTTTACTTACATTTCCTTTTGCGAGTAGTCGTCAAAGGACGTCTTTTCGAAACATCATCATGTGCGTAAAGAAGTGGTGCGTATCACATTTGTGTACAAACATTTAATGTATAACTCATAATCTGCAATTGGCTAATACGTAATATGCACAGCTTACAATTATTTCAGTGAATACAGACGTTTTTAATTTTGGTTTAAAAGCATCCCCAGTGTGTACTCTTATGGATCGTGGCAATTTGTTGGAGCACATCTACTGATGTATGGTCTGTGGTCTGTTTTTAATTTCGTTCTCTGTCTGTAATAACCATGTTTATTTCTTGTGTTGTGGTTATGTAATCATTACATTTGGATGTGTCGTCCTGATGGCTTACAAACGAGTGGTATATATATGTAAGGACGATTCCTGAGGTAACTATTTTGAATAAAAGAGGTAATTATTTTGGATAAAAGCAATACGACAAGTTTCTCTGCACCCCAGATCATGTGTCACCAAACAGCTCTCGCTTGCAATACCAGCATTCTGCCAAGTGCATAGCAGCAGCACAAACCCCGTAACTTATAAATGGGAAAATTGTGTTGCATAGGGGGGCAGGCACTACGGAAGTAGTGTGCGACAAGTTGCCAATATGGATCTGGCCGTGAGTGGGGCTCGGATGGGCGATCACTGCGACCGCTGGCGTCAAGCAGGAAATCCGGGTTCGAGTCCCGGTGTAGCAAAAGTTTAAATTGCTTTGAATGCCCTCATGCAAATGACATCGGTAATTCACTATCATCTTGATAATCAGCGAGACACACTGAAATGAAGGCAAAAAAGGGTAGGGCAATTTTACGCAACTGTACGACCATTATTTATGCCAAGTGCTGGATAATTTCGGTTTTGCTGAAGAGTTATAGCAGCCAATCCGTTGAATCTATATACGTTTAAATCAATGTGCACCTGCGAGAAAGATCTACGTATGACAGTCTGAGTCATAACCTCCGGGCTATGCAGATTTCTAAACTTTTGTGTTTATTTTTAGGCACCCACAATAGACAGCAATACGACTACCATCTACGACGCGGGGAATCATTATGTTCGATTAATATTCTAGTTTAATTATGTGCTTCCGTGTTTTCAGCAGACTGGTTGATTCCATTTTTCTGTTCGTTTTTTTTCTGTTCGATATTTGCCGGCCGAAGTGGCCTTGCGGTTAAAGGCGCTGCAGTCTGGAACCGCAAGACCACTACGTCGCAGGTTCGAATCCTGCCTCGGGCATGGATGTTTGTGATGTGCTTAGGTTAGTTAGGTTTAACTAGTTCTAAGTTCTAGGGGACTAATGACCTCAGCAGTTGAGTCCCATAGTGCTCAGAGCCATTTGAACCATTTTTTGTTCGATATTTCACCGACCGACCAAGACTGCTGGATTCGTCGTCCAAATATTGCGCACACCATGGAAACAACAGTTCACTTGAACAATTGGAAGCGCACCTTTAACCAATCATACGTGAGATATCAAAATGTTTTAGTTTGTTTAACGTTAAACGAAAATTACAAACACGATAGCTGAAAGTAAAAGCAAAAAATTTGTCCGTAAAAATTTTGAATGTCTAATAGCTAGCTAACTTACTGCATGCCGTAGCTCCAAATTCGGTGTGTTTCGTCATACTTTGACGTACCACGAAGCTATTTCGCACGCTACCGTAACATAACGCATTAAAACATAAATTCGGCGATACGACGACATACAACACAATACGTAAAAATAGTGATGGCTTTCCTTTCATTTCCTAAAACAAAACAAAAGAGGGAGTGTGACACTTGGCCACAAACAATGGGAATGCTGTTCACAGGTTTAAGCAAACTTCAGTCCAGATACTGAATGCAAATTATTAAGATGGATATGGGATGAGTGTACAAAATTCACGGTAGTTTTGAACGGTTTCTGACTGTACTAGCGATGTCATGACACCGAGTCTGCAGAGCGCTTCTAGACAAATCTTATGCCGCATCATGGTCGCGTGACGACAAAAATTTCGTTCTGAGCATCCGAATGCTCACTCAACAGATAATCATACTGTATGAGGTGAATCAACGAGCTCAGAGGTCAAAGCGATAATTATGACGACCAAAGTAAAGAATTTGGCGATCTACAATTTTACATTCGTGATGGCACGAATATTTGTCGAATAAACGTCAGACCGATTCCACAGTCAGAAAATTCGAAAGAAGCGAAGAGTGGAAAGATGACATATTGTGTTCCAGTGCCCAGAAACTCTTACGTTGTCTTCAGTTGTAAGGAAAACCATTGTATTTGATATCAAAATAATGAAAACAGTGGTAATACCACTGTCTAGTAAATATATTCACCACACTCTCCGATGAGAAAGTTGTTACCATTTGACAGACAGAGCGACACTAGCGCTCAAAGCGGTGAGAAAGCAGAGTGTCGCATGAGTCATAATGTTTGTTTTAATTATATTCTACTTAATTAACGGAATAGTTGTTAATTTTGCGTTCAATGCGTTAGTGAGTTACCAAGGGACATGAATTATTGCGAAATGCATGTAAAAATAGCCGAATCACACTGTTTCAATTACATAAGCTGCAGGTCATTCATGAAGAAATACTTTAGAATATGTTTATATACGCGTCTTATTCCCCGTAAAGCAAGAGAATATAAACACAGTTCACGCGTGAGAAACATATATTTTTGTTGTTATCTGATGTAATTATCGTAGGAGTGCAATGAATCGCCCTTTCTTACTCTTCATTAGACTTTCTAATACACAAATATTTCTGTAAATGCAGTTACTTTTGCTTCAAAAGCGAATGTGTTGAAGATATTCCCGTTTGTTGCTCAGATTTACCAACAATTGTGGAAATGCTTTCTCCTGTGTTGGGAAACAGTGTTATTGCTTTTGACGTTTTATTGTCACGTCTGTGTGATTTCCCCTTAAGATACAGTTGTAATGACTTATTTGTTACGTTAAATAATGTAGGTATTACATTTCGTCTAGCTTTCCTAAGTTCCAGATTCACCGATATGGCAGAAAGTGTAGCAAACAGAACTCTGCTTTGTTGGATAGATATACGACGTCTTTTTGTAAAAGGTCAGGTCTTCTGGTGTTTACGAGCAATTTTTTTGTTATTAACGCAAAACGACGACATTTCTCGGGAAATGTCTGTGCATTACAAGAGAATTGTAAATAAACTGTCCTGCAATTGACCTTTTCGTATCTCGCTGGGTCATTAAGCACTCCGTCTTTAGGCCACGAGTGGCCTACCGGGACCATCCGACCGCCGTGTCATCCTCAAGGAGGATGCGGACAGAAGGGGCGTGGGGTCAGCACACCGCTGTCCCGGTCGTTACGATGGTATTCTTGACCGAAGCCACTACTATTCGGTCGAGTAGCTCCTCAATTGGCATCACGAGGCTGAGTGCACCCCGAAAAATAGCAACAGCACATGGCGGCTGGATGGTCACCCATCCAAGCGCCAGCCACGCCCAACAGCGCTTAACTTCGGTGATCTCACGGGAACCGGTGTATCCACTGCGGTAAGGCCGTTGCCCCGCTGGGTCGTTAGGAAAGTAAATAATCACAAATGTGGTGTAACTTTTTAGTTATTGTCGATTTTTATGGCACTACATAAACGACCTATTGTAAAAACTATGTTACACATCAGTATAATTGATAATATTCACACTTATCCGATATCGTATTCAGAAGTACTTAGGAGGAGAGCCAGCATTGGTAGTATTTTTTTTTTTTTTTTTTTGTTTTATTAACCGCAAAATCGATATTCGGTCACTTAGTGACCATCCTCAGTGCTGTAATATACAATTAAAATCACATAAACTATGTGATCCCTCTAAGCTTGTTGACACCAGTGCCTACCAATTTTAATTGTATATTACAGCACTGAGGATGGTCACTAAGTGACCGAAAATCGATTTTGCGGTTAATAAAACAAAAAAATACGACCAATGCTGTCTCTCCTTCCAAGTATATCCATTAGCTGGTCGTGGTGCACAGGACACTCCATGGAGTCGCCAATCAATAAGTATTCAGAAGTGTCGTTTGCTGGTCGCTAGGGGCGCTGCTATCGGTGGGGTAACAAAAACGAGACGAAGTGTCGCGACTGTTGTGTGGGGCTGTGGTGATACTAATATACACTGCCTGACAACGGAAGTGAAGTACCCAGAAGGGGGCAGGAAATGTAATGAAATGAACCTTCACGGTTTGAGAGGAGTGATTATCAAATCGAGTGACGTTTACAAAGAGCTTGGCAGTATGAGCCCACGTGTCAGTTTGAGTTAGCACCCGATTAGGCCTGGATGCACACACTGATTCGGTTGGAGACGGTGTATCGTCTCCTCTCCTCTCCTCTCCTCTCCTCTCCTCTCCTCTCCTCTCCTCTCCTCTCCTCTCCTCTCCTCTCCTCTCCTCTCCTCTCCTCTCCTCTCCTTTCCCGAGGCAAGCTGGCCCACGTCTGTTGCAGCTGGTCTTTCACAACCTGGACTGACAATGGGGTGTTGTTTACGTCCGGGCTCGCCCGAAATACGTACGTACCATCGGGTCGGACCTGGGTATCTTGATGATCTCGGGAGCACATCCAGCATCACGGAGACAGCTCACACAGACACGTGCCGTGTGGACCGGCATTGTCCAGCTGGGAAATGACGCCATGGTACTGTCGCATGAGAGGTAAGACATGAGAACGTGGGATGTCCCTCAGCCTCTGCCAGCCGTGCACTGTCGTTATACCCGAGGGCTGCCCCCGCCATGCCACCAGTAGCGGCGCTGCTCAGGCTCTCCGAAACGTTGGAAGGATGAGGCCTCTGCCCAGGTCGCCCCACCATAGTCGCCAACGGTGGATCATCCGGGTCAGTGAGGAACCGCGATTTATCGCTGAACACCGACGACGCTCACCAACGGTCAATGTTTCCCGGTCACTGCACCAGACGTTTTGTGTCGTGGTGTTGAAGGCAGACTACTCATGGGACGGTGACTCCCTAGTCTGGTTGCTTCCAGTCTGCAGCCAATGGTGCGGGATGGTGCAGAAATTTTCAAGGAGTCGCATTACTTGATCTCGGGTGGCAGGCATAAGAGTGTGATGGCTGCGTCGTGCTTCGTGCACAGTAGGCCGATCCTCTCTTGTGGTGGTCACACGTGGTCCCCCGGGACATTGACGACAAGTTTACCTGCCCCCACATTCCCACGCAGTCCAACGTCGGGCCACTGTCGAATGCGAACGCCCCACAGACCTGGGTACTGCAATATTCGAACAACTGGTCAAATGGGGACCCACAATGAGGCCCCTTCTAAACTGTGTCAGGCGCTGACAACGCCGTCTCACATTAATACGCGTACCTCCGTGTCCTTCACAGCAGTCACTCAGCGCCTGCCATTGTTCACCGGTGCCGTATACAGGGCGTCCATAATTAAAGTTACTGTTTCAAAAACACCGTACAAAGAGAACCACTGCTCAGAATCACGTCGAATTTGAACAGCATGTTGTTGACGTACGGGGAAACGACATGGAACAAAAAAAAAAATTAAGGAAAACTTGCCAATAGATGGTGCTTTGAGCGTCAGAAAACGCGCACTAGAAGACGCGCATGACACGGCTGTTACTCAGTTTGGATCCGAGACGCCAGCATGACTGCCTCCATCAAGGGTCTCGCGCTGCTGCTAGAACTCTTTTACAAGGTCGGTGACTCTGTACGCTAGAATCCCTGCAGAAGTTGCCGAAACTCGAGGGTGTAAAAAAAGGCATTGCTCCAATGCCTCCTAAGCGTCGGAAAAAATCATTACAAATCTCCGTACGTCCATCTGCATGGATGGTTATGGGACATCGGCTGTTCAATACAAAACGTCGAATCAAAACACCTCCAGCAGTCTTCCAGTTTCACTTTACTTTTGCTACCAGTATCAGTGTTACATTACGCCACTTTCATACACACCGACCGACGTTCAGGAAGAATCCCATCTCTTGGACAGTCAACTTTGCAGCTGATGATCGAATGGACTGCTTAGTGACTCTATTGTGGGCCCCATTTTGAATGTACAAGAGGTGGGATGGGTCCTACGCGTCGGTCAGGGCCCAGAAGATGGCGTAATCCAACGCTGAAACTGGTAGCAAAAGTTAAATAAAAATGGAAATTTAGACGGTTGAAGGTGTTTTGATGTGACACTTTATAATGCCTACAAAATTCGAAAAGACAGGTTCATTTGAAGCGCATGGTAATATCCGGAGTACCACAGGGAAGTGTGACAGGACCGCTGCTGTTCACAGTATATGTGAATGATGTAGTAGAAAGCGTCGGATGCTCTTTAAGGCTGTTCGCAGATGATGAAATTGTTTATACGAAAGTAACAACGCCAGAAGATAGTAAGAATTTGCAGAACGACCTGCAGAGAACGGATAAATAGTGCAGACTCTGGCAGTTACCCTGAACGTAAATAAATTGGAGAGGTAATCATTAAAACAAAGGCGTTTTTCGTTGCGACGGGATCTTCTCATGAAATTTCCATCAGCAGTTTTCTGCTCCGATTGCGAAAACATTCTGTTGGCACCCACCTGCATAGGGAGTAGTGATCATCACGACAAAGTAAGAGAAATCAGGGCTCGCACAGAAAAATTTATTTAAGTGCTCGTTTTTCCCGCGCGCCGTTCGAGAGTGGAACGGTAGAGAGATAGCTTGAAGGTGGTTCATCGAACCCTCTGCCAGGCACTTAATTGTGAATAGAAGAGTAATCACGTAGATGTAGACCCAATAATCATGCAGGAAGGAGATGCCGAGTGTGTTTGACATTGTCATGGTGTGGCGCTAACAGATTGTGCTCTTAACGGGCAAACCGTCACAGGAGAATACGACCGAAATCTGCTGACGAGACTGCAGAAGGCTTTCCATGGGAGTGTCTGTCCTCGACAACGCCCTTTCCACGTCATTGTTTCGGCTGCCAAGTTTTACCTCACTCCCACCTCCCGGTATTCTCCTGACACGCCAGCCAATGACTTTTTCCTCTTGCCCTCGGGTGAAGAACCCATTGCCTGGAAGTCGTTTCCAGAATGATGATGAGTTGATTTTCGAGGTGGAATTTTTTCGACGTGACAGTTAAAACTCCACGAGCAGCCATCGTGCTAACTAATCTAGACGATTCGAGAACTAACAGGGAGCATACTCGACAGAGTAGGAGGGCGACCCCGGGCACCATCTGTGTAAACGGGAGAAACTGACTCCAACCACAATTCTGACAGCCTGTCTTCCTTTCATTAAGCGTGAGCTGTTTCAGAGTCCAAGCTCTTTTCGGTAAGAATTCTTGTTGTAGCTCACATATTAGGTTGATGCATAAGTCACTAGCGCTTTTGTTCTGCATGTCGGTATTCCGGTTGCTACGGGTTTATTTATCGATTGTCGTTTCTTATTTGTATTTCACTGTTGCTATTTGAGTTTACATATTGTCGTTTTGTGATTTACAGATAGTGGGTGGAACTGTGGACGCTAAAAATTATGGCGCCAAGTGGAGAAATCGGAACATTTCCGAGCACGGCAAGGAAATAGCTTTCTCGTTCTAAGGTGGATCGTTTTGACATTAGTCACTCTCCTCGTTCAGGAAGGACTTAGGGATTTGATGAAGATGGTTTAAACTCATTAACCCACAGTGATACACGTCAGTGTGTTCGAGAACTGGGGAATGTGATGAACTGTGATCGCTCCACCATGGTGTGGCATTTGCGTGCAATGGCGAAGGTTCAAAAATCTGGTGTATGCTCTAACCCAAACACACAAATATCAGTGGGTGGTCATATGTGCAGCTCTGCTTGCTTTTAATCAATTGGCTTGTGAACAACACCGACCATTCACATACTGCGTCGTTACTGGTGACGACAAATGGTGTCTTTACGCTAACATAAGCAAAATAAATGACTGGTTGAGCCCAAACCAAGGAGCAACTGCTAGTATAAAGACCTCCGTGCACCCACAAAAGACAAAGTTATTCATCTGGTGGCTCAGCGACGGTACGGTGTACCATGAATTGCTTCCCCAGGGTGTAACCATCACTGTTGACATTTATTGTCAACAGCTGACAAGTCTTGCAGACGCTATCCAAGAACAGCGACCAAGAAGACTGTGTAAAGTGATGCTACTCTAAGACAACGCCCGCCCGCATTCTGCTAAGTTGACAAAAAATGCTACACAGGAGTTGGCCTGGGAAGAGGTCATTCCGGCCTTAATGACCAGATCTTGCGCCCTTAGATTTTCACCTTTTCCACTCCGCTCCCTATCGACCAACCGTCAAGGAACTTTCTATCTGCATGAAAATTAGCTCAAAATATGGCTCGAAGAGTTCTTCGCCTCAAAACCACCGTCATGTCGACAATTCCGGATTGGAAAAGGTACCTCAGCGTTGGTAGACTACTGTTAACAGTGAAGGAAAATGTACTGTCTATGACTAAAGTCTCTGTTAAGTGTACTGAAAAACGCTACGAACGTATGCGCCAACCCAATAATTTTGGCGATTCATCGTTCCAGACGGGTATTCATTGGACAAATTTATTATACTAGAACTGACATGTGATTACATTTTCACGCAATTTGGGTGCATACATCCTGAGAAATCAGTACCCAGAACAACCACCTCTGGCCGTAATAACGGCCTTGATACGCCTGGGCATTGAGTCAAACAGAGCTAGGATGGCGTGTACAGGTACAGCTGCCCATGCAGCTTCAACACGATACCACAGTTCATCACGAGTAGTGACTGGCGTATTGTGACGAGCCAGTTGCTCGGCCACTATTGATCAGACGTTTTCAATTGGTGAGAGATCTGGAGAATGTGATGGCCAGGGCATCAGTCGAACAATTTCGGTATCCAGAAAGGCCCGTACAGGACCTGCAACGTGCGGTCGTGCATTATCCTGCTGAAATGTAGGGTTTTGCAGGAATCGAAAGAAGGGTAGAGCGACGGGTCGTAAACACATCTGAAATGTAATGTCCACTGTACAAAGTGCCGTGAATGCGAACAAGAGGTAACCGAGACGTGTAACCAATGGCGCTCCATACCATCACGCCGGGTGATACGCCAGTATGGCGATGACGAATACACGCTTCCAATGTGCGTTCACCGCGATATCGCCAAACACGGATGCGACCATTATGATGCTGTAAACAGAACCTGGATTCATCTGAAAAAATGACGTTTTGCCATTCGTGCACCCTGGTTCGTTGTCGAGTACAGGCGCTCCTGTCTGTGATGCAGCGTCAAGGGTAACCGCAGCCATGGTCTCCGAGCTGATAGTCCGTGCTGCTACAAACGTCGTCGAGCTGTTCGTGCAGATGGTTGTTGCGTTGCAAACGTCCCCATCTGTTGACGCAGGTATCGAGACGTGGCTGCACGATCCGTTACAGCCATGCGGATAAGATGCCTGTCGTCTCGACTGCTTGTGATATGATGCAGTTAGGATCCAGGATGGCGTTCCGTATGACCCTCCTGAACCCACCGATTCCATACTCTGCTAACAGTCATTGGATCTCTACTAACGCGAGCAGCAATGTCGCGATACGATAAACCGCAATCGGGATAGGCTACAACCCGACCTTTATCAAAGTCGGAAACGTGATGGTACGCATTTCTCGTCCGTACATGAGGCATCGCAACGACGTCTCACCAGGCAACGCCGGTCAACTGGTGTTTGTGTATGAGAAATCGGTTGGAAACTTTCCTCATGTCAGCACGTTGTAGGTGTCGCCACCGGCGCCAACCTTGTGTGAATGCTGTGAAAAGCTAATCATTTGCATATCACAGCATCTTCTTCCCGTCGGTTAAATTTCGCGTCTGTAGCACGTCATCTTCTTGGTGTAGCAATTTTAATGGCCAGTAGTGTATTAATTCGCTACATTGCACAACTATATTTGATTAATTCCTTTAAACTGGCCAACTACTGTATAATCAGATCGACCTCCAATTGTGGTATGTTGCTACACCTACGCCAACACACACTCCACGTCCTGTTGCCAGGCTGCGTCAGGCCGTCCTAACCGGTCCATGCAACGCGCCCCCACATCTGGCCCTGGTAACATCTTCTACCCGGCGCTTCCCCTCCTGATCCACATTAGGACTCCCCTACCCGCACCTTCCCGTCCTTCCCTCTCGATATTACCACACACACCCGCTTCTCCCCTGTCTTCCTACAATTCTTCCCTCACCGTATGACTAGTTCTCGCAACAACATATTTTTCTTTTGTCCTTTTCTCTGCGTCTGCCTCTCTGTCCAAGACGCCTTCTTCTCAAGAACTGGGAGGGGTATCAAGTTGAAATTTATGTCAAATACTAAGGTCTACGGTCCCTTGGCGGCATACATAATTTAAACTTCGAAGTCCATGCAATCAAACGATACGGCCATTTACGTCACATATTTGGATAGTCACAAACTCTCTAATCAAAAACAATAGACAAAGTTTTCACATACATGTCGGGTATAAGTAGCCTGGCGGCAAAGCTCCCTCCTACGTATATCTCGCGAAGAGACCATGAGGACAAAATCAGAGAGATTAGAGCCCACACAGAGGCATACCGACAATCCTCCTTTGCACGAACAATACGAGACTGGAATAGAAGGGAGAACCGATAGAGGTACTCAAGGTACCCTCTACCACACACCGTCAGGTAGCTTGTGGAGTATGGATGTAGATGTAGATGTAGAAAGCACGTGCCTGGAAGCCGAGACGTCGCAGGATCCAGTCTTGGTCGGACCACGAATTTTTCAGTCTTAGTTTTAATCCAGGCTTAACTGTCAACGGTGTGAGAAACAACACGCGGTTAGGATTCCACGTCATACTGTTGCTGCCTTCTCCACGCCGAAGCGGCGTCCGATAGCAAGATCTGCATCATGCCGCTGAACCAGACGAAATTAAATAATAATAATGATTATCGTTATTACTATTATCGTACACAATTAGCACAGAACCGTCATTGCTCGAGTCTTACCGGTTTTTAAATTGCCCATTAGCTCCAATGTTGTGTACTACAACAAACCGGAACTAACGTCATTCATTAACTACTGGACGTGTGTTTTACCATTTATTGGTTATCATCGGCCTATAGCCCCAAAAACTTATCGCTTTTTACGTCTTCTATTTTTTCGTTCGAATAAGCTGTTTTAAAGACGTGAAGTTCAGCAAGAAGTACTGAATTGCATGTGATGATTTTTACTGGAATTTAATGCTAACCCATCTGCCTTGAACCACATGTTGATGTTTTCAAACATTTCATTAGTCCTTTTCTAGTGAGTGGTCTAACACTACTTTCATACCTGTGCTTGTATCACCTGAAAAGAGATTAGCGTAAGTGGAAGATCATTTATGTGCATCAGAGACAACAAGGTACCAAAAATTGAACATTGTGGTACAAATGCGAAGTGTCTACTGATAAGTTAGTTTGTCTATTATTCCGTAATACGAGGGTCATTTCAAAAGTACTGCACGGTGTGCATGCGCGACTGTTACGGTAGCGTGATCAAGTCGAAATGCGTGTCACTCGTGAGCGCAACTTTAGGCGTGACCGTCATATATGTTTTTCTTTTTTTTTCTGGTTCGCGTGACTGTGTTGCGAGTAGTTCTGTTTTAAAATGGAAGCTGAAACCGAGTCAGGTCGCATCACACATAGTAACTAGCGTTCCTAGGTCAAAATCGGATGCCTATGTGGAAGGAACCCAACGGAAATTTACAGCGCTCTGAGAGAGGAGCGTGGGAATAGTTTAGAGGGGCGTAGCACAGTATCACCGGAATCTGCTGGTATCCGTGAAGGTCGGGTAAGCACAGCCCAAGAATTGCAAGCGCACCTCTCAAGTTATTGCTAACGACATTTTGAGAGAGGATCGACGAAAATCATGTGAGGAAATTGCATACGAGGCCAGAATGTCCGTTACTTTTGTTTACGGAACCATAACTGAAAAGTTAAAGACGGGAGAAGTTGCTGCCAGATGGGTTCTGCATCATCTGAGTGAAGAACAGAAATCAAGTGGCAAAAGAATGGCAGAAGAACGGCTTCAACATTATCGAACAGAAGGAGAACGGTTTCTGGAAAGGACTGTTGCACTCGATGAAATCTGAATACGAGATTTTGAGCCATAAATGTAGTCTCAGTCGTCACAATGGAAAAGTTCCGACTCTCCACGTTCGAAAATATCCTCCCGTCTACAATCAAAGGTGAAACTGATGACGGGCTTTGCGTATGACACGAATGGAGTGATAGCTACAAACAGAGTTCCCCAAGGGACGTCTGTAACAGGTGCGTACTACATTCTGCTCCTGCAGAATGTTTTGAACCAGGTAATTAGTCAAAGAAAGGGTGGCATGCTTGCACCTTGTGTCCTCGTCTTGCACGTTAACGCAAGACCCCATATTTCTCTAACCGTGAGAGAAACTCTCAACAGATATGGATGGGAAATATTTCTCCACCCGCCAGTGCCTCCCACCAGACTTTGATTTGTTTCCCAAATTGAAGGAACAATTCCGAGGAAAACGTTTTGATACGACTGGTGAATCTTCCAGAGACGTGACCCAAGTAAACAGATAGCTCAACAACGAAGCTGTCGTATCCTGAATATATCAGTTGCCGAAACGTAGGGAAGCTGTCATAAGCAGGAAATGAGATCATATTGAAGGCCTCTAAAGGTATTTTGTAAAATAAATTATTTTCTTCAATTCTTTTGAAAGACCATCGTAGTTTACCTTTTGCGTGAGGATATCTTCATAAACATTAGCTAAGTCACAAAATACTTCCCATAGCAGCAATTTATGATGTATTGATTCTAGGACACCCCTCTCTTAAGATAAATATAACGTGTTCAGCTGAACATCCTTTTTGAAATCAATGTTCGTCCTCTACTGGTAATTCGTTACCTTAACAAGCGTTTAAAAATATATTTTATATGATAATCTCAAACGTTTTTGAAAATATTGGAAAATGAGACGAATTAATAATTCTTTGCTGCTGTTTTATCCCCCTTCTTTCGAAATGGCTGATAATAGCATATTTAAAATTCTTCAGGAACTGCGCGCTAAACGACTCTATTAACAAGATCCAGGATAGGAGGGTTAGCAGCACCAGTAGTAAATTTTTAAACTGTTTAGTGCTATTTCAGCTACTATGTAGCCACCTGTAGTGCAGTTATAACCACATTTTAACTGTCTGTTATCTGTAATGGCAACGTGGTACAACGTGCTATTTTATTTACGATCAATCATCATGGCGTCGATATAATTTTACTGAAGATAGCTACACAGTAGCTGAAATCGATGTGCATGAAACTGCTTTCGTATCTGCCGTACTGAACAGTACTTTTAGCATTTTTTTAAAGATGTTGCTTTATTCCTATGTTGTAATTTTAAATAAAATATTTTCTGTTGTTAGCAAGAACAAGCTGATCAGCGTAGGGGCTTACGATCTTCGACGATTCGTGTTTCGTACTGCCAGCTTTCTTTTATTGTCAATATGCAATGAAGCGCCAGGCAAACTGGTATAGGCATGCGTATTCACATACAGAGATATGTAAACAGGAAGAATGGTTCAAATGGCTCTGAGCACTATGGGACTCAACTGCTGAGGTCATTAGTCCCCTAGAACTTAGAACTAGTTAAACCGAACTAACCTAAGCACATCACAAACATCCATGCCCGAGGCAGGATTCGAACCTGCGACCGTAGCGGTCTTGCGGTTCCAGACTGCAGCGCCTTTAACCGCACGGCCACTTCGGCCGGCGTAAACAGGAAGAACACGGCGCTGCGGTCGGCATCGCCTATGTAAGACAACAAGTGTCTGGGGCAGTTTGTTTGATCGGTTACTGCTGCGACAGTGGCTGGTTGGTAGGGTGAGGGGGGGGGGGGGAGGAGGAGGAGACCAAACTACCAAACTGCGAGGTCATCTGTCTCATCGGACTAGGGAAGGATGGGGAAGGAAGTCGGCCGTGCCCTTTCAAAGGAACCATCCCGGCATTTGCCTGAAGCGATTTAGGGAAATCACGGAAAACCTAAATCAGGTTGGCCGGACGCGGGATTGAACCGTCGTCCTCCAGAATGCGAGTCCAGTGTGCGAACCACTGCGCCACCTCGCTCGGTATGCTGCGACAGTGACGGATTATCAAGAGTTAAGTGAGTCTGAACGTGGTGTTATAGTCGGCGCACGAGCGATGGGACGCAGCATCTCCGAGGTAGCGATGAAGTGGGGATTTTCCCGTACGACCATTTTACGAGTGTACCGTGAACGTCAGGAATCCGGTAAAACATCAAATCAGCCGACATCGCTGCTGCCGGATAAAGATCCCACAGCGGGACGAACGACGACTGGAGAGAATCCTTCAACATGCTAGAAGTGCAACCCTTCCGAAAACTTCTGCAGATCTCAACGCTGGGCCGTCAACAAGTGTCAGCATGCGAACCATTGAACGAAACATCATCGATATGGGCTTTGGAAGCTAAGTCCCACTCGTGCACCCTTGACGACTGCACGACACAAAGCTTTTACGTCTCGCATGGGCGCCAACACCGACATTGGACCGTTGGCGGCTGGAAACATATTGCCTCGTCGGACGAGTCTCGTTTCAAATTGTATCGAGCGGATGGGCGTGTACGAGTATGCAGACAACCTCATGAATCCATGCACCCTGCATGTCAGCAGGGGACTGTTCAAGCTGGTGGAGGCTCTGCAATGGTGTGGGGCGTGTGCAGTTGGAGTGATATGGATCCCTGATACGTCTAGATAAGACTCTGACAGATGACACGTACGTATGCATCCTGTCTATCACCTGCATCCATTCGTGGCCATTGTGCATTCCGACAGATTTGTGCGATTCCATCAGGACAATGCGACACCCCACACGTCTAGAATTGCTACAAAGTGGCTTCAGGAGCCCTCTTATGAGTTTAAAGACTCTAGCTGGCCACCAGACACTGCAGAGATGAACATTAAAATTGAGCATATCTGGGATGCCTTGCAACGTGCTGTTCAGGAGAGACCTCCACCGCGTCGTACTGTTAAGGATTTATGGACAGTTGTTCATGATTCATGGCGTCGGTTCCCTCCAGCACTACTTCAGACACAAGTCGAGTCCATGCCACGTCGTGTTGCGGCACTTCTGCGTGACCGCGGGGGCCCTACACGATATTAGGCAGGTGAACAAGTTTCTCTGGCTCTTCAGCGTATATTCTTCTTCTTTCGCAAATGTAAAGAGGAAATGACGACCAGAAGTAGTGTCTGAAGTAGTGCTGGAGGGAACCGACGCCATGAATCATGAACAACTGTCCATAAATCCTTAACAGTACGACGCGGTGGAGGTCTCTCCTGAACAGCACGTTGCAAGGCATCCCAGATATGCTCAATTTTAATGTTCATCTCTGCAGTGTCTGGTGGCCAGCTAGAGTCTTTAAACTCATAAGAGGGCTCCTGAAGCCACTTTGTAGCAATTCTAGACGTGTGGGGTGTCGCATTGTCCTGATGGAATTGCACAAATCTGTCGGAATGCACAATGGCCACGAATGGATGCAGGTGATAGACAGGATGCATACGTACGTGTCTGGCGTGAGGTCAGTCGCTCGACGGCGCGTTTCGGCGCGGGCCCGCCCGTCGCCGGCGCGCCGTAAGGCACGGAAGCTCGCACTGGGGCGTATCGCTTCTCAGTCGGGTGTGCCGCGGCAGTCCTCACAGGGGAAGTGAAGCGTCTCTTATAGCCTCTCCTTCCCAAGTGGCTCTTTCCGCCTTCCCGTGGTGCCAGATGTTAAGCTCGGCATTCCGCCTTGCGACAAAAGGGAGAGCTGCGACCCAACCCGATGCGAAAGCGAAGGGTGCGTGGCACAGGGGGAGCTGTGTCGAGGGACCGAACACCAGTCCCTTTCTGTTCGCAGGGCACAGACCAGCAGGTGCTCTGCATGCCGGCGACCTCGTTTGTCGGCGTGGGATCGCGGCGCGAGTCGGCAAGGGTGCTTCGCCGCGCCCCTGGGTAACCGGGGCGTGTTCTGCCAAACCCAGGAGGTGGTGACATCGCCTGGGCCAGGTTAGATGGGCCCAGACCGCCGAACGACTGGACCACCGACCCACCACCTGAGTAGGAGTGGGTCCCTGGCCTTCTGGTGGAAGCTCGGGCTAGTAGGCGGCGAAGGGCGAGAGGTGCATCCGCCTCTCCGGAGTGCGGGGTGCAGTTGCCGAGGAGCGTCGAGTGAAATCGTCGGCGACGAGGCCATCGATGGGGACCAGTGCGCTGGCGACGGCGCGCTGAACCCGGCAGTTCTGGAATGCCCTTGACCTAGGGGCGAGGTCGGTGGGCGAGCTGCAGTAGTCCCCCCCCCCCCCCCCCCATGTCAGAGGAGCCGGTCCGGGGTAAGAGACGGGCTCCCACCTCTTTTATTCACTCGTTCAAACATGGAGACGCCAGAAACGAGTGAGTCGAGTGCGCTATCGCGAGCTTCAGTGATGCCTGTACCTGCTCCCCAGGACGAGTCAGGACAGGTAATGGAGGAAAACGTCTTGCAGAGACATAATAGAATTACTTTGCTCCTTGAGAAAAATATCAAAAATGGAAAAATCAGCCAGGCGGCACTAACAACTATTAAAAATGAATTGGCGGCGTGGGCCATAGCAAACGCCAAGCTCGAGGGCCGTGTTGAAGAGTTACAAAAGGAAAATGAAAGATTGAGGAAACAACCGGCCAAGACCTGGGCAGGGGTGGTCGCACAAGCGCCACCGAAACCACAAACAACCAGGGATACAATTGCAAAGATAACTAAAAGGGCTGACACAACAGTCTTTCTAAGGACCTTACCCGGCAAGGACACTAGTGTAAGGAAAATACAGGAGCTACTCACCACGACAGTAAATCCGATAAAAGATAAAATCAAAATAAATAAGGTCAAACCAAGCAAGAACTCTGTAATAGTAGAAGTGGCCTCTGAAGAGGACAAGGTTAAACTACTAAATAATGCTAAACTAAACTCGGTGGTCAAATGCGAGCCACCGAGGAAGAGAAACCCTTTGGTCATCTTATATGATGTACCGACAATTATGTCAAATGAGGAGATTCATGAAACCGTGAGGGCACAAAATTTCGAAGAAATGACAGAGGATGAATTTAAAGAAAGCTTCAAATTGAGATTTAAAACAGGACCTCGAGACCGTGACGTGGTTCACCATGTCGCAGAGGTCTCAGCTCAAATGTGGAAAAAGATTACTACAATGGGCAGACTCTACATCGGCTTTCACGCCATAAACACACGTGACTATATTGTGGTACCGCGTTGCCACAACTGTGGAGATCTCGACCACGTTCTGAGGCATTGTACCAGGGGGTCGGCCTGCTCAAAATGTGGCGAAGACGGACATGTCCGTAAAGATTGTAAGGCTACAACAGTCTGCATCCCTTGTAAAAGAAGGGGCAAAAAACCTTGTGGCGCCACTGGGCGGAATTGCCCCACCTACAGACTCTTAGAGCAAAGGTTAATCTCAAGGAGAGACTATGGCTGAACAAGCCAAAGCACACAGGATGACCAAAAGAAAATCTCCGAGCAAAAGGAGGAGGGATGCCATGAGGGCAAGTGCCTTTAAGATGTTTTTGAGGTCGCTCACTAACGCCTCAGTCACTACAAAGGATGAGTGCACTCAGACGGAATCCACTACAACTGACAGAGGAACTCAAACTGAGCCTCTTATAGTCAAGTCTCCCTCCTCCCAAAGCCGGAGGACTACGCCGACCAAAGATCAACGGCAATGGCATCCTGTAACAGAGACAGTGGCAATCTCAACGAAAGATAACAGTAACACAAAACAACCACTACAGGAGAATACAATAACTAGCTCCAATGAACTAGCCACGAAAGATCCTGTCGTGAGATTGCCACCCATCGACCCAGTCAGGGTCTATCCAAACCTTGAATTTACCATGCAATTAGCGAGACTAGAGCAGCCGACTACCCTGACCACTGCCTTAAGACACGTGGTCCGGGTGGGACACGAAAATGGTAGGAGAGTCACCTTCTCGGTAATGGAGGCCGTAGACAGAATCCAGCTAAAGTCAGTGAATCTCCCCACCGACTTCGGAGCCCTGCGGGACTTACTCAAGAAACTTTTTGAAAGACGCGGGGAAAAGTTTGACTTGGACGACATTTACGTACAAGCAGTTCTAGCAAATGGACGTATCATGTTTGACTGGAATAAGACCTGGCCAAATGACAGAATACATACATATTCTCCATAATAACTAGATGACAAAAATCACCATTGGACAACTAAACGCCCACAACAGTAGACTAGTGATGCAGGAGCTACGTAAGGAAGTGGAGGAGAGGAGACTGGATCTGATCTGTCTGCAAGAGCCGTACTCCCTAAATGGGAAATTAGTATTTACAGCCGCGACATGGCAAGTTATAAGTAGTGGAGAAAACCCAAAATCGGCAATAATTATAACTAATAGAATTATGAGAGCCATAGTTCTCACACAATTCTCATCCAGCCACTGCAACGTCGTGGAGCTGCAAACTCCATCTGGCACCATCGTCCTTATCAATATGTATTTTCAGTATGCTGACGAAATCGAAATACATTTAGCACATCTTACCACAGTCATCACGGCGTTGCGGGGGCGAAAAGTAATTATAACTGCCGATATAAATGCAAAATCCCCCCTATGGTACAGCGGCACCAGGGACTCAAATGGAGAGAAGGCAGAAGAGGCTATTATGGCCTTGCAGCTGGTGGTAGTAAATAGACCTGGAAATCCTCCGACTTATGTGGCGGGAGGTGGCCAGGGCACAAACATTGACGTGACCCTGGCTACGCCCAACACGGTGCACCTAATTCAGCAGTGGGAAGTGATAGAGAATGCTACCACCAGTGACCATAATCTTATCTCTTTCAGTGTGGGAAACAGGGAGAGTCGCTGGGCAATGGGGTGGGAGGTGCAATATAACTATAAAAGAGCCGACTGGGAGAAACTTGCCAGGGAGTGCGACATTCCTGGACTGCCAGAAGGTGACGGACTTTTGGACATCGACATTGACAAAAGAGCTGAAGAACTGACTACAGCAATAACTCGAGCAGTGAAGGCTGCCGTACCTACTAGGAGGAAGGCCATAGCGGCCTCTCCGTCACCATGGTCAGCCGAATTGGAGGAGATGCGTCGGTCTGTCAGAAGGCTCAGGAGGTACTACCAGCGCAGTGTCGTCTGGCTTGAGAGACAAAGATGGCTGCAACTGTACCGAGAAGCAAAAGAAAATTTCCACAAACACTTACGAGAAGTACGATCCAAAAGTTGGGAACACTTTGTTCTAAACCAACTTGCTCTCGATCCTTGGGGAATTCCCTACAAGCTTGTCCGAGAAAAAATCCGCTCTCCGATGGAGCTCTCAACCGTCAGGCGTGGGGACGGGATGACAGAATCTTGGCAGGAAACTGCCGAGGTTCTTCTCCAGTCCCTGCTGCCTGATGATACAGCGGAGGGAGAGACAAATGAACAACGGCAGCTGCGAGAGCACTATAGAAGCAATATATATGGAAATGATACGGCAGTCTACCCATTCTCTGAAGAGGAGGTAGCTGCCCACATAAAAACCCTGAAGATAGGGAAAGCTCCCGGGCCGGATGGCATTGTGGCGGAGGTGGTGCAATTCCTGGCTCCCCAGATAGTCGCCCCTCTAACTTACCTATACAACGAATGTCTGAGGCAGCAAAAGTTCCCTCAAATTTGGAAAAGGGCAAATGTAGTTATCATCAAAAAAGGAGCCGATAAAGACCCAGCAGAAACAAAATCGTACTGGCCAATCTGCCTGCTTGATCTGCTTGGGAAGGTTCTGGAGAGATTGCTGGCTGACAGACTGGCTGCGCACCGAGTGCTGTGCGGGATGAGCAGCAGGCAATTCGGCTTTAGGCCGGGGCGTTCGGCATCTGATGCAATCGCCCTGGCGGCTGAGGTCTGTGGCTCTACCCCGTACAAGTACGTTGTCGGCATCATGGTGGACATAAGTGGCGCCTTCGACAACCTGTGGTGGCCTTCGCTCTTCTCCTGTTTACGGGAGAAGGAGTGTCCATGGCCGCTATATGGGTGTCTGAGGAGCTATTGTGAGGACCGGGAGGTCTGGTTATCATCCCCCAGCACAAGGGTAAGAAAAACAATCACGAAGGGATGTCCCCAGGGCTCCGTGCTAGGTCCCCTGTTCTGGGACATCCACATGGAACCTTTATTGGATAAATTACAGCAAACTAATGAAGTGCTGGAGGTGATAGCCTACGCAGATGACCTCCTTCTACTGGTTGGCGGCCGAAGCCGAGAAGACATTGAGCCTAAGATAGAACGAGCAATACAAACATTACAACATTGGTGCCGGAATACTAAAATGACAATTTCACCGACTAAATCAACGTACCTCCTTCTAAAGGGACAGCTAGTAAGAAATCCAACTGTCAGGATAGAGGGCTTACCTGTTCTTAGGCGACGAGAGACTCGATACCTGGGTATCATCATTGATGAGAAGTGGTCATTTGGCAGACACATTGAAACCGTAACACAAAGAGCTTTACAAGTACTCAATAACCTCATCTCCATTGGACACAAACGCTTCCACCTTCCACCGCATCTCATCAAACTATATCATAACAGCATACTCACCTCCATAGTGGGTTACGGTTCAGGAGTCTGGGCACACAGGCTCACGAGGGTGGTGCCTGCCATGACAGTGAGAAGAGTGCAGAGGAATATGGTTATGAGATCAATGGGGGCATATAGGACTACACCGGGAGGAGCCCTGTTAGTCATAATGGGACTCTGCCCACTAGATATCAAAATTCGGGAGCAGGCCGCCTGGTACTGGGCAAAAAAGGGGAACTTGGACAAGATAGAGGAAATTCTAGGGAGTAGGACCGACAACAAAGTTGAGATCAGATTAAAAGGGGAACAGCTATGGCAACTTTCATGGGCAAGTGAAGAAACAGGACGTAGGACCTTCGAATTACTGCCAGACGTCAGGGAAAGAATAGAAATGACTTATTTTGAACCAACCAGGGGACTCATCCATTTTCTCACTGGACATGGACCCTATTCGACATATCTATGTCGATTTGGGAAAAAGGCGACACCTACGTGTGACTGTGGTGCTCCGGAAGGCACTCCTGACCATGTGGTCTACGAGTGCCCGCTCTTCAATGATGTGGCCTCAGAGTTACGCGAACAACTACCTCATAATAACACATACAGACTGTTAAGACATCAAGACACCTTTCGGACCATTAACAAACTGGCTAACGCGGTTTCACAAAAAGTCTTAAGGGACTACCTGAATGAACCACATTAGCACATGATTAGGAATCTATTAAATCACTGATCAAGACAGCACCTTATTCCCAATCCGCCCGGGCACGGAAAGGTCGACTCTTCAGTCTAGAATCCGCCGAGCCCCGGGATCAGGGGGAATGGGGAGCAACCCCACCGATCCAGACAACGCACCCAACTGTGACATTAGGTTAATTGTAGTTGTAGAACCTAGTTTATAGATACTTTTAGGAACCTGCAGCGACCAACTCCATGGCCTGCCCAGTGTCAGGGGCACGCCCATTGGGGTTAGCTCAATGGGCAAGGCCTAATAGTAGGTTTATACTATTAGCTGACACCTTTGTAACGCTGCAGGCTTAGTGACTAGTACATAGTTAGTTTAGTTAGGTCACATATAGTCCATAATTAACATACTAACTGCCCATTGTAGTTTCCAATGTACTTTGCTATTTGCTACTAACTAGTTACTAACTTATATTTAGAAAAGCTGCAATTGTATTGTATAAATGTATGAGATCTTCGGCCCACTAATCAATTAAGGCAGTGGGCTACACTGTATAAATAATATGATATGGAAAATAAAGTTTTTTTAAAAAAAAAAAAATGACGACCACACATACGAGATACAGTCACGTTGATGGCACCGCTGCCTATGTCCGATGTCAACGTGCGTCTCTCAGAGACGCCGTGTGGCGGCACTAGCTGTATTAATCGTGTTGGGGGGACGCGGAGAGACTGCAGCCATTGTCGTAATGCAGGAACGGAGCGATTTATCTGACGTCCGAAAGTGCATGATCAATGGCTTTCGAGCCAAGGGTGGAAGCATTTCCGAAACTGCTGAGTTGTAGACTGTTCGCGTGCCACCGTGGTTAAAATTGACTGTGGGTAGGAAAGTGGCGCTATCCAAACTGTGGTGCGCCACAGGCTATAGATCAAGGGATGAACGACGGCTGCGGAGACGTTTTCGCGGCAAATAGACGTGGAATTGTCGAGCAGCTGTTTGCCCAGATGAACCGAGGGGCTACCACCAGTGTCTCCTGAACGAACGTTCAGCGAACGTTGCTGCGTATGGGCCTCCGCAGCAGGCGTGTTATTCATGCATGCATGCTCACTGCGGTTCATGCGTGACGAAGGCTGCAATTTGAACGCCATTACATGAACTGCGCCTTCGGTGAGTGGCGGCAGGTGGTCATTTCAGATGAATCACGTTTCATGCTCCATCGGACACATAGCCGTTGACGTGAAACGTCTGAAAGCCAACACCCTGGAACAATCGTCGGAAGAGTCCAGGATGGAGGGCATTCCCTGGGTGATCTCGTTGTTCTCGAAGGCACAACAAATCAACACAAGAGTGCACCTATACTTGGCTACCATGTGCACCGCTACATGCAGTTCGTTTTTCTTCAGCTCGATGGCATCTACGATCACGACGATTCAACGACTCACAGAGCTCGCAGCATACATGCGTGGTTCGAAGAGCACCAGGTTGAGTTTACCGTACCACTGGCCGCCAAAGTCTCCAGGTTTAAATTAAACAACCGACAATCTGTGGGACCACCTCTATCAGGCTGTTTGCGCAATGGATCCTCCACCGACAAACCTAGCGCAGCTGCTGGCGGCCCTGGAGTCAGCATGGCTCGACATCTTTGGCGGTGCCTTCCAGAACGCCGCTGACTCTCTTCCTGCACGTTTCGCAGCTGACCGCCCTGCAAAGTGTGGTCACTCTGGCTTCTGACAGACGGTCACAGTAATGTGACCGGACTCAGTACTACTTAATTACTGCTGTAAGACCGATCTGTTTGCCTCATTCCGCGTGGCAAGCCTTCACAATGCGTAAAAGAAGTGTTGGCTTTGGGTCAGGATTGCATGGTTGCGCCTTCACTCTAAAGCAATTCTCAGAAATGTATGCTGAAAAGTTTAAGATCGATGTAGTAAAGATAATGAACAGGTTGTGGGGTCAGAATTTCTTCAATCCAAAGACAAAGAAATGGTCAAAACAGAAGGAAGTGGACAACAAGGGTTCTTTCTAACAAAGTGTCAGGTGGGTTTTCAGAAAGGCTTTTCAACAGAAAATGCTATATACGCTTTCACTGATCAAATATTAAATGCTCTGAATAACTGGACATCACCCATTGGTATTTTTTGTGATCTCACAAAGGCCTTTGATTGTGTAAATCATGGAATTCTTTTAGATAAGCTAAATCATTATGGTTTGAGTGGGGCAGTGCACAAATGGTTTAATTCATACTTAACTGGAAGAATGCAGAAAGTTGAAATAAGTGGTTCATGTAATGTTAAAACAACAGCTGATTCCACAAACTGGGGGGGGGCTATCAAGTACGGGGTCCCACAGGGTTCGGTCTTAGGTCCTTTGCTGATCTGATATACATTAATGACTTACCATTCCACACTGATGAAGATGCAAAGCTAGTTCTTTTTGTTGATGATACAAGTATAGTAATAACATCCAAAAACTAAGAACTAAGTGATGTAAATGATGTTTTTCACAAAATTATTAAGTGGTTCTCAGCAAACGGACTCTCTTTAAATTTTGATAAAACATAGTATATACAATTCCGTACAGCAAATGGCACAACTCTAGTAATGAATATAGACTTCGAACACAAGTCTGTAGCTAAGGTAGAATTTCCAAAATTTTTAGGTGTGTCCATTGATGAGAGGTTAAACTGGAAGCAACACATTGATGGTCTACTGAAACATCTGAGTTCAGATACGTATGCTATTAGGGTTATTGCAAATTTTGGTGATAAGAATCTCAGTAAATTAGTTTACTATGCCTACTTTCATTCACTGCTTTCGTATGGCATCATATTCGGGGGTAATTCATCGTTGAGTAGAAAAGTATTTATTGCTCAAAAACGTGTAATCAGAATAATTACTGGAGCCAACCCACGGTCATCCTGCAGACATCTATTTAAGGATCTAGGGATCCTCACAGTAACCTCACAGTATATATATTCACTTATGAAATTTGTTGTTACTAATCCAACCCAGTTCAAAAGTAATAGCAGTGTGCATAGCTATAACACCAGGAGAAAGGATGATCTTCACTATGCAGGGTTAAATCTGACTTTGGCACAGATAGGGATACATTATGCTGCCAAAAAAGTCTTTGGTCACCTACCAAACAGCATCAAAAGCCTGACAGATAGCCAACTAACATTTAAAATTAAATTAAAGGAATTTCTAGATGACAACTCCTTCTACTCATTGGCTGAATTTTTAGATACAAATTTTAAAAAAATTAAACATTAGTGTAATGCAATATTTTGTGTAATGTAATATGTTTTACAGACATCTTTTATTAACCTGACACGTTCCACATCATTACGAAGTGTCGTATTCATGATCTATGGAACAAGTATTAATCTAATCTATGTCATGGATCCAGTTTACAAGGTATTTGATTCAATCGTGAACTATAAAAAAGAGGAAGCTGCAAGTCTCATGCAGAAACTGAATATTGAACTTAAACCTGAAGATAGGGAAAAAGACGGGAAGGCCCTCCTCAAGGTTGTGATGAGGACCTGGCTCCCAGCAGGTGAAGCTTTGCCTCAGATGATAGCAATTCATCTGCCATCTCCTGTGGTTGCACAGAAATAGAGAATGGAAATGTTGTATGAAGGTCCCCATGATGATGAAGCAGCAGTTGGTGTTAAGAACTGGGACCCCAATGCCCCATTGATGATGTATATATCAAAAATGGTGCCAACATATGAGAAAGGTCGCTTCTATGCCTTTGGTCGTATCTTCTCTGGACAGGCATCTTACACTGGATGGGGATGGAAAATGTCACACGAGGAACACCTTGACGGAATGCTACCGAACTGGCACTGCCTGTCGGGTATATCGGTTACAATTTCACGCTTATTCGAGCCTGTTCCTACACATTTCTATCCATTCCTACAGATGGAGCACATGGTGGCTATTGTGTGTATCTGACGTCACCGGAAGTTTTCAAATGCTTCAAATGGTTCTAAACACTCTGGGACTAAACATCTGAGGTCATCAGTCCCCTAGACTTAGAACTACTTAAACCTAACCAACATAAGTACGTCACACACATCCATGCCCGCGGCAGGATTCGAACCTGCGACCGTAGCAGCAGCGCGATTCCAGACTGTAGCGCCTAGAACTGCTCGGCCACATCGACCGGCGGAAGTTTCCAGGCACAGATAGCAACACAGCATGCCAGCAGCCGTGCATATGTAGCTTCTCGCCGTCTTTTGGACATTGAAATCATTGGCATGAGGGACATCGATGCATCGAACCTACAGATCGCACAGACGGTTGCCTGTACCGCAATGCCTGCAGAACGCTTGGCGACTACACGGAGAACAGCAAGCAGTTCCACAAAGACCACACCACGGTGAGGTCGTAGGGCTTGTCCACAGTGTTTCGACCGGTTCCCCTTCACTTACGACTTCACCACACACGCACCACCCCCTACGGAGGTGTCACTGCTGAGTGGTCTATACAAGCTGATCGAGTGGCCCTGAGAAACAGACGGGTGGCAACAGTTGAAATCGGGCAGAGGCTGCAGGCAGGCAGACTGTTACTCCGAATGTCGGGAAGCACGGCTGAGATCTCGAGTCGGCACGCGTCGCTTACCGCTCACACCACTCCACGGACAAGAGACACTTGGCGCGGGGTAGAGCAACACTCAACTGGGACGCCGAGTGGCATTCTGTGGAGTTCAGCGGTAAGTCTCGCTCTTGTTTCTGATCGTCAGCTCCATGCCAACGTATCCACAGACGGCCTCGTCGAAGGTCACAGGAAACAGACTGTCATCAAGATGGATAGGTCTCCATAACCTGGAATCAGGGTATACGGAGTTACGATTTCCAGAATGTTGGAAGGAGGCTGAATGATCGTCAGTAAGTGGCAAAAATGGTAAACCCGGTGCTGAAATCCTTCATGACCAAGGTATCAGATGGGATAGTCTATCAGAATAATATTACAGTATTGATATTTATACTTAAAATTTCGCTATGGGCAAGTATTCTAATGACGTCAGCTGATCCACTACGGATCCTAAGTGGTGACGTTTTGTTGTGTCGTCCGAAGAACGAGGTGCCAAAGCAACCTATAAACGCAAACAAAAGGTAAGACAGAAAGTGCAGGCTGCACCGACGAATGAGCGACACCGGCGTAACCACACCCACAAGAGTTATTACCGACTAAGGCGATTGCACCGTGTTCTAATACACCAGTTGGGTCAACATTGTATTACACAGGACTCTGCTTGAAAGTTATCGTCAAATGTACTCTCAGCGACACTCATGTATTTTGTCTCTGTCAAATGACACGTTAATGTTCAGAGACAATTGTGGATACTCATGACACTCCTGTGGAAATGAATTGTAC
Organism: Schistocerca piceifrons; assembly: GCF_021461385.2. Lineage (NCBI taxonomy): Eukaryota > Metazoa > Arthropoda > Insecta > Orthoptera > Acrididae > Schistocerca > Schistocerca piceifrons. Next base: position 13,742,557 of record NC_060145.1, on the reverse strand, counting down.
GCAGTCAGGTAATTCTTTTCATCTATGTTTCAATAAAGTGAACTAATATTTCGTATATTACTGTGTATTGCAGCGCCAGCAACCCCACAGCAGTAACACCAGTTCCCATCAGTTCAGTTCAGTTAAGTGCTGTCGGACTTGGCTAGCACTTGGACAGGTGACCAGTCTGGTTTGTCAAGCGCTTTTAGCAACTGGGATGCACTCAGCTCTTGTGTGGCCAACTGAGGAGCTACTTGATTGACGAGTAGCGACTCGGTCGCAAAAGCTGACAACAGCGGGAAGAGCGTTGTGCAGACTACATGCCCCTCCATATCTGGATCCAGTGACGCATATCGGCTGAGTAGGATACGGCGGTCGGTCGGTACCGTTGCGACTTCTGAAGCCTATTGGGACGGAGTTTATTCATACGTGTTATGGTGTTCAGTCGGACTCCTCCTGAAACAGACCAAAAAACCCACCGCTGTATCGACGAGTGTATCTTCGTCTGCGGAAACACTTTTGACCTCAAGTTTTAGCAAAATGGAAGTGTTGTCAGCTAAACCCTTCGGTAGGAGTTCCTTTCACTTGACCCCCAACTAATGTGCAGAAGGTCCCTTAAATCGTTGGGTCCTAGGGGATGGCCCGAAACTGAAAGTGACCAGTGTTTTGCGCCTGAATGGTCCACAGTTTCTTTTTGGACTGTAGCACTGTGGAGTCAGCCCACCCGGATAGCCGCGCGGTCTAACGCACTCCTTCCCGAGCGGGAAGGCGTGCCAGTCACTGGTACGAATGGCTTCAAATGGCTCTGAGCACTATGAGACTAGAACTGAGAACTACTTAAACCTAACTAACCTAAGGACATCACACACATCCATGAACGAGGCAGGATTCGAACCTGCGACAGTAGCGGTCGCGCAGTTCCAGACTGAGGCGTCTAGAACCGCTCGTCCACACCGGCCGGCTCCCTGGCACGAATCCGCCTGGGGGATTAGTGTCGAGGTCCGGTGTACCGGCATGCTTGTGGATGGTTTTTAAGGCGGTTTTCCATCTGCCTCGGCGAATGCTGGCTGGTTCCCCCTATTCCGCCTCAGTTACACTATGTCGGCGATTGCAGGTCGTACACCATAATTACTCTACCACGCAAACATTTGGGTGGAATTGTAAGCGATCTGTGATCCCACGAACATAGACGCTAGTATCCGACACCCAGGTCGATAGCAGACAGGAGTCGATTGTCGAGCGCTGCAGGAGGCAGTGAGACGAGTGTCGAGTGAGAAGTGGTACTGGAGAGACGGGCAAGAATGATGGTCGAGTGAGTAGTAAATGATAAATTCACCGGAGTATGATGAATGAGCGCGTCCCCCTGATCTTCGCGGGGATGACCCTCATCGATACCGATTCGCGAGTGATACGAAACCAAAAGTGACAAGTGCCGGATTACGTGTTTCGCGCCAACCGCGTCGGCCAGCAGCAACCACGGATTGCAATGAGGATTGTTGTGAATGTTAACCATCATCATTGCGTGTGACGAAGTATTTAATATCAGCAACCAATAAAAGATATAACCTTAATTAGACGTGTAAGGCGAAGGTAGCAACTGCCTCAGAATTTGTGTGTTACTAGAAAATACGTATCAGTTTGTATATCGCAACCTTTATGGTCTTTAATAATAGACAAACTTTCAATCATTAAGTATTCCGTCTCAGAACAGCCGCGCTCGGTTGAAATACCCCCGAAACCACAGCAGGAAAACCGATAGCCTTCATCCATTCAGCAGACGGTCATATAATTTAATAAATAATTGTTTGGCGGCTTCGGTAAATCACACAAACTCAGTAAAGGACAAAACGGGGGTGTTTCATACTGCAGTGGCCTGTTGTGGGGTTGTGAACCACTGAGGGCTACGGCAGCATGAAGCCTCTCCGTCGTTTCTCGATACCCGGTTCAATACACAATACAATACACACACACTGTGGAGCCAGGAATATACTGCGTACAGCCACAGCGGATCGGAATAAAGCTGGCGAGGAGGCTGAGCCAAGCCGCTGGGAGGGTGTCACTCTAATTGGGGGCGGACTCGTGCCCGCTCGTCTTGCGCTGCCCTGGGATCGGCGCGTGGCGACCCCGTCGGCAGAGGACGCTGACGTGACGTCACTGTGAGGCTGTCAGCAGCGACAGCTGCCGCGCGATATTAAATTCCGCGCAGGCTGCCGATGGAAATCCCAGCGGGGCGGCAGGGGGCGTGGCTACGTGGGTTTTAATCATCCCCCTGCCACGTGCGCTGACACGCCCTCGCCGAAACTCCGACAGTGCAGCTCTGCCAAATATTTGCTTGTTTTTCCCCTACCTGTCGAACGCTCCATACACTAATTACGTGTGCGTATACGGCGTGAAAATTAATTTTGTTTTTTCGAGACTGCAGTAAACTTTAACGCAAAATGCTACGCTTGTCGATGTTGAAATTGCAGCACCACGAACGCGGAGGGGAACAAGCGTGCAGCTCTCACGAAGCGCGCTGCGTGGTTCCATGTGAAAGTGGGCAGTGTTCCAGCGCAACACTACTAAATAAGGCAGACGTTTTAACATACGTTCCACAGAACGCAGTAGCACCAGTTTGTCCTGTATGATTTTTGTATAGCACAAACTGGTAGAAGCTTTAACATTTCCATTCGTCAACATAGCAACAGTAGCTACAATTGTACCTCATGTTTTGGAAACCATCTTCGGATGAGCAAACTACGAGGCGTGTTTTTTAAGCAAGTACCGTTTCGAAATTAAAAAAGAAGTGCTAAGATATCTCAATAGTTTTATTTTCACATGAAAGCCTGTACCTTAATCTAAGCACTGATGCCATTACAGTCTGATTCTTCCTTGTTTACGTTGTGTTCTGAGTGTTTAAGATGCCTCCGATTATCGTGAGTCCCGCCGACTGTGAAGTACGGGCTGTTATAAGAGTTCTTAGACCTAAAGGCCTAAAAGCGTTCGATGTCCATCGTTAGATCTGTGCAGTTTACGGATTAAACACTATGAGTGATGAAATGGTAAGAAAGTGGGTGAGAGCATTTAAAGATGGCCGCACAAACGTGCATGATGAACAACGGAGTGGGCGTCCTTCGTTCTTTAATAAAAATTTGGTGCAGGAAGTAGACAATACAGTGAGAACACATGCTTTACGATTTCCTCCTTGTGGGATGACTTCCCTAATGTTTCTCGTAGTGTTTTGTATGACATTGTGACCAAGCACTTGAATTACCGAAAATTGTGCGCATGTTGGGTACCGAAAATGTTGACGGATGTGCACAAAACTAAACGTTTAGACAGTGCATTGACTTTCCTTGAGCGGTACCACAACGATTGTGATGATTTCTTAAGACAATTGTTACAGGCGATGAAACATGGGTGGCCTACATCACACCAGAATCAAAGCAACAGTCCATGGAATGCCGGCATTCAGATCCGCCCAGGAAAGTGCAGTTTAACCAAACAATTTCTGTCCAGAAAATCACGTGCACAGTTTTTTGGGACAGAAAAGGAGTATTGCTTGTGGAATTCCTGCCTCGCAATGAGAGAATCAATGCAGCAGCTTACTGTAAGACATTGCACAATCTGCGCCGTTGAATTCAGAACAAAAGATGTGGCAAGTTGAGCAAGGGCATCGTTTTGCTGCAAGACAATGCCCGTCCGCATGTGGCGAATTAGACCAAAGATCTCATCACATCTTTTCGATGAGAAACTCCAGATCATCTTCCGTACAGCCCCGATCTTGCGCCCAGAGATTACTATCTGTTCCTGCACTTGAAGAAACACCTGGGCGGTCAGCGTCTTCAAGACGAAGACAAAGTCAAAAGAGTGCTGATGCAGTGGTTAACAAGTCAGGCGGCAGACTTCTATGAGGAGGGTATTCAAAAACTGGTACAACGTCATGACAAGTGCCTCAATATTGAAGGAAATTATGTAGAAAAGTAGATTAAGGTACAGGCTTTCATGTAAAAATAAAATTATTGAGTTATCTTAGCACGTCTTTTTTAAATTTCAAAACGGTACTTACTTAAAAAACACACCTCGTAAATAAGATGACATCGAAAACTCCTTAGATATTCTCCACAGAATCGGAAGAGACAAACAGGTTAATTATTTAGAACAGATTATTTATATGGCGTTTAGAGATCAGCTAGAAAACATCTTGAATGAAGAGATTGACTTTAAAAATAGAAGATTCTTCGACTGCTCCGGGAACATCTTATAATATGGTGTTTTTTGATATAGTCTGCTTCAGCCGTGTTAGCCTAGCATGTATTCTAGACCATGCTACACTTCTTAGTAATTAGAACCTGTTTCCTTCCGAGCTATGATTACATTCGTATATCACTTGCAACGTATCACACTCTTGGCCAAGTGTGTGCGCTTGTTTTGCTTGTGTGGACCGCTGCTTTTGTCTATATCTGCGATTTTTCACTCTTTTATACTCATATTTTATAGGTGCTGTCTTAATGTGACTAGGTAGTCAATTCAGTTTTTGCAACGGCTTATCCACTTTGATTAGATGTACGTGTCTTGTGGATCTAGTTATCACTCACCGTAAACGAGAACACTCACATTTGTCATCACTTCCTTCGCTTGACACAGCATGTTTTTCTGAACGCGCATACTTCATCTGAATATTTACATTTAGGATTCCGGACTGTGTTACATTCTTGTTTCAGTAAGCTGTTTCCTGTGACGAGGCAAGTAACTTCAGTTTTACCGTTTGACATATCGGTAAGGAGTAGATGTAGTTGCACATGTTCGTTTACACATTACCTACTTTTAATTTACATTTTCACTTTTATTTGATGATTGCGTTTTTATTCAAATTCAGTTCTGTTACTTTTGTCCCTCCACCGAACACTTTCTAGAAACCAAATGATATCGGTTCTATACGGCGAGATTCGTTTGCCCCTCCAGATGGTATTTTATACAACCCGCAATGTCATATCTGGCCATCAAAAACCACAAGCGAGATTTTCATATTCTTTCGCTTGCTACGCGCCGACTATTAGCTCTGTAGAAAAAATGAACAGGATCCTTTTGTAGCAAATGTAATGTACTTGAAGTTTGTACTGCGCTAAGTTTTCATTAGACGCCTTAGTTTTCGAGTTATTAAAGATAAACTTAAAAAAAGTTACGTTCACGAAAGAAGCCCCATTTCCACACTCAGCCCCCTGCGGTCAGGATTTGTAGTATGTTCTTCACGGCACTCCCACCTACCATTGTACAAAAGTTGCGTCTGCACGAATTATTTTCCACATTCGACCTTTTTTGGTCTTCCGCGGGCTTAGTCGACCACTCAAAAATTGTAAAATTGACACCTGTGTAAATTTCACCTAACATTTTTGTGAATTTTAACAGAGTAACATAAACAATTACATCGCTGTATTTGTCAGGTCTTCTGACTACGAAACTATTTTGCTTGTAAAGTTTGAGTTTGAATCGAATTGTCAACGTAATTACACTGATGTTCAAAATTAAAGCAAGAAAGCGTGTGGTCTTTGTCCGAATTTCTGTGTGGTGTTCTGTGGTAGGTTTCCTCTGTCAACATCCAACTATCACCACTCTAGATCATTTTTTCGACGCAATCAGTCATTTCAGTAAAGGCGCGCCAAGCGTCCACGTGTCGTTGCGTTTGTTACGCTGTCGAGGTTTCCCCAGACAAACTTTGCACACTCTTCTGTTGAAATGGTACAGTACCGCCCGACACTGAAAATAGGTACAACATACTTCATTATTCTTGTCAGAACAACATATTTTTTCTAATAATAAATCAATTTCAATTAATACAGTGAAGCCGGATACCAGTGTGGGAAAGAATGACAATTTATTTATTTAATTGATCACATGTGCACTCCCACAAAATAAATCCCTACATCCAGTTTGGTGAGACCTGTGAAATGAATGAATGTATGGTCGTCTGCTAACCGCAGATAGTGAATGTGAATATATGATCATCTTTGAGACGATCCTTTGGCCACCTTTGGTGGAACCAAAGAGATGAAACTTACCGGAGCTTTGAGCGCCTGAAATGTGGCTGATCAATACAGTAGCATAGTCTTCCCCCACCTCGACAGAGGTGCGAGATGACCTGAAGAACGGCCATGTTTCAGCACTCTGCCGCTGGATCTTGTGCTGTTAAGACCTGTCTTAGTTGCGCTCCGTAAAGACAAAAGAGTGGAGACATGGTATGCATGTGGAATATTTAAGAGTAGTTTGAAATAATAATTTCTCTATTTCAGGAACTTTTGTGGGGAGAATTAAATGTCAGGCAGGTAATATTAATGGGATCGTAGTAATCTTCGGAAGTGACCAACGGTCGCAATGAAACCACGTGTAGCAATAAGTTGAAATACTTCCGTGTGCTTAAGTTAAGCTGAATTACTAGCGTGTGTACTATAAGTTGAAATATTTAAGAAATAGCGTGTGCAGGACTTGAAATTAGAGGCGAGTTCTTCCACGTGGTGAGTACTGTGTGAGTCTCAATCTGTGTATGAGACAAAGGATAAAGAGAAGTACTCGTCCATGGTATCAGTTGAGGACTCGTGTGTGTGATGAATATGTTCTTAATATTACTTTGCGAGATATGTTTCCGTGTGACGCTTGATTCAAACTATAACACTCTGTGAGAGAAACAAGGTGAGTCAGCCGTCTATCCAGCAACGCCACTTGGCTTGCATTGCACAGGAAGACGTGCTTATATCTCCAGAGTTCATAGTAGGAAAGTAGAATTACGAAGTGGGGCAGTGTCGTGTGAAACTGGGATAAATATTAATTGAAGTGGGAAAGCTGAAAGTGATAATGTTGTGACTAATCCCTGTGTTGTATTTCATGTTGTAGTATGGTGTATGTCAAGTAATTTAAGTATGTGTGGTTTGCATGGGAGAGTAGCGAGGTAGTTTCAAAAGATTAGTGGGTTATGCGTGTTCCTTTTGTACTGCTCGGTCTGGAGGAAAGTTTCGTGATGATGATTGTGATAGTCGAAGTGTGAGAAATAACAAAAGATCCACCATCCTATCCAGAAAGTGCACTGTAGCGTTAAATAATTACGAGACCATAGGATAGAGAATCACCAATGTAAAGCCATGCCCACTGGGCGGAATTTCTGTGTTATTGTTGTAGGTTGTAGAATTTGTGTGTTTAGGTTATAGAATTTATCGGAATAAATAAGATAGTGAAAAGAAAAGGATTGGTGGCCTTTTCCTTCGAATTGTATGTTGTCATGATATCCAGAATTTATAATGTGTGCGCCACTCATATTCAGTGCGATGGCCACGTGTTGATGAAAGCTGTTAAATAAAAGAAAAAAAAAAAGGAAAATGTGGTATTGCCAGTGCGCAGTGAACAGTCAGAGTTCTGTAAATTACTGATAGTCAGAAGTGCGTTTCCGTTGCGTATTATTCATATAGGAGGATAATTTGTAACTTAATTGTGAGTACGAGAGATCATGTTACTCGATAAATAAGAATGAATCCACTCGCTTGGCAGACCACTGATCTTGCAGGCCTGACTGCTTGATGCCACAGTATGAGCAAGGCATGTGGGTGCCTCTCATATTTTCGACCCTGCCAGGATTTTGCTGTTAGGTTTATTGCTGTTAAGATTTTTTTTGATGGAATATATTGTGATAGCGCTAAGAAGTAAAATTTTTTTTGTTTGCAATTTCCTTCTGGATTGGTGAGGATCTTTTATTTTTTTTATGTAATTAATTGCTATATCGTCCGAGGCTGGAAGATCGTTGCATAATTTTTTTTGCGTAATGTCCATAGTAACTAGGTCGCAGTCGAAAAGTGTAGTCACCATGTAGAATAGTGATTCTGGGGTGAACGTAGCAGTGCAGTAGGAAGTAGGTGTCGACCTTGGGTTAATGAGTGAGAACGGCAAACACTAGGAAGGGGCTGAATTGTTCAGCGGACCGCGGCTAGGTGATCCTTTATGCGGCGGGCTTTGTCCACAAACGGGGGCTTTTCCCGACGACGCGGGCTAGCCGGGACTAGGTCAGGTATGCAGTGAAAGTGAAGCTACCCTTGGTGAAGCTACGGTTTCTCAGGCGAACGAGGTGAGTGGAGCGAAAGCAGCAAATGACAATGTGCTACTGCAATTTTTACAGAGGATGGATAGAGATAATAAGGAAAGATTGAAAGTGATGAATAGAGATAATAAGGAGAGAGATAGGGAGATTAAGGAAATATTGGAAGCGATGGATAAAGATAATAAGGAAAGATTGGAAGCAAATAATGAAAGATTGGAGGCAATGGATAAAGGAAATAAAGAGGCAATGAGGAAGCTACACTCAGTTATCGATGAGCGTCTGCCCGCAGTTAATAATCGGTCAGATGAGGGGGAGAAGAATCTGGGTGCGTTGAAGCAAGTATGTGACGCCGTGAAAGAAAAAGCCAATAATTTGGAGGTACGAATAATTGCAATAGAGAGTGATATTACAGAACGTAGGGACATGTTGCCAGATGAGCGAATCAAAGAGGTAGTGGTCAGAATGAATACGATTAGTGCAGATGTAGAAAAGATCAGTATAAGAGGCGAGACAGGCTCTGACAGTACGCAGCGAGAGGTTTATGCCAACCAGGGGGAGATACAATCACTATTACGACTTAAAGAGGCGCAATTAGAAATAAGTAGGAAACATAGGGAAGAACTAGCACAATTGCAATTAGCATGCAGTAGCGAAGGTGACACCCCACCAGGTAGATTGCAGAGGGAGAGTGAGATAAATTCAAAAAACGAAAATAGGCAGAAAGCGGAAGACGAACTCAGAGAGTTAGAAGAACGGTTGTGTCGGATAAAACAGGTGGCAAACCCAACTGGGTATAGTCCAAGGCTGTCTCAATTTCAAGATTCATTACCTTCATCGTGGGGACTGCTCCTCAAAATGAAGATTGAGTGTAACCATTTGAGGGACGAGGCTAGAGCGAAAATGCAGGAAGTTATTAAAGACTGTAGTAGCTACAAGATATTTTGCGACAAGTTTTTAAATGAATTCTGGTCGAAAAGTAAGCAGGACCAGATTAAGCAAAGCATATTGATGATGCCAAATTGTAACGAAGGTGGTATAAGAGATCCAGTGTCGTGCTATCAGGAAATGCTGAGGCGAAATAGGTATTTGGCTGTGCCATACGAAACTGGGGAGCTCATGAGGATCTGTATAACGAAGTTGCCAGTGAGATTGCGCAGAGATATAGTGATAGCAGGCAGAGGCTTAGACAATTCCGCGTCATTTCAGCACTTGTTACAAGAATTGGGTAATGAGAGCAACATCGTGAATGGAGACACGACTCATAGGTCAGACAGTGTCGAGGATAGACACTATCAGAATGACAGGAGAGCATGGAATCCTGGCATTTCTTTCTTGTCATAATGGATTGAAGGATAGGAGAAACTAATCCAACATATCAGCCCTTAACATCTTGCTTTAAAACACATGCTGCTGGTACTGAAAATTGTCTATGTAGCAGACATACTCTACTGATATGCAGGAATGCAAATACCATACTTCTGATCAGAGAATAAAACACCAGTAATGGCATCTGTTAGGCTGGTCTCTCAGAGCAAAATTTGCAAATTTTTATTTCGAACACTAAAGTAAAAGGACTGTTTCCTCAAAACAAACCAGTTGCTAAAAAAAAAAGTTATGTAATAATGCCAATGAGTCCAGTTTAATTAGTGTGATTTGACTATTGCAGGTACTTAATACGTAATGTAAAAAGTAAACATTGTGATCTGTATGGAATAGGGTACGTTTATACTGGTGTTACTGGTAACATCAGTAATGTGATCGAAGTTTTTAAATTAGATGCCATCTGATCTATAGTATGTCATAGTCGTGGTGACAGTTATAATGAAGTGCTGTGTATGGTTGTTCGGAATCGGGTGTTAGGGAAAGAGGCCACTAGCACCTAAGTTTCTAACACTTGGGCTGCCCATTTCTCCCAGCTTGTATATTCTCTGCACACATTTAATTTTCGTGTAAGCACAGATTCCTAACTAGCAAATTCATTACGGTGTATAGTGGACCATTCAGAGTGAGGCGGATTGTCCATGAAAATGCTGTACTGATTGAGACGATCAAGGGAAAACAATCTCGTGGGCTTCATCACATTTCTATCATCAAATTATGGAAAAGTTAAGGATAGATCGAAAGTAGGCAATTTATGGTAGATAGTCAGTGTATTTATTTGTGGTGTGTAACGTTGCGCAGGGTCAAATCGAACACAAGAATTTTCAGGCGGGATGTCAGGAAGTATGACGGAATAGACTGGTCGAATGAGTCATGAACAGGAGTTGACAGAGTGGCGTATGTACGTATTTTTTGTCATATGAATAAGGATCAAGCAGAAACGACGTGATGATTAATGAGTGGATAAAGATGGTAGATAGAGAGAGAAGCGACGTGATAAATAATAGGGGATAAAGGTGATATTTAAGGAGAGAAGCGACGTGAAGCAGTGTGATTAATAAAGAGAGATTCGACGTGATGAAACAGTGGTAAAGAAAGGTGAGTAGAATTAATAATGTGGAGATGTCTTAGATGTATGTTACAGAGAGGCCTGTGTATGCTGCAATCGAGATTGATGCGAATGGCGAAGGAAGACCAGGAAATAATGGAGTAATGGACGGACGGAGAGCCGAAATACGAATGAAGAGATGAGGACAACTGCACAACGTGAAAGGACATAAAGGGAGTATGAGATCCAGATGGTGAACGTTGTGGAATACTGACGTAAGATGTAATATAAGTGTAAATCTAATTCTTACCATAACATCTGCAAAATGAAAAAAATAATTTTTGTTGTTGTTGTTGAAGCCTGGCACCAGTATAACTAATCAAAACGATACCAAGAATGTGTACAGTTATTTTGCAAGATGAATAATTTGTGTATTTTTTGTTCTTAGATGAAATGTCGCAATTCTAAAGTGATATTTAGCAGGACGAATAATCGGTAAAGTGAATGCAGAGGTAAGCCGATGGAGAGAGGTGCCAGAGTGAAAGGACGAATTCGGAGGCTGGAAAGCTATCTCCAAAACAGCTTCATGTGTTATGTGGTTGAGTATAAGGGAGCAAAGGTATGGTATTTTGTCGTGACTGTGGTGGTGTTAAGGTTAGCTGACATCTAGACCTATTCTGTTAGTGTATTTATGGATTGAATGAGAAGGAAAATGTGATGTCTGGTGAGTGAGAGTCGTAGAGTAGTGTGATCAATGCGCACACTCCTGTAAAGGGGATGCTACAGATCCATAACTAAAACATTATTGAGCTTTATTGTTTGATTTGGAGGAACCTCGATGGCAGGCCAGGATCTGACATCATGTGGATGGTTCATACATGTCCTAGAAATGTTGTTATATATAATAAAGGTAAAATATATAAAGAGATACGAATTTCAGTCTGTCACAAGCACAAAGGTGCATTGTATGTTGTAGATTTAGAGTCATCAGTTTCTAAAATGATTATTGTGTTAGTATGTTAAAGTAGTTTACTATTTAATAACATGTGGTAGGTTATTGTGTTAGTATGTTAAAGTAGTTTACTATTTAATAACATGTGGTACGTAATTGTGAGCTGTGTAGATTGTTTCTTATTTTTTTGTTAGAACACTTTCAAGGGGTATTTGTGTGTTTAGGTTATAGAATTTATCGGAATAAATAAGATAGTGAAAAGAAAAAGATTGGTGGCCTTTTCCTTCGAATTGTATGTTGTCATGATATCCAGAATTTATAATGTGTGCGCCACTCATATTCAGTGCGATGGCCACGTGTTGATAAAAGCTGTTAAATAAAAAGAAAAAGGAAAATGTGGTATTGCCAGTGCGTAGTGAACAGTCAGAGTTCTGTAAATTACTGATAGTCAGAAGTGCGTTTCCGTTGCGTATTATTCATATAGGAGGATAATTTGTAACTTAATTGTGAGTACGAGAGTTCATGTTACTCGATAAATAAGAATGAATCCACTCGCTTGGCAGACCACTGATCTTGCAGGCCTGACTGCTTGATGCCACAGTATGAGCAAGGCACGTGGGTGCCTCTCACTGTCTTCATCACAACATTCTGGAGTATGTTTGAACGGAGTGATTCCGCTATAGGCCGTTCAAGTATTATTTATTGCGCTTGCAGTTTCGACACACGCTCATTATCAAACATTCTGGTAGCAAGTCGGTCACCAAATGAAATACACTATGGTTACAAAATTAAAGAACCTTTAAAACTGAAAATTCAAAGCTACTGACGAGGGATAATGGGAACCATAAAGTTGCGACGCATTGGAATGTAGTTGCCAGCAGTGTAGCACCAAACACGTGTGGTGGAATAAATCTATACGCTGTTCCATACACCGTGTGAGCACACATGAGAAGGCTGATAAAATAACAGCAAACAGCTCAACCGGTAGTGAAAACAACCTCCACTATCAACACTTCAGTCAAAATCTCGTGTAGCGAAAATGGTGGATCGATCGCAACGGCGGCAGAATGACAAGGATGCAAACACGGAAAGAGCTCGAAGTTGAGGGCGCGAGGACACTAGTATTGTATACCAGGATGATTCATCGGCCCCTAGCGATGTAGTTTTATGCAACCCACAACGCTGCATCTCGCCACAAAAACCACGCCCGAAATTTTCTAATTCTCTCACTCGTTACGCGCAATTACAGTATTCATCCCACAGAAAAAATGAACGGGATCTTTTTGCATCAAATTTAACAACGTCAAATTTTGTACTGGGAGGACACGATTTCGAGTTATTGGTGAAAAACGTACAAAAGTGAACTTAAAACGCATCTCTACCCCCACACTCATCCCTCATTAGTCAGGATTTCTATTCTGCGTTTATTTTGCCACAAAATAGTATGCACAGCTGATGATAAGGTAGAAACTGTAGTATCGTTGCCACAGATACTACTACAACGCCGCGCCAACGCAAGGTTGGCAGCCCGTCGTCTGCCGAGCACAGCGCACTCTGGCAGGCTGTGCAGCTCGACGGAACTGGAGTGTGCCTCGTTCACTTCTTAGCTAGATTTCAACCTAGGCAGACGCACTTCCATAATCGGCCCTCAGCCGGTTCTGTAATGTTTGCACTGATTCTCTGAGGAGGGCCCATCAGACTTAGTCCCTGAGAATATGTTGTATTAGTTATAGCTGTAGCTGCAGTGCTACAAACTACTGAAGATAAGTAATTTTCATTGTACTATGTGTTTCTTGAATAATAATCCTTCTCTCTAACAGTGTGCCGTACCGCATATTATTGCAACTTGGACTCCTTCAGCTCCTACAACTCGGCCTCCTACTTATTTGCATTTAGTAACGAGTTGAAAACACCTACGCCTTTTGTGCCTCTAAACAGTGAGACACAACAGAAACAACATAAAGAATACAGACCGTAAACAACCGCAACATACACAGCCGCAAACATAAATGTTTTTCGTTTTTTCCGACTTAACGGATTTGCACATACATTCTGAAAACTGGTTAATGTGCTCAGTACGGGGTGTGACCACCTCTTCCAGCAATAGAGGCCTGACAACGGCGGGGCATGCTGTGTTTGATGTCATCAGTCTCATGTTGAGGCAGTGACGCCCATTCTTTCTGGAGAGCTGCTCGCAGTCCGGGAGAGTGGTCCTAGTGCGTCCCAGGCGTGCTCCCTGGGATTCAAACCGGGAGAGCGTGCAGGCAACACCGTGAGTGCAGTATCTTCCGTTTCAGAGAAAACATCAACCACTCGTTCTCTGTGAGGTCGAGCACTATCGTCCATCAGTACGAAGTTTGGGCGCACAGCACCACGCAACAATCGTACATGAGGTCTCAAGACCTCGTCACGATACCTGGCGCAGTTAAACGTTACCGATTCACCCGTACAATTTCATCAGCAGATGTTTGAGTGGTCAACATAATCTCTGCCCACACCATTAGGGATTCTCCTCGATGTGGGCCTGCTTCCACAGTGTTTGGGTTCCGAAATTGAGTTCCGCGTTCCTTCCAGATGCGAATCCGACGAGAATCACTCTCCAGACAAAATCGGGACACATCTGTGAAAGGAACATTACACCACTTTTCGACCGTCCAGGTGGCATGTTGACGACTCCACTCCAGACTTTCCCTTTTGTGAAGACACGCCAGAGGTGCACGCACAGCAGGCCCCCGACAGTAAAGGCCACTCTGCCGACGCCTTCTGTACACCACTTGCCTCGATACAGCACGTCCTCTGGATGCTGCAAGGTCAGATGGCAGTTGCAGCACTGTACTAAGGCGATATGGTCGTGCCCCTACAACCAAACAACGGTCTTCTCTTTCTGATGTCACAAATGGTCGGCCCCTCCCTGGTCTTCGGGATACAGTTTCGGTCTCTGTAATCTGTCGCCACATCCGAGAAACAACAGAGCGGTTCACATTAAGCCATCAGGCCAAATCAGTGTGCGACTGTCCTGTTTCCATTCTTCCTGTGTCCCTCCACCGCAGGCAGTCTGGTAGGCGCCTGCCATACTGCCTCATCTTTGAGTGTGTACACAGCAGTTGTAGATATGGGGCTACCCAGCAAAAACTACCCCGTTTGATAGATGCACTGATGTCGTCGTTCGCGTGGTTGTCCGTTGACCGGAATGGTTCAAATGGCTCTAAGCACTATGGGACTTAACATCTGAGGTCATCAGTCCCATAGACTTAGAAGTACTTAGACCTAACTAACCTAAGGACATCACATACATCCATGCCCGAGGCAGGATTCGATCCTGCGACCTTAGCGGTCACGCGGTTCCAGACTGAAGCGCCTAGAACCGATCGGCCACAGCTGCCGGCTGAAGGGAATGCCACCTTTCGTGCAGAACACGTTCATACGGACTTGTGTTGACCGTTTGTACGATTATATCGTGATTTAGGGGTAGTAGGGGTTTGTTTTTTTAATTTTGAACACAAGCGTACTTTTAGAGTATTGTTTACAAAAGTCGTTTTTCTTTCATTATCCCCACGGACACGATTAAATTAACAATGATAAGGAAATAACAGACCGTGCGATATAACAGCCCGGTGAATAGAGGCCAAAAAAGGTAGAATAATGGGAATAGTTCGTGTAGTCGAAAACCTTTGTTCAGTGTTATGAGGGAGTATCATGAAAAAAGTACTAGAAATTCTGACTAATGAGGGATAAGTGATGGGGTGGAGATGCGTTTTAAGGTCACTTTTGTACGTTTTTCACGAATAACTCGTAAATCGTGTCCTACCAGTACAAAATTTAACTACGTTAAATTTCCTGCGAAAAGACCCCGTTGATTTCTTTTCTGTGGGATGAATACTGTAGTTGCGCGTAACGAGTGAGAGAATTTGAAAATTTCGCGCGTGGTTGTTGATGGCCAGAACAGCGTTGTGGGTTGCACAAAACTATATCGGTAGGGGTAGACGAATCATCCTGGTATACAGTATTAGGGTACTCGCGCTCTCAACCTCCAGCTCTTCCTGTGTCTGCATCCTTGTCATTCTGCTGCCGTTGCAATCGATCCAGCACGTCCGCTAGACGAGATTTTGACTTAAGTGTTGATAGTGGAGGTTGTTTTCACTACCGGTTGAGCTCTTTGCTGTTATTTTATCAGCCTTTTCACGTGTGCTCACATGGTGTATGGAACAGCGGATAGATTTATTCCACCACACGTGTTTGGTGCTACACTGCTGGGAACTATGTTCCAGCACGTCGAAATCTTATGGGTCTCATTATCCTTCGTCAGTAGCTTTGAATTTTCAGTTTCAAAGGTTCTTTAATTTTGTAACCATAGTGTATTTCATTTGGTGACTGACTTGCTTCCAGAATGTTTGATAATGAGCAAGCGCAATAAATAATATTTGAACGGCCTATAGCGGAATCACTCCGTTCAAACATACTCCAGAATGTTGTGATGAAGACAAAAGAGTGTGCAAAGTTTGTCCCGGAAACCTCGACAGCGAAACAAACGCAACGACACGTGGACGCTTGGCGAGCCTTTACTGAAATGATTGATTCTGTCGAAAAAATGATCTAGAGTGGTGATACATGGATGTTGACAGTGGAAACCTACCGCAAAACACGACACAGAAATTCGGACGAAGAACGCACGCTTTCACGTCATGACAGACATTCGTGACATGTGTGAATCGAACGATATCCATAGAGGGACTCTTCTGACAGTTTGACATGGCTGTATGGATCTTGTGCGCTGTGCTCAAGTGGTGGGAGACTAAGCGGAGCACCCGAAGCACTGCAAAGACCATCTTAACTTTTTTCTACTTTTCTTACTATCGAATCCGGCAGTGCTTCGCAACTGCTAAATGTCCCCCCTTCCTCTGGCCACCCCCTACGTCCCTTCTTATATCCTCCTCCACTCCCTCTCTTTGTCCATCTGGACTTCCCCCCCCCCCCTCTCTAATCTGCTAATCTGGAGCCTTGTGTACTGTCACTGCAAACTCAAAGTCCGCAGTCCTATCGTAATCATAAGCCGACAAGCCATAAATACAACTTTCCTGTTTTCTGTAAAAGGCGACTACAAGGAGAAAAACAAAACACCACATTGTTGTGCATATCATTTTTGCATAAGATTTTATATACACACAGGTTGCAGCGAAATTCGGGCACTCAGGCTTCGCAGCGCGACCCCTCACATGCCAGCGATAAAAATATGTCTGTCAAAAAATTTCATCTGGTGAGTATATCCGGCAGAAAAAGGCCGTTAAGGAGTGTCAGTGAGGCAACACTGTAACCAAATGTGGCGTAACTACACTCCTGGAAATAGAAAAAAGAACACATTGACACCGGTGTGTCAGACCCACCATACTTGCTCCGGACACTGCGAGAGGGCTGTACAAGCAATGATCACACGCACGGCACAGCGGACACACCAGGAACCGCGGTGTTTGCCGTCGAATGGCGCTAGCTGCGCAGCATTTGTGCACCGCCGCCGTCAGTTTCATCCAGTTTGCCGTGGCATACGGAGCTCCATCGCAGTCTTTAACACTGGTAGCATGCCGCGACAGCGTGGACGTGAACCGTATGTGCAGTTGACGGACTTTGAGCGAGGGCGTATAGTGGGCATGCGGGAGGCCGGGTGGACGTACCGCCGAATTGCTCAACACGTGGGGCGTGAGGTCTCCACAGTACATCGATGTTGTCGCCAGTGGTCGGCGGAAGGTGCACGTGCCCGTCGACCTGGGACCGGACCGCAGCGACGCACGGATGCACGCCAAGACCGTAGGATCCTACGCAGTGCCGTAGGGGACCGCACCGCCACTTCCCAGCAAATTAGGGACACTGTTGCTCCTGGGGTATCGGCGAGGACCAATCGCAACCGTCTCCATGAAGCTGGGCTACGGTCCCGCACACCGTTAGGCCGTCTTCCGCTCACGCCCCAACATCGTGCAGCCCGCCTCCAGTGGTGTCGCGACAGGCGTGAATGGAGGGACGAATGGAGACGTGTCGTCTTCAGCGATGAGAGTCGCTTCTGCCTTGGTGCCAATGATGGTCGTATGCGTGTTTGGCGCCGTGCAGGTGAGCGCCACAATCAGGACTGCATACGACCGAGGCACACAGGGCCAACACCCGGCATCATGGTGTGGGGAGCGATCTCCTACACTGGCCGTACACCACTGGTGATCGTCGAGGGGACACTGAATAGTGCACGGTACATCCAAACCGTCATCGAACCCATCGTTCTACCATTCCTAGACCGGCAAGGGAACTTGCTGTTCCAACAGGACAATGCACGTCCGCATGTATCCCGTGCCACCCAACGTGCTCTAGAAGGTGTAAGTCAACTACCCTGGCCAGCAAGATCTCCGGATCTGTCCCCCATTGAGCATGTTTGGGACTGGATGAAGCGTCGTCTCACGCGGTCTGCACGTCCAGCACGAACGCTGGTCCAACTGAGGCACCAGGTGGAAATGGCATGGCAAGCCGTTCCACAGGACTACATCCAACATCTCTACGATCGTCTCCATGGGAGAATAGCAGCCTGCATTGCTGCGAAAGGTGGATATACACTGTACTAGTGCCGACATTGTGCATGCTCTGTTGCCTGTGTCTATGTGCCTGTGGTTCTGTCAGTGCGATCATGTGATGTATCTGACCCCAGGAATGTGTCAATAAAGTTTCCCCTTCCTGGGACAATGAATTCACGGTGTTCTTATTTCAATTTCCAGGAGTGTACCTCTGTCAGCCTACCCCAGTTGTCCTGTGCAGTTGGTGCAGTGGGTAGAGCTTTGCGTTAACATGCAGGAGGTCTAGGGTTCGATCCTGGAGTTGGGCGCATTTTTTTTTATTTGCTTGTTTCATTCTGACATTACATACTGTAATGCACACCGTTTCTTAGGTCACATGTATCCTAAATTTACAACATTTTGTAACGCTGAACATAACAAAGAAGTGGTTAGACAAATAAGGAATAGACAGTTGAAACAAATGACCTGTCACTGGACAGAATAACTACAAAAACAATATCAATTTCTAGATGCTAAAGATGGTAGCGCAGTACAATAACGCAACATCTACTTGTCATTTATACTACGTATAATATGAGCGCTCAATGTCGCACATTAGCGACCAGTGACAATAATAATGTCCAAATTAATGACCGCATGACCTTCACAACAGAATACTTTATCCTCAGAACAACAGATGCTCAAAGCGACATGCCTGTACGTCCAAACGCTACGCAATCCACCGGATCATACAGCTCTGGACCATTCGTAGAAAATCTGCATCCACAGTAAAAAGAGCATCATGAACACGCACTACCAATTCTTCCACACTCGTCGGCGCAGTAGAGTGCACATGCTCCTTCAGGTGTCCCCACAGGAGGAAATCCAAGGGATTAAGGTCAGGTGAACGCGGTGGCCATACAACTGGACCTCCATGTCAGAGTCACTTCCCTGGAAATGTTCTGTCAAAATACTGTCGCACATTAATTCCAGAGTGTGCAAGTGCACTATCAGGTTGGAACCATACCTTTTGCCGAACTTACAGTGGAACATCTTCCAGCGCATCAGGCAGATAGTTTGAGAGGAATGCATGATACCATCGTGCAGTCAACCAGTCAGGCAACATGTAGGGGCCAAAACACCTGTCGCCCAATATTCCGACCAGACGCTGATACCAAAGCAGGTGATGTGCGGGTTAACCTCACACCAACGGTGGGCATTGCGCATATTGAAGACACCGTCACGAGTAGATGTTGCGTCATCTGAGTATATTACGGTGTTCCCAAAGTCATCGTTGGCTTTATGTTATTGTTGGGACTATTCACAGAATTGCATCCGCTGATGGCGATCTGCAGGATGCAGGTGTTGCGTGAAAGCATAATGATAGGGGTGCGGTCCATGCTCGTGTAGCATGTTAACGATTGTACGCTGCGACACAGGCAGCTGCCTTGCTACGCTACGTCTACTTCACTGAGATTCTTGGTGTATGACCTCCAGAATAGCCTCCTCAGTTTCTGGACTACGGCGAGTCCGCGGACGACCTCTGTCACGCGATGGTGGAAGTAGAAAACCTGATTCCCGAAGGCGCAGCTCCAACCGACGAAACACATTTTTATCTCGATGGCGTCGACGAGGATATCTAGCAGCATATTCACGAGCGGCAACACCAGCCCAGTTATCAGATACACCAAGGACCAGCAGCATTTCCACATATTAATAGTTTGTGTGTGCCATGCGTCTGCCACACTTGTTTAAAGGTTTACAATGAAAAAATTCGATACGTGTACGCTTGCACATTGGAGTCTGTCACGGTCTTATTACTCCAGTCGCAATTAGTCCCTGTCTGGTGGACAACGCATACAGTATAAACACGCTGTCAGTCCTGAGTGTTGTACCACCTCTGACAGATATTGTTCTGCGTGATCCATCCCGATTGCACTAATTATGAAATGTTCAGTTTCGAAGTACACTGTTTCGCTAACGGTAACAGATGTGATGTTTCCACAGTCCTATCGATAGAATAATAACAATAATAATAATAATAATAATAATAATAACGCATTGAGATACGTACTAGACAGCATCGGTTACCAGACTCAATGTTGGAAGGCATAATTAGAGGTATCAGGGTGATAATTCACAGAAATAGTAACCGAGTTTAGACATAATTCGCAAAGCACGTTGCTAGTCCTGCTGGCAACGTAAGGCCCTAACGAAATCTAATGGACCTGAACGAGGCAGGAATAATAGCTGGTATTAATCTATGGCACCACTGGCGGAGGATACAAAGGAAACAGGTTTTGCATCTAGTAGGTGAAGTGGTGTGAATAAATTCACGGCCTCGACGTGGAAAGGGCTTCTTTCGAAGCTGGCCATTTCTACGGTTGTAGTAAGTAAGTGCAGATGTTTTCTAGAGGGCCCGCTGCAATCGCTGTTGATGATTAAGATGTCAAATACCGTACCAAATGGACTACATTTACCAAATAAAAAACATATCCCTCAGCCCAGGTACGAACCATCGACCTCCTGCATGCTAACCCAAAACTCTATCCACTGCACCACCTGTACAGTACAGCTAATGTGTTCTGACAGAGGTAGTCAACACACATGTGGTTACAGAGTTGTCACAGCGGCACTCTTTAACGTCCTTTTTCTGGCGGATGTACTCACCAGACCAAATTTTGTGGAGACATTTTTTTATCGCTGGCATGTGAGGAGTCGCCCTGCGAAGCCCGACTGCGGGATTTTCGCTTCACCCTGTATATCGTGAGAAAGAATGTACCTATATGGGAGAAACAGCAGCTAATGTTATAATTGCCCTCCTACTGCAGAAAAAACTGACTGCGAGGAATAGAAGAAAACCAGACATTTTCACAGCAATATATATATATATATTTGAACGGTTAGTTGATGTTAGTGATGTATCAAACTTGAATAAGTCAATACTTTTCCGAGATTTTTGTAACATTTCTGTATTAAATGGTAAAGACTTGTATGTATTTATAAACTATCTATATCAAAAATTTGTCGTCTGCCACTTATTGGAGTATGGTAATGTGTAAAAATTTCAAGTAAATCGATGAAGAACTCTTAGAGATTCATGGTAAAAACATTTCCCCAGGTTTTTGTATCAACGTTAAACGACGACTTGTCTTTGTACAGTAGTACAGATTATTCCAGTTCGAAATTTTTGGAGTGACTGAACAGGTTCCAAGAAGAACAAAACTAGACAGTTCGCTTTCTTCACCACCATCATCACAGAGGCCCTGTGTCTGTTGACGTAATACAGGCTGCCACTGCGAACACCATCATCTACGGTTCGCGCAGCCGGTAATTTGGACAGTACGCGTCACGTTTCGACGCGGCAGTGCTCCGTCTTTCAGTTCAGAGTTACGTTATATTTCGACAAGATAACGCAACACCGCATGTTGCTCTTGGTACCCTGACCTACCTCGCTCGATACAGGAGGTGTTCGACGGTATTCCTGATCAGCACGCTCTCTCTTCAGGCGACTCAGCCACTGGAAACTTCTCGTCACGCGTTGCCGACAGACTGGCACGCCAACCTCTATGGTTGATGAACTCGCAGCGCGGAGTGAAGCAGGCAACCTGAATCTCACATTCCAGCTCAGTTCGAATTGATGCCCACCTGGGTTAGCGACAGACGGCAGCTCCGTACACTGATCTTCGCGTCTTGTACACCGTCGAATGCCGCACAAATTCAGTCATATGTTCTTCGTACTATACTGTATATGACGAGTATCTAAAATTTCATTTTTTCTTATCCTTCGTGGTGATGCAATTTGAATGGCAAGTAGGGTATTTGGCGGAAGAAGAAAGAGAATATTTCTTGATGTTTGAACAGACAGCTGTTTCACCTGGCACTACATAATCTTTGTAACTGTGCCTTTTTTTGTCAGATGTTAGAATGCTCGTGTTATAAGTTATCCTAGACATGTCGCCCATTTTAAGCGAATGTAAATATGGTCGACATCATTGAACAGGGTCCTTCAAAAGGCGCGTCACTTTTTATGCTGAAATTATGAACTTTATTTTTTCTAAACTCGTTAACAAAATACATAAACAGGTTCATCTCAACTTCCCATTTCAGGCACTGACACCTGACATATGACTCCTTCTACTGTTCTGGCAGAGAAGAACTCTGTCCGTAAATTTCGCTCTGACTGCCTGACCCACTTGCATTTTGCCAACAACCCTTCGAATTTCCTTCCTGAACTCACGGGTGTTTCGGGGTTTACTGACGTACTCCAATGATTTAACATAACCGCAAAGAAAAAAAAAATCACGAGGAGTTAAGTCACATGACCTTGGTGGGCGCCGGCCGATGTCGCCGAGTGGTTCTAGGCGCTTCAGTCCGGAACCGCGCTGCTGCTACGGTCGCAGGTTCGAATCCTGCCTCGGGCATGGATGTGCGTGATGTCCTTAGGTTAGTTAGGTTTAAGTAGTTCTAAGTGTAGGGGACTGATGACCTGAGATGTGAAGGCCCATAGTGCTTAGAGCTATTTTTTGAGCCTTGGTGGGCATTGTTGGCCACCATTACGCGAGATGAGGCCGTCCGGGAACTCAAATGTTTCCTGGGCAGTGTAGCGTGGCAGCTGAAACCACTACTCTTCAATGTCCCTCCCACGACAGGACGCCAAAAAAAAATTCTCTTACGTGCGCACCGTATCGTTTTCCATTAAATGTCACAGCTCATCCTGTGTCCCCTTCAAAAGATTGGGGCCGATTATGCCGTCCACTCAAAAGTCATACCAAATGGTAACTCGTTGTGACTGCATTTCGCTCTCTTGAGCGACTCCAGGACTTATGACCCCGAGATACGGTAGTTCAGTGTATTCACAAATCCATTTACGTGGAGTGCGCTTCTTCACTAAAGATGATATTCCTCACAAAACCATCGCCTTTCTGTCGTCTTCTCAGAAACCAGTGAGCAAAATATCGCCCTTTCTCACGGTCGGTTTCTTTTAGCTGCTGCTTGAGCTAAGTTCTGTAAAAGTTGCAGTGATGGAGGTCGTACTGGAGAATTCGTGGTACTGAATAATATCCTATGCCCAATACTTGAGAACGGCGAAGAAGCGACTTCACTGGACTAACACTAGCGAACCACCGCGAGGTTTCGCACAGATCGGCTGGAACGAGACCGTCCAGGACTCCTAAATCTTCACTGTTATCACTGCACCTTCCAATAAGTCTGCGAATTCTTGACCTATTCGGAGCTTCACTACGCACTAGAATCACGCAAAAACGTCTCACAGTTGATGGATAACTTTCTCCGTTCTGAAAAAATGTCGTTATTAGCACACGATGTGTAGTGGTAAACTCCTCCCTGGTTAACATACAACGAAGATCTGCGAGAAATTCGCGCTGAAGGAAACATCATACTGTTTAAGGAAACCGAAATAATGGAGAACGACAGGGTCAACGTGAAAGTTTCCTTTCGAAGGCTGTACAGTCCAGAATCGGCATGCCGTGTGCACTAAAGCCGTCGGCACACGGACCGTGCATCCGAACGTTGAGCGTGCCGAGTTTCTGACGTCACAGCGTGGAATAGCACGCTCGGGAGTCTTTCCGAACGTGCAGAGCAATATCTGGCATGTCAGATATTCTGAGCGTGCGTCTGAGCGTTGACCAATGAGATGGCACAACGCCACCTACGTCACACACACGCCGTCTCCCTTCAGTACAGAGTTGTGAGGCGCCATATTGGCATTCATTTCAAGCCTATATGTATATATGCCGTTTTTGAGCACCAGCAAAATGAGAATCACTGGAAAACCCGTTGTTAACATCATATTCGTGGTAAAAGAATTATTGCAACTTGCGTATTATGAGAGAAGGCTATTTGAAGGCAGCGACACACTGATAATCCAACCAAAACGTATTGTTCTTGGTTCAATTTGTTATAATTAAATTTCCATTAGTAAAATATCTACGATTAAGGTTTTCAGCAATGGGTAATATTAATAATATATATAAAGGTTGTGAATTTCGTTTAGCGTAATGAGTAGCGGCGCCGTCCTCTGTTGAGATGTTGGATGGGGCGAGGGTTCGCGTCTTGACACTTCCAAATTTTTTTTCCTAACATTCGCTCTTTTATTAGATTCTGATACTTTATTATTAGTTTAATATAAATATATACTATAATATTTGATGTTATGTAAATATAAGTTCACCTTTCTTTGAGGGGTGACTTTGTTCGATCGGCTTAATCTGCAGGACAGTTTGGGCCATTTGTATATAGATATTTTGCTCCTTCCTCTTTTACGCTTCGTAATTGACATGTTGCAAAGATTCTGCTACTGGGTAGGAACAGTGATTAAGTAAGACTGACCTTGGGGTTTTACTAAAATGTGGGAATGATGAAAAAAATGTTTATCTTACGCGGAGAAGTATTCCAAATTTGTAACGCACTGTTTGTAATGGAACTTTTATAACCCTGTGTCCTTATTAATTGGAGATGGTACTTTCCTTTTCGTGGACGATGGAGGAAATGTGCGTTTTAATACAGCTAGCGTGGGAATTTTACGCGCGCCCGATGAGTAAACAGTGTAATTTACGAACTAGAAACATCCCTCAACTGCCGCTGGAGTGCGTTGCGATCGCGTATACCACGTTGGGGCCCACGTACCGTATGCACGAGTCGCATCGTTCCTGAGTGTTCAGCAGCACGTGGAACTTGGCACGCTCAACGTTAACGTTCGACAGCTGGGTCCGTGTGCCGACGGCTTAAGGACATCATCCCACTGGCGCACCAGGTTGAAAGATAGCCGTTCCGTAAAACCGTGTCAAACTGCGTGGAGGACCGTAACTGCCTGCTACACATCCCCGTCCACCAT
The DNA here is from genome assembly GCF_021461385.2 of Schistocerca piceifrons. Classification (NCBI taxonomy): domain Eukaryota; kingdom Metazoa; phylum Arthropoda; class Insecta; order Orthoptera; family Acrididae; genus Schistocerca; species Schistocerca piceifrons. The sequence continues at coordinate 13,717,759 of NC_060145.1, read as the reverse complement.
GAATCGTCGATCCCTCAAGGCTTTCCTTAAGGGACCGAAGGTGTGATAAACGTACGAGGAGAAATCAGGACTATAGAGCACGTGCTCCCACTTCAGTTGACGGTAATTTCTGCGTTACGGCGTTTGCGATATGGCGAAGTGCGTTATCATCAAGCAGCAGAGGCCCTTGTCGTAATGTTTCCGGACGTTTCGCCTTATGGCTGCTTGTACAACCGAATCGCAGTCGCGCTGGGTTGTATATACGCTGCAAACGGAAACTATTTGATCGCCCCGGTAAAAGCCTTGAATAGGGCCAGTGGCGTACTTTTGTGTTTCGTGCAGCGCATGCCGTGAGGTATGATGGGAACAAAAGAAGGTGTGTCAGCTGTTCGTGTTACGCAGGCGATGAGAGAGCAGAAGGCAGAAGACGTACTTGCAAGCAATACATTCCGAGGGACGGGTGCAACATTGGTGTAAACGAGGATTGTAAATGTACTTACTCCTCGTTGACTTGTAGCTCTTTAAACTCTGCTAGTATCTGCAAGCCAAGGACACAGTCGCAGCGCACGAGATATTCGGAGAAGCAGTGAAATATTCCTCTGCTCTGTGTTCCTACGCAGGTCATCTGCGTAAGGGGATCGATGTTTTTTAATTAAATCATGGGAGAAGGTAGGTGGATCAATGTTAATCAATATATCGAACGTGCGACTCTTTTATGAATGAACATTTATGCACCTACCTTCTCCCATGATTAAATTAAATAACATTGACCCACTCACTCAGCGTGCTCACGCAGATTGACTGCGTAGTCATTTCACCACCAAGTTTGATACATTTTCATGTTTCTGCAATTAATTCAGGAGACATGCACCAACGGATGACGTCGCACTGCGGAACAAAACCACTTAAATCAGCCCAATTTACAGCACTCGCTGCCAAACAGCGAACAAGACAATGGTTTCAATTTACGCGCTACAAACACACTGCCTCTGTCCTCGCCTCTCACTGGTTACATGAGGGAATTATCCCACTGGCTACGCGAAATTGTCGCGTTTCCAGCCACCAACATGATTGCCGCTGGCGCTGATCTGGACTTAAGCTTAGAGCCCCTTGTAGTGTGCGATTCAAACCCACCTCGGTTTATGGGAGACTTTTGAGATCTATAACAACTACAAGCTGTCCTTAACCTGAAGGCTGATGTGAATACTCGGTGCTTCATTATCCACGGTCACATTGGACATGCTACTCCCTCGCCTTCCTCCGATCTTCCAACTCAGCCAGTCAGTTGCAGAGCAACAACTTGAACGCGGACCCCGATCTACTGTGGAACGCGCCAACTTTAAAATGAAAGAGTAAGTGTCAAAGGTAAGAGAAGCGACAAATGACGTATAAAACTCGTGGGACCAGATGAGGGTCGAACCCGTAACGTTTTGAATGACTGTCCGGCACTCACCCACTAAGCCATCTTCTTTCACTGTCTGAAAATTATTTTAACTTTTGTTTCTGTTAACCGCAAACAGCGTGAAGTAGTAAGCTGAACAGATTTCCAGTTAGAAAAACTTGTAGTCACGCACATCTTTAACATATTTTATCTTCTTTACTTTCCTTTTCTCTGTTTTCTCCTTTTCATTCTCGTCTCTAATGTAGCACTGTCATTTCCTGCACCGGTCTGAGAAGCCGTTATACTTGCAGAACACTACCCTGCACCATGAAGTTAACTAGTTTGAGTTGTTTCACAATCAGGTGACAATTTTACCTTCTTTGAGTGCCGAAGTACTGAGAAATTTTTAAGCCTTCTATTCGTGGAAGTTTACCACGCCGTCCCACGCCGCGGCGAGCACCTTTACGTCCAGTGCGGCCCCCACACAGTCTCAAACAGCACTCCGTTTGTGAAGGACACGTCATGGCCTGAGTGGCATTTGTTTCTTCAGTTATTTTTCGAACATCATTTACAGAGCACGGTACTGCTCGTGTCTTAAAAAGTTTCGAAGTAGAAGATGATACTCGCACTTCTTCCAATCAGAGGTTCGCTTGTTTGTCACTTCAAGATCCTTATTACACACTGGTGCAAAAACTTCATTCTTCTTTCCATCCACATTTAGGCATTTCACGCTTGGCAACCTTCATTGGTGGTATGTCAAATCTTCGAGATCTGTGGCAGCTTACGTTTGCGTGCGGGGAGACCGTTCTACATCTTCTTCCGCGCAGCTGAAATTTCACCATACACCACAGCTTATCCACGCCACACCAAACTTTCGAAAACTCAGCAACCAAAGGTGTTGAACGAAGGTCGTAATATTTATTGAGACCTCTTCTTAGTGGCGCAACTTGTTTCGGTTAGTGCAGCTATTTTCGAATGTTCATTCGATGCGCCACCGTTCGCGAACTAAAGTAGAAATGTTACCGTAATTGTGTAACCCATCATTACCAACGGTAGCACATCGTGCAGACACTCGAAATACGTGTACAATCCGAAACCAATAGCGCGGCTAAGAGCAGGTCTTAATAAATATTACAGCCTACATGGAAAAACGTAGCCTACATTCCACAAAGTTGTGTATGCGGTACCCATAGGAAGACAGAAAGAAAGACGTTTATCTTATTCACGTAAAATGCACACACGCATTTTATATATATATATATATATATATATATATATATATATATATATATATATATATATATATATATATATATATATAGAGAGAGAGAGAGAGAGAGAGAGAGAGATACACGTATAAACGTCTTCCTACAAAAATTTGTTTATTTATTGTTATTATTATTATTTGAGTTATGCCCCTAAAGAGCGCATGTGGACTAAACTTCATGTCCATTCCCTGTTGTTCTCTCTTTACGTTCTGTCCAAACACCCCTCATTCGTCTGCTGTGTTTCTCCTTCCGTTCTTCGGTCCACTTTAGGTCTTGTGTTCTCCTCGGCTTCTCTTTATTTTCTGTTCGCCCAATCTTCCTTCATACTCTGGCTGTGTTGTTGTTGTCTCTGTTCGGCCCATTGTATTCTTTTGTCGTGTGATGTCCCTTGTAGTTTGTTTATTCTGATCAGGTTGCTAAGGAGTGTTTTATTTTGTACTGTTGAGTTGTTCAGTGTCATTTCTTACTTCATTTACCCATTTGTTGTTTTTCCTTACGCTAACCCAGTCCAAGATCTGTCTCGTTATCCTATGTGGTGCCATTCTGCTGAGGTGTCCGTAAAGCTGTAGTCTTCGTTTCCTGATTTGGTCTGTTATTTTCTCTGTGCGTTCGTATAGTTCTTCAGGTGGCCTCTTCATCCATACCCCGTCTTTTTGCGTCGCCACGAATATTTTCCTGAGTATATTTCGTTCCGTCTTCTCTATTTGTTTGATTCGTGTCTGTCCTTGTACTACTGTGGTCTCGGCTGCGTTTAGTGTTTCTGGTAGCACCACCGTCTCGTAGTGTCGTAGCTTTGCCCTTCGTGAGATAGCTTTCTTATTGTAGTGATTCCAAGTCAGTTTGTAGACCTTCTCTAGTTTCGCTCTTCTCTCTTCATTAGATACCTTATTTCTTTCTGTAATATGTAGTGTTTCTCCTAGGTACTTGAAATTTTTTGTTCTGTGTATTGTCCCATATTTTGTGTGTAGTGATGGGTGTTTTCGGGTGCTCATGAACTGTGTTTTCTCGTATGATATCTGTAGTCCATTCTTGGCTGCGATTTCGTGCAGTTCCTCTAGGGCTCTTATTGTTTCTGTTTCTCGTACCGTTACGATGGCTAAATCGTCTGCGAACGCTAGGCACTTGACTCTTATTTTTCCTAACAGGACTCCTTTCTGTGTATTCCTCTGCTATTTTGTCCAGTACTATGGTGAACAGCAATGGTGAGAGGCCGTCATCCTGCCTGACTCCCGATTTCGAATTGTTCTGAGAGCTCTCCACAGAACTTCACTTTAGATTTCGTGTTTGTTAGTGTTTGCTGAATTATGGTTACGGTCTTCCTATCTTCTCTGTATTATTTCAGGATTTAAAGAGGGTTTCTCTGTCTACTGAGTCGTACGCCTTCTTGAAGTCGACGAAGGTGAAGGTTACGTTCTGTTTGTGTTGGAGTATCGCCTTAAGGTTCCATATCTGTTCAGCACACGATCTGTGTTTACGAAACCCAGCCTGGTATTCGCCAATCAGGTGGTCTGTTTGCTTCTCTAATCTATTTAGCAGTGCTTTCGAAAGTATCTTATGTGTGACAGGTAACATTGAGTTGTTTGGGTCCGATTCATTCCCATTCTTGTGTAGAAGTTGTATCAGTGCTGTGCGCCATTCTTTCGGTATCTCTTCTGTTTCCCATATCATGATGCTGTGTATGTGTTCTATGAGATCTGGGTCTTTTAGCTTCCAGAATTCCGCAATGACTCCATCCTCTCCTGGTGCTCTGTAGTTCTTGATGATTTCTCTTACTTCTTCTATGAATGGCGGTTCGCTATCTGGGTTTGATGCGGGTTCCTCTGTGTCCAATTTGCCTGTTGATGATTCTGCGTTTAGGACTTTCTCAAAGTAACTTCGCTAGGAGGTTACAACTGTTCTCGGTATTGGTCTCTAGTGTGCTGTCCGGTCTCCTAAAGCAGAGGTTCGGTGCTTGGTATTTCATCATGTCTCCTCTGAACGTCCTGTAGAAATTCCTTGTGTTGTTCCTTGTGAAGTCTGCTTCTATCTCTTCTAGTTTCGGTTTGTTGTGGTTTCGTTTTTCTTTACGGGTAATTTTATTTGTCTGTTTATGTATTTTGAGAAATTCGTGCCAGTTTTCTGGTATCTTGGTGCTACTGTACATCTTCCATGTGTTGATTCGTCTTTCGATTGCTAGGTCACATGTGTGGTTCTACCAGCGGTATTTCCTGGTTCTCGGTTGTACTGCTAATTTCATGGCTTCCTAAAGCTTTCCTGATAGCTATTCTCAGTTTTGCGTTGTTCCCATCTTAATTTTCTCCAGTATTTTCTCTTGGCTGAGTGTCAGATATTCTGGATCTGGTCTAATGATTTTAGTTTTCTGTTGCTTCCTCTTAGGGATTAGGCGTATCTTTATCTGTAGTAGATGTTGATCCGAGTCAAAGAAGCCCTTTCGTGTGTTGATGTTCAGTATTTGCTTCTGTGCTTCTCTTTGTGTTATGACGTGGTCGATCTGTAATTCTCTCTTGCCATTTGGGAGTTTCCATGTGGTTAATTTTTGTATTGGTTTCTTGAATTCTATCAAGTGTTTCCCGTTTAGGTTTGTGTCACGGTGTGGTGTGTATCTTTCTGTAATGTGCCTCTATTTTTGTTGTTTTCCTAGTTTCGCGCGTTGAAGTCTCCTTGAATAATTTTAGTTCGGTGTGTAGGCATTTCCTAGATTGTCTCCTCCACTACGGCACAAAAGTCCTCAATGCCGTCTGGGTCCTTTCCGTTGTGGTGATTTGTTGGAGCGTGTGCGTTTATGATGGTGTATGCCCTGTTTGCCGACTTAATTGTCAGTGTGCTGATTCTCTCGGTAGGCGATGTGAAGTCCATTACTACGTCTATGATCGCCCTGTGTGCTGCTAACCCCGAGCCACAGAGCCTGGGGTTCTTCCTCTGCACAGATGGTTTCCCCTTGTATATTCTGTAGTTCCCTGTGTTGAAATGGTCTCCATCTTGCAATCTTGTTTCTTGTAGTGCGCAAATTCCGATCTTGAACCTGTCTAAAGTATCTGTGAACTGTTCCATCTTGCCCGGCTTGAATAGTGTGTTCACTTTCAGTGTTGCGATGTAGTGTTTCTGTTTTCGTCTTGAGGGGGTTTGAGAAGCTCCGATTCTTCTCATGATGTCAGTGAGCCCCCGTAATCCGATGCTCACGATTGTTCCAGTCTATTGACTGGGGCCACGGGTGGTGAGATTTTCCTCGTTGTTCCATCGTGATGTTTAGTGGTTGGATTTGTGGCGTGTTGCCGAGGACAACCTGATTTTCCAGATCAGGAGGTTGGTTGAGGCCGCCACTAACATGTGACACAGAAGCCTTTTGTAGCCGCCCATTGTGGGAACCGACGATACATATCTATGACACCGCGATAGACCCACCTCAGAATAAATTGGAGAGTCTGTATGGCACACATTATCAGTCCAAAAACCAAGCGAGATAGTAGGTTGCACAGGAAAAGCTATCTAAAAAAACAAGGCGGGTCTAAAAAGGTTAGAATGCTGCCATAAAAAACGGAATAGAAGATCCAAACAAATATCTTTAACAACTCCAAAGCACTGGCCACGAAACATTTTTGCAGCGTTAATAATGCTGTTGGAATCCGTCTTATTGGCATTACTTATAGGTGGGAGCTGAAATGTGACGCACTGGAACCATGATGGTTGCGGATCCAGCTCTCGATCGAACTGGTACCGCTAAGTCTCATGGAATACTTTGACTCAGTTTCCACAGTGGTACCAACCCTTTACGCAACAGCAGGTCTATATCGCAGGCATTTTAGGCACCTTAATGGATGGACGCATGTAAGGTTGCACCTTCCGGTCAATGAGTCGTACTTTGGTTAAAGTCAGTAGGATAGCGGTCATCTTCTCCAGCTTCCCTCTGACACTCTTCATTGTATTTTGACATCAAAGAGAATCTCCCACTCTTCCCTAAGACAACGTGTATGCAAGCTCATAATATCTTGGGATGAAACAACACCTTTCCTTTAATTAAATGTTGTGAAGACCGGTAACAAACGGAGAACTGAATATGTTCAGCATTCAGCAACGTTCTAATCTGAGGGGAAGTGGCGACGGATATTGGTACACATTTGGGAGGCTTATTACTGTTTTCAAACTTCCATCGGTTTCGCACAAAAGGATAAAAACATGAAAGCTCTTCGAGAGTTCCTTGTTCACTCTCTACAAGCAGAAACACGATGTCACATTCAGTTGCATTTTTACGTCGTGTCTAGTCTATCCTCGCGAGTGTTCAGTTGGACTGAACTCACGGGATGTTTTGTTGAGTGCGTTACTACCAGTCTGTCCGGTCGAACCGTAGTGAATGTTTGTGCGCAGTTACTGAGATCCATAGACGTTCCACGAGCAGCTACCGAAATAAAGTTATCACCAGCGACTCCTCCTCCTCAACAGCGATCCAGTTTATCGGCTCTTAACACTCAGAGGTCGAGAATATAATATATATACACGAGGCTGCTTTTTAAGTAAGTACCGTTCTGAAATAAAAATAAAACATTAGACACTTCTTAGCAATTTCATTTTTACATTGCCTCCCGTACTTTACTTACCTAGATTATACCACCAGATTATGGCGTGTTTACGTTTATTTGTGCGTATTTGAAATATCTCTGTGAAACATGCGCCGTATTCGCTTTCTCAGTGTTGAAGGCGTGAAAGCGACTGAAATTCATCGTGAGATCATGAAGTGTAAGGAGAAAACGTTATGAGCGATGGGATGGGTACGGAAACGGGTAGAGTTTTTAAAGATGGCCGTATGAATGCGCACGATGAAGAACGAAGTGGACGACCTTCAGTCATTACTGGCGATTTGGTACATGAAGTTGATGAAAACATGAGAGAGAATAGGCGATTAACGATTTCGACGTTATGTGGTGAGTTTCGATAATCAGGCGGCAGATTGCTTCGTGGATGGTACACAGAGGCTGTTTGTACGATACGATAAGTGCCTTAATGTTGGTGGGAGTTATGCAGGAAAGTAAAGTACAGGCTTTCACGTAAAAAATGAAATTGCTAAGGAAAGTCTACTAGTTTTATTTATAATTCCAAACGATACTTACTTAGAAAATACGCTTCATAGATGTATCAAGGCTTCTACCAATCTCGCGGTACAGGAAGTTAAGCCAAGATTAAAGGTGGACCGGGAACAGGAATGGAACCGTGGGTAAGGCACACGTCAGACGGAGATTCATTCGAAGAATTCATGCATGAGAGAGGCCGCGTGCAGAACTTCGATCGTACCGATTCTGCGTTTTGTTCGTTACCGTCGCAGCTTTTTGATGTTGGACCAGTGAGTGAGAGAGAGAGAGAGAGAGAATTTAGGAAAAAAGAGCTCCATGATTCGTAAAGTGGTTGTTTGATTGGGAAGTTTTTAAATTCAAGACGAGTAAACAAACATGCGTTTTCTTCCTACGTAACTTAAATCTCTTGCGATGAACCTACTGGTAAGTTGTGCCAATTCGCTATTACATATCAGCACACCAGTAGCAGGTCTTCCACCACATCATGTGTGATCGAATATCTCTATTTTTATAAAATCAGCATAGTTTCACAGATCTGAACTTTCGGAAATGGTTCAAACGGCTCTAAGCACTATGGGACTTAACATCTGAGGTCATCAGTCCCGTAGACTTAGAACTACTGAAACCTAACTGACGTAAGGACATGAGACACATCAATGCCCGAAGCAGGATTCGAACCTGCGATCGTAGCAGTCGCGTGGTTCCGGACTGAAGCGCCTAGAACCGCTCGGCCACAACGGCCGGCGAACTTTTGGAAAGCAAATGTTGCTGCAGTCAGTATTTTTGTAAGGGCATTTTAAACATTGCTTGTTTTCGCGTTTGTGGTGGGAGAAAGTGGTCGGAGTGCAGTGCAAGTTTCAGCGAGGATAGCTAAAGGCGTAATCTGTCACGTTACGTGTTAAAGTCTAGTTCGGAGACCGTAGTTTGGACGTGAGAAGTCTTTCTTTTCTGTGATAGTGAATGTATTCTTGCGTGCCGCGTGGCAAGTTTCGTCGGCAGAACGGGAGGCCATTGTCTTCTCTGTTGGCTGCGACGCGCTGCGCTTTCTGCTGACAGCGCGGAGTGCAGCGGGTTGCAGTTACGTCGGGCGCAGGCGGCGCTGACAAGCGCGGATTGCGGCGGGCTGGCTGCGCGGGCCACAGCTGTTCGTTGCGTCAGGCGTCCCAGACAGCAGCGGCCGGCTCAGCGGACACCGTCTACATCTACATTTATACTCCGCAATCCACCCAACGGTGTGTCGCCGAGGGCACTTAACGTGCCACTGTCATTACCTCCCTTTTCTGTTCCAGTCGCGTATGGTTCGCGGGAAGAACGACTGTCTGAAAGCCTCCGTGCGCGCTCGAATCTCTCTACTTTTACATTCGTGATCTCCTCGGGAGGTATAAGTAGGGGGAAGCAATATATTCGATACCTCATCCAGAAACGCACTCTCTCGAAACCTGGACAGCGAGCTACACCGCGATGCGGAGTGCCTCATCTGCAGAGTCTGCCACTTGCGTTTGCTAAACATCTCCGTGACGCTATCACGCTTACCAAATCACCCTGTGACGAAACGCGCCGCTCTTCTTTGGATCTTCTCTATCTCCTCCGTCAACCCGACCAGGTACGGTTCCCACACTGATGAGCAATACTCAAGTATAGGTCGAACGAGTGTTTTGTAAGCCACCTCCTTTGTTGATGGACTACATTTTCTAAGCACTCTCCCAATGAATCTCAACCTGGTACCCGCCTTACCAACAATTAATTTTATATGATCATTCCTCTTCAAATCGTTCCGCACGCATACTCCCAGATATTTTACAGAAGTAACTGCTACCAGTGTTTGTTCCGCTATCATATAATCATACAAGAAAGGATCCTTCTTTCTATGTATTCGCAATACATTACATCTGTCTATGTTAAGGATCAGTTGCCACTCCCTGCACCAAGTGCCTATCCGCTGCAGATCTTCCTGCATTTCGCTACAATTTTCTAATGTTGCAACTTCTCTGTATACTACAGGATCATCCGCGAAAAGCCGCATGGAACTTCCGACACTATCTACTAGGTCATTTATATACACTCCTGGAAATGGAAAAAAGAACACATTGACACCGGTGTGTCAGACCCACCATACTTGCTCCGGACACTGCGAGAGGGCTGTACAAGAAATGATCACACGCACGGCACAGCGGACACACCAGGAACCGCGGTGTTGGCCGTCGAATGGCGCTAGCTGCGCAGCATTTGTGCACCGCCGCCGTCAGTGTCAGCCAGTTTGCCGTGGCATACGGAGCTCCATCGCAGTCTTTAACACTGGTAGCATGCCGCGACAGCGTGGACGTGAACCGTATGTGCAGTTGACGGACTTTGAGCGAGGGCGTATAGTGGGCATGCGGGAGGCCGGGTGGACGTACCGCCGAATTGCTCAACACGTGGGGCGTGAGGTCTCCACAGTACATCGATGTTGTCGCCAGTGGTCGGCGGAAGGTGCACGTGCCCGTCGACCTGGGACCGGACCGCAGCGACGCACGGATGCACGCCAAGACCGTAGGATCCTACGGAGTACCGTAGGGGACCGCACCGCCACTTCCCAGCAAATTAGGGACACTGTCGCTCCTGGGGTATCGGCGAGGACCATTCGCAACCGTCTCCATGAAGCTGGGCTACGGTCCCGCACACTGTTAGGCCGTCTTCCGCTCACGCCCCAACATCGTGCAGCCCGCCTCCAGTGGTGTCGCGACAGGTGTGAATGGAGGGACGAATGGAGACGTGTCGTCTTCAGCGATGAGAGTCGCTTCTGCCTTGGTGCCAATGATGGTCGTATGCGTGTTTGGCGCCGTGCAGGTGAGCGCCACAATCAGGACTGCATACGACTGAGGCACACAGGGCCAACACCCGGCATCATGGTGTGGGGAGCGATCTCCTACACTGGCCGTACACCACTGGTGATCGTCGAGGGGTCACTGAATAGTGCACGGTACATCCAAACCATCATCGAACCCATCGTTCTACCATTCCTAGATCGGCAAGGGAACTTGCTGTTCCAACAGGACAATGCACGTCCGCATGTATCCCGTGCCACCCAACGTGCTCTAGAAGGTGTAAGTCAACTACCCTGGCCAGCAAGATCTCCGGATCTGTCCCCCATTGAGCATGTTTGGGACTGGATGAAGCGTCGTCTCACGCGGTCTGCACGTCCAGCACGAACGCTGGTCCAACTGAGGCGCCAGGTGGAAATGGCATGGCAAGCCGCTCGGCAGGACTACATCCAGCATCTCTACGATCGTCTCCATGGGAGAATAGCAGCCTGCATTGCTGCGAAAGGTGGATATACACTGTACTAGTGCCGACATTGTGCATGCTCTGTTGCCTGTGTCAATGTGCCTGTGGTTCTGTCAGTGTGATCATGTGATGTATCTGACCCCAGGAATGTGTCAATAAAGTTTCCCCTTCCTGGGACAATGAATTCATGATGTTCTTATTTCAATTTCCAGGAGTGTATATTGTGAAAAGCAATGGTCCCATAACACTCCCCTGTGGCACGCCAGAGGTTACTTTAACGTCTGTAGTCGTCTCTCCATTGATAACAACATGCTGTGTTCTGTTTGCTAAAAACTCTTCAATCCAGCCACACAGCTGGGCTGATATTCCGTAGGCTCTTACTTTGTTTATCAGGCGACAGTGCGGAACTGTATCGAACGTCTTCCGGAAGTCAAGGAAAATAGCATCTACCTGGGAGCCTGTATCTAATATTTTCTGGGTCTCATGAACAAATAAAGCGAGTTGGGTCTCACACGATCGTTGTTTCCGGAATCCATGTTGATTCCTACAGAGTAGATTCTGGGTTTCCAAAAACGACATGATACTCGAGCAAAAAACATGTTCTAAAATTCTACAACAGATCGACGTCAGAGATATAGGTCTATAGTTTCGCGCATCTGCTCGACGACCCTTCTTGAAGACTGGGACTACTTGTGCTCTTTTCCAATCATTTGGAACCCTCCGTTCCTCTAGAGACTTGCGGCACACGGCTGTTAGAAGGGGGACAAGTTCTTTCGCGTACTCTGTGTAGAATCGAATTGGTATCCCGTCAGGTCCAGTGGACTTTCCTCTATTGAGTGATTCCAGCTGCTTTTCTATTCCTTGGAGACTTATTTCGATGTCAGCCATTTTTTCGACTACGGAAAGCTGGCCGCAGGTAGGTCTACTGTCAACTGGCGTGTGGCTCTTATTTCCTGGCGTTATCGAGTGAGAGCGCGGCAAATTGTGGAACAAACCGCAGATCGTACTGCGCGTAACGGAACTGGTTGCACTCGGTTTAGAGACAAACCACATACGCCACGGATCCAGAATTTGGGAATCGGCTGCCGTACAGCAAATTTCGTCCGGTGTGCGCTCCCTTTGCCTCATTCTGTGAAGCATTTGGGACGTGTGCATCGGCTTTTAACTGAGTTAAGCTCCAAGTCCGCGAGTATACGAGGACACTGGAGCGTACAACCTGGACCACGCTGGCGGCAGCCGCTGCTGCTTTGGAAAACGCCGAACGCGCTCCCGTAATCGACATGAGCTACACATCAGTCGGAGGACGTCGAAACTGTGATGCGACTCCGACGGGCAGGAGCACGGGGGCAAGAAGACGAGTGGTATCTAGCGAAGAGTTAATTCCCAAAAGAAAGAAAATGGAAACTAAAATGATAAGAGAACGTAGGCATCCACGGCCGGTGTCATAGTGATTAAAATTCTTCTGGGTATCGCTGACGACATGGACATCCACGAAAAACCTCTTTCCTTCCGTCTTCCCTTACGTCATGACTAGCCTATCTCATTAGAGGGCCAATTAAAAGTTTTACAACACTGACGTCAGACATCGATAGTCTGTAATAAATAGAAGCACCTATCCCCATGCGAAACGTCGGTTTTAGTTTATTATTGTTGTTAGTTTTTTAGCAATGACGCAGCATAATACCTAGAAGAATTTTACTCACTATAAAATGATAAGCGCTGTACATGAGATCTTAGCGGAGTTCCAGAATGAACTAAAACAAAAAAGGGCGTCAACCACAATTACATCGCAGGTTAGAGACAAAATTTGTGCACTCGCACGAGGTCAACCAAGGCTCTATGGACAAAATGAAGAGCTCAGAACTGAAAACGCCAAACTCGGATAACAACTAGCGGTTGCAAACGCACCAGATGCCCAGGAACGCATTCAGCGTCTGGAACAAGAAATAGCGGGACTCAAATACGAAAATCAGAGATTAAAGTCAGAAAATGAACCCCTCCCACTCCCATTTGCAGCGGTTGACGCTGCCGGTCCGATTGCAAAACCTAAAAGCAAAGTACAGGAATGCATTCAACAAACAACAGCTAAACAGTCCAGCACACTTTTCTTTAAATCAGAAACCAACCGAGATGCGAGAACCATTAGAGAAACGATCACTAAAACAATTAACCCCAAGCAAGACAAACTGAAAATAAAATCAATCAGGTCAACAGTAAACACCGTAATAATTGAAAGAGACTCACAAGTAGACAAGAAAAAGATTGATAGTATCCTTCTCGGGAATGCAGCCGGATCACAACGTCTTCATGACACAATATTTCTGCGGTCCATCTGGCCGCCATCTTCAGGTGAGAGTGCTGGTGCACGAACTCGTCGGAACTGACTTCCTAGCGCAAGCTGCGGCCCCTATATAGGCCAGCAGAAGACCCACAACGCGTGCGCGAGAAGGTGCCGTAACTGCCCTCTAGCGCAGTAAACACACCGCGCCGCCAGTGGTGGAAATAGGCGAAATCAAGATATCGCTGTCAAAAATTAAAAAACTTTTTATTCCGACGATCGAAACACAGACCGTTGTTTTTTGATGTCAGGTAACACCGGGTCCCAAGTCTTACTTAGAAGATAGCCCTTGTCTCTATTAAGAAGATTGTCAGATAAACGAATCTCTATGGATTCTTTTAAAACACAGTACCAATAGCGAGATGCAGGGGCAACCATTTGTGTCTTGTCATAGAGCATTCTGTGTCCTTCGGTGAGACAGTGCTCCGCCACTGTAGACTTCTCAGGCTGTGCCGCTGATGCTCAACACATCGGTCCTGAATGGTCCGGATTGTCTGACGAATATAAGCCTTCCCACAGTGGCAAGTGGCAGTGGCGCGTTGTGGGTCTTCTGCGGCCTATATAGCGGCCGCCGCTTGCGCTGGGAAGTCAGTTCCGGCGAGATCGTGCACCAGCACTCTCACATGAAGATGGCGGCCTGTTGGACCGCGGAAATATTGTGTCATGAAGACGTTATCATCCGGCTGCATTCCCGAAAAGAATATTATCAATTATTACGCCGGGAAAGCCTTCGTAGTCACACAGGAAAAAGATTATAGAAAAATCAGCACAGCTTAAGGACATTAGGTGTGAAGAACCCAAGAAGTTCAGACCCCTGCTGGCAGTGCACCATGTCTCAACATATTTAACTGACCAGGAATTCTTAGAAGAGCTCTACGAAATAAACCTGACTGAACACGAGTTCGATAACGAGGTTAAAATAAAATTTAGAAGAGGACCAGAGGGCAAAAGGACAGTAAACAATATTCTACAAGGGTCGCCAAGAGTACGATTACTGCTGCTTCAAAAAGAAAGGGTTTTTATTCGATCTGAATCTTTGTACATCAACGACTTTGTTGCTGTACAAAAGTGTTTTAATTGTTGGGGATTCGGTCACCCATCGAAGCGTTGCGTCAAAGATCCAGTATGTGGAAGATGTGCAAAACGGGGACAAAAAAAGCCAGAATGCAGGCAGGAGAATCCTGTAGGCTGTATACCATGCAAACACAGAAACAGAACATGCGATAAGGCAGGGGGGCGAGACTGTCCTACATATAAACAGCTCTACCAAAGACAAATACAGCGCACCGAATACAATGTTATGTAGAACGTCCATTAATAAGGAGAGCTACCATAACTGTCAGAAACCCAACTCCCTAACACACGCAGGAACAGACGTAACTAATAACACAAACAGGAAAAGGTACAAATCGCCGTCGACTAGGATGAGAGGCTGGCGGCGAGTCGTCGCCTGGAGGCAACACATGGGGTTGTTTCAACCCCCAAATGCAGATACAGATACTAATGTAACGCCTCAGTGCTGGGAGACAATGCAGCGCAGGTACTTCTGCATTACCGACTATATGGACGATATGTGCGTACAGGGTGCAATAGAATATGAGGTTGCCAGACACCTGAAACATCACATGTTGGATTGGGCCATCTTCCAGGCTGGTCTCCTTTTACGAGTTGACGAAATACTGCGAGATAGTACAGACAAATACAACGACGTCCTTGAACATCCTCAGAATGAAGATGTCACTGAGTTCTACATCTACATGCATACTTCGCAAGCCACCTGACGGTGTGTGGCGGAGGGTACCCTGAGTACCTCTATCGGTTATCCATTCTATTCCAGTCTCGTATTGTTCGTTGAAAGAAGGATTGTCGGTATCCATCTGTGTGGGCTCTAATCTCTCTGATTTTATCCTCATGGTCTCTTCGCGAGATATACGTAGGAGGGAGCAATATACTGCTTGACTCTTCGGTGAAGGAATGTTCTCGAAACTTTAACAAAAGCCCGTACCGAGCTACTGAGCGTCTCTCCTGCAGACTCTTCCACTGTAACGAAGCGCGCTGCTCTCCGTTGGATCTTCTCTATCTCTTCTATCAACCCTATCTGGTACGGATCCCACACTGCTGAGCAGTATTCAAGCAGTGGGCGAACAAGCGTACTGTAATCTACTTCCTTTGTTTTCGGATTGCATTTCCTTAGGATTCTTCCAATGAATCTCAGTCTGGCATCTGCTTTACCGACGATCAACTTTATATGATCATTCCATTTTAAATCACTCCTAATGCGTACTCCCAGATAATTTATGGAATTAACTGCTCCGCGTTGCTGACCTGCTATTTTGTAACTAAATGATAAGGGATCTATCTTTCTATGTATTCGCAGTACATTACACTTGTCTACATTGAGATTCAATTTCCGTTCCCTGCACCATGCGTCAATTCGCTGCAGATCCTCCTGCATTTCAGTACAATTTTCCATTGTTACTACCTCTCGATACACCACATCATCATCTGCAAAAAGCCTCAGTGAACTTCCGATGTCATCCACAAGGTCATTTATGTATATTGTGAACAGCAACGGTCCTATGACACTCCTCTGCGGCACACCTGAAATCACTTTTACTTCGGAACACTTCTCTTCATTGAGAATGACATGCTGCGTTCTGTTATCTAGGAACTCTTCAATCCAATCACACAATTGGTCTGATAGTCCATATGCTCTTACTTTGTTCATTAAACGACTGTGGGGAACTGTATCGAACGCCTTGCGGAGTTCACAAGAAATCCAACACGACAGGCAAACACAAACAAAGACAATTGCACACTACCCGCGCAACAAGTAGAATATGATGTCACTAAATGTAGACCCTATATTACACCAGTTCGTTTTGTCTACGGGGGTAGCACACACACAGTCACTACGAAAAACAAAACAGTAATGTAGCTGAACAGAAAGACACATCCTGCACCAAACACAAACACCCCAGAAACATACACCAGCCACATTTTACGAACAAGTCCCCGGTAGATCAAAACAACAAGTCACTATCAGGGGAAATTCTCAGCGAAAACACATCGAACTCCACACTACCAGAAACCATAAAGCAGGAATCACGTGCTGCACTACAAAATTACTCCGAATCGGTGCAACAAACAAACAATCAAGAACACCAACCAGATACAACTAAGGACCCCAAGCTGAATAACGTTTATTACGTAAACTACGAAAACTTAGAAGCTAACCTACGGCTTAGCAGACTAGAAAACAAGGACATATTTCAAACAGCTCTTCGCTATGTAATAAGAACTAAGCATGAAAATGGTGATAAAATCTGCTTTCCAACTACAGAAAAAACTGACAGGATGATCCTAATAGTTGGAAATCTGCCAACGAACCCCAGAGAGCTACGTAAGCTTCTAGGGGAGGCATGTGCGCGAAGGGGAGAGGGCCTTAACCTAGAGAAAGTATACAAGGACTTCGTGAGAGGACATGGACGTGTGTTTCTGGATATTAAAGGAACCACACTCAAGTGTTTTTCCTTCACTAGGTATCCCTTCTGAAGGTAGAACAACGAAATTGCCAGGGCAGTACCCTAGTAAACATGGAACGAGGTAGGCTCTTAGAAGAAACAAAAGCAGACATCGCCTGCGTTCAGGAACATTTTCTGCGAGGCGGGAAAATTTCAGGGCTCCCATCACATTACATCACAATAGCTGGAACACCAAACGCGAAAGCCGCGATAATAGTTGTTAATAAAAACCTCATAGTAACACAGATCACCCAGTTTTACTCTGAACACGTTGCCACAGCAGAAATAACAGACGGACAGGATGTATGGCTTATGTTGTCTATTTACGCTCAATACTCGTATGATATAGAACCTTTCTTAGACAAAATAAAAGACATTGCACGGCACTCAGAAAGAAAAAGGCTGTTCATTCTAACTGATATCAACGCAAAATCCCCCTTGTGGAACTCAGGTAGAACTGACGACAGAGGACAACTAGTGTTCTTGACGTGGTAAATGAATGCAACCTCTTCATACTGAACCTACCTACAGCGGAGATGTCGGTGCTGTAAGTAACATAGACCTGTCCCTGTTCGAAGCTATAATCAATGAAATTCATATATCAGAAATGTATTAAGTTATTTATGGAATAATGCACTGAAGTAGCAATGAATTATATTCTATTTCAACTAACAAGTTACAAAAATAAGTGTATTTCTCATATGAAGCTAAAATTAATGTATTCCATGTATGAAGTGCTCAGTCAGCATTTAATCTGTATAATCTGTGTAAACATACACTAGCGCAAACCATTTCAGATGAGAATGGATCGAGGTTGTACCGAGACCTTCTTATCTGAAACATAGAAATAGGCCACTACTAACCAACATGCTACTTAAGACTGTATTGCTCATACAAATACAGCGTATCACTCCCCTCTTTATTTTACAAATTATTCTTAACCACACTCATTGTGTTATATTTTTATTATTTTTCTTTGACATTTGCAATGTATAAATTACACTACTGGCCACAAAGAAATGCAGATGATAAACGGGTATTCATTGGACAAATATATTATACTAGTACTGACATGTGATTACATTTTCACGCAATTTGGGTGCATAGATCCTGAGAAATCAGTACCCAGAATAACCACCAATGGCCGTAATAACGGCCATGATACGCCTGGGCATTGAGTCAAACAGAGCTTGGATGGCGTGTACAGGTACAGCTGCCCATGCAGCTACAACACGATACCACAGTTCATCAAGAGTAGTGACTGGCGTATTGTGACGAGCCAGTTGCTCGGCCACCATTGACCAGACGTTTTCAATTGGTGAGAGATCTGAAGAATGTGCTGGCCAGGGCAGCAGTCGAACATTTTCTGTATCCAGATAGGCCCGTACAGGACCTTCAACACGCGGTCGTGCATTATCCCGCTGAAATGTAGGGTTTCGCAGGGATCGAATAAAGGGTAGAGCCACGGGTCGTAACACATCTGAAATATAACGTCCACTGTTCAAAGTGCCGCGAATGCGAACAAGAGATGACCGAGACGTGTAACCAATGGCACCCCATACCATCACGCCGGGTGATACGCCAGTACGGCGATGACGAATACACGCTTCCAATGTGCGTTCACCACGGTGTCGCGAAACAGGGATGCGACCATCATGATGCTGTAAACAGAACCTGTATGCATCCGAAAAAATGACGTTTTGCCATTCGTGCACCCAGGTCCGTCGTCGATTACACCATTGCAGGCGCTCCTGTCTGTGATGCAGCGTCAAGGGTAACCGCAGCCATGGTCTCCGCACTGACAGTCCATGCTGCTGCAAACGTCGTCGAACTGTCCGTGCAGATGGTTGTTGTCTTGCAAACGTCCCCATCTGTTGACTCAGGGATCGAGACGTGGCTGCACGATCCGTTACAGCCATGCGGATAAGATGCCTGTCATCTCGACTGCTAGTGATACGAGGCCGCTAGGATCCAGCACGGCGTTCCGTATTACCCTCTGAACCCACCGATTCCATGTTCTGCTAACAGTCATTGCATCTCGACCAACGCGAGCAGCAATGTCGCGATACGATAAACCGCAATCGCGATTGGCTACAATCCGACCTTTATCAAAGTCTGAAACGCAATGGTACGCTTTTCTCCTCTTTATACGAGGCATCACAACAACGTTTCACCAGGCAACGCCGGTCAACTGCTGTTTGTGTATGAGAAATCGGTTGGAAACTTTCCTCATGTCAGCACGTTGTAGGTTTCGCCACCGGCGCCAACCTTGTGTCAATGCTCTGAAAAGCTAATCATTTGCATATCACAGCATCTTCTTCCTGTCGGTGAAATTTCGCGTCTGTAGGACGTCATCTTCGTGGTGTAGCAATTTTAATGGCCAGTAGTGTATATTCCTATCAACTATGTAGTAACAAACTATATGGAACCATTTTAACAATTGTTAAGCATTCATTTTGCTGTAACCTCACAGAAGTCCTTATATATTATGTTCTTTATATTATTTAAAAAAGGATTGACAACTGTATACCAATAAGAGTGTAACAATGAGAAGTCTCTGCTGTTAGATTCAGAAGCATACGACCCAATTTACATTTCAAGGCGGTGGGTTACTCTGTACTGTTAATAAAATAAATTGCAACCAATAATAATAAAAATTGAGCCACATTTTGCAAAGCAAAATTTTTTGTTTTTAAACTGGCGGACTACTGCAAACCGCACAGGAAGCACTAAAATGATTAGAATATATAAAAAAGAAAAGTCACTCGCATATCAGACCGTAGAGGATGGCACGACGCTCGGCAGCAACCACGTCATCCTCTGCCATAATTGTGGCGTCCTGCGGATGCGGTATGGAATGAATATATCCAAAAATAAACAACGGTGTTCGCGTGTAACTTAATTTTGTTATCAGCACAGAGTTTTATTTTGGGCTTGTGGACACTGGAACGATGAGAGAAGTCGCCTCGCTCATTTCCAGCGTGCAAAAGAGAGCGCCTGTGTGGAGAATCACCGGGTTTCAAACTTGCCTGACCGAAGCGGACGCAGCGGTCCAGAGGCACAGTGTACGCGGGAGCACGGCAGCACGGTGCAGGTAAACAGTCCAGCAGCCGGCCCCGACTCCAGGCGTCCGTTTGGGAGTTTTATTGCTGAATTGTTTGGCAGTAGCACGTTATGCCGTCCCGGGAAACATCTGCTGCCCGGTACGAGGTCATAAATTGAATCCGCTACAGCAGTAAACGTATGGCATTTGTCCGCGCTCCTGCGCAACAATAAACACCTGCTGCGCCTCAGTTTACAGCGCAGGGGGCGTCCGCCGTTTGCTCATCATTTACCGTCCGTGTGTTAGTTTGTGAAGCTCGTACTTTGTGGGTCGCATGTCCACCCGCTGTACTGCCAAGTTTCCGCGCTGCGTGTAAACTGCGTTCCGCTGACGTCACCGCTCGCAGAGAGTGCGCCTGCACTGTTGATAAGGACGAGCAGACGTTGTGCGCTCTCCGTTAGAAAATCCAGTCAAAGTTATCGCGTTACTAAGAATTTGGGTAACGGAAGCAAAAAAGTCTGAAATGCTTACCTTAAGGGGCTCCGGAAAGGCTCAAAATCATGAAAAGTTCAATTTTTACTTTTTTGCGTTTTCTGAATCTGCAGACTATTACCTTTTAATAGATGTATAATTTATTCAATTCCGAAGACTACAACTATTTTTAATTTTTTTTTTAAATGTGTTCTACATGGGCGTGACACACTGTGGCGCTGTTAAACTGCTCTCAAATGGTGTTATTATTAACGTCCGTGTTCATCAGGTACATTTTAGTGATGTGAGATAAAGTATGTGTTGTGGCTAACCTGTGATGGTTCAATATATATCGCTGGTGTGATTGTCGATTGTTTCATGTTTATTTACTCTGTCGTTATCTCGAAAATATTCGTAATTAATTCTGTTTCTTGAGTCTCTGTTTTGTTGAAGTATAATAATGAGTAAAAGTAAAGTTATTAGAAATCCTCTGAAGGCTTTTAAGAAAAGGAGAAATGTTGGAAAGCCAAAGGTATGTGTTATTACTGTAAACAATAAAGACGATAACCAAGTGAGTGAACCTAACTTCTCAAGTACACCTGCCCATAGCAGTCAAAGTGGGAAAGAAAATACTTCACAGAAGAAGCTTGGTTCAATGTGTGAAAACTATGAATGTTTTATGGGCGAATCGGATGTGAATGAAATATTTGATATGTCGGTTCTCGAAGGAATTTTTTTCAAACTGTGTAAGATGTATTCATTGTAGTGAAGTTGGTCTGGAACTCTCCATAATAAAGCACGTAGGACTTGCTAGTGAAATACAACTGAAATGTGATAAGTGTTCACACATGACCACCTTTTGGAACAGTGTTGCAGTAACTGAAACTGAAGAAAATGGTAGCAAAATCTACGAACACAACAACGAGCGATGCTTGCTTTAGACAAGGAACGCCTTCGGGCTGCAGACAGGGCTGTAAAGAGTCTAGAAATACAAGCAAGAGTAAACAGGAGGTGGAACAAGAGGAAGCTGGAGGAGGAGTTTGCAGAGGATGAAGATAATCCATCCTATGGACCTGGAATGCACTAAAAAGTTAATCCAATCTTTGTCGCTCGATTCCCAAAACTTTTATTTTCTCATACTAATTACATGTTTTCTAAGGATCTTCCAAACATATTTGTTTCAAACTTTCAGTAAATGTTACACAGTACCTTCTTCATAATTTAACACAGCCTTTTTCCAAAAAACTGTATATTTTTGAATATATAAATAAAAAATTGCAAAAAAATGTTGTGAATTTTCATTACAATTGAAAAAATCATCTTTAATAACTGAACTAAAATTTTGTAAAATCCCTGTGTTAAGTTGTAGCCCATATTCCAATAAATAATCTGTAAAAAGTTCAACTTCCGACCTCAAATACTTTGTGAGGAAAGATGTAATTTATAAGCGTTATTTTAACATTGCAAGTATAGGGCGTTCCGGAGCCCCTTAAGACTTACGAGCACTTGTTCAACAGAAGAGACGTGTTTAGTGAATATAAACAAGTGCCTATAGCTCTTAAGCTATGCAAGTTGGCAGGCCGGTGTTGCCGAGCGGTTCTAGTTGCTTCAGTTTGGAACCGCGCGACCGCTACGGTCGCAGGTTCGAATCCTGCCTCGGGTATGGATGTGTGTGATGTCCTTAGGTTAGTTAAGTTTGTGTAGTTCTAAGTTCTAGGGGACTGATGACCTCAGATGTTGAGTCCAATAGTGCTCAGAGCCATTTGAACCTATGCATGTTGACTTCATATTTTTGTTTCAAATTTTCGTTTCTGTCATGTCCCTGAGTACTGAGCATTCCTCCCGGGAAACGTTGTAGAGAAGAAACGTGGGCGAAGTATGCATCATTCGACTCGCATGCGGGAGGACGACGTGAAACTTGCGTGCACGGTATCCCTATTTACGTTCTCCGAGCTATCCTTAGATCGCTCCAGGCAAATGCCGGGATTATTCCTTCGAAAGGACGCGGCCGATTTCCTTCCCCATCCTTTACACAATCAGAGTTTGTGCTCCGTCTCTAATGAGTTTCGATGTCGATGAGACGTCAAACCCAACATTGCTTGTTTTGCTTGAAGTACCCATGGCGTGTCTGTAATATGTTGTCTGGCAGACAGTATTAGTCATTAACGGTGATGACGGTTTTCTGAAATAATAGATGGTGTCCGTCTACTTAATTTATTGCACTTCTGACAACAGAACACATATTCACGTTGATGGAGTTCACAATCCAGATGTATTATCTCTAAGAAGCCACAGTCCGTTCGACATTTCTGTATGAATTGAATACGAGCCTCAGCGCAGGTACTAAACGCCTCGCCGGCCGGCGTGGCCGGGCGGTCCTAGGCGCTACATTCTAGAACCGCGCGACCGCTACGGTCGCAGGTTCGAATACCGCCTCGAGCATGGATGTGTGTGATGTCCTTAGGTTAGTTAGGTTTAAGTAGTTCTAAGTTCTAGGCGACTGATGACCTCAGAAGTTATGTCCCATAGAGCTCAGAGCCTTTTGAACTAAACGTCTCCCACTTCAATCTGGCGTACTGCTGCTCCCCGAATTTTTCATCGTGTGCTCGCTCGTCCACTTCCAACGCACTACTGGGCTCGTGCGTAGCTAAAGCAACGTTTCCCTAAGTGCGGAAATGTACCGCAGCGTGTTGCGGAATAAGCTGCGCGAAACGTTTTGTTTGGGGCGGAGGGGTGCGAGTCAAAAAGTGAAATATTTAAGTGGTGTTTTCTTATAATTACATCTACATCTACAACTATCTACATCTACATTTATACTCCGCAAGCCACCCAACGGTGTGTGGCGGAGCGCACTATACGTGCCATTGTCATTACCTCCCTTTCCTGTTCCAGTCGCGTACGGTTCGCGGGAAGAACGACTGCCGGAAAGCCTCCACTCGCGTTCGAATCTCTCTAATTTTACATTCGTGATCTCCTCGGGAGGTATAAGTAGGGGGAAGCAATGTATTCGATACCTCATCCAAAACGCACCCTCTCGAAACCTGGACAGCATGCTACACCGCGATGCAGAGCGCCTCTCTTGAAGAGTCTGCCACTTGAGTTTGCTAAACATCTCCGTAACGCTATCACGCTTACCAAATAACCCCGTGACGAAACGCGCCGCTCTTCTTTGGATCTTCTCTATCTCCTCTGTCATCCCGACCTCCCGACCTGGTATTGATCCCACACTGATGAGCAATACCCAAGTATAGGCCGATCGAGTGTTTTGTAAGCCACCTCCTTTGTTGATGGACTACATTTTCTAAGGACTCTCTCAATGAATCTCAACCTGGCACCCGCCTTACCAACAATAAATTTTATTTGATCATTCCACTTCAAATCGTTCCGCACGCATACTCCCAGATATTTTACAGAAATAACTGCTACCAGTGTTTGTTACGCTAACATATAATCATACAATAAAGGAGCCTTCTTTCTATGTATTCGCAATACATTACATTTGTGTATGTTAAGGGTTAGTTGCCACTCCCTGCACCAAGTGGCTATCTGCTGCAGATCTTCCTGCATTTCGCTGCAATTTTCTAATGCTGCAACTTCTCTGTATACTACAGCATCATCCGCGAAAATCCGCATGGAACTATCTACTAGGTCATTTATATATATTGTGAAAAGCAATGGTCCCATAACACTCCCCTGTGGCACGCCAGAGGTTACTCTAACGTCTGTAGACGTCTCTCCATTGAGAACAACATGCTGTGTTCTGTTAGATAAGTGCACATGATAGAGTCATACGAGAACTAGCTTCTCACACCTTTTTCTTAATTCAATGAAAATTTCGTGCTGCTGAAATAGAGAAATATTTAAGTCTGTAAGGCCGGCCGGTGTGGCCGTGCGGTTGTAGGCGCGTCAGTCTGGAACCGCGTGACCGCTACGGTCGCAGGTTCGAATCCTGCCTCGGGCATGGATGTGTGTGATGTCCTTAGGTTAGTTAGGTTTAAGTAGTTCTAAGTTCTAGGGGACTGATGACCACAGATGTTGAGTCCCATAGTGCTCAGAGCCATTTGAACCATTTAAGTCTGTAAGAAAAATTGGTTTTTCGCTTTACTCAGTATTTATCACGTCCTATCTCCTAAACTACATATGAGTCGTACAACAACAGGAGTTTATATACATGAAATGTATTCGGGGTTGCGAATACGGACAACACTCTGGTGTATAACGGAATAATGACAATGAAAATTTGTGCCGGAGTGGGACTCGGTCTTGGATTTCCCGCTTATTGCGAGCGGCCGCCTTACCATTTGGCTACCCGAGATGAACTCAGAGCCACATACATGCTTCTACATGTCTACGACCTGTACTCGTACATCCATTATGTCTTACTACGGTACAGGGGTGACATTCTACTTTATAGGCGCTCGCCGGCTATCGCAGGATAAATAGGAAGGAACATTGCATCGTAATTCGGAATAACACAGGCACTGCAATATCGTACACAATTTTTCAATTGGCTCCAGTTGTACATGTTCACTACCAGCCATTTCAATTGCGACACCAAGAAGAAATGCAGATGATAAACGGGTAATCATTGGACAAATGTATTATTATAGAATTGACATGTGATAACATTTTCACGCAATTTGGGTGCATAGATCCTGAGAAATCAGTACCCAGAACAACCACCTCTGGCCGTAATAACGGCCATGATACGTCTGGGCATTGAGTCAAACAGAGCTTGGATGGCGTGTACAGGTACAGCTGCCCATGCAGCTTCAACACGATACCACAGTTCATCACGAGTAGTGACTGGCGCATTGTGACGAGCCAGTTACTCGGTCACCAATGACCAGACGTTTTCAATTGGTGAGAGATCTGGAGAATGTGTTGGCCAGGACAGCAGTCGAACATTTTCGGTATCCAGAAAGGCCCGTACAGGACCTGCAACATGCGGTCGTGCATTATCCTGCTGAAATGTGGGGTTTCGCAGGGATCGAATGAAGGGTAGAGCCACGGGTCGTAACACATCTGAAATGTAACGTCCACTGTTCAAAGTGCCGTCAATGCGAACAAGAGGTGACCAAGACGTGTAACCAATGCCACCCCATACCATCACGCCAGATGATACGCCATTACGGCGATGACGAAAACAGGCTTCCAATGTGCGTTCACCACGATGTCGCCAAACACGGATGCGATCATCATGATGCTGTAAACAGAACCTGGATTCATCCGAAAAAATGACGTTTTTGCCATTCGTGCACCCAGGTTCGTCGTTGAGTGCACCATCGCAGGCGCTCCTGTCTGTGATGCAGCGTCAAGGGTAACCGCAGCCGTGGTCTCCGAGCTGATAATCCATGCTGCTGCAAACGCCGTCGAACTGTTCGTGCTGATGGTTGTTGTCTTGCAAACGTCCCCATCTGTTGACTCAGGAATCTAGACGTGGCTGCACGATCCGTTACAGGCATGCGGATAAGATGCCTGTCATCTCGACTGCTAGTGATACGAGGCCGTTGGGATCCAGCACGGCGTTGCGTATTACCCTCCTGAACCCACCGATTCCATATTCTGCTAACAGTCATTGCACCTCGACCAACACGAGCAGCAGTGACGCGGTACGATAAACCGCAATCGTGATAGGCTACAATCCGACCTTTATCGAAGTAGGAAACGTGATGGTACGCATTTCTCCTCCTTACACGAGGCATCACAAGAACGTTTCATCAGGCAACGCCGGTCAGCTGCTGTTTGTGTATGAGAAATCGGTTGGAAACTTTACTCATGTCAGCACGTTGTAGGTGTCGCCACCGGCGCTAACCTTGTGTGAATATTCTAAAAAGCTAATCATTTGCATATCACAGCATCTTCTTCCTGTCGGTTAAATTTCGCGTCTGTAGCACCTCATCTTCGTGCTGTAGCAATTTTAATGGCCAGTAGTGTATTTACCAATGTATTACATTGGACATAATGAAAGACATTTTTTCTTACATGTTTCATTCATTTTTCTTCCGATTTCTGCCCAAATTAACTCCTTTTGTATTTAGTTTTTGAACGCGGCATCATTAATGTTCTACAAACCACGCTATTCGGATACCAACTCGATACGCTGCTTATCCTATGAGGCAGAGAAGCGGTCAGCTGACATTTCCGGTAAATGTTTGAATAATAATTAGATCGGAAGAATTGGCTTGTCCGCTGCTGTCCGTGCGCACGAAACAAATAGACTCCCGCCCTCCTTCTCCTCCAACCCACCAAATTGCAAATTGCAAATTGCGACGTGCAAGCCAGACTCCTCCCGAAGTACGCGAGCGTAGAGCCCTCAGCGGCGCTGCGTTGCCCGCACCCTGGCAAAACGGTCTGCTAGAATGTCTGCAATAAGCGGGTGGGGGGCGCCGTCTCGCCCGCGTCAATGCAGGCAAATTGCGAGAGATTCCCGCAGCCAGGAGAACTTAGCTTCACGTCCAGCACTGTCCGCGCGACACGACGCTGCCCTGACCACCCGGAAGCTGCGAGCAACGACAGCGAACTCTGGAGGCTGAGGCTCGCCACATGGTCCACGTCCTACATCTACATCTACATGGTTACTCTGCAATTCACACTTAAGTGGCTGTTAGAAGGTTCATCGAACCAATTTCATACTACTACTCTACCATTCCACTCTCGATAGGCGCGTGGGAAAAAGGAACACCTAAATCTTTGCGTTGGAGCTCTGATTTCTCTTATTTTATTATGATAATCATTTCTCCTTACGTAGGTGAGTGTCAACAAATTATTTCCGCATTGGGAAGAGAAAGTGGGTGATTGAAATTTCGTAATTAGATCTCGCCGCAAAGAAAAACGCCTTTGTTTCAGTGACTGCCACCCCAACTAGCGTATCATATCAGTGACACTCTCACCCCAATTGCGCGATAACACGAAACGAGTTGCCCTTCTTTGCGCTTTTTCGATGTCCTCCGTTCAATCCTACCTGGTAAGGATCCCACACCGCGCAGCAATATTCCAGCACACGACTGACAAGTGTAATGTAGGCTGTCTCTTTAGTGGGTTTGTCGCATCTTCTAAGTGTTCTGCCAACAAAGCCAATCTTTGTTTGCCTTCCCCACAATATTATCTGTGTGGTCTTTCCAATTTAAGTTGATCGTAACTGTAATGCCTAGGTATTTACTCGAATTGACAGCCCTTAGATTTGTGCGATTTATCGTATACCCAAAATTTATCGGATTTGTTTTAGTACCCATGAGGATGACCTTGCACTTTTCTTTGTTTAGTGCCAATGTGCACTTTTCGCACCATACAGAACTTCTATCTAGATCATTTTGTCATTGGAATTGATCGTCTGATGATTTTACTAGACGGTAAATTACAGCGTCATCTGCAAACAATCTAAGGGGGCTGCTCAGATTATCACCTAGGTCATTTATGTAAATCAGTAACAGCAGAGGGCCTATGACAGGCGGAACGCCAGATATCACTTCTGTTCTACTCGATGATTTACCGTCCATCACTACGAACTGTGACCTCTCTGAGAGGAAATCACGAATCCAGTCACACAACTGAGACGACACTCCATATGCACGCAATTTGATTAATAGTCGCTTGTGAGGAACGGTATCAAAAGCCTTCTGGAAATCTAGGAATATGGAATCGATCTGAGATCCCTTGTCGACGGCGCTGAGTACTTTATGGGAATAAAGAGTTAGCTGCGTTGCACAACAACGATATTTTCTGAATCCGTGTTGGTTATGTACCAATAAGTCATTTTCTTCAAGGTGATTCATAATGTTCGAGTATATTATATGCTCCAAAATCCTACTGCAAATTGATGTCAGTGTTATGAGTGTGTAATTCAATGAGTTACTCATGTTTCATTTCTTGAGTATTGGTGTGACGTTGCTCGGTAAATCGCTCGCAAGGATACCGACAACACCGTGCGAGACCACTAAGAGGATCTTGACATTTTTGGTGACTGGTCGCAAGAAAAGAAAATCGCTAATATTGGTTCGAAGTACTCTACAATATCCACTGTACAGTGCTTCTAAAGTACAAAGTTATGTACATGTAGATTGTGCTGAAAAACTCACGCACAGCAGTAATAAGTGACGCGAAGTCATTTTTCGCGCAAAGCGGGAAATTCAAGTTACTCGGACATTTTTATTGATATCATGGTACTGTCATCTTCAACAGATGATTATTAAGATCATTGGACCCATCTTATGACGAAGCAAATGTTCAAAACGATCAATGGTAACACACAATAAATACATTCGCAAAATATACTTTCTCATAGAACTGTGAAAGCCTGAAAATGTCATCTACTGAGGAAACAGCCTCCTTCTCTGTGTCGGTAAGTTTAGTTGTTCTCGATCAGTCGATTTCAGAGGGCAAAGTATGCTGCCACGACACCACGTATAGTATGTCTGGATACCTCAAACAGATTTTCGCTGATGAACAAAATAATTCAAGGAGCAAAAACCAACTGACGGCTTAGAACACTGTCAAATATTTTATAATTCCATTTGAAAGTAAAAGGCAGTAGTGCATTGCGACAAAGTCAGCTGTACGCACAGTCACGCTGCACGTGTCGAGCAAGTTATCAACTGTACTGAACTACACACATAACCAGACACTAAATGGTTCAAATGGCTGTGATCACTATAGGACTCAACATCTGAGGTCATCAGTCCCCTATAACTTAGAACTACTGAAACCTAACTAACCTAAGGACATCACACACGCCCATGCCCGAGGCAGGATTTGAACCTGCGACCGTAGCGGTCGCGTGGTTCTAGACTCAAGCGCCTAGGACCGCTCGACCACAGCGGCCGGCCAACCAGACGCTATGACTTCATATTTTTCTCTAGAACATATTGCCCTGGAAGAAAATTTAAAATGGCTCAAAAATCGCGGTTCTAATCGAGTTTTTTTGGGGTATTCCTTTGTCAGATGTCGTACCTGGAAATCCCCTCCCAAACATCGGCACAGTAAGGGTCTGCGCTCCCCCTGTTCCATCTCGCCTCATGGCAGCTGGGCAGGCTCTGCAATGGGACAGAGCTCCAGCCTTCACGTTAGAGGATGAAAAGTGCGTGTACACTCATATGAGAACAATACTCAGGAACTGGAATCTGTGCTTGAACGAGAATGTTCACATAAAATAAAATGTCGTGTGACGAGGGCTTCCCGTCGGGTAGACCGCTCGCCTGGTGCAGGTCTGTCGATTTGACGCCACTTCGGCGACCTGCGCGTCGATGGGGATGAAGTGATGATGATTAGGACAACACAACACCCAGTCCCTGATCGGAGAAAATCTCCGACCCGGCCGGGAATCGAACCCAGGCCCTTAGGATTGACATTCTGTCGCGCTGATCACTCAGCTACCAGGGGCGGACGGTGTTCACATCATCTTGACCAACTTCTTCACATTGTAGCCCACGTATGAAAGTACAGTGGTAGAAATGAAAGCACCAGTCCGACACTAGTGGAACAGTATGTCGCACGTCTGACTCAAAGATTGAGAATTTTCGAATTATTTTTGCGAGAAGTTTCCTCATATTTTTTAATTCACTTTGAAAGAGGATGTGTTTGTTGAATCTGAAATCCAAAAAATAACGTTCGAATCCAGCTATGAAGAAAATAACTATGACAGGTATGCCTGAATATCACTGCAGGCTGTTGTTATTGAGTTCTTAGGCAGCAAAAAGGACCCAAACTATATTTCTGTGAAAGGTTTATACACGAAATGAAACAGCAGTAAATCACAGTTACTTTGGTATCATCCCATTTGGTGCGTCTCTGAAAGCATGAATAACGAGAATTGCCTGTTTATCCGAAATATTGCCAGTTTAACTATCTTCGCATGTTTAACACACGAGCGGTAGACAGTCTCTAGTTTCCAGAGGTTGGATTATTGAGGAAAGCACGGGCAAGCTCGAAGGTAACCAGTCAGGTCGGGTCGGGTCGATTACGGTATGAGTACTTGATAGGGACTGCGCGTGGCTTCCGTTACTGGAACTTTCCATGTGGAGATGGCAACACAGTTTATCCAGTGGGTGTGAACTTTTGAGTTTATCCCCATCTTTCGTAGTCTGAGGAAGGTCGAGTCACTGGCATGAGAAAACAGGCGCACAATACAGACAGGTTCCGCTGGCAGCTGTAGAACGAGGTATGACAGCAGTGCTCCAAGACAGGAGACATTGGTCCATCCAAATGAACAACAGCGCAAGAAGGCCGTAGGACTGTTCGATTCGTTCTGGCGAATAACAAATGACATCACCTGAGATCCGAGCAAAGGTTACAGCTGCTGTGTCACACCGAAACGTCGGGAACAGACTGCTGGAAGATGGGTTGAGATGTCGACTGACCTCAGACGTTGACCGCCGACACCGTACGAGTATGACGGACAACAGGCGCTTCCATTCTGTACATCCAGAGACACGTGGGACGGTGAGTGACGTCCGTGGTGGTCAGAGATGAGTCTCGCCTCTGTTTGTGGCACTCCTGTTCACCCCCAGCGTGTCCCTAAGTAGATGTCCTGGTGAACGGTTACAGGAAGCAGCGACTGTAGACACCCATACTGCTCTAGTTCCTGCAGTCATGGTGTGAGGAGCAACTGGATATGAAAGCAGGATGAGTTGGTAATTTTCAGCGGAGGCTTAATGGTCGCCAGTGTGTGGCGAGAACGGTAAACCCTGATGTCACACGCTTGATGACAAGGGTACCAAATTATATATTTCAGTACGATAACGCAACACCGCGCACTGCAGTTCACGTTACAGAAACCTTGAGGTATGCGCGGAACCCTGACTGGCCTTCGCGCTACACGGTTCAAAAAAATGGCTCTGAGCACTATGGGACTTAACAGCGGTGGTCGTCAGTCCCCTAGAACTTAGAACTACTTAAACCTAACCAACCTAAGGGCATCACACACATCCATGCCCGAGGCAGGATTCGAACCTGCGACCGTAGCGGTCGCGCGGTTCCAGACTGAAGCGCCTAGAACCGCTCGGCCACCAGTGGCCGTCTCAACGGTTCTGTCACTCATGGGATGCGATGGGAACACATGTACGAGGTGTGGCCAGAAAAAACCGGACTAGTACTGGTGAAACAATAAAACGAATGCAATAAGGCTGAAAGTCGCGTGGCCTGTCACGTGACTCTCGCTCCGTCTACTGCTCGAGTTTCATCTGCCTCCTGCACTCAGTCTGCCCGTGGCGTCTGTTTTAATTAGTTGACATTTCGTCTGTGCGTCGGAAAATGTTGAGTGTACAGAAACACAGCGTGTTAGCAATAAATTTTGTTTCAAACTAGGAAAAATCTGCAAGTGAAACGTTTGTAATGTTACAACAAGTGTACGACGATGATTGTTTATCGCGAACACAAGTGTTTGAGTGGTTTAAACGATTTAAAGATGGCCGCGAAGACACCAGTGATGACACTCGCACTGGCAGACCATTGTCAGCAAAAACTGATGCAAACATTGAAAAATTCGGTAAACTTGTTCGACAAGATCGCCGTTTAACAATCAGAGCAGTGTCTGAGTTAACAGGAGTTGACAAGGAACAAGTTTACCGATTTTTTCAATGTTTGCATCAGTTTTTGCTGACAATGGTCTGCCAGTGCGAGTGTCATCACTGGTGTCTTCGCGGCCATCTTTAAATCGTTTAAACCACTCAAACACTTGTGTTCGCGATAAACAATCATCGCCGTACACTTGTTGTAACATTACAAACGTTTCACTTGGAGATTTTCCTAGTTTGAAACAAAATTTGATGTTAACACGCTGTTCTTTCTGTACACTCAACATTTTACGACGCACAGACAAAACGTCAACTAATTAAAACAGACGCCACGGGCAGACTGAGTGCAGGAGGCAGATGAAACTCGAGCAGTAGGCGGAGCGAGAGTCACGTGACAGGCCACGCGACTTTCAGCCTTATTGCATTCGTTTTATTGTTTCACCAGTACTAGTCCGGTTTTTTTCTAGCCACACCTCGTACTTTCATGTCAGCCTGCAACCAGCAGTCTTCATCAAACGGCACAGCCCAATCCTAGAACCAAACCACGTGGCTCTCCTGCGAACTATAACTTGTCGAGAACGGCGTTCGATGTCGTTCACGATATCGAGAGGTGTACGAACTGCTACGTGGAGAGGAGACAGTGTTGCCATCAGACTGAAGGTTCGGCTAAAAACCACTGGGCATTTTCCTGGTGGACGTGGGATGCACTGGCCTGTCGTCAACCTTCGAAATGACTTAGCCAGCTAGTTATAGAGGATCCTGTCATTTAACGTGGGATCCCAACCGCAGCGGAACTTAGGCGATTTCCACATCCACTAACACTTCCAGACGTGAAAAGAGTCGTGAGCGACATGTAAAAATTCTAGTACTCATGGGGAGGTGGAGCAGTAGTTAGCACATTGGCCGAGCATTTGGGAGGATGACGGTTCAAACCTGTGTCCAGTCCCTCGTGATTTACGTTTTTCGTGATTTTCCTAAAGTCGATTAAGGCAAATGCCGGGATGCCTTTTTCGAAAGGGCACGGCCGGCTTCTTTGCACATCCTTTTGCTAATCTGAGCTTGTGCTCTGTCTCTAATGAAATCGCTGTCGACGACACGTCGAATACTAATCTTCTCCTCCTCCTCTTAGTACTGGTTAGAGGTAGAACCAGATACCTCTGAATTCGTAGTCTGGCAATTAACCACAGAGCTAGAATGAGATTTCCACTCTGCAGCGGAGTGTGCGCTGATATGAAACTTTCTGGCACATTAAAACTGTGTGCAGGACCGAGACTCGAACTCGGGACCTTTGCCTTTCGCGGGCAAGTGCTCTACCAACTGAGCTATCCAAGCACGACTCACGCCCCGTCCTCACAGCTTTACTTCTGCCAGTACCTCGTCTCCTACCTTCCAAAGAGCACTTGCCCGCGAAAGACAAAGGTCCCGAGTTCGGGTCTCGGCCCGGCACACAGTTTTAATCTGCCAGGAAGTTTCAACCACAGAGCTGTCCAGCCATACTTGGGTGACACCAGTGTGTGTGTGTGTGTGTGTGTGTGTGTGTGTGTGTGTGTGTGTGTGTGTGTCTGTGTAACAGTACTAGCGCAGCCCTGCATGGTACAAATGCCTGACTAACCGCTTTACCTCGAGACCTGCATTCGCGCACCGATAAAGACATGACGTTACTTGCTTACGTAGCGCTCTCACGCGACCAGTTGCGCTGAACATGATGCCCGTGCACGCCGCCCATTTAGGAACAGTCTCTCCACACGTATATCACACACAAGATAAACTCCAGACAGCCGTGTGTGGGCGAGTGAGGCATTCCACATAGTACAGCTTACATAGTGGTAGCGCTCCGTACGAATCCTGACCCGGCACACGCTTTCCATTTGTTACACGGACTGATGAGGGCGTAAAATCCGCGAGTGAGTGGTGGAATAATTACATGTCTTACACGTCTGACAGCCGATGCTGGGTGTACCTTCTCATCTCATAACGCATTTTGTTACGAATAGTCAGTATAGCAAATAAATTCACTATTATTATTACGAGGGTAAAATTACTATAGGAAAAATAGTGGGGGTTTTAAATAAAGTATGTAAGCAAGGCAGTAATGGAGGAAACGGTATGTGGTATCGAAGCCATCCTAGGCGAGGATGAGTTATTTCATTGGGGGGGGGGGGGGAGGGGGCGGGGTTAATCAGTATGATAAGAGGAGAGGTTATACAAAAAGTTCTAACAGAAAACTTAGGAATGAAGAGGTAGAAATTAATGTGGGAGGTTTGTGTAATGAGAGGGATCACAATGTTGTAGACAGTAAACTAAACAATGTTGGCTTGGTAGCTATGTTAAGTACTGAAAATGCATCAGTCGTGAAACTGGATAAAATGTGTGTGTGCCATCAGAAGGAGAATGAGTGTGTGAATGAAGACATGAAAAACATTGAACTGGGTGAGTTGGTACTACTGTGGAAGGCGATGTTAATGATGTCAAGGTAGTGGTGCCTGTTTTTAGTGTTGTTATGGTTGGAGATGTGGACGAAGGTGCATGTTTTAGCAGCGGAAATGATGACAGTGATGAGCAGGCTGGAGGACCTTATTCCTTAAATAATGTTTGTTAAGTGAAAAATTTAAATTTGGCGCTATTCCGCAAGGCTTCTTTTCAAATCTATTGCAGTAGTAACTTTCTGCGTCAACAGATGCCGGTTCTGCGGTCGCTCGCAAAATGGCAGACATCGATGCTCGTACTAGACAGCAATCTGTGACAGATACGTTCAATGCAGAAGATAAAGCGCCCATACGCACTCATACGAGACGGAAGAATGTGTAGACTTGATGCAACGGTGGATACGAGTACTGTTAGACGATGGGTTCGTCGCTGTAACGAAGCGCAAGGGTGAACGCCTTTGGCTAACGAATCGCGGTGCGGTAGGCCTGTGGCTGCAGTGAGTCCAGACAACACTCAGCGAGTCGATGACATCATTCGTGGCCATCGCAGGGTGACTGCAGATAAATTGTGTCGCGGTACCTCCCTCAGTAAACGCAGTGTGATGGTTATTCAACAGTTGGGATACTCACTGGTTTGTGCAACTTTGGTACCAAGAATCTTAACCGATCAGAATAAAGATACAACAAAAAAATTTGCCTCCAAGCACTTGCAGCTGTTGCGTTTGGAGGATGAGGAGTTTCTGGAAAAAGTTGTGATCGCAGACGAAACATGGGTTACATTTTTTTGAACCAGAATCAAATACTCATGCAGTCGGATGGCATCACAGAAACTCACCAAAGAAGAAAAAGTTCAAAACTGTGCGTTCGACTGGGAAAGTTATGGCCACAGTATTTTGAGATGCAGAAAGCTGTGATTATGTTTGATTTTTTGAAGCAGATATGCACAATAAATTCTGTCCGATACGTCAGAAACCTAAGAAAAATGGTTCAAATGGCTCTGAGCACTATGGGACTTAACATCGGAGGTCATCAGTCCCCTAGAACTTAGAACTACTTAAACCTAACTAACCTAAGGACATCACACACATCCATGCCTGAGGCAGCATTCGAACCTGCGACCGTAGCAGTCGTGCGGTTCCGAACTGAAGCGCCTAGAACCGCTCGGCCACCGAAGCCGGCGTCAGAGCCCTCAAACAGATTCAAGCTCGTCTTCAGGGAGTTCACCCAGCAAAAGCTATGGCAGGTGACAATGCACGACCGAACATCAGTCGAGTCGTCACGTCACTGAAGAGACTGTGAGAACTGGAAGCGGAGTCCCGCCTCATCCCCCGTACAGCCCTGGCCTGGCACCATCAGAACTCGAGCCGCTGAAAGAAGCTCATTGCGGGATTCACTTTGCTGATGAAGAGGCCGTCAATGGCTTCGGAAGCAGGACCGTGCGTTTTACCGCACTGGAATACATGCCCTTGTTTTTAACTGGGGAAACTGACGGCGATTATACTGAGATGTCAGAAAAGAACCGTCAATGCTTTGGTTTCCAAGCTATTTAGTTTGATTTTAAATTCTTGACTAATTAAAAAAGAAAAGAAACGAGGCATTACTTTTTGACTGTCCCCTGTATTATTATTTTTATTATTATTATTATTATTATTAATTGTAGCCAGGGTGCATAAGTTTAGGAACTGTGACTGTGGAATAATTATTTGTATTTTCTGTTGCCCATCCATTTACTTATTTTATGTTTAATTTACCACACTACCATGCGTATAGAGCATGATTCGAACGTCATCAGCCGTTTGTAACGCCGGAAATGCATATCCTCCCATTTCCATCTGTTGTACTATAAATTTTTTCCTTATTTTGTTACCTGAAGATATGACATTTCTGTGTCTTTATATATTGTAATTGTTTTACAATTTGTATATATATGCAATTATGTCGATGTATAATTGGTTTGTTTTGTAAATATTATTTGTATTTTTACGTTGGGTCTTGCCTAGGGAAAACTATGCTATCGAACGACTACATCGATAGGTAGTGTGGAGAACCAAAGTGTTTAGGATCTTTGGTAGTGTTAACTCTGCCGCGTGGAGCGAGGGCAGAGCGGACTCTGGCTGGAATAGGGCGGTGGAGCAGGTGTGTTGTGTGACGCTCCCGCGAGTTGCCGCGCTTTCGAGGTTTGGCAGCATGTAATTGCGCTCGACTTGCTATGATAGTTTCTGACACGGTGTCGCGGACGGGAAGCATTAGCTGGCGCACATCAAGAGCCCGTTTCGCCTGGTGACCATGTCGAGAAGAAGGCGCGCCAACATGCAGCTGCTGCAACAGCGACGGCCGACAATGATTGATTGTCGCCACCTCCTCGATCGACGGCTTCAAACCTTCAATCAACCAACAAGGAAGACTGAAACCACGTAAAGTTTTAGAACTGTATGGCAGACCTCAGCTTTTCAAACTCTTCCGTTTGCATCACTAAAATACAGCAACTTAACATGAACCTTTGTTGCTCATTGTCCCAATTGCATTACCAAGGAGGGTCCCTTCCTTTTCCGAAATGAGTGTCGTTGAAATTCAAACGCCAGCGTTAAAGTAATATAATTCCATTTCAGTGCTTTAATTTCAAAGTTTATTTAAAGTATTCATAGCTGGCTACAATAACCAAACAGAACTATATTTAGATTACACAAGCACAAATTAAGAGTGCGAGTTTCGTTACCATATTTTAGCTTACCTGTGACTGCAGCTCAGCTTGGTACGTAAGCCGGCCGGAGTGGCCGAGCGGTTCGAGGCGCTACAGTCTGGAACCGCGCGGCCGCTACGGTCGCAGGTTCGAATCCTGCTTCGGGCATGGATGTGTGTGATGTCCTTAGGTTAGTTAGGTTTAAGTAGTTCTAAGTTCTAGGGGACTGATTACCTCAGAAGTTAAGTCCCATAGTGCTCAGAGCCATTTGAACCATTTTTGGTATGTACTAAATTTTACTATTGTTAATTGTTCAAAATCATTTAATTCAAGTTCAAAGTTAAATCTCTTATTTCTAAATTGCATAGATTCAAGCAGCTTTTGAAATGATTGAGGTAGCCCAATAGTAACATTATTTTATTTATTTTCGTAGTGCTTCAGAAACAAAGTTCACTATTAATTTCAGTCACTAAATTAACTTTCAATTTTCCGGTTTTATTAATTCTTTTGTTAAATCAAGTCAGGGTGTAGCGAAATTTATTACTTCTGACAAACATTCAGTTTTCACACAACACGCGTCAACCTTCAGTTTCCACGCGTTTAGTGCTAATTATATGTGCATTAATCTTTCTTCTTCAGTTATTATAGTAGTTATCCATAGGACTCGCGACCGTAATTTTCCCCAAATCTCAAATATCTAATTAATACCAGTTAATTGTTAACGTAACGACCGCACATTTACTTTCTTTATTAACTTTACCCTTTTTCAAAATTAATTTCAACCAATTTCATTTGCATTTTTCCTTTTATTTAGATGTAACCCTTCCTCCCTCTTTAGCGACGGATTAACTTCGGTGACGATTGCTTTTCCCAAATTTCCATTAGGTACACGCGGTTTAATTTTTCACTGTCATTAAGGTCGATAAGTGAGGGGGAGGTTACACGTTATTCATACAGATGTTACTTAAAGACAAAATAGAAGTAGTTACTTCAGAAATAAGTTCACATTATGTTATGAGATAGGCTTCTACATGCAATATGGTGAAGAGATGCTTGCCGTATGACTATTTCAGTGAGCCATTTACTTAAGACACTGGGTTTTGTTGGAGGAACTTTCTCCTTCGTGCTCCGCCGCCTGGGCGGGGCCTGAATGGAACGCCGCGACCACCCAGTGTCATCCGCGACAGCTATTTACCACCCGTCCCACACTGACCGCAGAAGCAGAAAATAATTGCCGTAACAGACATGACGCGAATCACGCATTGCGCAAGTATTGTCTATCCCCCATGGCTCTAGGCGTTTGTTCTAATTCGACCTCTCCCAAAACTGTCTTCCTATGTTTCTTGTAAATTTTGTCCCATTACTGACAGCATGTGTCTCTTCCAAATATGGTTCCTCACATATAGTGGACAAGTGTAGTGATATTTCAATTCTCTCTTCAGAATTTGCCATCATCGTTTATTTTCTCTCCCTTTTGATAATTTCATCCCACTCTTCCTGTATTTCAAGAGTGAAATTTTCACTTATGTCTTCCTCACATATTCACCATTCAATGGAAAGATTTTTTGCCAACAATGGATGACTCTTCGCAGACCTTATCCGTCAGTGACTGTTTTTAGGCTTTGTAGGAAACGTACCCCCGACGAAACTCACGTCTTCCATCATGAGAGAGGATCCGTTCAGCGTGAACCGGGCCGTTGTCGTAGAGAAAGAAACCCGCTCGGACAGGTTGCCGCAGAGAGCTCCATCTTGGTAGCCCGCTGTCACTTCGTCACGTGATTTCAATAGTACGGGCCTATGGCAGTTTGCCCCACGCAGGACCATAACCCGTTAGCACCATACCAACGCAGTCCCAAAAAACATTCTACATCCCCTTGCTCGACTCTGGCAGGGTGTTCTCCGTCTCCTGTGTTGGTGAATCCGGTTGTCTGCACTGCTCGCTCTGCCCGTCTGTTTTGCGGTTCTAGTGTAACACCAGCCACTCGCTCATCGCGATCAGGCGACTGAAGAAGTGATGTGGATT
This sequence comes from Schistocerca piceifrons, assembly GCF_021461385.2. Lineage (NCBI taxonomy): Eukaryota > Metazoa > Arthropoda > Insecta > Orthoptera > Acrididae > Schistocerca > Schistocerca piceifrons. The sequence goes on along the minus strand of NC_060145.1, from coordinate 13,678,789 downwards.
GGCCTGATATTGCCGCCAAATTTACCGCTGCTGCCTCGGTCTGGCGGGCTTTTAGAATGGCTGCGAGCTGCCGTGCAACCCAGCAAAACAACGTCGCCCACACTAGTCTGTAGGGGCTGGGGGTGTGGAGTATTAAAAACTTTGGAAGACGAGTGGCAACGTGTAAGTAGCCGTAAAAAAAGCTTCATTCCGACCCTGTTAAGAACTTGCAGAACACTAACTTGAAAAACATTTTCTTGAACGAGAAACACCTGACTACACTATATTTTCTCTTTTCTATGAGAGCTAGGGGGGGATCGGGGGCGGGGGCCACAGCCCCCGCCCTCCCCTTGCCTCTAGGTATGGGAGCCCTTGGAACCCAGCAGGCGGCTAGCTCTGCCCTGTTCTAAATACACAAGACGCTGAGAGCTGATGCGTGAGTGGTTTCCGCCTTTCCCACCGTGGCCTCTGTTGCGATACACCAGTCTGTGAGCACCAGGGCTTCTTCCACTGCCTTTGCGATTCCCGATTCGTCACGGAGAGATGGATCGCCTCTTGGTTCTCCGCCAATAACACTTGTTTGACAGCAATGGAATCGTGTGCACCAACTACCATCCGTACCACACGATGGTGCACTGTGCCCGAACAGTGATGTCACTTCAGCATGGACTGTTGCAGTGCCGTTCCCCTTAAAACGCAGAAATCTAACCATTTCACGACACTCCATTTCATCGGGTGATACTGAGGGAGTTCGAGCAGGAAATGAGACGTTTTGCTACTTGGGCAGTAAAATAACTGACGATGGCAGAAGTAGAGAGGATATGAAGTGGAGATTCGCAACGGCAAGAAAATCGTTTCTCAGGAAGAGAAATTTATCATGGAATGTAGATTTAAGTATTAGGAAGTCTTCTATGAAAGTATTTGTCTGCAATGCGGGTATTTAGATTACTGTTACAAACAACTTAAATTGGAAAGAACACACAGATAATGTCATGGTGAAACGTACCCAAATACTGCGCTCTACTCGCAGGTCACTTAGAAAATGTAAGATGTCTACTAAAGAGACAGCCTCCGCCCGTCCTCTTTTAGAATACTGTTGCGTGGTGTGCGGTCCATACCAGATAGGACTGACGGAGTACATCGAGAAAGTTCACAGAAGGGCAGCACGCTTTGTACTATCGCGAAACAAGGAAGAGAGTCACTGAAATGATACAGGACCTGTGGTGGACATAGTTAAAACAAAAGCGTTTTTCGTTGCGACGGAATCTTCTCACGAAATTTCAGTCAGCAACTTTCTCCTCCGAATGTGAAAATATTTTGGTGACACCGACCTACATAGGGAGAAACAATCACTACAATAAAATAAGGGAGCTCGCGCGGAAAGATATAGGTGTTCGTTTTTTCTGCGCGCTACACCTGATTGGAATAATAGAGAATTGTGAATGTGGTCCGAAGAACCCTCTGCCAGGCATTTAAATGTTATTTGCAGAGTATCTGTGTAGATGTAGATGTATGGAAGTGGAAGATGGACGTTAAACAGTTTCGACAACAGGAGAATAGAGGTTTTTGAAATGCAGTGGTAGGGAAGAATGATGAATATTAAATGGTTAGATCGAAAAACGAGCGAGGGGATACTGAACACAACTTGTGAAACAAGAAATTTGTGGAACAACTTGACCGCTACGCTATTTCGTTTTGTCTCTTCTAGCCGTGTACTAGGGTACGGCGCCACCGCGAATTCGATGTACCTCTCATAGTACTGTGTTCCTTCGAAGTCGGTTCTTCACCTCAGGCCTCTGACGCTCTTACCGACATGTCACTACTTATTAAAGGCTCTCTCCCCAGCGCATCTGTCCCCCCGTACCACTTTCCCACCTCCCGAACGTCCCTGACGTCCTGTCGCTACTTCATCCAACTACGAATCACAATTCTGAGGTACCCCGGACTGTAGTGGCGGTGTACACCTGTGCAGCGGCGCTTTGCTCGCGTGAAGCCAGTTCTGAACCTGCCAGTGGAGGAAACTCTCACCAGCGGGGTCTCCCCGACAAGGGGAGGAGAGGCGGCGGCCTAAACTTCCTGACCAGCAGCGTATGCGCCGACGTCCTGGGTTAAATCCGAAACCTTGGCACTGTCTCGAGTAGTGAAACCATGCAGCACTATTGACGGTGTTACGACCCTCAGGTGGATGTTAAACCCCGTGGTCCACCTGGCGCTATTCGAGAGGAACAGGCTGCGCAACGGCACAGGAATTCACCTTTTACCTGCTCTCATGGTCATCATGCAACATAAACACTAGATTGTACAACCACAGCCATCTGCCGTCAGCCCTCACACAACGCGAGGGCTAGGGTAATTGTCGATGGAGGAATAAGTCCCTTTACGAATAGGCTACGCAACAGCCACTTGGAGTTATCTAGAGAACAGTGCTATACGAATTTTTTTATATTACAATATAGTAAGTTTTAAAAAAGTATTGCACAAAGTTTCGTGCGCGCGCGTGTGTGTGTGTGTGTGTGTGTGTGTGTGTGTGTGTGTGTGTGTGTGTGTATGAGGAAGATCGCAATACTCGCGCCAGAAATTTTAAGAGGTGAAGGAAGAACAAAAATCAGGATTAAAGGATTCATTTCAGTTTTGTCCATTGTTAGCAATCTGAATCAACTGACGGACGGAGAAGCGACGTTCCTGGTTGGTGGTACACGCTACAGCACGCACGGGCAGTGTGGGCCGCTGTGTACTGCTGAGAGTGGAGAGTTGTCCTCTGACCGACTCACCCCGGTGTCGACGAGCGCCTGGACGTCCTCCTTGAAGCGGTGGAAGGAGTCGCAGGCGACGTCTGCGTTGCTGCCGTCGGCCACCCAGTCGGGGTGCTGGTGCGTCCACCGGTCCCAGATGTTCTCGCCCTTTCCTGGACACACGAGCACACGGACACGGTCAGCACCCAGGCACTGCGCCAGTTACAGGGAATGGTAGAGGTCAGAAGGCCACGACAGAAATTCGTACATCAAACTAACACTGGGGACAAAGTCTGATGGAGCCGACGAACCACCAAACTGGAGAGATTAAGAACAATATGTCAATACTCTTGTAGTCATTTATTTATATTTTTTGCCCTCTTTCATTTTTAAAAAGGGATTTCCAATTTCGTGTTGGACCAGTAGGACTTCCCCCGGATCCTAAGTTTCTTTCTCCATCATAAACCACCCTTCACATTGTCTGTTTGTTTAGAATGCTTCTAATTTGCTGTCTTTATCTCTGACTTTCCTCATTTTCTCTATTTTACTTTTCAAATCTTTTAGTGTGAATTGTAGTTTCCTGATACCTTGCTTGAATTCTGCAACTCATCTACTGTTGCACTTACTATCTCGTTACTTCGCTACTGTTCAATTCGTGATTGAGTTTTGGGCGTTCTGATTTGCTGTTCAAAGAATGAACTGTTTCTTACTGATGTGTTCATTTCCACTTCGATTTCCTTGCAGATTAGTCTACAAGCAGATATATACTGGGGTTCCTGCCACAATTATCACAAAATCATCAAATCTGTCAAGTTTCACTACATTTAACAAAAAATAGCACAAAATCATCAAAATATCACCAAAAAACAGGTTTTTACCAAAAAGTCAGATTTTAATGAAAAAAAAGTCAAATATCTACATTACAAACAACAACAGTCGTCTTTTTTGGCATTTGAACTATAAAGAGGCGAGACGCTTTATTCAGTCACAAACCCGCGACCGCGGACGCACAGGGGGGTGGCTAAGATTGACTCAGATTCGCGTTGACAACTGAAATCACCTTGACAGGAGCATGTGGGTGGCCAATATCACACTATGCTCCACAGATGGGGTTGTCTCCGGAATTCCACAGGCCGCTAAGGTGAGTAGGATAAAACTGTCCAGTAGGCAGGTTAATGGATGCTCGTTTCTCACAGCTGCTTTTCAAGTCCATTGCAAAATTAAACCTGTGAGTTAAAGGGCATTGCGCTCTCCTTTAACTATATGACCGAAAGAGTCAGCCTACAGGAATTGCGCAACGAACCCTGTCGTCCAGGGCCAGGTGCCACAAAGGGCGCAGATTCACCATGAGATGGGGAAACTGACTGGGGTCTATTATCTATTGTCTATTGAGGCCTAGGCACTATAGTGTGGGAGTGAGACAGAAGAGAACCTACGTCACAGGGAAACCCAATAAAAGGCCTTTGTGGCTAAGGAGACGTAGCAGTGTTAAATATGGCGGACCTAAGATCGGCCATAAAGGGAAACCTTTATGAAAACTATTTAATTCTGTTTTAGTGCAGAGAATCAAGCCAAGGTAATTTTAATCTGCTGTCCTCCATAAATGTTCATGGTGACCCCAATAAAACTTGAATATTGATCATATCTATAATAGCTTAGGATTTACCGTTGAAGTGGACCTAATAAGTTTTGTAACAGACCTGAATGCTAAAATCTGAATGCTTAGGTCGATCTTAACGATTGACATTTCATATAAAAGCGCGTCATTAAAAAGACTAATTTTCTGCCCACTATGTTTCTAATATATTCCATTGACTTTCTGAATATTCAATAATACGTTAACTTGTGGAAACATTTTTCAAATTTTTTTGCTTTACCCTTCATTCCTGTATTTAAATCTATATACTTTTTCAATCAATGAGATTGGTTAAATATTAAAACATAATGTTCTTTTGTTATCTTCATTCCAAGAGGCAATACTAAGATTTGTGTAGTGCATAAGATAATCATGTTTGTCATTCAAAATTGTTAACAATGTTTTTCTTTTGTCCCAGGCACAATTTTTTTCAGGAACTAATGGTAAATCTTTTGTTCATGATTTAATTTTTTGAATACTCTAAATTTGCTCAAAAAATGTACTGAAATTGAGAAGTATCAGAAATTTCACTTATTTTTTTTAGAATCAGAATAATCTTGATTATCCCATTAAAATTCATCACACAGAAAATAGTGACTCATAGTCCACTTTCATTTAAGTATGTAAAATAATTTGATTATTGATTAGAATCATTATTTTTCAAATATTTATTATATTCCTTGGCTATATTTTACAACACTGAGATATTTGGCCTGTAATTCCTTTTTTAGTCAATAGTATCATGTGATTATCATCCAATATCTGTAATTTAACTCCATTTATTTTTAACATCAAATCAAAAACTAAATCAGGGACTGTGAAATACCAAGATCGATGTAACTCATGACCTTCTATAAAAGGTTTTCTAAAATTTTCAGAAATATTCGATAGTAACAAAACATTAATTCTGAGATATAAATCATAATTTTTACCAAGATTTTTTGTACTAAAATTTGCTCAAACTAGTTCCACATGTATATTATCTTGATAAACAGCATCGCATTCATTTAATTTGCAACAGAAAATATGTTTTGAGAAAAGGCCTGTTTCTTCAAATTTTTTCCAACTCTCTGTATAATCATAATGATAAATCACATTTAACTACAAAATTTACTACATTTTCTGGAAAAAAAGTTTAATGTTGTCATTTGATCACATCTTAAATTCGATAAACGTTTGTTTAGACTTGATGGTTAATTTTAAATGTATATCTCGTCAGATTTTCTATTTTTTCCAAGGCTAATATATCTAATTATCTGGTATCAAATCTATTTCTTTTTTTCTCAAAATCAAGTTCTTTTATAAACAACTGAGCATCATGTTCTAATAAATCACATAAATAAATTGTTACAAAGCTTGGATGATTTAGTTGTAGATTACCAGTATTACATAATGGACTTATATATTTTCCAATTAAATGAGCATGATGACAAACTTATTTGTTTTTATAAACAATGACACCTAGACAATGAATATGTATTTGAATTATTAGGCTTTGATTGCTCTTCAGATGTTAATGGTCTGATATCTTCAATTCCAGAAATGTATTATCTTCATTCCTCATATATTCTATAAATTTTTATTATTAGAACAATGTGAACAGCTATAAACAACTGGGTATCTCTAGTGTCCATTGATATATTTAACATAATAACAAAAAGCCACTTGGTTCATGTTTATGGTATTTCAAATAGATATGGAAGAAGGGCTTCTAGCTACTTTAAAAAATTAATGAATAGTAAGGAAATTAATACATTTTCTAAAGTTATTAAATAAAATATTAAAAATGTATTTAATACAAAAATGTTTATATCAAAAAATATCAGCTACTTCAAAATTTTAACAAAACTACAAAAAATTTTGTTAAAATACTTCGTTTCTTTAATAGAAAAGATTCTAAATGATCGATTTGCTCATTCAACGAAATATACTTAAAATTGTAAAGAATTATAGTGTAATTAACACACACTTACAGCCAGATAGAAATCATATTAATGAAACAGGTTTATATTCTAAACTGTCACAAAAACAGATACTATTAAAATACAGTCAACATATTTACTAACAAATTCCAAAATTTATTCCTTATTTTTATTAATAAACTATTTTATATATAAAAATAATAGATTTAACTAAAAATACATAAAAATAAAATTGTAATTAAATGTTTTCTATATCAATGGAAGTTGATAACAAAAATGCTGTTGCTAATACATATTCTCGAACAGAATTATTAGAAAGTAAAATTAAATCCACAATGAGAGATTTGGGTTAAAGTTACTTACAGAAAATATATTTAACCACATTTTAATGACAAATATTGGAGAGATAAATTATACAAAAGATGAACAAAAAGTAAGCAAATCTGAATGAATAACAGAACCTTCTTGTGATAATATGACGATTGTTAAAATTACAAAATCTGCAGATTTAGAAGGACAATTATTGGAACAAACGATGTTTGTGGATCACTTAACAGTTATTTAAGAAGCCAATTTCCAACATTTCATTAGCAAATCAATTTATTTAGCTTAATTACCACAAGTTTTTAATAGAAAAAACTAGTGGAGTTGTAGAAATAAAACATAAAACCAGCAAAATAATATATAATAAATAATAAAAATTTAAAACTAATGCCATATAAACAAGATTTTGCACATGAAAATTATTAGTATTATTAGAAGCATTACCAGAAATTTTAAACAGCTACTGAACATTATTGTTTGCTTCCTTTAGACATAACACAAGATTTTCAGTAATTTTAATGAGATGTAAATGACTAATTATTTCTTAAACAACAATTTTTGTAAAGAAGATGAAACAGAACAAGGTTGTATTATTATTGTAGATAATGATAAAACTGTTAGTAAATGTTGTTTACCAAGGTTTAATCATAATTCTGGAATAAAAATATCTAACAAATTTGTCAAATAACAAGCACTGCAATAAATATAAATTTAGGTAATCACTAAAAAAACCTAGCAAAATGTCTTGATAAAGGATTAAGAGGAACATTTAGTTCTGATTTAGTAAAAAAAATGGAATTACAAGACTAGAAGTAACTATTTGAATACTAATACAAACTTTAAAAATAGTGTAGAATTTGATCCTACAGATTGTTGGATAAGTTTACTAAAATATAAAAAATACTTTAAAAATTTGAAAAAATTATAACTTCTTTTTATACAGGAATTATGATTAATCTATGTTAAATAATATTTAACAACAGTTTTACTGTTATTTACAATAATTATGCATCCTCCTTCTATATGATGTTCCTTACAAAAATTAAAGTTGTTTAAGAAATTGTCATTCCTGATTTACTTTTATTCATCTTTTGTACAATTTATATCTCCAATATTTGTCATTAAATTGTTATCAAACACATTTTCTGTAAATAACCATAATCCAAATTATCCTCTGTAGGTTTGGTTTTATTTGCTATTAATTCTTTTAAGGAATATGTATTAGCAGCACAAATTTTATTCTCAGCTTCCTCTTACACAGATAAATTTTTAATTACATCTTATTTTTAAGCATCAGGAATTAATTTTAATAGTTTTGGTTTTTTAATGTTTAGATTATAAACCTGTCTCATTAATAAAGTTTGTATTTTGATGTAGTGTAACAGTTAATTACAGTTTAATTGTTTGTGATGTTCAACAGCCTATTGGGTGTGTGAATCACTCAGGCATAAAGTTTTCCATTTAAGGAATTAAGTATTTTAACAAAATTTTCGTAATTATAAGGTAGCTGAAATTTTTCAATTTATTTTGGTATTTCGTTTAATACCTCTAGAAAAATTCAATAATTTTCTTAAAATTAATTGAAATTTTAGAATTTTTAATGTAACTGAAAAGCATCATAGCAACCATCCTTTGTTACCTACTTGAGGAGATGATTGGAAAATTTGAAATATTTATACTTTCTTAATTTTTGTTTGAAATTTACGATTTTTCCTTGAAATCTTGGGAACATATTTGAAAACCATTTGGGGAATGAAACAAATGTAAAAATACTCAAAAAATAGTTAAATATTTGGACAATATTGAAAATGTTTGAAAAAGGGCAGCAATGTTCCATAGAGCAGTTAAAATGCTTACAAAACAGATTGTTATTCGTTCATATCAATTTGATGTTTTTGTTATTAAAATCTGACATTTTGGAACAAATATGTTTTTTGGTAACATTTCGCTGATTTTTTGACTATTTTTGTGAAATTCGGCCAATTTATTCATTTTGTGAAAATTGGGATGGTACTTTATATGTACACTCCTGGAAATTGAAATAAGAACACCGTGAATTCATTGTCCCAGGAAGGGGAAACTTTATTGACACATTCCTGGGGTCAGATACGTCACATGATCACACTGACAGAACCACAGGCACATAGACACAGGCAACAGAGCATGCACAATGTCGGCACTAGTACAGTGTATATCCACCTTTCGCAGCAATGCAGGCTGCTATTCTCCCATGGAGACGATCGTAGAGATGCTGGATGTAGTCCTGTGGAACGGCTTGCCATGCCATTTCCACCTGGCGCCTCAGTTGGACCAGCGTTCGTGCTGGACGTGCAGACCGCGTGAGACGACGCTTCATCCAGTCCCAAACATGCTCAATGGGGGACAGATCCGGAGATCTTGCTGGCCAGGGTAGTTGACTTACACCTTCTAGAGCACGTTGGGTGGCACGGGATACATGCGGACGTGCATTGTCCTGTTGGAACAACAAGTTCCCTTGCCGGTCTAGGAATGGTAGAACGATGGGTTCGATGACGGTTTGGATGTACCGTGCACTATTCAGTGTCCCCTCGACGATCACCAGTGGTGTACGGCCAGTGTAGGAGATCGCTCCCCACTCCATGGTGCCGGGTGTTGGCCCTGTGTGCCTCGGTCGTATGCAGTCCTGATTGTGGCGCTCACCTGCACGGCGCCAAACACGCATACGACCATCATTGGCACCAAGGCAGAAGCGACTCTCATCGCTGAAGACGACACGTCCCCATTCGTCCCTCCATTCACGCCTGTCGCGACACCACTGGAGGCGGTCTGCACGATGTTGGGGCGTGAGCGGAAGACGGCCTAACGGTGTGCGGGACCGTAGCCCAGCTTCATGGAGACGGTTGCGAATGGTCCTCGCCGATACCCCAGGAGCAACAGTGTCCCTAATTTGCTGGGAAGTGGCGGTGCGGTCCCCTACGGCACTGCGTAGGATCCTACGGTCTTGGCGTGCATCCGTGCGTCGCTGCGGGCCGGTCCCAGGTCGACGGGCACGTGCACCTTCCGCCGACCACTGGCGACAACATCGATGTACTGTGGAGACCTCACGCCCCACGTGTTGAGCAATTCGGCGGTACGTCCACCCGGCCTCCCGCATGCCCACTATACGCCCTCGCTCAAAGTCCGTCAACTGCACATACGGTTCACGTCCACGCTGTCGCGGCATACTACCAGTGTTAAAGACTGCGATGGAGCTCCGTATGCCACGGCAAACTGGCTGACACTGACGGCGGCGGTGCACAAATGCTGCGCAGCTAGCGCCATTCGACGGCCAACACCGCGGTTCCTGGTGTGTCCTCTGTGCCGTGCGTGTGATCATTGCTTGTACAGCCCTCTCGCAGTGTCCGGAGCAAGTATGGTGGGTCTGACACACCGGTGTTAATGTGTTCTTTTTTCCATTTCCAGGAGTGTATATATACTGAGGAGGATTCAACTTTTGCCCATATTGTATTCTGAAATACTGCATATGGTGTCACAAACCATTTGACATTTACGCATTATTTCAGTCAATGGCATTTTTATATTTGTAGCTGTGTCAAACTGGCAAAGGCTAAACAAAATCTTAATGAAGCCAGTATAGACTCCTAAGTTGGATTGTACTGAATGTTTTCCTTTACAGGATATGATGTTTCTTTCGCTTTCAGGAATTTTTGAATTATGGTTCTTATGTACAGTCTGAGTTTAACTGAAGTTCTCCATTCCAAAAATAGTAAAAAATTTATAGCATAACACATTACAATAACCCTTGTTTCATGTCGAAGTAGTCCCTATATATATCAATGTTTAAAAAGATGAACATGTATCTTTAAACCATCTTGTGTGACAGGTAAATAAGCATTTCAAATTGTGCTGAAACATGTGCATATTTCATTAAGGAGTAAGAGTTTTGTAATCCCCAATCTGCATGGAGTGTTGCCTTCCTTCAAATGTGGAAAAATACCTCATTAGCAGATAATGCATTGAAACAGATTTGAACATCAATTTGATGTGTTCCCTGTGCCCTACCGACGATGTTTAATGTTATGGATAAAATATTTTCATGTTCTTTTTCTTTCCATTACGTCTTTACTTGCAATGTGCCTCCTTATATGTGAGTAATAATATTCTGCTGGAATTAGCCTTACCCAAAGATATTCATTTCCAAACCGCTGTCAACAGGTACTTAACACCAACTGCTGGATACAGGCCTGTTCTAGACTTCTCCATACATTACGGCCTTCAGAGGTCCACATCCATGTTTGTCCTGCTTCTTGTTTCTTTGTTGTGAATGCGTCTTCCATTAGGCCACACTCTATGGGAATTCAGTAAGGAACCTACTTCACCCACCTTCCTTCATCTCACCTCACTGTATCCTCTGCCATTCTCAACATGAATTTTATACTGAACATTATCATATCCTCGAATACTGTCTTGTTTTGTCACCACTGCGCCTTCTCATTATGCCCAGCATAAATCACTCCATTGCTCATTGGACAACAATCAGTTACTGAACTGTCTTGCTCATACAATTTCCATGGGTCACTTTTGTGACTGAGTACTGGCAATGTGGTTGCCGTCTTGCCCTTTGAAGTGCATTGGCAATTCATATTCAAAACAACCCTCAGTTTTCCATGTAACTTCACACCATTTTTACCCTTCCATTTATATCTTTAAGTATCCACCTGCTTCTTGTTTTCATTTCACCTTAATGTATAAATTCAGGAACGATTTCAATAGCTTCATCATTAATATTTTTATTTTCCTATCAGCATACTATTACTGTGATCTTAGTTTAACTAATCTTCAGGCCTACTGTATACATGCTCTGTTTAGTAACTATCTATACTTGAAGTTCTTCGAGATAACATTATTATTTGCAAACCATATATGATCCGTTTATGTGAATTTCTCATTCATGCCAGTTCAATGATCTGAAGGCCTCTTCCTAGGCTGTTTGAAATAGGCCGTTTATAAAGATATGACTTACAACCAGACACCCTTTTGGAGTTTTAAGACAATCCATTCTACGATTAAATAGTTTTCGTGACACTGCAGGCTCGTTATCAGATGATGGCATTATTCTCTATTCTCTGCACCAAGTGCAGCTATATGCGTTTCTGTAACAAACATTACCATCTGATGATGAGGATATAGTGGGTCGACAACTAGCTGATGGTATAATAAATCATATGAAATTCATAAAGCGACTGGTTGCACATCATACCCACATAAATCGCCAATTTAAAGAACATTTGAAGTTCGTCATCCATAATGGATGTGACATATGAAATAGTTTTGGTTAAGTGGAGACACATTTCTAATTCCTTTCACATTTGCTAACTTTTCACCTTCTTGATGAAATTGAATGGAAACTATAGCCAAGATTACGGAATTTCTTTCCTACTCAGTTGCGTAAACTTAGAATTTTCTACATTTAGAGCAACATGACATTTGCAAAATTATTGTAAATAACAGTAAAACTGTTGTTAAAGATTATTTAACATGGATTAATCATAATTCTAGTATAAAAAGAAGTCATAATTTTTTTTCAAGTTTTTAAAATATTTTTTATATTTTAGTAAACTTTCGCAACGAGCTGTAGGATCAAATTCTATACTATTTCTAAAGTTTGTATTAGTATTCAAATAGTTACTTGTAGCCTTGTAATTCCATTGCTTTTTACTAAATCAGAACTAAATGTTCCTTTTAATCCTTTATCTAGACAGGAAGTCTGTCCAAATCATCCTCTGTCCTTCTACAGTCATTCAACGAAGATGCTTCCCTGTGCATTACATGATATCAGAAGACTAGCAAATTGCTGCTTAACCTATCCTTCAGATAATTTTTGTCTATCGAGGACTAGTCTGGCCCTGTCACAGTTCCCTAGGGGTACGCCTAGCGATAGACATGTCTCTGGTGAACACTCGCCGTCGAGGACAACGTACTGTGTTGTATTATTAAGAAGGCTTCAAGTGACTCGCATATCTGGGATCCTAATTCGGACGCTAGGACCTACTTTGGCAGTCTGCAGAGGATCACCGTGTCAAACGCTTTCTAGAAATCTAGGAATATGGAATCTACCTGTTGCCATTTATCTATCGTTAGCAGGATATCGTGTGAGAAAGGGCAAGCAACCTTCACGTCCCCCATCCTCAGTCCTTTGGAGCCACCTAAAACAGTTACTAATGCAGAGGCACTTCGTCAGCCTCTCATAAGGGCTGCGAGACGAACTGGGGGTATCTGAAAATGCGCTGGGGTGCAACGCCCGTGGAATGTGTGGATAAACTGTGTAATTAAAACTATGTGGACACCCGTACGTAGTGCGGAACTGACCACTAGATGTCACGAGTGGCTGACACGCCATAGAGGAGGAGGCGGGTGAGGACTGCGCTGTCAGCAGGGGAGCAGAAACAGCAGGGAATTCCGGCAGGGATCTCTTGACTTGTCGGTGGATATCACCTGAGTAACAGAACGATCAGCAACATTTCACCCCTTCTAAAGCTGCACAAGTCGACTGTTAGGGATGTCACTGTGAGGCAACAACCACTGGTAAACCATGATTTGGCAGACCGTAAGTACTCATGGACAGGGACAGTCGACCATTGCAGAGAGCCGTCGCAAAAAAAATAAATAAATAAATAAATAAATAAATCGCATGAAATCAGCAGAAGGAATGGCTCGAATGTTCCAAGGTGCTACCAGGAGTTTAGGTAGCGCAGAGACTGCTTGTAGGGAGTTAAAGACAATGGGGTGCAGTGGTGGAGAGGCTCCTCATGAGCCACACATGTCCTTAGCCAGTGCTAAGCAAAGCTTGAGGTGGTGTGGACAACGACGCCAGCGGACAGTGGATGACTGGAAACGAGTGATTTGGAGTTTTGAGCCACTCTGTACCCTGTGACGGTACATTGGTAGTGTTCGTGTGTGGTGGATCCTGTAGAGCATTACCTGGCATCTCGTGTAGTGCCAGCAGCGAAGTCCTGAGCCGGTGGTGTGAAGGTTGTAAGTAGGCTGTTTAGGTTTTTTTATTGGTAACGCCACCTCTGTATGAAAATCACTGACTGTGCTGTGGGCAGTCTGCGTCTGCTTTGCATTGTTGTAATACTCGCCATTGTAGTGTTGGGCAGCGGCAGCTGGATGTGAACAGCGCGTAGCGTTGCGCAGTTGGAGGTGAGCCGCCAGCAGTGGTGGATGTGGGGAGAGAGATGGCGGAGTTTTGAAATTTGTCATGAACTGCTATATTTATATATGATGATATCAACGTAAATACATTGTTTGTTCTCTATTAATATCTTTCATTTGCTAACTATCCCTATCAGTAGTTAGTGCCTTCCATAGTTTGAATCTTTTATTTAGCTGGCAGTAGTGGCGCTCGCTGTATTGCAGTAGCTTGAGCAGCGAAGATTTTTGTGAGGTAAGTGATTTGTGAAAGGTATAGTTTAATGTTAGTCAGGGCCATTCTTTTGTAGGGAATTTTGAAAGTCAGATTGCGTTGCGCTAACAAAATATTGTGTGTCAGTTTAAGGACAGTCATGTATAAATTGTTCAAAGGGGACGTTTCATATGTCGACCCTTAGCCTAGGATACCTTACTGGAATCTTCTGATTTTTTTCTTGTAGTTTGTGTAATTAGTGTAGATTTTGTTTATTGCTAGCGCGTAATTATAGAGAGAATCTCCTTTGTAGTTGTAGCCTTTCATTGTTGTACAGTAAAACAGTTGTGGCATGCATATAGATTTGCACCAAGTATTTCGTAGCTACGCTTGCAATTAACTAGATATTATTTTCAGTGCTATGTTAATGTGTTCTCCTATTCTTGCACTTCAAATTGTGCTTTTCTGTGTTATCGTGTGAAATATTGTGACAATTATGGCGTGTGAAAAACGTAACACTAGGCTCCAAACTAAACTGAGAAATAATAGTGACGACGAGCGTAGCTTATCAGCGCCGCAGAGTAATGAATTTACTAATGTTCAAAGTAGTAATTTGGTAACTGTGCACAGGGAAATGGAGCGGGCGTCAAACAATGGCGTGGACAGTGAAACAATTAGTGAAGAGGGAAGCATTATCGATCGATCGGTCGGCAATAGCTCGCCTCAGGAAGCCGAAATGACAGGACACGATCTCGCAAATACTGTAGATTCAGGTTTTGGATCCTCACCGTTTTCTCAAATAAGTCAAGACACATTTTCTGCTTGTCAAAATGTGAATGTTTCCGGTGTAAATTCACTGCCGAAAAGCACTGAGGAACATGTTTCAGACACCAATGCATTGTTATTACAATTAATACAACAAATGGGACAAACACAGCAAAAGCTTCAAAAGTTAGACACAATGGAACAAAATCAGAGACAAACACAGCAAAAGCTTCAAAAGTTATTCTGATCTTTTATGTATTTACTTATGTCATAATTCCTGTAACACTGATGTATGTGTTTATTTCTATTCTTTTGTAAAGCCCCTATTACTACAAACGTTATCTGTATTATTATGTTTTTAATGATGTGTTTTGTACCTTTGTTATTGTATTCTTATGTTATAAAATTGTAATTGTCACCAGTTCATGATATTATTAACTTGTTAGTTACATTTCACTGCACACGTTTCTGTTGGTCATAGTATATGGACAATATGTGAGAAGTAGGGACTGTTATGCACGTGTGTTACTAATTCAGCAAGGGACTGGATAACAGCATTGCTGGTTCTAAGGACAATTCCAAAAGCTTTGTGAGTGCACAAGTGGTGGTTTATGGACTTGCTATATTCTCCGCAAGACTCTTCGATGGTGAATGTGCACCTGCACAATCTCAACAGATGGCTGCTGGCCATCTCTACAAGGACTACAGTGGGTCTGCACCTCTGGTGTCCCACCAATACCGTAATCTCTACCAGGACTACAGTGGGTCTGCTCTGTGATGACCTACCTACCAATATTCTTCCAAACTTCGAATGACTCTGCTGTGGGTTTGCTCTGTTGTGACCCAACGTTTGTCTGCATGTCGAGAGTCAGCACTGTCTTTCCGTTGGAAGGACAACACTACTTCTTCAAGACTGCATGGAAATCCACTACTTCCGTGTGCATTTTCTTCTACTGCTCAGACTTTGAGAAAAACGCTATTTTACCGTAATGAATGATCAGGACTGTCTTTATGGACTGTGACAAAATTTTAGCTTTTGACCAACATTGTATCAATAAGTGTGTGCATTTGATTTCTTTGTTATTGTAATTATGAAAAATTTTTTTCAAATCTGTATTGGCCACTGCCCAATCCAATTTGTAAAAATTTTTTGTGGGGAGCATGGGGGCTATGTAAGTAGGCTGTTTAGGTTTTTTTATTGGTAACGCCACCTCTGTATGAAAATCACTGGCTGTGCTGTGGGCAGTCTGTGTCTGCTTTGCATTGTTGTAATACTCGCCATTGTAGTGTTGGGCAGCGGCAGCTGGATGTGAACAGCGCGTAGCGTTGCGCAGTTGGAGGTGAGCCGCCAGCAGTGGTGGATGTGGGGAGAGAGATGGCGGAGTTTTGAAATTTGTCATGAACTGCTATATTTATATATGATGATATCAACGTAAATACATTGTTTGTTCTCTATTAATATCTTTCATTTGCTAACTATCCCTATCAGTAGTTAGTGCCTTCCATAGTTTGAATCTTTTATTTAGCTGGCAGTAGTGGCGCTCGCTGTATTGCAGTAGCTTGAGCAGCGAAGATTTTTGTGAGGTAAGTGACTTGTGAAAGGTATAGTTTAATGTTAGTCAGGGCCATTCTTTTGTAGGGAATTTTGAAAGTCAGATTGCGTTGCGCTAACAAAATATTGTGTGTCAGTTTAAGGACAGTCATGTATAAATTGTTCAAAGGGGACGTTTCAAGGTATGTCAGCTTTTAGCGGTCAGGGCATGGTCGCCTTATTGTGCTTAAAGAAAGGGTACACGTGGAAGGATCTGGGCACGCTTTACATCATTGTGTACTGTGTGCAGTGGGGGAAGTCTAGAGACAATGAGTGTTTGTATCAGTATGACAGTGCACCCCGTCATAAAGCAGCGTCTGTGAGGCAACAGGTTGTGGACAATTACATTCTTGAAGTGGACTGGCTCGCCAAGAGTCACGCCTGAACCGAAACGTACACCTTTCGGATAAGTCAGAACGTCGATTTCGCACCAGACCCCAGCGTCCAAAATAACCACCTTCTCTGGTTTCGGCTCTTGGGTGTGACCTAACATTCCAAAGATGTTCGGGTTCACATGCGGTTCCTCTTCCTCGAAATGTCTTGGTTCAGACTCGTGTAGGGGTTAAACTGCACGTGTCGCATTACACGCCCTAAATTAGACACTTGGGCCCTTTTGGTTAAATTGTCTGGCAGGTGGCAAGTTTGGGAAATTGTATGAAACATACAACGTTAATGTAACATATAACAACAGTAATAATAATATCGGGAGCGAAATTAACGACCCATAAATGATGTAGGCCACACAGTAGCGATTGGTTAGAATAATGTTTATTCTGAAAGGAAACTAATAGCGAAAGTGGTCGTATTTAGAATTGTTATTACACTCGAGCGCTTATCCATTTGACAAACTTCGATCATTCACAATCTCATCGCGAATTACAAGCCCAATACTCCACCTCGGTAACCACACGAAAAGTTAGAGTTCACACCAGGCGCGCGGCTGCTCACCGCTCAGAGACTAAGTCCCGTGATACCACACAACGCGACATTTTCTAAGCCGTTTCACTTCCTAGCCACCTAATGGCCGACCGTCCGCTTTCGCGTCTCCACCAGCACTGTCCTCTGCCCGTCCCCGGCCGCGTTTCCTGCACGCCGAACATCCTCGCTCAACTGACTAGCGCAGTTCCCTTCCCTGAAGCCGTCCATCTGATGGGCTACAGCTTATTCCACATTATTTTGCATTTTAAGATATTTAAATAATGAAAGCTTGACCAAAATTTCCTTCTTAACTTTGAATGTCATGACCAGTAGCCTTACACGAATGTGCTTTCTGATAAATAAATAAATAAAGAACAAAAGTAACTATTATGTACTAAGCTTTACAACAAATATTCTATTACCTAACGATTCAATAAGGTGTAATGGTGTCATCGTTCAATGTGTTTTGTGTGGAGGAAATGATGATCTGATGCTTAACCGTAAATACTGATAATTTAAATCTATAGCTTTTAAACAAAGTTACAGAGTTGATATTTACGACGTTTGTCATTTTAATGATGCGCTTTTACATGAAATGTCGATCGTTAAGATCGACCAAAGCGTTCAGGTTACAGTATTCAGGTCTTTGTTACAAAACTTGTTAATTTAACTTTAACAGTAAATCCCAAACTATTATAGATACGATCAATATTCAAGTTTTATTGGGGTCACCATCAAAATTTATGAAAGATGGTAGATTAAAATTACTGTGGCTCCATTCTCTGAATTACTACAGAATTAAATAGTTTTCATAAATGTTTCCCTTTATGGCGGATCTTAGGTCCGCCATATTTAACGCTGCTACGTCTCCCTGGCCACAAACAGCTTCTACGGTGTTTCCCTATGACTCGCACACTACAGCACTTAGGCCTCATTCAGCACAATAGACCCTTGTGAATTCTCCATCTCGTGGCGAATCTGCGCTCTTTGTGGCACATGGACCTGGACGACAGAGTCCGTTTCACAATTCCTGAAGGCTGAGTCTTTCGGCCGTATATTTAAATGATAGCGAAGTGCTCGTTAACTCAGATGGGGGATAGTAGGCTGCCAATCGTGCACAGGCATTCATTCAGACACCTCAGTGGAAGTGTCCACAGCACAGTTGACGCCATTATAAAAGCCAAGAGTGGACACACCCCATATTAAGTCCAGCCATAGGTGTATGGATACTTGTGATCGTACAGTGTGTATAGAGCTAAGTAGAGGATGATTCTTATTGAGAATGAAACTTTCACTGTGCACCTGTTCTGAAACTTCCAGACCAGAACTGGGACCTGAAATCTCGCGTTTGGTTGGCAGTTATGTTAGTGGCTGAGCTATGGGGGCACGACTGTGGTCACAGCTTGGATTCTGCTAACACAACTCTCGTTCCCAGAATGAACCACCCTGATACGTATGTACCACTTTAGAAATAATCGCCCAGGCTGTGGTTAAGCCATTGCTGTGTAGTATCCTGTCTGCTAGTCCTGTATAGCATGCAGGAGAGCTTCTACGTAATTTGGAAGTTAGATTATGAGGTACTGGCTGACGTAAGGCTGTGAGGGCGGGTGGTCAGTCACGCCTGGATGGCTCAGCTGGTCACAGTCCATGAAAGGGAAGCTTCCGGATTCGAGCCGCCACCGAGCAAACACTTTTAACCTGTCACAATATTTCGACATTTTGAATACTTGTTACGAGATACTCATCGCCCAACTGTGTAAAATGTCCTTTGACCTGTACTCAAAAACTAACTATTGTTGTACACGTGTTAATTTTGACCTCTGCTGCGCTTCTGCGGGTAGCTGTGACAGAGCCTGTTGAGAAGAAGGAACATGAGGGGAGCTGCAAGTGAGCACGACCTACCGCTGAGGTTCCAGGCGCCCTCTATCTGGAAGGCGGCGGTGGCCGCGCCGAACATGAAGCCCGGCGGGAAGTCCCGGCTGGGCAGGCCGCCCTGGGGGGAGCCCCGGGAGAGGCCGAAGAGGGCGAGGAGCGCCGCGGCCAGCGCCAGCGCCGCGGTGGCGGCCATCGCACGAACTACTCAGTGCTGCTGCAGGCAGGCGGGCGGGAAGAAAGGGAGAGAGTCGGCGTTACTCGAGGCTCACCCACCACCAAGAGAGGTAGGGAACGCGTCACGTCAGTCGCCGACGGCGAACCAAACCTGAAAATGAAATTTACCTCTAGTTTAGGGAACATAAGAGTTTATTCATGGTGTATATATAATAATTGCTACAAATGACAAGAATGAAATAATACAATAAAAATATCATTCGATATTCAGACCATGTCAGTTCAGTACTGTTGCTTCTAATACACTACTAGCCATTAAAGTTGCCACACTACGAAGGAAGAAGATGCTGTGATATGCAAACGATTAGCTTTTCAGAGCATCCACACAAGGTTGGAACCGGTGGCGACACCTACAATGTGCTGACATGAGGAAAGTTTCCGACCGCTTTCTCATATACAAACACCAGTTGACCGGCGTTGCCTGGTGAAACGTTGTTGTGATGCCTCGTGTAAGGAGGAGAAATGCGCACCATCACGTTTCCGATTTTGATAAAGGTCGGATTGTAGCCTATCGCGAGTGCGGTTTATCGTATCGTGACATTGCTGCTCGCGTTGGTCGAGATCCAATGACTGTTAGCAGAATATGGAATCGGTGGGTTCAGGAGTGTAATATGGAACGCCGTGCTCGATCCCAACGGCCTCGTATCACTAGCAGTCGACATGACAGGCATCTTATCCGCATGGCTGTATCGGATCGTGCAGCCACGTCTCAATCCCTGAGTCAACAGATGGGGACGTTTGCAAGACAACAACCATCTGCACGAACAGTTCGACGACGTTTGCAGCAGCATGGACTATCAGCTCAGAGACCGTGGCTGCGGTTACCCTTGACGCTGCATCAGAGACAGCAGCGCCTGCGATGGTGTACTAGACGACGAACCTGGGTGCACGAATGGCAAAACTTCATTTTTTCGGATGAATCCAGGTTCTGTTTACAGCATCGTGATGGTAGCATTCGTGTTTGGCGACATCACGGTGAACGCACATTGAAAGCGTGTATTCGTCATTGCCATACTGGCGTATCACCCGGCGTGATGGTACGGGGTGCCACTGGTTACGCGTATCGGTCACCTCTTGTTCGCATTGACGGCAGTTTGAACAGTGGACGTTACGTTTCAGATGTGTTACGACCCGTGGCTGTACCCTTCATTCGATCCCTGCGAAACCCTACATTTCGGCAGGATAATGCACGACCGCATGTTGGAGGTCCTGTACGGGTCTTTCTGGATACAGAAAATGTTCGACTGCTGTCCTGGCCAGTACATTCTCCATACCTCTCACCAACTGAAAAGGTCTGGCCAATGGTGGCCGAGCAACTGGCTCGTCACAATACGCCAGTCACTACTCTTGATGAACTGTGGTATCGTGTTGAAGCTGCATGGGCAGCTGTACCTGTACACGCCATTCAAGCTCTGTTGGACTCAATGCCCAGGCGTATCAAGGCCGTTATTACAGCCACATGTGGTTGTTCTAGGTACTGATTTCTCAGGGTCTATGCACCCAAATTGCGTTAAACTGTAATTACATGTCAGCTCTAGTATAACATATTTGTCCAGTGAATACCCGTTTATGATCTGCGTTTCTTCTTGGTGTAGCAATTTTAATGGCCAGACAAGAATCAATAATACAATAAAAATATTATACGATATTCAGACCATGTCAGTTCAGTATGTTGTTTCTAATAGCAATGTAGGTGCCAGCAATTTTACTTTGTCTTTATGTTTTGTTCTAAACTGATTTTTATGCATCTTTTCTAAAGAACTGTGAGGACTATAACCACATCAGGGAAAGAACGAGGCGTGTTTTTTTTTCAATAGGTACCGTTTTGAAATTAAAAAAGACGTGCTAAGATATCTCAATAATTTTATTTTTGTATGAAAGCCTGTACCTTAATCAACGCGCTGACGCCATTACAGTCTGATTCATCCTTGTTTACGTTGTGTACTGAGTGTTTAAGATGCCTCCGATAATCGTGAGTCCCGCCGACTGTGAAGTACACGCTGTTATAGGATTTCTTACAGCTAAAGGCCTAAAAGCGATCGATATTCATCGTGAGATTTGTGCAGTTTACGGAGAAAACCTTATGAATGGTAAGAAAGTGGGTGAGAGCATTTAAAGATGGCCGCACAAATGTGCATGATGAACAACGGAGTGGGCGTCCCTTGGTCGTTAGTGAAAGTTTGGTGCAGGAAGTGGACAAGAAGGTGAGAGAAAACAGAAGCGTTACGATTTCCTCTTTTTCCTAATGTGTCTCGTAGTGTTTTGTGTGGCACTGTGACCGAGCAAAAGAATTACCGAAAATTGTGCGCACGTTGGGTACTGAAAATGTTGACAGACGTGCACAAAACCAAACGTTTAGAAAGTGCATTGACTTTCCTTGAGCGGTACCACAACGACGGTGATGATTTCTTAAGCCAAATTGTTACGGGCGATGAGACATGGGTGGCCTACGTCACACCAGAATCAAAGTAACGGTCCATGGAAGTTGAGCAAGGGCATCGTTTTGCTACAAGACAATGCCCGTCCGCATGTGGCGAATCAGGCCAAAGATCTCATCACATCTTTTCGATGGGAAACTCTAGATCATCCTCCGTACAGCCCCGATCTTGCGCCCAGTGACTACCATCTGTTCCTGCACTTGAAGAAACACCTGGGCGGTCAGCGTCTTCAAGACGATGACGAAGTCAAAACAGTGGTGATGCAGTGGTTAACAAGTCAGGCGGCAGACTTCTATGAGGAGGGTATTCATAAACTGGTACAACGTTATGACAAGTGCCTCAATATTGACGGAAATTATGTAGAAAAGTAGATTAAGGTACAGGCTTTCACGTAAAAATAAAATTATTGAGATATCTTAGCATGTCTTTTTTTAATTTCAAAACGGTACTTACTTAAAAAACACGCCTCGTATAATACTGAATCCTATATTCTCTTGTAGCACCTGCTGTTGTTTTCTTCATTATTTATAAATAATAGAAATATCTGAGTATATATGGTAATTTCTATACCAAACTGTAAAAAAACATGTTTCTTTTCACTCAACTTAAAAATTTTGTGAGTTCACGTTTTTTGAATTTTATCAGGGCATGTTTCATATTATACCAGCGAGTTTTCACCTGAGGGTTCACAATTATTAATTAATTTCCTATACAAAACACATCTAGCATGTACAATTATTTAAATAAATCTGTATACAGCTGGTACAAAATAATACACGTATTTCTGAGCTGGAGCTAGCAAGGAAACAGCACGACAAACAGATTCTTGTATCCAGAAAGAGATTTTCACTCTGCAGCGGAGTGTGCGCTGACATGAAACTTCCTGGCAGATTAAAACTGTGTTCCCGACTTCGAGTCTCGGTCGGGCACACAGTTTTAATCTGCCAGGAAGTTTCAGATTCATGTATTTCTTTTTTATTTACGTAGGGCGTGAAGGCCAGAACTCAAATATTACATGCAGCGTTCCTCTTTCATAACACTCTCTACTCTCAAATAGTGATTTTCGTGGGAGTTCGGACAACGTTTCTACATTCATTATGAGACAAACGTCGGGAGCAGTTGCCCTGTGTCTCACAAATGTATGTATCGGAGATGTCTGACCGTTCAGGCACCATACTACTCTCCCAAAGGAGTACCATGCAACTCTCAAAAAGTCTCAACAAAATTCACTTTCAAATTTTTCCAACTGTCTTTCACACCCTAAAACAAGATCGTCGTTTCGAAGGCGCAGCATCGCGCTGAGGTAGATCGTTTGCAAGCCAAGTGGATGCCATGGATTCAATATCTGGATAACATAAACTTTTAAACAAAAGTCCAAGTTCTAGGAGCATTCCCGCGAAGCGTAAAATACATCAAGATGGGAAAAAATTAATTTCTGATATTTTTTTAAATTTAAACATTTTTCATTAACTCTTTCTTACAAGATACTTAATTAGAAATTTACAGGGTGTTTCAAAAATGACCGGTATATTTGAAACGGCAATAAAAACTAAACGAGCAGCGATAGAAATACACCGTTTGTTGCAATATGCTTGGGACAACAGTACATTTTCAGGCAGACAAACTTTCGAAATTACAGTAGTTACAATTGTCAACAACAGATGGCGCTGCGGTCTGGGAAACTCTATAGTACGATATTTTCCACATATCCACCATGCGTAGCAATAATATGGCATAGTCTCTGAATGAAATTACCCGAAACCTTTGACAACGTGTCTGGCGGAATGGCTTCACATGCAGAAGAGATGTACTGCTTCAGCTGTTCAATTGTTTCTGGATTCTGGCGGTACACCTGGTCTTTCAAGTGTCCCCACAGAAAGAAGTCACAGGGGTTCATGTCTGGCGAATAGGGAGGCCAATCCACGCCGCCTCCTGTATGTTTCGGATAGCCCAAAGCAATCACACGATCATCGAAATATTCATTCAGGAAATTAAAGACGTCGGCCGTGCGATGTGGCCGGGCACCATCTTGCATAAACCACGAGGTGTTCGCAGTGTCGTCTAAGGCAGTTTGTACCGCCACAAATTCACGAAGAATGTCCAGATAGCGTGGTGCAGTAATCGTTTCGGATCTGAAAAATGGGCCAATGATTCCTTTGGAAGAAATGGCGGCCCAGACCAGTACTTTTTGAGGATGCAGGGACGATGGGACTGCAGCATGGGGCTTTTCGGTTCCCCATATGCGCCAGTTCTGTTTATTGACGAAGCCGTCCAGGTAAAAATAAGCTTCGTCAGTAAACCAAATGCTGCCCACATGCATATCGCCGTCATCAATCCTGTGCACTATATCGTTAGCGAATGCCTCTCGTGCAGCAATGGTAGCGGCTCTGAGGGGTTGCCACGTTTGAATTTTGTATGGACAGAGGTGTAAACTCTGGCGCATGAGACGATACGTGGACGTTGGCGTCATTTGGACCGCAGCTGCAACACGGCGAACGGAAACCCGAGGCCGCTGTTGGATCACCTGCTGCACTAGCTGCGCGTTGCCCTCTGTGGTTGCCGTACACGGTCCCCCTACCTTTCCAGCACATTCATCCGTCACGTTCCCAGTCCGTTGAAATTTTTCAAACAGATCCTTTATTGTATCGCTTTTCGGTCCTTTGGTTACATTAAACCGTTGAAAACTTCGTCTTGTTGCAACAACACTGTGTTCTAGGTGGTGGAATTCCAACACCAGAAAAATCCTCTGTTCTAAGGAATAAACCATGTTGTCTACAGCACACTTGCACGTTGTGAACAGCACACACTTACAGCAGAAAGACGACGTACAGAATGGCGCACCCACAGACTGCGTTGTCTTCTATATCTTTCACATCACTTGCAGCGCCATCTGTTGTTGAAAATTGTAACTACTGTAATTTCGAAAGTTCGTCCGCCTGAAAATGTACTGTTGTCCCAAGCATATTGCAATAAACGGTGTATTTCTATCGCTGCTCGTTTAGTTTTTATTGCCGTTTCAAATATACCGGTCATTCTTGAAACACCCTGTATATTTGTAATGAAAACTAGATTTATGTAATTAGGAATAGGAAGATGCGCATCTCTCATAAGAATGGCAATTACTTATGTGTTAATCAACATATGTCTGATATTCACAAGCTGCGACATCATCGCGAAAAAACAGTGACCCGTATATGTAATATGTTTCCTTTAATTTACGTCTATGGTCACAAACCTTTTGTTAACAGATTACCGGTTTCGGTATTTAATGACCATCATTATTTCTGTTTCATAAAAACAAGATCCTAATGTACTGCAGCCATAGTGGCATCGTCAAATGTTAAATGCAGAATCAGCACCAGCATCGTCAAATACATATAAATAACATCACATGCACGAGTCATGTTGTCCGTAGTGCTAGGTTTAATTAGTTCTAAGTTCTAGGCGACTGATGACCTTAGAAGTTAAGTCGCATAGTGCTCAGAGCCATTTGAACAAAACTCCATATGCTGTGTGGTGTCATCCTTGTAAGACTTTCTCTCAATGGCTATGTTTATCATGTACGTCTAAATGCAGGAATCCTAAATATAACTAATACACCAGCCACTTCTTTAATCAAACTTTTGACATGTTTAGCCGCCAAACAGTTCATTAAATTCTACATCTACGAGAGTGAGTCAAATGAAAACCTTAAATTTGTAATAACAAATCGAAATTTCGCGCCGTTATCCTGTAAGTTCGTATGCGTGCTACAAACAGCGAGCAGAGTGGTCTGTAGTTGGCAGCATAGTGCAGATGCACACATACCGTCGCAGTATCAGTATAAATATTGCCGCTCCACTTGCTACTTGCACAAGGGAAGAACGGCGTTCTGTTACTGGGTTTTTGCGTAGTGAAGGTGTGAAACCTATTGATATTCATCGACGAATGAAGGTTCAGTACGGTGATGCATGTTTATCACAGCAGCAAGTCTACGAATGGTGTAGGAAGTTCACAAATGGTGTGACTTCAGCGCAAGATGCTCCTCGTCCAGGTCAGGCAAAACGAGTTGTGACTCCACAGAACATTGCAGCAGTTGAAGCCATAGTGAAGGAAAACCGCCGAGTGACACTGAATGACACTGCAGCACGTTTACAGATTAGTTATAGGTCAGCACACCACATTGTGCACGATGTGCTCCAGTTTCACAAAGTGTCGGAAAGATGGGTGCCACGGCAGCTGACTCCTGAAATGAGAGAACGGCGTGTCGATGCTTGTGAAGAACTTCTTCGGCGCTTTGAACGAGAAGGTGGTGGCTTCCTTGCAAGAATCGTTACTGGGGACGAAACCTGGGTTCACTTCCACCAACCGGAAACGAAGAGAGAGAGAAGGGAATGGCACCATTCCTCATCAACAAAACTAAAGAAGTTTCGAACAGAACCATCAGCAGGGAAGGTTATGCTGACTCCCTTTTGGGACGAAAAAAGGCGTCGTTTTGGAGCATTACGTGCCTAGAGGGACCACTGTCACCAGTGCTTCATACACAGATCTCCTAAAAAATCATCTGCGGCCTGCAGTCAAATCAAAGCGACGTGGATTGCTGTCAGCAGGTGTCCTTTTGCAACATGCAAGGCCCCACACTGCCCGTACAACAGTTGCAACAATCACAGACCTGCATTTTGAGTGTCTTCCTCATCCACCATACTCACCAGACCTTGCCCCAAGTAATTTCCATATGTTTGGACCACTCAGAGACGCAATGGGAGTGTTTGCGCGGACTACCAAAAGAATTTTTCTCTGAAAGAAGTTATGCACTTTGTAAGCGCTGGAGGACTTGCATTGAGCGTGGGGGAGACTATGTTGTAAAGTGATACAGCTTTGTACCTCTTCTGCACAATAAATAATATTTAAAGAAATATTTGAGGTTTTCATTTGACTCACGCTCGAACATCCATACTGTGCGAAACACTGTTAATTGCATGGCAGAGGACACGCCCCACTGTACCAGTCATTGGTGTTTCTTCTCGTTCTGTTCCCTCGAGGGGCGCGGGATGACGCCCCGCTGAACAGACCTACGTGGTCTTCTCGGCCCCTGCGGAACTGATACGTACAGGCAGGAGTAGATACACTCCTAGATTCATCATTTAAGACTGGTTGTTAAGTCTTTGTCAGTGGTCTCTTACGGGAAAGTTTGCGTCTGTATCCAAGAGTCTGCCTGTTCAGTGCTTTTAGCTCCTCCGCGACACTTTCCTACGGATCAGACAAACTTGAGATCATCCACGCTGCTCTTCTCCGTGTACGTTCAGTACCGCACGTTAGTCCTATTTTGGTGCGGGTCCCTCATACTTGAGCAATATTCTAGGACAAGTCGCAGGAGTGATTTGTAAGCAATCGCCTTTGTACACTGATTCCGTTTCCCTAATATTCTACTAACAAACCGATCTCCCCCCCCCTCCCCCCCCCCCCACCCAACACGCATGTATTTGTATTACATTACTGATTCCAACTTTAAACTCACTGAAAATTTAGTAATAGGATATTACTCTTTTTTCCGTTCTGTGCAGCCCACAGTTCTACAATTCTAAACAATTACACCAAATTGCCAATCTTTGCAACACTTCGAAATCTTATCAAGATCTCAGTGAACATTTGTGCAGCTTTTTTTATAATCGCATCATACGCGAAAGGTGTGAGGCCCTACTTATGTTGCCTGAATGGTCATTAATACACAACATGAACAACAACACGTGTCCCAACACACTTTTTTTAATGTGTGTGAAATCTTATGGCACTTAAATGCTAAGGTCATCAGTCCCTAAGCTTACACACTATTTAAACTAAATTATCGTAAGAACAAACACACACACACACACACACACACACACACACACACACACACACACACGCCCGAGGCCAGGACTCGAACCTCCGCCGGGACCAGCCACCAACACACTTTCCTGGGCCACAACAGACGTTATTTCTGCATCTCTCGACAACTCTCCACGGATGAAAACACGACGCGTCCTCCCTGGCAAGAGATCCTCAACTCAAGCACAACTATCTCACAGCCTAGATCCATAACCTGACTGTCTAGATTTATAATCTGACTGCCTAGACAAATGACGTCGTAAGAGAAAAGCGTGAGTTGGATGTCACAGGACACAATATATATATAAAACGCGTTGGTTGACACGGACGTCATTCTGCTCTAGATACGTCATTACGTTTGAGGTCAATATATGTTCTAAGATTCTAGAACAAATAGATGTCAAGGATATTGGCCGGTAGGCCTGTGGATCACTTCTGCTATCCTTCTTGTACACAAGCGTGACCTGTGTTTTTCATCCAAGCAATGTGGACCGTTTTTTCCTCGGGGGATCTACGGTATATTTATCTTGGTAAAGAGGGGCTAACTCAGCCGCGAATTCGGTTTAGAATCTGATAGTGATCCCATCGTACCATGGATCTTTATTTATTTTTAGCGAGTTCCGCTTGTTTGTCAGTACCACTGACAGTAAAATCCGTTTCGCTCATA
The DNA here is from genome assembly GCF_021461385.2 of Schistocerca piceifrons. NCBI lineage: Eukaryota > Metazoa > Arthropoda > Insecta > Orthoptera > Acrididae > Schistocerca > Schistocerca piceifrons. The sequence continues at coordinate 13,650,477 of NC_060145.1, read as the reverse complement.
TTTGCAGTGGTGCGAGAACTGAATTGCGACAGTACTGCTGGATTTAGTTTCATAACGGAACGTTTGCAAACTGAGTTTAATACATTTAAACTGGTGTCCTCGTGGAAGAAGGCATATTTGTGTGGGAAGGTGGAGCCTGTTGTAATGTTGTTGCTTTAATTTGTTCTGAAAGCGGTGCTGCTATTCAAGACCATAAAAGTGGGTTAAAAGCTGTGAGCTGTCTGCGGAAGTTAACCTTGCATTACTGAGCAACTGTTTCACCAGGTATCCAGTCTAGCTTACCAAATTCCCAATCAGACTAACATTAATTATAATCTTTTAATAGTCATACGACAACCGGTGATATATATATATATATATATATATATATATATATATATATATATATGAAAAAGAGAATTTAAATAAAAAGAAATAAATCAGTTTATATTTGGAAATTTATTTTAACATTGATCATTGAATTTTCAGCATATTAAACTTGATTCATAACTAAACTGGTTCCTTATTTAGGATTGTGAAAATGTGAGTTCGTAATCTTACAGAACACATCAAATATGGAGCCAAGATTGGGAGACTGCATACAACACTGCATTCATAAAATAACACACGAAGAACGTCGAAACATACACAAGAGGAAATTAACCACTTCCAACCAATTCAATTTTCACCCAAAGAAGTTACGTTCGTAGCGCAATCCTGTTCGTCATGTAATTACCACACACTGGTATACTAAATTCATACTAACTCTCTGTGAAATCTTCCCGAAAAGAATAGCTGAGGGCTACTACTATGATTACACCACATGCTTCACGTGGTCAACTTGGTTTACACAAAGAGTGTAACTCCACAATAATTTTGATAATTAAAATAAATTAGATCGAAAAGCAATTTACAAAAGAAAAACCTCGAACTGGTTACTAACGTCTTACTATTAACCTGATGGGTCAAACAATTGTATAAGCACGTGGTACAGGTCTCACAAAGTACACCCCACGTGGGTTGAACATAAAGAAAAGTTGCTGTATTGAAAAATATTGTCAAGAAGAGACGTTATAATCTCATGCACATTCGCATTTAAGATTGATGATCTTGGTTAGAGTTACTGATCAACACGTGGTTCCACTTTACTCACAAAGTAGTGACAAAGCAACTACTGGAATATATTCTGAACTGTACACTCGAATCACACTGCGTTGCGATTTAAGATAACATTAGATATTTTAGATCTAAACCTGAAATAAAGGTGATTAAATTTTCAGTTAGGCTGAACTTAAGAAATCCATCGTCCTACGGACTTAGCAGACACGCGCTTAGCCGGAGATCTTACCACTTCAGACGCTCGCCGCGGACAGACTGACCTGGGCTCCTACCGAGCGTGCTAACAGATACAAACGGAAGTGACCAGAGAGGCAGCTTCCTATACCAACATGACAAGGGACGGACAGGACCATACTAAGAATAGAAACCTCTCTGCTTTTCGAAAGCGTAGCTACCTGTTCCGACATTGGTCCTACTGTTCTCTAGCAGACCGACTTGTCTGCTACCATCGAGCATGCAACTAGAAATACATTTGCTCATTCATCCTCTCACATAGAAGGGGAGGGGGATGACAGTATCTTATCATATACAGTATATAAAAGAAAGCGGATGTAGGTTCCGTATGAGACTGTGTGACATGAATTACATATATGAATTACATATAATCTGTGCTTTAAAGTGTAGTAGTGTGACAGATCGTTCTTGTTTATGTGTAAAAGTAAAACGTTCCACTACTCAGTCTCCTCCCAGATAGTCAGAAAAACTACAGTAAATTTCGAAGAGGGATTTATCCCGTAAATGACAACATATTTAAGAAATTAACATGAAAGGAATCCAACAGAGACCTTTCACTGTTCATGAGTTTATCTGTCGATGAGCTTTCGTTTTCCAACATCTCAAGACGGGCTGAGTCAACAACGACCCGAGGCGGCGTTTTGAAGGTGAGTCTGGAAATCCCTGGAGCTCTCCTGCAGCACCGAGCGAGGTGGCGCAGTGGCTAGCACACTGTACTCGCATTCGGGAGGACAATGGTTGAATCCCGCGTCCGGCCATCCTGATTTAGGTTTTCCGTTATTCCCCTAAACCGCTCCAGGCAAATACCGGGATGGTTCCTTTGAAAGGGCACGCCCGACATTCTTCCCCGTCCTTTCCTAATCGGATGAGACCGATGACCTCGCTGTCTGGTCTCCTCCCCCACAACAACCCAAACCTTCCTGGAGCTCGCATGCGTTGGGATGCACGCTGGAGAGGGACGTACTACTAGCCTACTACGTCATCGCTGAGCGGCCAGAAATAATGCCACCTATTTTGCTTTGTGATTGTCCTGGGGAATGAAATACTGCTTGCGCTGTATAAGACTGCCTCCACCAGAAGCGGACTCGGGACACGCACAGGGTGTGCAACAGTTTTTAATTCTAGTTGCTGTTGCCTGCATAAAGCTCTCTCAGTCCAGCACCCGTTTTGCAGACGCGTATAACGGATGACTGCTAGAATTTTACTTACGTAACTACCCCTCCCCTTCTTTTTCACTTCCTGCGCCTCGCAAGATTAAGTGTTACGACCTGGTTCGCCCTTGATGATATTTTTAACATCACTATTGTCTTAGCCTTGACGTTTCTTTTTAAATACAAATGCTTGTTCAGTGCATGTTCACCTGCATTTACGATCTGAACAATATGACGATGGTTGTTATACAGAACTGATATTCTTAATTAAGTTTTAAATGTCTGCGGCAAGGTAGTACAACTTTTTGGAATAAATACATTTTTTAATTTGAATAAATTAATACCGCTGTCTCCTTTCATGGTCGTGTGATGCTTCACAAAGAAACTAATATTAATCATTTACAGCAATATTTGCACGATGATGACAAAAAAGCCTAAACAACCCCAAGATAGGCGAAGATTTACAGACACGCGAAATTTAGCGCGAACTGCAGTGCGAGATGCTTTTAATAGTTTCACAACGAAACTCGGTCTCGAAACCCATCAGAAAACACAAAGAGATTCTGGTCGTATGTAAAGTACACCAGCGGAAAGATGCAGTCAACATCCTCACTATGCGATAACAATGGTGATGTTACTGATGACGAAGAGTTTATAAATACGATCCTCCGAAATACCTTCAGAAGAGTTTCTAAATACGGTCCTCCGAAATACCTTCACCAAAAAAATGGTTCAAATGGATCCAAACACTGTGGGACTTAACATCTGACATCACCAGTTCCCTAGACTTAGAACTACTTAAACCTAACTAACCTAAGGACATCACACACATCCATGCCCGAGGCAGGATTCGAACCTGGGACCGTAGTAGAAGCGCGGTTCCGGACTGAAGCGCCTAGAACCGACCGGTCACAGCGACTGGCCCTTCACCAAAGAAGACGAAGTACATATTCTAGAATTAAAACCAGGAACAGTTGCCAACATGAGTAACTTAGACCTAGATATCAGCTTATAACACTTAAGAAAGGCAAGGCTTTCGGTGCAGATTGTATACGAGTCAGATTTCTGTAACAGTACGCTGATACAATAGCTCCGTGCTTAGCAATTATATACAACCACTCGTAAGTCGAAAGATCCGTACGTAAAGACTGGAAAGTTGTACAAGTCATACGAATACGCAAGAAAGGAAATAGGACTAATCCACTGAAATACATACCCACATCACTAACGTCGATTTGTAGTAGTACTTCAAAGAAAACGATTTGATGACAAACAGGTAACACGGATCCAGAAAATACAGTTCTTGTGAAACGTAACTAGCTTTTTACTCTCAGGAATTAATGAGTGCTATCGACAGAGGATGTCAGATTGCTTCCATATTGATAGACATCCAGATGGTTTTTGACACCGTTCGTCAGAAGCGACTTCTAATCAAATTGCGTGCCAGTGGAGTTTCCTCTCAGTTGTGCGACGGAATTCGTAATTTCTTGACAGAAAGGTCAAAGTTCGTAATAACTGACGGAAATTCATCGAGTAAAACAGAAGTAATATCTGACGTTCCAGAAGGAAGTGTTATAGGCGCTCTGCTGTTCCTTATCTATACAAACGATTTAGGAGACAATCTGAGCAGCCGTGCCAGCCGGTGTGTCCGAGCGGTTCTAGGCGCTTCAGTCTGGAACCGCGCGATCGCTTGGATCGCAGGTTCGAATCTTGCTTCGGGCATGGATGTGTGTGATTTCCTTAGGTTAGTTAGGTTCAAGTAGTTATAAGTTCTAGGGGACTGATGACCTCAGATGTTTAAGTCGCATAATGCTCAGAGCCATTTGAACCATTTTGAGTAGCCGTCTTAGGTTGTTTAGAGATGATGCTGTCATTTATCGTGTTATACAGCGATCAGATGACTATAATAAATTGCATGACGATTTGCACAAGACGTCTGGGTAGTGCGAAAACTGGCAATTGACTGTAAATAATGGAAAGTGTGAAGTCATCCATATGAGAACTAAAAAGGTTCCGCTAAATTTTGGGTACACGATAACTCACACAAATCTAAAGGCTGTAAATTCAACTAAATTCTTAGAGATTACAATTGCGTAGAACTTAAACTGGAGCGATCACCTAGATCGATCACCTGTTCTGGAGAAAGCCCACTGAAGACTGCGATTTATTGGCAGAACAGTTTAAAAAATGCAACAGGTCTACCAAAGAGACTGCTTACACTACGCTTGTCCGCCTTCTTCTGGAGTACTGCTGTGCGGTGTGGGATCCGCATCAGACGGGACTGACGGAGGGCGTCGATAAAGTTCAAAGGCGGGCAGCTCGTTTCCTACCATCGCGAAATACGGGTGAGAGCGCCACGAATATCATACGAGAATTGAGGCAGCACTCATAAAAAAAGCCGTTTTTTGCTGGGGCCCGATCTTCTCATAAAATTGCAACCACCAACTTTCTCCTCAGAGCGTGAAAATATTTTTTTGGCGCCCACTTACGTAGGGAAGAATGATCTTCAATAAATAAGAGAAAGGTTTGTGTGTTTGTTTTTCCCGCGCGCCGTTCGAGAGGTAAAGAAACAGCTAGCAGGAGGTTAGGTGAATACCCTGTCAGGCACTTAACTGTGAACTGCAGAGTAATCACGCAGAGGTAGACGCACAACTGTCAGTACCTCCCCGCAGCCCGCTTCGCGGCTACATACTGGTGACGTCACGCGACACACTGGCCGCTGTCTGCGCAGTGAGACAAGAAGCGCCCCGGCGTCGCGTAATGCGGCGTGCCGAGCTACCTGGGGCGATTCTATACTCAAACGTTAAATGGTTTCAGGCATCGTCCCAAGACGTCGGAAACAAATTTAATGAATAACTTGACATTATTAAACACACGCTACTCTGTATGTAAGACGCAAAACTCACTGAAAAGCTTAAGCTTAATAGTAGAGAGTGTACTTACCCTGCACGTAAACAAAGTCGACATTTCGTGCTTGGGCATTAAAACTGTGTGCCGGGCCAGAATGTGAAACTAGGACCACTGTCCGGACCATCAAATACTTTCCAGCTGCCAGGACGTTTCTAATGGGCGCACAGCCCGCTGGAGAACGAAAATTCGTTCTGATAAAGAAATTTAATCATAGCTAACACTTGGTTCAAGAATCATAAAAGAAGGTTGTATACCTGGAAGAATCCTGGAGATACTAAAAGGTATCAGATAGATTATGTAATGGTAAGACAGAGATTTAGGAACCAGGTTTTAAATTGTAAGACATTTCCAGGGGCAGATGTGGATTCTGACCACAATCTATTGGTTATGAACTGCAGATTGAAACTGAAGAAACTGCAAAAAGGTGGGAATTTATGGAGATGGGACCTGGATAAACTGAAAGAACCAGAGGTTGTACAGACTTTCAGGGAGAGCATAAGGGAACAATTGACAGGAATGGGGGAAAGAAATACAGTAGAAGAAGAATGAGTAGCTCTGAGGGATGAAGTAGTGAAGGCAGCAGAGGATCAAGTAGGTAAAAAGACGAGGGCTAGTAGAAGTCCTTGGGTAACAGAAGAAATATTGAATTTAATTGATGAAAGGAGTAAATATAAAAATGCAGTAAATGAAGCAGGCAAAAAGGAATACAAACGTCACAAAAATGAGATCGACAGGAACTGCAAAATGGCTAAGCAGGGATGGCTAGAGGACAAATGTAAGGATGTAGAGGCTTGTCTCACTAGGGGTAAGATAGATACAGCCTACAGGAAAATTAAAGAGACCTTTGGAGAGAAGAGAACCACTTGTATGAATATCAAGATCTCAGATGGAAACCCAGTTCTAAGCAAAGAAGGGAAAGCAGAAAGGTGGAAGGAGTATATAGAGGGTTTATACAAGGGCGATGTACTTGAGGACAATATTATGGAAATGGAAGAGGATGTAGATGAAGATGAAATGGGAGATAAGATACTGCGTGAAGACTTTGACAGAGCACTGAAAGACCTGAGTCGAAACAAGGCCCTGGGAGTAGGCAACATTCCATTAGAACTACTGACGTCCTTGGGAGAGCCAGTCCTGACAAAACTCTACCATCTGGTGAGCGAGATGTATGAGACAGGCGAAATACCCTCAGATTTCAAGAAGAATATAATAATTCCAATCCCAAAGAAAGCAGGTGTTGACAGATGTGAAAATTACCGAACTATGAGTTTAATAAGTCACAGCTGCAAAATACTAGCGCGAATTCTTTACAGACGAATGGAAAAACTGGTAGAAGCGGACCTCGGGGAAGATCTGTTTGGATTCCGTAGAAATGTTGGAACACGTGAGGCAATACTAACTTTACGACTTATCTTAGAAGAAAGATTAAGAAAAGGCAAACCTACATTTCTAGCATTTGTAGACTTAGAGAAAGCTTTTGACAATGTTGACTGGAATACTCTCTTTCAAATTCTGAAGTTGGCAGGGGTAAAATACAGGGAGCGAAAGGCTATTTACAATTTGTACAGAAACCGGATGACAGTTATAAGAGTCGAGGGGCATGAAAGGGAAGCAGAGGTTGGGAAAGGAGTGAGACAGGGTTGTAGCCTCTCCCCGATGTTATTCAATCTGTATATTGAGCAAGCAGTAAAGGAAACAAAAGAAAAATTCGGAGTAGGTATTAAAATTCATGGAGAAGAAGTAAAAACTTTGAGGTTCACCGATGACATTGTAATTCTGTCAGAGACAGCAAAGGACTTGGAAGATCAGTTGAACGGAATGGACAGTGTCCTGAAAGGAGGATATAAGATGAACATCAACAAAAGCAAAACGAGGATAATGGAATGTAGTCAAATTAAACCGGATGATGCTGAGGGAATTAGATTAGGAAATGAGACACTTAAAGTAGTAAAGGAGTTTTGCTATTTAGGGAGTAAAATAACTGACGATGGTCGAAGTAAAGAGGATATAAAATGTAGACTGGCAATGGCAAGGAAATCGTTTCTGAAGAAGAGAAATTTGTTAACATCGAGTATAGATTTAAGAGTCAGGAAGTCGTTTCTGAAAGTATTTGTATGGAGTGTAGCCATGTATGGAAGTGAAACATGGACGATAAATAGTTTGGACAAGAAGAGAATAGAAGCTTTCGAAATGTGGTGCTATAGAAGGATGCTGAAGATAAGGTGGGTAGATCACATAACTAATGAGGAGGTATTGAATAGGATTGGGGAGAAGAGAAGTTTGTGGCACAACTTGACTAGAAGAAGGGATCGGTTGGTAGGACATGTTTTGAGACATCAAGGGATCACAAATTTAGCATTGGAGGGCAGCGTGGAGGGTAAAAATCGTAGAGGGAGACCAAGAGTTGAACGCACTAAGCAGATTCAGAAGGATGTAGGTTGCAGTAGGTACTGGGAGATGAAGAAGCTTGCACAGGATAGAGTAGCATGGAGAGCTGCATCAACCAGTCTCAGGACTGAAGACCACAACAACAACAACAACAACAACAACAAAGAAATTTAAATTCGTGCGACACAAAGTTAAGCCGTCAGAAATAAATTAACCAAATGAGTGGACAAAACAGATATGCTGTGGAAAAATGAACTTAAACCTACCTTTTATAATATCTAATGAATTTTCTAATACTTGTACTGGCTTGGTTTTTCGACAAACTTCGAACCAAGCTGAATCAAAAATAATCAAGAACTTTCAAACTCAGTATAATACTTGTTTGTTCGTTGTACCTTACAGATTCCACTAAAATGCAAGGTATTCTGCCACTAACTACAATTCTGAGAGGGTCCTATCTTCTCCAGGAACTCTGTTTTGTTGGTGGCCATGTGATCTCCTCCCAACGTATTAATTATGACCGTCACTTTCCACCTGAGACGATAATTAAGAAACTATTGAGTGGACCTGCAGTTAGTAAAACTTCCCCTGGAGCTAATCTCCTCATTCCTTGAGTTAACCATTCTGCCTGAAGACCAAGTAGATGGCAGTAGCTACAGTACAGAATGGATATTACAGTGAAGTAAGACGACCGCACGTTTCTCGCAAACCTTTCAGAGTTTTCTAATGACATCTTACGATTTCCTGCGCTGCTGGGTTTACAGTTTTCCCTAAAACTGTCTTCGTAACAGGGAACAGGACACTTGGGGAACCGGTAAGAGTCGGTCGAATTGTAGAACTGTTATTTTTACGTCGTAACAATAGGAATGCATTACACAATTCTGTTTCACGTCCATTTATTCATAGGTCTCTCTCCCGAGTCATAACACAGACATTTACTTAAAATCGTCACCGGTCCATCCGCGGTCAAGCAAATAACAAGTTGTTAAGGTATGCCACTCACTTCTAATATTTATCGAACAGTTTAAAATATGGTACATCTGCTTTCACTCATATGAATTGTACTTAACTCCAGACTAAATTACGTACTTTCTGTTGCCATTGCTACATTAATTATCGAGATGTGACTATCAGATTTCAAAAGGAACTACACTAATTTCTACTAGTCGAACTGCAATTATCAAAGAGACAAATCCGACAGCATTTCACCGTACTAAACCCGTTAAGTTGTTTTGGAGAAATTGCAAAGAATTTACTGCTTCTGAACATAAATCAGTTAGTTTTATTACGTGTAGTTGTCGGGTCCAGCTAATGTAGCACGACAGCTTGAGGCATCCTAGAAAGTCTAATTATTAATTCAGAATAGTTGGGAATACCCCATTTGGCCAGATGTGGTTGGACTAATACATCAAGCAGAAGACAGAGGACGCGGCCTCTAATAATGGATCACTAGTTTATTAGTGTAATAAACCTGCTATTTTGTCTGGCTTTGAAAGAAGGGCGAATGTCACGAACTGAATACATCTATGTAACAGACAACTGTGGTATTTTTTTTTCTTTATTGAAATTTCATTCCCCTGTCCCATGGGCAGGGGAAGGCTGGCAGCGGCACAGTCCACCGCTCTTCAGCCAAACTGTTTTAAAACATACATGAAAGGGGAACACTTACAAAACTAGGGGGCGATAAAAGGGGGACATAAAAAACACAGCAAATGGAGATGATTGGAGTTAATATATACACTAATAGGGGACATGTACAGGGGGGGACAGTTAAAAAGTCGACTTAAAGTTAAAAGAACACAGCTGGCATTTCGTTGTGCACTTAAAATCACAGGAGTCAAACACAAGTTAAAAGTCGGCCACAGTACAAAAATCACACAGAGCGAGACATTTAAAAAACAAAACAACTGAAAACGAGGGAACACTCACAAAGAATAAAAACAGCTGGTAGGGACCTGCCAAGGTACTGGAGGTCGGAGGGCAACTGAGATATTAAGACTATTACAATACCTTAGCACACACAAGCAAAATTAATATGAGTTTTATTTCAAGATATATATCCTCTGACATCGTTGCACACGATGCAAGAATGGGTATGTTTTAAGTCTTCTTCGGTCGTCGGAACTTCTGCATAATCTTTGAGTTTACACCAATAAAAAATGTCCAGTGGCGTCGAACCATGTGGATGCGTGAGCCTACTCATATGACCATCACTGAGGGGAGGGAAGGGGCCGTTCGTACTCGTTTCGTGCTGAATGTCGTTTTGAGTTTTCACGGACAGATTGCTCTAGCTACACTTGCAACTACACAATGTTGTTGTTGCTTTCAGTCCGAAGACTGATTTGATGCAGCATTCCATGGTACTCTATCCTGTGCAAGCCGCTTCATCTCTCTGAGTAAATACCGCAACCTACATCCATCCGAAAATGCTTAATGTATTTATCCTTTGCTCTTCCTCAACAAGTTTTATCCCAGACACTAATCCTCCATTAGCAAATTTTCGATTCCAGACCATCCTCTCACGCCATATTCACCGCCACCTCAACCAGTACCACCTCCTTCCCCTTGCACAGTGTGGCTTTCAGCCTTCCTTCTCAGCCGACGACCAGCTCCTTAAATTTACCCATCTTCTTTCCCTCTAACTCCCGTCGCTCCATTATCTTTGTTCCCCTTGACCTCCAAAACGCCTATGACCATGTCTGGCATGCAGGGCTCCTCTTCAAACTCCAGACCTATGCTCTCCCTATCAATGTCATCTGTCTCGTTGCTTACTTCCTCTCCTGTCGTCCCTCCTATGTCACTGTCCACAATTCCAATACCCGTACCTTCTGTCCCTCTGCCAACGTGCCCCAAGTCTCCGTTCTTCCTCCTCTCCTCTATCTCCTGTAAACTGCTGATATGCCCAAACATCCCCCACCTGTTCATCTCTTCCAATTTGCTCATGACACCGCCTTCCTGACCCTTTATCCTACCCTTCAACGGTCCCAATGCACCCTCCAAAATCACCCTCACCAGTTCGCCACTTGGTGCATCCAGTGGTTCCTTTGTATCAACCCCTCCAAGACCCAGGCGATCATCCTAGGCCGCATCACCCATTCCTTCCGTCTCCCTGATTTCTACCTAACCATTTATGGCCGTCCTATTCACCTCACTCCTACCCTCAAATACCTTGGCCACATCCTCGACTGCCACCCCACCTGGACTCCCCATCTCCTTACAATCCAACACAAAGACCACAACAGAAACTCCTGTCCAGCTGGACATGGGGACTGCATCCTTCCACCATCTTTCACACCTACAAATCCTTGATCTGCCCCATCCTTTGTTTTGCCACCATTGCTTGGAGATCTGCCTCTCCCAGAATACCATGCACTCCGCCTTGCCTTCCATATCCGCCTTCCATCCCCCACGCATATCCTCTATGTCCTCATCCCCCCACCTTCTCCTTTTCCTTGAACACATCCACACCCTGTATATTTTGTGCCCAACACCTACCCCTCCTGGATGACGAGCTTCACCTTGACGTCTACCCCTCCTACCAGCTCTAACCCCACCTTCCTCCTGCCTCCTCCTCAGGGCTCCCTTTCCTCCCCCTCCCTTCTCCTTAGTGGCTTTCCCTCTCCTACACCCCCTCCCCCTCATGTGCTCCCCTTCAGTGTCTCTGCACTCCCTCCTGCCTTGTGTTCCCCGTTCATCTCCCACCCTGCCCTCTGCTGTTTCTTGGTGGACCTCCTCTCCCCCCCACCCCCCCAGCCCCTCCACCGCACCTTCCTCCCTTCTCTTTCCCTCCTCTCCAGCCTCCAGTCCGTCAGCAGGTCCCTACCACCGGTTTTTTATTCTGCATGTGTGCTCCATAGTTCTCCAGTGTTTTCAAAATGGTTCAAATGGCTCTGAGCACTATGGGACTTAACATTCGAGGTGATCACTCCCCTAGAACGTAGAACTACTTAAACCTAACTAATCTAAGGACATCACACACATCCATGCCCAAGGCAGGATTCGAACCTGCGACTGCAGCAGTAGCGCTGTTCCGGACTGAAGCGCCTAGAATCGCTCGGCCACAGCGGCCGGCTCCAGTGTTTTCCTAAGTGTCTTGCTCTGTGTGATTTTTTATCCTATGTCCGACTTTTAACTTGTGTTTGCCTCCAGTGTTTTAACTGTACTTTGATTTGCCAGCAGTGGTCTTTTATGTCGACTTTTTAACTGTCCCTCAGTGCATGTCCCCATCTTAGAGTATATTTTAACTCCCATCATCTCCATTTACTGTGTTTTCTATGTCCCCCTTTTTATCCCCCGTTTTTATGTAATGATAATGACCCTTCTGTATTTTTGTAAAGCCAATTGGCTAAAGAGCTGCTGTCAGCCCCATATGGGCAGGGGAATGAAATTACAATAAAGGAAAAAATTACGATTCTCTGATTCCCCAGGGTCTATACTATCAACCGATCAATTTTCTTAGTCAAGCTGTGCCAAACATTTCTTGTCCCTCAATTTGATTCAGTACCTCCCCATTAGTTACATGATTTACCCATCTCATCTTTGGCATTCTCTAGTAGCATCATATTTCAAGAGTTTCTATTGTTTTCTTGTCACAAGTGGTTAGCGTTCACGTTTCAATTCCGTACAAAGCTACACTCCAGACAAATACCTTCCGAAAAGGCTTCACCGCGCGGGGTAGACGCGCGTTCTTGGCGCCTTGTCACGGTCCGCGCGGCTCCCCCCATCGGACGTTATAGTCCTCCCTCGGGCAAGGGTTTGTGTGCGCGTTGTCCTTAGCATGTTAGTTTAAGTTAGACTCAGTGGTGAGTACGCTTAGGGTCCGATGACCTCAGTAGTTTGGTCCCGTAAGACCTTACCACAAGCCGGCCGCGGTGGTCTCGCGGTTCTAGGCGCGCAGTCCGGAACCGCGCGACTGCTACGGTCGCAGGTTCGAATCCTGCCTCGGGCATGGATGTGTGTGATGTCCTTAGGTTAGTTAGGTTTAAGTAGTTGTAAGTTCTAGGGGACTGATGACCAAAGATGTTAAGTCCCATAGTGCTCAGAGCCACCTTACCACAAATTTCCAAAATTTCAGAAGAGACTTCCCAACGCTTAAATTTATATTAGATGTTGTAAGCGTATTGTCAAATCGCTAGTTTTGGTTGCAGAGTCGAGCACAGGACACGGAGCTGTAATGTTGTGCTGTCGGTATGTCTACATGTGAAAGGCGTTATTATGCAAGTTCAAGTGTGGCTATAAGTGCTATTACAGTGAAGTAATGAGATATGGATTCAGAGAAAAGTGCGTAAGTAATTAAACATGAGCAGTGCCGCCGATAATGTAACTGTGTATCTGCTCGTTGCGTGTCGTACCATACAACATCAATCATCCACGTCGTGTTCGGTCTCCCGGAATGAACTGATCTGAATCAGTAGAAATTAGTTACCATAAAAGAGTGCAGTCAAATGCCAGCGTTTTGTAGCGAGCGTGAGAACGTGCGTTCGGTCATCGCGTTTCCGCATCATCAACAATCAGTCGCTTCGCGACGGTTACGCGCACGCTCGTACAAGTGAGAACTGAGAACTGAAAAATTAACTTTTATGAAGTGTTGTATCATTACATGTCTCAAGAAGGACTGATACCAGATATCTGTGTGTACGTGACGAGCGTAAGAGCTTTCGTTCGAACATTCGGCTTCCGCATCATCAATAATCACCCGCGTCGCGTCGGTTACGCGTACGTTCATCTTGAGTGATATTGTGGACAGATAATCATCATCATTGCCATTTAATGCTAAATGGCTCCCCTAAACCCGCTTGCATATTTAGATACATAATTTCAGGCAAGCCAGCAGCAGTGTGGAGCAGAACAATACGACCACCGCGGGAGTTTCAGATCCGTGGTGCGGACAGGGCGCACGGTCAAAGCGAGATTCCAGTTTAAGGGACCCCCACCATTTGTAACCCCGGGCGTGTTACAATGTTAAGAAATTCTCTTCGTCAGAAGCGCTGTAATTACTCTGCATTTTATATTCTCACTGCTTCGGATATCATCAGTTATTTTGCTGTCTAAAGAACAAAACTCATCTACTACTTTTAGTGTGTCATTTCCCAGCCTGCGTACTTCAGCATCGCCTGATTTAATTCGATTAAATTCCATTAGCTTTATTCTACTTTTGTTGATGATCATCTCACAGGCTCTTCTCATGACGCTAAGCACTTCATTTATTCCCCTTCCAAGTTCTTTGGTGTCTCTCACAGAATGTCTCTGACACAATGTCACCAACAGACTTAAAAATTCTTATATCTTCTCCTGGATCTGTAATTGTTTTTCCATATCTCTTTGGTTTGCTTCACACCTTGTGGAATGTACAGAATGCCTATCATCGGGGATAGGCTACAACTCAGTCTCTCTCCATTCTCAACCACTGCTTTCCTTTTGTGTGCGTGGACTCTTACAACTTCAGTCTGGTTCATGTACAAGTTCTAAATAACCTCTCAGTGTCTACAATTTATTCCCGTTTCCATTAGAATTTAAAAAAGGAGTGTACTCCAGTCAACCCTGGCAAAAGCTTCTCTAAAACGCCAGATAATATAAATGTAGATTACCTTTCTTCAACTTATTCCCTAAGGTAAGGCGAATGGTCAGTATTACGTGTTCCCACATTTCTCCAGAATCCAAACTGATCTTCGCCGAGGTAGACTACTACCAGTTCTTCCATTCTTCCGTCGACAATTCGTCTCAGTATTTTGCAACCACGAGATATTAAACTGATGGATCACACATGTGATCATCTGGTATCTTTGGAATCGGGTTTGTTACGTTCCTCTTGAAGCCTGAGGGTATTTGGCTTGTCTCATATATCTTACCCACCAGGTGGATCAGTTTTGTCATGGATGGCTCTCCCACGGAGCACCGAGCGAGGTGGCGCAGTGGCTAGCACACTGGACTCGCATTCGGGAGGACGACGGTTCAATCCCGCGTCCGGCCATCCTGATTTAGGTTTTCCGTGATTTCCCTAAATCGCTCCAGGCAAATGCTGGGATGGTTCCTTTGAAAGGGCACGGGCGACTTCCTTCTCCGTCCTTCCCTAATCCGATGAGACCGATGACCTCGCTCTCTGGTCTCCTTCCCCAAACAACCCAACCAACCAATCCCACGGAGCTTAATATCTTTTTGTGAATGTCATCCAATCCAGCGGACTTTTTTCGACATAGATCTTTCAGCACTATGTCAATTTCTTCTGCCAGTACCCTACGTCTCATCTCATCTTCACCTACTTCCGCTTCCCTTTCTATAATATTGTTTTCAAGTTCACTTCCCTTGCATAGCTGTTCTATATATATCTTCCACCTTCCAGGATTTCCTTCTTTGCTTAGTTCCGGCTTACCATTTGACCTCTTGATACTTTTCCAGCTACTTCTCCTTTCCTCACGGGTCTCTCTTATTTTCCTGAAGGTAGCAACTGTCTTGCTCATACGAGGGTTGGAACTAAAAATGTTGTGGACTGGCAAGACAGCCAATCCACAGTGACGGGTAACCGAAAGGCACGCGCTTAAACTCACGCAGGCTGGCGTGAGGTCTGAAACAGGATACGTAATGAATGCTATAAAGAAAAGTACGTAGCTGCTGGAATACTTAACTTTAATCCACAATTGGTGAACATTGGTCTTGTTACTGTACATGCTTCATTAGATACATAGCAAAGGATAAATGGCGCCTTGCTAGGTCGTAGCAATTGACTTAGCTGAAGGCTATGCTAACTATCGTCTCGGCAAATGAGAGCGTAATTCTCAGTGAGCCTTTCCTAGCAACGGCGGCTATATAACTGGGGCGAGTGCTAGTAAGTCTCTCTAGACCTGCCGTGTGGTGGCGCTCGGTCTGCAATTACTGACAGTGGCGACACGCGGGTCCGACGTATACTAGCGGACCGCGGCCGATTTAAAAGGCTACCACCTAGCAAGTGTGGTGTCTGGCGGTGACACCACATAAATAGTGACAACTATTTATTCACAACCGATTCAGAAGAGTTACATGTTTGCAACTGTTCCTGTCCTTCAAAGTAGTCACCAGCGTTGTGTAGAGCACGTTGCCAGCGACGTGGAAGGCGTAGTATACCGTTAGCAGAGCCTGTTCTGTTGATGGTGCGAATGGAGCGGTCTACTGCCTGTCGAATCTCTGGAACAGTTCTGAAGCGAATGTAACGAAGTGGTTCCTTCATCTTCGGAATCAAATCAAAGGCACAAGGACTAAAGTTCGGGGAGTATGGTGGATGGTACAGCACTTCCCAGTCCCATCGACCGAACAGAGCAGCCACAGCTTGCGCTGTATGCGCCCGCGCATTGTAGTGCAAAATGATGGGTGCGCCGCTTCTTTCGCAAAGCTGTTCGCAAGTGATGCTCCAAAAAGGTACAGTAATACTGTGCATTGACGGTCTGCAGTGGAGGAACGTAATGCGTTAGGACACCACCATCATAGTAGCACACCGTTACGTTAGACCGCTCGCTCACAAGTGACTGTGTTTCCCTCGATTGTCCACACGCCGGTGACGTGGGACGGGCGAGTCCATTTGCTCGCAGGTAAGGTAGGCATGTCAACAACGTGTGCTATCAGCGACAATAGTAGATTCCATTGCATAGTGTCTCCACAGCAGTGTTGCCACTATTTAAGTTCCAACTTACGTAGTTAGGCATGCTTCTACGTCCTTGGATTCATCGTTTGGCTATTCCTGCCTTACCATTTTCAATTTCCTGTCAAAAGCAGTTTTAGACCGCTATATATCTCTTTGCCTTCATTTGCTGTGGTTTTGTATTTTCGTTTTTCGTCAGTTACATAAAATCTCTACACTACAAATTATCCGTAATATATTGTGGGTTTCGTTAAACGGATTGTGAAGTAATACGTCTCACTGTTTGGCAAGACATTATGTTGATACAGTTTACAAACACTTTATTTTTTAGGGGAAAGGTGGGATGGGACAAGGGCCCTCCCCTGAATATCCCCTTTTCTTCACGTAGTGTAACTGAACCTACAAAGCGATGATAAGAGAGCTAGGTGAGTGCTTTCCCAGATTGCTCCGGGGGTACACAGTGCTGGCACGACATACATACATGTTTGGACCGGTGGAGCTTCAGTAAGAGACTGTGAGAATCAGTTGCTGTTTCGATTTCTTCAATTATGTAAGGACCAATCACGTAGTCTCCAATAATCGTGCAAGAGCTGCCGCCTTCGATGTTCAGTCTTCAGCCAGTACGAATATCAATGGCTCCGTAATGCATATTTCCTACAGTCAGCTTTGAGCGATTTATAAAGGTTACTTCATCGGTAGTGCATCTTTTTTTAAGTGAACATGTTTCACCTATTCATATTACACGTCATCAGCAGACCATGAAATAAAAAAGAAAATCGTTAACTATAAATATTATATTGTGACTCATGTAGTGTTTCCTGTTTAAGTAAACATGTTTCACCTATTCATTTTACACGTCATCAGCAGACCGTGAAATAAAAGAGAAAATCGTTAACTATGAATACTGTATTGTGATACAGTAGTGTTTCCGGGCAGCAGTTCCAGGTTGTATTACTATTTACAGTAAGTACAGAGTTGTGATTTCCCACTTAGTTTTGTGTTTCCTGTTCTTTTCGTGTCTCCACTGATTGTAGCGTATGCACTAGATGAAGGCAGTACATCTCTCCAATTGATAAGACGCCAGAATTATGCATGAGGTTGCAAAAGACTGATGATATTTGTCCTTATTTATACGGAAAACATAAATGAAGCAGCACCTGAGGAAGAACGGCAGGAAATATTTAAAACAAAAGTGGTCTTCACTTTCTAAAAGCAGCCGTTTATTTCTGATTCCTACAAACGATTGTCTTTGCTTTTTGCAAAAGAGTCACCATTAGTAAACACAAGGAAAGCAACACAAAAAGCGTTCTTCCCTACCGGCATTTGCCCCACGAAATGCCTGCGTGAGAAAAAGTTTAGACCAAATGGAGAGTACCGTCTGGTGCCATAAGCTTTAAACGACGGCACGCCAATACCGAACCAAGCTGCCTCTAACTCATCACAGCCGCTATCTAAACGCCACGTGATCCTGACGACGGACGTACCCACCGAAGCTGCCCAGAAACAGTGGGCCATTGGCGGATACACCTGTCATCGCTAAACACCAAGCGACTGATCCGGCACACGGTTCGTGGAGTAAGATTCCAGCTGCAGGCAGCCCATCTACTGGCTTTCAGGGGCCACAGAAATCTGATTTTCAGTATTCCGTATGATTACTGGCCGAATTTCAGAATTTAAAATGCTGTCATAATCTATTATTAAGACGTACAATCGTATGTTAAAGATTTATCGCAGTAATCAGAGTGCTACAGTTACAAACTCTCTATATGTCGTGAAGCGGCACAGTATGACTCACGGTGGTCACATTAGCCAGACTTCATTCAATAAGTGCTTGAGCGTGAGAGCGCTAAGCGACTTTCAACGAACTTTAAACACAATTTTAAACCTTTACAAATCTTTTCCTTGCTGACACCCCAAAAAAATGATGAGAGGAAAAAAGCTTATTTCTTAGCACATTCTCTCTGTGCATGCATTAAAAATCCAGAATTCGGCATGTCGTTTTGCTTTATAATATCATTATTACTAACTCAATTCGCAACTCATTTTGCAGGCAGTATCGACAAGAAAGAAGGTTTGCAATGTTTTCAACTACTTTTCACTATCAGCCATCTACCCACTTCTGACTACCGTTCATCGAAAAGACACAAGTACATCACTGAGAATAGAACACAAGATTTTTGGTAGGTTAGTGAGTAAGAAAGAAAATATTCTTCCACAATTTTTTTAAAATTTTTGCGTAGACATTTATACACAGAAAACAATCCTTTCTTTAACTTTCTTTGGTGTAGTTTCCATAGTACCTAGCTTAAATTTTAACTTAAATTTATGTGCAAATCATCTAGTTCTTTTTCCAATTAGTAATTCAACAAATACAAAGAGTATTTTCTTAAATTCTAATTAGTTTCCTGAAAAATAACTCTTTTATGGCTTTAATAATCAGCTCGGTTCCTTCTTGCAATTCTTGTAACTGAGAGCATTCGGGGTTCTAATTTTGCCTATTATTTCCTGCAATTGTTAAAGTATTCCATATCTTCTTGGATGTTTGTTGGGAACGCATCTACTAACATTCTTGTGGAATTTCCATGTAGAACTTACAGTTTGCATCATGTGCAAAGAATGTCCATTAAATGTAGTTATTCCATCAGTTTTAAACTCTTCAAATAGCTCTTCTTGTGATAGATGCACAATTTCCACCTTTAGATACAATGTAACTGTCTTTTCTAAGCACCTACAAATGGAAATGGAAGGTTACATAAAGTCTTTTCGTGTATGCTTTGAAAGCACCTTCAAATCCATCTTTTCTGCAAGTGCTCAAATGTATGACCACATTCCATTAGTATTTACGGTGAATGCCGATATCTTGTATTCTCCAGTTGTATCTAGATTTTTGCATACACTGATTTTAAAGTAATTTGTAAACCCTTCTTGCACATCTGCAGTGGCCCACTCATTTTGCATCAGCAGTTTATATTCCTCCATTATGGCTATCGTTTTTGCCAAATATTCCACTTTTTTGGCTTTTACGTCGAAATCTTTGATTTCAAGTTTTCATTTTCATGCAAGTAACACATAACTGCGCACAATTTAGCAATCTTTTTAACATAGTCTGTCTTACGTCTGTTTGATACATTGGTCCTTTTTCTTTGTTGGAGTCTGCGTTAATAGTCTGCATATAGTTTGTAGGTAAATAAGAGGTACAACGTAGTTTATAATTTTTACTCAGCCTTGATTGTCTGGAAGGTTTATTTGTACACCAGTCAACTTCCAGGTATACTTATTGCCACACTATACAAAATTGTAAAACCCTTTCAATCATAACACAGCAGCTGTTTTTAAATTGTTCTTACTTCATAGCACATAGAAGCTGTTGGTACAGTGTACAGTGGAGTACATTGTAAACATTGTTTATTGGCGTCATAACACTTTGACCTCTACACTGTCATTACACACCATCCTTTCTGTTGTTATCAATCATAGCATAAAGTCTGGTAGTACAATGCTCCTTAGGCAAGGAAGATGTAAAAGTTTCTCGTAGGCATGTATCAGGTCACTTTATAAAATCGGCAAGATGGTATTTGTAACTTTTCGAGGCTTGGGCTTTTGATTCGACATCTAAATTTTTTGTATGTCTTTATTACTCAATTGGAACTCATAAGCATTAAACACAGTATTGCTTCTGTCTTATCGTTGTTTACAGTAATATCGCCATTTCCTTGGTAGTCCCCTTGCACATAGAAGATCCAGTTTCATGTTAGACAGTCTCACATCTCCATTTCGTTAAAAAACCCAGCAGAATCTTCCATTATATCCAGATCTGTAAGTTAATAATCGTCTATATAGAGTGGCTGAAATATCCTGGGCAGATGCTCTATCAGAACATCCATTTTGGCGTCATCCACTTTCACTTCATATAGTATAGCTATAGGATTTTTATATTTCCCTTAAATGATTTCCAGCCCTTCCTTGCCAATTTTTTCTGGTATTCCTCTTGCTGTCACATTGCTTTCCATGTAGCAGAAATGGTAGTTTCACCTTGACCATGTCTGACAGGGACGAAATTGGAGAATTTACTACTTAGATAGCCGGCCGAAGTGGCCGTGCGGTTCTAGGCGCTGCAGTCTGGAACTGCGACACCGCTACAGTCGCAGGTTCGAATCCTGCCTCGGGCATGGATGTGTGTGATGTCTTTAGGTTAGTTAGGTTTAACTAGTTCTAGGTTCTAGGGGACTAATGACCTCAGAAGTTGAGTCCCATAGTGCTCAGAGCCATTTGAACTACTTAGATAATAGTTAACTGATCCACACATCTCTTTTAGCACTCCAGGCTGTCCCTCCTCTAACTGCTTTTGGTAGTCCATCACCGATTTTAATCACCATAATGTTGTCCCAAAATGGTTCTATAATGGATGTAAGTCAATTTAATTGTTTATTGTTAAGGAGCCTACCATTTTATATTTACATTTATATTACCAATGTCAGTAACAAGATCGTTCAGTTTCGCCAATAATAACTACAATACAATGTTCTTCCCTAATAGCTGAGGGATGTTTAGCATTTTGGGGTAAGTCATGTTGAAACTCTTTGGTACCACAAAAGACTGATCAGCTGTGGCTACCAAGCCTCCTTATACACTCTAGAGATAGCAGCACTTCCAGTCACATGATTATGTCATCACTTTTGGTCACACCATCTAATTTTGATTATAGTGGCAGTCCAGTCATAAGCTCCTACACTTGTTGCACTATTCCAACACATTTATGTACATTAAGAGGTACTTTATTACTAATATCAAATTATGGCTTCTGTGTGCAAAGAGACTAGCAAGGAATCAACAGTGTGATTTTGGAAAGTGGTAAGACAGTTCGAATAAATTGTTTAGTGTTGGTGAGTTCCAATTGTAAAATAAAAATATGTAACAAGTTTATATGTCAAATCACAAGAATGAGAGTTAAGGAAGATACCAGTACCCATCTATAGATTTTTTGAAGAGTCCTGATATGTATTTACAAGAAACTTTTACATCATTCTTGGCTAAATAAAATGGTATTACCTGACTTGAATCTATGATTTATAACTACAGAATGGATGGTGTGTTTGACACTGTGGAAGAGTGTCTAAGGCTATTAAACGGCAATAAACAGTATTTACGATGTGTTTCAATGTACTATGTAGCAATCGTTTCTATGTGGCATAAATTAAGTACAATTTAGTTTTTTTTTAAATTTATGTAGCAGAGCATTAAGAATGTTTAAAAGTTGACAAGTAAACCTACCACACAGTCAAGACCAAGAAAAGATTATAGTTTATAGTCTATTAGCCTACAGTTTTAATTATTTACCATTAACCTATATGGAGATTGTTAAGACAGACTCTAACCAAAATGGCATAAATATTGTACATAAGTGTTATATTAAAGCTGGAGAAACGTAGTTTTGCCACTTTTTGACACTGCTCTCAAATGGCTCTGAGCACTATGGGACTCAACATCTTAGGTCATAAGTCCCCTAGAACTTAGAACCACTTAAACCTAACTAACCTAAGGACATCATACACACCCATGCCTGAGGCAGGATTCGAACCTGCGACCGTAGCAGCCTTGCGGCTCCGGACTGCAGCGCCTAGAACCGCTCGGCCACCGCGGCCGACTTGACACTGCTCTTCGCAATAACATCAAATATAGATATTGCTGAATTAGAATTGGTTTGCACAAATAATGTTATTCCCCAGGTCTTGAGAAAAGAATAACATGTATCAAACAAACTGAAGACACCCCATATTATAGAAATTACTCCCTAAGTGCAATTAATGCGTTATGTGTATGAAAAAGAAAACTGGAATGAAAGAGTTTAAAGTAAAATTGCAGATGTGTAAGCAAGGCTTACAAATTACTTTAAATGCAATATGTGGAAGAATCTGGATACGAATGGAGAGTATAAGACATCGGCATTTGCTGTAAATACTCATGGAATGTAGTCATACATTAGAGTGCTTGCGTAGAATGATGGAATTCAAGGATGTTTACTATATTATAGCACAAAGGAAATGACTTTTTATAAACATGCATTGCCATTTGGGTGTTCTTAGAATGGATGGTTTCGTTGTATCTAACTGTGGTAGGCTGGAAACTGTGCCTCTAGCAAGAGAAGAGCTGTTTGCAGAGTTTAAAGTTGGTGGAATAACTACACTGAACAGGCATTCATTTGCACAAATTGTAAACTTTATGTTCTGTAAAGAAATTCCACAAGAATGTGTGAGCTGCCAAAGTAGACCCAAGAAGATATGGAATGCTTTAACAGTGTTGTTATGTAGGAATAATATACAAAATAAAAATTCGCAAACGCTCTCAGCTAGGTCAATAGCAAGAAGGAACAGAGCTAATTATTAAAGCTCTAGAAGAGATTTTCACAGAAAAAAGAATTTGAACATGTACCTTTTTTGTATTTGTCGAATTACTGGTTGGGAAAAGGATTACATGATTCAGACATAAATTTAAATGTTAAGTTAAAAATTAAGCTGGGTTATACCGAAACAACACCAAACAAAAATTAAGAAAGAGTTATTACCTGTGTGTAAATGTATATGCAAGAACAGACAGTATTCTATTTGCAGTTATCTACTTGTGCCTTTTGGATGAAAAGTAGGCAAATGTGGATAGCTAGGTGATGGTGAAAAATAGTTGGAAGTTGGTAATTGAAAGCATAATAACCCTAGTTTCTTACCTATATGAACAATAGTTAAAACTTGGTAGCTGAAAGCATCATAACCCTAGTTAGCTATATGAACAATAGTTGAAACTTGGTAGCTGAAAGCATCATGACCCTCTTTTTTACCTATATGAGGGTAGTCTAGTAAGACACTACACATCTGATACGTTGGTGACCCTTTGACATACAGACTGACATATTTGATTGTGGCACCCATATTGGGTCATAAATTATAGTGATAACTGCAATACGATGGGTAATAAATTAGAACTTAAATGAAGATCAAATAAGAACAAAGGTGGCCTAGAGGGATGGAGGGAGGTGCACAGGTGACCTTGAAAGTGAAAAGTGGGAGAAGAAGCTATAAATCATTATGCCCAACTCCCACAGCCCCATTACTAACACTGAGCTGAGTGAAAAATTAGCTTCTGCTGGAAACAGAGCGCAAGTTACCCAGACTATATTATTCGGTCAGCGTTCGATAATAGAGCACTTAGCGACTTCAAACACAATTACAAGCCTTTTCTAAACGTTATCTCACCTGTACGCTGAACATCAAATATTTAACACCTTAACGCATTTTTAAAATAATCATAAGTTTAAAGTTGGTTTGTACATGGGACTTCGATTTTTTTGAAGAAATGGATGTTTGCTAGTACCCACTGGATGGGTTCATTCTGATAAGGTACCATTTGCAGTGTCTGTGTTTAACGGGCTACAGTGCAATGTCCGTTAGACATGCACGCACGTCTGAAGAAAGAGAAACTGCTGCTGTGATCTACAGCTGTAAGAAATACAAGAAATGTATTGACATCTGAGAATATGATGAGAATGCAGCTGTGCAATGTATTGACGACACGCGAAAATTTGTGGCGGACCGAGACTCCCATCAACATTGCTTGCCTTATGCAAGCGGTCACCAATACCACTTAGCTTATGTGGGCACGCTTTCCAGTACCAACTCGAACCTCCATATGCCACCGTGTGTCCACGTCTTGCACGCACAACCACTGCGATTCCCGCACAGGCAGAGACTTATCATCGTTGTGACTTTTTCCTAGGCGTGTAACTAGTAGTTGCAGTGTCTGTGTTTAACAGTCTACTATGCAATGTCCTATAGATATGCATGCATGTTTGTAAGGACGCCATATGTACACTGCATAAACATATACAGTGTGTAAATCACTCTTATGAGTACTGTGACATTATCAACATTTATCTTGTCTCTAAGAATAATTTAAACCATGGATGTAATGCAGCGTAAAAGACATTCAGTGCAAGAATTCATAGAACAGAAAACAGTCAGATACTGTAACTGTATGTCAGTAGATCTACACGAGAAGGTACTCAAAAACCTGTATCTCCAGCACTATCTAATTGCTGCGCTCTATTGCATAAGGAAGGACTTTTTGGAGATTTTTCCACCCATTATTTTTGTCAGAGATAACGTACGAGGGTTATTCGGAAAGTAATATCCAGTGAAAATCCGATGAAGCTTTGTGCAGATGGGTTGGGCAGTGTCTCCAGTACACACGTCGATAGTGTCACGTCGCTCTTTTCAGTTCTGAGCGCACAGTGGGCACGTAAACATGCCTAGACCAGTAGTGTCTCCCCTCAAGTGTGGAGTACCCACTGGGGCGTTGCGCCTGATTTCATGCAACCGCACACAGCATACCTGTCGAGCATCTCCTTCGTCGTGGCAGTTCTGGCTGCACTCTGCAGGGGCAATGGGGATATTCCTCTAGCGTTTACGGTGGGAAGTGTTCGATCTGCCACCGTAAAGCCATTAACTGGCTTCCTCTGATGTTCGCCTCTGCTCTCATGACCCGCTGGCTATGAAGACAACATTCTGGCACAGACAACGAGCTGCAGACCAGAGTAGGGAAGTGGCGGGAAGCGAGGGCGTCGGCCTTCTGTGACGAGGACACTGGAAAGTTGATACCACGCTACGACGAATGTCTAAGTCGGAGCAGCGACTATGTTGATAAAAGTGGAATGTGTAACTAGCAGTTGCGCAAATAAAACGTTTCTGATTTTCACTATGGTTTTCATTTCGCAGCCGATCGGACTTTATTTTCCTAACATTGCTCGTACATTCTGCTCCTTGTACGTACTGCAATGCCATTGTACCCAACTTCAGTTTGGTCTTCGTGACATATATTCGAGTCGAACAAAGAATGTTCCTATGCCATATATGATCCAGGTTCTTAGTTACATATCCTGTATTGGCCCACTCCATTCACATTTACAGTCATAATTAGGTGTTACACGCCGTTCTTTTCCCTGACCCATCTCTCTGTTTTTCGTGCAATTTCCAACATGCGTACCTCCAGAGAACACTGAGCAGACCCCTCTGTTTTTAAATGGGTTTCACATTAAAAGTGGGTATCTGACTTAAGTTAGTTAAAAAGTTAGATAAAACTATGATACACACTGACTGGAAGCTCTCCTTTTTTACACATCAGGAGCTTCGTTTTGAAAGTCATGTTTAATTTACAGAAAGCACTGCAGATTAGTTTCACCCTTCCGTTTAATTATTTTGGTGCTCATCGGGTAATTATGTACAAGTGCCCTAAATACAACAGTCTATCCGCTGGTTGTATCTCTTCACTGTTCCATTTGTATTATTTTCTTTTCGACATGTCGGTTGTGCGCTATTTTGATTTTCTTGTAATTGATTTGCAGTCCAACTTTCAAACATACTCGTTTCGTTCTTCCGTCATCTACTGGAGTTTATCTGCGCGATGGGGAAACATTGAACTTCACATACACATCAAGGGTGATGTAACTCCTTCCTTTACAACAAGCGGGAACAACTGTGATGATATGGAATCTTCTGGGCCATCACCCCTTTCACTGAGACTCTTGTTGAAATCTAATATAAGCTGTAGCAATGGCGCGTATGTATTGTCCGGTATACTCATAAAAACTTGTTTTCCAATGGTTGTTTGTACAGAGTTTGGTTGAAATTAACTATAAACCTTTTCAAAACATATAAAGAGTTATTCGTACGTGAGCAGGTTAGAACGGAAGCGGGTTGCGGAAGTTAATCGGAGACTAAGAGGCTGCAGGCTGCACGGGGTACAGTAGCTGCTAGAGCTGCAGCAAACCTGTCACTCAACTGGAGACCACAACAACAAAACAACAACAACGACAGCTGTAGTACCTCTGGAATTTCAGACGTCGGCTATAGAAAATAGACACTTATCAGTGGATAGAGCATCTCTTAAAATTTTCAGCTCGTATTTTAGGTGGTCAACATGCTCTTCGTTTGTGACGCGGTGACTGTCGACACGATAATCAAACTCTTGCTGTATACGTCCCAACATCCCACGGTTGATATCAGAGACCGCATTAAGTATCCTTCCTCAGAACTCTTCTAGTTTAAATGGAAGTGTAGGCGGGAACACGGTGCTTTTGGCGTAACCTGTTAAGAAGAAATCGCACAGAGTTAAGTCTGGTGAACGTGGGAACCATGGAAGAGCAGGAGGGTCATAATGGGAAACACGTCCCATCCAACACTGATATTGTTAGGCATCGACGTAACCAAGACGTCAGGAAGAAAATGTTGCAGTACCGTCTTGTTGCAGAAATGAAGTCTCCACTGTATTCCTTTAATTGTGGCAAAAGCTACTGCTGCAGCATGTGCAGGTACACAAAGTCAGTTGCGTTTTTATCCGCAAAGAAAAACGGTCCATAAACTCTTGAGGATTTCCTACAAAAAAAAAAGGCTTGTTTTTTTCGCTGGGACTAATAGTTTCCGCATTGGATGGGATGGAGAAATCGCAGATCATTAAAAATAGTGTTTTAATAGTATAAAATTGATGTTTATTGTTAAACGAAGTCGATTAGGAACAAATATTAAATTTATGTGCAACGTGTAAGTGCCGTAGAACCTTATTAGAGGATGTATTGTATTGTATTGTATTGTGAGACAGACTGTAACATGGTGGAGGTGGTGGGGGTGGAGGGTAGAGGCTAGAGGTGGCTGGATTGTGGTCACGCAGTTCCTCCTTCGTAGGTCTGCAAACTGGAGAGGGAGCAGGTGATTCCGCACTGTCTGCTCCAGTGTGTCACGCGGAACAACTACAGGGTGTTTCACAAAGTTATACTGGCCCTAACTAGTGACGCAGTGTGCATACATGCCCGCGGAGAGGGTTGTTTATTTTCCAGAAAGTGCGCTAACAATACACGGAATAAAGACGGGAGTTGCTAATAAATACTAAGGCAGGAAACGCAAACGGCACAAAAGTTACGTAAATCTCTGCACCGTGTTCAGCACTGCTAGAGTGGAAATTGATTCTTAGTGATGCTGTATGACTACTGTAGCGTACTTCCGGGAGAGGCGACTTTCCCCACGAAGATCAGTGCTCGTATTTCAGTTTATAGACAGACTCTACCTCCTCACCATTTCTTGTCCAATTGTCATGTGAGTAGACAAAACAACTCCACTGAACACATATTTCTACAGTGGAGCTATTTTCAGTTTATTAAATGAGTATATATTTGCAGCTGTTTACTGAGCTATGTAAGAAGCTCAACTGCTGGAGTTGTGAAGTGTCTGCCACACTGACTGGCCTGCCCCAAGTGTAACAATCAATCAATATGTATTCGACAATGGCAATTGCAATTTCATTTTCTCCGCTGCCACTGTCTGGAATACTTTCCACGGCATGAGGAGTGTCACATTCGTCAGCCAAGCTTCAGCTCTCCCAACGTCTGAAGAGAGATACAGGCTTAAATTGTCTCCCTCTGCCGCAGAAGTACTGTAGGTCACCTCGGTGATATGGGACTTCGGATATTTCAGCATAAGACAGGCAGCGCCCTACAGAGGATTACTGATATAGACCTGAGCGAGACCAGACCCATTACGTCAGGCATATCCACACCCGCCATGGAAGATGTGCCGTGGATGCCTGGTAAGACGCTCCAGTCAGTGCAGCCCACTCAACAAGTGCCAGCAGCTCCTGAATGAAAGAGATTTGTGAAATGTGATCGGAGGCTTTCCCGGCGTATGTGTTGTTTCAAGGCTCTCGGGTGTCCATCCTGATGCGATCGTTGAAGTCCCACGATATTTCGGCGAATAACCACCTGATGATGGCGGAAAGGTTATTCGCCGAAATATCGTGGGACTTCGACGATCGCATCCGTCTGTACACCCGAGAGCCAACGAGATTTACGAAAACTACAATTAATGGTAAGAGAAGTGGAGTAACTTTCAGGTTATTCGTTAATTCACCATTAAGTGATTACAACACAGTTATGTTGTTTTACAGTACTCTGTCAACGTTAGACGGTACCAAGGAGTCATATTTAGCAATACAATGCAATCCCTTTCCAACCATCACTGCACACGTCACTGACAGTCCACTTCCAAATTGCACATTTTCCGCTATTTTTAACACCGTATTTAACGTAAAAGCTCCCTTAGCAAAAGGAATTAAACAATTACTTGGATTGACGGGAAATAGCTCTACCACATAAGCATGAAATTGGTGAAGTTATTTTGTCTACTCACGTAAGAGAATTGGACAGAAGTGATGGGTAAGTATAGTCTGTCTCTAAACTGAAAAGCGAGCAGCGATCGTGGGTGGGAAGTTCTCTTTCGCACAAGAAGGATGACTAAGAATCAACGTACCCTGTAGCAGTGTAGAACAGTTTGCAGAGATTTACGTAGATCCTGTCCATATGCGCATCTCGTGTCAGTAACATTAATAACCCATATCTACATTGAAGAGCCAAAGAAACTGGTATACCTGTGTTATATCGTTTAGGACCCCCGCGAATACGCAGAAGTCCTGCAACACGACGTGGCATGGACTCGAATAATGTCTGGAATAAAGCTGGAGGGAACTGATACCAAGAATCCCGCAGGGATGTCCATAAATCCGAAAGAGTACGAGGGGGTGGAGATCTCTTCTGAACAGCACGTTACAAGGCATCCCAGATATGCTGAATAATGTTCATACCTGGGGAGTGTTTAAACTCAAAAGAGTGTTGCTGGAGCCACTCTTTAGCAATTTTCGACGTGTGGGATGTCGCATTGTCCTGCTGGAATTGCCCAAGTCCGTCGTAATGCACAATGGACATGTATGGATGTAGGTGGTCAGACAGAATGCTTACGTACGTATCACCTGTCAGAGTCGTATCTAGACGTATCAGGGGTCCTATATCACTGCAACTGCAGATGTGCTACACCATTACAGAGCCTCCAACAACTTGAACAGTCTCCTGCTGTCATGCAAGGTCCATGGATTCATTAGATTGTCTCCATACCCGCACGCGTGGGCCGTCCGGTCGAAAACATTTTGAAACGAGACTCGTCCGACCAGACATGTTTCCAGTCATCAACAGTCCAATTTCGGTGTTTACTGCCCCATGCGAGGTGTAAAGCTTTGTATCGTGCGGTGGTCAAGGGTAGACGAGTGGGCCTTCCGCTCCGAAAGCCCACATCTGTGATGCTTCGTCCACTGGTCCGCACACTGACACTTGTTGATGGCCCGGCACTGACATCTGCAGCAATTTGCGGAAGGGTTGCACTTCTGCCACGTTGAATGATTCTCTTCAGTCGTCGTTGGTCCAGTTCTTGCAGGATCTTTTTCCGGTCGCAGCAATGTCAGAGATTTGATGATTTACGGATTCCAGATATTCACGGTACAGTCGTGAAATGGTCCTACCGGAAAATCCCCACTTCATTGCTACCTCGGAGATGCAGTGTCCCGTCGCTCGTGCGCCAGATACAACATCACGTTGAAACTCACTTAAATCTTGATAACCTGCCATTGTAGCAGCAGCAACCGATCTAACAACTGCGCCAGACGCTTGTTGTCTTATAGAAGCGTTTCCGACCGCAGTGCCGTATTCTGCCTGTTGACATATCTCTGCATTTGAATACGCATACCTATACCAGTTTCTTTGGTGCTTCATGTAAATTCCGTGTGGTAGTTAGATTACTGTGTGGAAAATCCACCCTCCGCTGGCATATCTGTGTACTGCGTCACCCTGGAGTTGCTTCTTGTGACACAGAGTGGCAGACAGAATGGCGAACCACCTGCTCCTTCCTCAGTTTGCAGACCTATGAAGGAAGGGAGGAAGCGGACGACCACAAGCTGGCGACCCACTTTCCCTCGCACTTCTACCGTTCATTTCCCTTCCCCCTCGCCCCCTCCCCTTCCATCCTGTTAGACAATTTATCCATTTATCTCTCAACATGACTCTACCGCACTTGGACCTGTTTCACACATTCAACATTCGTCCTTTAACAAGAAACATTAATTTTATATAATTAAAACACTATTTGTAACGGCCTACTATTTTTTCACCTCCTGTAACACAGATACTATTAGTCATAGAGGAAAAAACATAAGAAAGTTACTTCAAAAGCTTCTTCCATCCCACCAGTGTAGACTTTTAGTATGTTGTTCATGGCACTCCCCTGTACCACTGTACAAACATTTGCGACTACTCGAATTTCTTGCCCCCTATTCGATCTTCTTCAGCATTCGCTGGCTCGGCTACTTGCAGAGTACTTCTCCTGGCTGCTGACTCCCGCATTCGCCCCGCCCCCACCGCTGACGGTCTGTCTACCTCACACCACGTAAGCAGACGCCCTCACGGAATGTGTTGTACCAGCCATGAATTGTTTTGTGAGTTGGAGCTATTCCCTGGCATCTGGTACAAAATCGCCGCTGAACCTTCACAGATGACTCACACTTAGCGAATTCAAGGACACAAAACACACGCGCAGCCCAATTGTACGTCATGTTCTGACACGCTTATTCCACAGTGGTGTGCTTTGCATCTAAGCCGTGGTGCGCATTGCGAATCGATTTCTGGAGAAGTGCCCTAGCCACTGATATCTTATGAGGTACCCGTGAACAGCCCAGATCACTCCACACCAGGTGTTGACTCACAGACACCCATCATTCCGTTGAACACTTTCATTCACGTATTGCAC
The DNA here is from genome assembly GCF_021461385.2 of Schistocerca piceifrons. NCBI lineage: Eukaryota > Metazoa > Arthropoda > Insecta > Orthoptera > Acrididae > Schistocerca > Schistocerca piceifrons. Next base: position 13,619,428 of record NC_060145.1, on the reverse strand, counting down.
ATGCTCTATTTTACAATATTCCCTTCTACAGCCAGCTTTTTCCTTTATCTGATAGAAATCGGATGTTTCCTCCGTGCAGTGAACACCTTGTACATTACAGAGAGGAAACTCAGCAAATATTTGCATCTTTTCTTGTGAAGTACAATAATGATAGCATTCTTCCACACCTATCGCACTGTCTTCCTCCCCAGATATTCTATAAATATTTTTGAAAATCTTTCTATAACTTCTCTACAACTAGGCCTCCTAATCATATCTATTGCATCATCATCCTTTTCAGACTGGACGTTTTCATACTTTGAATAACTTCATCCATTTTCTCTTAAACTAATTCTGAAGTACGTTATTTTCATTGTTAATTACTTGTATTTTTTATTCATCTCTTAAATTATATTAACCTCTACAGAAATTTTGTTATCGTTGTTCGATTTTCTCTTCGTGTCAAAAATATTCGTTTTATAACTTGAAACACCTTTCTTTTGCTGCAAATAATGTTTACTTAGCTTCTAAATGGATTTCCCCTTTTGTATTAAAAGCATCTGCAGTGAACTTGTTCTGGAATAATTTTGATTTGTTTTTCGAAAAACATCACACCAATTTTCTACATGGATATAATATTATTTACAGCTACTCATCTGTCCCGCCAAAGTTTACGTTTTCGCTCATCTGGTCACACGTTAGAAAGCACACTTCCACTGCAGTCACGAAAAATCGTTATATATACACGTCGAAATCTGTACGTCTCGTAGTTTTCATACTTCGTTATGCAAAACCAATTTTGTTCATACTCTTACTGCTTACAATTGTTTCAGTTTATAAATTTCCACTGCATAGTCTCGCATGTTTCCAAATGCCACAGTTTCGTTTAATTCAGCATGGTCTATCAAGTTTCTGCCACTGTTAGCATGAAACTCTCATCTTTTCTTTGATAGCTGCCTTGCTCTGTTTCAGGCGTTCTTTTCTTTTCCTTTTTGCGCGTGCACAACATTTTTGCTGTTGGAATAAGTAACTTTGTTAAATAAATGCTGCTCTCGTCAATATCTCTAAGATCCCCATTTTTCATGATGCTGAACTTCTTGCTTGATTTGATGTGGTATGCTCCCGACTCTCAAAGAAATTCACATGATCAGCATTTCTGACTTCCTGCCTTAGAGTTTTTCAAGGCTCATTGATGTGATTAGAAAATAATAAGAATGTCATTGGGGCGTTTCCAGCGGAAACTGGAGGAGAAATGAAATGTTTTAAGACTTGTTTTGTTTATAACTCTGTACAGTATTAATTAGTTTGACTCAATTAGTAGCATCATGTAGACGAAAACCGTCAGTACTTTGCTGAATGCACTTTACGAACTTGTCTCAGCGCAAAATAAACTGATCGCAAGGACGTACACTATGCTTTATGGAAGTGCTGATACTAAGCGACCAGCAGATTTAAAACCGTGGAATTTTAATGGCTAGTTTTTTGATTCTTTTGCGTCTAATGTTTGTTAAAATTACAGAAGTTTCTGAACACTACATTCTACAATCGCTACAACAGTGTAGGCTAAGGAAGACTGTCTATACTATTAGTTCGCAATTTCCTTAAGTCCTTCCAAAAGGCATTTGGGGAGCGAAAGTCTCAGAAAGCGGACAGGGAACGGATAAATAGAAACTGCTTTTTATCTTTGTTTGCATCGATGTACAACTGGCCAGCTGTGTTTACCAACGCTTAAAAACACCGTTGTTGTGGTCTTCAGTCCTGAGACTGGTTTGTGCAGCTCTCCTTGTTACTCTATCCTGTGCAAGCTTCTTCATCTCCCAGTACCTACTGCAGCCTACATCCTTCTGAATCTGCTTAGTGTATTCATCTCTTGGTCTCCCTCTACGATTTTTACCCTCCACGCTGCCCTCCAATACTAAATTGATGATCCCTTGATGCCTCAGAACATGTCCTACCAACCGGTCCCTTCTTCTAGTCAAGTTGTGCCACAAACTCCTCTTCTCCCCAATTCAATCTAATACTTCCTCATTAGATATGTGATGTACTCATCTAATCTTCAGCATTCTTCTGTAGCACCACATTTCGAAAGCTTCTATTCTCTTCTTCTCTAAACTATTTATCGTCCATGTTTCACTTCCATACATGGCTACACTCCATACAAATACTTTCAGAAACGACTTCCTGACACTTAAATCTATACTCGATATTAACAAAATTTCTCTTCTTCAGAAACACTTTCCTTGCCATTGCCAGTCTACATTTTATATCCTCTCTGCTTCGACCATCATCAGTTATTTTGCTCCCCAAATAGCAAAACTCCTTTACTACTTTAGGTGTCTCATTTCCTAATCTAATTCCCTCAGCATCACCCGAGTTAACTCGACTACATTCCATTATCCTTGTTTTGCTTTTGTTGAAGTTCATCTTATACCCTCCTTTCAAGACACTGTCCATTCCGTTCAACTGCTCTTCCAAGTCCTTTGCTGTCTCTGACAGAATTACATAGTCATCGGTGAACCTCAAAGTTTTTATTTCTTCTCCATGGATTTTAATACCTACTCCGAATTTTTCATTTGTTTCCTTTACTGCTTGCTCAATATACAGATTTAATGACATCGGGGAGAGGCTACAACCCTGTCTTACTCCCTTCCCAACCACTGCTTCCCTTTCATGTCCCTCGACTCTTATAACTGCCATCTGGTTTCTGTACAAATTGTAAATAGCCTTTTGCTCCCTGTATTTTACCCTTGCCTCCTTCAGAATTTGAAAGACAGTATTCCAGTTAACATTGTCAAAAGCTTTCTCTAAGTCTACAAATGCTAGAAACTTAGGTTTGCCTTTCCTTAATCTTTCTTCTAAGATAAGTCGTACGGTCAGTATTGCCTCACGTATTCCAACATTTCTACGGAATCCAAACTGATCTTCCCCGAGGTCGGCTTCTACCAGTTTTTCCATTCGTCTGTGAAGAATTCGCGTTAGTATTTTGCAGCTGTGACTTACTAAACTGATAGTTCGGTAATTTTCACATCTGTCAACACCTGCTTTCTTTGGGATTGGAATTATTATATTCTTCTTGAAGTCTGAGGGAATTTCATGTGTCTCATACGTCTTGCTCGCCAGATGGTAGAGTTTTGTCAGGACTGGCTCTCCCAAGGCCATCAGTAGTTCTTATGGAATGTTGTCTTCTCCCGGGGCCTTGTTTCGACTCAGGTCTTTCAGTGCTCTGTCAAACTCTTCACGCAGTATCATATCTCCCATTTCATCTTCATCTACCTCCTCTTCCATTTCCATAATATTGTCCTCAAGAACATCGCCCCTGTATAGACCCTCTATATACTCCTTCCACCTTTCTGCCTTCCCTTCTTTGCTTAGAACTGGGCTTCCACCGCGTAAGCAGAAATCTCAGAACGGACAAACGTAAAATAACGACTCAGCAGACAATGTTATGGTGGTCACGAATGCATGATGCAGCACACAGCGCTACTTATTTTCAATTTGACCACCGATTTCAGTCCCATTCTTACCATCCTTGTGCCATAAAAGAGGCAATTAATTGTGAACTCCACAAATGCAGCTATTAATGATTCATGAAATATTCCATTCAGGCGTGACATTTGACATTACAACAAACATGTACTGCCTTGAAGTGTAAACATTAATGAGCCTGGAACAAGCCTTGTGTGTACTGCACTAGCTGCCGCTGCCGCTGCTGCTGCTGCTGCTGCTGTTCTTCTGATGATAACACTTAACACTGGGACTGCGTAGTAAATTTAGCTTTGCTGTTGTAAGCTAGAGAAGCAGCCAGACTAAATGTTTAAAATCACACGTTATATTTTAAAGACATACATTAACTACCGACTGTTAAGTAAATGTTCTCTGTACACTATGCCAACTCTTTTTCAAGTGAGACGTATATTGGGAAAAATAATTTGTAATAGAAGAATTCGTGGGTAAGCGGGCAACAACAGCTTGTTGCCAACGATCTTTATCTACAACAGTTGTCATCAAAGTAAAATTTTGTCTGATGAACTGAACATCGATTTCGTGAGCTCTCTTTATATGGTGAATATTATTACTTCTTTACATTCCTTAAAATTTCAGCGACAGTGAACACATTCCAGCCTTGGATAAAAGACGAAATGCTAATGGGAAAGCGAGAGTGTATGTCAAATAAATTCTAATGTGGAAGCCTGTAATACCTGCTTGCGAGGCAGTACACTGATTAAAGACTTACTCTACAAACATAAAATCGCACACGTTTTTCAGTGCCTTTTCTAAACAACATAAATCATATCTTGCGCTTACAAGTGGTATTTTTTGCCCCATCAATAGCGCACCTGCGCCGTGACAAGGACAAGGACTGGTCCACGTCAATGCCGGCACTGATTATAATTTTATTTGATTTACGGAGGCACGTAATCTTACAGTCTTTTGAAGTGACAGTCACGCTCGTAAGAACTAACGATTCACAGACCTCATTATTGTGAAATGTATGCTGCATTTTTCAGCAGTTTTCTCATTGTGGATTTGTTGTTGTTTTTTAATATCGTTATTTGTGTAAGGTTTCCAGTGTGTTCCTTGTTCACAGACAGGCACTAGATTCGCTATTAGACAATGTGCAGATCGAATCACGCTCCTGTCCGCCTCAGTAATCGTTTTATGAGCAACGTCCGTGTATTTATGTTGGAGGGCTTGCTAATTTATAGCTAGCTGGGCAACGTTCAACTACGATAGAACTCGTGTTATTGCTGGCTGTCCCTCCTCTCCATTTGCATTTTCACAGCGGATACAAAGCGTCTACAGCCCTTTGCTAAATGCTCTTGACTTAAGCCGCTTCACATAAGGGAGCTCAGAGCTAGGGATGCAGACAACAAATGATAGAAAAGGGTCTAAAAGTAGAGTAGTTGGTGAATAACACAAAACCTGTGCTGTATACGAAAAGACTTTTTCTGAGCATTGTAGACGCACTGATGGACGTCATTTACAATAACTTGCAGGCTATGAAACATTCCAGTATGAAGGCTGTGCCGTTGTCGCTACAAGGGCCAGTCGAATGAAAACGAGACAGGTGGGAAAAAGTAAGAAAACTGTTTATTATTTCAGAAGTCATCGCCGTAGCTGTTAACTCGTTTACCCGCTGTGACACAAGGTCAACGCCACCGTAATGGAAAAAGGGTTTGTGGGTTCCTACGGAACTGTGATTGTACACAGGGATGCACCTCGTAGTCCGAAGGAAATCGACGGTCACGAATGTCTTTCTTCAAGACTTCAAAAATAGCGAAATCGCGTGGGGAGAGACTGGGATTTATGGAGTACGTGTCAGTGCTTCCCAGCGAAACTTCTGCAGCGTACTGGAAACAACCTTGGCAATATGTGGGTGGACCCACGCGATTTCATATTTTTGGAGCCCTGAAGAAGCAGGTTAGTGGCCATCGATTTGCCTCGGATGCACAGCCGCACGCGTAGGTACAACTATCGTTCTGCAGGCAACCGCAAACATTTTCCCATTAACGCACTGACCGTCTTGTCTCACAGTGGGATAAATGTATTAACTGGTGTGGCGATTATTCCTGAAATAATAAACAATTTACTTATATTTTTCCTTCTGTCTCATTTTAGTTTGAATATGCCTTATAGTTTATCGAAATATACCTGTCAAATGACACATGTGCGGCTAAGTACATTTGCACATTAACGAAAATATTTATCTGTTGGTCCATGGGGTTTTCCACGGCTTTGTACAAATACTGGACCTGACGTCACGAATGTAAAAAGGTACTGCCTGTTCCCTATGCATTTATTTCGTAATTAAAACTTCATCAGCCGGCCGCTGTGGCTGACCGGTTCTAGGGGCTTCAGTCCGGAACGGCGCTGCTGCTGCGGTCGCAGGTTCGAATCCTGCCTCGGGCGTAGATGCGTGTGATGTCCTTAGGTTAGTTAGGTTTAAGTAGTTCTAAGTTCTAGGGGACTGATGACCTCAGATCTTAAGTGCCATAGTGCTTAGAGACCTTTGAACCATTTTTGAAACTTCATCCTTTCATCACAAGTTAACACGCCTAATATTTTTCCACCCAAAAGTATTATGAAAATCCATTAGTAAGAAACACCTACACTTGTCACAAAAGCTCAGCAGCAACTGCCACTTGTGTCTCAAGCAGTTCCGTTTACAGATGGCACAGTATACATAAACATGAGGCAAAAATCATTCAGTCTAGTCTTACTTTTTTTGCTGATAATTAGTTTCAAGTTTAAATTAATAGTGTATAATAATAAGAGATGTCTCTCGGAAAATTCCATTTCTGTTTGAGATGGCATCACAATTTCGACACCCCTCAGATTCCGCACGCATGCAGTACGGTGCTGGCGTAGCACGAGTCAGTTCTGAGGTGTCGAAAGGGTTGCCTGCCTGCAGGCATCTGGGAATCCGCCAGGGGTTCTCTCTCTCTCTCTCTCTCTCTCTCTGAACAGGCACATTTTTAAAGTGCTCAACAGAGGTGTGCAGGTGGCACCGAGTATGTTGCTAAACCAGACGGGCCTTAGAAGACCCTTTGTCGTTTTATTCACGCAGGTGACAATGTCGCATTCCACGTGATCAGGCCTGAAAAAAAAAAAAAAAAGAGTAGAAAGCTTTTGCTGTTTCGCACCATGTTGAGATTTGGACGAATGGCTTTGAAAGGTCCCTAGCAGTTTCTCCCTGTATACCAGAGCAAAAACTGGGGTCGCCCAGCCCTCCTAAGGGGTCAGTTCATGTTTAGTGGATATGAAGTCCCAGGATGCACTAAGAAAAGGACTGAATCGCCCAGTACAAAGAAGGGCAGCTCGTTTTGTATTATCGTGGAGTGGCAATCATTAAAACAAAGGCGTTTTTCGTTGCGACGGGACCTTCTCATGAAATTTCAATCACCAGTTTTCTTCTCCGATTGCGAAAACATTCTGTTGGCACCCACCTACATAGGGAGAAATGATCATCACTATAAAATAAGAGAAATCAGGGCTCGCACGGAAAAATTTAAGTGCTCGTTTTTCCCGCGTGCCTTTCGAGAGTGGAACGGTAGAGAGACAGCATGAAGGTGGTTCATTGAACGCTCTGCCAGGCACTTTATTGTGAATAGCAGAGTAATCGCGTAGATGTAGAATATGCCAGCAGGGTCGCAGGTTCTCAAGAACGTCAGTCTGTTGCACACTGCGCTGCAAGTTATCGTTTTCGACCGCGAAATGTGTGTAAATGAACGCCCCGAGGTAGCGCTGCCTTCATTGACGCCCGTATGCCGCGTCCTGAGGCCTTTACGGGTCGATTCTGGACGGCTGTGTGTCTGCCAAGTTTTCCTCGACCACCCACAAGAAAACCACGTGATTTCAGGGCTGGGTGTCGCCTTTCTGGCCTCCATCGCAGATGTGTCAAAAGAAGGGGTGAAATGTGAGCAAGAGGGGCTGTGAGGCCCTCCCTATCGTGTGATACGTCCCCGGGTGTGTTGGACAGAACCGTGGCGAAACTTGGTGCCAAGGTGACCTCGCCCGCACTTGTGAGCTGTGACCTTTCCGTGGAATGTGTCGACACCTCGCTGCTTGAAGCGTCTCCAAGCCAGTGGGCGAGGTCTCAGGGCGCCACGCTTCTCTACTCTTACAGAGGGAGGTTGCAGGCACCTTTGATGCAACCTTCAAACTTTTTCGTGGCAATGGGAGAAAATGACAGTGTATAAAAAAGTGACACTTTAATTCCTATGCGCAGAGTATCATTGTTTGACTGAAATAGTGTAGCATTACATGGGTAATCGTCCGTGTAGCCCTCGAAATCTTTAAGAAATAATCTTGTGGGAACGTCCATTACAGTCGGATATACCTTGTGTCACGTGACAGTAGGAGAGTCAGAACAGGTAGTAACCCATGACGTCATCTCAAGTCGAGACTTTTTGTTGTGAAATATTTGCTGACTGATTGACACAGTACACATGTAAATCATTTCTAAATTTTATTAGTTATTTATGGAGTAAAGAATTTAATTAAGTACATTATTTTTAGGATCAATAGGTAATGAATCTTTATGAGCTGGATATAAATGTGTTTTGACATAGCAGATCACAATGCTGCGTTATGCGTGATATTTTTTCTCTTTGAGAAGGATGCTACCTTCTGAGTTGCTCGAGTGCGCGGACAAGCCGTAATCGAGTTCGGGTATCTGCAATTTTTATGAATGGACATAGAAGTGATAATTCACAACCTGGAGTTGGTTTAGAAAATATTCTAGGGAACCACGGTCAAACTTTGTTACAAACAAATCGCGCCCGGACTTCGAAATATCTGCTCGAAGTTTCAGATACGCGGTAGGCTATCTTAGTCACGTGAAGGATTAAGTAACACTGGCCGTGATTTATTGACATTAACTTAATAATAATTATCAAAAAGTTATCGGAAAGGATAGTAAGTGTTCTTGATGCTTAAAGCAACTGTGAGTTGATTTACTGTTTGATTACGACAGCTATTAATCACGGAATAGTCAGCTAGTCGATACGTTGCTTAGCAACCCGTAAACAGACAGTGATAGAATTACCGGAACTATCATTTCAGTCATTAGTGACCACTACACATACACCATAAAATAACTACTCTCGTTGTGAATGACATTTGGAACGGATTAGTTTTATTTCAGCTCCTTGGGATCAATAAACTTCATCCGAAGTGGAAACTTTACAAAACGTATCGTGTTCCTTCAGTTTGGTAGAACGATAGACTTTATAGTCTACACTATTATTTACCTTTTTTTCAAAAAGAGAGCACTTAGCTTTTTCTGATAGAGGAATGTTTCTGCTTCAGTCATCAATATTCTCAAAACGGAGATAAGGGCGATTCTCACACATTGCACTACGTCATCGTGATCAACGACACACAAGTGCCGCAATTCTCCCTCCGTTTTTGTGCTGAAAATCCTGAGATATAGCCGCGGTACGACGAGGGAAGAAGGAAGAGGAGGAGAAGAGAGAGAAGAAAAGGAAGAGAGGGTCAAAAAGGGGAGGTCACAATAGGTTTGAAAAATGTGAAAATAATGTACCGATGCGTGCGATTCACTTTTAATTTGGGCATATACGTCATCTCTGGTAATGTATGTTTATGAAGTAATTAATGAATTAATATGGACACATTAATTAATTATTTGGTAATTAACATTAGTTGCAACTGGATTGACTGCACCAAGAAGTATGACAACTTTTGTCGTCTGCACTGGAACAGTTGGAATATGTGATGTATTCGAGAGGATACAAGATGACCTGATCAAAGCAAACCAGTCTTCTAAGAAGTCCACTCTGTCATTATGAACTGTGTGTCATCATGTACTGCCTGCTGTGTGCACGAAACTGACATCTGGACCCTAAGTATATTATACCCACACAGAGCCGAAATTAAGTAAACTTATTGCAATGTGGGAAGAAAGTTGTGTATAACCGAAATCTAACTCAAACAGTTAGTAAATTTATTTTCTTGGCCCAAAAAACGTTCCGATCTGAGAGTGAGTTACTTACCAGTCTTGTATACTGACGTGATGTTTTGTGCACGAGCGCAGCAAAAAACTAAATAACTGTAATTGTATCAGATGGATCGAAGTTAGGATGGTCGCGCGAGTGCCCTATGACCTGTCAATTTCGGAAAAGGCAGAGAGGAGGGGGCGAGAGGGTGGGGGTTGTATGAGGCTCTGGCTACGAGCAGACTACATATCGCCTGGAGACTGTCGTCCGTGGTCGATGTCGCTGGCAGTCCTTTGCGCTTCGCGGCCCCGCTCACTACGCCTCGACGCGGCATTGCATCTACGTAGTACGTACACAGCCCGAGTTTCACGGTGAATCAGTGAGCAGCTCTGGCGTTTAACCACAAAGAACCGTATTGCCCTGCGTACTTCAACTTCAGACTACCTTTCCGGTTGCCGCGACATTTCACAAGGAGGCTGTGGTGCGTCTGTCATCTGTACCACAGCAGAACTGTGTCTGCAGGAGGCCTGGAGCATGCACTCTCTTCTGACGATGTGACACTCCTGGTGCGTAATGGCCTTATCGTGGAACTACACGTGTAGCTTACTCTTTGAAGTACCCTCATACATAACGTTTTATCCTGCATGCCGGTTCTTAACGCCGAAAAACAATAGCACAGCCTTCATTGACTGTTCTTATTTCGTGTCCTCTTCCGTTCCCTCTAGTATAAACGCTCGTTCATAGATAGTAGCAAACGGTAGTGATAAGTTGCGAATTGTCTGCAAATGTCCATTCGCCTGTGTAGAAACGCACGGTAATAAAAACCATGTAGCATTCTCATCACTATCCGAAAACGAGGTGTATACAGAAAGCTCGCTTTTAAGTTGGTGAATCCTCTCTTATTCAAAATTTTATAGCGTCCAGTGCGGAGCATATTATTTGCTTGGTGGTGCGTCTGTGTGACGTGTTCTTTTAATAGTCATGTCAAATATGTCAGTCCGTGGTGTAAGGACACTGTGATCGAGCGCTGGGGGGGGGGGGGGGGGAAGTGCATTTTTTGTAAATATTACGTGGGGCCCAGCCAGGGCCACACTAGCATGGCGACCATTCAAAAGTAACTGTCACCTCTGCTTTGGTTAGAATCTAAAAAGAATTCCGCCGCAGCGATTCATTTTATCCTAATTTGTGATTGATTTGCAACTTTCAAAGGAGCATCATGAGTGGCGAATTTTGAGTAAAACCCACACACTCCTCTTGTTGCCATGTTAAAATTTGCTTCTTTTGACAAAACATGGTGGCACTTACAGTGTCTCACCTCACTAACATGTTGCACGGACACAGTTGCGAGAGATTTCTGAAACACTGGATTATTATGTTTATTAAATGAGGAACAGACGAAAACTAAGGTCAGTACATTATCAAAAAACACGTCCTCAGTACAAAATAAGTGTGTAATGTCTTCACGTGTGTTATTACAGAACCCATAGCATTTCTCACTTCACCAGAAAAATGGCCCTTAAAAATTACATTCTTTCATCAGGTAAGTCTGTAGTTAGTGAAATAACATGGTAGACAACGAACTTTTGCATAATAATGATACGACAAAATACTCTCCTCTTTATGTTCTGTCTTTTCCCATAATCTCATTTCAGTATCTCAAATATGATGAAAGTCGTAGACATTTCAGTCTGGCTTTATGGCTGCGGTGGCGCGATCGCCAATGAGTGTAGAACATTACATCACTTTTTTCGAGATTGTAGACAGATGCAGACCTCCACGCAAACCTAAAACAAAATTCAGTATGCTAAATTTCGTCCATGCCAATATATTATATATTACCGGGTGATCAAAAAGTCAGTATAAATTTGAAAATTTAATAAACCACGGAATAATGTACATATAGAGGTAAAAATTGACACACATGCTTGGAATGACATGGGGTTTTATTAGAACAAAAAAAAAGACACCCCATATTGCTAGACGCGTGAAAGATCTCTTGCGCGCGTCGTTTGGTGATGATCGTGTGCTCAGCCACCACTTTCGTCATGCTTGGCCTCCCAGGTCCCCAGACCTCAGTCCGTGCGATTATTGCCTTTGGGGTTGCCTGAAGCCGCAAGTGTATCGTGATCGACCAACAACTCTAGGGATGCTGAAAGATAACATCCGACGACAATGCCTCACCATAATTCCGGACATGCTTTACAGTGCTGTTCACAACATTACTCCTCGACTACAGCTGTCGTTGAGGAATGATGGTGGGCGTATTGAGCATTTCCTTCAAAGAGCATCATCTTTGTCTTACTTTGTTACGCTTATTATTGCTATTCTGATCAGATGAAGCGCCATCTGTCGGACATTTTTTGAACGTTTGTATTTTTTTGGTTCTAATAAAACCCCATGTCATTCCAAGCATGTGTGTCAACTTGTACCTCTCCATCTACATTATTCCGTGATTTATTCAGTTTTCAAATTTATATTGACTTTTTGGTCACCCGGTATATACTAGATACAAAATCACAGTGACGCCTATTTTTCATTGAAAATTCTTTTTAATTTCGTGTAGTGTCTTAATTGCACGTAAATGTAGCAACAACTATGACCATTAAAGAAATGATGGGGACATCATGAACCTGACATATAAATCTACAAGCAAAGCAAAAATGAAATTTACCCATTAACCATGGACCTTGCCGTTGGTGGGGAGGCTTGCGTGCCTCAACGATACAGATAGCCGTACCGTAGGTGCAACCACAACGGAGGGGTATCTGTCGAGAGGCCAGACAGACGTGTGGTTCCTGAAGAGGGGCAGCAGCCTTTTCAATAGTGGCAGGGGCAACAGTCCGGATGATTGACTGATCTGGCCCTGTAACACTAACCAAAACGGCCTTGCTGTTGTGGTACTGCGAACGGCTGAAAGCAAGGGGAAACTACAGCCGTAATTTTTCCCGAGGGCATGCAGCTTTACTGTAGCAATGTGTGGAAGTGAAACATGGACGATAAATAGTTTAGACAAGAAGAGAATAGAAGCTTTCGAAATGTGGTGTTACAGAAGAATGTTGAAAATTAGATGGGTAGATCATGTAACTAATGAGGAGGTATTGAATAGAATAGGGGAGAAGAGGAGTTTGTGGCACAACTTGACCAGAAGAAGGGATCGGTTGGTAGGACATTTTCTGAGGCATCAAGGGATCACTAATTTAGTACTGGAGGGCAGCGTGGAGGGTAAAAATCGTAGAGGGAGACCAAGAGATGAATACACTACGCAGATTCAGAAGGATGTAGGTTGCAGTAGGTACTGGGAGATGAAGAAGCTTGCACAGGATAGAGTAGCATGGAGAACTGCCTCAAAGCGGTCTCAGGACTGAAGACCACAACAACAACAAACCGATTAGTTTCTGTAAACTCGTTTGAGAAAGACTGCAGGGAGCGCGCCTCTATTCTGTCATGGCCGACCGGCCGAAAGGCGGCAGACACTGTCGGTGTTCCCTTCCGAACAAACGAATGAAGTCGCTCAGCGCTCTGGACGAGAACTCCTGCTCTCTGCGCATCACCCATCCTATCTTGCGTGGACCGTGGCGAGCGCGCGAGGCAGCAGTGCGGCGGAGTCGATCGAGTGAACATGCGATGAATCAGACGTGAGTCACAAACTCGCCGAGTTGAATTACAAAGTGTTCAGTAGTGCATTGAGAGAAATATTTCCTTGGAACAGAAACGCTGAATCGTCCGCATTTAGAATGAATAAACTGTGGAAATAGTTTCATCAAAGTCAATAAGTTCGATACAGTTAAGAGTGTTTTCTACTGTCTGGAAGGTGAATAAACTAAGTTAAAGAACATTATCTTCTACATCAGAAGATTGGATTGTTTGGAGGAAGAGACCAAACATCGAGGTCATCGGTCTCATCGGATTAGGGAAGGACGGGGAAGGAAGTCGGCCGTGCCCTTTCAGAAGAACCATCCCGACATTTGCCTGGAGTGATTTAGGGAAATCACGGAAAACCTAAATCAGGATGGCCGGACGCGGGATTGAACCGTCGTCCTCCCGAATGCGAGTCCAGTGTGCTAACCACTGCGCCACCTCGCTCGGTATATCAGAAGAACCCTTGCCAATATTTACGATAAATATTGCAGTAAATATATGTCACATCAAATACAGTTAGGCTTCTGTTTGGTTTTTTGTGCTATCACGGGTGAAGAAAGTCTCTCTTCCTACAGTCCGATAGCCAACCATGACAGTCAGATCGCTTAAAACTATGGGGCTGAGAGCCTACACAAGGTCCTCTAATCATCATACAGACCAAACCACCTTCCACACACCACAGCATTCTGAATATAAAAGCAATATAAACCCGTACTGCTCGATGCAGTGTTGAATGAAACATGTCGTACTGGGTGCATGGCTCCTACTTATTGCCTTTTATTAAGCAACCACTGTAACTCAGAGTCGTTAAAGAATAGAGCTCTCACGTATGGAACATCTTAAAACTTCAGTTACTTCACAAATGAACTAATGTGTTAAATATTTGACGTTGAGCATGTAACAGAGAAAAACTTTAGGAACAGTTTGAAGTCCGCAAGCTCGTGGTCGTGCGGTAGCGTTCTCGCTTCCCGCGCCCGGGTTCCCGGGTTCGATTCCCGGCGGGGTCAGGGATTTTCTCTGCCTCGTGATGACTGGGTGTTGTGTGCTGTCCTTAGGTTAGTTAGGTTTAAGTAGTTCTAAGTTCTAGGGGACTGATGACCATAGATGTTAAGTCCCATAGTGCTCAGAGCCATTTGAACCATTTGAACAGTTTGAAATTATGTTTATAATTTGTTGGAAGTAGCTAAGTTCTGTCACGATAAAACACTGTCTGAGTACAGCGCGCGTAGTTTGCTCTCCGTTTTAAGCAGAAGCTAGTTTTCCACGTATGTCAATATTTATGGCATGACATCTCCTTAACGTGCTGGTACATGCAGCGCTAAATGTAGGTATTGCCTGTAAAATATGTTCCAAATAAATTTAATAGTGAAGAAGTAATAAATTAAAATATCGATCTCATTCCGAAGTTTGACTACAATAAACAGAGAAAATGTAGTAAGCGATAAAGTTCTATTCCTTTCGTCATTTTGTGGCGCTGCCAGTGAGAAAAAGTAACTTGAAAGTTTGGAACTACGTGAACAGTTTGTTGGAAGTCGCTAAGTGCTCTCTCATACTGGCTGAATGTAGTCTGGGCAATTTGCGCGCCACGAGTTACACTGTCTCATGATACACAGTTCCTACCTGTAATACCTACCTCACTGTGTCAAGCCTTTAACGTAAGATTTTACCTCGTAATGAGGAATTTATGACAGAGTTTCAAATTTCTAAATTCACATTATCGAGGCAACTTTACAATATGGAACCTCACTGTCTGTTTCTGTATTTGTTTTAATATAACAAACGTGTTTTGGAGAACCTACCTTGAGCAAACTCTCTCTCTCTCTCTCTCTCTCTCTCTAACATTTATCACTTTATCACTTCATACACTGTAAGGTAATTTTAACAGTTTGGTTTTTATTTTTCCATGTTTGATGCTGCTTGGAGATTGACGCAAATTATACCGCGAAACCTTACTTTCAAAGTTTCAGGAATCACTATTAAGAATGGAGAGAATCATTTCAGATCTCTATAGATGAGCGTGCCCTAGAAAAAAAAAAGGTCGAGCTGGAGTCCCGTCGCACCACGCACACATACGAGTATCAATGTGAAGCAAGGCGGAACGTGTAACGAGTACTGACTAACTGGTAGCAAGACTGCCCGAAACCATTTCTCTTGGAATCTCAAAACTACTTCACCATTCGAAGCGAAATTTCTACGAGTTTCCGTCCCTGCCCCACCACCACAGCTCAATACATGAGTGCCCTCTTGCCCTCACGTACCGTGAAGACAATACTGGAGTAACTGCAGCAAGCACAGAAGCATTAAAGCACTCCCCCTTTCAGCGCTCCGTACCAGGTTGGAAGTAGACGATACCTTAAAGTGTGACATAGTGCTAAGTACCCTTTGCCATGCACTTCACAGTTACACAGACGAGCCAGAACACTGTGACCACTGCTCATCACGAGACTGAATGCCGACTGGTGTCTTTGCAAGGACGTGAGGCGATAAGGAAAGTATGTAGGCGGAGCAGAAACGGTTGGTGAGTCATTCTAGTACCGATACGGACTGCACATGTGAAAATCCACTTACATTAGCGCCTTCGAGACAGGACAGACTGCCATGGTTCGGTCACGTGAACGAACATCTCAGAAACGGCGATGGCGCTCTGCGTTTCGCGAGCCACTGTCGTGAGCAGCCGTGGAAAGTGACCTTAAAGACGGCGATACCACCAGTAGACTGCCGCCGGGCGTTGGCACTTCGACAACATACCACGGAACGTGTAGGTTGGGGCCTTGCCCACTCTGTGAAGTGGGACGGGTGAGATCTCTGGCAGAGGTGGCGGCAGAGTGCATGGTGGTCCGTACGTTTAGAACCACCCTTCCAAAACAAAACCTGCAGGTAACGCCCTGATAGACCGATATTTATCGTCAAGGAATATGAAGATGGGGCCGGCCGGTGTGGCCGTGCGGTTCTGGGCGCTTCAGTCTGGAACCGCGTGACCGCTACGGTCGCAGGTTCGAATCCTGCCTCGGGCATGGATGTGTGTGATGTCCTTAGGTTAGTTAGGTTTAAGTAGTTCTAAGATCTAGGGGACTGATGACCTCAGATGTTAAGTCCCATAGTGCTCAGAGCCAATATGAAGATGGAAAAGGAGAAAACCTGTGATAGCTCGTGCTATGTCACCAACATACCGGCCGTTTCGGAAGCCGGCATCTTGCATGCAACCCATAATTTTTTAAATGGAAAGAGGACTGTGATAAATCAAACATAAAGAATTACTCGACCAAAACAATGGTGCCTTTTATTAGAGTATAGTTTTATTGATTCAAGAGCTACAACAGATGTTTGTGGCCGGCCGCAGTGGCCAAGCGGTTCTGGGCACACGAGTCCGGAGCCACGCTGCTGCTACGGTCGCGGGTTCGAGTCCTGCCTCGGGCGCGAATGTGTGCGGTGTCCTTTGGTTGGTAGTTCTAAGTCTAGGGGACTGATGACCTCAGATGTTCCATAGTGCTTAGAGCCATTTTTGAACAGATGTTTGTTCTTACAGGTGACGTGAAAACTGATGACGTCAACACAAGCTGAACGCAATGAGATAATCTTAGTACCAGGAGCGGAATTCAACCGGCGCCATTCACGCAGGCCATCCATCACCCAAAGCACAACAGTGAAACTTCTCGTGAAAGTGCACCAAACTGGTTCTGGCAGCGAAAGACCGAAAGCTGGGCGACCGGAAACGCCGACTGATGGAGCAACATCCGCCGCTGTTCTAGCATCATTCGGCGGTCCAGCGCGCAGTAGATGCCGCATCTCGCAGGAAACTGGGGTCGACCTCACATTAAAAATGAGTATTTCCGCCACGCATAAATGGCCGTTACGAGATGCATATGTTATGATATCTGAGCGGCAAGGATCCAGATCTCTGAGTTCTCTTTGAGATTGGATAGCATGCAAAGTGCACGAAAACCGTCGTTTTCCTCATGGCATATTATTCAAGAATGAAGATAATTTCTTTGTGAAGCGAGAGGTAAATAAACTGACTCGAAAATACTGCTGAGGTGCCATTCCACACATCCACCGGAGGTGCCACGCTGCATGTGATATTTTTGTGTGGAATACGGGATTCACGTATTGTTTTCTTTATTCAAGCTACACCAACACCAGGGCGTTATCTGCAGTGTTTGGACGCAGATGTGCTGCCTTCGCTGCTGTCTGGAAAAGGCATGATGGTGCCCCATCTCTTTATGGCCTAACTGTCCGTGCGTGCCTGGATATGCAATTTCCCCGAGGATGGACAGGTCGTAGGGATCACGTGGCATGGCAGACGCGTTCCCAAAATTTAAGTCCATTGGATTTCTATCTGCGAGGACTTGTGAAGACAACTGTGTATGTCGTGTAGTTCAGAACCATCGTACACCTCAGGGAGCGAACTGTTGATCCTTGTACCCGCATTCCGGTAGGTCTACATACACTCCTGGAAATGGAAAAAAGAACACATTGACACCGGTGTGTCAGACCCACCATACTTGCCCCGGACACTGCGAGAGGGCTGTACAAGCAATGATCACACGCACGGCACAGCGGACCACCAGGAACCGCGGTGTTGGTCGTCGAATGGCGCTAGCTGCGCAGCATTTGTGCACCGCCGCCGTCAGTGTCAGCCAGTTTGCCGTGGCATACGGAGCTCCATCGCAGTCTTTAACACTGGTAGCATGCCGCGACAGCGTGGACGTGAACCGTATGTGCAGTTGACGGACTTTGAGTGAGGGCGTATAGTGGGCATGCGGGAGGCCGGGTGGACGTACCGCCGAATTGCTCAACACGTGGGGCGTGAGGTCTCCACAGTACATCGATGTTGTCGCCAGTGGTCGGCGGAAGGTGCACGTGCCCGTCGACCTGAGACCGGACCGCAGCGACGCACGGATGCACGCCAAGACCGTAGGATCCTACGCAGTGCCGTAGGGGACCGCACCGCCACTTCCCAGCAAATTAGGGACACTGTTGCTCCTGGGGTATCGGCGAGGACCATTCGCAACCGTCTCCATGAAGCTGGGCTACGGTCCCGCACACCGTTAGGCCGTCTTCCGCTTACGCCCCAACATCGTGCAGCCCGCCTCCAGTGGTGTCGCGACAGGCGTGAATGGAGGGACGAATGGAGACGTGTCGTCTTCAGCGATGAGAGTCGCTTCTGCCTTGGTGCCAATGATGGTCGTATGCGTGTTTGGCGCCGTGCAGGTGAGCGCCACAATCAGGACTGCATACGACCGAGGCACACAGGGCCAACACCCGGCATCATGGTGTGGGGAGCGATCTCCTACACTGGCCGTACACCACTGGTGATCGTCGAGGGGACACTGAATAGTGCACGGTACATCCAAACCGTCATCAAACCCATCGTTCTACCATTCCTAGACCGCCAAGGGAACTTGCCGTTCCAACAGGACAATGCACGTCCGCATGTATCCCGTGCCACCCAACGTGCTCTAGAAGGTGTAAGTCAACTACCCTGGCCAGCAAGATCTCCGGATCTGTCCCCCATTGAGCATGTTTGGGACTGGATGAAGCGTCGTCTCACGCGGTCTGCACGTCCAGCACGAACGCTGGTCCAACTGAGGCGCCAGGTGGAAATGGCATGGCAAGCCGTTCCACAGGACTACATCCAGCATCTCAACGATCGTCTCCATGGGAGAATAGCAGCCTGCATTGCTGCGAAAGGTGGATATACACTGTACTAGTGCCGACATTGTGCATGCTCTGTTGCCTGTGTCTGTGTGCCTGTGGTTCTGTCAGTGTGATCATGTGATGTATCTGACCCCAGGAATGTGTCAATAAAGTTTCCCCTTCCTGGGACAATGAATTCACGGTGTTCTTATTTCAATTTCCAGGAGTGTATGTTCGTTAAAGACCACGAGGAATGGGTGAAGTGGATAACAAAAATATTGCAATTTGCTGGATAACACGTCGAGCTGATCCTGTAGGCTTCACGTGTTGTCAGCAGTATCTGACTTGTTCCAAACAAAATACGACGTAAGTCGAGAATGAATAGAGCTATGCTCAAATGAAAGACACCATCGTTGACCTCGTGTAATTCTCTACTTTTGATGTATCGCATGACACGTATACCATTTATTATCACCAGTTGCTTCTAAAATGATCGCCACCTTGCTAGTGCAGCCTCGTGCTGTAAACAAAACAGTTCTCTGCGCCAGTCACTCGCTTATTTTCCCCATTTCTCAAACCCATGAGCCACCCGTAACAATAACGGTGCAGGCGGAAGTTTTTCGGGACACATTGTTGAAGATACGGCTCCGCCGCAGCAGGTAATCACACGTGTTCCCACGTTGGCCGAACGACGGCATCCATTACGATTGCAGTGGCAACGAGATCATCGAGAGTGGGCCGTGGATCAGTGGGAATGTGTCGCCTGGTCGGACGATTCACATGTCTTGTTATACCACACCCACCGTGGTGCGCAGCTATGCCAT
The DNA here is from genome assembly GCF_021461385.2 of Schistocerca piceifrons. Taxonomy (NCBI): domain Eukaryota; kingdom Metazoa; phylum Arthropoda; class Insecta; order Orthoptera; family Acrididae; genus Schistocerca; species Schistocerca piceifrons. The sequence continues at coordinate 13,599,891 of NC_060145.1, read as the reverse complement.
CAATCAGACAATCGGAACGCATTCATGTCATTGGGGTAGCATTAAGCTACAGGGACATTTACAGGGTCTTTCAAAAATGACCGGTATATTTGAAACGGCAATAAAAACTAAACGAGCAGCGATAGAAATACACCGTTTGTTGCAATATGCTTGGGACAACAGTACATTTTCAGGCGGACAAACTTTCGAAATCACAGTAGTTACAATTTTCAACAACAGATGGCGCTGCAGGTGATGTGAAAGATATAGAAGACAATGCAGTCTGTGGGTGCGCCATTCTGTACGTCGTCTTTCTGCTGTAAGCGTGTGCTGTTCACAACGTGCAAGTGTGCTGTAGACAACATGGTTTATTCCTTAGAACAGAGGATTTTTCTGGTGTTGGAATTCCACCACCTAGAACACAGTGTTGTTGCAACAAGACGAAGTTTTCAACGGAGGTTTAATGTAACCAAAGGACCGAAAAGCGATACAATAAAGGATCTGTTTGAAAAATTTCAACGGACTGGGAACGTGACGGATGAACGTGCTGGAAAGGTAGGGCGACCGCGTACGGCAACCGCAGAGGGCAACGCGCAGCTAGTGCAGCAGGTGATCCGACAGCGGCCTTGGGTTTCCGTTCGCCGTGTTGCAGCTGCGGTCCAAATGACGCCAACGTCCACGTATCGTCTCGTGCACCAGAGTTTACACCTCTGTCCGTACAAAATTCAAACGCGGCAACCCCTCAGCGCCGCTACCATTGCTGCATGAGAGACATTCGCTAACGATATAGTGCACAGGATTGATGACGGCGATATGCATGTGGGCAGCATTTGGTTTACTGACGAAGCTTATTTTTACCTGGACGGCTTTGTCAATAACCAGAACTGGCGCATATGGGGAACCGAAAAGCCCCATGTTGCAGTCCCATCGTCCCTGCATCCTCAAAAAGTACTGGTCTGGGCTGCCATTTCTTCCAAAGGAATCATTGGCCCATTTTTCAGATCCGAAACGATTACTGCATCACGCTATCTGGACATTCTTCGTGAATTTGTGGCGGTACAAACTGCCTTAGACGACACTGCGAACACCTCGTGGTTTATGCAAGATGGTGCCCGGCCACATCGCACGGCCGACGTCTTTAATTTCCTGAATGAATATTTCGATGGTCGTGTGATTGCTTTGGGCTATCCGAAACATACAGGAGACGGCGTGGATTGGCCTCCCTATTCGCCAGACATGAACCCCTGTGACTTCTTTCTGTGGGGACACTTGAAAGACCAGGTGTACCGCCAGAATCCAGAAACAATTGAACAGCTGAAGCAGTACATCTCATCTGCATGTGAAGCCATTCCGCCAGACACGTTGTCAAAGGTTTCGGGTAATTTCATTCAGAGACTACGCCATATTATTGCTACGCATGGTGGATATGTGGAAAATATCGTACTACAGAGTTTCCCAGACCGCAGCGCCATCTGTTGTTGACAATTGTAACTACTGTAATTTCGAAAGTTTGTCTGCCTGAAAATGTACTGTTGTCCCAAGCATATTGCAACAAACGGTGTATTTCTATCGCTGCTCGTTTAGATTTTATTGCCGTTTCAAATATACCGGTCATTTTTGAAACACCCTCTACATGGGCTTCTACGGAAACCGTGGTACTAATCGAAGGCACCATCATGACAAGGGTGGGCTACGTGAACTTTACCGCACACCACCTGCATCCCCATCCACTTGGTGTCTTCCCCGACGGTGTAGGATAACTGTTTGCGTGACATGCCCTGTTTCGTGTTACAGTGATCTGAGAAACGTGACAGCCAACTCACGTTGATCTCTTTGCTATCAGTTTCGTGCGATATGAACCCGATGGAACGCATTTGGGACGCTACTGGATGACAGGATCGCACACGCAAACCACTCGCCCTTAGTTTACGGGAATTGAGTGACGTGTGCGTGAACGTTCGTTGCCACGCACCTCCGTAAACAGGGCCAGGGACTTTTCGAATCCACACCACGCAGAATCGCTGCAGCGCTGGGCTAACACGATATTTAGCGAGTTTCCGTAATACTTTGGACAGGGTGTGGCGCGCGGTGTGAAGCGTCTTGTCACGTCTTGCCCCCGTCGGAGGTTCGAGTCCTCCCTCGGGCATGGGTGTGTGTGCTGTCCTTAGCGTAGGTTAGTTTAAGTTAGATTAAGTAGTGTGTGAGCTTAGGGAGCGATGACCGCAGCTGTTTGCTGCCACAAACCTTACAACAAATTTCAAATTTTACAAGCTGTGTGTGGTCACCTTGGAGAACACAGTATTGCTTGGGCTGTAACAAAGCTGATGTCTTTGAACTCAAGATGGAACGTGACTCCTCACGCACTATTCCAGGACATTTATGCGTTTACGTGGGAACGATAATCAATTGCGGAAGCGAAAATCCGTCAGCTAGAACCACATTATCAAAATCTATATTGGCTACCTCACGGCACCAACCAGAAGTGTTACTGAGAAATCGGTTAACGAAAAGCGGATTTGGGAGCCCCATGTAAACGGACTACTGAGATCTCCGTTGTAAAACAGGAAACCTGGTTAATAGGCTTAATAGTGATTATCTTGTGTGTGAAATTTCTACTATGATGTATGTATTCATGGCTTATGATGCTGGGCGTTTTGGCATTTAATGTAATGAAACCTTACCATCCGTCTCTTAGCAGCCCGTAGTGCCAACATTCGCAGTAATGACGTAATTAAGTAATTAGCCAATCATGTCGACAATTCGTAGGCGACGGTTGGGTAACTGGTAGCACACTTCGGCTTTGTCACTAAAGATAACGAAGTGGCACGGAAATGCACCAAGCGCTCGTTCCGTTAAAATAGCAAACTTCAGACTTCTCCAGAGCAGCATAGCTGAATGCAGAGTGGTGGACACCAGCGGTACGCAGTCGTTTCAGATTACCGATAAACCTGTTGTGCGTGGAGTACTTCTTTATTTACCTGGGCCAACCTTCAGGCGTTTTCCAGTTTATATCTCCAGGAGTACAGCTGAACTTAGTCTCACGAGCTTGCTATCTGTCATTACTTTAAGGTAAAGATAATTGTGTATGTTGTCACTTACCAACTGCGTAGACAATACTGGCTAAAACCATGGTAGGTGAGGTCGAGACAACTTAAGGTAACCAGCTAACTGCAGAAAGGCAGGCGCTTTGTAAGGCGTGTTGTCAGTTTGAAATCAATAAATCCTCAGAATGTGTACACGGAAGAAATAGTGATTTTCTTTGTTGTTTGAAGAGAGAATTTGACTCAGCAGATAAATATAAAAGTATTAGAAAATTACGAGTAAAGTTACGAGTGACATTCTAAAAAATCAAAGTAAAATGTAGAGGAGAAATACGTCGATAATTTAAAGTGCAAAGTAATGTAAGGCAGGGTGATGGCTAATCACCTTTATTGTTTGACTCCTGGAAACAGTATGAGAAACAGTAGAAAAGTTACAAAATTAAATCAGCCATTCTGGAAAGAAAACGGTGAATTAAAGATATTTTCAGTGATTCTTATGAATGTAACCACCCAACAAAATCTTTTAGTAAGAATAGCCAACGTAGCAGAACTTAAAATAGCAAGCAGAAATGAAAGAAGTTCAATATAAATAAATAAATGTATCAAAATGTATAGACGTATAAATAGGTGAGACAGAAATGCCCAGGGAATTTAAATACGTAGTACCTTGCAGAAATAACGAAAGGAAATACCGTATCTGGAAATATCTGCAATAGATGAAAGGAAAAGCACAATGGGAAAGAGGATGTGATTTAAATAGACCAACTATAATATTCCATGTATATCACAATAGTTTGTCGAGTATGGATGTAGACATGAAACTCAGAAGGTAAGAAAACCAAGAAAACAGTAGCGGCATGGACGGAGCATAGAAAGGGACAAAATTCAGGGAATACGGCAGAATACTGGAAGAAAGGAAAATTTTAACTTATTAGTAACGAAAGGAGGAGTTAGCGGCTATTGCGTTTTGGTAGAAACCGTCCGGCGAATCGCCTGGAAAGATTAGGGAAAACCAGGAAAAATCTAAATCAAAATGGTGGGGCAGACAGATATACTGAGTCCGCTTTGCAAACCATATACGTCACCTTCCAATGACTTTAATTATAAGCACAGTTTAGTGGAAGTTAGTTGTTAATCATTGGTGAAATATAGTGCTGAGCCAAGGAACAAACGAGATAATCTCGATCACTATACAGAAAAGATCAAACGTAATGCTGAAAACGAAGACTAATATTTTGTGGACGTGCCTGTGTAGTTAACAAGAATAAACAAACGAAATGAATGTCGCTGCACTCCTGCAAACAGAAGTAAACACTTGTCTGGATCACGGAAATGAGAGAGACAATTATCAGAGAGACGAAACAAAAAGAAACTCTCTTACAACCTAATATTTCATCTACAGAGCTGTTAAGGCACTCAGTATACGAAGTCAAGGACAATGCTGTTGTGGGGAGACGATGAAGTAAAAGGAGAACAAGGAAATGAGGAGAACTGAAGTTATTACGTGAGCACAGAAAGGCAGTACGACGAAAAAAAGACGTTGTGTGATTGAGGTATAATCTCTGGCGCTAATAGACCAACCGCTCCGCAGAGCGTGCATACAGATTTTACAGATAACACCAGTACGTTCAAGGCACGCCAAGGTCTCGAGTGTTACACAGAGCCGGGTGAAGGTGCCATTTCTCGAGTGGAACGCGAGGTTGGACGTTATAGGAGCCGTTCGGTAATAGATAACAGGAATGAGTCGACCAAGGACAGAGTCGGCTGCGGTTCAGTGGTCTAGGTTGCCGGACACACAGTAGCAGAGAAACCCGCTGTACAGATGCCGGTGCGGATTTTCCAGGGCGCGACTTTTTTACCCAGTAAGGGCGAGAGTCGATATGCTTTGCAAAATAGGCAAGGCTGCATTCGCGGAGATACCTATGAATTACGCACTGTTGCAGAAGAGTCAGCATGCGTAGAGTGAGTGCGTTGAGGCGCGGGGCTTAACAGTGATTGCACAAGAAGCGACTGCTGGCAGTTTCCAGCCTTCACAACCGGTGGCGATTACTTTGAAAGCCAGTTACGATATTTGGTTTACAGCTCTAGTTTCCTTTAGTTATTGAGACCACTGACCAAACCTCTAAGACGCCTCTTTTACTATGAATCTGTGGATAATGTAGTTAGAAGGGCAACTGCGCAGTGCAGAGTCCAAAGAAGCGAGTACGCTAACGCCGTAGCGCGCCTCGTGAATGCCTACCGTAGAATTCTCCTTGAGCTGTTGTCGAAGTGTGCAGTGGAACACGGAGTGTTCCGAATGACAGACTGTTACGACTACAAGCTAGAATAAGCTCGCATTATCTGTCAGGATAAAGTTTCAACATGTTCCATAAGTTCATGTTGTTTGTGCAGAGAGGGTATATTCTGAGTTATGGTTTTGCTTGAGCGCACTGTTCCAGACATAGGCTATGTCAGTGCGTTGATATCATATGTCCACCAGGACGTTTGGAGGGCACCACATCCTCCATAGTACGAGGTGCATTCAAGTTCTAAGGCCTCCGATTTTTTTTCTCCGGACTGGAAAGAGATAGAAACATGTGCATTGTTTTAAAATGAGGCCGCGTTCATTGTCAATACGTCCCAGAGATGGCAGCACCGTACGGCAGATGGAATTTTACCGCCAGCGGCGAGAATGAGAACTGTTTTAAATACTTAAAATGGCGACGTTTTCCTTACTTGAACAGCGTGCAATCATTCGTTTTCTGAATTTGCGTGGTGTGAAACCAATTGAAATTCATCGACAGTTGAAGGAGACATGAGGTGATGGAGTTATGGATGTGTCGAAAGTGCGTTTGTGGGTGCGACAGTTTAATGAAGGCAGAACATCGTGTGACAACAAACCGAAACAACCTCGGGCTCGCACAAGCCGGTCTGACGACATGATCGAGAAAGTGGAGAGAATTGTTTTGAGGGATCGCCGAATGACTGTTGAACAGATCGCCTCCAGAGTTGGCATTTCTGTGGGTTCTGTGCACACAATCCTACATGACGACTTGAAAATGCGAAAAGTGTCATCCAGGTGGGTGCCACGAATGCTGATGGACGACCACATGGCTGCCCGTGTGGCATGTTTCCAAGCAATGTTGACGCACAACAACAGCATGAATGGGACTTTCTTTTCGTCGGTTGTGACAATGGATGAGACGTGGATGCTATTTTTCAATCCAGAAACAAAGCGCCAGTCAGCTCAATGGAAGCACACAGAGTCACCGCCACCAAAAAAATTTCGGGTAACCGCTAGTGCTGAAAAAATGATGGTGTCCATGTTCTGGGACAGCGAGGGCGTAATCCTTACCCATTGCGTTCCAAAGGGCACTACAGTAACAGGTGCATCCTACGAAAATGTTTTGAAGAACAAATTCCTTTCTGCACTGCAACAAAAACGTCCGGGAAGGGCTGCGCGTGTGCTGTTTCACCGAGACAACGCACCCGCACATCGAGCTAACGTTACGCAACAGTTTCTTCGTGATAACAACTTTGAAGTGATTCCTCATGCTCCCTACTCACCTGACCTGGCTCCTAGTGACTTCTGGCTTTTTCCAACAATGAAAGACACTCTCCATGGCCGCACATTCACCAGCCGTGCTGCTATTGCCTCAGCGATTTTCCAGTGGTCAAATCATACTCCTAAAGAAGCCTTCGTCGCTGCCATGGAATCATGGCGACAGCGTTGTGAAAAATGTGTACGTCTCCAGGGCGATTACGTCGAGAAGTAACGCCAGTTTCATCGATTTCGGGTGAGTAGTTAATTAGAAAAAAAATTGGAGGCCTTAGAACTTGAATGCACCTTGTAAATGCTCGACAGCAACATTTGGTACTGTTCTTGCCTGCAGGTTAACACTCAATTTCCCTGGCCTAAGTTCATTTTAGCGTTTGGACGTAAGGCAACTGCGTCAAGGAGCGCACCGGATTATCTGGGAGCGTTCCTCTAATGAGGCAGACTCTCGGGGAGGCGAAATGCAGAGCGGCAGTCCTCGGCTGTCAAGTTAAGGCTGGTCGCCGCGAAACCTAAGAGCTTTCCTGAACCTAGCCGCAGGCGAGCAGATGTCCAGCAGTGACAATTTATGTCACAGCGAAGCTCAAATGGTTCAAATGGCTCTGAGCACTATGGGACTCAACATATGGGGTCATCAGTCCCCTACAATGTAGAACTACTTAAACCTAACTAACCTAAGGACACCACCCACATCCACGCCCGAGGCAGTATTAGAACCTACGACCGTAGCCGTCTCGTGGTTCCGGATTGAAGCGCCTAGAACCGATCGGCCACCGCGGCCGGCAAAGCGAAGCTCCCCGGTAAGTTCCAACTGTAGCTTTGTACGGGAATGTAGCGTGGACGATAAGCAGTCCACACAAGAAAAGAGTAGAAGCTTTTGAAATGTGGTGCTACAGAAGAATGGTGAAGATTAGAGGGCTATGTCACGTATCTAATGACGAGGTACTGAATATAATTTCTTGCGCAACCTCTCAATAGATCGGTTGCCACGGTGCTCGCTAAGGCATCAACACAATTGCAGCCGGAGACCAAGGGGTGGGTACGGTAAGCAGGTCCATACGAGTGTAGTTGGAGGCAGTAGCCGTGTAGAGACGGCGGCGCTCGCGCGGGACTCAGCAGCGTGCAGAGCTGCGGTGAACCAGCGTTCCACCAGTAATTTGTCGTAGATCGCTTGAGCAACGAAGGGTACCTAGCGACTGGAAAAAAGTGCAGGTCATTCCCGTTTTTAATAAAGTCCGTAAGACAGATCCACACAATTACAGACCTATATCACTGAAGTCAATCTGTTGTAGAATTATGGAACACGTTATATGCTCAAGAATTGTGACGTTTTTGGAAAATGAACATCTCCCCATAACAATCAACATGGATTCCGCAAACAGAGATCCTGCGAACCTCAGCTGGCTCTGTTCCTCCATGAGATCCACGGAGCAGTGGACAACGGCGCTCAGGCTGATGCCGTGTTCCTTGATTTCAGTGAGGCATTTGACGCCGTCCCGCATTGCCGTTTAATTAAAAAAATACACGCTTACGGAGTATCGGAGCAGACTTGCGATTGGCTTTAAGAATTTCTTGCAGATAGTACTCAACACGTCACTCTTAACGGAACAAAATCGACAGATAGTAAGGTAATGTCCGGAGTACCACAGAGGAGTGTGATAGGACCGTTGCTGTTCACAATATATATAAAAATGATCTAGTAGAAAGCGTCGGATGCTCCGTAAGGCTATTCGCAAATGATGCAGTTCTTTATACCAAAGCAGCAACGCCAAAACATAGTAAGAATTTGCAGAATGCATAATTGATGAATGGTGCATACTCTGCCAGTTGACCCTGAACGTAAATAAATGTAACATATTGCGCATACATAGGAAAATAAATCCACTACTGTACAGCTACACTATTGATGAAAAACAGCTGGACACAGCGTCTGCCGTAAAATATCTAGGCGTAACTGTCCAGAGCGACCTGAAGTAGAATGACCATATAAAACACATAGTGGGAAAAGCAGACACAAGACTCAGGTTCATCGGAAGAATCGTAAGGAAGTGTGACTCATCAACGAAGGAAGTGGCTTATAAGGCGCTTGTTCGCCCGATTCTTGAGTGTTGTTCATGTATTTGGGATCCCTATCATGTAGGGCTGATAAAGGAGATAGACCAGATCCAACGAAGAGCTGCGCCTTTCGTCACGGGATCGTTTAGCTGGCGAGAGAGCTTTACGGAGATGCTAAACAAACTCCACTGGCAGACGTTACAAGAGAGGCGTTGTGCATCACGGAGGGATTTACTATTGAAATTTCGGGACAGCACTTTTCAGCAAGAGTCTGACAACATATTACTTCCCCCCGCATACATCTCGCGTATTGACGACGAGAAGAAAATTCGAGAAATTAGAGCCAATACAGAGACTTACCGACAATCATTCTTCCCACGCGCTGTTCTCGAGTGGAATGGCCTTGAAGTGATCAGATAGTGGTACCGAAAGTACCCTCCGCCACACACCATTAGGTGGCTTGCGGAGTATGATGTAGGTGTAGATAAGGACGACGAAAACAACGTCTATTCTTGCGACAAACGAGTATGTGATACGCACGCTTATATTTTTTCCCCGCTGTGAATATTGTTTTGAAACGGAGGCAGCCTGTAGTCTCACCCCCCCCCCCCCCCCCCACACACACACACACACACCTACTTTCTCCGATGAGTTGGAGTGATTACTTCGTAAACGAACACTAGTACCCATCCAAAATGAGATTTTCACTCTGCAGCGGAGTGTGCGCTGTATGAAACTTCCTGGCAGATTACAACTGTGTGCCGGACCGAGACTCGAACTGGGGACCTTTGCCTTTCGCGGGCAAGTGCTCTGCCAACTGAGCTACCCAAGAACGACTCACGCTCCGTCCCCACAGCACTACTTCTGCCAGTACCTCGTCTCTTACCTTCCAAATTTTACAGAAGCTCTGCTGCGAACCTTAGAGCACTTGCCCACGAAAGGCAAAGGTCCCGAGTCTCGGTCCGGCACACAGTATTAATCTGCCAGGAAGTTTCATATCAGCGCATACTCCGCTGCAGAATGAAAATCTCATTCTGGAAACATCCCCCAGGCTGTGGCTAAGCCATGTCTCCGCAATATCCTAGCTTTGAGGAGTGCTAGTTCTGCAAGGTTCGCAGGAGAGCTTCTGTAAAGTTTGGAAGGTAGGAGAGGAGGTACTGGCAGAAATAGGGTTGTGGGGACGGGGCGTGAGTCGTGCTTGGGTAGCTCAGTTGGTAGAGCACTTGCCCACGAAAGGCAAAGGTCCCGAGTTCGAGTCTCTTCCAGGAAGTTTCATTAGTACCCTTCCTCTACAGTGGTAAAATTATGCCAGATAAGGAATAGCCCACGCTGAATCCATAAAAATACATCATCTGCAAAAGCACACTACAGATAAGAAACCTCAATAGCATGACCTACGAACGACAGGTTCCTGCATCTGCATTTATACCTTTAAAAATCCCTAACATATTATGTCGAGAACGTAATAGACTCGTTGGCTGCTGCAACAGCCTCAGCGTATTACTATTCAAATTTATTATTTACATACAAGGTATTTGAGGAAACTTCGCTACTGTTAACAGGAGACAGTACTGACGGAAACTAGAGAGACCACGAGAGCACGTCCGAAACACTTGTCGAGGCACGATACTACTTGGAGACACTGTATTCTTGCACAAATGTATCAATGGGGCTTTCGTAGCCGCCTCCCCATTTTCATTCGGTCTTTCCTGTCTCAGCGGTTTTTTCGGACCCGCGTTGGTAACACACTGTCTGATCGCTTTGAGCAAGAGAACGGTGTCCCCCAGGGCAGTGTTTTAAGCGTTACCCTCTTTGCCATAGCCATCAACAGTATAACGTCTACAGTGCGGAGTCCAGTACAGTGCTCCTTATTTGTGAACGACTTTGCTGTTTTCTGTTCCTCCTCCAGTGTTGCAACCGTGAGCCGTCAGTTGCAGCTAACAGTGCGGCGGTTAGAGGAGTGGGCTGCAAAGACAGGTTTTCGGTTTTCTGCCGAAAAGTGTGTTTGTGTTCATTTTAATCGTTCTCGTCATCTTTCTACTTTGCCTGCCTTGCAAATGGGGGATACCGTACTACATTTTAGAGACACAGTGCGGTTTCTGGGCCTAATTTTTGACTCCAGGTTGTCATGGCTGCCACACCTACGTGACTTGAAAGCCAGAACGCTGAAGGCACTGAACATCCTCAAGTGCCTCAGCCACAGGTCTTGGGGCGCGGACAGGGCGCGTCTCCTTCAGTTTTATGGAGCTTTCGTGCGTTCACGGCTGGACTATGGGTGCACAGTATATGGGTCAGCGACGCCGTCTTATTTGCGGATCCTTGACGCTGTCCACCATGCTGGGATCCGACTGGCCACGGGTGCTTATCGGACCAGTCCCGTACCCAGCCTCTGTGCTGAGTCTGGCGAACCGCCACTTACCATCCGGCGGCAGCTCCTGCTGGTGCGCCAGGCTTGTAAGTTTCTTGCAGCTCCCAGATCGCCTGCTCACCATCTTGTTGCCCATCCACCTCTGGATCGCCTTTTTTCCCGCCGTCCCCGGGCTACGTTGTCGTTTGGGATCCGTGTGCAACGTGTACTAGAGTCCCTCGGTGTGGAGTCTGTACAACCCCAAATCCAAGGTTTTAACCGCCTGCCACCCTGGTTACTGAAGAGGCCCGGAGTGATTTTAGATTTATTGCAGTACAAGAGAGATTGCACTCCTGCCACCGTTTTTAATGCAGCATTTTCTGCCATTTTATCTGAGCACCACGACTATGTAGCTGTTTTTACGGATGGGTCGAAACAAGGGGATTCTGTTGGTTGCTCTGTTGTTTTTCCATATCGTGTCCTCAAGGTCCGACTGCCTCAGACTTTTACTGTCTTTGATGCAAAATTGTCTGCGATCTTGCGGGGACTGGAGCACATGAGACATTCTTCCTCTCCTAAATTTCTTGTCTGTTCCGATTCACTCAGTGCCCTTCACTCATTGCAACGTTTGTATCCGGCAGACAAAATTGTCCAGACCATCCAGGATGCCCTCCTCCGACTACAGCGACTGGGGAAGGTTGTAGCTTTCTGCTGGGTTCCGGGGCATGTCGGCATTGCTGGGAATGAAAGGGCAGATCTCGCAGCCAAGGAGGCGTGTCTGGACCCACAAGCATCTCAGTGTGCTATCCCCCTACACGCACTCACCTCGCTGTTGAGCTCACGGGTCATGCGTCGGTGGGAGGATGAGTGGCTGGAAGTGACTGACAATAAGCTCCGTATAGTCAAACCCACAACGCGTGTGTGGTGTACTTCATTTCAGCCCCATCGACGGGACGAGGTTCTCCTCACTCGGCTTCGAATAGGCCACAGCCCTATGACGCATGGCTTCCTGCTCCGGCGAGAGGACCCTCCAATGTGTGGTGCTTGCGGCGTCCAGGTCACTGTGAGCCACGTTCTCTTGGATTGCGTTTTATTTTCTGACCAGCGGGCCACGGCTGACTTGCCAGCGGACCTGCCAACTCTTTTAGGCAACACTCGGACGAATGTGGTTAAAGTTTTAAAGTTCTGTGCCATGTCAAATGTTTTTACGAAGATTTTAGGGAGAGGATTTTAATTTGCTCACAGTGTGACAAGCTCGCCCATATTCTATGTAAGTAGCCCGCCAGTGACAATTTCAGTGGCATTCTTGTTGCTATGTTTCCCCTTTCCTTAGGTTTTACTTTCTTAGGTAGCATTTTCCTTCTTTTCCTACTTTGTTTGAGTGTGTGCTTTAGTTTTCTTAGGTCTGTCCACATTTGTTTCTTTTAAATGTGTGTCAGGGCGCTGATGACCTCGATGTTGAGCGCCCAAAAGCCCCAACACACCACCACCACACCACGGACCACTACCGGCTGCGACAGCCGCCTGCCGCACGCTTCCGTTCCGCTCCACAAACAACGCGGCTGGCTGCCCCCGCATAGTAGACACACCTACCTAAAGACGCACTTGAGCAATGGTTACGGGCTACACCAGTGCCTCTAAGTGTCCCCATAGCCAGAGACCTAAGGAATTAAAGTCAGGTGCCCGCACTACTGCACTTCTAGCCCATTGCTCGTTACAAGTTCCTTTCAACTGCTGTCTCACGACGCACAGAAAATGTGGCTGCGACCCTTCGTGCACACATCACATCCATTGTCTCTCAGTATCGGTAGAGGTCTCTAGCAACTCCGGTAATGCGTCGCGCGAAAGCTGGTGATGGGCAGCATTTGTTGAAGCGTCAAGTATGCGGCCCTGTAAGAGCCAACCCATGATCAGACATTGACACTAATGCGAACCTAGTGCATTGCTTGTAATCATCGCTCATGCGCATCTGCCTGCACACGGTTCTTCAGACGGTTAATTATCCCATTTTCTGCGAATCCCGCGTCGTCCGTGAACAAAATGCAAGCTGTGGACTGCGGACGCTCAGCTGAAATCTGGCCCGGGAGCGTGGACGCGCCGTAAGTCGTGTGGCTCGTGCAGGGCGGATCAGGCAAAGACATCACCTCTGTCCGCCTCCAGCTGATCCAGACCCTCACCCCCACATGTTCCAGACCCTCGCCTTCTGCTCGTCGCAACACGCCAACTGTGCGGCGTCTGCCGCGCTTCATTGTCCTCATTGTGGATGACCCTATGTCTCGAAGTCGTTCGACAACCTGGTCAGTATTTTTGCACACGGATTGGGCGCCGCGCATTGTCATTCGGCGTACATGACACGTACTTGTCGGTTGATGCTGTTCGTTAACCGTTAAGGAATTAAGCAATTAAGCTACGCAAAGTGTCTGCTGTTTTTCGTATCATGTGTGTCTAACAACACCCGCATTCTGACAAAATACTTGCACCAAGTATTACTGCTGCCATCTCTGCCGTTACTACTACTAGTACTACTACTACTACTACTATTATTATTATTTCTTTACTTTCTCAGACGTTAAGGCTGGTTAAAAATGGAAAGTGACGCGGACCTTGATCAAGCGTCACTTCCTTTTAACTGTATGGTATGTGTTATATTGCATTTAGGAACTTTCGGGTAATTGAACATGTATCAATAATTACAGATTTCTGTAATTGTATATATAAGTTTGGATGTAGCTGTATTGCATTGATGTACTGGTGGATATTGTGTGGTATGACTCCTGTAGTTGATAGTATAATTGGTATAATGTCAGCTTTATCCTGATGCCACATGTCCTTGACTTCCTCAGCCAGTTGGATGTATTTTTCAATTTTTTCTCCTGTTTTCTTTTGTATATTTGTTGTATTGGGTATGGATATTTCGAGTAGTTGTGTTAATTTCTTCTTTTTATTGGTGAGTATGATGTCAGGTTTGTTATGTGGTGTTGTTTTGTCTGTTATAATGGTTCTTTTCCAGTATAATTTGTATTCATCATTCTCCAGTACATTTTGTGGTGCATACTTGTATGTGGGAACATGTTGTTTTACAAGTTTATGTTGTAAGGCAAGCTGTTGATGTATTATTTTTGCTACATTGTCATGTCTTCTGGGGTATTCTGTATTTGCTAGTATTGTACATCCACTTGTGATGTGATCTACCGTTTCTATTTGTTGTTTGCAAAGTCTGCATTTATCTGTTGTGGTATTGGGATCTTTAATAATATGCTTGCTGTAATATCTATTATTATTATTATTATTATTATTATTATTATTATTATTATTATTATACCATCCATTTTATAATTACAGCTCCCCAGCCGCGGCGAAGTATCCCAGGAGTCGCCAAACCGAACCAACCTGTGATTCCCGAATGGGAGCGGCAGGAGGCCTTTTCAGCAGTTGCGGCGGTGACAGTCCCTATCTGCCCTTGCAACATATGACAACACGGCCTCGCTGTGCTGGAGCTGCGAACCTCTCGCAGCAAATGGAAACTGCAGCAGTTGTACTTCCCGAGGACGAGCAGCTCTTCAAAAATGGCTCTAAGCGTTATGGGACTTAACATCTGAGGTCATCAGTCCCCTAGACTTACAACTACTTTAATCTAACTAACCTGAGGACATCACACACATCCATGCCCGAGTCAGGATTCGAACCTGCGACCGTGGCAGCCGCGAGGTTCCGGACAGTAGCGCCTAGAACCGCTCGGCCACAGGGGCCGGCGACGTGCAGCTCTACTGTGGGGTTTAATGACGACGATATTCTCTTGGGTTAAATATTCCAAACGCGAAACAGACCACCAACCGGCCTACGCAGGAGGATGTCGTCATCAGGAGCAACAAAACTGGTTATGTGCAGGTTGCAGCGTGGAATGTTAGATCGCTTTACAGAACGTAAATAGAAAAATGAATTCGTTGAAGTTAAAGATGGAGTTCGTGAAGTGCGGCGACAGAAGAAGAGAACGTCTGGTCAGACCAGTACAGGTTTAGCAACACAAAATGAAACAGGGGCAGTGCATGAGTAGGTCTAGTAACGAATTAGAAAACAGCAATCCGGGTAAACTATTATAAACAGTGCGGTGAACACGTTGCCGTACTGAAGACAAACTCCATACCCACCACAGTACTTCAAGTTTATATGCCTATTAGCTCCGCAGATGATGAGACCGAAAGAATGTATGACGAGATGAAAGACGTTAGTCTCTTCAAACTTGCGGGCTGGTAGGCCGTGGTCGATGTATAAAACCCTTTCCTGACGTTTCGACTCCGACTGCGGGAGACATCCTTCGAGGCAAAGTGGCGAAGCAGTCAGAGGCGACACGTGACGAGAGAGTTTTATACGAGAGCTATTCGGAAAGTAAGGAACGATAGGTCGCGAAATAGAAACCACAGTGAAAATCAAAAGTGTTTTATTTACAACGGTTAGCTACACCTTCCAGCTACTTGTCTACACCGTCGCCGCTCAGACTTAGACATCTGTCGTAGTGTTTTACCAACTTTTCAATCCCCTCGTTATAGAGGACAGCCGCCAGTGCTTTTCGACAATTTTCTACTCTGGACTGCAGCTCGTTGTCTGTCTCAAAATATTGTCTTCATAGCCAACGGTTCATTTGAGCAGAGATGAACCTCAGGGGTAGCCAATTACGGGCTGTATTGTGGGTGAGCAAACAATTCCCATCGAAAACGCTGCAGCAACATCTTCATTGCCCCTGCAGAGTGCGGCCGAGAATTATCGTGTAGAACGGACCGCATGACAGTTATGTTATGTGGATTGCATAGTTTCAGGCGAAATCTATCACCAGGTCCTCATACTTGGCGTGAGACGCTACTTTCTAGCCATCTTTACGTTCTCACTGAGAGCTCAGAACGGAAAAGAGTGACATGATGCAGTCGACGGGCGTACTACACACAGTGCCCAATGCATCTGTGCAAAGCTTCATCAGATTTTCACTGTATTTTCCATTTCGCGACCCATCGTTCCTTACTTTCCGAATAACCCTCGTACATCAACGCGGAAGTTCTAAGTGAAGGCAGTACCGGCCGTGGAAGCCTACATTGTATGATCAGACAGTACTCAGTTCATTAAAGGAAACAAAATTTTTTTCGTGATGGGGACTGGAGGTGGACAGTAGGGAAAGGAATAGAACGAATAACAATACCAGAACGTGGACTGGGGGGAAGGTACGAACGGGTACGGCAACTGGTAGATTTTTGCCAAGAGCGCGAGTTAATCATCGCTGACACTTGATTTAAGAACCACGTAAGAAGGTTCTATAAGTGGAAGAGGCCTGGGGACACTGCAAAGGCTTCAGACTGAATGTATGGCGGTAACACAGACACTTTAAATTGCTAAACGTTGCCTGAGTCAGATGTGGACTCTGGCCACAATTTACTGGTTACGAACTATACCTTAAAACATAAGAAATTACATAAGCGAAGAAATTTAAAGAGATAGGACCTGGTGCCAGTGAAAGAATTGCCGCTTTTGGAGAGCTTCAAAAGGAACAGTGGGCTAGGACTGACAAACAGACTAACTATGACAGTGGTCTCCAAACTGCGGCCGGTGGCCTGCATCAAGTGTTGGTGCGACCCGCGGTCCACAGCCGCGTATTTTATAACAACATGCGTCTAACAATTAACACCACAATCCAAAAACATCAGCTAACTTTAATAGCTTCTTATGAGTATGTTTCTTTTGTTTGGCAACAAAAAAAATACTTACAGAGACAGTAACATTTTAGGATTTGCTTAATTTTAATTGACGGTGAATTCGACCGCGAGCTCAGTAAAGTTTGCTTTTTACGTCAGGGGCGGAGTGGTATGTGGTATGACCACTGCGGAGTTATAATAAAAGAACTGAGTCGGGGAATGGTTTATTGTGTCTGTCTTCCAGTGTTGACTGCTCACGGGGCTTGCGCAACTAGCACACCGACCAGTTGCTGTGGCGTAAGTGCCAAACGGAAGTACTGTGGACTCGTGAACGCGTATTGGAGAGTCCGCGTCTTCATCTACATGTTTGCAGCAAGTAATGTGAAATCAAATGAAAGTTGTTGTAATAAAATGCAGTGAGTAAAAGCAAAAATGGCATTCAAAAAATTTAGAAAACATTTGTGATCGAGTCTGGTATTTCCATTAATGATATTAATTAATTAATATAACCTGCTAATTTATGTAGGTTACTAATTAATACTGAGATCGGTAGAGGAACGTGTCGTGAAGTGGCCAGGACGGGAAAAGTGGCCGCTGCATATTTTTTCACCTGAACAGCGCTGCGAGAAGTGGTCAGACCAGTTCTAATATACATTTAGAGTAAGTTACGATCGGTCGCGAAATGGAAACGACTATGAAAATCCGATAAAGCTTTGCAAATATGTGTTGGGCAGTGTCTCTAGTATGACTGTAGGTAGAATTATGTCGCTCTTTTCATTCCTGAGCTCTTAGTGAGCGCGTAAAGATGTTATAGAAAATAGTGTCTCCCGCCAAGTACGATGGCCTGGTGAGAATTTTCTCCTGAAGCTATGCAACCAACATTACATAACTGTCGTGCGGTTTCTTCTTCAAGACAATTCTCAGCCTCGTTCTGCAGGGGCAATGAAGATGTTCGTGCTTCGTTTCAATTGTAAATGTTTGGTTACCCACAATACAGCCCGCAGTTGTCTCCCACTGAGTTTCATCTCTGCTCAAACGAACCGCTTGCTATGAAGACAACATTTTGGCACAGACAACGAGCTTTAGGCCAGCGTAGAGAATTGGCGGAAAGCACAGGCGTCTGCCTTCTATGATAAGGGTATTGGAAAGTTGGTACAACGCTACGACGAATGTCTGAGTCAGAACGGCGACTTAAGCAAAAAACTCTGACTATAACTGGGCTAATGGAACAGAACAGAAGACGAATGGGTAGCTCTGAGAGATGACATAATGAGGGGCAAGATCAAGTAGGCAACAAGATAAAGCTCGGAAGAAATTCTTGGATAACACGGGATACTGAATGTGTTAGACGTAAGTGCAAAGTAAAAAATAAAAAATGCAGAAAATGGAGCATGCAGAAGGGTACACAAACGCTTCAGAAATTAAATTGGTCGGTAGTGCAAAATGGCAAAACAGCAACGACTATACGAGAAATCTCAAGCTGTAGCAGCCTGCATGACTAGGGGATACATAGATACTGCACGCATGACTAGAGGGAAGATAGGTGCCACCTGTAGGAAAATTAAAGACGCCTTTGGAGAAAATAAAAAGCACCTGCAACAGTGTTAAAACCTGCGATGGTGCGTCTGTACCAAGCAAAGAAGGGAAGGCTGGAAGGTGGAAGGAATATACAGTGAACATAGGGGAAACAGACTTGAAGACAGCATTATAAAAGGGAAGAAGAAGCACATCAAGATGATATGCAACATATGATACTGCGAGAAGAATCTGACAGAGCACTGAAAGATCTAAGTAGAAACAAAGCCCCTAGAATAGACGACATACCCTCAGAACTACTGATAGGCTTGGGAAAGCCAGCCATGACAAAACTCTTGTAACTGGTATGCGAGATATATGAGGCAGGCTCAGTACATAATCATTCCAAATCTTACTGTGTTACTGCGAATTCTAAGGATGTATCTACAGCTACATGCGTACTCTGAAAAACACAGCGAAATGCGTAGCAGAGGGTAAGTCCTATTGTAACAATTATTAAGAGTTTCTTCCCGCTCCATTAACGTTTGGAGCGCGGAACGAATGACTGAACGTCTCTGTTCGCGCAGCAATTATTCTAATCTTATCCTCAAGATCCCTATGTGAGCTATACGTAGGAGGTTGTAAAATATTCCTAGAGTCATCATTTAAAGCCGGATCTTGAAGGTTTGTTAGTAGACTTTCTCGGGATAGTCTGTCTTCAATAGTCTGACAGTTCATTTCCTGCCGAATGTCTGTGACACTTTTCCGTGGATCAAACAAACCTGTGACCATTCGTGCTGCCATTCTCCGAATACGTTTAGTGTCCCCGTTAGTCCTATTTGGTATGTGTCTCACATACTCGGGTTGTATTGTGAATGGGTCACATGAATGATTTCTAAGCACTCTCTTTTGTACACTGGTCGCACCAATAAATCGACGTGTACCACCTGCTTTGCCGGCCGGGGTGCCGAGCGGTTCTAGGCGCTACAGTCTGGACCTGCGCGACCGCTACGGTCGCAGGTTCGAATCCTGCCTCGGGCGTGGGTGTGTGTGATGTCCTCAGGTTAGTTAGGTTTAAGCAGTTCTAAGTTCTAGGGGACTGATGACCTCAGCAGTTAAGTCCCATAGTGCTCAGAGCCATTTCAACAATTTTGAACCCCCTGCATTACCCCCGAATGAGTCTGCGTGATCATTCCATTTCATATCCCTACAAAGTGTTTCACCCAGGTGTTTGTATGAGTTGGTCGATTCCATCAGTGCCTCATTGATTTTATAGTCATCGGATATTTCGTTTTATCGTTTGTGAAATGCACACTTTTATATTTGTAGATATTTAAAGCAAGTTGCCAATCTTTGCACCACTTTGAAAACTTATCAAGATCTTAGACGCAGCTTCTTTCAGATGGTACATCATAGATAACTGCATCATCTGCAAAAAGTCCGAGCTTACTATTAACAGTTGTAACGCCGGAAATGCATATCCTCCTATTTCCATCTATTGTACTATAATTTTTTCCTTATTTTGTTACCTGATTATATGACATTTCTGTGCCTTTATATTGTAATTGTTTTACTATTTGTATATATATATATTTATGCATTTATGTCGATGTATAATTGGTTTGTTGTGTAAAGATTATTTATATTTTTACGCTGGGTCTTGCCTAGGGAAAACTGCTATCGAACGATTACATCGATAGGTTGTGTGAAGAATCAAAGTGTGTAGGATCTTTGGTAGTGTTAACTCTGCCGCGTGGAGCGCGGGCAGAGCAGTAGGAGTCTGGCTGGAGTAGCGAGTGGAGCAGGTGTGTTGTGTGACGCTCCCGCGAGTTGCCGCGATTTCGGGGTTTGGCAGCATGTAATTGAGCTCGACTCGCGATGATAGTTTCTGACATGGTGTCGCGGACGGGAAGCATTAGCTGGCGCACATCAAGAGCCCGTTTCGCCTGGTGACCGTGTCGAGAAGAAGGCGCGCCAACATCCAGCTTCTGCAACAGGGACGGCCGACAATGAGTGACTGTCGCCACCTCCTCGATCGACGGCTTCAAACTTTCAATCAACCAACAAGGAAGACTAAGAGCACGTAAAGTTTCAGAACTGTGTGGCAGACCTCATCTTTTCAAATTGTTGCAATTGCCTCGCAAAATTACAGCAACTTAGCATGAACCTTTGTTGCTCATTGTCCCAATTGCATTGCCAAGCAGGGTCCCTTCCTTTTCCGGAAATGAACCCGAGTGTCGTTGAAATTCAAACGCCAGCATAATTCCATTTCACTGCTTTAATTTCAAAGTTCAATTTTAGTATTCATAGCTGGCTACAATAGTTAGATTGCACAAGCACAAATTAAGAGTGCGAGTTTTGTTACCGTATTTTAGCTTACCTGTGACTGCAGCTCAGCTTGGTACGTACTAAATTTTACTATTGTTAATTGTTCACAATCGTTTAATTCAAGTTCAAAGTTAAATCTCTTCTTTCTAAATTGCGTAGATTCAAGTAGCTTTAGAAATGATTGTTGAGGTAGTCCAAGACTAACTGTATTTCGATGTGCTTCAGAAAGAAAGCTCACTATTAACTTCAGTCACTAAATTAACTTTCGATTTTCCGGTTTCATTAATTCTTTTGCTAAATTAATTGTAGCGAAATTTATTACTTCTGACAAACTTTCAGTTTTCACACTACACGTGTCAACCTTCAGTTGCCACGCTTCTGGTGCTAATTATATGTGTAATAACCTTTCTTTTTCAGTTATTATAGTAATTGTCCATAGGACTGGCGACCGTAATTTCCCCCAAATCTCAAATATCTAATTACCGCTAGTTGATTGTTAACGTAACGGCCGCACATTTACTTTCTTTATTAACTTTATCCCTATTTCAAAATTAATTTCCACCAGTTTCACTTGCATTTCTCCTTTCATTTAGATGTAACCCTTTCCTCCCTCTTTACCGACAGGTTAACTTCGGTGACGATTGCTTTTCCAAAATTCGCATTAGGTACACGCGGTTTCATTTTTCACTGTCATTAAGGTCGATAAGTGAGGGGGAGGTTACACAGTGTCCGCAGGCTCACTGACATACAACATATATGGCAAAGGTCCCAGCACACCTCGTTGGGGCTCGCCCGATGTTACTTCTACATCTGGCTATGACTCTCTATCGAAGATAACATGCTGTTTCCCCCCTACAAAACGTCCTTAATCGAGTCACAAATTTTACTTTATACAACATATGATCGTACTTTTGTCATTAAGCACGGATGCGATACTGAGTAAAATGCTTTCCGGAAATTAAGAAATACTGCCTCTACCTGACTGCCTTGATCCACAGCTTTCAGTTTGTCATGTCAGAAAAGTGTGAGTTGGGTTTCACATGATCGATGTTTTCAGAATGCATGCTTGTTGGCATTGAGGTCATTTTGTTCAAAATACCCCATTGTGTTTGAGCTCAGAATACATTCTAAGATTCTACAACAAATTGGTCTCAAAGTAATTGGACGGCAGTTTCGTGGATCACCTCTACTGCCCTTCTTGGTGGCGAGTGTTACCTATGGACGACTTCAGCACCAACAGACGACCCATAGTCAAGGAAAGAAACGTCCCCGACGCCACTGTGTGGAATATCCTGCACGACATGGGCACACATCTGTTCGAGAATCAGAAGGTACAACACCTGTCAGCTGATGACTTTCCCCAGCACGTGGAATTCTGTCAATGGTATCTACACCAAACGGTAAACATCCCTGACTTCCAAACGTGTCTTTTGTTTACTGACGAATTTGCCTTTACAGGGGAAGGAACATTGAAAAGTCACGATAGCTACGTCTGGGAGTCGCGAACTCCCAAAGCAATCCGTGTGTTTCACCATCAAGAGAGATTTATCGGAGAAAGTCCCGTTAGCGATAAGGCAGAGATTGAGTTTGCAGCACGACAGGAGCCCACCTCGGCGTGCCTTTGATGTCTGGGAACGTTTAGACAGCCAGGGCTGGGCCACCAAACTCACGCGACCTCCCTCCTGTGGATTCCTCTCTGTGATGGGAGATAAGGAGTACGAGACGCCGGCAGGCACTGCGGGAGAGATGGTTCCCCGTTCGGTGAGGCTGCAGCCGTTATTCGGGAAACACCTGCTCGCTCTGAATGTGGTGGACCAGCGATGCTCAAAATGTGCTCCGCGAGCTCTGGAGCTCTGCGAGGGCTCCGGTAAAATGAAAAAGAACAAAAACCCACCAAGTCTTGTCAAACATTGATAAAAACAACATGTATCAAATCAGTGTTGCTTTTATAAACGTTATTTTCTTTCTCCCACAGGGGAACCTCCCCATCGCACCCCCTTCAGATTTAGTTATAAGTTGGCACAGTGGATAGGCCTTGAAAAACTGAACACAGATCCGTCGAGAAAACAGGAAAAATAAGCAAAATATACAAACTGAGTCGTCCACGCGCAAGATAGGCAACATCAAGGATAGGGTGAGCTCAGGAGCGCCGTGGTCCCGTGGTTAGCGTGAGCAGCTGCTGAATGAGAGGTCCTTAGTTCAAGTCTTCCCTCGAGTGAAAAGTTTAATTTTTTATTTTCAGACAATTATCAAAGATCAGACACTCACACGTAATCAACTTCGCTCTCCAAAATTCCAGGACATGTTCATATTTGCTTGGGCATATGCAGGATTTGACGGCCTGCACACGGAAAAATTTGAAAACGTTAAAAACATATGTTTTGACAGAGCACAGGGAAAACTGTGCGACTGTGAAACTGTTGCATTCATTTGCTGCAGTTTATGTGACAAACTCTTATGATTTCATCAATTTTTTGGGAGTGATTATCACATCCACAAGAAAACCTAAATCGGGCAAGGTAGAAGAATCTTTTTACCCATTCGCCAAGTGTACAAGTTAGGTGGGTCGACAACATATTCCTGTCATGTGACGCACATGCCGTCACCAGTGTCGTATAGAATATATCAGACGTGTTTTCCTGTGGAGGAATCGGTTGACCTATGACCTTCCGAGCAAATGTTTTCGGTTCCCATTGGAGAGGCACGTCCTTTCGTCTACTAATCGCACGGTTTTGCGGTGCGGTCACAAAACACAGACACTAAATTTATTACAGTGAACAGAGACGTCAGTGAACGAACGGACAGATCATAACGTTGCGAAAATAATGAAAGTAAACTTTTCACTCGAGGGAAGACCTGAACTAAGGACCTCTTATTCAGTAGCTGCTCACGCTAACCACGGGACCACGGCGCTCCTGAGCTCACACTATCCTTGATGTTGCCTATCTTGCGCGTGGACGACTCAGTTTGTATATTTTGCTTATTTTTTTCATAGTTCCACACAACTTCTTCCTGTTTTCTCGACTGATCTGTGTTCAGTTTTTCAAGGCCTATCCACTGTGCCAACTTATAACTAAATCTGAGGGGGGTGCGATGGGGAGGTTCCCTTGTCAGTGCCTAACAGCCTAAACTGAGACGCCAGGGAGCGTAATAGAGGTCTACATCAATGCTAAGATTAGAAGGTAGAAACAAAAGAATTTGTACGCATAGATATGTAGCGATTCGATACAGTAAAAATTAATCAGTTATGTCAAATCACGCCCTCTTCAGCGCCTATTGTTTCCAGTATTGTGTGAAGGTTACGACAGCAGACATAAAACACTACTGCTCCACACAGAGGTTAGATGGTTATCTTCAAGTAAGACGTTAACAGAATTATTCGAACTAAGAGGTGAGTTACAAGCGTTTATGACTAACTTCATTTGAAATTAAATTAGCGTCTGAGCTATGCAGCTTGCTTGTTCAGAGTAGCTTTCTTGAGAGATACATTAGGAAAAACTAATGAATTAAATCTATGTCTACAAGGAAAAGAAACAAAGGTTTTAAATATTAAGAACAAAATAGCCGCCTTAAAAAAATTAGATTTTTGCATTGTTTGTGTTGCGAAGAGGGAACTAGAAAGCTATTTAACACTAAATGTGTTCGTTGGCGAGGCAGCAGAAATACTAAATGATATAGGTGAAGAATTTGGCCGATGACTCCATGATATGGTTCAAATGGCTCTGAGCACTATGGGGCCTAACTTCTAAGGTCATCAGTCCCCTAGAACTTAGAACTACTTAAACCTAACGAACCTAAAGACATCACACACATCCATGCTCGAGGCAGGATTTGAACCTGCGACCGTAGCGGTCGCACGATTCCAGGCTGTAGCCCCTAGAACCGCTCTGCCACCTCGGCCGGCTCCATGATATGCGCGTCTTTTGAGAAGTACTGTATTTCCCTGATAATAAATGCATGGGTTCAGAATACTTTTATACGGAATTTGCCGAGGCCAGAAAATACGTCAAACGAAATCTATGAATCTTTTTTAGAAATGATAACAGATTCAAACATGGAATCATTGTTCAAGACGATGTCATTTGATGATTCCTGGTGCCCCGTTCTCGACAAATATCCACGACTTACTACACTGTTCTTCTCCCGTTCCCAACAACATACTTCTGTGAAACGGCATTCTCCGAGTATGTAGCTACAAAAACAACATATCGCATCAGACTGGATGCTGAAACTAACGTGCTTTTTCAGCTCTCTTCTGTCAACAGTGAGTCAAACATAAAAAGCAACTTTCCACCGCCCATTAAAAGGAAACAATTTCCAACACGGAATGTTGCAACAGTGCGCTGGTACCTCACCCAGTCAAGGTCGTCTTGCCTTCGGCGTGTGCCAGTATCTCCGTGTCGCCCCACGTTGTCGTAGCAACGCTGTTTTCTGTTGCAGTATTGACAGGACAGAAGAACAAATTCTAGAGGTAAGCGAACTGTGATGCATCATTGGCACAGTTAAAAAATACGACCTACCAAATTAATGTGTGCCATCCACAATAACGTGAAATATCAGACTCCTATCGTTATTTGTGTAAGAGTACTTGTTATGGTGTGTGTATCAGCAAATGTTGCTGGCTTCTTCCACAAAGGTCTGATCTGCCGCGTCTTTCGAAATGTCTGCACGTGGTGCTATTTCGCCCCGTACACGTGAAGCTATTTCCGCTCAGGCAGATTCTAGAGATCACGTTTTCTTGATTTCTTTTCGGAAAAAAGCCGACTGCTTCATGGTCCGAGGAAGGTGTGAGGCGAGCATTAACAACTGTTATAGGCAGCTTCTTTGCATAAAGTGCCTGCAATGTGGCACGTGGTTTTGAGATGTGCGTGTCGATGTTATACGACCAAAAATGTTGACTTGTGGTAAATGCTTGTGATTTTGACACTGAAATACACTGGACGGAATAGATTCCTGACTGGGGGGTATAGCCCCATCATTTTTATATACTGTGATATTTGTGCCTTCTTCAGATGTTTGTTTAATAATTTTTCATGTAAAGGAATTTCGATCCGCTATATACTGGAATGTATTCACAATTAAAATATCATAATTGTATCGCATTGACAGATTTTTTAGAAAGTTTCATATCATATTATACAGGGTGAAGTGGAATTCGTGCACTCGTGCTTGGCAGCGCGATAAAAAAATGTGTCTCCCAAAATTTCGTCTGGCGTGTACGTCTGGCAGAAAAAGGACGTTAAAGAGTGACAATCTGGCAACACTGTAAACATATGTATGGTGACTACCTCTGTCTCCACTGACTGCTTGTACTGTGCATTTGGTGCAGTGTATAAAGTGTTGCGTTACTATGCAGGACGTCGAGGGTTCGATCCTAGGGTGAGACATACGTTTTTTATTTGGTAAAAGTAGTCCATGTGGTACAGTATCTGGCATCTTAATCGTCAACAGCGATTGCAGCGGTCCTCTAGAAAACATTTTCGCTTACACACTACAATCGTAGAAATGGAAGACTGGTCAGCTTTGGAAGAAGCCCTTTCCACGTTGTGGGCGTGAATTTATTCGCACGACTTCATCTACTAGATGCGAAACCTGTTGGCTCTGAGCACTATGGGACTTAACTGCTGAGGTCATCAGTCCCCTAGAACTTAGAACTACTTAAACCTAACTAACCTAAGGACATCACACACATCCATGCCCGAGGCAGGATTCGAAACTGCGACCATAGCGGTCGCGCGGTTCCAGACCCTAGCGCCTAGAACCGCTCGGCCACTGCGAAACCTGTTTTCTTTGTACCTTTCTCGAATGGTTCCATACGGAAATGCCCTGTGGTTAGGGCCTCCCGTCGGGTAGACCGTTCACCTGGTGCAAATCTTTCGAGTTGACACAACTTCGGTGACTTGCGTCTCGATGGGGATGAAATGATGATAAGGACACCACAACACCCAGTCCCTGAGCGGAGAAAATCTCCGACCCAGC
Organism: Schistocerca piceifrons; assembly: GCF_021461385.2. Lineage (NCBI taxonomy): Eukaryota > Metazoa > Arthropoda > Insecta > Orthoptera > Acrididae > Schistocerca > Schistocerca piceifrons. Next base: position 13,573,434 of record NC_060145.1, on the reverse strand, counting down.
CGGGAAACGAACTCGGGCCGTTAGGTATGACATTCCGTCGCGCTGACCACTCAGCTACTAGGGTCGGACATGATCCCATAGATTAGTACCAACTATTGTTCTTGCCTCGTTTAGGTCGATTACATTTAGTTAGGGCCTTACGTTACCAGCAGAAGTAGAAACTTGCTTTGTGAATAATGTCCAAAAAATGGTTCAAATGGATCTGAGCACTATGGGACTAAACATCTGAGGTCATCAGTCCCCTAGAACTTAGAACTACTTAAACCTAACTAACCTAAGGACACCACCCACATCCATGCCCGAGGCAGGATTCGGACCTGCGACCGTAGCAGCAGCGCGGTTCCGGACTGAAGCGCCTAGAACCGCTCGGCCTCAACGGCCGGCGAATAACGTCCAAACTCGGTTATTATTTGTATGTGTTATCACCGTGGTCCCTCTAATTATACCTTTCAACATTCAGTCTGGTAACCGCATGCTGTTTACTACGTATCTCAATGTATTATTATTATTATTATTATTATTATTATTATTCTATCGATAGGATTGTGGAAATATCACGTCTATTGCCGTTAGGGAATCAGTGTAATTCGAAACCGAATATTTCACAATTAGCGGTGTCGGGATGAATCGTGCAGAACAATATCTGTCAGAAGGGTAATGCGCATTAGGTGGAACAGCTGACAGGACTTAGGGCGTGTTTATACCCGTATGCTCCGTCCGCAAGACAGGGACTAGTTGCGGGCGGCGTAAGACACCCGTGACAGACTCCAATGTGCGTACATGTATAGACATATAGAATTTTCTCATTGTAAACCTCTAAACCAGTGTGGCAGATGTATGGCATACACAAACGATGAATATGTGGATATGCTTCTGGTCGTTGGCGCATCTGCTAACCGGTCTGGTGTTGCTCGTGAATATGCCGTTAGATATTCTCGTCGATTCTATCCAGATAAAAATGTGTTTCGTCGTATGGAGCTGCCCCTTCGGGAGTCAGGTCCTCTCATTCCACCATCGCATGACATAGTGCATGGGGGCTTAATTAAATATAATTGAAAATATTTTTAGTTTTTAGTAGCTGTATGTCCGATTACGCTGTGTCTCGTAAACGGTTGGCCGTGACTAGAATTATTACGCTATCTGACTGCAAAGAACAACAACAAAGAATTAAATGAAAATTTTCATAAACACAGTTAATTAATTAAGTCCCCAGCAACTATAAAACCTACAAAACCCAAGCACAAATGTAATTGTTCTGTGTGTGGAAGTATAACTCAACGTACACATCTGGCACGGTTCTTCTTCAACAAGACAAGAATTTTTAAATACCAATTATACTGACGTGATAAAAGAAAATTAGAAATACGATAATTGCGTAAGGAAAGCAGAATTACACTCTAATACAAGAACACACGCCAGATGCTTTGTTGACTGAACCTGTAATGACGCATTATTTAGGATACTGAAATTAAAAACAAACGGAGTTAATTACCTCATTTATATTGATGAAAATCATTCTAATCCTTACATTACATCTCAACCAGAACTCTCCAATATCACATCTCAGCAAGCACTGCCTAATAGCACATCTCAACAAACACTCTCTGCTACAACATCTCAGCACAGACTACCACGAGACCTCGACAGGCACAGACTACTACGAGCTCTCTGCAAGCACTGACTTCTACGAGTTCTTAACAGGCACTGACTGCTACGAGTTCTTAACAGGCACTGTGGAGGCGCCTTAATAATACTCTTTGGCGCAATCTCTGGCGCAGTGGCTCAGTGTAGCCACCTTTCATATTTTTCTAATCCTTACATTATATCTCAACCAGAACTCTCCAATATCACATCTCAGCAAGCACTGCCTAATAGCACATCTCAACAAACACTCTCTGCTACAACATCTCAGCACTGACTACTACGAGCTCTCTCCAAGCACTGACTTCTACGAGCTCTCGACAAGCACTGTGGAGGCGGCAGAATAATATTCTTTGGCGCAATCTCTGGCGCAGTGGCTCAGTGTAGCCACCTTTCAATAGGTCATCCAAGGACTCGCCGTGCTCCAGCTACTGAGTAGCTATTCTGGAGGTCATACACCAAGAACATCAGCGAAGTACACCTAGCGTAGCAAGGCAGGTGCGTGTCTCGCAACACACTGTCGTTAACGCGTTGCAATAAGCATGGGCTGCACCCCTATCATTATGCTTCCGAGCAACACCTGCGTTCTGCACATCGCCAACAGAGAATGCAATTTTGTGAATGGTTCCAACAACAACAGGTAGCCAACGATGACTTTGGGAACACCGTTCTATGGTCAGATGAACCAGCAGTCACTCGTGAGGGTGTCTTGAACATGCGCAATGCCCACCATTGGTGTGAGGTTAGCCCACACATCACCGACGACCGTGGATACCGAGTTCGCTTTGGTATCAACGTCTGGGCCGGAATATTGCCCGACAGGTGGTTGGGCCCTACATGTTGCCTGATCGGTTGAATTCACGAAGGTGTCATGCATTCCTCTCGAACTATCTGCCTGATGCGATGGAAGAGCTCCCACTACATATTCGGCAGAAGATATGGTTTCAACGTGATGGTGCACCTCCACACTATGGAATTAATGTGTGACAGTATTTGGACAGAACATTTCCAAGGAAATGGATCGGACTTGGAGGTACATTTCTATGGCCACCGCTTTCACCTGACCTAAACCCCCTGGATTTCTTCTTGTGGGGACACCTGAAGGAGCACATGTACTCTATTCAGCCGACGAATGTGGAAGAATTGGTGGCGTGTGTTCATGCTGCTCCTTTGATGCGAGGGGACCAAAGCTGTAAGATCCGGCGGGCTGCGCAATGTTTGGACCCGGAGGGAGGTCGCTTTGAGCATCTAATGTTCTGAGGACAACGTATTCTGTTGTGAAGCTCATGCGGTTATTAATATGGACATCATTACTGTCACTGGTTGCTAATGTGCGACATCTGAGCGCTCATATTACATGTAGTGTAAATGACAAGTAGATGCTGTGTTATTGTACTGTGCTGACATCTTTAGCATCTCGAAACTGATATTGTTTTTGTAGTTATTCTGTTCTATGACAGGTCATTTGTTTCAACTGTATTTTTTTATTTGTTATGTTCACCGTTACAAAATGTTGTAAATTTAGAATACGCGTGACCCAAGAAATGCTGTGTATTACAGAATGAAGTGGCAGAATTCGACCTCCTGCAAAACTTTATACACTGCTCCAACTGCACAGTACAACCAATGTGTGCTGACAGAGGTGGTTACCATGTATGTGGTTACTGTGTTGCCAGATTGCCACTCTTTAACGTCCTCTTTCTGCCGGATGTACTCGCCAAACGAAATTTTGTGAGAGAGATTTTTTTATCGCTAGCATGTGAGGAGTCGCGCTGCGAAGCCAGAGTGCGCGAATTTCGCTTCACCCTGTATAGGGCCTATAGTTGAAATGATCGGAATAGTCCCACGGTACCCCAGTCTTATTTTGTGTTTTGTATTATTGTGTGTTGTTTTTTATAATGTTATATAAGTTACTAGTGAGTAATGTGCCTATTGTTGTGTGATTTTCATTATGTGACTGAACTGTAACTATAGAATGAACATAAAACCAGGTTTTGCTTATTTTAGGGCTCGGTTAAATACTTAGAGTTTCAAAATAGTTCCATCGCCAAAGAGGTTTGAGAACCGCTGTGCTAGACAATCATTAGCACACAGACACCAGCTGTGCATGAACGTAAACGGACGACATTTTCAGCAAAATGAAAAAAAAAAAAAAAAATATTATTCATCGCACGGAAGTCTGTACGCAGCCTCTGAACACCCCTAGCGTCAAAATCTTCAAGGACCCATAGTAGGGAACCGGTACACTTGTAACCTGCTTGTCAGATATCTCCTTTAAAGAATCCAAAATTTTGTATTCGTAGTTTTTTTGCGCCCTATATATGCGAATAAAATAAGCCGAAAGGGGAAACAGGATCAATACAGTATTTTTTACTTAAGATAAGGGTAGGAAATATATTCACATCATTGCAACAGTTAAGTTACCTTGTTTCACCTACTCCAACAGAAAAGGAAAATGTTAGCTAAACACAACTCTCGCAAACCCCCCTTATTCAGCGCTGTTCCGTATTGGTGGTAAGGCGTGATTCATGTTCGACAGGTTTACAAGACAGATGCTGGAAATACACACTTCATTTTCTTTTAGACACAATCACAGAACTACAGAACTATGATTAGAATCACTGCCAGTTTCGGCCGTACTCTGCTTATCTTACTGAGACTGTGTATGCTACACACACGCTGCCTCCGTCCTCGATCAGTTCACAGCGTAGTTGCTCTAACTTTCTCCGCCAAGTTGAAGTTGCGCTTGGTTTTGGGGCTTCATTTCTATGTCTCCACGCTTGAATGGGAGAACCCATCGCAACAGACAGCAAGTGTCGGCATTGTTGCCGCAGAGAAAGGCAGCTTTATTCTTTGAAACGGCTGCAGTATCAAAAATATCCCAAGTGTCAGAGTTGATGATTGTAGTTATACCTAAACGTCAGAAGAAAAAGGAATTTATAGGAATGGAACAAACTGGAGAACGGTTCAAATGGTTCAAATGGCTCTGAGCACTATGGGACTCAACCGCTGAGGTCATTAGTCCCCTAGAACTTAGAACTAGTTAAACCTAACTAACCCAAGGACATCACACACATCCATGCCCGAGGCAGGATTCGAACCTGCGACCGTAGCGGTCTTGCGGTTCCAGACAGCAGCGCCTTTAACCGCACGGCCACTCCGGCCGGCAAACTGGAGAACGAAATTTTGTACAACCCCGGAAAGGAATACACTTCCCATCTCTCGAAAAGTCATTCCCCTGATACTATGTAACAATGACCAATGTTATGAAATGAGAGGTCAAAATCATTCAGTTACAGCGGTGAGGCTTGTCTTCAGATGGTCGACTGCGGATGGTGTGAGGAAACGCAACATCAGATTATTCTGCCAGAACCGGTCGGGGTGGCCGAGCGGTTCTAGGCGCTACAGTCTGGAACCGCGCGACCACTACGGTCGCCGGTTCGAATCCTGCCTCGGGCATGGATTTGTGTGGCGTCCTTAGGTTAGTTAGGTTTAAGTAGTTCTAAGTTCTAGGGGACTAATGACCACAGCAGTTAAGTCCCATAGTACTCAGAGCCATTTGAACCATTTATTCTGCCAGAGCGTACGTTGTTGCTATGTCGTGCTGATTTCGCTGTAAGAGAAGTGTTAAAGCCGAAAATGCAAGTAGTTGACTCACCTGAATAATGGGCTGAAACCGTAAAGAAATGCAGAGTAAGTAGTATGTAGTTAGTCACAGAAATGACGAACTTAATCTAAAATAAGTAGTAGCAAAAAGGTAACTGTCGGTAGAATGGGGAAGCGACAAACGTTCAGTGTTACAGACTGTGCACTGTAACAGCAGTTTTCCTTCCGTGACATCCAGAAGAAAAAATTCTGTGTATAAAAGGGGGTAGAAAAATACATTGTGCTACACAACATTTTCACGACGAAATGCGGTCGTGCCAGATCAATTAAAAAGTCAATATACGACGGTATTGCGTCCTTCATTAAAATTTACAATATTGTCTCCTCCATTAAAATTTACAGCTCCTCTGTATGAATGTGCTGCAGTCCGCCCCGGTAGCTGAGTGGTCAGCGTGACGGGTTGCAGTCCTACGGGCTAGGGTTCGATTCCCGGCTGGGTCGGGATTTTCTCCGCTCAGGGACTGGGTGTTGTGCTGACTTGATCATTTCACCCCTATCCAGCGTGCAGGTGGCCCAATGTGGCGTCGAATGTAATAAGGCCTGCACCAAGGCGGCCGGACCTGCCCCGTAAGGGGCCTCCCGGCCAATGAAGCCAAACGCTCATTTCCATTGTGCCACAGAAATCACGAATCCGAATCTGAACATACTTCTGAAATCGAGGAGTTTCATTGCGGCGTGTACTTCGAGACAAATTTGCAAAAGAAACACGTTTTGCAGTTTGCTTCATTCAAATTTTGTTTATTTCGTTAGTGTTCTTTGTGTAATGGAAAGAAGCCCTGTCGTACGAAAAAAATTTCAATTAAAAAGTCTTCACGTGACACAGTATTTAGGTGTGAGAAATTTGAAAGGTGAAAAGAAACAATAAATAATTTTGCAATTAAGTCACACAGTATCTAGTGCATTTCGACGCTTGTTTAGTGGTGGTATTCCCCCTAGGTGTAAATCTGCAAAAGTTACGTGCCTGCTAATAGCTGGAATTTAGAAAAACTTAATTTTAAATGTGAACATTTTTAGGTTAGAATTTACCGTGACTGCTATTGACATTAAATGAAACAACAACTATTACTGTTACCAGTCACTGTTTATTTATAGGGTGCAGTAAAATTTCCGCTACCAGACACAATAGAAGGTTATTTATATCTTACACGACCGGTTTCGGGCTTGCGCCCATCCTCAGGTATTTATACATTTATGTGCATGTTTATATTGTTGGAGATCAATAAAAATGAAGCACCATTACTATAGTTACGCTGTGGTGACAGTGTTTTCCATTTAGTTGCACACTTATTATCATTTTCACGTCCATATTTCAGTTTTACAAATTTTAGCTGCATATTTCACTATTACGATGTGCACTCGTGAAATACACCGTGTTTACATACAAACATGTGGGCTATGGCCTTGACTGGTAGCGGTAATTTTTCTACACCCTGTGAAGGAACAGGAGTTCAACAGCATGCACTATGGATAACATTCATTTACTGTTTGTTACCTCCACGACGCGTGTCACGGGTTTAAACTACATCATCAGGTTTGATTTACATTTGTTAGTATGACGTGTGTGTGTGTGTGTGTGTGTGTGTGTGTGTGTGTGTGTGTGTTGTGTTGTGTTGTGTTACGATTTTTTGGAGGAACTTGTGGCACTGTATAGTGCAGACAGTTCCTCGAAATATGTTAACCCAGCACACACATACATGTCATACTAACAAATGTAAATCCACCTGATGATGGAGTTTAAAACTTTAAAACGCGTCGTAGAGATAAACGAACAGTGAATGGTAACAGTAAACTTGTTGTTTCATTTAAAACTTAATTTTCTCGCGACGAACTTTATTAGGATTTCTCGTTTCAGTGAGCCATTCAGCTCTTGATACTGACGCGTTCGCTAGTATGAAAAGTTGACGGAAGTGTTGATCAAGTGCAGAATGTGACTGGCGCAAATAGGACGCGCGAGTGCTGTATCTGTCGCCTGAGTACTGGTGTGTGGACGCGGTCTAAACGGACCGGCTGGCCAGTAGCTATGTTCAGGGTGGAGGCGCTTCTGGTCCCTGGGGCCGGCAGCGCGGCACGTGAGCGACGTACCTGTCCCGTCTGTAGCGGCAGCAGCCCTGGAGAGCAGGCAGAGGCAGAGGCAGGGGCAGTGGAGGTGCAGCGCCGGCGGCCGGTGGGTCGCGACTGGAGCTAGCTGGAGTGGCGCGGCTGTCCAGGGCGCGGCAGGCGGACTGCCGGCGGCCGTGTGGGGACGCGATGACGGGGCACGCCGCAGTGACTAAACGGCCGGCGGCAGTCGCTCACGTGCCGCCCACTCACTCACTCACTCAGCCAGTCAGCAGTCGGTCACATTGAGAGGTCGGAGCGGCGCAGACGGGACACGGCCGTCAGAGTGTGCGCCCGACACTCCGCACTCGCGCGCAAGTGCCGCGGCTTCATCCACATCACTACCCTGCGGATCGCTTCAGAGTGATTGACGGAAAGTTACTTTAACCGTTGGAGTTATCAAGGTTCCTTCCCGTTCCAGTCTCCTTCTCCTTCTTCTTCTTCTTCTTTATCGTCGCCTTGTCCCACGTCGCGTAGGGTCGGTGTTGCTCTTCTGGATCCTTCTCCTCCATAGCGCTCTATCCATTGCCTCTTCCTTCTTCCATCCTTTTCCCATTAGGTCCCCGGATATCTTATCCTTCCACCTCATCTTCGGTCTTCCTCTCCTTCTCTCTCCTTCAATCTGTATCTTCAACTCTGTTTCCCATATACTCTTCCCCTTTTCTCTCTAAGTGTCTGTACCACCTTAGACTGCTCTCTTGTATCTTTTTCCCCATGGGTCCCACTTTCACAGCTCCTCTAACAAATTCATTTCTAATCCTGTCCTTCCTTGTAACCCCACACATTCACCTCAGCATCCTCATTTCCGCCACTTCCCGTTCCAGTCTACATTTACACATACAGGATAATTTATGCATCGGAATAAACGTAAAATGTTTAGTAAACTTCTTTTAAAACTGCTTTAATTTCAGAGCTATGTAGCTGTGTAGAGATGACAAGCGCGACACAAACAACACAAAATTGATTCTTCTCCGAAAGCGACGTCGCGAAGGGACCCGAAGCTGAACACGACTACGTCCTGCACATTCACCCCGGACACCTCCAAAATTGTGTCCGTGTAGACGAAGATTGTGACGTCCACGACGCCTTACCGCTCTCTGAATGTTACAGCCTCCGTTCACCTCATTCTGCACACCTGCACAACCATTTTTCAGTTCGCTGCTGTGGTTGTGTTGCATTCTCAGTTGCAACGCCGTACACGAGCTCCTTAAGATGGCCCCAAAGATACAAGTCCAGGGGGTTGAGGGGACCACACCCTGCCTATCTAACCCGCGTCAATTTCGGCAAGTATTTGACCGATTTATGAGAAAACTATTTGATGCAGGACCTTAATATTATTACTGTATGTTACACGATGCGGATGGAGTCAACTGTACTAAAATCTACTTTATCCATTGTATAGTTTTTAAGAAATACTTTTTTAAATTAATTAACAAAAAATATTAAGTGGTTTCTGCAGAGAATATTTCTTTGTGAACTTCCTAATGGGGGAATATTAATGAATGTAGTACCAGAGGTGGTTTTTTATGTTATGCAGAGCCTCTGAAAATTTCATTCATTTATCTATGATAGTTTCTGATATAATGGGGCAAATGTACTGAAAAATTTTTGTTTGCGGGAAATTGACTTTCAAGAAAAAGCTTTTGAAATTTGTTATTTACAGTTAATTAAAACTGTCCTGCTGCATATGATGGGCCTTCTTTGGCCTCTAGCAGGTCTTCGAGCTACTTTTTCACTTTTTGGATGCTTGTCTTGCTTTCTTGGCCATATTAGATGCAGACCTGTCAGCATCGGCTATCCTCATTTTACCGCAATGTTGCAGCCCAGTGATCATATTTTCACCGGGATTAATTCCCAGGTTTTTCAGTACCCAACACATTCCAGTATTACCACAATTGAATGTAATAACAGTATCATCAACTCCTAGTTTCATTGCATATGTGCCTACAAATATAGTTTTAAGAAAGGCGGTTCCAAATTATGCTGTTTAAACATTCATTTGGGTTCTGTGTCTGCCCATGCAGACATTTCCTTAGAAGGTTAGGATCATCCAAGTCTCTGAAAATAGGTTTAATTGCTGTAATAACAGCAACAGGAAGAGAATGCTAGTGAGAATAAGATTCTTTAGTTGCCTGAGCCCTATTGTATTTGCACCACGAATTTTCTCCTGATGGACACAATCCATGACATGGCTTATCTTCAGTAGAGGACTTATGGAAGAATATGGCCCAAACATCTCTCTTCATTGCCTCCAGATTTTCTTTATTTCTCCTAATTGCCTACCTATAGTATACCTGCAAGTTTTCTATTTCAGTTTTAGTTAACCGACCCTGTCCAGTCAACAATTTTCCATCTTCTAGTGTTTTTCCTCTCACAGCAACAGTTTTCTCAGCCTTGTTCCCACACGTTTTTGAACATGGCCTACACGTTCTATTTTGCTGATAATGGTATGTCCATATGGCTTAGAGTTGACAGCGGGTGACAGAAAAGTGGGCGTGGCACATAAACACACGTGGTAGGAAAATGCTCTTTAAATGCTCGAAAAAGAATTTTTTCAGCAAAATCCTTTTCAGAGTACTTGAATAAAACCTTAATCTATCGAAATATCATTAAAACCGAAAATCCATATTTTTCGACCTGAACCACGGTGTGGTCCTCTCAAAATACGGTGATCTGGGGGCGTGGGGGGGGGGGGGGGGGGGGGGAGGGGCAAACAACTGGTGCAGCACGACCTGCCCACTCATCGGGATAAGCAGGGCTGGGATACCCTTTTGCCTCCACATTTAAACGTGCAGGGTCAGCGCCGTGTGTAAACCATGAGCTGGTTCGTGTACCGAGTGCGACACCATGAAGCAGGCCGCCCAGTTCATGTTCCAAAAGCTAGCGATACACCCCACAAGTCAGGTACTGTGAAATAACATATACTGTAGTTACGCGTTCATTCTCATACACACACACACACACACACACACACACACACACACACACAAACACACACACACACACACACACACACTTGCATATTGTGGCCGTTCACGATACCCGCACGGGTAACGAGCGAGTAGCGACTTGTGACGTGTCGTGTCTGCCTGCATATCGACTGGTGTTGCTTTGTACACCCCAGTACACTGCTCGTTTGATTCTGGCACGAAATGCTTGTGTTTAGTTGAGTTCCGTCTGGTCTGTTGTACTCTACGATGCTGTTGCAGCCTAGGGCAGGTGTCATCTCCTGTTCTCCTGTAGCTTCTACAGGTGAAAGGGATTGAATTTCTGTCTCCGAAGAAGCCGCCATAAAGTTGATTGAGGAACCCCTACAGCGGCACTTACATGGCGGATACTTACGGGCGGATCTCCATCTACCACTTCTAGGATGTTCTCAACACCGACTCCAACCAGTTGAGGCCGACCTACTTGTGGTGCACTACGAACGCCATATTTGCTTCAACGCCTGTCCACAGCAGTCAAAGCCTTATGGTTTGGTGCTCTTGTGTTTAGAAGCATTTCCATACATCGTCGTCTCGTTGTTCGCGCATAGCCTTCTGCTGCATCGTAAAGGACGGTCATATCCGCGTATTCACCGTCTGGATACGCCGTCGTACCGTACACGGCGACTTCAGTCGACGAACTACTGACACAGTGAGTGTACGTAATACGTGTGGTCCCGCTACGCTGCAACAGCACCGTACAGTACAACGGACCACACAGAAGTCAACTAAACACAAGCATTTCGTGCCAGAATCAAATGAGCAGCAACACCAGTCGATATGCAGGCAAACACGACACGTCAAAAGCCACTGCTGGCCTATGATGTAATCCCGACCACAAATGACGTTACGCGTCACAACTCGGAAATAACGCAGTTTCAGACAAAACATTATTCACAATTTTACTCTTATTTTGGTGCATACATTACACCCACGAAGTGTGTACAGCTACTTCTGAATCACCCCGCATACTGCTAAAGCCAGTGACATTACCGATTTTGTGCCCTCGCCCAGTCTAATATCGACGAAGGCGATAACCGCTGTGCTCCTCCAACTACAACGGACTGGCGCTGCGACACAGCCGTCGTTGACCGCAGTCCGGGTCCGCAGCTCGTGCTCTAGTGGCCAGCGTTGCTGCCTCTGGATCACGGGGTCCCGGGTTCGATTCCCGGCCGGGTTCATCTACATCTGCATTTATACTCCGCAAGCCACCCAACGGTGTGTGGCGGAGGGCACCTTACGTGCCACTGTCATTACCTCCTTTTGCGTATGGTTCGCGGGAAGAACGACTGCCGGAAAGCCTCCGTCCGCCCTCGAATCTCTCTAATTTTACGTTCGTGATCTCCTCGGGAGGTATAAGTAGGGGGAAGCAATATATTCGATACCTCACCCAGAAACGCACCCTCTTGAAACCTGGACAGCAAGCTACACCGCGATGCAGAGCGCCTCTCTTGCAGAGTCTGCCACTTGAGTTTGCTAAACATCTCCGTAACGCTATGACGCTTACCAAATAACCCTGTGACGAAACGCGTCGCTCTTCTTTGGATCTTCTCTGTCTCCTCCGTCAATCCGATCTGGTACGGATCCCACACTGATGAGCAATACTCAAGTATAGGTCGAACGAGTGTTTTGTAAGCCACCTCCTTTGTTGATGGACTACATCTTCTATGGACTCTCCCAATGAATCTCAACCTGGCACCCGCCTTACCAACAATTAATTTTATATGATCATTCGACTTCAAATCGTTCCGTACGCATACTCCCAGATATTTTACAGAAGTGACTGCTACCAGTGTTTGTTCCGCTATCATATAATCATATAATAACGGATCCTTCTTTCTATGTATTCGTAATACATTACATTTGTCTATATTAAGGGTCAGTTGCCACTCGCTGCTGGGGATTTTTCTCTGCCTGGGAACTGGGTGTTTGTGTTGGCCTTATCATTCCGTCATCATAATCATCATCATCATCATCATCATAATCATCATCATCATCATCATCATCATCATAATCATCATCACCATATTCATCATCATTTGGGACAGTGGCTAGATTGGATTGTGAAAAAATTGGACTGCGTAAAAATTGGGGCTTTGTACGGGCGCTGAAAACCACGCAGCTGAGCGCCCCACGAATCAAACATCATCATCACCGCAGTCCGGTTTACTGTCAAAATTCCGAGACCGTACATTCCTAGAACACTCTTGTGCCGCATCAGGCCAGCGGACGAAATACCGGGTGACCGCCGCAGATACGGGAACCGGTCGCTGCGGAGTGACGCAGAACAGGTGCCGGCCGGCCGGTCCTGTAGCGCCCCGCCGATGACGTAAAACGTGGCTGCTTGCAGTCAGACCGGTAACTCGGGCCGACATGACATAATGCCAGAAAGGAGTTATGTCGGGTTTTGTTTATTTTTGGCAAGTCACTTTTTGTGAGACAGCCATAACCGCTTTCGGTCCACAATGGCCATCTTCAGATGCTACAAGAGGAACAAATAAAAACCTTATACTACGATCCGAAAAAAAATAACAATATTTCTAGTAGATCTGAAACTTCCTGGCAGATTAAAACTGTATGCCGGACGGCGGCTTTAACTTGGGACGTACTGGGACTGTTCGTGGGTCAAAATAAACGTGAATCGTACCTCTGTGGTGAAAAAGCGTTCACGCGATATCAAACTAAACATAATAACGAAAATCAGATTTCCCTACTCTTTGCGTTGCATGCGCACGTCCTCTATCTGACAGATCTTTACTTGAAACTTCCTGGCAGATTAAAACTGTGTGCCCGACCGAGACTCGAACTCGGGACCTTTGCCTTTCGCGGGCAAGTGCTCTACTATCTGAGCTACCGAAGCACGACTCACGCCCGGTACTGGCAGAAGTAAAGCTGTGAGTACCGGGCGTGAGTCGTGCTTCGGTAACTCAGATGGTAGAGCACTTGCCCGCGAAAGGCAAAGGTCCCGAGTTCGAGTCTCGGTCGGGCACACAGTTCTAATCTGCCAGGAAGTTTCATATCAGCGCACACTCCGCTGCAGAGTGAAAATCTCATTCCAGATCTTTACTAGCTGTCTGCAAACAACCACTATGGGGATAATACCCACCCATCTATCAAAGGTGTGGGGGTAGGCATGAAAAAGCCGGCCGCGGTGGTCTCGCGGTTCTAGGCGCGCAGTCCGGAACCGCGCGACTGCTACGGTCGCAGGTTCCAATCCAGCCTCGGGCATGGATGTCTGTGATGTCCTTAGGTTAGTTAGGTTTAAGTAGTTCTAAGCTCTAGCGGACTGATGACCACAGCTGTTAAGTCCCATAGTGCTCAGAGCCACTTGAACCATTTAGGCTTGAAAAAGCACTGTAGCTCACGACGTGGAACTACCCATACCTCAGTCATACAGTATTTGACAATGACGGTGTGGTATGCGTACTGTAAGACCTTCAGTACACACACCATTACATTATTTGACTTGTCGCTCTAACGAAGTAGACGAGTGTTAGCAATATATCTCGTGATCTTATCGTGGCGTGTTTATCTTGTGCCGTTAGGTCAGACGATAGAAATGCCACTTGCACGCTTAGAGTAGCAGATTGACGGTGACCCATTTTTAAACAGAACTTGATTAATTTTCACACATATTTATTAAAATAATAACAAGCATAAAAAATACTTAAATTGGTTCTGGATGCTATTTACAATTGACAATCTGAAGTTCCTTTGGTATTGGTACGTTAATCTTATTCTCACATATATCTCTGATACTTGACAAAAGTGTCTATACATTTATCTTCATGGCTATTTACAGGAATACGGTAATCTTATTAGGCGCAGACTGAAACTTGACTATAGACTGCTACAGACTGGTGCAGACAAATGCAGACTCACTAATCGGAGGTCTGGACACTCGTTATAATACCTCGTGATTCAAGTACCACTGTGCGAGTGTGATCCGCAAGGAGAAAAGGTTCTACATTAGCAGCAATCTCATTGGCTGCGTTACATGTTAATACGCGGATCGGCGGAAGCAGAATTTGGTCCGTCTCTAAGACAGCGCCATCTCGTAGTGCGGAGACGGACGAGCGCTGCGCCTGCGCTGTTGTGCTTAGTGGGGCGCGCTCTAGTGGGGAAGTTGTGTACGCACTGACTACGCGGAACTATGTACACAACAGACGTGCTTAGAGACTTGCAACAAACTGTAAACATAATTTCAAACCTTTACGACACTTTTCTGTCACTGACGACTACCACAAAATTAAGAAAGGAAAAAAGATCGTTTTTCAATCCTTTAAACTGTCACATGAGGCATCATGTTTAAATTTATTATTACTTTACTACTAACTATATTCGCGACACATTTTTCAGACAGTATTCACGCATTCCACTGAATGTACCAGAAAAATTACATCACTGTACGACACTTAGTTTAGGGTATATGACTCAAACACTGAGATGCGTAATAAACTACCGCATCATGCAAGACATTTAAATTTATTAGTTCTTTGTTACTAATTTTATTCGCACCCCATTTCGCAGACAGTACGCAGATACACCACTGGATGTACCTCCAAAATTATATCACTGTGCAGCATACAGTTGAGGAGATATGTCGTAAAGATTGACATGACTGAAAATGAAACTGCAGGGCGAAATTTGCTAAATATACAGGTGAAATGTGTGTACAAATAGGAGTGAGATATATTAAATGGGTGTGAAATATAATATCACATGTGCGTATGCGGGCAAAGGGACGGATAAGAAAGTGATTCAAAACCCCTGGAACCGTTTCAATCATATCTAGGGAAAGAAATAGTTTACGGGCAAGAACCACCCGCCTCGTATTGGAGTGTATGCGATAACGTCGACAGAGAGGGGAGGAGAAGGAGTAGATAGAGGCGATGGACAGAGGCAGGGAGAGAAAGAGAGAGAGAGACGGAGGAGGAGGAGGAGATGCACACATAAAGGAAAGGGCAGGAGATGGGCAGGGAGAGGGGAAGAGAAGGTGGACACAGGGAGGGCCAGGAGGAGATAGAATCATAGGGAGGGGAGGAGATGGAAAGATAGAGAAAGGGAAGAGGAGGAAACGGACAGAGAGAGGTAAGGAGGAGATTAACAGAGTGAGGGAGAAAGAGGACATGCACTAATACAACACTGGAATAAATACATACCAGGGCACGCCGTGTGGTTGGCTAGTTTACAATAATAGTTACGTCAGTTATTTATAAAATATAAAAATAGTGTAAAGGTCTTTGAAGCAGTGAAATCATACTTCAAAGAGAGTAAGGACAAGACGACAAAAACAACAAGGGCGCAATCCTTATGGTACCTTGTTCCGACGGCTGATCGCGCTGTATCTACTCTGTAGGAATCAGCATGGGTTTCGGAAAAGACGATCGTGTGAAACCCAGCTCGCGCTGTTCGTCCACGAGACTCAGAGGGCCATAGACACGGGCTCCCTGGTAGATGCCGTGTTTCTTGATTTCCTCAAGGCGTTTGATACAGTTCCCTCCACAGTCGTTTAATGAACAAAGTAAGGGCATATGGACTATCAGACCAATTGTGTGACTGGACTGAAGAGTTGCTAGATAACAGAACGCAGCATGTCATTCTCAATGGAGAGAAGTCTTCCGATGTAAGAGTGATTTCAGGTGTGCCGCAGGGGAGTGTCGTAGGACCGTTGCTATTCACATTATACATACAAATAACCTTGTGGATCACATAGTAAGTTCACTGAGGCTTTTAGCGGATGATGCTGTAGTATGTTGAGCAGTTGTAACAATGGAACATTGTACTGAAATGCAGGAGGATCTGCTACCAATTGACGCATGGTGCAGGGAATGGCAGTTGAATCTCAATGTAGACAAGTGTAATGTGCTGCGAATACATAGAAAGAAAGATCCTTTATCATTTAGCTACAATATAGCAGGTCAGCAACTGGAAGCAGTTAATTCCATAAATTATCTGGGAGTACGAATTAGAAGTGATTTAAAATGGAATGATCATGTAAAGTTGATCGTCGGTAAAGCAGATGCCAGACTCAGATTCATTGGAAGAATCCTAAGGAAATACAGTTCGAAAACAAAGGAAGTAGGTAACAGTACACTTGTTAGCCCACTGCTTGAATACTGCTCACCAGTGTGGGATCCGTACCAGATAGGGTTGATAGAAGAGATAGAGAAGATCCAACGGAGAGCAGCGCACTTCGTTACAGGATCATTTAGTAATCGCGAAAGCGTTACGGAGATGATAGATAAACTCCAGTGGAAGACTCTGCAGGAGAGACGCTCAGTAGCTCGGTACGGGCTTTTGTTGAAGTTTCGAGAACATACCTTCAGCGAGGAGTTAAGCAGTATATTGCTCCCTCCTACGTATATCTCGCGAAGAGAGCATGAGGATAAAATGAGAGAGATTAGAGCCCACACACAGGCATACGAACAATCCTCCATTCCACGAACAATACGAGACTGGAACAGAAGGGAGAACCGATAGAGGTACTCAAGGTACCCTCCCCCACACACCGTCAGTTGGCTTGCGGAGTATGGATGTAGATGTAGATGCAGATCTATTGACAATCATCCTCTGCGCCAGCAACAACCATTCTTTTACTCTGTCGTACGTAGAATAACACGGCTTCCATTACGCCAAGACGAAGAAAGAATTAGGCGTATTAAGACAGATCGTCGTTGGAAATAAATATGACTGGGAAATAGTGAAAACTACATATATCAAAATTAACGAGAGTGTAAAGAAGAGAAATAAGCCATATGTATGGACGGCAACCTGTAAGGTGAAGTACGCTTCTATGAAGTGTACAGGCAAAAAATCAGATGAAAGTGTGCGTATATTTCAGAGAAATAGGGTCAAAAATGCCTTCGGGTCATTACGTAATATAAATCACGAGTGCGCCATAGCTTGCCACATAACAATAAAAGTCATGGGAAATCGGGGGTCTATAAAATACCGTGCCGTGACTCGCAAAAAATCTGAATCGACCAGAGAGCAGGTCCTTTGATCTGTGATTTAAGGAGCACACCTACGGCAGCAACAAAACAGTATTACGCTTATTTATTCTAAAACAGGGAGATAATATTGATGAAAAAAGTAAACGGTTAGTTATTTTAGATGAATTGTAGATACATTATTAGGAAACGGAAATAAACGGGACAAATCCTCGGTGAGCAGAACGAGTTCACAGCAGACGCGTATTTTAATATTTGCGGCGACCTATTCAGGTGAGAGAGTCGAGCCGCTGCCTCCTGGATGCCGGCTCCAGCCGCTGGAGACGGAGAGGGGACTCCCTGCGACGCAGCGCAGCACCGTGCAGTCCAGCGCCGCAGTGAAACAGAAGTGCCAGCCAGCAGCGGGGGAGTGAATTCCGTTCATTGAAGTATTTGTTTTGTTGAAGGATAATCGTGGGTAAACATGAAGTGATTAGAAACCCTCTGAAGGCTTTTAAGGAAATGAGGAATGTCGGAAAGATAAAGGTATGATAACCAACTGTTTGAACCTAACATTGCTGGTACACTTGCCAATTGCAATGAAAATGAGAAAGGAAACTTGATTCAGTTAGTGAAAAGTATGAATGTTTTATGGGCGAATCGGATGTGGATGAAATATTTGATACGCCAGTTCTCGACAGAATTTTTGCATAACTGTGTAAGATGTATTTAGTGCAGTGAACTTGGTATAGAACTCTCAATTAAAGAATCACATGACCACCTTTTGGCCGGCCGAAGTGGCCGTGCGGTTAAAGGCGCTGCAGCCTGGAACCGCACGACCGCTACGGTCGCAGGTTCGAATCCTGCCTCGGGCATGGATGTTTGTGTTGTCCTTAGGTTAGTTAGGTTTAACTAGTTCTAAGTTCTAGGGGACTAATGACCTCAGCAGTTGAGTCCCATAGTGCTCAGAGCCATTTGAACCATTTTTGAACCACCTTTTACAACAGTGTTGCAGTAACTCCAAATGAAGAAAATGGTAGCAAAATCCATGAACACAACATTAGATTTGTTTATGCCTTGCGTATAACTGATAAGGGTGCTACTGCAGGTGGAGTTTTTGTTGGGTTGGCAGAAGAGCCAACACCGTGTTACTAGAGGAGGCCGAAATGCACGCGTTTCAGCTCACGCAGGCTGGCGAGAGGAGGGAAGAACTATACTGACGTGAGGTCTGGAACATGACAAGGAATTAGAATTCAGAAAGCGGACGTAATTAGTTTGATACTTAACTTTAATCCATTAATGATGAACGTCGCTCTTGACGGTACATGATTCACAATATTATCAGTTCAGAATACATTCTTGAAGAATATGGCGCCTTGCTAGGTAGTAGCAAATGACGTAGCTGAAGGCTATGCTAAACTGTCGTCTCTGCAAATGAGAGCGTATGTAGTCAGAGAAGTATCGCTAGCAAAGTCGGTTGTAAAACTGGGGCGAGTGCTAGGGAGTCTCTCTAGACTAGACCTGCCGTGTGGCGGCGCTCGGTCTGCAATCACTGATAGTGGCGACACGCGGGTCCGACGTATACTAATGGACCGCGGCCTATTTAAAGGCTACCACCTAGCAAGTGTGGTGTCTTGCGGTGACACCACAGTTTTCTGTGGCATGGTGAATCTTCCAAATCCTCCAACCAAGTTTACGAACTATAATAGATTTATAGGGTCTAACGTAGAAGATGCCTGCATAGACTCTGTGAAAAAAGCTGTGGAAGAGGTAGTAATAGGAAACAGTGGTAACAGAGACTTGGCTGCAGCATTCCATGGTAGTTGGCATAAACAGTGTAGTACCTGCCACCAGTACGTATACAGGGAATGTTTTAGATGTAGCAGTACTATATAAATATCGCAGGTGTCCAGAGAAAAATAAAGGTACACATGAAAATAATTGCACAGCTAACTATAGTGGTTAATGGAGGAATGGCAGTGGCTGGTATTGCTAGTATATTTCATCGTTCTGTCGCATGTGATAAAGTGTGATATGTGAACTACCTTGGTGACGGTAATTCTAAAAGATTCAAACATATTCAAGAACTGAAGCCCTACGGAGATGAAGCCGTAGCGCAGAAATTTAGTGTATTGGACAAGTACAGAAACGAATGGGATAAAGACTTTGGCGACTGAACGCTTCATACAAAAGACAAAAACTCAGTGATGGTGTACGGTTCGATGGGAAGGGAAGGTTAACTGAGAGTGTAATTGACAAAATACAGAACTATTACGCAATGGATATTAGGCAAAACACAGACAGTGCCCATGAAATGAAAAGGCTGTTTGAGCTCTTTTCTTCCATACTTTTTCAACCGATGAAAGTCTTTATCACTACGTGTGTCCCAAAGGAGAAAACAGTCGGCGTAAGTACAACAAGGGACTGCTAACTGACCAAGTGTACACTCATAAACATAGTCTGCCTGATGCGGTAATGGAGGTGGTAAAACCTGTTTTCCGAGACTTAGCAGCACCTGAACTGTTGAGTTGGTTAAGAGGGTTCATGCAAAAACTCAAAACCCCAATAAAAATGTAAATAGTGTTAAATGGTCCAGAATCCCCAAAACTGTGTGTGTTGCAGTAGAAACACATCACTTTGGTGTGTATGACGCTGTTGCTACTTTTAGTGATGGCAACGTTGTAAGCTGCAAAATATTTCGAAATATGGGAATGAAGGCACGTTTCTACATGGTACGAACGATGCTTGCTTCATACAAGGAACGTCTTCAGGCTGCTGACAGGGCTGTAAATAGCCTAGAAATACAAGCCAGAGTGAACAGGCGGAGGACAAAGAGGGAGTTGGAGGGAAAGTTTGCAGAAGACGTAGATAATTCGTCTTATGGACCTGGAACGCACTAAAAATGTAACCCAAATTTTGTCGTCCGATTCCCATATGTTTTATGTTTTCATACAAATTACATGTTTTCTCGGGATGTACGAAACCAATTTGCTTGAAATTTTCAGGCAATGTTCCACAGTCCTTTCAGCGTAGCTTAACACAAACTTATCAAAAACCTGCGTATTGCTGAATTTATAAAGTAAAATGGCACAAAAAAAGTAGTGAATTTTTATTACAATAGAAAAAATTAATCTCTAACAACCGAATTCAAATGTTTAAAAATGCCTGTGCTAAGTTGTAGCCAATACTCCAACAGATAACCTGTAAAAATTTCAACTTCCTAGCTCAAATACGTTCTGAGAAAACGAGTAATTTGTAAGCGATGTTTTAACATTGGGAATATAGGGCTTTCCGGAGTCCCTTAGGTACGGTTTTACTGCTTCAACGACCTGCGCTCTGTTTTCACATTTTTCAAATAACTGATTGAACTATTATTTCAAATTTGTCGTATTGTTCGGTTTTCACAAATCTTATAGATGGCGCAGGTCAAGAAAGATACAAGTAGTTAAGTCTAAGTATAACTCAATGATTTTTGATATTACGTTTAGTCTGTTCCGCCCAAAGTACAAGTCACGTGTATTTTAACTGCACAGTACTTATTTCGCAAGTAGGCGCAGTAGGTCGCACATCCGATTCCCGGTCGGGTACACAGTCTCAATCTGTCATGAAGTTTCGGACGTAGTGAAAATAATTTTACTTTTTCCGAGGTCTTACTGCAAGCTTTCTATTAGTTCCTAGTGTAGCGTCTGAGGATCAGGATTATGGCAGAAAACAATGAAACTTCTTTATTTAATTTTTCTGTTCATATTGCTAAGTGAAATTAAATGCAAGTGTCATTTTGCTAGTCTTTGTCATTACAGCACTGATATACAGAATTTGCCCTAACAGAACTCGAACTTTTCCTATACATTAATTACCCACAATATTCACCTGTAACGCGATCTGACTGCTTTCAAATTAACTCAAAAGAATGGCCCTGAATAAGAAGAAATCCTGAGAACAACCTATACATTCCATAAGTCACTTGCCTCACAAAAATCTTCATTACATGAACTACTGCAATACAGCAAGCGCCAATACAGCCAGCTAAATAAAAGATTCTAACTACTGAAGACTCTAACTACTAATAGGCATATGGTTAGCAAAGGAAACATTTTGTTGCAAAGCAAACAATATATATTTTTACCTTGACAATGTGACAACCACTTCAAAAAACATGTAACCTTCCGTGACTTTCAGTTCCCAAAATTATATAATCATGAATAATATTCCATCTCCAAGTCCGACACGTCCAGGCCGTCCGCTCGCTCTAATACTGCAAACCCCCAACACTGCTAATTATTAACCTCTAACCTTCTAACAACCCTACCACAACAAAGATCAAAATTTAATCATGATTGCGGAGTTGCTCACGCTGCTAAATACTGAATTTTCGGGCAACAACAAAGTTATTGTGTGGTAGGTGTCATTAGAGCACAGTTAATAACGTCATTTCATGTAATAAGGAATAAACTAGGCACTCATCTTTTCGTGTTTCCCATGCTGGTCTCGTTGTAAAATCATGGCTCAATCGTCGAAAATCTAGGTGGTGATGATTCCAAGCTCGGATGCAAAGAGGCCTACGTTTTATTCTGCTATGTTCCAAAGTTTTATAGATGTGTTTCACAAACCATTCTTGAAGATTCAACCTTTGAAAGTTAGCACAATGGTGATGTAAAAAAGGTAATCAGCACTTCTTTTTTATTGATTTTGTTGCAATGGCACGTAACACACAAAGCATCGCTTCACAATAGAAAACATACTTGAAAACATCTTCCTCACTGTTAAAGTTAACATTTTATAAACTGGCTACAATATGTGTCTTTCCAACATGACGTCCAAGACTTGACTTTCTCAAGGTCCGACTCTAACTAACTGCTTTCGCCCCCAAAAATCAAGAGTTACAAAATACGTCAAAGATCATAGTGACAAAAGAAAGAATACACATAAGAATAATATCACTGCAATACAAACATATCGATGTATCAAAATACCTCTACATTAATGAAATCAAATCTGAAGGTTGTCTCAGAAGTATGTTAACTACTTTACGGAAACACAGTAGAATATTACTGGTATCGAGAGGTTCAGATGAGGTGCCGTAATGGTTACGTAATTCAAGTACCATTACAACCTCCATCACTGCTGACTACTCACTCGCAACTTCCATCACTGCCGGCTGTTCACCTCCAACTGCAAGATCGACCAGCCACAGAGTGTCTCTTACAGAGCGCGCACGGCGCAGTCAGAGATTTAATACAGAGCTACATAGCGCTGCCAGCATAAAAACACATAAACAGCCTACTTACACCAGTAACGATTGTGTCATAAAAAGTGACTGCACCACAACTAAAGGAAACTCTACAATAAGTCAATCAGCTATCTCCTTAAACGGAATGTCACTGCACTCAGCACCGCGATGTGAACTAGGTTCGCAGTTTATTTGGTGGCGTGTCAACGCGGACTCTCCACGGTGCCTACGAGTAATGGTGTACCATTCGCAGCCACGTAACACGGACTTGCAACGGTGGCCGCTAAAAGATCCTAGCCGACAGGAACCAGAGGCGATTGTCACGTCTTTGCCTGATGCCTTGAAACACGGACCAGTTAAGCCACTGCCTAAAGAGGACATTGTCTCAGCACCCTTTGACTATCGATCTATTGTCAATCTTCCTGTACTGTCCAGACCCTTACAAAATATCCACGACCAGCTAACAAACTACCTAATTACAAACAAGCTACAAAATGAATACCAAGCAGATTTCCGTAAACGTCGCAGTACATCATCTGCTCTAATAAAGGTAACAGATCACCCGAGGCTTGCTGTGGATGTGCAAGGGGCAACTATAACGTACGTCTTGGACTTCAGAAATGCCTCTGACACCGTCCTCTATAACATTTCACTCGTTAAACTCAGCAGCCTAAATTTCTCGCCACATGGAGTGCAATTGGTTTACTCGTACCTGACGTCTCGCCGGGAATGCGTCATTTGCGGCGTCATAAAGTCAAAATGGAGGCAGGTAGTATCAGGAGTTCCCCAGGGTTCGGTATTAGGTCCGACACACTTGTCATTGTACGTAAATGATGTGTCATCAGCGTTGTCCTATTGTAAACACCACATGTACGCTGATGACCTCCAACTGTATCTAAGTACAAAACCTATACACCTGATCACAGCTATCCAGAGTCTCAACACGGACCTGTGTGGACTATCAAAATGGGGACAGGATACAGGGTTAAAGCTCAAGCCATCCAAAACACAAGCGGTACTGATTGGTCAATCTAGGCTCAGTAGCCCGAAATTTCGGGAATACCTACCATCTTTAATCCTAAATGAGAGAAATATCAACTTCAAAAGAGCGTCTAGGAGTAATAGCAGGTGAAAATGTAAATTGGACTGAGCACGTAACGGTAATGTGCAGGAAGGCATCACCATCTCTCCACAGCCAAAAAAATATAAAAACTTATTCCCTCCAGCCACGCGGGGTAGCCCCATCGGAGGTTCGAGTCCTCCCTCGGGCATGGGTGTGTGTGTTTGTCCTTAGTATAATTTAGGTTAAGTAGTGTGTAAGCTTGGGGACTGATGACCGTAACGGTTTGGTTAAACAGGAATTTACCTCCTACCTATTCCCTCTTCACCCGAGAATGAAACTTGTAGAAACACTTATACTTCCAGCTATGAATTACAGCGATGTTATCCTGCAGCGCCTTTCTCAGGAGACCTCACGGCGCCTGGAACTGGTTATGAATGCCTGTCTTCGTCGCATCTGTGGTGTTTGACTCTTCGTTCACACTTCCCCATCACATGAACGGCTATCCTGGCTGCGTACAGAAAAGCGCAGAGATTTCCGCACTCTCTGTCTTACCAATTAACACTGTCCCTCATATCCCACAGTCTTGTTTAAACAACACGGCAGAAACAGTCGTTCCCATTAGAACAAAATCCTTTTTTTGTCGCACCCCATCGTACAGTCACCTTCTCGAAGTCTATCTGAGTATCAGGAACCCGAACCTGGAGCAACCTTACGCGTTATATTAGAGAACTAAGTAACATCTCCAACTTCGGAAGACAGGTAATGACGTAACTAATAAAGCAACAATAAGGATTACAATTGTCCCGGTGCGCAATCGCTACCCTTGTACATTCCTCTCTACAACCTGACCTTCCTAGTTTCCCAGTATTCTTAGCCTATTTATTCTCCTTACATTTCTCTTCCCCAGACCTCTTTATATCAGAAAACATCTATTTTGTACACTAGCGGCCATTAAAATAGCTACACCACGAAGATGACGTGCTGCAGACGCGAAATTAAACCGAAAGGAAGAAGATGCTGTGATATCCAAATGATTAAGCTTTTCAGAGCATTCACACAAGGTCGGCGCCGGTGGCGACACCTACAATGTGCTGATCTGAGGAAAGTTTCCAACCGATTTCTCATACACAAACAGCAGTTGACCGGCGTTGCCTGGTGAAACGTTGTTGTGATGCCTCGTATAAGGAGGAGAAATGCGTACCATCACGTTTCCGACTTTCATAAAGGTCGGATCGTACCCTATCGCGATTGCGGTTTATCGTGTCGCGACATTGCTGCTCGCGTTGGTCGAGGTGCAATGACTGTTAGCAGAATACGGAATCGGTGGGTTCAGGAGGGTAACACGGAACGCCGTGCTGGATCCCAACGGCCTCGTATCACTAGCAGTCGAGATGACAGGCATCTTTCCGGATGGCTGCAACGGATCGTGCAGCCACGTCTCGATCCCTGAGTCAACAGATGGGAAATTTTACAAGACAACAACCATCTGCACGAACAGTCTGACGACGTTTGCAGCAGCATGGACTATCAGCTCGGAGACCATGGCTGCGGTTACCTTAACGCTGCATCATAGACAGGAGCGCCTGCGATGGTGTACTCAACGACGAACCTGGGTGCACGAATGGCAAAACGTCATTTTTTTGGATGAATCCAGGTTCTGTTTACAGCATCATGATGGTCGCATACGTGTTTGGCGACATCACGGTGAACGCACATTGAAAGCGTGTATTCGTCATTGCCATACTGGCGTATCACCCGGCGTGATGGTATGGAGTGCCATTGGTTACACTTCTCGGTCACCTCTTGTTCGCACTGACGGCACTCTGAACAGTGGACGTTACATTCCAGATGTGTTACGACCCGTGGCTCTATCCCTCATTCGATCCCTTCGAAACCCTACATTTCAGCAGGATAATGCACGACCGCATGTTTTCAGGTGCTGTACGGGCCTTTCTGGACACAGATAATGTTCGACTGCTGCCCTGGCCTGCACATTCTCCAGATCTCTCACCAGCTGAAAACGTCTGGTCAATGGTGGCCGAGGAACTGGCTCGTCACAATACGCCAGTCACTACTCTTCATGAACTGTGGTATCGTGTTGAAGATGCATGGGCAGCTGTACCTGTACACGCCATCCAAGCTCTGTTTGACTCAATTCCCAGGCGTATCAAGGCCGTTATTACGGCCAGAGGTGGTTGTTCTGGGTACTGATTTCTCAGTGTCTATGCACCCAAATTCCGTGAAAATGTAATCACATGTCAGTTCTCGTATATTATATTTGTCCAATGAATACTCGTTTGCCATCTGCATTTCTTTTTGGTGTAGCAGTTTTAATGGCCAGTAGTGTAGATCTACAAATTATTCATTTATCTGGTACTATCAGTGTTATGAATGTTACAGTTATTATTATTATTATTATTATTATTAATATTTGTGTTATCACTATTAGCAGCTGGATCTGCAGCAGTACAAAATAATGCCAGTATTAACTTTGTTAGTGCATAGTCAGTATAATTTACTCACAGCGCCACTGCAAAGACTCATATGATTTCAACATCAGTGTGATAATAAAATCGATATTTTCTTGGGTATCCATGATGTACTATATACTGTATGTGTGAAACCCTGGTCAGATGCAAGAGAGGGCCTGAAGGTCCTAATCAGATCGGGTCAAATAAATAATTAAAATAAGTAAATAAAATAGCGGCCTCAAACCCAGAAGGAACTGCCGCTGTCAGGGAATGAAAGTCGGACTCGTTTCCGAACACGGACTGTGACGGGAAGTGGAGGCAGTGGACAACTGGAGCTGGGTGCATCGCACGAGGCCGTCGCTCGCCACGGCCCATAAAGCTGCACTCCTCCACACAGGAACTAAACAGCGGCTGACCGTTGGCGTGTAGTGTAGTGTAGTCGCGACTTCAGCTCTTTCCGAAAGCAAGGCGTCGAGCGTACCGACGCCGTAGCGAAGCGCTTAATGCGAAGTGTGTGGAGGGTTCGGTTGAGTGCCGGAGGTAGTTCTGCGATGTTTTGAAGGCGTTACTGGTAACATGCTGCGGACCCACTGCCTCGAGGCTACTGTTTGTCGTACATCTCCATGATGACAATGCCGTGGAAACACTCGCATCTTCCAACATGAGAACGTCCGCGTACGCAGCGCTGCACACGTACGATCCCGGTTTCACAAAGTCTCGAGCACCACTGTGGCGCCTCGACTGGTCCGCTAAATCACCTGATCGTAATCCCGCAGTGCTTGGAACAGTGGTCGAAACCTCGAAACAAACAACTTCACAATCTGGTAGCCCTACACGGCCTAGTAATTAGAGGAGTCAGCTGGGTGTGGCGTATCCGCAGAGACGCGTGAAGTCTATTCGCCGCCAAACTGGGTCCCCTTATCAAGGCTGCGCTATTAGCGTGATGTCTCCTCGACGTGACTGTCCTTCTGTCCGCTGTGCTTCTATCACGCGAAAATACCACGAAGGTGAAGTTAGAGAGATTACAAATCACACCGAGGCTTAGAGACAGTAGTTCTTCCTGGAAGCCATCCACGACAGGAACGCGAAAGGTGGGAAAAGGACAGTGCTACACGAAGTACTCCCTGCCACATACCGTAAGGTGCCCCGTAGAGGGTAGATGTCGATGTACGCCTCTCTCACCTTTCTACCTGTACGTCTGATGTATGCTGGTGGGAGGAGAATGGTCGTAGTCTTTCGTCCTCGAATATAGTTTCTCTATCTTGCCATTAGGTAAACTATTAGATACTTTTCTGTGTCTCAAAGTCTCTTACATTAATTCACCTCTCATAATTTTTAAAGTAAACATTTGTGACGATTAAATTACACTCTATGCAAAATTCTTCCAGGTAACATTCTCTCTCGTTCCTTCCCCCCAGTACATGTTCCGCACTTTTTCAAAAAATGGCTCTGAGCACTATGCGACTTAACTTCTGAGGTCATCAGTCCCCTAGAACTTAGAACTACTTAAACCTAACTAACCTAAGGACATCACACACATCCATGCCCGAGGCAGGATTCGAACCTGTGACCGGAGCGGTCGCTCGGTTCCAGGCTGTAGCGCCTAGAACCGCACGGCCACTCTGGCTGGCCGCTCTTTTTCCTTCACTCTTTTGCTGCTAGCGGATTCTACTCCCAAAATCACAAATTTTTGTCTCTCGTGACTATACGAGTAATTTCTGTTCCCTCATCGCACATTCTTTCAGTCTCTACATCATATCCAGAGCTATTTAGCAAACAAACGTGTACTTTTGATGTGGGCGTTTGCTTTGTGTCTATATCGGCTACGATAATGCAAATGGCTCTGAGCACTATGGGACTTAACATCTGAGGTCAACAGTCCCCTAGACTTAGAACTACGTAAACCTAACTAACCTAAGGAGATCGATCACTCATATCCATGCCCGAGGCAGGATTCGTACCTGCGACCGTAGCGGTAGCGCGGTTCTAGACTGAAGCCCCTAGAACCGCTCGGCCACACCGGCCGGCGGACTATCTTTTTGCGGGCAGCCGCGTCTGTATACAGTCGAGCACGGGACACAGAACTGTTATGTTGTGTTGTGGGTAATTCTGCATGTGAGAGGCATTGTTAGTATGGAAGTTGAAGTGTTGCTACAAGTGCTATTACAGTGAAGTGATGAAATATAGAAATGATTCAGAGGAAAGTGCGTCAAGATGTAATTTTAAAAAAATGAGTAGTGCCGACGATAAGGTATTTGTGTGTCCTCTCGTTGCGTGTTGTACCGTACAGTATCAATCACCTGCGCCGTGTTGAGTCTCTCAGAATGAACTGATGCGAATCAGCAGAAATTAGTTACCATAAAAATGTGCAAACAAGTGCCAGTGTCTTGTAGCGACCGTGAGGACGTGCGTTCGATCATCGCGTTTCCGCATTATCAACAATCAGCCGCGCCGCGACGGTTACGCAGGACGCTCGTACAAGTGAGAACTGAAAAATTAACTTTACGGACAGTGTTATATCATTACTAGTGTCAAGGAGGACTGGTACCAAATATCTGAGTATGCGTGGCGAGCGTAAGAACTTTCGTTCGATCATTCGGCTTCGCCATCATCAACAATCACCCGCGCCGTGTTCGGTACGCGTACGCTCGTCCAAGTGATATTGTGGACAGACAGTCATCAAGATTGTTAATTGGGGTAAACATTTACGACTTAGAGTGTAAACAGTGCAGCCTGCGACTTTCTTTTATCCTCTCAGAATATAGTTGTTCACACCAGACGTAGATCAGTGTTGTGTTTTAACGTTGAGTGGCTCCCCTAAACCCGCTTGCATACTTCGATAGATAATTCCAGGCAAGCCAGCAGCAGTGTGGAGCAGAACAGTACGACCGCCGCGGGATCATCAGGTACGTGGTGTGGACAGGGCGCACGGTCAAGGAACGACAACCACTTTAAGGTACCCCGCCATTTCCACCCCCGGGCGTGTTACAACGGTCGTGAGCGTTAGTTACCTCCCCGGTTGGACGTGGTAACTTGATGTTAGTGAAGAAAGCCTTTCAAGCGACAATGACGCCATTATCAACACCTCACTGAGTTTGAAGGGGATCGTGTAATACGGCTGTGCCTTCGGCAATATTGGGCGAAGATGTGGCAGGAGTGTAGCCATTATACATGATTGCTGGCAGCGGTGGTCACAAGAATGTACCGTGGCAAGAAGACCGGCCTCCAGACTGCCACGTGGCACTACCGATATGGGAGACCATCATGTTCGGCTTATGGCTGTTGCGCACAGTGCAGCATCTGGAGCAGCAGTTGGCACCACAGTGACACAGCGAACGCTTACAGAACGATAACTTCAAGAACAGTTACGAGCCAGACGCCCTGTACCGTGCATTCCACTGAGACCGAACCACCGCCATTTGCCACTTCACTGATGTCAAGCGAGAGGGCAAGGTGGTCTGTCGTGATTTCTGATGACAGCTGGTTCTGTCTCGGTGTCAGTGACGGCCTTGTGTTGGTTGGAGGAGGCCAGTTAAGGGCCTCCAACCAGCCCATCTGAGCGCCAGACACACTGCATCCGCACTTGCAGCTGTACGGCCTGGGGTGCGATTTCGTTTAACAGCACGATCGCTCTCTTTGTTATCCCAAGCGCCCTGACTGCAAATCTGTGCGTCAGTCTGGTCATTCCACACACTGTGCTGCCATTCGTGGACAGCATTCCAGGAGGTTTCTTCCAACAGGATAACGCTTGCCCACATATAGCTGTTGTAACCGAAAATGCTCTACAGCCGGCCGGAGTAGCCGAGCGATTCTAGGCACTTCGTTACGCTCGAAGGTTCGAATCCTGCCTCGGGCATGGATGTGTGTGATGTCCTTAGGTTAGTTAGGTTTAAGTAGTTCTAAGTTCTAGGGGACTGATTTCCTTAGAAGTAAAGTCCCGTAGTGCTCAGAGCTATCTGAACCATTTGAACCACGCTCTACAGAGTGTCGACCTTGTGCCTTGGCCGATCTCCAGTCGAGTACATATCGTCAGACGACAACTCCAGCCTCATCCAAAAACAGCATTAACCGCTCCTGTATTGACCGACCAAGTGCAACAGCCGTGGACCTCCACCCCACAAACTGACGTCTGGTACTTGTACAAGAGAATGTATAGATTAGATTAGATTAGTTTTTCGTTCCATAGATCCATGCTGAGGAGGTCCTCGTGGATGTGGAACATGTCAATTTTTTTTTAATCTGAAATAACAGTACTAATAGTATGAATATATACATCATTTGTTTCCATTAAAAAATTCGTCAATGGAGTAGAGGGAGTTGGCCACTAGTAAGTCTTTCAGGCTCCTTTTAAACTGATCTTTATTTGTAGCTAAATTTTTTATGTTTGCTGGCAAATTATTGAAGATGAGTGTTCCTCAGTAGTGGACCCCTTTTTGAGCTAAAGTAAGTGCTTTTAAGTCGCTGTGAAGATCATTTTTGTTCCTGGTATTGTATGTATGAACTGAGCTGTTTGTTGGAAAAAAGGGATATATTATTTAGGACAAATTTCATTAAGGAGTAAATATACTGAGAGGCAGTAGTAGTGCACGCTTGCTTGCTTTCAAAATGCTTGTGGTCACAGCGGTTATTAATGTACCAGGATTTCACATCTGCAATGGCTACCTCGCGCTTACATTAACCTGTGAACTAGAAATATTCTCTCTTAAACATGTTACCGAGACACGTGTATTCCCGAATTTTCATTAGTCTACATTAATTTTTTTTTTTGGGGGGGGGGATCTTAGGATTTTTTCTCTGCTATGTATTTCAAATAAGTTCGACAGCATGTAGGTAGGGAGATAAGATCAGAAAAGTTCTTTATTTTAAGATGCTGTTCTTTCGATAAACGGGGCTACGATTATTTACTTTACATAGACAAGGTAGCAAGAAGAACGCGTGATTAGATTTGTAGTGGATTTCCGGGTGACACTGTCCAAAGTCTGGTCACAGATGTGTCACCACGTCGGGTGCTAACAACAGTTCTAATCCGGGTAGGCAGGAGTGTCATTCCCTGCGGTTTCAGCTCCGTGCCAGACAGAGTTCATCAGTCGTTCTAGTAGCCGGCGGCGACGCGCCACACACTCGCCGACCCACTGCCAGGTGCTTCCAGTCTGCACAACGTGCTGGACAGGGCAACAGTCGAACAGCGTCTGTGTCGAGGTAGGTCAGGGGAGCACGGGCGAAATGCGGTCCTGCCGTGTCTCGACGAAGGACAACCTGTCCGGGACCTCGGAGGCGGGGCGCAGCCGACGGCCTTAACACGCTGTCCAAATTATCGGCTACGCCATTGGTTCTCAAACTGTTTTCCTCTGCGCCACCTTTCACGGGGAAAACATTGTATCGCCCCCCATCTCAGGCCAATCTCATCAATATTCATTTATTAATATCTTCTTTGCTATATTCTATGTTCTACCAAATTCAGAAGGATTTTACGCAACAGAAACCAAAACTACATTAATTATTAGAATGAAGATACGAAACAAATAGTTTTCCTTCACCACATTGTCATTAATTCAAAAACTATGAAATGAACAATATTTACTATTCAGCAAAAAAATGGTTCAAATGGCTCTGAGCACTATGAGACTTAACATATGAGGTCATCAGTCCCCTAGAACTTAGAACTACTTAAACCTAACTAACCTAAGGACATCACACACATCCATGCCCGAGGCAGGATTCGAACCTGCAACCGTAGCAGTCGCGCGGTTCCGCACTGAAGCGCCTTGAACGGCTCGGCCACAGCGGCCGGCACTATTCAGCAAACAAAGATTACAGGAGCATTAAAACTTTAAGTTACAAAGTTCATCCTGATGGATAAGCTTGCTTCCAAGAAGACAGCTTCTCAAGACTTGGTATAATAGCACAAACAGCCACTCCAAGTTCTTTGCTTGCATTTAGCTTTGAACGGTAGTTCGACTTCATAGCTGCCAAAGCTCAATAGCCAGTCTCGCACAAGTTACGAATTACATCGAAGAGAACGGTCTATTGTCGCACAGTCAACAGAGATTTAGGAAACATCTAGCTCCTTACACATACGAAGTGTTGAGTGCTATTGACAAATGATTTCGAATTGATTCTATATTTCTAGATTTCGAGAAGGCTTTAGACACTGTACCACACAAGCGGCTTGCAGTGAAATAGCGTGCTTATGGAATATCGTGTCAGTTATGTGGCTGGATTCGTGATATCCTGTCAGAGGGGTCACAGTGTGTAGTAACTGACGAAAAGTCGTCGAGTGAAACAGAAGTAATTTCTGGCTTTCCCCAAGGTAGTGTTATAGGCCCTCTGCTGTCCATTGTCTATATAAACTATTTAGGAGACGATCTGAGCAGCCGTCTTAGTGTGCTTGCAGATGACGCTGTCGTTTATCGACTAGTAATAATCAGAACCTCGAAACAAATTCCAAAACGATTTAGAAAATATGCCTATAAAGTACAAATACTGGCAATTGACCCTAAATAATGAAATGTGTGAGCTCATCCACAGGAGCGCTAAGAGGAATGCGTTAAACATCGGTTACACGATGGATCAGACAAATCTAAAGGTCGTAAGTTCAACTAAATACCTAGGAATTACAAGTACGAAAAACTTAAATTGGAAGGAACACACAGAAAATGTTGTCGGGAAACCTAACCAAAGACTGCGCTTTATTGGCAGGACACTTAGAAAATGTAACAGACCTACTAAGGAGACTGTCTACACTACGCTTGTCCGTCCTCTTTTAGAATACTGCTGCGCCGTGTGGGATCCTTATCAGATAGGACTAACGGAGTACATCAAAACAGTTCAAAGACAGGCAGCACGTTTTGTACTATCCTGAAATATGGGAGAGAGTGTCACTGAAATTATGCAGGATTTGAGATGGACATCATTGAAACAAATGTGCTTTTCGTTGCGGCGGAATCTTCTCACGAAATTTCAGCCACCAACTTTATGCTCCGAATGCGAAAACATTTTGCTGACGCAGACGTACATAGGGAGAAACGATCACCATAATGAAATAAGGAAAATCAGAGTTCGCACGGAAAGAAAAAGGTGTTCGTTTCTCCCACGCACTGATCGAGAGTGGAATAATAGAGAAGTAATGTGAAGATGGTTCGAAGAACCCTCTACCAGGCATGTAAGTGTGATTTGCAGAGTACCCATGCAGATGTAGATGAAATATATTGTTGCAAAAGGAACCAGGATCTTCATTCCATTTTGGCTCAGAATTGGGAATTTCTTGCTAATAGGTATACAAAACTCCAAGAAAGACACCTCATCAAATCAAAAATGGTTCAAATGGCTCTGAGCACTATGGGACTCAACAGCTGTGGTCATTAGTCCCCTAGAACTTAGAACTAGTTAAACCTAACCAACCTAAGGACATCACAAACATCCATGCCCGAGGCAGGATTCGAACCTGCGACCGTAGCGGTCTTACGGTTCCAGACTGCTTCGCCTTTAACCGCACGGCCGCTTCGGCCGGCCCACCTCATCAAATTTACACGTTAGTAAAGTATCACAACTGAGCTCAATAAGTTATTCTTGCTCTCTTATACACTCCTGGAAATGGAAAAAAGAACACATTGACACCGGTGTGTCAGACCCACCATACTTGCTCCGGACACTGCGAGAGGGCTGTACAAGCAATGATCACACGCACGGCACAGCGGACACACCAGGAACCGCGGTGTTGCCCGTCGAATGACGCTAGCTGCGCAGCATTTGTGCACCGCCGCCGTCAGTGTCAGCCAGTTTGCCGTGGCATACGGAGCTCCATCGCAGTCTTTAACACTGGTAGCATGCCGCGACAGCGTGGACGTGAACCGTATGTGCAGTTGACGGACTTTGAGCGAGGGCGTATAGTGGGCATGCGGGAGGCCGGGTGGACGTACCGCCGAATTGCTCAACACGTGGGGCGTGAGGTCTCCACAGTACATCGATGATGTCGCCAGTGGTCGGCGGAAGGTGCACGTGCCCGTCGGCCTAGGACCGGACCGCAGCGACGCACGGATGCACGCCAAGACCGTAGGATTCTACGCAGTGCCGTAGGGGACCGCACCGCCACTTCCCAGCAAATTAGGGACACTGTTGCTTCTGGGGTATCGGCGAGGACCATTCGCAACCGTCTCCATGAAGCTGGGCTACGGTCCCGCACACCGTTAGGCCGTCTTCCGCTCACGCCCCAACATCGTGCAGCCCGCCTCCAGTGGTGTCGCGACAGGCGTGAATGGAGGGACGAATGGAGACGTGTCGTCTTCAGCGATGAGAGTCGCTTCTGCCTTGGTGCCAATGATGGTCGTATGCGTGTTTGGCGCCGTGCAGGTGAGCGCCACAATCAGGACTGCATACGACCGAGGCACACAGGGCCAACACCCGGCATCATGGTGTGGGGAGCGATCTCCTACACTGGCCGTACACCACTGGTGATCGTCGAGGGGACACTGAATAGTGCACTGTACATCCAAACCGTCATCGAACCCATCGTTCTACCATTCCTAGACCGGCAAGGGAACTTGCTGTTCCAACAGGACAATGCACGTCCGCATGTATCCCGTGCCACCCAACGTGCTCTAGAAGGTGTAAGTCAACTACCCTGGCCAGCAAGATCTCCGGATCTGTCCCCCATTGAGCATGTTTGGGACTGGATGAAGCGTCGTCTCACGCGGTCTGCACGTCCAGCACGAACGCTGGTCCAACTGAGGCGCCAGGTGGAAATGGCATGGCAAGCCGTTCCACAGGACTACATCCAGCATCTCTACGATCGTCTCCATGGGAGAATAGCAGCCTGCATTGCTGCGAAAGGTGGATATACACTGTACTAGTGCCGACATTGTGCATGCTCTGTTGCCTGTGTCTATGTGCCTGTGGTTCTGTCAGTGTGATCATGTGATGTATCTGACCCCAGGAATGTGTCAATAAAGTTTCCCCTTCCTGGGACAATGAATTCACGGTGTTCTTATTTCAATTTACAGGAGTGTATTTAGACGTGATGCTCCGGGAGCACTTCTGAATGGATTTTTAAACCAAGTACATTTATCAAAACCGTCGTTGAAATAGCTGTCGAAATGAACCTCTAGTGTAGCATAACTACGAGAGAAGCAGACTTTTATCACCATTTTAAGTATCGGTTTATCTGTATCCTCTAACAGTGACACTAGAGCAGGGAACATATCTAGCATTCCACTTTCCATTAGGTTTTGCCACACGTCTAATTTCTAATCAACGCCCTCACTTTTTTGTCCCAAGGTAGTACAGTTGCCTTACCACGTTGATGAGATCTTTGAAGTATATTTAGTGTCTCAAAAATGTCAGTGAAGTGAGTCATTTGCAGAAGAAAAGCCCGGTTGCTGAAACAGTCTGCCAAAGAGTGGCTTTTCTCCTATAAGAAACAGAATACCTCATTCCTCAGTCCAAACATTCTTTGTAGTACCTCATCCCTTGAAAGCCATCGAGCGCTACTAAAACGAGGAACTGAGTGTGTTCAGCTCCCATCTATTCACGTACTACTTTAAAAAGCCTTGAATTTGTACATTTTGCCTTAACAATGATGCTGCTACTGTAACTGTGAGCAGCACTTCATCAAGGGCTGGAATGAGTTTCTTTTATTTCAATTTATTGGCTTTCGGAACATGTCCGTACAGTAATCTCGACACAGGAAACGTTATGTTACAACTTGTTTTGACTATTTACGGTATACATTAGCTAACGTCGTACTTTGGTATTAAGTTACATAGGCTTAACAAAGGACTGATTCGGCACATAACATGTTTTACAATCAGACTATACTGAAACGAGTGAATACGTGGAAATTGTAATACAGGATACACAGTAGTGGTACGCTGTCAAATCTTACTGGTAACACAATAAGAAATGGTAAATCGCCTGTGGTACACAACTGGGGTACTTCCAGTTCAGTCCATATTAATGAATGCATATCTAAATTAACAATACAAAGTTCTTTGTGTGTGCGGCAGGAATTTTTTCAAAAGCTGCGGACAGAGTTGAAGACCTGAGCTGGTCTGTAAGTACCATCTAGACAGAACAGAACAGGAGAACAGGTTACAAGAACCTGATTTGTATATTACAGCCACACTCGTAGGTACACCAGTAGTCAGACACATACATATAGGAGATACATAGTGACATACAGTTAGAGGCTGAGCGTTCCATATTATGCTGAGTAGCATGTGAGAATATAAAATTGAGCTTTTGGACACCACTGACGTTGTAAGTGTCAACACTGCGAGATTAGTAGCGCAGAGACCTATATATCGATACTGGCACTGTTGACGACCTCACACTGTATCTTTTACGTTGATGTATCCTCGGATGTTCACAACGTTGCAGGCTGATTCGGAACTGATGACCAAGACCCCAAAGATTACTTGAAGGTTTCTATCTGTGATACGTGTTCCGTCGACATTGTAGGAATACACGGTTTGGATTGTCTTTCTGTCCGCAATACAGGGTGTTACAAAAAGGTACGGCCAAACTTTCAGGAAACATTCCTCACACACAAATAAAGAAAAGATGCTATGTGGACATCTGTCCGGAAACGCTTAATTTCCATGGTAGAGCTCATTTTAGTTTCGTCAGTATGTACTGTATTTCCTCGATTCACCGCCAGTTGGCCCAATTGAAGGAAGGTAATGTTGACTTCGGTGCTTGTGTTGACATGCGACTCATTGCTCTACAGTACTAGCATCAAGCACATCAGTACGTAGCATCAACAGGTTAGTGTTCATCACGAACGTGGTTTTGCAGTCAGTGCAATGTTTACAAATGCGGAGTTGGCAGATGCCCATTTGATGTATGGATTAGCACGGGGCAATAGCCGTGGCGCGGTACGTTTGCATCGAGACAGATTTCCAGAACGAAGGTGTCCCGACAGGAAGACGTTCGAAGCAATTGATCGGCGTCTTAGGGAGCACGGAACATTCCAGCCTATGACTCGCGACTGGGGAAGACCTAGAACGACGAGGACACCTGCAATGCACGAGGCAATTCTTCGTGCAGTTGACGATAACCCTAATGTCAGCGTCAGAGAATTTGCTGCTGTACAAGGTAACGTTGACCACGTCACTGTATGGAGAGTGCTACGGGAGAACCAGTTGTTTCCGTACCATGTACAGCGTGTCCAGGCACTATCAGCAGCTGATTGGCCTCCACGGGTACACTTCCGCGAATGGTTCATCCAACAACGTGTCAATCCTCATTTCAGTGCATATGTTCTCTTTACGGATGAGGCTTCATTCCAACGTGATCAAATTGTAAATTTTCACAATCAACATGTGTGGGCTGACGAGAATCCGCACGCAATTGTGCAATCACGTCATCAACACAGATTTTCTGTGAACGTTTGAGCAGGCATTGTTGGTGATGTCTTGATTGGGCCCCATGTTCTTCCAGGGATACTCTACCTGTGCTACTAGAACATGTGCCTTTACAGGTACGACACAACATGTGGTTCATGCACGATGGAGCTCCTGCACACTTGAGTCGAAGTGTTCGAACGCTTCTCAACAACAGATTCGGTAACCGATGGATTGGTAGAGGCGGACCAATTCCATGGCCTCCACGCTCTCCTGACCTCAACCGTCTTGACTTTCATTTATGGGGGCATTTGAAAGCTCTTGTCTTCGGAACCACGGTACCAAATGTAGAGACTCTTCGTGCTCGTATTGTGTATGGCTGTGAAACAATACGCCATTGTCCAGGGCTGCATCAACGCATCAGGGATTCCATGCGACGGAGGGTGGATGCGTGTATCCTCGATAACGGAGGACATTTTGAACATTTCCTGTAACAAAGTGTTTGAAGTCACGCTGGCACGTTCTGTTGCTGTGTGTTTCCATTCCACGATTAATGTGATTTGAAGAGAAGTAATAAAATGAGCTCTAACATTGAAAGTAAGCGTTTCCGGACACATGTCCACATAACATATTTTCTTTCTTTGTGTGTGAGGAATGTTTCCCGTAAGTTTGGCCGTAACTTTTTGTAACACCCTGTATAAAGAGGGGAGGTGCTTACGTTGAGCCGACAAAGGTGTGTGTTGAACTTCCAATGATTGAATTTCAGCCGTGCTGCAACTGTCATGAAGCCCCTAGATGTTTGTGCCTTGTTACATCACGGTACTGTTTCAATCGTGGGATGAGTCACTGCAGAGTGACTGCCTTCGATTTTAGATGTCCTCGACCATTCCTCTTGTCAGTACGAGGATAACCGATTTCTGGACATTGGTACCATATCTGTCAGAGAGAGTTCATCATATTTCATAGCTCCATTCGGAGATGCCAACTATACTAAGGTAAATACTTCTTCATTTGTACCCCAGAGTGGCCTTTCGTCCATACCTTCAAGATGTTGCGACTGTTTGTAACATTACATGAGTATGCCCAATATAGTCGAATCTACTTTGCGTCACGTGAGTGTAGGGGAGTCGAAACCAGTAGTGACCCATGACGTCATATCAACCTGAGATTTTTTTATATACATTTAATTCATTTCTAAATTTTATTGATTATTTGCATATTAAAAAATTTAATTATGTACAACATTTAATAGGTAATGAGTTTTAATGAGATAGATATAAATATGTTTTGATATAGCAAATAACCTTGAGGCATTATGCACGATGTGTTTACTCTTTGTAAGAACAAAATGGTTCAAATGGCTCTGAGCACTATGGGACTTAACTTCTAAGGTCATCAGTCCCCTAGAACGTAGAACTACTTAAACCTAACTAACCTAAGGACATCACACACATCCATGGCCGAGGCAGGATTCGAACCTGCGATCGTAGCGGTCGCGCGGTTCCAGACTGAAGCGCCTTTAACCGCGTGGCCACACTGGCCGGCTGGTCGTAGTTGCCGGCGGTTCTAGGCACTTCAGTCTGGAACCGCGCGACCGCTACGGTCGCAGGTTCGGATCCTGCCTCGCGCATGGATGTGTGTGATGTCCTTAGGTTAGTTAGCTTTAATTAGTTCTAAGGTCTAGGTGACTGATGGCCTCCGAAGTTAAGTCGCATAGTGCTCAGAGCCATTTTGTCAGTCTTCTAAACCAGAGGCGCGAGTGATGCTCCCTCACAGCACTAAGATATCGTGAACCACCACACACATGTGCCGCTTTCTCACTACATTCCGGCACTGAAAACCCTGAGATAAGGCCGCGGTACGAAGAAGGAATAAAGAGGCCACAAGTTCTTCTGCACCGTAAATACAACGTCGACACTTGCTGCAACTATGGGAATGTAACAACTGTTTTGATAGTTTCTGATCAGTTGTAGGGCTGACATTCTATCACAGGTTATGACTACTGTGTCTGCCGTGGTCGTCTGTGAGTATAGCAGGACGTCCAAAAGGGCAATCAGTTCGGCTGTCGTAACAGTGGAGTGCGCGTCCGGCTTGTACAGGTCTTGTTTGTTTGTTTGTTTGTTTCGGTGTACTCAGTGAGCACTACCAGCGCCTTCACTGGAATTTGACCCATCTGCATACACCAAAGCACGCGTCGTGACAGGGAGTCAGGAATTCTATTGCAGTTAAGCTCGTCCTAGTACCAATCCGCAGAGTCGACGTTTCGTACGGCCTAATGTAAAGCGGTATAAGAGGACTTTTCCACACCATGTCCCTTACTGCTTGCATCTCCAAGTATTCAGCCTGGACCATTATCCAAAATATCTTCCGCATACAGAGTAAGATGTTAATCCCCAGATGTTTTCGTCAAGGGACCCATATCCGTCGAAACAGAGCCGCAGGAAGAATTTCTCGCAGAGGAATATTCGCCGCAGCTTCAACTGTCGTGCATTCGCTTCGGCAGGTAATGCGTTGTTTGGGGTTGACATGAATGCGCTATACGCAAGGCTTTGTACTGTGTGGGGTCAAGATTTTGGAGCGTGCTGTCTGACACTGACCCGTAGCATTGCGGCGGTAATCAAAGTGTGTCCGCAGTGGGGACCGGTACAAAGTTACCGCTGTCCGCCGATCAGAGCCGCGCCGTACTCTAGTAGTAGCCCTGATGAGGTTGCAGGCTTTTTTCACATCTACTAAAGCTATGCCAGATATGACGAGCTGCTCTTAGTTTATCGGCGATAATCGGCCCAAGATATTAAGTTGTTTTAGCAGTAACGAAAGTGTGTTGTCCCGGTTGTATTGTTTGAGTAAGTAGAACCCTGTGGCGAGTAGAGCTCATTACAGTGGACTTGCTACTATAGATTTCGAGGCCACTTTCAGTGCATCACTCAGGCAGAAGTAAGAGAGCGAGGTCATTTTAAGATGACAGGACTGAGGAGTACTGTATTCGGAATGTATGCATACGTAGTCTGCGTATTTCAATAGTCGATTGGCACTAGCAAAGATGTCATGAAGGTCTCCAGTAAAGAGACAATAGAAAGGGACCCAAGACTAATCCTTGAGGGAGTGCTCTGCTAGTTTCTCTGGGTCCCCGTGTAGTTCCGTGTTGTGAAATGACTGTCTTTCCATTGCTCAGAAAGCCGACAAAGTTACGCACGAGTGGCTTTGGAATCTGAAGTTGTCCATTTTCCCCATAACGCTGACAAGACGACCTTGTGGTATGCTATCGTGAAGTCGATGAACGTAACCATCATATAATTCTTCCAAGCTAAATATGGTGTATGTTAGTGGATAACCGTAGAAGGATTTCAGTTGTCCCTTTTTATTTACCAGACCCAAATTGTTTTCCCAGTAATATTTCCTTGTTTTCACAACACCATTCTAAGCACCGCTTAATAATGCTTTCCATTACCTTCGCCGAACATCGTAGTCTCGGGTATACCACATCTTTTTCACGATTTGTGGGTGGGGACGACACGACACGTTTTCGGCGAACCGATTTTCATCTTTTGTGTCTAGAGGCTATTGTAAATTTTGAGCAGCAGCAGTTCCTCTTTGTGTGGGATGTGACTGGGTGGGATGTGACTGGGTGGTCAATGTAGTCCAGTCTGAAGTTCTTCCAGCGAAAAGGGTTGTGTAGTGACAGTGTTGTCCACTTCATATTCCGCCTGGCCTTTCTTGTCCATTACGTCGTATCATACACAAGAGGGATTCTAAAAGTTCGTCTAATGGCGGAGGCGTGTGCGTGTCCGCTGCCGGACAAGTTTTTATGTTCCGTGTTACATTCTAGATCCTGGTGTTTCTTTGCAAACCGCAACGCAGAAATTTTGCCACTTTTTTTTTTTTGTTTTGTTTTTTAACTGAAAATTGTCTTGGCTGCAGCTTGTGCACGAAAGTTCGTGCCATTAGAGAGATGTTTGTATCTTCTTAATGCCTCCTTTCGTTCCTTAAGGACTGTCTGAATCCTAGCAACAGCGTGATGGCCGATTAGTAGTCCGCTTATGTCCTTTTTGAGGTACTGAGACTTCCGCTGCTTCAATGATTTGCGATATCAAGGCCCCAGGTGTCTCTTTCGGGATTCCCAGTCTCCATGATCGATTCCAGTTTGTCTTCCCGTAGTGTTTCGTCTAAGTTCCAGCTGGCATTGTTTGTGTCCCGTTACCGACTTATTGCGTGTTTGACAGTTGCGCGTTTAGTATGATTTGGATCGGCAAGTGATCCAAACCTAACGTAACAGGTACCACTTCGCATGTTGTTCCGGTAGACAGCGCAAGGGATGCTATGCTCTAGTCCACTGCCGTCAGAGCTTAGTTTGGTCGGATTGTTTTTGGGGGTGAGGGATCATTTAGTACTGTAAGGTTTACCGAATCTAGCACATCCACTGTGTTGGCATTTCTACAGCCCCACAGTGCTTGGTGAGTCACCTAGTAGCAGAAGGGATTTACTGGGGGAGACAATGATTGTTGTCAACAGTTGTTTAGAAACGCTGTCGGTAGGCGATTTGTCTGCTGAGATCAGTTTCAGATGGAGGTCCTTGATCCGCATGCGGATACCCATTATTTGCAATGGATCATGCTGAGTGCCAGTACTGACAACGGAAAAGTGGATATCTTGTGTTGCTAACAATGCTGCACCACTGTGGCCGTCATCTCAGTCTTTTATAGCGACAGAATAGCCCGGGAGTGCGAACCGTTCGTTCGATATTAACCGTCTTTCGGTGATGGAACAAATGTCTACTTGAGTCTCGAGCAGAAAATGTTGAAGGCTGTCTTTGTCTGCCTTCAGCAATCTTGTGTTCCATTGGATGATTTTATAGGCCATTTTGGGGTGGAAGGAGCGTGGCCAACATATTTTGGATTGACACGAGGATCGAATGGGTTCTCAACATAACTGTTGGCTGAATTTGTGAAATTATGGTGGGTTGGAGTTGGGAGCCAATGGGGCTAGAGGAAGACACAGTTCTGGTTGTTATAACTGGTCCCGCGTGACCACGCTTTGAGGGGGTCCTGTATGTTCTACAGAATCTGCGCGTTGCTGATGGTGTAGTTGGGTGTGCTCTACCAGAGGAGAGCGCGGTGGTATCGGCGGTGAATCAACTGGAGCCGCAGTTCCTGACGTCTGTGGCATTGTCGCCACGACGTGGGTTGCTGGCTGCTGACGGTTGCACTGAGCCGCTGATGAACTAAGAAGGGCGGGAATTATGTACTCTGCCTCGCAATGGAACACAACTGCTGCTTTTAGAAAGATTGCGTTATTGGAAGGCATGCTTTTCTCAATTTCCTTGTGTTTGAGATACGTTGTGCAGGTTCAAGACACAGCACTCTGACCACTGGTACGGTGAATACAGTTTGGCTGACTGGTCCTCCTACAGGCTTCGCATGCCCCCCTGCGGGTTCGGGGGTTAGAATAGGCCCGCGGTATTCCTGCCTGTCGTAAGAGGCGACTAAAAGGAGTCTCAAACGTTTCGGCCTTATGTGATGGTCCCCTGTCGGGTTTGACCTCCATATCTCAAAATTTTTCCGAAGAGCGAGCCGATTGGGGAAGGGCGCCTTACTTGGTGCATTGTGTCCGTGTTGTGTTGAGAACTTTCGCCATCTTATTCGTCGTTGCATTGCAGTCTTGCCCGCTCTCCATCTCTTGGGCATCGATGCGCCCCTGCGTGCACTTTCTGCCAAGCACTGTGCAGGGCCATTTTCTGCACTGACGACGCCCATGGACCACATGTCACCTAACATCCAGCACGGTAGCCAGTCCGTTGTGGTGGGGCCGCCATGTACCCTCTTGGTTGTAGCCCCCTGACAACACAGGGATCGCTCTACTGATGCCTGCGCCGTTCACTCCCCACGTATGCCAAGGAGTAGATGCCCCTCTCCCTGGGGCATCAGGACTCCCGGCAATGGCCATCCTGCCAGGTGGCTATTGCTGTGGCTGGGTGGCGCCCGTGGGGAGGGCCCTTGGTCGGAGTAGGTGGCATCAGGGCGGATGACCCGCAATGAAGCGTGGTACATCATCTCTCGCTGGCGGCCAGCCGCCAGCAGTCTCTAAGCGTTCTCGGGCTCAATTTAATGCTCAGAAGTACGATCCGAAAACGTTCCCCTCCCTGGCCACGCCGTGGGAAGAGCGTAAGTCTCAGGATGGAGGTACCAGTTATTCGCCCCGATTCTTAGTTTGCACGAGAGCTGATGGGGAGTCTTTTCTCTCCACAAAGCCTCAGTTCTTCGTCGAGCATTTAGAGGACAAGTTTGGGGAGGTGGAGGGCTTATCTAAAATGCGCTCTGGGTCAGTACTGATACAAACGGCATCCTCCGCCCAGTCCCGCAGGTTGCTTGCTTGTGACAAGTTGGGGGATGTTAACGTTTCTATTACATCACATAAGAGTTTAAATATGGTCCAGGGTGTTATTTTCCATAGGGATCTCCTTTTGCAGTCTGATGACGAGCTACGCGCCAACTTAGACCGTAGAGGTGTTCATTTCGTCCGGCGCGTTCATCGGGGTCCG
Organism: Schistocerca piceifrons; assembly: GCF_021461385.2. Taxonomy (NCBI): domain Eukaryota; kingdom Metazoa; phylum Arthropoda; class Insecta; order Orthoptera; family Acrididae; genus Schistocerca; species Schistocerca piceifrons. The sequence goes on along the minus strand of NC_060145.1, from coordinate 13,529,476 downwards.
AGGGACAATCAGGTTGCTACCGGTGCCTTCATCTTGGCCTTCGAGGGTGATACGTTACCGGAAAAGGTCAAGGTGATGGTCTACCGATGTGACGTCAAGCCCTATATCCCTCCCCCGATGCGGTGCTTCAAATGCTGGAAGTTCGGCCATATGTCTTCCCGCTGCACTTCCAGCCTCACATGTCGCGATTGCGGACGCCCATCTCATCCCGATACTCCATGTGCCTCGCCTCCCATCTGCGTCAACTGCGGGGAGCACCATTCACCTTGCTCGCCTGACTGCAAAGTCTTTCAGAAAGAGCGCAAAATCATGGAATATAAGACCCTGGACCGGCTGACCTATACTGAGGCCAAACGGAAATATGACAGACTCCATCCTGTGAGAATGACATCTTCTTATGCAGCTGCTACAACAACTGTGCTAGCTCCACCAGTTTCGAGACTTCCAGCCAGCTCGATAAGCAGTAAGACTCCTCCTGCCCCCTTGCCCGTGGGGGGCTCTCCCCAACAGGTTGCTCCTGCACCACCTACCTCAGGAGCAACCTCCTCCCACCCGTCGGGGACGTCCGTCCCCGCTTCTCAGCCAGAGAAGCGTCTAACTTCTTCGACTACTCTCGCCTGTAAGAGTTCCCTTGGGACCCTCCCTTCCCAGGGTTCCACCAGCGGGAAGGATGACGGCCGCCAGTGGCATAAGTCCTCACCAGCGGTCGGGCGTAGGGCTTCACGATCCTCCTCTGTCCCTGAGACTGAATCGGTGAAGCCTTCCCAGCCGGTGAAACCCAAGGTTCAGCGAGAGAAGTCCAAGAGAAAGACCTCTAAGGCCAAAGAACTTGCGGTGGCACCAACCCCACCGCACCTTTCGCGCTCTGCGTCTGAGGATGAAGTCGAGATTCTAGCGTCCGCTGAGGACCTTGATCTCGCTGGTCCCTCAGACGCCATGGATGCCTCTCGTACGGGTACTGAATCGGTGGCAGTGAGTGAACAAGCGGCGTAAATTGCCTTCCCAGTCCATTCACGCCTTTCTCAGCCATGGACAATACCATCCTCCAGTGGAACTGCGGCGGTTTTTTCCACCATTTAGCTGAGCTCCGCCAACTTCTCAGCCTTCGCCCTTTCTTCTGCATTGCTCTCCAGGAAACTTGGTTTCCAGCAATGCGAACCCCCGCCCTCCGTGGCTATCGGGGTTATTACAAGAACCGGGCAGCTTATGAAAGGGTGTCTGGTGGCGTCTGCATATATGTCCTTCACACTCTGCACAGCGAGTCTGTCCCTCGCCAGACGCCTTTAGAGGCTGTCGCTGTACGCGTGTGGACGCCACAGGCTGTTACCGTCTGCAGTCTTTACATTCCACCGGATGGTGATGTCTCGCAGCATGTCCTGGCTGCACTGGTCGCCCAATTGCCGCCACCTTTCTTGCTATTGGGCGACTTCAACGCCCATAACCCTCTGTGGGGTGGGTCAGTGGCCACAGGTCGAGGCGCCATCGTTGAACATTTGTTGTCGCAGCTCGATCTCTCGCTGTTAAATGATGGCGCCTTCACACACTTCAGTGTGGCGCATGGCACCTACTCCGCCATTGACCTTTCCATCTGTAGCCATAGCCTCTTACCGTCTGTCCAATGGAGTGTGCATGACGACCTGTGTGGTAGGACCACTTTCCGCTCTTTTTGTCACTACCACAGCGTCACTCTTCTGGGCGCCCTAGCAGATGGGCTATGAATAAGGCTGACTGGGATTTGTTTTCCTCCACTGCCGCTTTTGAGCCTCTCTCTACTGATGACATTGATGCGGTGGTTCAATCTGTCACCACCGGCATCGTTACTGCCGCCGAATCTGCCATTCGCCGTTCTTCTGGGTCCGCTCGGCGGAAGGCTGTGCCTTGGTGGTCGCCTGAGATCGCTGAAGCGATTAAAGATCGCCGGCGGGCGCTCCAGCGTCACAAGCGACATCCCTCCTTAGCCCACCTTATCGCCTTCAAACGGCTGCGTGCGCGGGCCCGCCTCCTTATCCGCCAAGGCAAGAAGGAGTGCTGGGAGCGGTATGTGTCCACCATTGGCCTCCATGTTACTCCCTCGCAGGTCTGGGCCAAGATTCGACGCGTCTACGGTTATCGGACCCCTGCCAGCGTCCCTGCGCTCTCACTGAATGGAGCCGTTTGTACCGACTCCGACGTCATTGCAAATCGCTTAGCAGAGCATTTTGCTATGAGTTCCGCTTCTGCGAATTACCCCCAGGCCTTCCGCTCCATTAAAGAGCGGCTGGAACGTCGGAGCCTTTCGTTTCGCACCAACCACCCGGAATCTTACAATGCTCCATTCAGTGAGTGGGAATTTCGCAGTGCCCTAGCTGCTTGCCCTGATACCGCTCCTGGGCCAGATGGCATCCACTGTCAGATGCTGAAACACCTTTCAGTGGACTGCCAGCGGCGCCTTCTCGATCTTTACAACCGTCTTTGGGTCGAGGGGGAGTTTCCGTCGCAATGGCGGGAAGGCATTGTCATCCCCGTTTTGAAACCTGGGAAGACCCCTCTGGAGGTGGACAGCTACCGTCCCATTAGCCTCACCAACGTTCTTTGTAAGTTGCTTGAACGGATGGTGAGCCGGCGCTTGCATTGGGTACTGGAGTCTCGGGGCCTTCTGGCTCCGTCTCAGGGTGGGTTCCGTAAAGGCCGCTCCGCCACCGACAATCTGGTGAGTCTGGAGTCGGCCATCCGTACTCCTTTTGCCCGCCGTCAGCACTTGGTCGCTGTCTTTTTCGACATGCGGAAGGCGTACGATACGACATGGCGTCATCACATTCTTTCTACGCTTCATGGATGGGGTCTTCGGGGTCCTCTGCCGATTTTTATCCGCAATTTTCTGTCGTGTCGTACCTTCCGCGTGCAAGTCGCGACCTCGTATAGTTCCTCCCACGTCCAGGAGAACGGTGTGCCACAGGGCTCTGTTTTAAGTGTCTGTCTGTTTTTAATAGCCATTAACGGGCTTGCTGCGGCCGTGGGAAATTCTGTCTCCGCTTCCCTGTATGCTGACGACTTCTGCCTTTATTACAGCTCTACTGGCATTGCAGCAGGGCGCTATCCGTAAGGCTCAGTCTTGGGCTGTAGCGCATGGGTTTCAGTTTTCGGCAGCCAAGACCTGCGTTATGCATTTCTGCCGGCGCCGAACAGTCCATCCTGAGCCGCGGCTTTATCTTGCCGACGAACTCCTTGCTGTGATGGAGACCCACAGGTTTTTGGGGGTGGTTTTCGATGCCCGGTTGACTTGGCTGCCTCATATCCGGCAGCTCAAACAGACGTGTTGGCGGCATCTCAATGCACTGCGATGTTTGAGCCACACCCGCTGGGGAGCCGACCGCTCTACCCTGTTACGGCTCTACCAGGCGTTAATCCAGTCCCGTCTGGATTATGGGTGCCTGGCTTATGGCTCAGCATCCCCGTCTGCGTTGCGGGTGCTGGACCCAATTCTCCACAGCGGGATACGCCTTGCCACTAGTGCTTTCCGCACCAGCCCTGTGGACAGCTTACTCGTGGAGGCAGGTGTCCCTCCACTGCGGTTCCGACGCCAACGTTTGCTGGCTGCTTATGCTGCCCATGTTCTAAGCTCGCCCGGGCATCCTAACTATCGTCTCCTGTTCCCGCAGTCGGTCGTCCATCTGCCGGAACGTCGGCCCCGGTCGGGTTGTCCGATCGCCATACGCGTCAAGGAGCTTCTCTTTGGGCTTGGGCTTGTCCCTGTTCCGTCTCCTTTCCGGGCACCTCTGCGTACACCCCCGTGGTGCGTTCTTCGCCCTTGCCTTCGGCTAGACTTGGCACAGGGCTCGAAGGACTCAGTCCCTCCAGAGGCCTTCCGCCGCCGCTTTTATTCCATCCTGGCCACGTATCAGGGCTCTGGCATTGTTTACACCGACGGCTCGATGGTTGCTGGTCGAGTCGGTTATGCGCTCACTCTGGGGGACCATTCCGAACAACGTTCCTTGCCGGCTGGCTGCAGCGTTTACACTGCTGAGCTGGTCGCCATCTTTCGAGCCCTAGAGTATATCCGCTCCTGCTCAGGTGAGTCCTTCGTTATCTGTAGCGATTCCCTGAACAGTTTACGAGCACTCGACCAGTGTTTTCCTCGTTCCCGTCTGGTGATGGCTATCCATGAGTCCCTGCATACTCTTGCGCGTTGCGGCCGCTCTGCGGTCTTCGTGTGGACCCCAGGCCATGTTGGGATCCCCGGCAACGAGAATGTTGACCGGCTGGCGAAAGAGGCGACTAGTGCACCATCTCTGGACGTTGGCCTCCCGGAGACAGATTTGCGAGCGTTCCTGCGCCGCAAAATTCTGGCCCTTTGGGACACTGAATGGCGCGGCCTGCCTTCACGCAACAAACTTCGGGCCATCAAGGGGGCTACCGGTGTGTGGCGCTCCTCCTTGCGGGTCTCTCGCAAGGAGTCTGTTGTCCTCTGCCGGCTGCCCATTGGGCACACTCGGCTTACGCACGGCCACTTATTGCGCCGTGAGGACGCGCCTCTATGTCGCTGCGGCTCCGTTTTATCCATGGTTCATGTTTTATTGGAGTGTCCGTTTTTAGCTGCGCTCAGGCAGTCGTTCGCACTGCCTGACTCGCTCCCTGCCCTTTTAACAGATGACTCGGCTATGGCTGACTTAGTTTTACGTTTTATTCGGGCAGGGGGTTTTTATTCTTTAATCTGAGTGTTTCTGTTTTTATCTTATTGTTTTGTGTTGATTCTGGCTTTGGTCTCCGGTTTTAAACTGATTTTTTAATGTGTTTCAAGTGGTTGGCTTTTCCTTTTTATTTCTCTGGTAGGCCAACCACCGTCACACTCTGTGTGGTTTTAGTTCGTTTTGTCTTGTCTTTGTCTCAGTTTCTCTTGTTCTGTATCGTCTGTGATCTCTTCTGTTCCTCGTTTTTATTCTCTGTGGGTGTTCTTTGTCTTTGGAAAAAGGGACCGATGACCATAGCAGTCTGGTCCCTTTAATCCCCCAAACCAACCAACCAACCAGGCTTCGCATGTGAGTGGTCCTGCGCAGTGCCCACCTCTTGGTTCCTTCTGCACTGTTTGCAGCCGTGTCCATATTGCAAACAATTACAGCAAAGAGGGAGAGTACACGTCCACTGGGCAGCGAACTGCACGAGTAGAGACAAACTGTGGGGGCCGCTGTTATCTAAATGTCGCAACACATACCGGAGACGGCTTTATTACCTTTTGCCCGTTCAGAATTACAATTTTATTACATCTCCTGATGGCAATAATTTCGCAGCAACACGTAATTTCCGTCAGTCATACGTCCTACGTAAGGAATGTTCCAACAGAATCGTTGATGCCTTGTTTTGCAGTGAAGAACGTAAGTCTCTGGGTTTGCTTTGTCTAAGACAGAGTGTCGAGCTAAGGTACTGGCAGTTAATCCCGACAGTCTCAGTTTTTACACGGGTTTTTCCCCACCGCCATAATATTGCTTGTTGTTGTTGTGGTCTTGAGTCCAGAGACTGGTTTTATGCAGCTCTCCAGGCTACTCTATCCTGTGCAAGCTTCTTCATCTCCGAGTAACTACTGCAACCTACATCCTTCTGAATCTGTTTAGTGTATTCATGCCTTGGTCTCCCTCGACGATTTTTACCCTCTGCGCTTCCTCCACTACTAAATTTCTGATACCTTGATGCCTCAAAACCAACCCACCCCTTCTTCTAGTCAAATTGTGCCACAAATTCCACTTCTGCCCAGTTTTATTCAGTACCTCCTGATTAGTTACGTGATCTACCCATCTAATCTTCAGCATTCTTCTGTAGCACTACATTTCAAACGCTCCTGTTCTTCTCTCGTCTAAACTATTTATCGTCCATGTTTCACACCCATACATGGCTACACTCCAGACAAATACTTTCAGAAAAGACTTCCTGACAGATCTATACTTGATGTTAACAAATTTCTTTGCTTTCCTTGCCATTGCCAAACTGATCTTCCCGGATGTCGGCTACTACCAGTTTTCCCAGTCATCTGTAAAGATTTCGTGTTAGTATGTTGCAACAGTGATTTATGAAACTGATAATTTGGCAATTTTCACACCTGTCAGCGCCTTGTTTCTTTGGGATTTGAATTATCATATTCTTCTTGAAGTCTGAGGGTATTTCGCCTGTCTCATTCATCTTGCCCACCAGGTGGAAGAGTTTTGTCATGGCTGGCTCTCCAAAGGCTGTCAGTAGTTCTAATGGAACGTTGTCTACTCCCGGGGCCCTGTTACGTCGTCTTCCATTTCCGTAATATTTCCCCTCAAGTACATTGGCTAGAGCACAAATGTAAGGATGTAGAAGTATACATCACTAGAGGCAAAACAGATGCCGCCTACACCAAAATTAAAGAGACCTTTGGAGAAAAGAGAAGTACCTGTTTGAGTATCAAGAGCTCAGATGGTAGACCAGTCCTGAGCAAAGAAGGGAAAACCGAAACGTAGAAGAAGTATACAGAGGGTCTATACAAGGACGATGTACTCGAGGACAATATTGCCTATGTGCTTGAATTATGACTCGTAGTCCGCTTAATGAGTTTGCCTAGTGCGACAGGATGGAGCCTGCCTATGTTTCTGTCTCTGTTTTCAACACATAAGATGGAAGGCCCTTTATCGATAGTTGTAAAATAGTACTGAAATTTACACGTTGATGGGTGATGGTTCCTTCTCGGGTGGGGTCGACACGTGGCATTTCCTCCACTTCATCCTGTTGATTGTCTCGTCCATCCTCCTCTGTGTGGTCTCATTGGTGTTTCTGCAAGGGCTGTACGTCTCTTGCTGTAGCTGCATCGACAAATGGAAAATGCTGGTGTGTGTGTGTGTGTGTGTGTGTGTGTGTGTGTGTGTGGCTGCGCTGCGGGATACGAGTACGTCGCTAATCACTTCACTGACCGGTGCATGAAGTGCCTCCATTGCGACACAGTGTGTGGCTGGGTTTGTGAAGTTCGTGGAGACGCAATCGCCATCGTCCACGGTGGTGATCGCAGCGGAGGGAAAATTTTAACGATTCGACACAGCCTATGGAAGTAGAACAAATACCGGAAGGAACTGTCACTTTACACACTGGCCGGATTTGAGGTGATTGCGCTGCAGGGTGGTTTGCCCATGTTGTCTCTTCCGCCTTCCGGAATGAACTCGACCGGGGAGGGGGGGGGGGGAGTGGGAAGTCATTGTTTAGCAGTCAGAGCCTCCTCATGTGTCGTGCAGCGAGGCGCTACTAGCATCAGGAGCTACAGCTTTAACTTTCGCTCGAAATCCGTCACGAATACTCCTACGCACCTATTCCACACAATTTCCCGTTCCGATTTTAAAAAAAATTATGTCAAAATGGCTTTTTTCAGTATCTGCTTAAAGAAAAGCAATTCCACTAACAATCAAATGAAGATGTTTATGAATATCAGTCGCTTTGTTCACTTTAAGTGCATAACAGTTGTTACGTAGTTTTTTGATTAACTGCTCCATTAAATCGTCAGAAATGTCTAAAATTGTACGCAACGTGTCATTAACGATAGGAATACTTTTCAACGATCGCCGAGCGTTGTTCATGTTACGTCGTGCAGTCGCATTAACGTGGTCACCTGTCAACAGCCTGAACAACCACCTCCTGCAGCGGGGACTGCTGCGACACGTGAAGGAAGGGAGACAACCAGGTTGTGGAAGGTGCCGACATGGAGGTGGAGTTGCAGGTGGAGCCGCACCAAATCCAGTGCGGCGGCGTGCTGAGCCCTGGCTGTCTCGGTTGAGGATCCACCGCGCGATCAGCCAACACCGACTCAAAGGAAGGCCTCGGCGCTTGTTCGTGACGTCACGTCAGCTAGGCACGGCCAACGCCAGGTCTGTTGCAGGCATACTTATAATGGTGGTGTCTCCCTCCCTGACACAGGAAAATGTGAAACTATTGGCGGTAGTTGAACAACACATATTGTTCTGAGAGATTTCTGCAATCAATTAATTGTGCAATTCATTACACTTCTTAACAAATAGTGTACTCCTGAACTTAAATTTCCACCTGTTTTAAGGATTTACATACAAAAACAACTTCGTGGTCCAGCAGCAACAGAATTCGTGCTTCTTTACCTTATTTGTAAATCTGAGGAAGTTACGTTTGTACTGGGTTGCTTTTACAAGAAACTGTGAACATATTGGTGCTCTTCTTTAGGTATCTTGGTTGACTATGGGGTGAGGAGCACTGAATGTCAATGAAATATCTTGCGATTGTACACTTTGGGGGGAGAGGGTGGGGGACAGAAAAAGAGGCAAAAGAGAGATACTTGTTTTATCAAATAAAATTTTTTTATCTTATAAAGTTTCTCCTTTCAGTTGCAAGAGGGGAATATTTATCTTTTCTAATGTGCATGTTTAATAAAGTTTAAGCTCAGCAGTGTTTTCGATGTATGAATATTTTGTTTCCTGTTTAGAATTCCTTTCGTTGAATATGACTGTAATCTAATGACTGGCAACAGTTGGACATTTACACATGTAAATTAGTTCACATTTCCAGTGACGATGTCAAACGAAAATAAATAAATAAATAAAAGGAACGAGTTCATTGTAACGGGGTTGGGGTAAGTTTCGATAACAAAATGGATCAAGTAAATATAGTTACTTGAATGTAAAATTTCCGAAGCTTGCAATGGGGCAAAGCATCTTCTCATATTGATCTAAGTTCGTTTCGACAGGATTCAGTAATACAGAACTATGATCTTCATTTGTAGCTTTACGATAGTAAGAAAATCTTTCATCTAAATAAAACTGCCGAATCCAAAACAATACCAAACATTTTGTCCAAAAATACGAGAGTTATAGTGACAAGCACGCCCAGGCGTTTCTGCCTGCAACAGACCTGGCGTTCGCCGTGCCTAGCTGACGTGACGTCACCAACAAGCGCCGAGGCCTTCCTTTGAGTCGGTGTTGGATCAGCCCGATAGACTCAGTTCCACAGAGTCTCAGTCGCGTTGAAATCTGGAGAGTTTGCTGGCCAGGCGGGTACGGTAAAGTCAGACTGGTGCTCTTCGAACCACGCGTGTACACCGCAAGCTCTGTGACGCGTTGCATTGTTCTGGTTGTAGACGCCATCGCACTGAGGAAAAACTAACAGCATGCAGGGGTTGAACATGGTCCCCCACGTATAGATTCATACTTGGGTTGACCCACTGTGCCTCCCGTAACGACGAGATCACCCAGGGAATCAGGGAATACCACGAAAACATTCCCCAGACCGTGACGCTCCCTCCTCCTGCCTGCACCATTCCGACAATTGCTGCAGACTGACTGCTGGCAGAACTTTCACGCCGTACACGCAAACAACTGCCTGTAGACTGAGAAGACCTCCAGCATTCGTCGCCGTTGAACGGGAGGCAGCCACGCCTGCTGGGGAGACCCATAGCGAGCAACGTCCACTGGACGGTCGTTGAGCAAACGCTGCTGCTAGCCCCTTCGTTCACCTGGACGGATAGTTCCCCAGCATTTTCACGTCTCTTCGCCGGTACACATCTCTGCAGCCGTCAGAGGTCCTTGGTGCACCACAGTTACCTCGGCTCCTGTTTCGGATAGTGGCAGTCTTCCACGCAAGGTACACTCTCGCTACAGCGGCACACCCGAACAGTTTATAAACTTAGAAGTTTTGGTAATGTTTCAACCCTTGGCCTGGAGGCCAATGATCAAAATTCAAAAATGTTCAAATGTGTCTGAGATCTTATGGGACTAGACTGCTAAGGTCATCAGTCCCTAAGCTTACACACTACTTAACCTCAATTATCCTAAGGACAAACACACACACACCCATTCCCGAGGGAGGACTCGAACCTCCACCGGGACCAGCCGCACAGGGACAATGATCACGCGCATTTGGACGTCAGATAAATAGCTCCGTTTTCGCATGACGACGACGACTGCACTACATTACGCGCACCCCCGACACGCTTTACCGTATACCCTCTCTACGGCTAGTGCTACCACCTGCCATCTGTGAGGCGTCGTTGCACTTTGACGTCCGACACAGACGGTGGTCGCGTTAACGTGACTGGCCCGTGTACACCAATAGCCACTACACCAGATGTTTCCAATCTGAGATCGGCTGGACAGGGGAACGGTCGAACAGCTTCTGTATGGAGGTAGGTCAGGAGAGCACGGGCGAAATGCGGTCTCGCGATATCTCGATTGAAGGATAACTTGTCTGGGAGCTCAGAGGCGGCGCGCAACCGCCGGCCTTAATACGTCATAAATGTTAACGGCCCCTGTCCGAATTATCGGCTGCGCCATTGGCTTTCAAACTTTTTTTCCTCTGGGCCAACTTTCACGTGCAAAAATAGTGTCAGCGCCGCCCTGCTCTCGGGCCTATTTCGTCCATAAAAATAGTTTCTTTTGTATTTTATTTGCCTTATTCTCTGTTCCACCACGTTCAATTTAGAAGCACTGAACGCAACAGAAACCGAAATCAAGACGTGGTGTAGTAGCACAAACAGCAACTCGAAGTTCTTTGCTCACATTTAGCTTTGAACGATAGTTCGACTTCATAGCTGCCAGAACTGGGAAGTCCGACTCGCACAAGTATGTTGTTGCAAAAGGAATCGGGATCTTCAGTGTTTTTTGGGAAATAATTGCGCGGGATTAGCCGAGCGGTCTGAGGCGCTGTAGTAATGGACTGTCCGGCTGGTCCCGGCGGAGGTTCGAGTCCTCCCTCGGGCGTGGGTGTGTGTGTGTTTGTCCTTAGGATAATTTAGGCTAAGTAGTGTGTAAGCTTAGGGACTGATGACCTTAGCAGTTAAGTCCCAAAAATTTCACACACATCTGAAAATTCTGACAAACACACTTTATTAAATTTACTCTTCAATCAAGGACCACAAGTGAGATCAACTAGTTCTTTTTGCTCTATTATATTTTGACGTTATGGTACAGGAGGATTCTTTAATGTATTTTTAAACCAATCAAATTTATTAAAATCGTCGCCGAAATACTTTTCGAGGTAACTTTTAGTGTTGCAAGACGATGAACAAGGTAGGCTTTTATCGCAATTCGTCGTACCGACTTACCAGTATTCTCTTAACAGTGACACTGGAGTACGGAGTATATCTAACATGCCAGTTTCCATTCGGCTTTGTCATGGCTCTAATTTATTCATCAACGTCTTCACTTTTTCGCTGCAAGGTAGTACAATTGTCTCATTACTTTGAAGTGAAGTGTTAAGAATATTTAGTTTCTGAAAAGTGTCAGTGAGGCTGAAACAATTTGTCAGAGAGTAACTTTTCTCCTTTAAGAAATACACTATTGGCCATTAAAATTGCTACACCACGAAGATGACGTGCTACAGACGTGAAATTTAACCGACAGGAAGAAGATGCTGTGATATGCAAATGATTAGCTTTTCAGAGCATTCACACAAGGTTGGCGCCGGTGGCGACACTTACAACGTGCTGACATGAGGAAAGTTTCCAACCGATTTCTCATACACAAACAGAGGTTGACCGGCGTTGCCTGGTGAAACATTGTTGTGACGCCTAGTGTAAGGAGGAGAAATGCGTACCACCACGTTTGCGACTTTGATAAAGGCGGATTGTAGTCTATCGCGATTACGGTTTATAGTATCGCGACATTGCTCCTCGCGGTGGTCGAGATCCAATCACTATTAGCAGAATATGGAATCGGTGGGTTCAGGAGGGTAATACGGAACGCCGTGCTGGATCTCAACGGCCTCGTATCACTAGCAGTCGAGATGACAGGAATCTTATCCGCATGGCTGTAACGGATCGTGCAGCCACTTCTCGATCCCTGAGTCAACAGATGGGGACGTTTGCGAGACAACAACCATCTGCACGAACAGTTCGACGACGTTTGCAGCAGCATGGACTATCAGCTCGGAGACCATGGCTGAGGTTACCCTTGACGCTGTATCACAGACAGGACTCAACGACGAACCTGGGTGCACAAATGGCAAAACGTCATTTCTTCGGATGAATACCGGTTCTGTTTACAGCATCAAGATGGTCGCATCCGTGTTTGGAGACATCGCAGCGAACGCACATTGGAAGCGTGTATTCGTCATCGCCATACTGGCGTATCACCCGGCGCGATGGTATGGGGTGCTATTGGTTACATGTCTCGCTCACCTCTTGTTCGCATTGGCGGCACTTTGAACAGTGGACGTTACATTTCAGATGTGTTAGGACCCGTGGCTCTACCCTTTATTCGAACCCTGCGAAACCCCACATTTCAGCAGGATAATGCACGACCGCATGTTGCAGGTCCTGTACGGGCCTTTCTGGATACAGAAAATGTTCGACTGCTGCCCTGACCAGCACATTCTGCAGATCTCTCACCAATTGAAAACGTCTGATCAATGGTGGCCGAGCAACTGGCTCGTCACAATACGCCAGTCACTACTCTTGATGAACTGTGGTATCGTGTTGAAGCTGCAAGGGCAGCTGTACCTGTACACGCCATCCAAGCTCTGTTTGACTCAATGCCCAGGCGTGTCGAGGCCGTTATTACGGCCAGAGGTGGTTGTTCTGAGCACTGATTTCTCAGGATCTATGCACCCAAATTTCGTGAAAATGTAATCACATGTTAGTTGTAGTATAATATATTTGTCCAATGAACACCCGTTTATCATCTGCATTTTTTCTTGGTGTAGCAATTTGAATGGTAAATCAAGATAACAAAATAAAATTTATAAAAATTATTGGGTAAATTTGAGTAAAATAGAATCAGAGGGGAGAACAAGTTAATTCACCTAAGATATTCAACGATTATAACGAAAGTATTGAATTACCGAAGGTGGTGCCATAAGCAGTTTGATTGCTATCGACTGCATGTGGCCTAACCACCGACGTTGCCGAAATTCAATCCAGGTGAACAGCAACCTGTTTGTTCGAAGGAAAAGATAAACGCAATTCTTTGTGACTGATTTTTTTTTTTATGAAAAGATGTACAGCGCCCACCGTGCACGCTATTGGTTCAAATGGCTCTGAGCACTATGGGATTCAACTTCTAAGGTCATCAGTCTCCTAGAACTTAGAACTAATTAAACCTAACTAACCTAAGGACATCACACACATCCATGCCCGAGGCAGGATTCGAACCTGCGACCGTAACGATCGCTCGGTTCCAGACTGTAGCGCCTAGAACCGCACGGCCACTCCGGCCGGCGTGCACGCTATTCGCCCCCTACCCGCCCCAAGAGTTAGAGAAGCAGAAGTGGTCGTGTTGTGTTCCCAGTGTAACACCAAACAATCACGCCACCTGCTGGGCCACACACGGATACTTACATGGCACCTCGCATCGCGAAGCTGTACTCCGAACCGCGACTGGTGTGAGAAGACTCCAGCAAGTGACCAGTGTCTTCAACGCTCCCCTCGCTGCTGCCGCCTGAGGGCAAGCCGCAACAATGGATCGTGGTGATCCAGAGCAGACGTTTCGCACTGTCCGTGTGCACACTGGCCTCGCTGCAGACGAGCCCATTCCCTGGCTGTAGGGTCCTGCGAGGCCGAACGGAGAGTACACCAGCTGACGGAAAGTACAGGAACAGCCCTGATCGTAGGACGTCACGACAGTTGGCCTGACCAGGGTGAGAGGCGGCGAGCAGACTTGTGTTATCAGCAGAGAAGCGATAACACCAGAACAGGTCGGTCACAAGAACTCAGTGACTTCAAACGTGGACCGCTCATTCGATGTAATCTGTGTAGCAAATGGGTCAGGCACCTTTCGCCTCTTCTACATCTTCCCAAGTCGACTATTGGTCACGTGATTATGAAGAACAAACGCGAAGGGACCACCACAGCTGAATCAAGATCAGACCTCTGGAACTGGATGGCAGGGACCGCGAGCATTGCTCCTGGAGGGTGGATGTAAAACAAATCGCATGAAATCAGCGGGAGAAATCGAACGTGAGTTCCAAAGAGCTGCCAGTACCCCATCTAGCACAATGACCGTGTGTAGTGAGTAGGAAGGAATGGGGCACAGTGATCAATCAGTTGCTCATAAGCCACAGATTTCTGTAGCCAGTGCTGAGCGACGCTTGAGGTGGCGTAAAGACCGACGCCACTGGACAGCGGGTGACTGGCAACGAGTGCTTTGGGCTGATGAATCATGCTGCACCCTGTGGCAATCCGACGGAATGGTTTGGTTTTGGCGAATGCCTGCGGAACGTCACCTGCCGTCATGCACGGTGCCGACAGTGTAATGCGGAGGAGGTGCTGTTACGGATGGGGGGTTCGTGGTTAGAGTATTGTTCTCTTATTGCGATTGAGGGGACGCTAAATGCGGAAGAATATGAAACAGATTTTTACAACAGTGTGCATTGCGTACAGTGGAGGAACTATTCGGAGGCATCTACATCTACATCTGCATCGATACTCCGCAAGCCACCTGACGGTGTGTGGCGGAGGGTACTTTGAGTACCTCTATGGGTTCTCCCTTCTATTCCAGTTTCGTATTGTTCGTGGAAAGAAGGATTGTCGGTATGCCTCTGTGCGGGCTCTAATCTCTCTGATTTTATCCTCATGGTCTCTTCGCGAGATATACGTAGCAGGGAGCAATACACTGCTTGACTCCTCCGAGAAGGTATGCTCTCGAAACTTCAACAAAAGCCCGTACCGAGCTACTGAGTCTCTCTCCAGCAGAGTCTTCCACTGGAGTTTATCTATCATCTCCGTAACGCTTTCGCGATTGCTAAATGATCCAGTAACGAAGCGCGCTGCTCTCCGTTGGATCTTCTCTATCTCTTCTATCAACCCTATCTGGTACGGATCCCACACTGCTCAGCAGTATTCAAGCAGTGGGCGAACAAGCATACTGTAACCTACTTCCTTTGTTTTCGGATTTCGTTTCCTTAGCATTCTTCCAACGAATCTCAGTCTGGCATCTGCTTTACCGACGATCAACTTTATATGATCATTCCATTTTAAATCACTCCTAATGCGTACTCCCAGATAATTTATGGAATTAACTGCTTCCAGTTGCTGACCTGCTATATTGTAGCTAAATAACAATGGATCTTTCTTTCTTTGTATTCGCAGCACATTACACTTGTCTACATTGAGATTCAATTGCCATTCCCTGCACCATGCGTCAGTTCGTTGCAGATCCTCCTGCATTTGAGTACAATTTTCCATTGTTACAACCTCTCGATATACCACAGCATCATCCGCAAAAATCCTCAGTGAACTACCGATGTTATCCACAAGATCATTTATGTATATTGTGAATAGCAACGGTCCTACGACACTCTCCTGCGGCACACCTGAAATCACTCTTACTTCGGAAGACTTGTCTCCATTGAGAATGACATGCTGCGTTCTGTTATCTAGGAACTCTTCAATCCAATCACACAGTTGGTCTGATAGTCCATATGCTCTTACTTTGTTCATTAAACGACTGTGGAGGGAACTGTATTAAACGTCTTGCGGAAGTCAAGAAACACGGCATCTACCTGTGAACCCGTGTCTATGGCCCTCTGAGTCTCGTGGACGAATAGCGCGAGCTGATTTTCACACGATCGTCTTTTTCGAAACCCGTGCTGATTCCTACAGAGTAGATTTCTAGTCTCCAGGAAAGTCATTATACTCGAACATAATACGTGTTCCAAAATTCTACAACTGATCGACGTTAGAGATATAGGTCTATAGTTCTGTACATCTGTTCGACGTCCCTTCTTGAAAACGGGGATAACCTGTGCCCTTTTCAAATCCTTTGGAACGCTACGCTCTTCTAGAGACCTACGGTACACCGCTGCAAGAAGGGGGCAAGTTACTTCGCGTACTCTGAGCAAAATCGAACTGGTATCCCATCAGGTCCAGCGGCTTTCCCTCTTTTGAGCGATTTTAATTGTGTCTCTGTCCCTCTGTCGTCTATTTCGATATCTACCATTTTTTCATCTGTGCGACAATCTGGAGAAGGAACTGCAGTGCAGTGTTCCTCTGTGAAACAGCTTTGGAAAAAGACATTTAGTATTTCGGCCTTTGGTCTGTCATCCTCTGTTTCAGTACCATTTTTGTCACAGAGTGTCTGGACATTTTATTTGATCCACCTACCGCTTTGAGTCTTTATATCAGTACGAATGTGCACCCTGTCTTAAATCAGCAACTGTGAGGCAGTCGTTTCTGAACACTATCATTCCTGATGTTTCGGGGACAAGTTACGACGCTGAATTCGCTTTAGAGACTAGCGTCCTACATCATCCTTTTCCGATTTCGTCTGCTGGGAAAGTATGGGCTGCCGTTGCTTCCCAGACGTTCAGACGCCTCACTGAAAGTGTCCCCAACACGGTTCACGCCGCCACAATAAAGGCGAAATGTGGATAACACTCCACAGTAGTGTCCACTATCACGTGTCCTGATACTTTTGATGAGACAGTGTACGGCTGTGGTCTTTGGCGCTAGTTCCTGCACGGTACTGAGTGTAGCCCTCATGAACCCACTGATTCCACTGTCGCACGATAGGCGTGATATCCGACCCACCGAATGCTAGCAGCAGTACTGTGGAACGGCAAACCGCCTTCTCGACAGGCCAGGACTACGTCGCTCTTGAATTCTGTCACCTGTTAGTTCTGCCTTCTTACTGGAGGAGTAACTCCACCTTCTCACGAACTGTCAACATTCTAATGCGATTCGCGAATGAGAAACACGCTGCACGATCTATCACTATAGACGGTGGATAGCATTACCTTTGCCTACCTTTGTGCGGGTGACTGAAATGCTAATCACTTACCTATCCAAGCATGTGTTACCAATTTCACGTTTGTCCCATGTCATACAAATGCAGGCTACATAAATCCATTATTTATTATCCGCATCCCCTCTCCAATGAAAAAAATTCCCTACTTACAGTTAATGAATTACGCATTAGAATTTTCTCCATTCTTTTTGGTAATATGACGCGAACAATCTTTTTGCTATGCCGTTAACTGCATGAAACCTCTACCCAGTTACATAGCCAGATGCCTGACTGGAGAATGTATCCAGAAGATTAATGGTTGCCAACCATTTAAATTTTCATTTTCTTATATTTTACTATTACCATGATGGGAAACTATTCTAGACTGTATCAATTTCCAGAATGAGATTTTCACTCTGCAGCGGAGTGTGCGCTGATATGAAACTTCCTGGCAGATTAAAACTGCGTGCCGGACCGAGACTCGAACTCGGGACCTTTGCCTTTCGGGGTCAAGTGCTCTACCATCTGAGCTACCCAAGCACGAATCACGCTTCGTCCTCACAGCATTACTTCCGCCATTCTCTTTTTATCTAAAGTATTTGTCGTCCATGTTTCACTTCCATACATGGCTACACTCCACACAAATACTTTCAGAAAAGACTTCCTCACACTTAAATCTACAGTCGATGTTAACAAATTTCTCTTCTTCAAAAACGCTTTCCTTGCCAATGCCAATCTACATTTAATATTTTCTCTACTTCGCCCATCATCAATTATTTTGCTCCCCAAACAGCAAAACTCATTTACTACTTTAAGCGTCTCATTTCCTAATGTAATTCCCTCAACATCACCCGATTTAATTCGACTACAGTCCATTATCCTCGTTTTGCTTTTGTTGATGTTAATCTTATATCCTCCTTTCAAGACCCTGCTCTTCCAGGTCCTTTGCTGTCTCTGACAGAATTACAATGTCATCGGCAAACCTGAAAGTTTTTATTTCATCTCTGTGGATTTTAATTCCTACTCCAAATTTTTCTTTTGTTTCCTTTACTGCTTGCTCAATATACAGATTGAATAACATCGGGGAGAGGCTACAACCCTGTCTCACTCCTTTCCCAACCACTGCTTCCCTTTCATGCCCCTCGACTCTTATAACTGCCATCTGGTTTCTGTACAAATTGTAAATAGCCCTTCGCTCCCTGTATTTTACCCCTGCCACCTTCAGAATTTGAAAGAGAGTATTCCAGTCAACATTGTCAAAAGCTTTCTCTAAGTCTACAAATGCTAGAAACGTAGGTTTGCCTTCCCTTATCTTCTAAGATAAGACGTAGGGTCAGTATTGCGTCACGTGTTCCTACATTTCTACGGAATCCAAACTGATCTTCCCCGAGGTCGGCTTCTACTAGTTTTTCCATTCGTATGTAAAGAATTTGTGTTAATATTTTGCAGCCGTGACTTATTAAACTCATAGATCGGTAATTTTCACACGTGTCAACACCGGCTTTCTTTGGGATTGGAATTATTATATTCTTCTTGAAGTCTGAGGGTATTTCGCCTCTCAGACATCTTGCTCACCCGATGGCAGAGTTTTCTCAGGGCTAGGTCTCCCAAGGCCATCAGTAGCTCTAATGGAATGTTGTCTACTCCTGGGGCCTTGTTTCGACTTAGGTCTTTGAGTGCTCTGTCAAATTCTTCACGCAATATCGTATCTCCCATTTCATCCTCATCTACATTCTCTTCCATTTCCACAATATCGCCCTCAAGTACATCGCCCTTGTATAGACTCTATATATACTTCTACCACTTTTCTGCTTTCCCTTCTTTGCTTAGAACTGGGTTTCCATCTGATCTCTTGATATTCATGCAAGTGGCTCTCTTTTCTCCAAAGGTCTCTTTAATTTTCCTGTAGGCAGTATCTATCTTACCCCTAGTGATATATGCCTCCACATCCATACATTTATCCTCTAGCCATTACTCTTCAGCCATTTTGCATTTCCTACTGATCTCATTTTTGAGACGTTTGTATTTCTTTTTGCCTACTGCATTTTTATACGAGCATTTTCTCCTTTCACCAAGTAAGCTCAATATCTCATCTGTTACCCAAGGATTTCTACTAGCCCTCATCTTTTTACCTACTTGATCCTCTGCTGCCTTTACAATTTCATCTTTCAAAACTACCCATTCTTCTTCTACTGTATTTCTTTCCGCCGTTCTTGTCATTCGTTTCCCGATGCTCTCTCCGAAACACTCTACAACCTCTGGTTCTTTTAGTTTATCCAGATCCCATCTCCATAAATTCCCACCTTTTCGCAGTTCCTTCAGATTTAATCTACAGTTCATAACCAACAGATTGTGGTGAGAGTCCACAACTGCCCCTGGAAATGTCTTACAATTTAAAACCTGGTTCCTAAATCTTTGTCTTACCATTATATAATCTATCTGATACCTTCTAGTGTCTCCAGGCCTCTTCCACGTTCACAACGTCCTTTCACTATTTTTAAACCAAGTGTTAGCTACGATAAAGTTATGCTCCGTGCCAAATTGTACCAGGCGGCTTCCTCTTTCATTCCTACTCCCATTCCATATTCACCTACTACGCTTCCTTCTCTTCATTTTCCTACTATCGATTTTCAGTCCCCCATGACTATTAAATTTTCCTGTCCCCTCACTATCTGAATAATTTCTTTAACTTATCATACATTTCTTCAATCTCTTCGTCGTTTGCGGAGCTATTTGGCATATAAACTTGTACTACTGTGGTAGGCGTGGGCTTCGTGTCTATCTTGGCTACAATGATGCGTTCACTACGCTGTCTGTAGTAACTTATCCGCGCTCCTATTTTTTTTATTCATTATTAAACCTACTACTGCATTACCCCTATTTGAATTTGTATTTATAACCCTGTATTCACCTGACCAGAGGTCTTGTTCCTTCTGCCACCAAACGTAACTAATTCTCACTGTATGTAACTTTAACCTATCATTTTCCCTTTTTAAATTTTCTAACTTTCATACCCGATTAAGGGATCTGACATTCCACGCTCCGATCCGTACTACGCCAGTTTTCTCTCCTGATAACGATGTCCTCCTGAGTAGTCCCCGCCCGGAGATCCGAATGGGAGACTATTTTACTTCTGGAATGTATTACCCAAGAGGACGCCATCATCATTTAACCACACAGTAAAGCAGCATGCCCTCGGGAAAAATTAGGGCTGTAGTTTCCCCTTGCTTACAGCCGTTCGCAGTACCAGCACATCAAGGCCGTTTAGGTTAGTGTTACAAGGCCAGATCAGTCAATCATCCAGACTGTTGCCCTTGCAACTACTGAAAAGGCTGCTGCCCCTCTTCAGGAACCACACGTTTGTCTGTCCTCTCAACAGATACCCCTCCATTGTGGTTGCACGCACGGTACGGATATCTGTATCGTTGAGGCACGCAAGCCTCCCCACCAACGGCAAGGTCCATGGTTCATCACGGGGGTAGTGCGTCATTATCGTTATCGTGATTTCATCGTTCAGAAAGCAACAAATACTTTGAGTTTTCCTGTGGAAAAAGTTAATTAAGTGTATCTTACAGTTAAATCTGAGAAATATGAAAATTTCATGGAGTTTGCGAAGAAGTATGTGCCACCTTCAGACACGAAATTTCATTGTAATGTGGTCTGTGACAGAACTGTTGAAATTTCATTCTAATGTGGTCTGTGACAGAACTGTTAAGAGAGCTACATGCAGTTTATCAGAAGGAGAAACACAATTAACTTCTTACTAACCTCCCACACGTATGACTTTTAGTAGGGTATGAATTTTTTTAAAAAAATTGTGATTGTAAGGCTCTTCATCATATTCAGTAATCTGTAAAGTAATAGCAGTTTTTTCAGTTTTTTTTACATAGTATTCAAAAAACAAAGTCGTTTGGTGCAACAGCGAGGCAGATCCATTTTTCCAAAAGTCACCAAATGTCACAACAAGTCTTTGTTTGGTTACTTAATAAGCTATTTGTGTTGGTGGCCTAAATGAAGGTTGGGAAAAGGCAACAGTGACTGATAAAGTTTTTCAGTTTCTGGACTTTTTTGTGTTCTGCTCTGAAGCGTGGAAACGCGACTTACGTGGTGATTACTGCACCAACGTCTTCTTTTCTGAGAATTTCTTTCAGTCCTTCATTATTTATTCTTAGAAGCTTAAAAACAGTGGCAACAAGCCACAATCCTTACACACTTTTTATCACGGTCAAGAGTTTCTCGCTCTTTCACTTTTATTACTCCTTAGATTATATCTCTCTTTACTCTGTGCCAATTAATGTCAGGGCTCCGGATGTGTTATTCTCTTTTACCTTGTCACCGTTTTCTTCCAGACCCGTAAGTATTATGAAAGTATCCGTTTTTGTTTCTTTGTGTTCCCTTCCGTTACTAATCACAAGATCAGTATTGCTTCTTTGGTAACTTCATGAAGGCAAACTGATCTTCGTTCAGTACCAACTCGCGATCTTTTGCAAATAATTCGAATCACTGTCAGCAATTCACATACATCGATATCGCCTTAAAATAAAGCACATATCTCAAACGCAATGGGCACATACAGTGGAGTCGGATCTAGTTTTCGTTTAGCGCAGCGACCATACGTTCTCTATTGAAAACATGCAATATGCAATAACAGCACGTAAGAGATGACGTGTGGAAACAGGTTTCCTCCGCTTGAAGTGCTAACCATAAGAGTCGCCATGATCATTGTCTGCCTAAAGAGCGGGACCTGCCGTAACTTGGTAGCTTACTGGTGCACGACACAGCGCTAAAAGTCTGTCTGCAATACAAGTTAACCAAACGTGTCAATGGATTCAGTAGCCGGGACATGTGCAGGAGCACTGCCTGTTCTGAAACACCACATTTCGATCGTATACGACATACTACATCTCCAGCTACATCTACATCTACATGTATACTCAGCAAGCTACCCAACGGTGGGTGGCGGAGGGCACTTTACGCGCCACTGTCATTTCCTCGCTTTCCTATTCCAGTCGCGTATGGTTCGCGGGAAGAACGACTGCCGGAAAGCATCCGTCCGCGCTCGAATCTCTCTAATTTTACGTTCGTGATCTCCTCGGGAGGTATAAGTAGGGGGAAGCAATATATTCGATACCTCACCCAGAAACGCACCCTCTCGAAACCAGGACATCAAGTTACACCGCGATGCAGAGCGCCTCTCTTGCAGAGTCTGCCACTTGAGTTTGCTAAATATCTCCGTAACGCTATCACGCTTACCAAATAACCCTGTGACGAAACGCGCCGCTCTTCTTTGGATATTCTCTATCTCCTCTGTCAACCCGACCTGGTACGGATCCCACACTGATGAGCAATACTCAAGTATAGGTCGAACGAGTGTTTTGTAAGCCACCTCCTTTGTTGATGGACTACATTTTCTAAGGGCTCTCCCAATGAATCTCGACCTAGCACCGCCTTACCAACAATTAATCTTATATAATCATTCCCAAAAAAAAAAAAAAAAAAAAAAAAAAAAAAAAAAAAAAAAAAAAAAAAAAAAAAAAAAAAAAATGGTTCAAATGGCTCTGAGCACTATGCGACTTAACTTCTGAGGTCATCAGTCGCCTAGAACTTAGAACTACTTAAACCTAACTAACCTAAGGACATCACACACATCCATGACCGAGGCAGGATTCGAATCTGCGACCGTAGCGGTCGCTCGGCTCCAGACTGTAGCGCCTAGAACCGCACGGCCACTCCGGCCGGCATGATCATTCCACTTCAAATCATTCCGCACGCATACTCCCAGATATTTTACAGAAGTAACTGCTACCAGTTTTCATTCCGCTATCATATAATCATACAATAAAGGATCCTTCTTTCTATGTATTCGCAATACATTAAATTTGTCTATGTAAAGGGTCAGTTGCCACTCCCTACAGCAAGTGCCTATCCGCTGCAGATCTTCCTGCATTTCGCTACAATTTCCTAATGCTGCAACTTCTCTGTATACTACAGCATCATCCGCGAAAAGCCGCATGGAACTTCCGACACTATCTACCAGGTCATTAATATATATTGTGAAAAGCAATCGTCCCGTAACACTCCCCTGTGGTACGCCAGAGGTTACTTTAACGTCTGTAGACGTCTCTCCTTGAGAACAACATGCTAAGTTCTGTTTGCTAAAAACTCTTCAATCCAGTCACACAGCTGGTCTGATATTCCGTAGGCTCTTACTTTGTTTATCAGGCGACAGTGCGGAACTGTATCGAACGCCTTCCGGAAGTCAAGGAAAATGGCATCTACCTGGGAGCCTGTATCTAATATTTTCTGGGTTTCATTAAGAAATAAAGCGAGTTGGGTCTCACACGATCGCTGTTTCCGGAATCCTGCTTATTCCTACAGAGTAGATTCTGCGTTTCCAGAAATGACATGATACGCGGGTAAAAAACATGTTATAAAATTCTACAACAGATCAATGTCAGAGATATAGGCCTATAGTTTTGTGCATCTGCTCGAAGACCCTTCTTGAAAACTGGAAGTACCTCTGCTCTTTTCCAATCATTTGGAGTCTTCCGTTCCTCTAGAGACATACGGTACACCGCTGTTAGAAGGGGGGCAAGTTCTTTCGCGTACTCTGTGTAGAATCGAATTGATATCCCGTCAGGTCCAGTGGACTTTCCTGTGTTGAGTGATTTCAGTTGGCTTTCTATTCCTTGGACACTTATTTCGATGGCAGCCTTTTTTCGTTCGTGCGAGGATTTAGAGAAGGAACTGCAGTGCGGTCTTCCTCTGTGAAACGGCTTTGGAAAAAGGTGTTTAGTGTTTGAGCTTTACGCGTGTCATCCCCTGTTTCAATGCCATTATCATTCCAGAGTGTCTGGATATGCTGTTTCGATCCACTTACTGATTTAACGTAAGACCAGAACTTCCTAGGATTTTCTGTCAAGTCGGTACATAGAATTTTACTTTCGAATTCACTGAACGCTTCACGCATAGCCTTCCTTACGCTAACTTTGACATCTTTCATGTTCTGTTTGTCTGAGAGATTCTGGCTGCGTTTAAATTTGCAGTGAAGATCTCTTTGCTTTCGCAGTAGTTTCCTAACTTTGTTGTTGAACCACGGTGGGTTTTTCCCGTCTCTCACAGTTTTACTGGGCACGTACCTATCTAAAATGCATTTTACGATTGCCTTGAACTACCTATAATTAAAATGCTATGCGCAATTTACGTTAACTGATTTTCAGTACCATGAGAAATTTGAAATATTGGACGTTGTTCATTGACTGTGTCGTATGTATCGCCGATGTTACTGACCTTTTTATACAAAGCTGGATATACTGGGGTAGAGACGGTGGAGCATGTATGTACAAATAAATGGTCGTCAAATGAAAACGAGGAAGATGTAAAAGAAGTAAGTAAACTGTTTATTATTTCAAAAGTAATCGCATAGCTTTTAACATGCACTGAGGTGACGAAACTCATGGGATAACGATATGTATACACAGATAGCAATAGTATCTCGCATGCGGGATATAGAAGGGCAGTGAATTGGCAGAGCTGTCGTCTGCACTGAGATGACTCATGGGAAAAGGTTTTCGACGCGGTTGTGTCCGCACATTGGCAATTAGCATATTTTGAAAGCGGAATGGTATTCGGAGCTAGACGCATGGGAGATTCGATTTCCGAAATTGTTAGTCAATTGAACTTCCGAGATCCGCAGTGTAAAGAGTGTGACGAGAATATCAAATTTCAGGCATTACTTCTCACGACGGACAATGCAGTGGGCGATAGCATTGAATTAACGACCGAGAGCGGCGGCGTTTGCGTAGAACTGTGAGTGCTAACAGACAAGCAACGCTCCGTGAAGTCAGTGTGGGACGTGCGAGGAACGTGCAGCGGAATCTGGCGACGCGAATGCCTTTGCTAACAGCACGACATCGCCTGTAGAGCCTCTCCTCGGCTCGTCACCATATCGATTGGACCCTAGACGACTGGAAAACCGTCGTCTCGTCAGATGAGTTCCGATTTCAGTCGGTAAGAGGCGACGGCAGAGTTCGAGGTTGGTGCAGACGCCACGAGGTCAGGGACCCAGGTCGCCAACAAGGCAGGCTGGTAGTGGCTCCATAATGATGTGAGCAATGTTTACAAGGAATGGACTGGATCGTGTAGTCCAAATGAAACATCTGAGGCTATCTGCAGCCGTTTAAGGACTTCAAGTTCCCAAATAACGATGGAATTCTTATGGATGACAATGCGCCATGTGGCAAGGCCACAATTGTTCGCGATTGGTTTGGAGAACATTCGATGATGATGATGATGTTTGGTTTGTAGGGCGCCTGTGCAAATTCCCAATCTTGTCACAGTCCAGTCGCGCCATTTTCCTGTATGACTAGACCGTGAGCTGTGGACAGGACGAATCGAGTGAATGGTTTGCCCACCCAGATGGCCCGATATGAATCGTATCGAACATTCATGGGACAGTTAGTTAGTGAACAAAATCCTGCACCGGAAACACTCTCGCGATCACGAACGGCGGCTAAACAGACAGGATGGCTCAATATTTCTGCGGGGGACTTCCAACGACTTGAGTCGATGCCACGTGGAACTGCTGCACTATGTCGGGCAAAAGGAGGTCCGACACGATATTAGGAGGTGTCCCAGGACTTCTGTCACCTCAGTCTATGTGTCCCACTGTGAGAGCAGACGGTGAGTTCCTTCATGGACAAATGTTTGTTGTTCTCCACGAAACCATGATTGTACTCGGGTGCGCACCTCTTCATCTGAAGCAAATCGACTGCCAGGAATGTCTTCCTTTAGGGCTCCAAAAAATATATCGAAACCGCATGGGAAGAGATCTGTTCTGTATGGGGGACGTTTAAGGACTTCCGATCGACAGTTAGTCGGAACAAACTTGGCAAAAGGTGGACCCTTACACATTCCCCATACGGTCCTGATCCCTCCCGATGCAATTTCCATAGTTTGAGAACCCTTAATAAAGACATTCGCGACCGTCGATTTGTGAAGAGATGCGCGACTGGGTGGAATCACGTTACCGTAAGCAACTGCAAGTTTTTGTCCATTAAGGCACTGACCCTCTTGTCTCACAGAGGAGTAAATGTATTAAGAGTTACGGTAATTACTTTTGAAGCAATGACCAGTTTACTTTTTTTTCGTCTGTCTCGGCTTCACTTGTCTGACCCTTTTACGCGCTGGTGAAAGTGGGCGTAACCTTATGAAATCGGGCGGTGAGCTGCACCCGGCCAGCCCAGCACATTGCGGGAGCAAGAACCGGTCGGCGGCACAGCTGAAGGCGTGCGCGATACACTTCTCTCCTCTGCGTTGCCTTGCCAGTAGCCGGTGTCGGCTGGCGACAGCTAACGATTCGTCAGGTACGCAGACTGGATCGTGGACCTGTCTGGACGGGATTGCCGTTCTGCTCCTGCCCTTGTTTGGCGACCAGGTTGCTGCACTCTGCACGTACAATCAGATCAGAAATAACCGCGCAAGAAACGGCTCTCAGCCCTGCATCAGGAACGTACTGCTGTTAGAGTGTTAACAAGGAAATACGCGAAGCAGAATAACGCTGTGTCTGGAAGTGGATAGTAAAATAATTTACATCGATGGGTAGGTAGATTTAAACACAGAGAGGTTGCTGGATAATAAAGATACGGTTTTCCATAGGTCAATAACGAGGAAATACTCAAGGATGCATAACATCTAATAAAGCAGAAATACCGAATAAATATTCAGATCCTACATCAAACGATCCTCGAGAGTGTGAAATACGTAAAATAAACCAGCAAATGTATAGCGTGTCTCAGAAGCAATGGTCAATATTCACGGATATGACAGCAACGATCTTTCGAAGCAAAAATGTCTAGTAAACATGGACCCTAAAAAAGCATAGCTTAAGAACTATGACCACTTCATCATCTTCGATACTCTGAAACACATCTTTTCTACGGACCAAGTCCTCTTAGCTCTTAAGGTAGGCATTTTAGAGTCTGTGTTTACTTTTCTCTTCAAACGATTGTTTGTCTCATATACCTGAAGATTGATCATTCCTCCTGGGACACCCTGTGTATACACCGAAAGTGCGTAAAATAATTTTTAGACTATTGTAGCCACATATTATAAAAAAAATTGCAATACTTATTTACGCTGATCACATTCGATGTGAGATTTTTCATAACATTCACGTTATTTGATGTTATTAATAAACTATACATCAACTGGTTCTACTACAGAACTTCATCAGTGGAACAGACGGGGTTGGCCGACAATACATTCTTTCGGATCCTCATAAATCGTACGTCGTTAGTAGTTAAATTTTTGAGGGCTCTAGCAAGTTGTTTAAAACGTGTGCTCCTCACTAATGAATATCTTTACGTACCAAGAAAGTCACTTTAAATCTTTGTGTAGGTTATTGTTTTTCCAGTATTGAGCTGTCGGTTTGAAAAAGAGATATACTATTCAGGAATAAATATGTGGGGAAACAGTAGTTGCTTTCCCCCAATTCACTAAACAGGTCTTTGTAGTAAGTTCTTGAATTGACACCGAAAATAACTGGTATTTCTCGTTTTTGGACTTGGGAAACTTTAGCTTGGCCTCCGTTTGACCTCACAAAACGAAAGTATGAGAATTTTGCTAGCGGTGACACACACGCATTGCAAATAAGTATCTGTTTCTGACGCTTACGCAGCTCTGTAATATGCTCCTCCCAACTCAGTTCGTTATCAACCCGTAATCACAAGAGTTTAGCACTGTCGACGACTTTTGTCCGGTTAATATATTTTGAGAGAAAACTTTCGAATTTCATATAGTTTGTCTTTTATTAGTGCAGAATGTGTAACACACACCCAATGTGAAAAGTTTGTAACACGTTAACTGAATACAGTACAGGTCGAAACTAGTTTCAACAACTTGCTTTTTGACGGTTTACAAGATACTCAGTGCTAATGAACACGTATCTCACGTATCAAGTGTCAAGTGTCAAGTGTCAAGTCAACAAATGGATGTGAAGCATTGAGGTGCCGAAAACGCTGCAGAGCAAGTGGCTGGTTGCACTTTCAGCCACTTTAAAGAACGTAGATTGGGACTAGTTGTCTATGACTCACGAAGCGCGAGGGTTAGTTGGAAATGGACTGAATTCACCCGCTGTACTGAGAACACGTGCAGTGGTACAGCGTATGTATGGCCTGGCAGCGATTCGATGCGATTTTCCACACTTGTCTTGCGAAGTGTCGGACTATTTCCTCACATCTCTCTGAGCCAAAATACGCTGCCAGTAAAAAATGAAACACACGTAACTAAATTTCCCAGTGTTTATAGACGTATCTTTCATTAGTAAGTATGCTGACAGCAAGCGGCTCCAGGCATAGAATTAAAAGAAAACATGATGTCGATGAGAAACATTTCCTGTATTCCAGTAAAAGGCGTTTTTTATTTCACTATCAGGGGCGGCTGGCAGTTTACGACTCTCACACGGAGCCGTACTATTTTTAAAAAATCAATAGGTGTTTTACATAACATAATTTTATATGGAAGCATTTGAAATATTTGAATAATGACATCCTAGTTTTTCAACTGCTGGTATCAAGCGATGTTTCTCAAATAAGTAGTAGCTAATAATCCTACAGTGTGCACGTCACATCTTTCGTTGTAATGACTATCTGTGAGGGACAGTCGTGCAATGTAAACCTTTTACGCGGAAAACGGTTTGGTTTACAACAGTACCCCTGGATAGCAGCGTAACAACTCTCTCACCTTAGCGTCTATTTGTTGACATTATGATCATTATAATGCATGTTATTGGATGTCTTTTCAGCATACAAATAGAAAGAAATCCCAACCAGGTTAAAACACGTCAGTGGAAGAGAAAAATACACACTGACGTTCACTTTCAGCGAATTTGTGACTTTTAGGTCTTATTCTCCTTTTAAAAAAATCGCTTCATTCCACCGTGAGGGACTCAAACCAACTTTCCTGAAAAAATAAATATTTTTTAATAAGGTCAAAGGTGGTGTGGACACTCTGGATGATTGATGTTGTACATACACATTGACTACAAGGACAAAATCTTTATTTTTGAAGCAATTTTACAAAATTTTGGACATTACTGTACTAATTCTTTCACTGTATACAGTAGATCACGAAATATAATGAAGAATAAAACAAAAGACTGAAGGTAATATATAAAGAACATTCACTGAGAATCTATAACATGTAACGCTGTTGTTACATTGATGACCTAGATAAAGTGTTAAGGGGAGTCGTACCGCCCATCTCGACAATGTTAAATTGGCTATATAAATCCCCCGTTTTCTCAGGAACTGTTGAGTATATAAATGTGGTGTTTCATCACATGTTCTCCCATGTCTTGTGACTGTATTGCTCTACAATCACTTTAAAATAACAACTGTAAAAAAAGTTATGATTTTTTCTCTAAACATATAATTTTTGTGTAAATTTTCACAATTTTAATTTCTTGAATTTTAACTATTACAGTAAATACTACTAAAGTAGAGCTACAACATCATTGTACTATCTATGTTATGTGGCAAATAATTCATTGATGTAGATTCAGAAGTTTCTGAGAAAAAGGGGATTTTATACTGAAAAATGACATGTTGAGAAAATTGCTTTAAAGAAAAAATGTTAATATACAGCCAACTGATACATAAAAAATATGTCAGAATCCTCTTGCATGGTAGTCCTCATCTTCTCCTTCATCTTCCTCACCCAATGCTGCCCCCCGTCCTCTTGGATCTGGCTTCTTTTCACATGTTGTTTGTTACAATCTCTGCCTTCATCAATCACTGTTGGTCCAAGTCCATCACACTTTTAGTGGTGTTGTAAACTTTATAAATGCCAAGATATTCCAAAACCCGTAGTCTTCCAGAATAGCCATCATTAAAAGTAAGAACAGCATCCAAAACACCAAGTTCAAAGACTGACCTTCAAAAAAATGGTTCAAATGGCTCTGAGCACTATGGGACTCAACTGCTGAGGTCATTAGTCCCCTAGAACTTAGAACTAGTTAAACCTAACTAACCTAAGGACATCACAAACATCCATGCCCGAGGCAGGATTCGAACCTGCGACCGTAGCGGTCTTGCGGTTCCAGACTGCAGCGCCTTTAACCGCACGGCCACTTCGGCCGGCTGACTGACCTTCCAACAAGCACATTTTTTGGTATCCTTGACCATACAACATTGTTAAATGATTCATTCGCTTTTCGTGTTTTGCGCTTAAGACGTTTCTTCAACAGCTCTGGTTGGGCAAGATCCTGAAACACAGGTTTCATGGCAAGCATAACAGCATTTGGTATAGTAATTTTATGCGAGAAAGTGTCTACTTTACCCTCTTCTTTTGCCTTCAAGTATTTACACCACTGAGTGGAACAAAGGTTGTGTATTGGTTCAGCATCTGTAGACAGCTTGTGAAAATAAATTGCCGAAACAGCTCTCTTCATACCATCTAAATTATCTCTGTTACTTCTAATAGCCGAGCCATAATATTGTGTAATCTGATCAATTTGTTTATCAGTCAGTCGACGTCTTAGACCATCAGACAACGTGGTACTTCACAACTGCTGTTTGAGTCTATGGTACATAGTCTCGTGCCCATCCTCTGTTGCACATGATTAATGCAGTCTAGTTTTGTAATTGACAAATCACCATAGGGTTTACTCTCCACCACTGCCTTATACGAGTGAGTCTCCATCCCCAAGAAAACTCATGTAGCGAACAGCTCTGTCATGCTGGGCACGTTGGAACATTTTCACTGCAGAAGCAACCTCCATCCCTCCACTAGTTCCTTCATAGTTTCTCTGACAATTCATTTCATGCTTAGTTTGCTTTTCAGTAGTCTTCCCTGCTGGCCTACAACCCTGACAGTACATGGTCAACACATCAACATCCAACACTTTCCCATTGTCGATGCTGATAATAGATGCACATGAATTCTTTGACTGGAAACCTCTTTTTTGCCAGGATCCGTCGAATGATACTGCTATGTCAGAACTACCATTTTCTGCTACAGCCTACTCTGCTGTTTGTAGTCATTGACTCCATAGCACAAATCTTGACACTACTTCTTACTATGGAGTTGTATTTGATAGATTTTGTATGAGGACTAGGCAGGTTCAGCAAGCCACAAAGAACCTTACCAGCGTAGTGGCCTTTTCCATAGAAGTATCTTAGATTAGTGTCAAAAAGTCCATTATTTACTCTTACTTCTCCAGTCTTGAAAGTCTTTTCGCTTTTATAGTTCAAACACATTATTTGTAAAGTGCACATCAGACCACTGCGTTGAGATAGCTTTTCAGAAATTTCAGTTTCCCCTCCACATATACGACAACACACTGTTTTACACAAAGCTGAAATAAGCATATGGAGATTAATAATGATATTGCAGTTTGTTTTACTGTCTGAAGCTGCGTTGTATTTTACATCATTACCCAGCAGTTTTTTCTTGGAAGCTCTCGGAGGAGTAGGACTGTCGCTACTTACAACCAAATTATCACGCCCTTCGGCGCTAACAACTCTTTTTACTGCTGCTATAATTGTTCTGTAGTATCTCTTTTCTTTGTTTCGTATTTTTTTAAACACTCCTTTTGGTTTAGTCATGACGAAAACTATCACAGGAAACACAGAAACTAAAACGCGGCTTGTGGATAAAACAAATGTACAGTTCAAAGAGTTTACTGCGAAGTACCGCCAGTGTAGGCAACTTGTGAAACGGACAGTTCTATACAAAACAAAAGAAACCACAGCCTACTAGACTATACAGTTCCAGAGAAAAATGCCAATATGCGAAATGATGGAAAACAAAATTCTCGGTAATGTCATTGCATGATTATTTTCAAATATTCATTTAAAATATTAAATAATCGAATATTTCAATAAAACCAACACCAAATTAAGCATAACCATCCATATTTTCATAATTTGCATAAAAGTAAAAATGTCAAATTTTGTCAGTTTGGGCGGTACGACTCCCCTTAAATGAAAAACGCCAAATATCGTGTTTAGAAAGTAAGTGGATTGCTTAATTATTCTGCGACCATGAATTTTAAATATTTTTTATGAATGTCAGTCTCGTTCGCACTGATGCATCAGATTTTGTGATTAAGAAAACAACGTGCAAGTTCAATACTGTATGATTCCTACACCCTGTAGTAATGCTGCACGGGGTAGCCGCGCAGTCTTGGGCGTCTTGTCACGGTTCGCGCGGCTCCCGCCCCCTCCCCTCCCCCTCCCCTGTCGGAGGTTCGAGTCCTCCCTCGGGCATGGGTGTGTCTGTTATCCTTAGCGTAAGTTAGTTTCAGTTACATTAAGTAGTGTGTAATGTTAGGGATCGCTCAGCAGTTTGGTCCCGTAAGATCTCACCGCAAATTTCCAATTTTCCAGTAATAATCTCAATGAGATTGCCGTAATAGCGGTTGAACAGATCACGTCCGTACCGACTAATTTTGCTCATAAACCAACCGCACCGAGACTTGCAAGGTATGGGTAGTTGAAAATACAAATATGTCATTAGTGTCAGGAAGCGAATAAGCACATTGCAACGTGCCTAATTGACCTAACTACCTAGTGCTCAAAATACTACCTTATCTAATCACATAAACCATGCAGACGGAGGCTAGGAGAAGAACAGATAGCGAATGAAGTAACAAGAGAATGTAGCAGGACAAAAAAGGACGATATTTGCAGAGTAATCTACATTCTGAGCTTACACACTACACAAGTCTCTATTAATCATAAAAGAAAATATTAATTGTCCCCATAAAAATATGTTACAAAAGAAAATTGTCTCTTTAAACTGTCTCCTTGACTGAGGCACGAAAATGGAAACATTTGCGTTGTGAAATCAACCACAGATTCTTCATACTGTTCAAGTGTCCATGGATCACAAATATTTGGCAGGATATATGATTCACAAAGGCTTGTTCACTGCAAATGTCAAATTATTTTACATAAAGCTCTGGATCAATATGTTACGCTCAGGCACTTGACTGATTATTCTAAATAAACTCGCATTTGGTAAAGCGAATGCCGTAACATGACGTCTTATTGAACGTAAACATAATTTACGTAGTTGACATCAAAATTCAAACTTTCCGTCCGTAGGACGCCTTGCACCAATAGCGAGCGGGCAACTGGTCGGCGCTCGGAATCTACCATAATGGCGGACGCCGCACTGTTATATAGCACAGAAAAACAAGTAAATACGCCGGACAAAACAATGTCGACATACATGAAAACACACCCTAAAAAATAATACGTAAAGACACACGCAATAACAGCTGCAGTAAAATAAATGAATAAGACAGAGAAAATAAACAGTAGTAACTACTACTGTTAAGGATGGGCTCAATATCGTCAACACTGATTTATAAACACACTTTACAAATACTACCTTTATTTTTAGAGAAAGTAAATACTGGGAAAAGTTAGTTACAAAAGGAAAAGACATTACAATTGAAAGAGTTTGAAATGCTTCGAGTCTTTATATAGAGAGAAAGAGCGCATTGGCATTTCAGCTTATCTGTTTGTACATGATGCGTCGTGACGTCAGCGGCAGTTTTTTGGTGGTGGAAAATGTGATGGAATTACAATGGAAACATCCTTTTGCTTGGAATCAGACGGAGCGAGGTGGCGCAGTGGCTAGCACACTGGACTCGCATTCGGGAGGACGACGGTTCAATCCCGCGTCCGGCCATCCTGATTTAGGTTTTCCGTGATTTCCCTAAATCACTCCAGGCAAATGCCGGGATGGTTCCTTTGGAAGGGCACGGCCGACTTCCTCCTCCGTCCTTCCCCAATCCGATGAGACCGATGACCTCGCTGTTTGGTCTCTTCCCCCAAACCAACCAGTTGCTTGGAATCAGTTCCTCCAACTTATTCCAGTCTTCTTCGCATTCTCTACGTCCTAGTCCGGTAGGACGTAGTTGTTCACGTATAATTCCACGTTGGTATATAGGCCTATGCGATTACGACGTCTCATACACACACGTTTGTGTTTCTAACGTTCCGTACACAATTTTAAAACGGCATAGTATTCAATTCCATCAGCTGACAGCGATATTACAGTCCGTGCACTTTTAGCAGTCACCATCGCACATTTACAGTTCCGGCGACAACAGTGCCACACGTCACAATCGGTTTGCAAGTCTCCACGGCGTCAGATAACGTTTCAGCGCGCGCGACCACTCATTAAATTGAAAAAGAGATAATACATTAGTTCGTGTCGTTCGTTTATCTGCAGATACATAGTTCAGTTCTCACAACGACAACCACACACACAGTCACTGTCGCTGCTGTTTGTTGCCCTCCACGAAACTCACGGCACTCCCACAGTCCAACACTTTGTTCCATAACGTACACGTCGAAGTTCAGCTTAGGCCGGGACCGAAAAGCTGAAACGCAGCCATGAATTTTCGTGTGATTTTGTCTAGCACGATTACGCAACAGAAACCCCACATATGCCGCGACACTGCACACCTTCTGAGTGTCTTCACTGTCAGACTACAACTATCGACATCGCACAACAATGCTGCGTATTACACATGAAGGTAAGAGAAGAAGAGAGATTGCACTACGGACCATAGCGGTAAAGAAACAGGGGAAGTGGCATTACGTCACAGACCTGTAGGCATGGATATAGATAACACACTGCGCATGACGTCATTTTACTGAAACTGACTCGGGGCACGAAGCCGAGTATGTCATTATGCATTTATAATGACATTTTTTTTACAGATCAAATGTTGCGTTTCTTACTAGAACCGGAAGTAAAGACCTTCATGTATGCTCAGATAAGTCTTGTTTTGTATCCTGCAGATTAGGTAAACTGATGAAAACCTCAGTTATGAGTGTGAAGTACTATATAATACTTGACAGAGAAGGTCCAGGGGTCTAGGGGTAGCGTCTTTGATTCATAATCAAAACGTCTTCGGTCCCGGGTTCGATCCCCGCCACTGCCTAAATTTTGATAAATAATCAGCATTGGCGGCCGAAGACTTCCGGCATAAGAAGTCAGCCTCGTTCTGCCAACAGCCTTGTCAAAGAGGGCGGAGGAACGGATAGAGGTTCAGGGCACTCTCTTGTCCTAGGGGTGGGAAATTGCCCCTAAAGGCGGAAGAATCAGCAATGATCAACGACATGAGGATGCAGAAGGCGATGGAAACCACTGGATTAAAGACACGTAACGTGTATCCACAGGACATGTGGCCTGTAATTGAAGAAGTGTCATGATGATCTCTCTATTGGCAAAAGATTCCGGAATAGTCCCCCATTCGGATCTCCGGGAGGGGACTGCCAAGGGGGAGGTTACCATGAGAAAAAGATTGAATAATCAACGACAGGATAACGTTCTACGAGTCGGGGCGTGGAATGTCAGAAGCTTGAACGTGGTAGGGAAACTAGAAAATCTGAAAAGGGAAATGCAAAGGCTCAATCTAGATATAGTAGGGGTCAGTGAAGTGAAGTGGAAGGAAGACAAGGATTTGTGGTCAGATGAGTATCGGGTACTATCAACAGCAGCAGAAAATGGTATAACAGGTGTAGGATTCGTTATGAATAGGAAGGTAGGGCAGAGGGTGTGTTACTGTGAACAGTTCAGTGACCGGGTTGTTCTAATCAGAATCGACAGCAGACCAACACCGACAACGATAGTTCAGGTATACATGCCGACGTCGCAAGTTGAAGATGAACAGATAGAGAAAGTATATGAGGATATTGACAGGGTAATGCAATATGTAAAGGGGGACGAAAATCTAATAGTCATGGGCGACTGGAATGCAGTTGTAGGGGAAGGAGTAGAAGAAAAGGTTACAGGAGAATATGGGCTTGGGACGAGGAATGAAAGAGGAGAAAGACTAATTGAGTTCTGTAACACGTTTCAGCTAGTAATAGCGAATACCCTGTTCAAGAATCACAAGAGGAGGAGGTATACTTGGAAAAGGCCGGGAGGTACGGGAAGATTTCAATTAGATTACATCATGGTCAGACAGAGATTCCGAAATCAGATACTGGATTGTAAGGCGTACCCAGGAGCAGATATAGACTCAGATCACAATATAGTAGTGATGAAGAGTAGCCTGAAGTTCAAGACATTAGTCAGGAAGAATCAATACGCAAAGAAGTGAGATACGGAAGTACTAAGGAATGACGAGATACGTTTGAAGTTCTCTAACGCTATAGATACAGCAATAAGGAATACCGCAGTAGACAGTACAATTGAAGAGGAATGGACATCTCTAAAAAGGGCCATCACAGAAGTTGGGAAGGAAAACATAGGTAGAAAGAAGGTAGCTGCGAAGAAACCATGGGTAACGGAAGAAATACTTCAGTTGATTGATGAAAGGAGGAAGTACAAACATGTTCCGGGAAAATCAGGAATACAGAAATACAAGTCGCTGAGGAATGAAATAAATAGGAAGTGCAGGGAAACTAAGACGAAATGGCTGCAGGAAAAATGTGAAGACATCGAAAAAGATATGATTGTCGGAAGGACAGACTCAGCATACAGGAAAGTCAAAACAAACTTTGGTGACATTAAAATCAACGGTGGTAACATTAAGAGTGCAACGGGAATTCCACTGTTAAATGCAGAGGAGGGAGCAGATAGGTGGAAAGAATACATTGAAAGCCTCTATGAGGGTGAAGATTTGTCTGATGTGATAGAAGAAGAAACAGGAGTCGATTTAGAAGAGATAGGGGATCCAGTATTAGAATCGGAATTTAAAAGCGCTTTGGAGGACTTATGGTCAAATAAGGCAGAAGGGATAGATAACATCCCATCAGAATTTCTAAAATCATTGGGGGAAGTGGCAACAAAACGACTATTCACGTTGGTGTGCAGAATATATGAGTCTGGCGACATACCATCTGACTTTCGGAAAAGCATCATCCACACAATTCCGAAGACGGCAAGAGCTGACAAGTGCGAGAATTATCGCACAATCAGCTTAACAGCTCATGCATCGAAGCTGCTTACAAGAATAATATACAGAAGAATGGAAAAGAAAATTGAGAATGCGCTAGATGACGATTAGTTTGGCTTTAGGAAAAGTAAAGGGACGAGAGAGGCAATTCTGACGTTACGGCTAACAATGGAAGCAAGGCTAAAGAAAAATCAAGACACTTTCATAGGATTTGTCTACCTGGAAAAAGCGTTCGACAATATAAAATGGTGCAAGCTGTTCGACATTCTGAAAAAAGTAGGGGTAAGCTATAGGGAGAGACGGGTCATATACAATATGTACAACAACCAAGAGGGAATAATAAGAGTGGACGATCAAGAACGAAGTGCTCGTATTAAGAAGGGTGTAAGACAAAGCTGTAGCCTTTCGCCCCTACTCTTCAATCTGTACATCGAGGAAGCAATGATGGAAATAAAAGAAAGGTTCAGGAGTCGAATTAAAATACAAGGTGAAAGGATATCAATGATACGATTCGCTGATGACATTGCTATCCTGAGTGAAAGTGAAGAAGAATTAAATGATCTGCTGAACGGAATGAACAGTCTAATGAGTACACAGTATGGTTTGAGAGTAAATCGGAGAAAGACGAAGGTAATGAGAAGTAGTAGAAATGAGAACAGCGAGAAACTTAACATCAGGATTGATGGTCACGAAGTCAATGAAGTTAAGGAATTCTGCTACCTAGGCAGTAAAATAACCAATGACGGACGGAGCAAGGAGGACATCAAAAGCAGACTCGCTTTGGCAAAAAAGGCATTTCTGGCCAAGAGAAGTCTACTAATATCAAATACCGGCCTTAATTTGAGGAAGAAATTTCTGAGGACGTACGTCTGGAGTACAGCATTGTATGGTAGTGAAACATGGACTGTGGGAAAACCGGAACAGAAAAGAATCGAAGCATTTGAGATGTGGTGCTATAGACGAATGTTGAAAATTAGGTGTACTGACAAGGTAAGGAATGAGGAGGTTCTACGCAGAATCGGAGAGGAAAGGAATATGTGGAAAACACTGATAAGGAGAAGGGACAGGATGATAGGACATCTGCTAAGACATGAGGGAATGACTTCCATGGTATTAGAGAGATCTGTAGAGGGCAAAAACTGTAGAGGAAGACAGAGATTGGAATACGTCAAGCAAATAACTGAGGACGTAGGTTGCAAGTGCTACTCTGAGATGAAGAGGTTAGCAAAGGAAAGGAATTCGTGGCGGGCCGCATCAAACCAGTCAGTAGACTGATGATAAAAAAGATATTTCCATGAGTTGAAAGTTAGAAAATATGTCGACCCATAGATGTAAAACCCGATGAAAGGCTAACGTTTTAAGTGGCGGAATGTTAACATCTAATTGACTTCAGGAATTTTCTTCAATACTTTCTAATATGTCTTACGTCCATTGTTTCGGTGTCTGTACTGGATGAAGCAAAAGTCATAAAATATAAACGCTTATTACGGAAAAACGGGACGTTATGGATATAAACGGATTACGTTTCTGATAAAAGGGTAATGAAATTTGTTATACATGTTGTTGACGGATCGTCAGAAAACTAATACTGCCTGCGAAACCGACTGTTCGTCTGCTGCTCTTGTGGAAACGGTGAATTAAGACTGACAGTACAACAAAACCTGGCATTCACCAAATAACTGTAATTCTGTCGTTTATGAAAAGAACTATCAAAATTTTTCAAATGGCCATTTGTAATAATGATAACCGTCGCATTAATATTAGGAGTTTAGGGAACATTAAGTTAATTGTACTAGTACATGTTGTATAATAGCAATACGACAAGTCATTTTTCTATTAAAATCTAGTCTTCATTTCAGGTATAAATTATAAAAACTGTCAGTTCCACTTTGCATAGCGTATAATGACAGAGGTTCGGCTTGCTGCAACGAGTTTAGCTAGTTGCCCCGATTCACGCGACTTATATCTTGATTTCATACGTCAAAACGGCAGATTTTGGTGCGTACGCGGTCTATGTTATCTATGGTCTATGCTATAGACTTATGCTGTATGTTTTGAAGCCAAAGTGAGCGGTGCCTGCCGCCATTTAAAGTAGCTCAGAACTTTGGCGGACTACTCTTTACGACTGCTTCTTGCTCATTATTTCTGTTATGTGCATGCAACATCTGTTTTAAATACTAAAAATTGCAGTGCTTACGTGCTTCCTGAGAGGAAGATAATTTCGAACGTTTTTATGTTCTTGAA
Organism: Schistocerca piceifrons; assembly: GCF_021461385.2. Classification (NCBI taxonomy): domain Eukaryota; kingdom Metazoa; phylum Arthropoda; class Insecta; order Orthoptera; family Acrididae; genus Schistocerca; species Schistocerca piceifrons. The sequence goes on along the minus strand of NC_060145.1, from coordinate 13,490,650 downwards.
TGCGTGTTTGCTCTAGTAATACGACACATATGGCCTCGTTAATGAAACTTGATTTTGTTTTCATATTACGAAAAACAAAGAAGAGAAGGGCGTGATGTGAAAAACATGCTTTCGTAATCCATTTAATTCCACTTATATTCCATTTGTGTCCATGGTAAATGAAACTGGAGTTGCGCAACCAATGCATGTTTGCTTACTGGTACTGCTTCTTGTTCATTACATTTTCAGCTGTCAACTCGTACGCACAACATTTTTAATGTTCACATTTGCAAGAAACGTACCTACGTGTGCTTTGCTAGCCTATACACGTGTGCAGTGAAGAAAGGGACATATCTTGTGCAAGTGAACGAAGTGATACAAAATTGTTAAGGCTTTAGTGGCCACTTGTTGACAAACTGCCTATTGGCTTTGTCTCGGGTTCTTCGGCCGACGTTCATCTAATGATTTTTCTGACGTTTCGCCAGCACGAGTGGCTGGCATTGTCAAAGCTTCACCCTCCATTGCCGGTGGTGAACTGGAGCCGAGCTTGCGGCCGCAGACTGTATGTACCTGGCGCGCCAACGTCCGAGGGCTTCTCCGCGGCCATTTCCGGTGCGGTTCTCCTCTTGCTACCTGCGACGGTCGTTCGCTGCAGTACGGGAAGCCAGGATCTGTTTACCTTAAGGCTTTCGTCTTTCTTGTTGAAACTGTTCGCGTGTTTTTGTATTTCTGCAGCTTCTCTGAACAAGCGCGTGTGATAGTGCTTCTCTACAGCCAGAACTTCCGCGTCGGCGCATTTTATTACGTGGTCGGTCTCATTCATTGCGTGCTCTGCCACGTCCGATTTCTCCACCTGCCCCAACCTGCAATGTCGTCTATGTTCTTTGATCCTGGTGTTGATTTATCGTCCAGTCATTCCGACATAAACTTTTCCGCATGTGCATGGTATACGGTATATTCCCGACATTGCAACTGGGTCTCTTTTCTCCTTTGCCGATCTAAGACACTCTTTGATCTTCCTTGTCGGTTTGAAAATCGTCTTTGCGCCGCGTTTGCGCAATATACGGCCGATTCTGTCCGTCACTCTGGGAATGTATGGCAGAAAGGGCGTACCCGACATTTCTTTTTCTCGTTCCTTACTTCGCCGAGTGTTTGGCTGTGTTACACTTTTAATATAACTTGTGGAGTACCCATTGCTCCTCAGAAAACTTTCCAGGTGTTGCATTTCGCGTCTGAGGTGCTGCGGCTCACATATTCGTCGTGCTCTCGTTACGAGCGTACTAATCTGCCTTTTTTCTGGCTCGGGTGGTGGTTTGACAGTTTGTGCAGGTATCGGTCCGTGTGTGTCGGTTTTTGATACACGCTGTGTCCCAGGTTTTCGCCGTCCCTTGTGACCAGCACATCTAGAAATGGCAGTTTCTTGTCCTTTTCTACTTCCATGGTAAACTTTATGTTGGCATGGAGGCTGTTCAAGTGTCCTAGGAAGTCACCCAGCTGTTCTTCACCATGGCTCCACACCACGAAAGTATCATCGAGGTACCTGTACCACACCTTAGGTTTGCAAGTCGCCCAGTTCAGTGTCTGTGCTTCGAATTGTTCCATGAGGAAGTTGGCCACCACTGGAGTAAGATGACTGCCCATGGCAACGCCCTCCAGCTGTTCGTAGAAATCGCCATTCCACGTGAAATAGCTCGTGGTGAGACATGCATGGAAGAGCTTTCTGATGTTTTGCGGTAAAATGGAGCCGATGTGCTCCAGAGCGTCACTGAGTGGCACTTTCGTAAATAACGAAACAACATCAAAGCTGACCAGGATGTCGGTTGGTGCAAGTTTCAGTTTTTTCAGCTTCTCAATGAAATGTCCTGAGTCCTTAATGTATGTGTCGGTCCTCCCCACGTGTGGCTGGAGCAGAGAGGCCAAGTCTGTCGCCAGTTTATACACTCCTGGAAATTGAAATAAGAACACCGTGAATTCATTGTCCAAGGAAGGGGAAACTTTATTGACACATTCCTGGGGTCAGATACATCACATGATCACACTGACAGAACCACAGGCACATAGACACAGGCAACAGAGCATGCACAATGTCGGCACTAGTACAGTGTATATCCACCTTTCACAGCAATGCAGGATGATGTTCTCCCATGGAGACGATCGTAGAGATGCTGGATGTAGTCCTGTGGAACGGCTTGCCATGCCATTTCCACCTGGCGCCTCAGTTGGACCAGCGTTCGTGCTGGACGTGCAGACCGCGTGAGACGACGCTTCATCCTGTCCCAAACATGCTCAATGGGGTACAGATCCGGAGATCTTGCTGGCCAGGGTAGTTGACTTACACCTTCTAGAGCACGTTGGGTGGCACGGGATACATGCGGACGTGCATTGTCCTGTTGGAACAGCAAGTTCCCTTGCCGGTCTAGGAATGGTAGAACGATGGGTTCGATGACGGTTTGGATGTACCGTGCACTATTCAGTGTCCCCTCGACGATCACCAGTGGTGTACGGCCAGTGTAGGAGATCGCTCCCCACACCATGATGCCGGGTGTTGGCCCTGTGTGCCTCGGTCGTATGCAGTCCTGATTGTGGCGCTCACCTGCACGGCGCCAAACACGCATACGACCATCATTGGCACCAAGGCAGAAGCGACTCTCATCGCTGAAGACGACACGTCTCCATTCGTCCCTCCATTCACGCCTGTCGCGACACCACTGGAGGCGGGCTGCACGATGTTGGGGCGTGAGCGGAAGACGGCCTAACGGTGTGCGGGACCGTAGCCCAGCTTCATGGAGACGGTTGCAAATGGTCCTCGCCGATACCCCAGGAGCAACAGTGTCCCTAATTTGCTGGGAAGTGGCGGTGCGGTCCCCTACGGCACTGCGTAGGATCCTACGGTCTTGGCGTGCATCCGTGCGTCGCTGCGGTCCGGTCCCAGGTCGAAGGGCACGTGCACCTTCCGCCGACCACTGGCGACAACATCGATGTACTGTGGAGACCTCACGCCCCACGTGTTGAGCAATTCGGCGGTACGTCCACCCGGCCTCCCGCATGCCCACTATACGCCCTCGCTTAAAGTCCGTCAACTGCACATACGGTTCACGTCCACGCTGTCGCGGCATGCTACCAGTGTTAAAGACTGCGATGGAGCTCCGTATGCCACGGCAAACTGGCTGACACTGACGGCGGCGGTGCACAAATGCTGCGCAGCTAGCGCCATTCGACGGCCAACACCGCGGTTCCTGGTGTGTCCGCTGTGCCGTGCGTGTGATCATTGCTTGTACAGCCCTCTCGCAGTGTCCGGAGCAAGTATGGTGGGTCTGACACACCGGTGTCAATGTGTTCTTTTTTCCATTTCCAGGAGTGTATGTCGGTGATCCAGGAGCGCTAACGATCGGTCTCAGTGGAACGTTGTTCTTATGGATCTTGGGTAATCCATACAGCCGAGGTGGTAGGGCTTCGGTGTTGCGCAGGTTTCTCTGTATGTCCGCCGGCAGAGAAGACGCCTTGATTAATCGATTCGTATTCCGAGTGATACGCTGCGTCGGATCTGCGCTTAGTTTTCGGTACGTCGTCGGATCTAATAGGTCTCTGGAGCACATCGGTTCCATGTTCCCGCAAGACATCAAAAAGCTCTTCCATGCATGTCTCACCACGAGCTTGCATGTCTCACCACGAGCTATTTCGCGTGGAATGGCGATTTCTACGAACAGTTGGAAGGTGTCGCCATGGGTAGTCCTCTTAGTCCAGTGGTGGCCAACTTCTTCATGGAACAATTCGAAGCACAGGCACTGGACTCGGCGACTTGCAAACCTAAGGTGTGGTACAGGTGCGTCGATGATACTTTCGTGGTGTGGAGCCATGGTGAAGAACAGCTGGGTGACTTCCTAAGACACTTGAACAGCCTCCATGCCGACGTAACATTTACCATGGAAGTAGAAAAGGACAAGAAACTGCCATTTCTAGATGTGCTGGTCACAAGGGACGGCGAAAACCTGGGACACAGCGTGTATCGAAAACCGACACACACGGACCGATACCTGCACAAACTGTCAAACCACCACCCGAGCCAGAAAAGAGGCATGATTAGTACGCTCGTAACGAGAGCAGGACGAATATGTGAGCCGCAACACCTCAAACGAGAAATGCAACACCTGGAAACTGTCCTGAGGAGCAATGGGTACTCCACAAGTTATATTAAAAGTGTAACACAGCCAAACACTCGGCGAAGTAAGGAACCAGAAAAAGAAATGTCGGGTACGGCCTTTCTGCCATACATTCCCAGAGTGACGGACAGAATCGGCCGTATATTGCGCAAACGCGGCGCAAAGACGATTTTCAAACCGACAAGGAAGATCAAAGAGTGTCTTAGATCGGCAAAGGAGAAAAGAGACCCAGTTGCAATGTCGGGAATATACCGTATACCATGCACATGCGGAAAAGTTTATGTCGGAATGACTGGACGATAAATCAACACCAGGATCAAAGAACATAGACGACATTGCAGGTTGGGGCAGGTGGAGAAATCGGACGTGGCCCGCATCTCGTGGTCGTGCGGTAGCGTTCTCGCTTCCCAAGCCCGGGTTCCCGGGTTCGATTCCCGGCGGGGTCAGGGATTTTCTCTGCCTCGTGATGGCTGGGTGTGGTGTGCTGTCCTTAGGTTAGTTAGGTTTAATTAGTTCTAAGTTCTAGGCGACTGATGACCTCAGCAGTTGAGTCGCATAGTGCTCAGAGCCATTTGAACCAAATCGGACGTGGCAGAGCACGCAATGAATGAGACCGACCACGTAATAAAATGCGCCGACACGGAAGTTCTGGCTGTAGAGAAGCACTATCACACGCGCTTGTTCAGAGAAGCTGTAGAAATGCAAAAACATGCGAACAGTTTCAACAAGATAGAGGAAAGCCCTAAGGTAAACGGATCCTGGCTTCCCGCACTGCAGCGAACGACCGTCGCAGGTAGCAAGAGGAGAACCGCACCGGAAATGACCGCGGAGAAGCCCTCGGACGTTGGCGCGCCAGGTACATATAGTCTGCGGCCGCGAGCTCGCCTCTAGTTCACCACCGGGAATGGAGGGTGAAGCTTTGACAATGCCAGCCACTCGTGCTGGCGAAACGTCAGAAAAATCATTAGATGAACGTCGGCCGAAGAACCCGAGACAGAAGCCAATAGGCAGTTTGTGAACGAAGTGAACCTCTATCGAAATGTCAAAAGGTTCAAATGGCTCTGAGCACTACGGGACTTAACTGCTGAGGTCATCAGTCCCCTAGAACTACTTAAACCTAACTAACCTAAGGATATCACACACACCCATGTCCGAGGCAGGATTCGAACCTGCGACCGCAGCGGTCGCGCGGTTCCAGACTGTAACGCCTAGAACCGCTCGGCCACTGCGGCCGGCGAAATGTCAAAGAAACAGGACCGCATAGAGGTATGTTTCCATGCAGAATAGAGTTCTTGTTTTATTAGATTGCCTGTGCATTTGTCTCACTGTATTTTACACATCTCCTCACTTTGAAATCTTACCTATGACGTGTCATTCATTCAGTGTGTGACTAATAATGGCAGTTTACAGGGTAAAAGAGACTTAATTTTTTAAACATGTTGCACCACTGTGCAATACTATGAGCGCTTCTAGGCGCTTCAGCCTGGAACCGCGCGACCGCTACGGTCACAGGTTCGAATGCTGCCTCGGGCATGGATATGTGTGATGTCCTTAGGTTAGTTAGGTTTAAGTAGTTCTAAGTTCTAGGGGACTGATGACCTCAGAAGTTAAGTCCCATAGTGCTCAGAGCCATTTGAACCATTTTTGTGTAATGCTATAAAATGATTAAGTAATGATCTCAAACGCTTAGACATCGTAGAATGGATATTTTGCTTCTTCTTGTCTGTAAATCATTTTTAGTACTGCTAGTCTGATCTATGTAACATATAGGTGTACCTTTTAAAAGCAGCCTGTTTGCTTCTTTTCCCAGAATATTTATCGCCAGTAACTCTGCCAGTTTTTTAGGAATAACTAGACATAGTACAATTGGATTGTACATTTACTTAGATCGTGTGGTTGATTTTAGTTTTGAATTTCATGTTGAGGTTTTCAAAGTATATATGCCTATACCATGCTTTTTGTATAGCAGTAGTTAGTTAGATAGTTTCATGTTCCACTTATCATTTACAAGATAAATCGTAGTGCTGTGGAACGACTCATTATATAATGACATTTTTTACATAAACATGACTCCAAGCTGATCATTTATTAGTTTTCTTCGTTTTATAATTAAAGACAGACAGATGTTAGTCAGTAATCCCTACGCATCACTATTTACACATTACAGTAATAGATAATCGTCTGTGGGATAAAAGAAGCTGTCAAAGAGAAACGTTTTCAGTTTAGTTTAAGATTTTACTTTGTTGTCAGTCTAGCATTTTATATCACTGTATAAGTGATCAAAACCTCTGGTTGTAGCATTGTGAACCCCTCTTTGTGCTACAGGTAGTCTAAATGTGACGTAATGAATGTCATTTTTTCCCGTTATTGTAGTGATGTACTTCATTGTTCCTGTTGAAATGTAGTGGGCTATTTCCCACGAACTTCACGAAGGAAGAACTACACTGTAAATCGAATAGACTGCTACTCACATGCCGAGCAGCAGGCAGGCGCGACGAAAAGAGTGTTAGCGTGTTTTCTCAGCCAAAGCCTTCTTCAGAAAGGAAGAAAAGCACAGACACATAAGTTCACACAGTCATACATCCGGGACTCATACACACATTCGCGCCGTCTCCGGCTGTTCTAGCCAGAATCTTATTTAGAGGGGGAGGAAATGTGAACAATGAATATTTATCAGCGGGAGGAATTTGAGGCATCAGATGCTGCCCCAACAATGAGCGCGGTTACGTAGCAGTGTGTTGGGCGGGGACAAGTTTTCTGATACAGCATGGCTCAGGTGTCGGAGCGTTTGCGATTTGGAAGGCAACGAAAAACACAGGGAGGAAGAGAATGAACAGAAACTGACTAAAGTAAGGCAGATCTAAAATCAAATGACAGAAATAAAACCATTACAATAAAAGTAAAGATTGCAGTCATGCATACAAATAAAATGTTGCTTGAACGGTTTCATTGACGAATGAAAAGTTATTCCTTTAGACTTTATATTATGATCGGATCGATTAGTGCGCCCGTAAACAACGCAAGCTGGCGTTTTTGACGAGACAGCTACGTCTACACACGTTCAAAGGACCCAACACGGTCGGAACTGGCCACGGGCGCGTCAGAGTGACGTTACAGGGACGTATCACTGCGGTGATCCTAATGTTTTTGGGCTACGTAAGATGGCGGACGTCGACTTCAAAAAAATGGTTCAAATGGCTCTGAGCACTATGGGACTTAACTGCTGTGGTCATCAGTCCCCTAGAACTTGGAACTACTTAAACCTAACTAACCTAAGGACATCACACACATCCATGCCCGAGGCAGGATTCGAACCTGCGACCGTAGCGGTCGCGCGGTTCCAGACTGTAGCGCCTAGAACCGCTCGGCCACTCTGGCCGGCCGTCGACTTCAAGTTGGTGACGTAATGACAAATTTTTTCTTTTTTTTTTGCCTCCAAGGCGTTACACATGGCGATACAAGAGGAAAGGAGTTTTCATTACGTCACAAACTGGAAGCCGACGTCCGCCATCTTATGTAGCCCAAAAACATTAGGTTCACCGCATTCATATCTCCACGGTTCACCACGGTGATACTCCCCCGTGCCGTCACTCTGACGTACCCATGGCCAGTTTCGAGTGGTGGGAATAACCAAGGTCCGTAAAAAAATAAGGTTGAGCAGTAAGCGTTCTGTCCTGCCATTGGCTGAGGCTGTGACGTCACGAAGGAACCGCCGCTGCCTCTGAACAGCGCTACAAGACGCAGTCCGCGCATTTAAGCGAAGTATTTGTGAAATGTTTCAGTTTCTACAGAAATAGTAAAAGGTAAATTGTTATTCTGCTATTTCTAGAAAGTTACTACTATATTCTGTAACTTGTCCAGCTTTTAAACAGACACTGCTGAGTGCTGACTTTAATAAAATCAAGCGTCTATAGATCAAACTATACAAAAATAAGTGCAAAGTACAGTCTGTTTTGCAGTTCTCTACGAAGTAAACGTTCGAAATGAGCATTCGATTTTCTAACTTTGGCTCTGGGAAAAGTGTTAACTTGTAGACAAGCTCTATGTAACGCTCATTTATATTCTGTTTACATCATGTCTACAAAAACACTTTCATTTTCACTCAAGAAATTATGCAATTGCCTTATTTGTAGGAAGCATTTGAATTACCTACCTGAACTGACACACACACACACACACACACACACACACACACACACACACACACACACGCACACGCACACGCACACGCATACACACATTCTTAATTTTCTCACACCTCAAACCTTGGCTTATATTTTTATCAAGGTGGCTGTATAATGTTTGCCCTAGTTGTTAAAATTCACTTATATAAAAGAGCATTGAATCAAAAAAAAGTGCTGCAAAATACGATTTACAGGAAATAGTGGTAAATTAACTTACCGAGTCCGCCGTTCAGCAAAGTTGGTATGTAGTGTGGGAAACAATAAGCCAATCCTTGACACTGTCAGTGTAGAGTCTTGCTTGTTGTGAAACACACAGTCAGAGGACCTTCACTTCTATCACTAAGTTTATATATTATTTAACTTTCACAAATAATGTTTATTTCCATTCTAAAGCGATGACAAATACCACTTCCTTGCTTTCCGTTGCTGAGCGGCAACTGCTTTCTTCGACTTGTCCTTTGCAGACAGCCAACGCAGTCGGATAAAGGTTCTCGTCCTAGCATAAATCTTAATGATTTCTGGGTGAATAGTGGGGAATCGCTCGGTAAGTATAGCACACAGGTTCTTGATGACACCAGTTTCCCTGGACAAACTGTCGTGTCCATGGATCTGGGCAAAAATTAACTCAAATCTGCTAATTGTTTCGAGCCACGTTTCTGAAGGCACAAGCAAACCCCCACGAGAAACCATGCCCAGCCATCCTCTCGATGTCTCCTCAGGCAGTGTCAGTAACTCTCCAGTGGGTGTGGCCAGTGATCTGTCATACTGTCTGCATCGATAAGCTACATATCCAGCAAGATATTTAAATCCTTCAGTGCTGCAATCAGAAGCCAGTGACATTGGAAGCACATCGGATTCTCCTACCCCAAAATCTAAATCTTCTATCTCCTTCTCTCCTTCAACCATTGCCAACGCCTCAGACATATCAGGCAGGATATTGCCAAAAACAGTTGCAGTCACGAATCTTCCTTCTTCATCTGGCTCAACAGACGATGCATTTGAAAGTGGAATATCATGAGCGTTTGCTCCCAACAACAACAGTCTTATTCGGCTCTTTACTTCGACTGGCGATGGGTGATCATAAAAACGTCCAAGGCCTCTTATAAGAGAAAAAAAGTTCTCCAAGCAGTCTTGATTTAATCTTGCTGTAAGAATATATTCAATATTATAAACAGCTAAGTCACTGAACAGACCCAAAAGTGACCGAACAGTTTTCAAAAATCCTTTCTGGAAGGGTAGGAGATGTTTTGAGTTGCCAACACGCATCTTCTCACAACACTTCGAAAATTTACATAGGCACTGTTCTTGGGCTTGAAAATTGACACCAAATCCACAAGCTAGTGATTTATTACTTTCTTTTGTCCTTGAATTAAGTACATCGAAAGTCTCATCCACCATCTGTATGAAATCACTGGCGTGTCCTTCTTCAGGCATCAAATACCGAATCGCCTGTGCAGTTGTATTTGATAGCAGCTGAGCTGCTAAGCGTACTCGCTGTCGCTCTCTGCCCTTCACTGTAATGTGTTGCTGAGATAACTTGGGACATATTTTCATCTCGCCACTGTCCAGAACTAACAGTTTCTCGAACACAGTTTTTGTCACAGCCTTGTTTTCCAACATTATTCCTTGATCCAGCAAGTGGTTCCTTAAGAGTTTGAGCAAATGGGGAACGTCAGCAAACACCCACACACGTCTCAGAGAATCACACGGGTGTGGAAAACAAGTATTTTCATGAGTAATGCCAAGCTCCTTCCAGACAGAACTATTCTTTGCACCCATGTCTGCTACTGCAGCCACAACATTGTAGCAAATGCTGGCTAGGGAAACAATTACTTCGTTCAAGAGTGCTGCTGTCATCTGAACGTCAAAATTGAAATAGATAGGTTGCTTCCACGTTGCAAACAAGCCTCGGACCATGACAACAAGGACATTACTGTGAGGTCCAAGAATCCTGTCATCTTGCTGATCGTAACAAATTCTACTGTCAATGTTCATTTCATCAAATGACAAAACGCAAATACGTTCCCTGTCAGTCAGTGTTGCAGCCTGCATTTTCATCATCACTAAAACATCCTTCAAAATTCCTGGTTGGCAACTGAAACTGCGATTAATCCAAGAACGCAAGGTTGACACTGCAGGTAGAGGATATCCGAGTTTTTCTCTGAGGAAATTGTAACTCTTCTGCGACAGAGCACGTAAAGTAATAGACTTACAAATGTCCTCTCTGCCCCATCGAACCCGTTTTGAACCATGCAACAAGCTTCTAATTTGATTGGGTGAAAATATTTTGCCCAGTATTTGATTAGTTTCACGAGACACAAGTTCCTTTTTATTAAATTCTTCTTCGTGCAGACGTCGTTTCATTGAGGACAGCTGACCTCTAAGATATTTATTACGTGCTCGCAATTTCATGCACATGTTCCTTAGATGAGCATTTCTCCTCTGTAGTGACGCTACAGAATTCTGTAAAGTGACTTTATGTGGATCACCACAAAGAACTTCATCTGTAAATGTATACTTGTCAACATTCCTCTTCAATGGTGAGAGCTTCTTTAAAGTCTCTAGGCTTCTTCTACGAATTTCACGTTTGTTAAAACGTTCTTTCCTTTCTTCTATTGCAATCGGTGTGTTATCACTGGCGTTACTACCACAATGCAAATTGCAAGACGGATACGCATCACTCTTAAGGATCAGTTTCCGCGGTAAATTTAACAGCTCTGAACGTAAGTCCCGGATATAATCCGTTTCCTTGAAATGACGAGAGCATATTCTAGCGTTCCCTAAGTTCACAGGATCTTTCCTAAAGCATTTTGAAAGCCAAACCTTTTGCAGACTTTCATCACGTGGGAAACAATGCAACACTATTTCAGTCCCTTTTGTATTGCGATTGTGAGAGTTACAGCCAACAACAGCACAACCTGGCATTGCTTACACACACTCTAATACTTCGGACAAACACTCACTGCACAAAGATAACCAAACGGAAACGACAACACGCACGAAACACAACACGAACGAACCACGGCAACACAAAGCTCAGACGTACACTTCGCGCGCGCCAAGAGCTGTTCCTTAGTGACGTCATGCGCAGAACGTCAGAAATGGGTTTGCTTCTGCGCAGCAGTTACTGCTCCCTCGTGGGAATAACTATCGACCTTCGAGGTCGTATCCCAAATAACATCCGGTGCTTTGATTGTGTGGAGATGTGGTTGTTTCATAAAAATCTCTATTATGCATGCAGTTCTGTTCCTTTGACATTTCAATAATCCTTCAGTTTCCTGACGTGCACAAGATACAATAGCATGCCTCGCTTCTTTCCTTATTGCACGCGTTTATGAGCTAACAAAGTACATTTTTTTGTGAACGTAAACATTAAAAATGTTGGGCATACAAACTGAAATATGAAAATGCAACGAACAAGAAGCTGTAGCAGTAAACAAACAAGCATTGGTTTCGGAGTTCCGCCTTCATTTGCTGTCGATACAAATACGGTGAAGTTGGAATTACGTGGATTACGAAACCATACTTTTCACATAACAACATTCTCGACTTGGTTATTCGAAATGTATTAAGAAAAACCAGTTACATTAACGAGGCCAAATGTGTGTTATTACTAAAGCAAATACGAATTCAAGAACAGAAAAAAGTTAGAAATTGCCTTCCTGACATTGTGTTATTCATGTAAGTAATGTAGTTTTTAGTATTTAAAACAACTGTTGTGTCCACACGACAGAAATAATGGACAAGAAGCAATCGTAGACAGTAGTGTGCTAATGCCTTGCGCTGTTTAAGATGGCGGCAGGCCCCACCCACTCTGGCTTCAAAACATCCATTCGGTTTCTATGATCGCTCATTACATGACACAAAGGTACAAATTATTTCATATTTACGATAGTGTCTTTCTTTAAAAGAATTTGAGATAAAATCTGTAGCGCCATCTCCCTTATTTTTACCTCCATCGGATTGCATTTGACTTAACACATATCCTACAAAAATGCTGCATATTACATTTATTTTTAAACAGCGCATTAAACAGAAAATGAAACAAGCACTTAAACTATTACATACTGAGTTAAAAGGTGATTCATGTAGCAGTACAAATAAAGAAAACATAGTAACATTTCGTATTGCAGAATATAACAAAAAAGTATTCTAGACCAGTGTTTTCCAAACTGTGTTCTGCAGAACACTGATGCTTGCGGGAAGTAAATAAGTGTTCCACGAAAAACTATTAATTGTATGGCCGGTATTTTTCACATTCTTTCTTATTTTTTAAGAAATTGTATTACGATTTCTGTGTTACTAGATATGATTTCATGCCAACTAATGACTGAAGAACACAAGTTTTTCTTATTTTTAAAAACTTTAATAGTTTGATAAAAAAAATTAATTAATAGTTTTATCCCCCCTCCCCCCATGAACCATGGACCTTGCCGTTGGTGGGGAGGCTTGCGTGCCTCAGCGACAAACGTGTGGTTCCTGAAGAGAGACAACAGCCTTTTCAGTAGTTGCAGGGGCAACAGTCTCGATGATTGACTGATCTGGCCTTGTAACACTAACCAAAACGGCCTTGCTGTGCTGGTACTGCGAACGGCTAAAAGCAAGGGGAAACTACATCCCTAATTTTTCCCAAGGGCATGCAGCTTTACGGTAGGATTAAATGGTGATGGCGTCCTCTTGGGTAAAATGTTCCGGATGTAAAATAGCCCCCCATTCGGATCTCCGGGCGGGGACTACTCAGGAGGACGTCGTTATCAGGAGAAAGAAAACTGTCGTTCTACGGATCGCAGCGTGGAATGTCAGATCCCTTAATCGGGCAGGTAGATTTGAAAATTTAAAAACGGTAATGGATAGGTTAAAGTTAGATATAGTGGGAATTAGTGAAGTTCGGTTGCAGGAGGAACAAGACTTTTGGTCAGGTGAATACAGGGTTATAAATACAAAATCAAATAGGGGTAATGCAGGAGTAGGTTTAACAATGAATAAAAAAATAGGAGTACGGGTAAGCTACTACAAACAACATAGTGAACGCATTATTGTGGCCAAGATAGACACGAAGCCCACGCCTACTACAGTAGTACAAGTTTATATGCCAACTAGCTCTGCAGATGATGAAGAAATTGATGAAATGTGTGATGAGATAAAAGAAATGATTCAGGTAGTGAAGGGAGACGAAAATTTAATAGTCATGGGCGACTGGAAATCGAGAGTAGGAAAAGGGAGAGAAGCTTTTGACAATGTTGACTGGAATACTCTCTTTCAAATTCTAAAGGTGGCAGGGGTAAAATACAGGGAGCGAAAGGCTATTTACAATTTGTACAGAAACCAGATGGCAGTTATAAGAGTCGAGGGGCGTGAAAGGGAAGCAGTGGTTGGGAAGGAAGTGAGACAGGGTTGTAGACTCTCCACGATGTTATTCAATATGTATATTGTGCAAGCAGTAAAGGAAACGAAAGAAAAATTCGGAGTAGGTATTAAAATCCATGGAGAAGAAATAAAAACTTTGAGGTTAGCCGATGACATTGTAATTCTGTCAGAGACAGCAAAGGACTTGGAAGAGCAGTTGAACGGAATGGACAGTGTCTGGAAAGGAGGATATAAGATGAACATCAACAAAAGCAAAACGAGTATAACGGAATGTAGTCGAATTAAGTCGGGTGATGCTGAGGGAATTAGATTAGGAAACGAGACACTTAAAGTAGTAAAGGAGTTTTGCTATTTGGGGAGCAAAATAACTGATGATGGCCGATGTAGAGAGGATATAAAATGTACACTGGCAATGGCAAGGAAAGCGTTTCTGAAGAAGAGAAATTTTTTTAACAGCGAGTATAGATCTAAGTGTCAGGAAGTCGTTTCTGAAAGTATTTGTATGGAGTGTAGCCTTATATGGAAGTGAAACATGGACGACAAATAGTTTGGAGAAGAAGAGAATTGAAGCTTTCGAAATGTGGTGCTACAGAAGAATGCTGAAGATTAGATGGGTGGATCACGTAACTAATGAGGAGGTATTGAATAGAATAGGGGAGAAGAGGAGTTTGTGCACAACTTGACAAGAAGAAGGGACCGGTTGGTAGGGCATGTTCTGAGGCACCAGGGGATCACAAATTTAGCATTGGAAGGCAGCGTGGAGGGTAAAAATCTTAGAGGGTGACCAAGAGATGAATACACTAAGCAATTCAGAAGGATGTAGGTTGCAGTAGGTACTGGGAGATGAAGAAACTAGCACAGGATAGAGTAGCATGGAGAGTTACATCAAACCAGTCTCAGGACTGAAGACCACAACAACAACAATATTTTTATTAACCTGCAAAATAAACAAGCTGTTCCGTCAGTGTGTCAGGATTTTCAAAGTGTTTCGTGGAAAGAAAAGTTTAGGAACCCCTGTTTTAGATCATCAAAGGTATATATACAGAGTAAAAAAAAAAAGAAAGAGAGAAGAAAAAAATATTTCTCATAACTAGCAATATCTTCATAATACATAGATAAAAATAAAGTTATCACTACATTTTGTTTTCCAGATTCACTAAAAATGTTTAAATTTTCAGAACTGGTGTCAATCATATAACCATCACTAGGAAAAAATTTTCTATCCACTCAGTTTCTATGATCGCTCATTACACGACACAAAGGTACAAATTATTTCATATTTACGATAGCGTCTTTCTTTAAAAGAATGAGAGATGAAACGGTAAGTTTATTTGTGTCAGTTTCAGTGGAAATTTCGAATGGAAGTAACTGGTGATAACTGCACTGCCTACAGGAGATAGAAGATTCCAGACTCAGTTGCATGACTGCACATCATCGCAATCCAGGGACCTCCAGGGGAGGTTTTCGGTTTCAGAGGACAGGACACCTCGAGGCCGTTCAAGATAGGATTTCAGGTGGTCGTGTTGACGTTCACGTTAGGCAGATTACGTGGAAGGATACATAGACAGTAATTAGAATAGTTGCACACACACGAGACAGATTCTTGCGCAGAAGGGAAAGTTCGCCTTAATTTGTTTTCTATAATTGACACAAGTCAATATCATTTTATGTCAGAATTCACTGGGAATTCTCATGAATTTAACTAGATGCCGGAGTATCATTTCAGGACTATAACAGATGTAACTTTAGCACATTTTATTTACAGGGAATCCATAGACAGTTTCAAATAATCTTTATTAGTTAATGACTGGTCTAGAGATAACCAATCACACGAACAACATACAGTGTCTCTGCGTGTGATATTGTAAATTTTTAAACTCATTTATTTGTTCATTAAACGTTAAGATGTTTGCACTGGACCACCGACAGTAAATTTAAACAAGCGCATGTAGCGGCTCACAGCCCAGGTTGCGCAACGCTGCCACACCGACTGCCTGCCTCGTACGTACCCACCATATTCAGTGTTGATCTGCTTAACATTCAGGCCTGCTGTCGGCGACTTCGCAACATTTGTTGCTACTCACAGGAAGAAACTAAGACCTTTTGCGTGTTCAATCAGTGTCCGACACCGCAACCTTCCAGCACTGGTAAGTAATGCATTCTGTCTCTGCCAACCAGCATTTCCAGTAGGCGATACAGTTATTTCGCATCACTATGTACCACCGTTTCACGTTTTGTTCACTTTCACTAAGAGTACTGTACGTACATAGCACAGTTAATTATTTACGCTGGGTCAGTTAAATTCGTTCTCCCCTTCACTTTACTTATAGAGTACTTTATACATGGTCGGCCTCACTCACGAATACTCTAATTGTGAATTAACTAGAAATCTATGTTCTGTTTCTACATCAATTTAAATTATTTAAAAATTTATATTTTTTTTTCCTTGAGCGGTGAGTACATACTATTAGCTACGTGATAATATTTCGTGCTTTTATGTTATTCGAACGGAGAACAAAAACGGACCAAATGGCTCTGAGCACTATGGGACGTATCATCTGAGGTCATCAGAACCCTAGAACTTAGAACTACTTAAACCTAATTAACCTAAGGACATCACACACATCCATGCCCGAGGCAGGATTCGAACCTGCGACCGTAGCAGCAGCGCGGTTCCGGACTGAAGCGCCTAGAACCGCTCGGCCACAACGGCCGGCGAACGGGGAACACAGTTCAGCGTATATCGTGCTCACGCCAAATATATGCTACTCTTTCATTTTCTAATAGAGTAATTCAGCAGCTTTCAGTATGCGAATTAGCATACAAGAAGCAAGCAACAACATGTGCAGATATAAGTCTCAACCGAAGTCGACAAAAAATATATTCATCGCGAAATGAACCGAGTAACATATATTTATTTGGGACCCGTACAAAATTCTACACTCTTCCCTGTTCAGTTACTTATTGATAGAAAATATGTATATAACATTACCTAAAATTACTTTAACAGGCAATTACCACCAGGTGTTTTAAAGCCATATCTCTTTTCTTTTAATCACTAAAATAGCAGATGATAAATAATTTATTGTTCAAATGTGATACTGTTCATTTACTATCTAAGAAGTATATATGTATACATATTTACAAATTTATAGGTAGAAGAAATCTAAGTTTCCTGTACTTCTCTAATTATGTACTTCTATCTCCACTCCTGGAAATTGAAATAAGAACACCGTGAATTCATTGTCCCAGGAAGGGGAAACTTTATTGACACATTCCTGGGGTCAGATACATCACATGATCACACTGACAGAACCACAGGCACATAGACACAGGCAACAGAGCATGCACAATGTCGGCACTAGTACAGTGTATATCCACCTTTCGCAGCAATGCAGGCTGCTATTCTCCCATGGAGACGATCGTAGAAATGCTGGATGTAGTCCTGTGGAACGGCTTGCCATGCCATTTCCACCTGGCGCCTCAGCTGGACCAGCGTTCGTGCTGGACGTGCAGACCGCGTGAGACGACGCTTCATCCAGTCCCAAACATGCTCAATGGGGGACAGATCCGGAGATCTTGCTGGCCAGGGTAGTTGACTTACACCTTCTAGAGCACGTTGGGTGGCACGGGATACATGCGGACGTGCATTGTCCTATTGGAACAGCAAGTTCCCTTGCCGGTCTAGGAATGGTAGAACGATGGGTTCGATGACGGTTTGGATGTACCGTGCACTATTCAGTGTCCCCTCGACGATCACCAGTGGTGTACGGCCAGTGTAGGAGATCGCTCCCCACACCATGATGCCGGGTGTTGGCCCTGTGTGCCTCGGTCGTATGCAGTCCTGATTGTGGCGCTCACCTGCACGGCGCCAAACACGCATACGACCATCATTGGCACCAAGGCAGAAGCGACTCTCATCGCTGAAGACGACACGTCTCCATTCGTCCCTCCATTCACGCCTGTCGCGACACCACTGGAGGCGGGCTGCACGATGTTGGGGCGTGAGCGGAAGACGGCCTAACGGTGTGCGGGACCGTAGCCCAGCTTCATGGAGACGGTTGCGAATGGTCCTCGCCGATACCCCAGGAGCAACAGTGTCCCTAATTTGCTGGGAAGTGACGGTGCGGTCCCCTACGGCACTGCGTAGGATCCTACGGTCTTGGCGTGCATCCGTGCGTCGCTGCGGTCCGGTCCCAGGTCGACGGGCACGTGCACCTTCCGCCGACCACTGGCGACAACATCGATGTACTGTGGAGACCTCACGCCCCACGTGTTGAGCAATTCGGCGGTACGTCCACCCGGCCTCCCGCATGCCCACTATACGCCCTCGCTCAAAGTCCGTCAACTGCACATACGGTTCACGTCCACGCTGTCGCGGCATGCTACCAGTGTTAAAGACTGCGATGGAGCTCCGTATGCCACGGCAAACTGGCTGACACTGACGGCGGCGGTGCACAAAAGCTGCGCAGCTAGCGCCATTCGACGGCCAACACCGCGGTTCCTGGAGTGTCCGCTGTGCCGTGCGTGTGATCATTGCTTGTACAGCCCTCTCGCAGTGTCCGGAGCAAGTATGGTGGGTCTGACACACCGGTGTCAATGTGTTCTTTTTTCCATTTCCAAGAGTGTAAATTAGTGGATCAGTATTGTTCGGATTTAGTTCATCACTTAAGTTCCAAAAATTTCAACTACTGGAATGTCTTCAGCACATCAAGAATAATGTTGTCATTTGCTAATCAACAGTCCTGAATCAAATTCGTACTAGCTATTACACTGAAGAGGCAAAGAAACTGGTACACCTGCCTAATATCGTGTAGGGCCCCCGCGAGCACGCAGAAGTGCCGCAACACGACGTGGTATGAACTCTACTAGTGTCTCGAGTAGTGCTGGAGGGAACTGACACCATGAATCCTGCAGGGCTGTCCATAAATCCGTAGGAGTACGAGGGGGTGTAGATCTCTTCTGAACAGCAGGTTGTAAGGCATCCCAGAAATGCTGAATAATTTTCATGTCTGGGGAGTTTGGTGGCCAGCAGAAGTGTTTAAACTCAGAAGAGTGTTCCTGAAGCCACTCTGTAGCAATTCTAGACGTCTGGGGTGTCGCATTGTCCTGCTGGAATTGCCCAAGTCCGTCAGAGTGGACAATGGACACGAATGGATGCAGGTGATCAGACGGGGTGCTTACGTACGTGTCACCTGTCAGAGTCGCATCTAGACGTATCGGGGGTCCCATATCACTCCAACTGCAAACGCCCCACACCATTACAGAGCCTCCATCAGCTTGAACAGCCCCCTGCTGACATGCAGGGTCGATGGCTTCATGAGGTTGTCGTCCGATCACGCAACGTGTTTCCAGTCACCAACAGTCCAATGTCGATATTGATAGCCGCACGCTAACTGTAAAGCTTTGTGTCGTGCAGTCATAAAGGGTACACGAGTGTGTATTCGGTTCCGAAAGCCCATATCGATGATGTTTCGTTGAATGGTTCGCACGCTGACACTTCTTGATGACCCAGCACTGAAATCTGCAGCATTTTGCGGAACGGTTGCACTTCTGCCACTCCGAACTGTTCTCCTCAGTCGTCGTTGGTGCCTTTTTGCAGGATCTTTTTCACGGCCGCAGCGATGTCGGAGATTTGATGTTTTACCGGATTCGTGATATTCACGATACACTCGCGAAATGGTCGTACGGGAAAATCCCCACTTCATCGTCACCTCGGAGATGCTGTGTCCCATCGCTCGTGCGCCGACTATAACACACGTACAAACTCGCTTAAATCTTGATAACTTGCCATTGTGGCAGCAGTAACCAATGTAACAACCAGAAAATTGTCTTATATAGGCGTTGCCGACAGCAACGGCGTGTTCTGCCTGTTTACATATCCCTGTATTTTAGTGCGCATACCTATACCATTTTCTTTGGCGCTTCAGTGTATTTACAATATTACGTGGTAGATCATTCAGTCAGTGAAAATGTAGCTCCATCAGTTAACTACAAAACTGTGACTTTCCATTACTATACTGTCAGTTTAGTTTCCTCACACCTCCTTCGAGCCCCCCTCCCCCCCCTCTACTGACTAGAGAATAGCTCACTTTCAGTGAGCATAGTAACTAAGGTCCTTCTCACATCCTAATCTCATTGCTCTCTCTATTAAAAGTTTATATATATATATAGCCACCATAGCTAATACATGGTAGCAGTAGGGGTAATAATAAGATATAACATTAGTCATTGCTCATTACAAATAATTCCACAGTCAGCATCACCTCGTATCACACGAGTTGGTAACCTCAAAAAATAATAAAATAAAAAATAAAATCAAAAAATTCCCGACTGATTTACCACATTGTAGTTCAATAGTTACATCACGCCCACTAGACATCGTTCATTAACTTTGCAACTAGATGATGGGAAAAATACTTTCCGTCTTACCATATATCAAGAATGCTTTCATATTAAAGCTATGAATGAACAGTAGTTGAAGTTCCACACTCAAGAGTTCACGCCAAAATGTACATACTTAGTCCAGTTTTCAGCACAGTTAAACTTTTACTTCCATGAGTGTCTGCCATAACATTACTTTTCTATCCAGTTCTCTGGGAGTGCTAATATGCAGTTCATGTTGCCCACCTACGTATTTTACAACAAAAAAAAAAGAAAAAAAAAAGAATCTAGAAGCCCTGTTTCTTATCGATCATTTAAATTCCGGACCTGGTGGAAGGTCAACTCATTTGCCCCTGCCAGTATTTCATCGTCGCAACAATAGTGTATTTAATTACCTATTTGGGCCTTGCCAATCGACTCCGGTTTCCTTTAATAACACTAGCCTAATATTACAGCGGACGTAACATTTTTCATCACTCACTATAACAAGTGCATTGCTGTTGATGTGTAGCAACTAGTTACTTGCGTATCCTAGTTTAATAACAGTAATATTCTCACCGGCAAAAACTAAAGCATTTCATACATAGCAATAGAACTTACTTAGTCCATGAAAACAGAGTAATCGCTGCTTGCTTTTATTTCACTATAATTAAGTTATGATCTAAGTGTAGTCAGTGGTACCTAACTGTCTAAGTAATAACTGCAGTGTTACATAAAGATTTATGGTTCCTGAGCCTTAAATCTTTATGTAACCCTGCTGTTCTTGCTTAGACAGATCCTGAGCCTTGGGTGGATCTTTCACCTCCGTTAATTACTTGCAAGCGCTAGTGAAAGTATTTCCTTACCTCCATGTGTAAATATAATTCCTTAATTTTCTTACTAGATGGAAAAGCTAAAAGTATCTGACCTTGTGGTGAATTCTTACTATTTGGAATTAAACTGCCCCCGTCCACTCTGGTTGACCTAGTGGGTATAACACGCCATATAGTAAGATTAGTGTTCCGTCCGAAGCGGGGAGAGCGTAAACAGACTGTTTTTCCGTCACGCCACTCATTTTACTAGCACAAGGCGAGTCGCTCTCCACGTGCGGAGCGTAGGGCAACAGCTTCTACATCGGTTGCGTCGCCGCCCTGACTTTTCCATCTTACGAAGTACAGAGACTAAAAAACCTGCGAGAAATGACTCGTGACGTAACTGCTGTTACAGTTTTTGTCATTCATATTATTTTAGATGTGAATATCCGAATCTGCTAGTGTTCTTCTAGAGTTTCGTCTAACAAAACGGAAGAAAGAGTGGGCTCTGCCCCCACACTACTAGGTATAAGGCATTGTCGTAACTGATTACTACTGTGTACTTCCCCAGCATTCCTATTTCAGGAGACGATAGTCCTAACTACCTGTGCTGCACAATTCCTTCCATGTTCCTTAACCGCATTCAATTCACTTTCTATATTACGTGTTTGAGTACTAAACTGAATTTCTATACTGTCCTTCCACTCAGGCAGTTCTTCTATCGGTGCCACTCATTGTTGCCTGTACTGACTTTTATTTGCTGTTTCTATACTTCAGTGATGGCTTGCTGTACCGCTTCTTTTAACTCTGACTCTAATCATTCTGTGATCTGACCATCCTTCTCTTTTAAAAACTCATCTACCTTTCCTTCATGTTTGGTAGAAGGATCCTCTACCTGTTTTACTACCTGCCGAAGAGTTTACTTTAAAGTATTTTTTCTAAGTGTAGGGTATTTAGTTTCTGAGTCAATTGCTTTTCCCATTCAGCCGTACCTTTGATACACACATCAAAAAAAGTTTTGCATCACCCCGATTCCCAGAACTCCTGAAGATAGACGTTGACTGTTGACATTGTATCAGAGACAGAGTCCCTTTGACTGGTCAGACATGTCACTAAACCCGCCCAAAGATGTAAACAACCATGCATCAGCAGCGCCTATTAGACGGAGGGGACCCAACAGTCGATCACTTCCAGTCATTCCACCAGGAAGGAGGCGCACGGCTCGTGTAGCTCAACCATGCTTAGATAGTCAATACCGCGGTTTGATCGCGTCCGCATTGTTGCTTTGTGCCAGGAAGGACTCTCAATAAGGCGTCTCTGAGTGAACCAAAGCGTCGATGTTCGGACATGGAGGAGATACAGAGGAGCAGGAACTGTTGATTACATGTCTCGCTCAGGCCGCCCGTGGGCTACTAATGCAGTCGATCACTGTTAATTACGGATTATGGCTCGGAGGAACCCTGACAGCAACGCCACCGTGTTGAATAAAGCTTTTCTTGCAGCCACAGGACGTCGTGTCACGATTCAAACAGTCCGCAATAGGCTGCATGATGCGCAACTTCACTCCCGGCGTCAGTGGCGAGGTCCATCTTTGCAACCACGACACCATGCAGCGCGGTACAGATGGGACCAACAACATGCCGAATGGACCGCTCAGGATTGGCATCACGTTCTCTTCACCGATGACTGTCGAATATGCCTTCAACCAGACAATCGTCGGAGACGTGTTTGGAGGCAACCCGGTAAGGCTGAACGCCTCAGACACACTGTCCAGCGAGAACAGCAAGGTGGAGGTTTCCTGTTTCCTGATGTTTCTGGTTGTCATTATGTGGGGCCGACGTACACCGCTGGCGGTCATGAAAGGCGCCGTAACGGCTGTACGATACGTGAATGCCATCCTCCGACCGATAGTGCAACCATATCGGCAACATATTGGCGAGGCATTCGTTTTCATGGACGACAATGTGTGCCCCCATCGTGCACATCTTGTGAATGACTTGCTTCAGGATAACGACATCGCTCGACTAGAGTGGTCAGCATGTTCTCCAGACATGTACCCTATCGAACATGCCTGGGATAGATTGAAAAGGCCTGTTTATGGACGACGTGACCCACAAACCACTCTGAGGGATCTACGCCGAATCGCCTTTGAGGAGTGGGACAATCTGGACCAAGAGTGCCTTGATGAACTTGTGGATAGTATGCCACGACGAATACAGGCATGCATCAATGCGAGAGGACGTGCTACTGGGTATTAGAGGTACCAGCGTGTACAGCAATCTGGACCCCCATCTCTGAAGGTCTCTCTGTATGGTGGTACAGCATGCAGTGTGTGGTTTACATGAGCAATAAAAAGGGCGGAAATGATGGTTGTGTTGATCTCTCTTCCAATTTTCTGTACAGGTTCCGGAACGGTCGCAACGGAGGTGATGCAAAACTTTTTTTGATGTGTGTAGCTTTTTCCAATCCTGAAATGCATCATGCCCTCTACGTTGGCCCATCACAGTGCAGTTACGTGACCGGATACTTCAGTTTTTAATTAATCAGTTCGATTTTTGACTTGTTCAGCAATTTGTGCGACCAGACTAGTCAAATTGTGTTGTTGTCGCTTCGTAGCAGTAAAATCAGTAGCCATAGTCTCTTGCTTTTGATTCATATAAGTAACCTCATTAGTCACCTTAGTGGCCTTATTACCCTGTCCTAGCTTCTAATTTTTGTAACATCTGCATAATACGATCGGCTGTCGTTACAACAGTCTCAGTAATAGCTTCTATTGCAGTGAGTGACATTCCCTCACTTGCTGAAGCAAAAAAGAGATCTACATTTTTACTGGCGTATTCGGGGGTTGGGTTGTTTGGGGAAGGAGACCAAACAGCGAGGTCATCGGTCTCATCGGATTAGGGAAGGATGGGGAAGGAAGTCGGCAGGGCCCTTTCAAAGGAACGATCCCGGCATTTGTCTGGAGCGATTTAGGGAAATCAAGGAAAAGATAAATCAGGATGGCCGGACGCGGGATTGAACCGTCGTCCTCCCGAATGCGAGTCCAGTGTGCTAACCACTGCGCCACCTCGCTCGGTATTGGCGTATTCGCCCTCGGGTTCTCGATCTGATACATTTTCTGCATTTAACGAAGCTATCATAGTATGTTGACTTGTCGTTAAAACCACATTAGCGTACAAGAACAATTTGTGGAACCTTATGCCAATCTGACTTGAAGAAGAATATAATAATCCCAGTCCCAAAGAAAGCAAGTTACGTTTACGGTAATGGAAGTATTGAAAATCCTATGCGTAAGTTCTTCCACATTATTTATTTGCTGAGCATAAATAAGTTCTGAAACGTCGCCTTTGAAAAATTAATGAATTACTGTGCTGATAAACCCCTTACATTATTTGTTTTTCAAACAGCTGAGCAAAACTGAACGTACTCTGACATTTCTCTCTTTACTTATTCTGATCATCACTAAACTGACACACAATATTTTTAGCGCAACGCAATCTGACTTTCAATAATCCCTACAAAAGAATGGCCCTGACTAACAATAACCTATACCTTTCATGAATGACTTACCTCACAAAAATCTTCGTTACTCGAACTACTGCAATACAGCGAGCGCCAATACTGCCAGCTAAATAAAAGATTCTAACTGCCGAAGTCACTAACTACTGATGGGCATAGTTAGCAAATGAAATATTTTGATAGAGAACAAACAATATATTTACCTTAACAGTGTTCAAGAGTCATAATATATATAGCAGTTCATGACATCCAGTCTTACAGATTTACTGTCTCTGATGGACACACGTCCAGATCATCCGCTCTCAAAACTCCGCCATCTCTCTCCCCACATCCACCACTGCTGGCGGCTCACCTCCAATCACCCAACGCTACGCGCTGTTAACATCCAACTGCCAACACTACTATAGCAATACTGCAACAGTGCAAACAAGCCACAGACTGCACACAGCACAGCCAGTGATTTTCGTACAGAGCGCTACGTGGCGTTACCAATAAAATAAAAACCTAAACAGCCTACTTACAGTTCCTTCATACGGTCCGAAAAGCAGAAATCCAGTGGATTTAAATCAGGACTGCGTGCTAGCCATCGAAGAGGACCAAACCGACCTATCCATTGACTTGGAAATCGTTTATTCAAAAATCTTCGTACTCTGTGACCAATGTGGGGTGCAGCACCATAGTGGAGGAACCACATGTTATGACGTACGGCAAACGGAATATTTTGTAATAAAGTCGGTAGCAATCTTTCCTCTAGTCAGTCGTGCAGGTAAAACGTAAGGCTCAATACTGTAATCATCGATTATATTCGCCCATACATTTACGGAAAAGCCGCGCTGTGAATGTGTTGTTACTGCTTGGCGCGGCTTGTGTAGGCTCCCGTCTGCGTGTTATGGAAATTGGCTATTCCGTCGTGTGTGAAATACGCTTTATTCGTGGAGAGTAAAGCAACCACTGTAGCAATTTTCGCCACGAAGGGAAATCTTGCTCGTCCAACGCTTGTAGACGTTGAATGTGGCAAGGCTGCAGACGCCCCTGTTCCAAAAGTGCCATGAACTACATTGTGCGGTACACCCACTTGACCAATGACGCTTCTAGTACTTCGAGTACAATACTCGTGGATGCGGTCCGGAATTTGTTCCTCAGCTTCCAACATACGTTCTCCGCGTTGGGGGCCTCTGCCTTCCGCGCAGCGTAGTAAAGACCCAGTATCTCACAATCTATGCAAATTAAATACGTGCTCTTAAGTTGTATTCTGTCGTGATTTATTTTATAATAAAATGAAAGCATATCCAAATAAACAATACGTTTCGAATACAGAATTAAAGGTAAAGCTAAACAAAATGGCTCTGAGCACACTGCGACTTGACTTCTGAGGTCATCAGTCGCCTAGAACTTAGAACTAATTAAACCTAACTAACCTAAGGACATCACACACATCCATGACCGAGCGAGGTGGCGCAATGGTTAGCACACTGGACTCGCATTCGATAGGACGACGGTTCAATCCCGTCTCCAGCCATCCTGATTTAGGTTTTCCGAGATTTCCCTAAATCGTTTCAGGCAAATGCCGGGATGGTTCCTTTGAAAGGGCACGGCCGTTTTCCTTCCCAATCCTTCCCTAACCCGAGCTTGCGCTCCGTCTCTAATGACCTCGTTGTCGACGGGACGTTAAACACTAACCACCACCACCACCACCACCACCACCACCACACATCCATGCCCGAGGCAGGATTCGAACCTGCGACCGTAGCGGTCGCTCGGTTCCAGACTGCAGCGCCTAGAACCGCACGGCCACTCTGGCCGGCAAAGGTAAAGGTAACTACTGTTCTTTGTTACGAATGAATCGCAGAATAATCGAGTAAAATTAGAGAACTATGACGATGCAAACCTTCGGTGAACAGCGGCAAATGTCGATCGTGCTGGAATTTTTCGTCATGGGAAGCGTTCTCTATAAATTTGTACAAGTGCCCACGCAACACCTCTTGCCTCGCCATAAATTAAATAAATATCGTATAGTTCAGTGATAGTAAATGTCCCTTCCATCCTAACATTTAACGGAGTTGCAACAATAATAACTTGTGATCTTTTCATAGCTTCTGTTACTGCTAATAACTACACAACAGTGCCTACGAGCTTTAATTTGGACGCTAAAGCACTGAAGACGATCATTATGTGATCGAAAATCGATTTTGCTATTAATACATCATCAAAATTACGGCCAATTCTGACCTTCCTTCTAATTTTATTTATCATATTGTCGTTGTGCACACAGCACTCTATGAAGTCGCCAATCAATCTTTCGGAGGGTTTAGTGATATCTCTGAACAGTCAAACGGACTGCGTCTGTGATACAATATCCACAGTCAACGTCTATCTTCAGGAGTTCTGGGGAACAGGGTGATATGTGTATTTTTGTGACTGGGTGACTTAATTCTCTGCCAGTCTCCATTTTCTTCTCCAGAATTAATGTGATGAAAACCACCCATCAAATGTTGTCTATAACGACCTGATCGGCTTCCTTGGCTTTGCGTAGCCGTAATGAAACTTACAAGTAATTTAGAACAGTTACACTTCGAAACAGATAAATGCGAAAAAAGTAACCTGCACAGCACTTTGAAAATAAAGGATGAAATTTCATTCGTGTGGCTACGTTGGCTCGGTACGACGTTCCATTTCATGGAAAATGGCCACGAAATTCTAGTATCCCTATGCCTTGTACTAGCCCATTGTCGTAACAATTGAAACAAGACTATATGCTGATGGTACCAGCCGTGGGAGGTTATGAGCAGGCAATTCGCCGAACGGACGTTGCAGTACCACAGAAAATTTAAAAAATACTTATTCTGAATATATTTTGCACTTACACTGTTGTTTTTAAAATTTTTAAAATCTATGTAGTGGGTTGGTGCATAAGTTCGTGGCGTTTTTGTTTTGCTTATTGGTATTCCGGTTCGTATGGATTTTTTTATAGGTTGTCAGTTTTTCTTTATGGTTCACTGTTTCTATTGTAGTGTACACAGTCCTTTCTTTCATTTGGAGATAGTGAGAAGAGCAGCGCACGCTAGAAAATGGCGTGCCAAGTGGAGAAATCGGGACGTTTCCGACGTACTCTTCCGTCTGAGTTCGCTGGAGGGGTGACAGTAGCAAAGGCAGCCAAAACCATTTGCGCCTTGTATGGGGGAAACGTTACTGGACACAGCAGCGCAAGAAAATGATTTTCTCTTTTTAAGGAGGATGATTTTGACTCTTCACTTTCAGGAAGACTTTCTGGGTTTGATGAAGATCGTTTAAACGCATTAATCCACAATGATACACGTCAGCGTACTCGAGAACTGCCGAATGTGATGAACTGTGATCAATCCACCATCTTGCGACATTTGCATGCAGTGGGGAAAGTGCGTCTCTACTTGCTTATCACCTGTTGGCTGAACAACAACGACGATTTCTATCCTGCACCGGTACTGGTGACGAGAAATGGTGTCTTTATGCTAACATAGGGAAAAAAAGAGAATGGATGAACCCAAACAAAGCATCAACTCCCCGTACGAAGACCCGGTTTCGGCTCTTTAGATAGAATGGGCTGCCATCCTTCCAGAGGCATTCAGAAACACAGTTGAAAGTGTCCACAGCAGAATTCAAACCGCCATAAAGGCTAAGGCTGGACACATTCCATGTTACGGTAATGTCCAGAGCAGGTGTCTGCTGATCAGGTGGTATACAGTGAGAGCGTGTATTGTCAGGGCTCTTCACCCAGTAGGTCAGAAACACATACTTTTGCTTTTAAAAGGTGGTGCTGCGTCATTTAATCGTAATAGTAATTAGGTATAAATTTTCGCCTATAATTTTTTTCATGTTTACGGGAACTACCGTAAGCAGATTCGGCTCCAAAGTATTGGTCGGCTAGGCGGGTACCAAGAGGGTGGAAACGTATGGGGCAACATATACTGGGAGGAAATTTAGAAAATGTCAACGCTTACGTTGTTTCGACAACGATACAGCATTTGTGGCCATGCAAGCAGTAGCAATGCGTGAGGTAGTGTTCGAGGTCTGGTGTAGTTTTTTAGATGAACTCGTGAAGTCCAGTTACCTGTAGTGACAGTGGAGAATCACCGATAAAGAGAAAGGAGGAAAAATTGGGGTTTAATGTCCCGTCGAGACGTGGTGATCAGAGGTGGAGCACGTATTCAGATTGGAGAATTGTGCGAAAGGAAGTCGGCAGTCTCCTTTTCGAAGGAATCATTCCGAGATCTGCCTTAAGCGATTTAGAGAAACTACGGAAAACCGAATTCTGAACGGTTGGACGGGGATGTGAAGCTTCGTCCACCCGAATGCGAATCACTGCCTGAACACCTCCTAAGCCAACGGGCTAGCTTATCGCCTATAAGCTAGGTGCAGTGCGGGGCCCAATGGAACAGTAACAGCCCCCATCATTTGCAGAACATAGCGTCACTGATGTCTAAAGGCACGCAGCTAATGTGAACCGGTGCTCAAGGAGGTACAGAAGGGGGCAGATCCAACAATGTTGCTCACCGTTGGCCACGAAAGTCGTCTGTGATGTCTGGATTCATCTCCGTCAACTGCATACAGAGGCTTACATGCAATGATTAATATGCGACAAACGCCAAGAAACTTTGAGATATGCGGGAAAAATGATAAATTTCCTGTATTTCTGGAGGAAGATAGAAACTGGGGCTCAGGTGGGAGGCAGATATATTTGAATTCGGGAGAACAGTAGGAACACGCGAGGCAGTACTGTCTCTACGACTTACCTTATAAAACATTGTCGAAAGACAAAGCTACATATTATAAATGGAATACACGTTTTTAATTTCTGAAGTTACGATGGGTAATATATGAGGAAGCAAAAGTTTATCTATGACTTGCACAGAGATCAGACTGCGCCGGCCGGAGTGGCCGAGCGGTTCTAGGCGCTACAGTCTGGAACCGCGCGACCGCTACGGTCGCAGGTTCGAATCCTGCCTCGGGCATGGATGTGTGTGATGTCCTTAGGTTAGCTAGGTTTAAGTAGTTCTAAGTTCTAGGGGACTGATGACCTCAGAAGTTAAGTTCCATAGTGCTCAGAGACATTTGAACCATTGAGACCAGACTGCGATTATATGCTATGAATGGGAGGCAGTGCGAAGCGGAATTAAATTTCACGGAGAGGAAATAAAAACTTTCGGGTTTCCCGATGACCTTGTCGTTCTGTGAGAAACGGCAAAGAACTTCGAAGTGTCTCGGAACGATGTTATAAGATGAACATCATCATGAGTAATTCAAGTGTAATGGAGCATATTCGGATTAAGTGAGTCTATGGCGAGAGGAATCAAATCATGGAAAACACCAAAAGTAGCAGACAAATTTTGCTAATTGGGCAGCAAAATGGTTGCCGATGGACGAAGTAAAGATGATTCAAAATTCAGACCGGCAATAGCAACAGAAATGTGAAGAAGAAAAAGCTGTTAACATCGAATATGAATGTATCAGGGAGACTTTCTTTTTTAAATATATGTTTGGACTGTGGCCTAGTACCAAAGCGAATTGTAGATGACGAGCAGCAGAGATAAAATGGGAAGAAGCTTCAGAAATGTGTTGTTTTATAAGAATGTTCAGGAGTAGTGGGGTAGATTACATGTATAACGAGGACAGCTACTGAATGGGATCGGGGTGAATGGGGGAGGAGAGGGAGGAAAGCTGTATTATGGCACGACTTGACCAAAAGAATACATATTGAGAGTTGGCAATACTCTCTTAGGATGTAAAGGTTGGCTACAGCGCGCATACACAATCTCTGGAATCTAAGATATTGTTGTCGCGCCTCGCAGCGCACGGATTAACTAGTGGCAGTTTGGAGGCCAGTGTAGGAGCCCGCCTGCCCGCCTGCTGTGGTGCGCACGTGTGTTGGGCGAGGGGTCGTCGCCGAGCTGCCGTACCGCCGTGTCCGCCAGCAGCCACACAGGATTTGGTAGTGAGTTGATATTTTTTATAATTTGCAGCGCGCTTATTAATTTAAAGAAAAGGATTTGTGTGTGTGCGTAGCAGCAGACGGTAATTTTGATAATCATAGGAGTTGAATTCTTAAGGGGTAACCATTGCTAGATTAAGTATTGATTTTTGTCATTGATTTCTTTTGTAATTGTCAGAGAATTGTTTCACTATGTATTCAATTGAGAAGTATTTCAGTCTGTCTCAAGAGTTTGATTAATTTGTAATATTGCTTTAATGCCACTGGAGGCAGATTTACAAACGAAGCGATTGTTCAAAGAGCTTCTAGCCTTTTGTTAATTGAATGAGAAAGAATCGCTTTCAGAATATAGTTTTTGTTTGGGTTATCATTTATCGAGTTTAGATTTGACCAAACCCTTTCTCTTGAATTACATGTATTTGTAGTAAGCAGCAGCAGCCGCCGCCATACAGAACATGCATTGCACTCAGCATGAATAATAGGTTTTTTATGTTTTTGTTAAATAATGGAATGCAGCAGATCAAGCAGTGGCAGCAGAAAGACCAAGTAAGTTATTTGTTGCGCACAGGACCAATAAAAAAATAATAAAGTTTTGGCGATCTCTGTAATAGTAAAGTTAACAAGAGTACAAGCACGAGATTTTGAGTAGAAAACACGAGATAAGAAGATAGAGCTAGCAACTTTCAATATGACGGTGGGACACATCTTGAGACATCAAGGTGACGCCAATTTCTTAATGGTGGGAGGGGGGGACGTCAGGGCGGTGACACTTGTACATGGACGCGAAGTCTTGACTAGAGCAAAGAGGCTCAAGCAGATGAAGTTCACAGTAGGTATGTGAAGGCGAGCCGGTGTGCACTGCGCTCAAGGGCTCCATCAAATCACACTTAAAAAACTACGGGAAATGAGGGACAGTAGCGAGGGCCCAGAGCAACTAACTGCGTGAACAGATGATTAATTCATAACCACTTAAGTTTTTACAGCAGCAGTTATCAGCGGCAGATCGCACAGCCTTTCACCTACCAGCCGTTCAACATAGGGCAGGCCACTTCCATATGGACGTTTACTCAGTGCCTGCCGGCCGTGAAAAGTTGGCCACCGCAACTACGGAGGAGGCCACGAGCACGAGATGGCCTCGGTGCAAGCAGGAGGCTGCCTTCTAGCACTGCAGGTAGCGGTTACCAACCTTTCTGAGTACATTCAGATATTGGCTATTACCGCCCACTTCCCCCGCCCCTCATCAACAATATTAGCTAATAGCTAAATTTTAGAATGAAAAACTATTTCCTTCGAACGTAAACGTAGGCTTCCACGACCATTGTTGTTGTTGTTGTCTTCAGTCCTGAGACTGGTTTGATGCAGCTCTCCATGCTACTCTATCCTGTGCAAGCTTCTTCATCTCCCAGTACTTACTGCAACCTACATCCTACTGAATCTGTTTAGTGTATTCACCTCTTGGTCTCCCTCTACGATTTTTACCCTCCACGCTGCCCTCCTATGCTAGATTTGTGATCCCCTGATGCCTCAGAAGATGTCCTACCAACCGGTCCCTTCTTCTTGTCAAGTTGTGCCACAAACTCCTCTTCTCCCCAATTCTATTCAATACCTCATTAGTTATGATGTCTACCCATCTATTTTTCAGCATTCTTCTATAGCACCACATTTCGAAAGCTTCTATTCTCTTCTTGTCCAAACTATTTATCGTCCATGTTTCACTTCCATAGATGGTTACACTCCATACAAATACTTTCAGAAACGACTTCCTGACACTTAAATCTATACTCGCTGTCAACGAATTTCTCTTCTTCAGAAACGCTTTCTTTGTCATTGCCAGTCTACATTTTATATCCTCTCTACTTTGACCATCATCAGTTATTTTGCTCCCCATATAGCAAAACTCCTTTACTACTTTAAGTGTCTCATTTCCTAATCTAATTCCCTCAGCATCACCCGACTTAATTAGACTACACTCCATTACCCTCGTTTTGCTTTTGTTGATGCTCATGTTACATCCTCCTTTCAAGACACTGTCCATTCCGTTCAACTGCTCTTCCAAGTCCTTTGCTGTCTCTGACAGAATTACAATGCCATCGGCGAACCTCAAAGTTTTTACTTCTTCTCCATGAATTTTAATTCCTACTCCGAATTTTTCTTTTGCTTCCTTTACTGCTTGCTCAATGTACAGATTGAATAACATCGGGGAGAGGCTACAACCCTGTCTCACTCCTTTCCCAACCACTGCTTCCCTTTCATGCCCCTCGACTCTTATAACTGCCATCTGGTTTCTGTACAAATTGTAAATAGTCTTTCGCTCCATGTATTTCACCCCTGCCACCTTCTGAATTTGAAAATAGACTATTCCAGTCAACATTGTCAAAAGCTTTCTCTAAGTCTACGAATGCTAGAAACATAGGTTTGCCTTTCCTTAATCTTTCTTCTCAGATAAGTCACGTGTTCCAACATTTCCACGGAATCCAAACTGATCTTCACCGAAGTCGGCTTTTTCCTGTGTTTCGACTCGTCTGTAAAGAATTCGCGTTAGTATTTTGCAGCTGTGACTTATTAAACTGATAGTTTGGTAATTTTCACATCTGTCAACACCTGCTTTTTTTGGGACTGGAATATTATATTCTTCTTGAAGTCTGAGGGTATTTCGCCTGTCTCATACATTTTGCTACCCAGATGGTAGTGTTTTGTCAGGACTGGTTCTCCCAAGGCCGCCAGTAGGTCTATTGGAATGTTGTCTACTCCCGGGGCCTTGTTTCGACTCAGGTCTTTCAGTGCTCTGTCAAACTTTTCACGCAGTATCGTATCTCCCATTTCATCTTCATCTACATCCTCTTCCATTTCTATAATATTGTCCTGAAGTACATCGCCCTTGTATAGACCCTCTATATACTCCTTCCACCTTTCTGTTTTCCCTTCTTTGCTTAGAACTGGGTTTCCATCTGAGCTCTTGATATTCATACAAGTGGTTCTCTTTTCTCCAGAGGTCTCTCTAATTTTCCTGTATGCAGTATCTATCTTACCCCTAGTGAGATAAGCCTCTACATCCTTACATTTGTTCTCTAGCCATACCTGCTTAGCCATTTTGCACTTCCTGTCGATCTCATTTTTGAGACATTTGTATTCCTGTTTGCCTACTTCATTTACTGCATTTTTACATTTTCCCCTTTCGTCAATTAAGTTCAATATTTCTTCTGTTACCAATGATTTCTACTAGCCCTCGTCTTTTTACCTACTTGATCCTCTGCTGCCTTCACTACTTCATCCCTCAGAGCTACCCATTCTTCTTCTACTGTACTTCTTTCCCCTATTCCTGTCAATTGTTCCCTTAAGCTCTCCCTGAAACTCTATACAACCTCTGGTTCTTTCAGTTTATCCAGGTCCCATCTCCTTAAATTCCCACCTTTTTGCAGTTTCTTCAGTTTTAATCTACAGTTCATAACCAATAGATTGTGGTCAGAGTCCACATCTGTCCCTGGAAATGTCTTACAATTTATAACCTGGTTCCTAAACCTCTGTCTCACCATTATATAATCTATCTGATATCTTCTAGTATCTCCAGGATACTTCCATGTATACAACCTTCTTTCATGATTCTTGAACCAAGTGTTAGCTATGATTAAGTTATGCTCTGTGCAAAATTCTACCAGGCGGCTTCCTCTTTCATTTCTTACCCCCAATCCATATTTACCTACTATGTTTCCTTCTCTCCCTTTCCCTACTCTCGAATTCCAGTCACCCATGACTATTAAATTTTCATCTCCCTTCACTGTATGAATAATTTCTTTTATCTCATCATACATTTCATCAATTTCTTCATCCTCTGCAGAGCTAGTTGGCA
This sequence comes from Schistocerca piceifrons, assembly GCF_021461385.2. Lineage (NCBI taxonomy): Eukaryota > Metazoa > Arthropoda > Insecta > Orthoptera > Acrididae > Schistocerca > Schistocerca piceifrons. Next base: position 13,456,454 of record NC_060145.1, on the reverse strand, counting down.
TATAAACTTTTACTACTGTAGTAGGCATGGGCTTCGTGTCTATCTTGGCCACAATAATGCGTTCACTATGATGTTTGTAGTAGCTAACCCGCACTCCTATTTTTTTATTCATTATTAAACCTACTCCTGCATTACCCCTATTTCATTTTGTATTTATGACCCTGTATTCACCTGACCAAAAGTCTTGTTCCTCCTGCCACCGAACTTACCAATTCCCACTATATCCAACTTTAACCTATCCATTTCCGGTTTTAAATTTCCTAACCTACCTGCCCGATTAAGGGATCTGACATTCCACGCTCCGATCCGTAGAACGCCAGTTTTCTATCTCCTGATAACGACGTCCTCTTGAGTAGTCCCCACCCGGAGATCCGAATGGGGGACTGTTTCACCTCCGGAATATTTTACCCAAGAGGATGCCATCATCATTTAACCATACAGTAAAGCTACATGCCCTCAGGAAAAATTATGGCTGTAGTTTCCCCTTGCTTTCAGCCGTTCGCAGTACCAGCACAGCAAGGCCGTTTTGGTTAATGTTACAAGGCCAGATCAATCAATCATCCAGACTGTTGCCCCTGCAACTACTGAAAAGGCTGCTGCCCATCTTCAGGAACCACAAGTTTGTCTGGCCTCTCAACAGATACACCTCCGTTGTGGTTGCACCTACGGTACGGCTATCTGTATCGCTAAGGCACGCAAGCCTCCCCACCAACAGCAAGGTCCATGGTTCATGGGGGTAGGTCTGCGACCATTATCACAGTCAATAAAATTTTTATGGCTTTGTGACCGCATTGTCAATATGTTAAACTATCGGCGTTTCGGTCACTGTTGCAAGTGACCTTCTTCAGGGTCTATTTGTTTCCTTCGAACATTTTTGTTGTAAAAGGACGTTTTATTAAACCGTGAACGTATGAGTCAATGACTCAACTGGTACTGTTTGTTTTTCTTAGAATGATAAAGCAGTTACAAGTGCATCGGGAGGTCTTCCTACAAGTCCTTGCCAGGAAAGCAGGCATTTGGGGCAGCCACTCGTTACAAGACGTGCTTCGTAGCGACACTTGTTTCACTCACACCTTGCAGCCCGATTTGCAGTCAAGCGAGTTAAAATGTGTGTGCACTCCACTTACTGTTTCTGACTCACTTGACTGGTAGACTCGTTACTTGTGAAATGGAAGAATTTGGAAGACTTTGGGTTGCCAATGTTTTGTGTCTGACTGCGCACGGGATCTCGGGTTCGATTCCTGGCGGGGTCAGGGATTTTTCTCTGCTTCGAGATGACTGGGTGTTGTGTATCTTTCATCATCATTTCATCCTCATTCACTCGCAAGTCACTATAGTGGCGTTAAAGAACTATCTCTCTCTCTCCCTCCCTCCCAATCTCTCTCTCCCGCAACGACATTCAAATAACTCTCCCTAAATTCACTATACATATATATGTATATACATTGTTTGTTGAGTGTACCATAGAAATATGTCATAGTCAAAAGGTTCAACCAAATTTAAAGGACGCCATCTTTTGGCGCCAACCAAATTAATCTCATTAAATGTCGTTAAATATTCATAAAAAAGTAGAGCACTAATAAGTGCACACGGAACTGGAGCTGAAAAAAAGACTAGAAAACAGACAAATACAAAAGTTAAAAAAGTACATAATTAGAAACAAAATTTGCTTAATAGCAAGAACTAAATCATAAAGAAAATACAAGAAAGAATATAAGAAAAGGAAAGATACGATTACTGTATGTGTAAAACCTAAATGTGCCTTTGACCAAGCAATGTATTTGTTAACTTGTAAATAAAAGTTTATTACGTTACCAAAAAAATGCCATACGCTCATTATTATTGTAACGAATCAATTTTTGGTCATTGCATGAAATGCCTACTACTCATTTCCACGAGATATTTTGAAACATCCCCTTAGAGCAATTTTACATGACTGTCCTTAAACTGACACACAATATTTTTTGGCGCAACGCAATCTGACTTTCAAAAATCCCTACAAAAGAATGGCCCTGACTAACATTAACCTATACGTTTCACAAATCACTTACCTCACAAAAATCTTCGTTACTCGAACTACTGCAATACAGCGAGCGCCACTACTGCCAGCTAAATAAAAGATCCAAACTACGGAAGGCACTACTGATAGGCATAGTTAGCAAATGAAAGATTTTGATAGAGAAAAAACAATGTATTTACCTTAATATCATCAAAAGTCATAATATATATAGCAGTTCATGACATCCAGCCTTACAAATTTCAAAACTCCGCCATCTCTCTCCCCACATCCACCACTGCTGGTGGCTCACCTCCAACTGCGCGACGCTACGCGCTGTTCACATCCAGCTGCCCAACACTACAATGGCGAGTATTACAACAATGCAAAGCAGCCACAGACTGCACACAGCACAGCCAGTGATTTTCATACAGAGCGCTACGTGGCGTTACCAACATAAAAACCTAAACAGCCTACTTACAATTTAACCGTATGGCCACCACCTGTCAGAAATGCGTAAATAACCGCCTTCTGCAGTGCGCACCCCTGAGAGACGTGCAGCAAGGCAGTCAGTCAGGTTCTGGAAGGTAAGCGGAGCCATGCAAACTCCAATGTTGTGACGTGCTGCGCTACGTTTCTCGGTTGCAGATCCGTGGCCCGAGGACGCCCCGCTGACTCTCGATTACACCTAAACCCGTGGAGGTCCATGGCCAGGGGAGAACAGTAAAATCATCCTGGTGCTCTTCGAACCACGCACTTACCTACGAGCTGTGTGACACGTTGCATTGTCCTGCTGGTGGGTGCCGCCGCGCCGAGGAAGAACTGCGTGTGGGGGTGGACATATCCCCCAACGATAGATGCGTACCTGTGTTGATCGACTTTGCATTCCAGAACGACCAGACCATTCAGGGAATGCCCCAAAAAACATTCCCCAGACCATAAATGTTGCAGAGTGTTATCTACCCAAATGAACATAAAACGTGGTTCACCCGAACAGGACACCTGTCGTCACTCAGTGGTCGTCCAGATGGGGTACTGGCGCACAAAATTCCAGCCTTCGCTGTCGATGAACGGAAGCCAGCGTGGGTGCACCAACCAGGCGCCCGCTGAGGAGGTCCGTACGCAGCAGCGTTCGATCATCGGTCGTTGAGCAGGCCCTTGGTTCGTCTGGGCGGTCAGTTCCGCGTGTATCCGCCCGTACGCATCTCCGCAGCCGTCCTTCACTCTTCCGTCTATGACCCATGGTGTGCCACTTTGCTGTGTGCCGTATCCTTTAACCATGGCGGCACGGAAACACTTTACAGACTTAGCCGTTTCGGAAATGCTTCGACCCTTGTCCCGTTAGCCAGTAATCGTGCCCTTTTGTACGTCAGATAAATCGTCCCGTTCCCGCGTTACGACACCGACTGAACTTTTTTCCAGTATTCCTGACCTCTTTATATACCCTCCACTGCTAGTGCTGCCGGCTGACGTCTGTGAATGGTTATTGCACGTTGAAAATACACGGCGCTGACATTAATGTGATTGGACCGTGTACATGTCTCAGTTTTACTGTCATAGTGAGGAAGATGTTCATACAATCGTTTCACAAGTTGTAAACCTTCACCGCCAACGGCCTTGCCGCAGTGGTAACATCGACTCCCGTCAGATCACCGAAGTTAAGCGCTGTCGGGCTGGGCTAGCACTTGGTTGGGTGAGCATCCGGTCTGCCGAACGTTATTGGCTCTGACCACTATGGGACTTAACTGCTGTGGTCATCAGTCCCCTAGAATTAGAACTACTTAAACCTAACCAACCTAAGGACATCACGCACATCCATGCCCGAGGCAGGATTCGAACCTGCGACCGTAGCGGTCTCGCGGTTCCGGACTGTAGCACCTAGAACCGCTCGGCCACTCCGGCCGGCCCGAGCACTATTGGCAAGTGGGTTGCACTCAGCCCTTGTCAGCCAAACTGAGGAGCTACTTGACTGAGAAGTAGCGGCTCCGGTCTCGGAAGCTGGCCTACGGCCGGAAGGGCGGTGTGCTGACCACCTGCCCCTCCATAACCGCACCCAGTGGCGCCTGTGGGCTGAGGATGACACGGCGGCCGGTGGGTACTTTTGGGGCTTCATGGCCTGTGCGGGAGGAGTAAACCCTCAGCACATTGTGGCATTCATTACTGCTAGTACAGTAGCGTCAATACCTTTATTACTTTTACCGCAAGTACCATTTCGTTTGTAACTTTGAGCCAATAACAAAATCAGTTACCTCTCTATTGTATATCGTAAATAGTTTAGCAGGCTGGACATGGAGGTCTTAGTCTTAGTTTCTAGCTTTAACGTACCCTAATCTCTTCTGGTTAAGTTAGTTTTTAGGATGGTAGATGGTAAAGGCATGGTGAGCGATGGCCAGCGCTCTCATTCCAAGACCCGGGCCGCCGCCCACAACCAGGTGACGGGCAATATTAAACCTATCTCTTCTCTATTCAATTCTCTTCCTTGCTTCTTTCTACATATTTAATTCCGTTTTGTTTATTAATATCTCACTTGATTTTGTATTAGTTATAAGTTTTCCTAATGCTGCACAAAGCCGGCCGAAGTGGCCGTGCGGTTAAAGGCGCTGCAGTCTGGAACCGGAAGTCCACTACGGTCGCAGGTTCGAATCCTGCCTCGGGCATGGATGTTTGTGATGTCCTTAGGTTAGTTAGGTTTAACTAGTTCTAAGTTCTAGGGGACTAATGACCACAGCAGTTGAGTCCCATAGTGCTCAGAGCCATTTGAACCTTTTTTTTTGCTGCACAAAAAAAAGATATCAAATGGATGTAAACAAATAGAGCCCGCCTCCACGTGGCGGGACACGGGCAACGGTGTGAGTGGGGACGGGAGCCGGTGTGGTGTTACTTTCAGTCACTCCGGACCCCGGACCCAGTCACAGCGGATAAGTGGCAACATACGACCCACCATGAAAAATTAGACGGTGGGTCATAAAAAATAAGCAGCTAGTGAAAAAAAATAAACTCTCGATTATCCGCGGTAACTGAGGACTTGAAAACCGCGAATAATGAAATTCTGCGGATAATCCGCAATTAAAGTACACAGTAATGTATTATGGTTGTTCTAAAACAAAAATTAATTAGAATATCATAACATAAACCATTAACTAATGTTTATTATAAATTGTACTTTATTCAACACAGTATATGTGAGAATTACGTGCTGTCAACGAATACAGTACAATCCAATTTCACATTACGTATCTTACATTAGTGTGAAACATTCCAGCTCTTGAAGTGATCGAACAGTGCATTATTTTCTACACCCGCAACCACTCTCGGGTTAATGGAGTATTTTCAGCAGAAAGAAAGTGGGAGAATTATGCTGTGGATAACCCGTAAAGAGGATAATACACCCGCTTATACTGCAGAGTTTACTGTAGTTGAAAAAAAATTAATTAGTGGTAATTTACATAATTAGTATTACAGTCTTACGCCGGCCGCGGTGGCCGTGCGGTTCTAGGCGCTCAGTCCAGAACCGCGCGACTGCTACGGTAGCAGGTTCGAACCCTGCGTCGCTCATGGATGTGTGTGATGTCCTTAGGTTAGTTAGGTTTAAGTAGTTCTAAGTTCTAGGGCACTGATGACCTCAGATGTTAAGTCTCATGCTGCTCAGAGTCATTTGAACAGTCTTACGAAATACTGCTAATAGTAACGATATTTTGCAATAATATAGGTTCATAACCGAAATACAATATTGAATTCTATTGCTTTTTACCCTCACAAAATTTCAGTTAACCCTTCAGGGTGGCATTACCGCGAGGCTGGGAACCAGTGTTCTAGGATAGATGTAGCCGCTCTCACACAGTAGCCTAGCGCCGGACCAGTGAGGAAACGACCCGTGCTTTCAGTTACATAGCAACGCTAGAACAGTTACCTTCCCCAGCGTAAGGAACGACGTTTGTTACGTAGTCATTTCTGTTATCGCCACACCTGTCAAGCATTTCGCAGATTACCAGCAGGTGGCTTGCGCGCAACCATTCGCCTGCCGCTGTTGTCAGTTTTACGTACATGGCGGGCCAGCCCAAGGCACGCCAACACACACACATCTAGAGCGTGTAAACTTGCATCGAAATTACATCAGGAAGTATATTAAAAATCATAACATTTTATACCTTGTGCGTAAACAGTGTAGTAGGAATAACAAATGAATAAAGCTTGGTGTCGCTTGGAGGTATATACAGGGTGGTCCATTGATCGTCAACGGGCCAAATATCTCACGAAATAAGCCTCAAACGAAAAAACTACAAAGAACGAAAGTTGTCTAGCTTGAAGGGAGAAACCAGATGGCGCTATGGTTGGCCCGATAGATGGCGCTACCATAGGTCAAACGGATATCAGCTGCGTTTTTCTTAAATAGGAACCCCCATTTTTCATTACATATTCGCCTAGTACGAAAAGAAATATGAATGTTTATTTGGACCACTTTTTTCGCTTTGTGACCGATAGCGCTGTAATGGTCACAAACATGAGGCTCAAAATTTTAGACGAAGAGTTGGTAACAGGTAGGTTTTTTAAAATTAAAATACAGAACGTAGGTACGTTTGAACATTTTATTTCGGTTGTTCCAATGTGATGCATGTACCTTTGTGAACTTATCATTTCCGAGAACGCATGCTGTTACAGCGTGATTACCTGTAAACACCACATTAATGAAATAAATGCTCAAAATCATGTCCGTCAACCTCAATGCATTTGGCAATACCTGTAACAACATTCCTCTGAACAGCGAGTAGTTCGCCTTCCGTAATGTTCGCACATGCGTTGACAATGCGCTGACGCATGTTGTCAGGCGTTGTCGGTGGATCACGATAGCAAAGATCCTTCAACTTTCCCCACAGAAAGAAATCCGGGGACGTCAGATCCGGTGAAGGTGCGGACCAATCCACCTGTCATGAAATATGCTATTCAATACTGGTTCGACCGCAGGCGAGCGATGTGACGGACGTCCATCATGTTGGAAGTACATCGCCATTCTGTCACGCAGTGAAACATGTTGTAGTAATGGTTCAAATGGCTCTGAGCACTATGGGACTCAACTGCTGAGGTCATTAGTCCCCTAGAACTTAGAACTAGTTAAACCTAACTAACCTAAGGACATCACAAACATCCATGCCCGAGGCAGGATTCGAACCTGCGACCGTAGCGGTCTTGCGGTTCCAGACTGCAGCGCCTTTAACCGCACGGCCACTTCGGCCGGCCATGTTGTAGTAACATTGCTAGAACATTACGTAGGAAATCAGAATACATTGCGTCATTTAGATTGCCATCGCTAAAGTGGGGGCCACTTATCCTTCCTCCCATAATGCCACACCATAAATTAACGTGCCAAGGTCACTGATGTTCCACTTGTCGCAGCCATCGTGGATTTTCCGTTGTCCAATAGTGCATATTATGCCGGTTTACGTTACCGCTGTTGGTGAATGACGCTTCGTTGCTAAATAGAACGCGTGCAAAAAATCTGTCATCGTCCTGTAATTTCTCTTGTGCCCAGTGGCAGAACTGTACACGACGTTCAGTGTTGTCGCCATGCAATTCCTGATGCATAGAAATATGGTACTGGTGCAATCGATGTTGATGTAGCATTCTCAACACCGACGTTTTTGTGATTCCCGATTCTCGAGCAATTTGTCTGCTACTGATGTGCGGATTAGCCGCGACAGCAGCTAAAACACCTACCTGGGCATCATCATTTGTTGCAGGTCATGGTTGACGTTTCACATGTGGCTGAACACTTCCTGTTTCCTTAAATAACGTAACTATCCGGCGAACGGTGCGGACAGTTGGATGATGTCGTCCAGGATACCGAGCAGCGTACGTAGCAAACGCCCGTTGGGCATTTTGATCACAATAGCCATACATCAACACGATATCGACCTTTTCTGCAATTGGTAAACGCTCCATTTTAACACGGTTAATGTATCACGAAGCAAATACCGTCAGCACTGGCGGAATGTTACGTGATACCACGTACATATACGTTTGTGACTATTACAGCGCCATCTATCACAAAGCGAAAAGAGTGGTCCTACTAAAACATTCATATTCCTTTACGTACTACACGAATATGTAATAAAAAATGGGAGTTCCTATTTATAAAAAAACGCAGTTGATATGCGTTTGACCTATGGCAGCGTCATCTCGTTTCCCCCTTGAAGGTAGACGACTTTCGTTCTTTGTAGTTTTTTCGTTTGATGCTTATTTCGTTAGATATTTGGCCCGGTGACTATCAATGGACCACCCTGTATGATGCGAAACACAGTACGCAGAGAGTTGCCACCAGCTCTGGGTGTTGACAGCTGAGTGTCGAGTGGAACTCATCTCGGACGACGTGTGCGGTTACGTCACTGCGTGCTGCTGTGCTGCAACAGCTCATCACTCACGGTGGCTGGCGCCAGTCGCTCGGCGTGCCACGGTGAGACGTGTGTAGCAGGTGAGAGGCCTGCTGGACCATGCACTGGCCAGCATAGCGGCTCAGCGCTCTCTGTACCGAGGCAGACCACGAGGGCGCAGACAGTATGCGCTCTTGCGCTATCTTGTTGAAAGATAACGTCACAAAGACCTCGGCGATAGGTGCTAACATTGTGTAACCGATGGCACCTTATACCATCCTTACAATGATCACGATTAAAATCTCCTCTCAGCCTCCGCCGGCCGCAGTGGCCGAGCGGTTAAAGGCGTTACAGTCTGGAACCGCACGACCGCTACGGTGGCAGGTTCGAATCCTGCCTCGGGCATGGATGTGTGTGCTGTCCTTAGGTTAGTTAGGTTTAATTAGTTCTAAGTTCTAGGCGACTTATGACCACAGCAGTTTAGTCTCATACTGCTCAGAGCCATTTGAACCATTTTCCTCTCAGCCTCCACACAAGGACACATCCACCACGGTGTCGTACGCAGACTCAGTACTGGTCAGCTCGCAGCCTCCATTGGTGAGGCACAACAATAAATAGTCACACATTTAGCTTTTTCTGTTTGTTTCATAGTTGTCAGCTGTAGGATGTATAGCGTGTGTGCATGCTGTGTCCAGACGCAGTAGGACCTGGCCGCAGTTTGGGAACAGCTGAAGACGATTATGACTGGTGATCCACCTGCAGGGCTGTAGCGGTGGCCGAGCGTCTGATGCGTCGTGAGTGCTCACCACCACAGGTGTCGCTCATTCCTCCCACGGACTCCACTGCCGAAGCACCTACCAGTGTATCCGAGGCAGCGGATCCATCCTCACAGAGGGTGAGCAACTCACCGTGTGAACTCCCCCTCACTTATCGACCTTAATGACAGTGAAAAATTAAACCGCGTGAACCTAATGGAAATTTGGGAAAAGCAATCGTCACCGAAGTTAATTTGTCGGTAAAGAGGGAGGAAAGGGTTACATGTAAATGAAAGGAAAAATGCAAATGAAAATGGTGGAAATTAATTTTGAAAATGAGTAAAGTTAATAAAGAAAGTAAATGTGCGGACGTTACGTTAACAATTAACTAGCGGTAATTAGATATTTGAGATATGGGGGAAATTACGGTCGCCAGTCTTATGGACAATTACTATAGTAACTGAAAAAGAAAGGTTATTACACATATAATTAGCACTGGAAGAGTGGCAACTGAAGGTTGACAAGTGCTGTGTGAAAACTGAAAGTTTGTCAGAAGTAATAAATTTCACCACACTCTGACTTAATTTAGCAAAAGAATTAATAAAACCGGAAAATTGAAAGTTAATTTACTGACTCAAATTAATAGTCAGCTTTGTTTCTGAAGCACATCGAAACTCAGTAAAATACAGTTAGTTTTGGGGTACCTCAACAATCATTTCAAAAGCCACTTGAATCTACGCAATTTAGAAATAAGAGATTTAACTTTGAACTTGAATTAAATGATTCAGCACAATTAACAATAGTAAAATTTAGTACGTACCAAGCTGAGCTGCAGTCACAGGTAAGTTAAAATACGGTAACAAAACTCGCACTCTTAATTTGTGCTTGTGGAATCTAAATATTGTAGTCAGCTATGAATACTTTAACTGAACTTTGAAATTAAAGCAGTGAAATCGAATGATATTACTTTAATGCTGGCGTTTGAATTTCAACTACACTCGGGTTCATTCCGGAAAAGGAAGGGACCCTGCTTGGTAATGCAATTGGGACAATGAGCAACAAAGGTTCATGCTACTTTGCTGTAATTTTGTGACACAAATGGACCAGTTTGAAAAGCTGAGGTCTGCCATACTGTTCTAAGACTTTACGTGCTTCCAGTCTTCCTTGTGGGTTGATTGAAGGTTTGAAGCCGTCGATCGAGGAGGTGGCGACAGTCACTCATTGTCGGCCGTCACTGTTGCAGAAGCTGGATGTTGGCGCGCCTTCTTCTCGACACGGTCACCAGGCGAAACGGGCTCTTGATGTGCGCCAGCTAATGCTTCCCGTCCGTGACACTGTGTCGGAAACTATCATAGCAAGTCGAGCGCAATTACATGCTGCCAAACCCCGAAAGCGCGGCAACTCGCGGGAGCGTCACACAACACACCTGCTCCACCGCCCTACTCCAGCCAGACTCTCTCTGCCCGTGCTCCATCCGGCAGAGTTAACACTACCAAAGATCCTAAACACTTTGGTTCTCCACACGACGTACCGATGTATTCGTTCGACAGCATAGTTTTCCCTAGGCAGGACCCAGCGTAAAAATACAAATAATATTTACCTAACAAACCGATTACACATCCACATAAATGCATAAATAAATATATACATACAAATAGTAGAACAATTACAATATATAAAGACACAGAAATGTCATATCTTCAGGTAACAAAATAAGGAAAAAAATTTATAGTACAATAGATGGAAATAGGAGGATATGCATTTCCGGCGTTACAACGGTGACCCGTTCGCATCGCTTGAGGTGGAGAGTCAATGTGGAGCTGCTGGCCGTCTAGCTTCACGCATCCACGCTGTGAGTGAATATATAGCCGGTCTTTCAGCAGCGTCCGAGCACACACACGTCGGGGGGGGGGGGGGGGGGGGGGGGTGGAGATGGGGGCGAGGGTGGAATGGTTTACTAGTTGTCGGCAGCTCGAGTGTTAGGCAAGTTATGGAACCCTTTAGCGAGATAGCATCCAGGCCTGGAAAGGATTCCAATGTGAACTCAGCTTGTCTGCCGGAAGCCTCATCTGAGATGTCAAGGAGGCCCTGCCAGTGGCTACTGAGCGTGCAGGATGCTGTCATCTGCAAGTTCTGACTCATGTCAGCACCACTGACGTTTGCCGCTTGCGTTTTGAGGCCATCCTCAGATCGTATGCGTGACTGACAGAAGTGGAAAAGACTGCTGCACTTGCTCACAGGGTGCAAGCAGAGCTCACAATTTGCAGCATCATTCCCAGCATTGGTATACGTCCTTTGGTTTGCAGCCGCGTGGATCGTGTCAGCCAAAGGCTCCGTATATTCTGTGACGGTCTTGGCTACCGATTATTGGACCTGCATTATGGAGTTTAGAATTGTAGGATTTCCCTTGACAGGTCAAGGGTGCACTACACAAAAGCAGCAGCTACTCGGGTAGCTGAGTACTTGTGGAGTGTACACTTTTTTTTAAGGCTAGACTGTAGTTAAAGTTCTCTGGCGAGCACACGCCAGTCAATAAGCAGACAGCGAAATGAGACCGTGTAAAGAGTAAAGACATGTCAACTGTCAAAATTTTAAAAGCGCATTGCCACAGTATTGGCAACAAAGTTCCTGAATTTACTGCCCTACACGAAAGGTGTCATCCTCATACTATCGGAACAAATGGTTCAAATGCCTCTGAGTACTATGGGACTTAACTTCTGACGTCATCAGTCCCCTAGAACTTAGAACTACTTAAACCTAACTAACCTAAGGACATCACACACATCCATGCCCGAGGCAGGATTCGAACCTGCCACCGTAGCGATCGCTCGGCACCAGACTGTAGCGCCTAGACCCGCACGGCCACTCCGGCCGGCACTATCGGAACAGAAAGCTAGTTCAAATATAAGCAGAGAGCTCCAAAATATTTAGCGAGGCCTGGAACGGTTATCGAAACAACAGATTGGATGCCATGGGACAAGGAGTGCTCAAAGTTGTCCATAACATTTTTGCGCCTATCGAGGTCGAAATCGCATCTGTGAAGTTATTTGGACGCAAATAGCAGGCCAAGTACAGTTAATTATCGAATGATTCTACCGGCCACCCGATTCTGGCATAACAGTTGTAGAAACATTAAAAGAAAGTCTACACTCAGATAATGCAGCATTAGATGGACGCAACTTTAAACTATCGAATGACGACTGGGGCGTCTGTGGATTCACTGCTGGTACAACGGCAGACACTTTGTGAAGTCCTGTTGACCACGATTCCGTATACTGTCTTGAACAGCTAGTTACACAACTCACACACAGTTTACCGTTTGACGGTCGCACAGACTCCCGCGTTGAGGACACGGTAACAAGGCAAATCCGTGCAGTAGAGAAGCAGCGAAAAGAGCTGAAAACAAACCAGTCGCCGGCTCCATAAGGCATACCAGTTCGGTTTCACAATAAGAACGCTGAGACATTGGTCCCTCGCTTAGCTTGCACTTATAGCGAGTGTCTCGTCCGGCGCAAAGTCCGAAGCGCCTGCAGAAAAGAGCAGATGCCGCCTGCACATAAGAAGGCCAAAAGAACGGACCGACATAGTTACAGATCAACATTCTTAACATAAGTTTCCTGCAGAATTGTTGAACATATTCTCAGTTCGAATGTAATAAATTTTCTTGGGACAGAAAAGCTTATGTCCATGAATAGGTACAGATTTAGAAATCATTTCCCACACTAAACTCTGCTTGCCCTCTTCTCGCTTCATATACAGCGAATCGTGGATGGAGGCCACAGGCAGATTCCAAATTCCTAAATTTCCAGAAGGCATCTGATACGGTGCCTAAATGCTGACTGTGACAGAACTTACGAGCATACTGATTAGGTTCCCATATTTATGTGAGTGGCTCGAAAGCTTCTTAAGTAATAGAACCCACTACGTTGTTCTCAACGGCGAGTGTTAACGAGAGAGAAGCGTACCGTCAGGACTGCCCCAGGGAATTCTGACAGGAGCGCGCTTATCCTCTGTGTACGTAAGTGATGTGATGGACAGTGTGAGGAGCAATCTGCAGCTGTTTCCTGGTGAAGCTGTTGTGTACGGGAAGTAGTGCTACCAACCATTCGGATTTTCCCGGGCATGTCCTGTTTTTCTTTTTATAACGTCCGGTCGGAAGTTTTATTTTTTAGAAAGTGTCCGGCTTTTTGGTAATAAAGTTGCATTTCATCCTCCGACGAATTTCAGTGTAGCGTAATTGGCTACACATTTTTTCACGAGGTCCGCTATCAATGGCTACCAGTTATCGGAGACACGTTCCATTCGTAGTCAACGTGTACGATATATCGTTTCGAGCTATTGTGCTTTGTGTAGCATTGCTTCGATATTTTCACGGTCGACTCCGATATCTCGAGTGGAGATATTGTAATTCGTCTAGCAAAACTCTGATGTTTCCACGCTCTGAAACAAAAGCTTGTTAGTTAAAATCTGATTTGAAGTACGTCGCCTTCTAAATTCCAGAGATAGCAGAAAAAGGCAGATAAAATAAAAACAAAATACCAGTGCTTTGTATTTGAACGAAACAAAAGTGAAGCTAAACGCGCAGTGTGTGATTGTTACGCTAATATGAGAAATAAGGCTGCTATGGACTTGGGAAGAAACTTAGCACAGGAAAAAATAAAATTATAATACGAACCAGATCCACGTCTGGCTCACTGCTCGATTTTCTAAGTAAAAATCATCCGCTTGCAGTCAGAAACGTTCGAGTCACAGAAGCCACGCTGGCCTACCACACTGTTTCCCACCGTCATTTGTGCAAATCGGTAATTACATACAAAACTACTTCGAAAATATGAGGTTGCACAAAATATATCTTGTGGAAGAACAAAAACAGAAGACATAATTAATTATGTCATTGCACCACACACTGTAGATGTTTTTGTCAAAGCTTTGAATGACCAAGTTCCATGTTTTGGCCTGAGGATAGATGTAAGTAACAAGGATACCCTGAAAATATTGCCAGCTGTAATCCAAAATTTTGATTACTATAACAGTGGAATTCAACGAAAGGTTGTTGACCAACAAAGTTGTCCAAACGAAACTTCAGAAAGTATTGCCAAATACATCACAATACTTCGAGAAAGAATAATCTTACCACTTCTCAAGGTACTGCTTATGTTGGTCATAGTGCAAATGTTAACTTCGTTGGTCTTACAACCAGGGGAGGAAAAAATGTGTATTCTGTTCTCAAACAACAGTTGAAGGAAAGCATAATAGGTGTTGGCTACCCTGCGTATACCAGAAAATAAGTTGCAACACGGAACTGATTCTCTTCCTGAAGCTACAGATTCTTTCGTTATGAAAGTGTTCAAATTTTTTCACCTGTGTGCAGTTCGCACTGAGTAACTGAGGATTCCTGCTAATCTGTGGACATAAATTACCAGTAGCCTCTAATCCAGTCCGGTAGCAGATGGCAGTCATCGTATCCAGCAACAGAAAGGGTTCTACAATTGTAGCCAGCACTTTAATGTTACTTCATCTCTCAGGATGGCAAATCTGTGCATAATAAAATTAGAAATTCTCTACAGAACGACTTTTGGGAGCAATATCATCTGCTTCTCTCCTACAGCATGCACATTTTTCATTGCAACGTGAAGTCCGTTGAAAATAAAAACACTTTATTATGGAAGTTCGTGACGTTTTAATTTCTCTGAAAAACAGACTTGAGAATAAGTTAATTACTCTCAGACAAGCTCTGAATTCCTTTTCCGAAGCTGGCTTGGAAAACGAGTGCCAGGTGCACGTGGAAAATGTAGCTAGCTTCAAAGAAACTTGCACTGAATACACAAAAAAATGGATACAAACAATGGAAGAATACAACCGCACTAATGGCTTAAACTCAAAGACTTAAAGGACTTTTTCTTGGAGGAGATTCTTGCGTGTCTTCAGTCCTTACAAACGATGAGCCTGAAAAATAGATGATTCGAAATGGTTTGATCAGTTCTGCAACATCAAGAATTGTGCCAAATACACCACAGTGCTGAATGAAAACTAAAAATATACCAGCAGTGGTGCTCTTTATTTAAAAAGTGTCAAAATGTCGAATCAGTTTCTGAAATTTTGAAAATGTGCGGATTTTTCTTTCCGGTTCCTAGTAACAATGCGCCTACTGAATGTGTCAAGTCAACAAATCCATGTAGGTTGTACTAGCAGTATAATGCATTACACCCTCACCACAACCTAACTTTGGCAATTAGTTTTATGCGTTTACAGAAGCTTTAGTGTGTAAACATTCAGAAGAAGAAGGGGGAGGAGCAGAAGTAGTACTCCTGAAATCGCTTTGTAGATACTCTGGCTAGGTGGGGAATCTATGTAACCGTTCGATGCCAAAGAAACCAATCCACACCTGGTAGGGTAGTCAATAACAACGATATTCTTGTACAAAATCTTTATTAATTTACACACACGTTTATACCCAGACTACTGAATGTATCTAAATACACTAACGAGCGAAAATATTACACTACCGGCCCATTAAAATTGCTATACCCAGAAGAAATGCTGATGATAAACGGGTATTCACTCGACAAATATATTATAGTAGAACTGAAATGTGATTACATTTTCACGTATTTTGGGTGCATAGATCCTGAGAAATCAGTACCCAGAACAACCACCTCTGGCCGTAATAACGGCCTTCATACGCCTGGGCATTGAGTCAAACAGAGCTTCGATGGCGTGTACAGGTCAGACGTTTTCAGTTGGTGAGAGATATGGAGAATGTGCTGGCCAGGGCAGCAGTAGAACATTTTCTGTATCCAGAAAGGCTCGTACAGGACCTGCAACATGCGGTCGTGCATTATCCTGCTGAAATGTCGGGTTCCTCAGGGATCGAATGAAGGGTAGAGCCACGGGTCGTAACACATCTGAAATGTAACGTCCTCTGTTCAAAGAGCCGTCAACGCGAACAAGAGGTGACCGAGACGTGTAACCAATGGCACCCCATACCGTCACGCCGGGTGATACGTCAGTATGCCGATGACGAATACACGCTTCCAATGTGCGTTCACCGCGATGTCGCCAAACACGGATGCGACCATCATGATGCTGTAAACAAAACCTGGATTCATCCGAAATAATGACGTTTTGCCATTCGTACACCCAGGTTCCTCGTTGAGTACACCATCGCAATCGCTCCTGTCTGTGATGCAGCGTCAAGGGTAACCGCAGCCGTGGTCTCCGTGCCAATAGTCCATTTTGTTGCAAACGTTGTCGAACTGTTCGTGCAGGTGATTATTGTCTTGCAAACGTCCCCATCTCTTGACTCAGGGATAGAGACGTGGCTGCACGATCCGTTACAGCCGTGCGGATAAGATGCCTGTCATCTCGACTGCTTGTGATACGAGGCCGTTGGGATCCAGCACGGCGTTGCGTATTACCCTCCTGAACCCACCGAATCCATATTCTGCTAACAGTCATTGGATCTCGACCAACGCGAGTAGCAATGTCGCGATACGATAAACCGCAATCGCGATAGGCTACAATCCGACATTTATCGAAGTCGGAAACGTGATGGTACGCATTTCTCGTCCTTACACGAGGCATCACAACAACGTTTCACCAGGCAACACTTCCGAGCTGAGATGCGTGGTCCGTACATAAGACTCTCCCCTGACGTTTCGCCTTCGACTGTGGAAGGCATCCTCCGAGGACATTCGGCGACCTGCAACGAGAGCGCAAGTGAGCGCCGTATATATGAGCCATCCAGAGGGCGCCGCTGTCAGTGACGTGACGTCGGCTGTACTATGATCTCTGATATTGCGAACTTTCCCTACTGAAATTAATAGATTGTACGCTGACGCGTGGATGCCTTCCTGTTACATGCGAATAGTATTAATCGAAGAATTCAATTCACTATGGAAAAGGAAATCGATTGTCACCTGAGTTTCTTAGATGTGACTGTAATCAAACAAGACGACGGATCATTGGGTCATAAAGTTTTCAGAAAACACACACACACACACACACACACACACACACACACACACACACACACACACACACACACTGATCGTTATCTGCAGATTGATCCTAGCCACCACCGTAGACATAAAAGAGCGGTGATTAAATGGCTCTGAGCACTATGGGACTTAACATCTGTGGTCATCATCAGTCTCCTAGAACTTAGAACTACTTAAATCTAACTAACCTAAGGACATCACACACGTCCATGCCCGAGGCAGGATTCGAACCTGAGACTGTAGCGGTCACGCGGTTCCAGACTGTAGCGCCTAGAACCGCTCGGCCACCCCGGCAGGCAGCGGTGATTAAAACATTAGTAGACAGGGCGCACAAAATATGTGAACCAGCTCACTTAGATGATGAGACTGAACACCTTAGAGCGACCTTCAAGAAGAATGGGTATTCCACCAGAGAGTGATCGCGCACTATGCCCTAGACTGACAACCAGGACGGACGAGGAATGACATCAACCCAAGGGGAAAGTGTTCTTACCATTCATCAGTAAGGTCGCTGACCGCATTGGTAAATTTTAAGCAAGTACGATGTGGAAACTGTTTTCAGACCCACCACGAAAATAAAAGAATGTTTAAGATCCGCAAATGATAAACGACATCCTCTACCTACACCAAGTGTCTATAAAATTCCGTGCAGTTGTGGAAAGATCTATATAGGCACAATAAAAAGAAGCAACACCCGTCCAGGTGAACATAAAAGGAACTGATGCCACGGACATATCGATAAATCGGCTGTAGCGGAACATGTGTTTCAGTTAGGTGATCATGAAATAAAGTTTAGCGAGACGACCGTCGTAGCAAAGACGTCGCATTATTATAGGCGAATCTATAGAGAGGCTATTGAGATTGCCAAATACTGCAGTAACTTTAATAGAAAAGATGAAGGCATTAAGCTGGATGAGATATGAATGTCAACATTCAAGCAACTGCGTGACAATCGATTAATTTGAATTCAGAAAGCTGGCAATATCAGAGATCATAGCACTGCCGACGTCACGTGATTGACAGCGGCGCCCTCTGGATGGCTCATATACAGGGTGTTACAAAAAGGTACGGCCAAACTTTCAGGAAACATTCCTCACACACGAAGAAAGAAAATATGTTATGTGGACATGTGTCCGGAAACGGTTAATTTCCATTTTAGAGCTCATTTTATTACTTCTCTTCAAATAACATTAATCAAGGAATGGAAACACACAGCAACAGAACGTACCAGCGGGACTTCAAACACTTTGTTACAGGAAATGTTCAAAATGTCCTCCGTTAGCGAGGATACACGCATCCACCCTCCGTCGCATGGAATCCCTGATGCTCTGATGCAGCCCTGGAGGATGGCGTATTGTATCACAGCCGTCCACAATACGAGCACGAAGAGTCTCTACATTTGGTACCGGGTTTGCGTAGACAAGAGCTTTCAAATGGCCCCATAAATGAAAGTCAAGAGGGTTGAGGTCAGGAGAGCGTGGAGGCCACGGAATTGGTCCGCCTCTACCAATCCATCGGTCACCGAATCTGTTGTTGAGAAGCGTACGAACACTTCGACTGAAATGTGCAGGAGCTCCATCGTGCATGAACCACATGTTGTGTCGTACTTGTAAGGGCACATGTTCTAGCAGCACAGGTAGAGTATCCCGTATGAAATCATGGTAACGTGCTCCATTGAGCGTAGGTGGAAGAACGTGGGGCCCAATCAAGACATCACCAACAATGCCTGCCCAAACGTTTGATGACGTGATTGCACAATTGCGTGCGGATTCTCATCAGCCCACACATGTTGATTGTGATAATTTACAATTTGATCACGTTGGAAGGAAGCCTCATCCGCAAAGAGAACATTTGCACTGAAATGAGGATTGACACATTGTTGGATGAACCATTCGCAGAAGTGTACCCGTGGAGGCCAATCAGCTGCTGATAGTGCCTGCACACGCTGTACACGGTACGGAAACAACTGGTTCTCCCGTAGCACTCTCCATACAGTGACGTGGTCAATGTTGCCTTGTACAGCAGCAACTTCTCTGACGCTGACATTAGTGTTATCGTCAACTGCACGAAGAATTGCCTCATCCATTGCAGGTGTTCTCGTCGTTCTAGGCCTTCCCCAGTCGCAAGTCACAGGCTGGAATGTTCCGTGCTCCCTAAGACGCTGATCAATTGCTTCGAACGTCTTCCTGTCGGGACACCTTCGTTCTGGAAATCTGTCTCGATACAAACGTACCGCGCCACGGCTATTGCCCCGTGCTAATCCATACATCAAATGGGCATCTGCCAACTCCGCATTTGTAAACATTGCACTGACTGCAAGACCACGTTCGTGATGAACACTAACCTGTTGATGCTACGTACTGATGTGCTTGATGCTAGTACTGTAGAGCAATGAGTCGCATGTCAACACAAGCACCGAAGTCAACATTACCTTCCTTCAATTGGGCCAACTGGCGGTGAATCGAGGAAGTACAGTACATACTGACGAAACTAAAATGAGCTCTATCATGGAAAGTAAGCGTTTCCGGACACGTATCCACATAACATATTTTCTTTATTTGTGTGTGAGGAATGTTTCCTGAAAGTTTGGCCGTACCTTTTAATAACACCCTGTATACGGCGCCCACTCGTGCTCTCGTTGCAGTTCGCCGACTGTCCCCAGGTGATGGCTTCCGCAGTCGAAGGCGAAACGTCAGGGGATAGTCTTACGTATGGACCACGGCATCTCAGCCCGGAAGTGTTAATTGATGACAACACCTGCCGTGGAAGCCTTCATTGTATGAGGTAAGGAAATGACTGTTAGTGGTGTAAGTAGGCTGTTTAGGTTTTTTCATTGGTAACGCCACCGCTGTAAAAAAATCACTGGCTGTGCTGTGTGCAGTCTGTGTCTAGTTTGCATTGTTGTCTGCCATTGTAGTGTTTGGCAGCGGCAGCTGGATGTGAACAGCGCGTAGCGTTGCGCAGTTGGAGGTGAGCCGCCAGCAGTGGTGGATGTGGGGAGAGAGATGGCGGAGTTTTGAAATTTGTCATGAACTGCTATATTTATATATGATGATATCAAGGTAAATACATTGTTTGTTCTCTATTAATATATTTCATTTGCTAACTATCCCTATCAGTAGTTAGTGCCTTCAGTAGTTTGAATCTTCTATTTAGCTGGCAGTAGTGGTGCTCGCTGTATTGCAGTAGCTTGAGTAGCGAAGATTTTTGTGAGGTAAGTGATTTGTGAAAGGTATAGTTTACTGTTAGTCAGGGCCCATTCTTTCGTAGGGATTTTTTGAAAGTCAGATTGCGTTGCGCTAAAAATATTGTGTGTTAGGTTAAGCACAGTCTTGTATAAATTGTTCTAAGGGGACGTTTCATATGTCGACCCTTAGCCGAGGATACCTCACTGGAATCTTCTGATTTTTTTTTTGTAGTTTGTGTTATTAGTGTAGATTTTGTTTATTGCTATTTCGTAATTGTACAGAGAATCTCCTTGGTAGTTGTGGTTTTTCATTGTTGCACAGTAAAACAGTTGTGGCATGCATGTAGATTTGCACCAAGTATTTCGCAGCTGCAATTAACTAGATATTATTTTCAGTTCTATGTTAATGTGTTCTCTTATTTTTGCTCTTAAAATTGTGCTTTTCTGTGTTGTCGTGTGAAATATTGTGACAATAATGGCGTGTGAAAAACGTAATACTAGGCTCCAAAGTAAACTGAGAAATGACAGTGAAGAAAGCAGTGTGTTAGCGCCACCGAGTAATGAATTAACTAATGTTCAAAGTAGTAATTTGGTAATTGTACATAGGGAAATGGAGCGGGCTGCAAACAATGGTGTAGTCAGTGAAACAATTAGTGAACAGGGAAGCATTATCGATCGATCGGTCGGCAACAGCTCGCCTCAGGAATCCGAAATGACAGGACACAATCTTGCAAATACTGTAGATTCAGGTTTTGCGTCCTCACCCTTTTCTCAAATAAGTCAAGACACATTTTCTGCTATTCAAACTGCGAATATTGCCGGTTCAACTGTGTTGCCGAATAGCACTGAGGAACATGTTTCAGACACCAGTGCACTGTTATTACAGTTAATGCAACAAATGGGACAAAGGCTACAAAAGTTAGACACAATAGAACAGAATCTCCTAAACTTACACACAATGGAACAAAATCAGAGACAAACACAGCAAAAGCTTCAAAAGTTAGACACAATGGAACAACACCAGAGACAAACACAGCAACAGTTAGACGCAATGGAACAAAATCTTCACACCACGCTTGAACAAACACGTGAAGATTTAACTACTGAGTTACATAACATTGAGTCGAAATGTCAAAAAGTCTGTAATGACGTAAAAACACAAATTTGTGAGCATTTTCAACCTATTTTTTCGCAGCATGAAAATGCATTACAGAATCACAAAGCAGCCATAAAAGAACTGCAAACCATTGTTCATGAAAATCATGAGACCTTGTGGGCTAAAATTGACTCAGTTGCATCTACCAATTCCGTTACGCAACTTGCAAAAACTCAGGAAAACTGAAAGGACACAGTAGATTCGATTTCAACACAAATGGACACTCTGAAACTTGGTTCAGAAAAACACACTGAGGAAATGTGTTCACTATCGGAGAAAGTAGCCGAACTTTCGGATCAGCTCACTAACTTATCTACAAAGGTAGATGATGATCTGAATGACACAAGACCCGTAGCCTTCACTGACACAGAAGAGTATGAACAAATAAGAAAATTCAAACAAAATCAAAATCAAATCAATACACAGTACAAAAGAGAAATCCGGGAAGTACAAGATCAGTTGAAGCAGGTGATACAAGAATTACATATTTCAGAGGACACTCGCGCTCCAACACGGGAAGAGGAACTTAGAAATACGGAAAAGCCACAAAATAATAACACAGAGCATTTCGGTAATTATGAAAGGAATTGGCAAGGTGGACCGAATTTTGAGATGGAACCGCCGACACGACGTAACAATGACCGATATGCTACTCGCCGACACGATGACTCTGACTATAAGCTGTTCATTACTACACGTAAATTCAAAACATTTAAAAATTCTGGCAACGACATTCATCCACAAGCGTGGCTCCATCAATTCTCTCGTTGTTTTCCTCCCAACTGGTCATTAGAACACAGATTAGAATTTATGTGTGGCTACTTGGAGAATGAACCAGCTGTAAGAATGCGATCGGTCATTCACGATTCTCACAGTGAAGGAGAATTTTATCATGCCTTCCTCTCAGCATATTGGTCTCAAGCTACACAAGACCGAGTAAAACATGGCATCATAATGATGAAACGTTTCGAACAATCTGAATTTTCCAGTCTTATGAAATATTTTGAAGACATGTTGCATATGAATCAGTATCTTTCAAACCCATACAGCCCCTCAGAACTCATCCGCATTTGCTTAATGAAATTTCCTGAACATTTACGACATATTATTTTAGCAGGACGTTGCAAAGACGACATTGAAGCTTTTCAGGGACTCTTACAAGAATTAGAAATTGACACAGACAGTCGCGGGATGCGAAAACAGGAAAACAATCACTACAGGTCACATCCGTCACAATTCCGTGACGACAGAAACAATAAGTGGACACGACAGGTCTATTCTTACAACGCAAATCGTGACCAAAATAGACACCACCCGTACGACAACCGTTGGCAGAGTAGTAATAATTACAGGGAAAGATCACCTCTCCGCGGTAGTGACTATCACAGAGACAATCAGAGAAACAGACAATATGGGCACCAAAATAATTATTATTACGGGAGACAGAATAACTTCAGACGCAACAGTTCGGCGCAAAGTTACGATTCAGGGAGAAACTCTCCACCACGTGACAGACAAGGAAGAAACTACGGAAGTTACCGACATGACGACAGACGATATATTCGTAACGACAGACCTGAATTGCATCAGAACTGGCGGGATTCAAACAGAGCAGGGCCCTCTCGAGGAAGTGAATTTGTAGAAGTTAGGTCTCCTAATTCCAATAACGACGCGCGCCAACAAAGGAACAGACAATGACCCGCACCGCAGGCAGCCACCTGCGCCGGCTGGCTCAGTGAAAAATAACACAGACGCTAACCTTCAGAAAAATTCCAGTATTCTTTACCGATGTATACCACATGATAATTGTGTTCAAGCTGAAACTCTGCGTACTAGGAAAAGTAAAGGTTTACACCACATTTCACATGTAAAACCGTTTATTGAAAAATAATCTGCTTTTTAACTTTGTCTTGGCCATATAACTTTTCACTTTACATTACTAGTATGCTTTGTCAGACTTAGAATCTGTTAATATGCAACAATGTTTGAACTTAAATATCCAGTCAAGAACCACGAGAAATTATTTAAATAGAAATTACGAATGCATTGTTATGGTGAACAGACGACACAGTGTTATTGTGTGTGTACATTCTTGCTTGTTAGTTGCACGCTTAAGTAACGACTGTAAGACTTACATACTTAGAACATATACTGGTACTGCTAATGAGATTTTAATGCAACATTTTGGTTTACTTGAAAATACATTCTGGATTTAAAGTACTTTCTGTGAGATACCAGATGACACAGTGGTTAGTTTATGTGACAGCTACACGATTTTATCACGACGCTACTAATGAGTGATAATTTACAATGTTGCTTTTGCGGTGTTTCTGTTTTATATCTGCACAATTTTTCTGTTTTATTCTGGAAAGTAAAACATGTTTTAGTAGTAACTTTCGTGGTATAGCTACAATGAGACTGCCTTTTCCGTAGCACAACAATACATTACAGCACAGTAATTTCTTCATCATGGCAATAAGCGTAATAACTAAGATATCTATACGCAAAGCATTTCACTTTTTTTTATCATGAGGTAAGTACATTGACTTCTGCAGAACTTAGCTTTCAGAGGACAATAACTACGACAGTTTCACAGAGATTATCTTACAACAAGACGCAGAGTTTAGCGCTACAGTACATGTATTTGAGTGATTAATTTTATACTTAAAACATTTATTTTTAAAGGTTTTTGAATTACAAAGAAAGTTTTCCGTGATAAATTTTATTCCATTGCAATAATCTGTAACACCTGAGGGTATAATTACATTAATCCTCAGGGGGGTACATGCTTACTTTGTGTACCATGTGTTTGGCAAGCACAAGGAACCCTAGCTAATATGGTATTTGCTTATACAACTTTACACATCGGTACCATATTTCTCTAAAGCATAAATTACACAGCTATCTGATCATTTAACTGAGAGATAAACATGTTTTTTACTACGTCAGTGACACATGTTTACGTAATTACACCGTTGGATAACTTCACACTTACGAAATTGTATTTTGTCTGTTCTGTGTGAACTCTTCATATTTTTTCGGAACCATTGTGATACTATGAGAGCTTTTAATGATGTATTTGGTATGACATCATGATTTTAAAGTACGTTTGAGGCAGATGACACTATTGAAATGAGCAGAGAATATTTTTTATGGTTTGAAATTATTGCAGAAAGCTACGACCTTTTTGAGATTTGACTGAGGTGTTATGATGTTATTTTTATGACGACGATGTGTATTATGCTGTTGAGGTATGTTTATGTCAATAAGATGATGCTACCATATATGAGGAATGTGATTACGTGTTTATATGTATATGAATAATGAATAGAAGTTAGGGACTCTTGACTTGTGAAACACGATGTTGGAAACCAAGAATTGTACTTTAAGAGTTATGAAATGTGTGTAAATGCGTGAATGTATCACAATGCCGGCGAAAATTTTTTTGGACACTGTTATATTCATAGGATTTTGTTTCTACACATTTGCAACGTAAATTCTCGACCTGTTAAATTTTTATATGAGACTGTCACTGTAGCGGAAACTGCTGTCGTAAATATTTCAGCAAGAAAGGTAAGTGACCTTGGCGTAATGCGTTTTGGGTGCCCAGCTGAGAGGTAGACGTCTGACAAAAGAAAGCCATTAGGTGCAAAAAAAAAAAAAAAAAAAAAAAAAAGGAAAAGAGAGGCCATTATCCTCGCTATTGACGTTCCTTTGTAGAAAGCATCGCAAATACGACACGCTCGAACTTGAAAACATATGATTACACTGTGGAGCTCTTAATTTAAGATATTTACTAAAATGCCTAATGAAATGATGAGAAACATTTTACATCCATTGTCTTTCTAGTTGAGAGATTGCTCATTTTGTTTAATATCTAGTTTCTAGTGGCACTGCAGCATTGGTTAAAATAAAATTTTATAGATGTACTAATATAAATATTTTCTGTCTACAGATCGAGTAAATAATAATTTTTTCAAAAAAATGAGTGAGCACAAAAAGACATTTACCTTCACAGGAACTGCATTCATAATTTGCTTTTCAAGTACTTTGTAATCTTTTGTAGAATTAGTTTTTGTGGTGCACCACTTTAATTACTTAGTCATTAAGATGTGATTATACATTTCCCTTATCTGCATTGTTTTTTTTTATTGTACTATTTTTTCTGCTTGAGCTATGCCATGTTTAGGTATAAGTTATTTCATTTTCTGCTATTGTCTGCCAGGCATAGTGCTACTAAATTTCACTATACATTACTCTGTTAAGCCAGTTTCACTACTGATTTATTTTTCTTGTAGTAATATTGCAATTGCTTTGCCAGTTTGATTTTTTTGTCATTGATGTTTGTGTTACTTGTTTTGTGCTGCTGCATTGCCTCATCCCTTAGTTTAGCATCTGAGCTCAGTAGATTTAAGTTAGCTTAAGAGGGGGTAGACTATATAAGAGAATGAGTTGCGATGAATTGGAAGAAACACATTGACAAGATATAAGAAACAGATTTGGTAAAAATGAGTATTGTGCACTGAGAAATAATTATTTTGAAAGAAATATGAATAGAATACAGAAAGCAGGTATAGATAGGACTTTTTGGGAATAATGATGAATGAAGGGAGATCTCCAAGAAGTAAAGAAAGTTTTGTTTGCAAAATACTGCAGTAAAACAAACCCTGTCCTTTCCTTTTGTATTATTATGCTATGTATTTGTGTACCCTTGTGTATTTCTTTTCTTCCTGTCTCTGTGTACTGTTTCATAGAAATTTTTTTCTGTTCTAGTACTAAGCTACATTCACTATGATGAGGAATACTGTTATCCTCAAATATAATTTGCATTTATAATATGTTATTTTCTTTGTAAAGATGTTTAGACATTATTTATTCTGGTCTGTTGGAATGCTCATGTGTGAAGTTGATGTTTCAAAAGTTATTCTGATCTTTTATGTATTTACTTATGTCATAATTCCTGTCACACTGATGTATATATCTATTTCTATTCTTTTGTAAAGCCTGTATTACTACAAATGTTATCTGTATTATTATGTCTTTAATGATGTATTTTGTACCTTTTTATTGTTTTCTTATGTTATAAAATTGTAATTGACACCAGGTCATCAAATTAAGTAACTTGTAAGTTCCATTTCACTGCCCACATTTCTGTTGGTCATAGTATATGGACAATATGTGCGAAGTAGGGACTGTTAGTGTTTGCACGTGTGTTAATAATTCAGCAAGGGACTAGATAACAGCATTGCTGGTTCTGAGGACAATTCCAAAATCTTTGTGAGTGCACAAGTGGTGGTTATGGACTTGCTACATTATCCGCAAGACTCTTCAATGGTGATTATGCACCTGCACAGTCACAACAGATGGCTGCTGGCCATCTCTACAAAGACTACAGTGGGTCTGCATCTTTGTTGACCCACCAATACCATTATTTCTACAAGGACTACAGTGAGTCTACACCTTTGCTGACTCACCAGTACCATTATTTCTACAAGGACTACAGTGGGTCTGCATCTTTGATGACCCACCAATACCATACTCTCTACCAGGACTACAGTGGGTCTACTCTGTGATGACCTAACTACCAATATTCTTCAAAACGTCGAATGACTCTGCTGTGGGTTTGCTCTGTTGTGGACCAATATCTGTCTGCATGTCAAGAGTCAGCACTGTCTTTCTATTGGAAGGACAACACTACTTCTTCAAGATTGCATGGAAATCCACTAATTCCGTGTGCATTTTCTTTTACTGCTCAGAGTTTGAGAAAAACACTGCAACGTTACTGTGATGAACGATTAGGACTGTCTTTATGGACTGTGAGAAAGTTTAGCTTTTGACCAACATTGTATCAATAAGTGTGTGCATCTGATATCTTTGTTATTGTAATTAGGAAAATTTTATCAAATCATTATTGGCCACTGCCCAAAACAATTTGTAAAATTTTTTGTGGGGAGCATGGGGGCTATGTAAGTAGGCTGTTTAGGTTTTTTTATTGGTAACGCCACCGTTGTAAAAAAATCACTGGCTGTGCTGTGTGCAGTCTGTGTCTAGTTTGCATTGTTGTCTGCCATTGTAGTGTTGGGCAGTGGCAGCTGGATGTGAACAGCGCGTAGCGTTGCGCAGTTGGAGGTGAGCCGCCAGCAGTGGTGGATGTGGGGAGAGAGATGGCGGAGTTTTGATATTTGTCATGAACTGCTATATTTATATATGATGATATCAAGGTAAATACATTGTTTGTTCTCTATTAATATATTTCATTTGCTAACTATCCCTATCAGTAGTTAGTGCCTTCAGTAGTTTGAATCTTCTATTTAGCTGGCAGTAGTGGTGCTCGCTGTATTGCAGTAGCTTGAGTAGCGAAGATTTTTGTGAGGTAAGTGATTTGTGAAAGGTATAGTTTACTGTTAGTCAGGGCCCATTCTTTCGTAGGGATTTTTTGAAAGTCAGATTGCGTTGCGCTAAAAATATTGTGTGTTAGGTTAAGCACAGTCTTGTATAAATTGTTCTAAGGGGACGTTTCAGTGGTACCGAGTACCCGCCATTATGTACAGACCACTACGGGTGTAGACGTAGACGGAGCACATGTGGGATGCAGTGGCACTCTGTGTACTTTCACAGTAAGCTGCAGGCAGCAGTCTTCACGAACTGACGCAGGCAGGACAACAGATTCCCGAATCTGATATTCAGAGGCAGTATGCTTTCGTGCTGCGGCGAATACAACGGTGTATTCGTGACCGTGGGGGGCAGATCACACACTGGTGATGCATAGTAGTTCGAAAGTAATGGAAGCGTAATCAGCTAATCCCTGGTACGTGACGAAGATCTGTACAAAGCGTGCTGAATGTGGGACCGGTGTAGCCGTTAGCCCCCGTCTTCAGCGTAAGCAGAGGAGAGGGGTGGGCGGCAGTGTGTGTGTGTGCGTGTGTGTGTGTGCACGGCCTCCTCCCGGCAGTACGTCCGGCCGCCTTACTCCCCCCCCCCTCCCTTCCCCCTCTTATCGTCCCGGAAACACGCTGCAGGCGGCAGCAGCAGCAGCAGCAGCCTGGCGTGCTTCCAGCGCGTGCCTGCGCGCTCTGCCAACGCCGCGGCCGAGTCGGCTCTGCTAGCGCGGCCCCCCTCTCCACGCTGCACGCTGCTCACTGTTTACTGCCGCCGCCGCCGACTCGCGTGCACCACCTCGCTGCCGTCCACAGAATCGGCGGCCCCGCCTCCCATTCCGCTGACGCCTCGCAAGGCTTTGCCAGCGCCGACGTTCTGTCCTGGCCACGATTTCGACATGCCTACGACGCACACGTGTCCGTATGGAGAAGTGATGGCTGCAGCACTCGCCCACCCCCCGCGGCCTCGCTGGCGTGTCGGCGCTCGGCTCTGAGGCGGCCCCTCTCAGTCCTAGAGACGGAAGAGATTCCTGCCAGCAGTGGTGTCTGGTAAGCGAGGAGACGAGAGGACTCTGCCCTGTTGTCAGTCAACCTCTCCTCGGTGCCCCGCACAGTGTAGGTATCTACATCTACACGGTTACTCCGCAATTCACACTTAAGTGGCTGTTAGAGGGTTCATCGTACCATTTTCATACTACTACTCTACCATTCCACTCTCGAATGGCGCGGGGGAAAAAGGAACACCTACATCTTTCTGTTCGAGATTTGATTTCTCTTATTTTATTATGATGGTCATTTCTCCCTACATAGCTGGGTGTCAACAAAATATTTTCGCATTCGCAAGAGAAACTTGGTGATTGAAATTTCGTAAATAGGTCTCACCGCAAAGAAAACCGCCTTTGTTTCAGTGACTGCCACCCCAACTCGCGGATCATATCTGCCACACTCTCTCCCCTATTACGTGATAATACAAAACGAGCTGCCCTTTTTTGCACCCTTTCGATGTCCTCCGTCAATCCCACCTGGTAAGGATCCCACACCGCACAGCAATATTCTAATAGAGGACGAACGAGTGTAGTGTAAGCTGTCTCTTTAGTGGACTTGTTGCATCTTCTAAGTGTCCTGCCAATGAAACGCAACCTTTGGCTCGCCTTCCCCACAATATTATCTATGTGGTCTTTCCAACTGAAGTTGTTCGTAATTTTAACACCCAGGTACTTAGTTGAATGGACAGCCTTGAGAATTCTACTATTTATCGAGTAATCGAATTCCAACGGATTTCTTTTGGAATTCGTGTGGATCACCTCACACTTTTCGTTATTTAGCGTCGACTGCCACCTGCCACACCATACAGCAATCTTTTCTAAATCGCTTTGCAACTGATACTGGTCTTCGGATGACCTTACTAGACGGTAAATTACAGCATCATCTGCGAACAACCTAAGAGAACTGCTCAGATTGTCACCCAGGTCATTTATATAGATCAGGAACGGCAGAGGTCCCAGGACGCTTCCCTGGGGAACACCTGATATCACTTCAGTTTTACTCGATGATTTGCTGTCTATTACTACGAACTGCGACCTTCCTGACAGGAAATCACGAATCCAGTCGCACAACTGAGACGATACCCCACAGGACCTCAGCTTGATTAGAAGTCGCTTGTGAGGAACGGTGTCAAAAGCTTTTCGGAAACCTAGAAATACGGAATCAACTTGAAATCCCCTGTCGATAGCGGTCATTTGAAATGGAGCTCTGGCTCAAGGAAATCATCACCACCGCCGCCACCGCCACCACCACCGCCAGTGACCTGACATACACTGCTCAAAAAGGACTGCCGCACCCCCTCCCTTCTCCCCCCCCCCCACCCCCGCACTCCACACACGCCCTCTCCCTAATTCCTCAGCTTGAGCTCCACTCTGTTGCCTGATCCGTTCGTTTATTTTAGTGTACTTCAAAACAAACGTAGACCACCGCCATGTTCGCTCATCATCACTCATTCTCTGAGTCGTTTCCGCGTTAAAATTCAGTGTCACTGTGTCATATGCCAAAACTGGTAATACACACCCGCACTAAATTTTCATTTTCAGGTAAATCGGCACCTTACTTTCGAAATTGTACTTAGTTTACGGAAATAGCTCCTTTCATTTGCGGTTCACTGTTTACTGCTCCTTACTGTTTTCAGCTCGCTTCAGCTACAAATCTCACCAACTGTTTCTGCGACTACGCACTTACTTCGCAGTATTTTTATTTCGGTATACCGATTATTTATTAGTTTCGTCTTATTTCAATTGATTTTCGAACCTACTTGCAAACTTGCTCAGTTCAGTTCTTCTCTTACTTGTTCAATGCCCTCAGCAATACGAAAACGGTTCATGTATATTCCACAACGTGTCATCCTCCTCCCTTTCCCCACTTTAAGGATCTGAAAACGCCCTCTAAACTTCTGAGACCAGTTGTCCCGTTACGGAACATACTTACGTGACTCCTCTTTCGACACTTAACTCCTTACTCCTAATGAGGCCCAGCTGTGCTACTGGAGGAGTGATACATTTGTTTTGCACGGACATGGTGTCTTTGTTCTGACTACCTGCCAGTATAGATTTAGTTGTAACTGAGTTCAAAGTTCCTCAAAATTAGTGAATTCCAGACAAGATGGTAGTTCAGACTATTCCGTTTTGAAATTTCTTTTCTGTGTGAAAGTAATCCGTTGGATTAGACCGTCTGCCTAGACCACCTTGTTCCTTTGTCTAACTAAAATTCATGCTTTTTTCGTAACTGTAATGTAACGGACTACTGAAACTACCGATACCACCGGCTGCCGAGGTGAGCGGTGCCGTCAATCAACTTGAGGGAGCAAGTAAACTTTAACTACTTAAACATAAACTGAAATATTATTATTTTGTTGCAAAACTGTTAATATGAGGACAATCATGAGGTATATTGTCACAGATCTATATTATAAACACTTTCATTTTTCATACTATCTTTTTCATATATGTATACGTGCGATGTGTAAAGTATCGATGTACAACCAAGGTTGGCAGTACTGCACAGTTTGTAAGCTCTGTGAACAGGAGCCGGTTGTTGGCGG
Organism: Schistocerca piceifrons; assembly: GCF_021461385.2. Taxonomy (NCBI): domain Eukaryota; kingdom Metazoa; phylum Arthropoda; class Insecta; order Orthoptera; family Acrididae; genus Schistocerca; species Schistocerca piceifrons. Next base: position 13,425,026 of record NC_060145.1, on the reverse strand, counting down.
GTGTAGAGACAATGGGCAGTTGGTGTTGAGTAGAGATGGGCAAAACTGTTCTTTTCAGAGATCGGATCAGAACTGTTCACTCCCTGAAATGAATTAGCTCTTTTTCATGACTCACCACTCATTTACAATAGAAAATAAATGGAAGGCACATTGCCCTTTAAACTTGGTTTATTCCACTACTATACCCGTATTTTGATCTTATTTGATCCTATTTTGAAGTAACACAGATAATGAGTAAGAATTTTGTATTGTTTATTGAAATTTCCACGATATGACTAAGTTTTTGATTATTGATTTATTTTGCACTATCGTGGTTTTTTGGGTGATCAGAAAATGTTGTAATTTCAGATTTACATTAACAATATATTTGGCTACAATGTATTAAAATTTCATTAACCTCATACAAATACATCGCAAGCCATATATTTTTAAAGTGAACGTTTCCTTCCGAAGACGCCTAAAATCGCAAAATCCGTACCAGAATAAGAAAAAAACTATAAATTTGACTGTAAAACGAAAGTGCTGCATATAGCCTTACGCAGAATAAAACAAGGAAAATATTGGTGTATCACATTTTGCGATACGTTTATCGGTTCGCTCGTAATTAAAGCGTAAATTCGAGTGTCCATAATAAAAATCCTATAGTAAGAGGAGTCGTCAGGAACCTAATCTAATCAGTTTAAACAAATAAAAATAAAATAAAAACAAATGATGTATACATAACATAATAATGTAATATACGTAGCGGTATTACTACGAAGAACAATATCCAGTAGAGACGAACTCCGATGCAGAGCCGCTGAGTCGAGCAGGTCGAGCCGCGAGCTGTATTACTGCGTGAGCCGAGACCGTAGAGACCAGAGTGACACCTGAGTCGCTTTGCTCAACGCTCTGGCTAGAGTCGAGACGGTGGAGTGAGCGTTGAGCGGGCGAGTTCCGAGGGTGGGGGGAGCGGTGAACTCACCCGCTCCGAGACAAATCGTCTGTTCTCTTGCGAGCAGGTTGTTGCAAGTAGTTCCTATGTTATCCGCTAGGTGGCTCTCTGTCCTGTTGCTCGCATCAACTGCCCAGAGGGCAGGACGTGCGACTGAAACGATCGCCGACAGAGTGCGATGCGAAGTCAAGCTGCGCCAGACACTGCGCGCGGCAGACGACGCACAGAGACGGCAAGGCATATGTGAAACACAAAATCCAATGGGGCACTGCACAATGCAGGCAGCCAAGGTGGAAGCAGGGCAGAGGCCGGCGCTGGCTGTGTTGTGTGGCGTGCACTGTGCTGTGACCAGCAGAGGCGCCGCTGATATGCTCCGTCTGTCTCTCTCTCTCTCTCTCTCTCTCTCTCTCTCTCTCTCTCTCTGCCGTCGGAAACGTTTGGAGCTACCGTTCTTTTTTTCTGAATCACTGATTGTTCACTCCTTTGAAAGATTCAACTCTATGAATTAGTTCAAGAGTGCATCCCCCATCTCTAGTGTTGAGACGTCTTGTAAAACGCTTGCTTTGAGAAGGTCAGGGATAGAGGAAACGAAATGATGTATTGGAAAAGCTGTTACATTGAAAATTACACTCCTGGAAATTGAAATAAGAACACCGTGAATTCATTGTCCCAGGAAGGGGAAACTTTATTGACACATTCCTGGGGTCAGATACATCACATGATCACACTGACAGAACCACAGGCGCATAGACACAGGCAACAGAGCATGCACAATGTCGGCACTAGTACAGTGTATATCCACCTTTCGCAGCAATGCAGGCTGCTATTCTCCCATGGAGACGATCGTAGAGATGCTGGATGTAGTCCTGTGGAACGGCTTGCCATACCATTTCCACCTGGCGCCTCAGTTGGACCAGCGTTCGTGCTGGACGTGCAGACCGCGTGAGACGGCGCTTCATCCAGTCCCAAACATGCTCAATGGGGGACAGATCCGGAGATCTTGCTGGCCAGGGTAGTTGACTTACACCTTCTAGAGCACGTTGGGTGGCACGGGATACATGCGGACGTGCATTGTCCTGTTGGAACAGCAAGTTCCCTTGCCGGTCTAGGAATGGTAGAACGATGGGCTCGATGACGGTTTGGATGTACCGTGCACTATTCAGTGTCCCCTCGACGATCACCAGTGGTGTACGGCCAGTGTAGGAGATCGCTCCCCGCACCATGATGCCGGGTGTTGGCCCTGTGTGCCTCGGTGGTATGCAGTCCTGATTGTGGCGCTCACCTGCACGGCGCCAAACACGCATACGACCATCATTGGCACCAAGGCAGAAGCGACTCTCATCGCTGAAGACGACACGTCTCCATTCGTCCCTCCATTCACGCCTGTCGCGACACCACTGGAGGTGGGCTGCACGATGTTGGGGCGTGAGCGGAAGACGGCCTAACGGTGTGCGGGACCGTAGCCCAGCTTCATGGAGACGGTTGCGAATGGTCCTCGCCGATACCCCAGGAGCAACAGTGTCCCTAATTTGCTGGGAAGTGGCGGTGCGGTCCCCTACGGCACTGCGTAGGATCCTACGGTCTTGGCGTGCATCCGTGCGTCGCTGCGGTCCGGTCCCAGGTCGACGGGCACGTGCACCTTCCGCCAACCACTGGCGACAACATCGATGTACTGTGGAGACCTCACGCCCCACGTGTTGAGCAATTCGGCCGTACGTCCACCCGGCCTCCCGCATGCCCACTATACGCCCTCGCTCAAAGTCCGTCAACTGCACATACGGTTCACGTCCACGCTGTCGCGGCATGCTACCAGTGTTAAAGACTGCGATGGAGCTCCGTATGCCACGGCAAACTGGCTGACACTGACGGCGGCGGTGTACAAATGCTGCACAGCTAGCGCCATTCGACGGCCAACACCACGGTTCCTGGTGTGTCCGCTGTGCCGTGCGTGTGATCATTGCTTGTACAGCCCTCTCGCAGTGTCCGGAGCAAGTATGGTGGGTCTGACACACCGGTGTCAATGTGTTCTTTTTTCCATTTCCAGGAGTGTATTTAATATCGTCACGGCCAGAATTTATAAAATAAAAGTTGGAAGTTTAAATATTTGTCAGTTCTTACGCAGGAGAATACACAACCTGGACCTCAAATTGATCTAACAAACAGCGGATAGCGAGATTCATCACTGGACCACGAACGTGCAACAACGACCAATAAAGGTGAGAAAGTTATATTACTCTAAATTCTAATTGTGATGATGCCTTTCTTTCTCCATGTCTTCAACCCTGTATGTACTCTGTTGGTAGAATGAGCAGCGTGACGGGGGCTTGTGGTCTACTAGGCACACCAGGGAGACCACACAGGTTTAAAATGATAATTCGTAGCTTAATATACTACTACTACTGATAATAATTAATATTTGTCCCCCCAAAATAATAGGTGCATTACATAACTTAGGTCTATATGTGGTGTATTATGGAAATGAGACTCTTAAGTGTATATTATTTTTGGTATCTCGCCTCTCTCATTTCATGTGAGGAACAATAACTATCGCATTGTTCCAGTTTGAGAGGGGGGGGGGGGGGGGGGCGGGAGTCGTCTTCCTTCAGTGACAACCTGTAAATAATGCTACACGTACCATCTGGAGATCTTTTCCTCCATGTCAGTCACTTCTATTGAAATACAGTCATCTGCCAACGCCTTCGCATCCTTCATATCACGAATAGCTTTATAAAACTTATATGGCACTAGCAGCCAGTCCACGTCAGTGATGGTGTCCCTAGAAACGGCTGGGTCTGTAATTCCAAAGATCACGTCAAGATAAGGGCATCCCACCGCTAATAGAACCACTGACTGGCCGAAAGTCGTGGGAAGGCACTGGACGTGATGTTAACAGTGAAAAAAAAAAGTTCAAATGTCTGTCAATTAATAAGGGAACCGAACTGCTGGGGTCATCGGTCCCTAGGCTTACACACTACGTAAACTAACTTATGCTAAGAACAAACAAACAAACACACACACACACACACACACACACACACACACAAGCCCGCCCGAGGGAGGACTCGAATCTCCGGCGGGAGGGACCGCATAATCCGTGACATGGTGCCTTAAACCGCGCGGCTATTAACAGTTAGTCCCTGTTCCAGAAGCTCAGGAAACTGAATCAAAAGTCTAGATATGCACTCCACGAAGTACTGGAATTCTTCTGGAGAGATACTGATCCACCCACAACTGTCCTAGCGCATGGTACACGGGTATAGACAGCATACTGTTAAAGCCGGATTGATTCATCTGTGGAGCCAAGTCACGGTCGTGAATTCTCTGGAGTGTTCGTCAAGCTACATGCGTAGAACCAAGCGGGCATCGGACGTCGCGTCACCCTGTGAAATCACGGTGTCTCCATCAGGGCACTGTACTGACAGGAGTGGATGCAGACGTTTTCCGTGAACTCTACATAACGTGCACCCGTCACTGCTCTCTACACCAGGACCTTGCAGTATTGTAAAGGCAGCCCAGACCACGACTGACCCACCTCACGGCTGTAGACAACCTTGTCGACGCGCAGGCTCCGCAGTTTCGTGGGACATGCGCCACACCCTCGCACGCTCGTCAGCTCGATACACATGAAATCTGAATTCCCTGGTCCATGCTACACGTCGCCGATGTTCAGAGGCACGCGCCAGTCGCTCAGCTGAGTGTCGAGGCGGCGTCAGAGGGACGTGGGTTGCCACGAGTCGTGGCCAACCACTGGATTCCGCGTTCGGCCGGCCACTGTATCCATATCGACGTGATTACTCTGCTATTCACACTTGTTCCCAGCGGAGGGTTCATCCAATCACCTTCAAGCTACACTACTGGCCACTAAAATAGCTACACCAAGAAGAAATGCAGATGACAAACGGGTATTCATTGGACAAATATATTATACTAGAAGTGACATGTGATTACATTTTCATTGAATTTGGGTGCATAGATCCTGACAAATCAGTACCCAGAACAACCACCTCTGGCCGTAATAACGGCCTTGATACGCCTGGGCATTGGGTCCAACAGAGCTTGGATGGTGTGTACAGGTACAGCTGCCCATGCAGCTTCAACACGATACCACAGTTCATCAAGAGCACTGACTGGCGTATTGTGACGAGCCAGTTGCTCGGCCGCCATTGACCAGACGTTCTCAGTTGGTGAGAGATCTGGAGAATGTGCTGGCCAGGGCAGCAGTCGAACATTTTCTGTATCCAGAAAGGCCCGTACAGGACCTGCAACATGCGGTCGTGCATTATCCTGCTCAAATGTACGGTTTCCCAGGGATCGAATGGAGGGTAGAGCCACAGGCCGTAACGCATCTGAAATGTAACGTCCACTGCTCAAAGTGCCGTCAATGCGAACAAGAGGTGACCGAGACGTGTAACCAATGGCACCCCATACCATCACGCCGGGTGATACGCCAGTATGGCGATGACGAATACACGCTTCCAATGTGCGTTCACCGAAATGTCGCCAAACACGGATGCGACCATCATGATGCTGTAAACAGAACCTGGATTCATCCGAAAAAATAACGTTTTGCCGTCCGTGCACTCAGGTTCGTCGTCGAGTACACCATCGCAGGTGTTCCTGTCTGTCATGCAGCGTCAAGGGTAACCGCAGCCATGGTCTCCAAGCTGGTAGTCCGTGCTCCTGCAAACGTCGTCGAACTGTTCGTGCAGATGGTTGTCGTCTTGCAAACGTCCCCATCTGCTGACTCAGGGATAGAGACGTGGCAGCACGATCCGTTACAGCTATGCGGATAAGATGCCTGTCATCTCGATTGCTAGTGATACGAGGCCGTTGGGATCCAACACGGCGTTCCGTATTACCCTCCTGAACCCACCGATTCCATATTCTGCTAACAGTGATTGGATCTCGATCAACGCGAGTAGCAATGTCGCGATACGATAAATCGCAATCGCGATAGGCTACAATCCGACCTTTATCAAAGTCGGAAACGTGATGGTACGCATTTCTCCTCCTTACACGAGGCATCACAACAACGTTTTACCAGGCAACGCAAGTCAACTGCTGTTTGTGTATGAGAAATGGGTTGGAAACTTTTCTCATGTTAGCACGTTGTTGGTGTCACCACCGGCGCCAACCTTGTGTGAATGCTCTGAAAAGCTAATCAGTTGCATATTACAGCATCTTCTTCCTGTTGGTTAAATTTCACTTCTGTAGCACGTCATCTTCGTGGTGTAGCAATTTTAATGGCCAGTAGTGTATTTCTCTACAGTGCCACTCTCGAACAGCGCGCGCTACGTAGGTGGGATGAACAAAATATCTTCGCACTCGGAGGAGAAAGTTGGTGATTGAAATCTCTCAGAAGATACTGCCGCAACGAAAACTATTTTTTTTTTAATTGCCATCCGTATCTGCTTGTGACATCAGTGGACTCTGTCCCGTTACGCCATAACAGAAGATGAGCTGCCCTTCTCTCAAGTTTTTAGATGTCCTCAGGCAATCCTATGTGATGCGGATCCGACACCGCACGGTAATACTCCAGAAGAGGCCGGACAAGCGTATTGTAGGCATTCTCTTTAGTAAACACCTTGCATTTTCTAAGTGTTCTACATATAAATCGCACTCTTTGGTTTCCTTTCCCCTCAACGTTATCTACGTCATCATTCCAGTATAAGTTGTTCGTTATTGTAACCCCTAAGTACTTAGGTGTGGCACGCCTGACGCGGAGCGCCGGCGGCCGAACATCTGCTGGCCGCACAGTTTAAACGCCCACGGCTCCACTCGAAGCACGGCAAAGTCGAGAAGCCAGCGGGCAGACCATCAGAGGGCGACGCCAGCGGCCGTACCAAAATCTCAACCGTGGCGCGCAGCTAGCACTGGCGTGCGCCGATCCTCACCTCGTCCTGCTTCTGCGACCCGGCCAAGCAACCAATCAGAGAGACGTAGCACTCCGTACACCCAAGTTTTAAGTTAGCGCCGGTCCAATAGAAGGCAGTGTCATGCCAGCCCAGTGGCGGTGAACGCCACCACAGATGCTGCCCCTGTTCCAATTCAGTCCGCCGTCCACCATTGCTCTTCAGACGAGACGTCGCGCTCCCGGGGACTGGACTCTACCATATCGGTGCTTCTTGACTAATTACTCGCACTCAGCACAGACTTAGAATTCACGACAAGTGTCCTCCATTGTGGCTTGTCCGAACTTCACCAGAGCCGCTGCCCGCTTTTGTTCTGTCAGTTGTATCGTCCAGTAAGGGACTTGATTACTTCTTTTACAACTATTGACGTTTTGCAAGAGAGTGCTGTTTAGTACAGGTTTCGATAATAGCTCTTCTTGCCACCGTAAATTTTCCGAAGAAGTGTTTAATTGCTATGCTCTTAATAGATTAGTTTTGGCAGACGCCTCTTTTGTGTTGTTGTTTACACTTAGCTAAAGGCTGAGAACAGTGTGCATTCAACATAACTGTGTCAACAAACATTTTACCAGCTTTTCATTCTCCACGGTATCTCCACCAGAGACAGTGGACATCACACACCCTGCACCCATACACCTCCATCCAGCAGATGCAGCAGACCATTGGCGAGGCTGGAGGCTATATCCCTGTCCACGCCAGTGACGTCCAGCCAGCTAATACAGACTCATCTGTGTGCAGTACCCACCAACTGCCCCCGCCCTTCAAATGGAGGGCAGAACCATCAGACTGCTCCCTCGCCCACCTGGAACTACTCTTCTGCACCTATGAGGTGACGGGTGGCACGCAGCGCTGCACTTTCCTTCTGACTCGCGCACGCCCTTCAGTATTCCAGTCAGTGAAACAACTACACCCTCAAGCAGAGCCCTAAGCCCTATGATGCCCTCAAAGCTAGCCTCTCAGACTATAGTGATTCGCGGATTCACATCACAACCATGATGCATATTTTTCTAAGCTGTCACAAGATAGAAACTGATTCATACCGCAAGTGGATCACCCTCTTACAGGGACTATCAAGAGAGTGTAAATTCAAGAGTACTAATGGACAGTGTCATCATTCTTACGCTTCCTCGCCAGTTAGAGACATGGTTTTGGGACACACTCCCGACATAACACTGCAACATGATCTCCTTAAACACAAGGATCCGTCACTTGATGCGTGTCACGCAGTTATTCACACATATAAACAATCGCTCCACTCTTCAGCAGCCCTGAAGGTCCTACCAAAGTGTTCACGTCCAAGTCGGCCAAGCCCACTTGTGGGTCCCAATGGCCATTCCAGAAGCAGGATGGGGTACCCCTGACAGGTGACAATAGGAGCCACTCCCACCTTCCACACAATGGTTCACACGGCACCCGCCCCAGCACTGTCGTTTTCGGTGCATGAACTGTACATCTTGCACCAAAGTAGGAGTGGAGGTCTGCCACTCCTCCACACAAATGATTGTGGATTATAGTCAAACTGAACAATTTGCGCAGTCCAGGCCCAGACAGAGTTTGAGGATCCCAACACAGCATACATCCAGTCTGTTCTACAGCTCTGGCTGCACACATGAAACTGCAGGTTCAAATTGATGCGGTGACAGTGTCCTTCAGGTTCCGATAATCATTTCTTGTCATTGCGACTTAAGGTTCCACTTCAACACGAGTACTGCGGAGATGCTGACACTCGTTTGGCAGTCACAATAATTGACTGGAACGTGTACAGAAAAGTGGGGGGCACCATCTTTGCATCATTTTGCCACCCCATTGAAGAATTTCAGAAATGATGTGATATCGGTAAGAGGTTTCTTTCATTGGCCATGGACGAAGCAGTTGCGACTCACATCCTGGTTGTTGCTACTATGGGTGCCTTTAATTTGCTGGGTATGGATCTCTTTCACACACTGGGCTTAGAGATAAATGACATGTCACCAACAGTGCTATGAGTGGATAGACTGCTGTAGGTGTGACATTTCATTCAACAGTTCCCCACGATTTTTTCACCAAATAAAACAGAGATAAACAACTGTGATTCACACATTACCATATTTTTTAAAGCCAATAATGTTCCATTCTCTCTGTGAGGCAGGCTTCACACCAAACTTCAACACCTGTAAGAGGATGGGGTTCTGTCGTCAGTGCCCAAAACAAGATAGCGAACCCCAACGCCTTAATCAAGAAACCCAATGGAGGGAATCGAATTTTTGGGCACTTTAAATCTACCATCAATGCCCAGAGTTGAAGATGACATGACTCGTCTGACGGGTTATACAGGGTGTTACAAATAGGTACGGCCAAACTTCCAGGAAACATTCCTCACACACAAAGAAAGAAAAGATGTTATGTGGACAAGTGTCCGGAAACGCTTACTTTCCATGTTAAAGCTCATTTTATTACTTCTCTTCATATCACATTAATCATGGAATGGAAACACACAGCAACAGAACGTACCAGCGTGACATCAAACACTTTGTTAGAGGAAATGTTCAAAATGACCTCCGTTAGCGAGGATACATGCATCCACCCTCCGTCGCATGGAATCCCTGATGCGCTGATGCAGCCCTGGAGAATGGCGTATTGTATCACAGCCGTCCACAATACGAGCACGAAGAGTCTCTACATTTGGTACCGGGGTTGCGTAGACAAGAGCTTTCAAATGCCCCCATAAATGAAAGTCAAGAGGGTTGAGGTCAGGAGAGCGTGGAGGCCATGGAATTGGTCCGCCTCTACGAATCCATCGGTCATCGAATCTGTTGTTGAGAAGCGTACGAACACTTCGACTGAAATGTGCAGGAGCTCCATCGTGCATGAACCACATGTTGTGTCGCACTTGTAAAGGCACATGTTCTAGCAGCACAGGTAGAGTATCCCGTATGAAATCATGGCGGTGAATCGAGGAAGTACTGTACATACTGACGAAACTAAAATGAGCTCTAACATGGAAATTAAGCGTTTCCGGACACATGTCCACATAACATCTTTTCTTTATTTTTGTGTGAGGAATGTTTCCTGAAAGTTTGGCCGTACCTTTTTGTAACACCCAGTAGAATCTTAGCCAAGACTGATTTAAAGCTCCCCATGACAATGACTAAGAGCTTACTTGTGATCAATACGTCATTTGGACTTTTCCAATATAAACGATGACCTTTTGGTATTTCCAGTGCACTGGTCATACTCCAAAGACATTCAGAACAGTTAACTGGTAAAGTTCCTAGGACATGCAACTATACAGACGATATTTTGTTGGTGGGAAAAACTACAGAGGACTTCCTCATAATTCAGAAGCATTATTTACCATACATATTGTTAAAAAAGTTAATTTACGTTGGAACATATACATTTGTGAATGCTTCATAAACCAAGTGGAGTATTTGGAGCAGACATTCAGTGCTTTGGGTATCTGCCCCAGCTCAACTTATGTGGGTCCAAAAGCTGCCTAACCCCAAGAACATGTCTCAGCCGAAGTCAGTATTAGGTCAAATCAGTTACTACCGCTTTGCCCACGCAGGAAACCTTACAAGCAACAGAAAATGTGACACTACTGTTTTTTCCAAAAACCATGGCGCTAACATATGACAATGACCAGGTGCTATTCTAGGAGAACTCCACGCAACCACCAGCAGCTCAGCGGCACCTCTGGATGGATGCTGATCCATCACCTGGAGCTTCCCCCGAGGACTGGAGGACCCTGATATCAGCGAGGCCTCCATGTCGACGCCTGCGTCCTAGTTGGGGAGGGATGCTGTAGCACGCCTCCTGCAGAGTACTGGTGGCCGAATGTCTGCCAGCTGCATAACTGAAACGCCCACTGCTCCACTTGAACTACGCCGGGAACGAAGAAAGCGAGTAGACCACCAGAGGGCGACGCCAGCAGCGGCACCAAAATGTCAACTGTTGCATGCAGCTAGCATCGGCATGACTGGTCAAGACTATGCTCTGCTTCTGCGACCCAGTCAAGTAGGCAACCAGAAAGAAGTAGTACTTTGCCCATCATGGATTTAAGGACCCGCCGATGCAGCAGAAGGCAGTGGCATAGCCTGACTGGAACTTATGAACTGCCGTCGCTGTCGACGTTCAGTCCGGCATCCACCAACGCACTTGAGCCAAGGCATCGCGCCCCCAGGGACCACACGACTAGCTCATCGTTTCAGTGATTGTAGATAGGAACATCAATTTCTTCATTACTCGTTCATGGCACAGACATAGCGTTCATGACGAATGTGCTCCGTAGTGGCTTGTCGGAACTTTAACTTTTGTTCTACCAGTTATATCGTCCAGCAAGGGACTTGATTATTTGCTATCCAGTTATTGACGTTTTGTAAAACTGGGTTGTTTACTACAGTGTTCAAGACTAGCTCTTCTTGCCACAGCACATTTCCTGAATGAGCCGTGCGTGGCTCGTGTTCGTGTTATATTACCTTTGGCATCCTGTTTTTACTGTACTACCACCTCGTTATGGTAATTTCAATTATTGGTGTCACTGAGTTGCCGCCTTGCCTGTCCGTGAGCGGCAGCAGGCGCTGTTTATCAAAATACTTCAAATGGCTCTGAGCACTATGGGACTTAACACCTGAGGTCATCAGTCTCCTAGAACTTAGAAGTAGTTAAACCTAACTAACCAAAAGACATCACACACATCCATGCCCGAGGCAGGATTCGAACCCGCGACCGTAGCAGTCGCGCGGTTCCGGAATGAAACGCCTAGAACCGCTCGGCCACAGCGGCCGGCCGGTGCTTATCGATATAAGCCCTGGCGTATTATCTTTGCTGACTGCTATTACTTCCTGGTTGTCGCGTGTTCGGGGGAATTCGGATCTGCCAGTGAGTTGGGAGGCGCTAGCAGTGCAGTTCGGACCTGGCAGTGTTTGGCTTAGGACGCGGCAGAAGTTCAGTCGGGGCGCGGCTGCAGTGAGGTCCTGACAGCCATGACTCCCACGACGGTTTCCAGTACATATCACTTGAGTCTGGACCACCTTGGTTGGTCGTCTTGTCGGACGTCGTGTGTGTTGGCCGGCGATCGCTTATTGGTTGAATCCATGTGCCGACTCGTGATTCGTCCTTTTAGTTGCAGAGTCGCTGCCGTTAGTATTGTCTAGTCCTTCGTGCAAGTGTTCGTGAAACTGTGTGTAGCTTGTGATGTCGACTGCTCAGTTGTTTTAGTGCTGCCTCGGTGGTGATGTGTGGCAGTCGGTCGGTTGGTGTGGAGCAGCCAGGAAATCTCCGCGCGGCGCAGTGTCGGAGTGTGTGGGAGCTGTTCCGAGTCCAACGGGGTTCGTGGCTCACCGACCCAGGACATCAAAGTTGAGTGGTGATTTAATTACCGAAGCCAGACTGTTCACATTGTGCCAATGGTTTTCATGGTTGGCTGTTGGGGATGAGCAACAGCGAGTGTTCGAGTTGGCGAAAGTTTGGCCACCATCCGGTGGAGTTTAACTGTATTTTGGTTATTTGAAGTGCAGGTGCACCAGCGGAATTTTCTGCCTTGTGGACGTTAGCGTGCTGGTTACCTGCGCTGGTGTAAAATTCAGGCAGTGTCCTTTCCTCACCGTGTTGTCGCTGTCCAACACGTGTGTGTAGTTTTGACAGATTATGCATACTTGGTTGTGGGCGGCTACTACTTTTACGTTTTGGCTTTGGAGTTCTTTGTGTACTGGTCGTGCGGAAAGCAAGTCGACTTGTCGGTGGGTCCTTTGACTGTCTCTTGGTTGGGTTGCCGGCGGATAGGATAAGTCTGGCCGGCTACCTGTCTCCCCTAAGCGAACGTTAATATTCCAAGTGCAGACCGACCCCCGGAAACGTCTGAGCGCCACTGGCTGTACTGCCTTTTCTTATTGGTGTCTGATTGTGTATTTTAATGGCTCATAGCCGATGGTTTGAATCTGTATGCTTTTAGTTGGGTTTTAAACAATGGGCCTTCTGCCTTTTGAATTGTGTTTTTCAATCATGGGCTTTCAGCAGTCTTAAAATTAAAATTACTTACCCGTTAAGTCTTAGATTGTGTGGTCCTTCAGCCGCATTTAAAACATTTTTGGATAAAGCTTTGCGCCTTCTGCATTTTGAAAAATTATTGTCGTCGTGTTTTTCAATCATGGGCCTTCAGCCGTTTTAAAAATTAAAGAGGTTGTAAGCCATAAGATTGTGTGACATATTCAGTTGATAGTTAAGCTCGGAAATTTGCGCTGTAATGTTTGGGCAACTAAATAAAGTTGTGTGTGTTCCAGTGTAACTGACAGCCGCTCATTTTTGGCCCCTTTCCACGCTTCCAACCACCTGTCCTGTCCTGCGGAGTTAACCAGACGTTTCACTGAAGAAGTGTTTGATTTCTATGGCGTTAACTGATTAGTTTTGGAGGACAGTTCAAGAAGCATTTTTTATGTTGTTGTTAATACTTTTCTAAAGGCTCAGAACGGTACGCATTCTACATAATTGTGTCAATGAACATTTTTTCCAATTTCAGATCCGTGTATGAATAATATCGGCCGTAATAAAAGCTACGGGAGGCCCGAGCACTGCCGGTTCAGAGGGTCTAGGATCGTGGGATCGCCACGACCAGTTGGCGTGTCGGTGGCTCCCGCAGGTTTCCAGTCAGTAACGGCATTCAACAGTCTGCCTTTGTGTCATCCGTAATACACGGTGGTCATAATTAACCTTTCCCCACTTGAGCCACTGTAGAAGGAAAACTATTCACAAAAAATGGTTCAAATGGCTCTGAGCACTATGGGACTTAACTGCTGTAGTCATCATTCCCCTAGAACTTAGAACTACTTAAACCTAACTACGCTAAGGACATCACACACACCCATGCCCGAGGCAGGATTCGAACCTGCGGCCGTAGCGGTCGCGCGGTTCCAGACTGTAGCGCCTAGAACCGCTCGGCCATTCGGGCCGGCAACTATTCACCGCATGGGTACCACCGAACTTTACAGCAATGATGTTCAGACAGTGCGCTGCAGGATTTTCGGTGTTAGTAGTGTTACTGGTGACGGCGACGCAGGGCTGAAACACAGGCACCAGTGTGGGATACAGTTGCAGACGGTCAACACTGGTCTGGACAAGGTGAGCAGGGCTCTACTCGTGGAGGTGTTTCATCCAAACACCAGCAGCAGTGCTGCTGCCATTCGCGAGTATCGAAGTGTTAAAGGAATACGGAGGGGTCGCGTTTCGGCACCGGGTGTCAAGAACACGATTCGGAATGTCGATGTAAGTGGCGATTTGGGAATTGCTCCCGGGAGACACAGACGGCAAATGGCGCCACAAATTGTCGAAGAAAAAAAAAATGTGTGTGAAATCTTATGGGACTTAACTGCTAAGGTTATCAGTCCCTAAGCTTACACACTACTTAACCTAAATTATCCTAAAGACAAACATACACACCCATGCCCGAGGGTGGACTCTAACCTCCGCCGGGACCAGCCGCACAGTCCATGACTGCAGCGCCTCAGACCGCTGGGCTAATTCCGTGCGGCTTGTCGAAGAAGTTCAAGTTGCCATAGCTGAGCACGTTCGACGCAATGCGAGGGGGGGGGGGGGGGTCTTCAAGCAGTGTACGATATGCTTCATGACAGCTGAACATTTGAAAAGTGCTGCGCACTATTGTGAAATGGCACCTCTCTCTAGAGTGCTTCGAGGCTGTCATAGATGCAAATGGCCACCATTTGTAACCAACGTTTGTAACCTAGAACTTAAACAAGGTACGCAATTACCAAATGTTACAGTCTCATATCGAAATTAAAACGTGTTTCATTGGGTGGTTTATCAGTTACTTCTCTTCCGCATGTGCTTACAAATGTTTCCACAAAGTTTCATCTTCCTACGATCACTCGTTTTTCATAGGGACGCTCTCAAGTACTAAAAGGTTAACTGTAATCACCCCGTACGTTTGGTAGACAGTTTCATACAGTATTTGTATCAAGGCTGTGTCTACAGAGCGAGATGGACAGCCGCTCATCCACCCTGTTCCGCATGAAGTAACCCGTCAAGGTTGTTGCATCATGCCCACTAACAGCTGCACGACGAGAACGTCCCGATTACACAATAAGATGTACTCTCACTGTTTCTCTTAATTCTGCATATTTCTTAGCAGAGGTACCATTTGCAGTTAATGAAGCCCAATAAAAGGGGATTTTGTCTCTGGTACTATGGGCACAGTTGCAGCGAGTGTTGAAATTGTGTGTGAGAAGACAGCCAGACAGTGCACAGCACAGCACAGGAAGACGATGACGCTACAACGACCACACGACAGCTTCCACGGCGCGCGACTGTGACGTCACCGCGCGACGAGTCGCGTTTAGCCGGCCGGCATCCTTGACTGCGTTCTGCACGACGGGTCGCTGTTCTGGATCACTGGCTGGCTGCTCGGAGGGTGATATAAGCGCCCAACACAACACCGCCCACAGGCAGATGTCTTTGATAGACCTCTGTCCTCTGCGGTCACGCTTGCGGCAGGAGGAAGAAGCAGACAATGGGTAATCGCTCAATAAAAGGTTTCGTGTTTATCATTTTCTGTTCGCAGTGCCGATTTCACACCCGCTAGCCTTGAGACTCGTTCCGCCTGTAAACCATAGTCGCACAGAGTTCTGCTGTAACTCTTGAAAGAAAACAATACGAAAGAAACATGTCTCGTTTGTGGCGTCTCGAATCGTCTGAACATTTTTTTTTTTTTTTTGGTAGGGTTTAAGGGCGCTCAACTGCTGAGGTCATTAGCGCCTAGTCACTGGTGTTAGAGCAAATGGAATCTGCTAAAACTCAAGGGGATGGGGGGACACCAGAAGTACCTTACAAAGATGCAGATAAAATAAGTAAAAAGGTTAAATGTCTTTGGACAAGCCAGTTAAAGTTATAAAACGCAGAATACGAGCAGCTGCTCGAGCGTCATCAGCTAAAACATCCGGTAAAGTAGATGGCAGGGACAGGATAACACGAAATTGACTAAAACGGGGACACGACAATAAAACATGTCGCACTGTTAATGTCTGACCACAAGGGCACTGCGGGGCTGGATCACCGGAGAGCAGGTAGCGGCGGCTAAACCGGCAATGCCCAATCCGCAACCTGGTCAGAAGGACCTCCTCGCGCCGAGATGGTCGGGAGGATGTTGTCCAAGCAGTTGGGAGCGGTTTTACTGCCCGGAGCTTGTTTCCTTGGAGGGATGACCAAGCATCCCACCACAACGACACAAGCCTCTTACATACATCCCCACGAACGTCAGATGACGGGACACAATGGGAGGCTGGCCGAGGCAGGAGGACTGCAGCCTTGGCTGCAGCATCCACAGCCTCATTCCCAGGCACTCCTACATGTCCGGGAACCCACAGAAAGCTGACAGAACCACCATCATTAGCGAAAGAATGGAGGGACTGCTGTATCCGTTGAATCAAGGGATGGACCGGATAGGGAGCTCCAAGGCTCTGAAGAGCACTCAGTGAGTCAGAGCAGAGTACATACGATGAATGGCGGTGGCGGCGGGTATACTGAACGGCCTGATGGAGAGCAAAAAGCTCGGCCGTAAAGCTGGAACATTGGTCGAGGAGCCGGTATTTAAAGGTGGCGGCCCCGACGACAAAGGCACAGCCGACACCATCGTCAGTTTTGGAGCCATCGGTGTAAATAAAGGTGTGACCGGCAAGTCGAGCACGAAGTTCGACAAACCATGAGCAATACACTGCAGCCGGAGTACCCTCCTTCGGGAGTGAGCTGAGGTCGAGCGAGATAAATAGGAACCGGAGCCTGGAGCCAAGGTGGTGTCGGGCTCTCACCCTCTCTGAAGGTGGTAGGGAGGGCAAAATCCAATTGTCGAAGCAGGCGACGGAAGCGAACTCCGGGGGGCAGCAGGGCAGACACATACAACCCGTACTGACGGTCGAGAGAATCGGCGAAGAAGGACTCGTAAGAGGGGTAGTCGGGCATTGACAACAGCCGGCAGGCATACCGACACAGCAGTACGTCGCGCCGGTAGGTCAATGGTAACTCGGCAGCTTCAGCATAAAGACTCTCGACAGGACTAGTGTAGAAGGCTCCGGTCGCAAGACGTATCCCCCGATGGTGGATGGAGTTGAGCCGGCGTAAGAGGGACGGCCGAGCGGACGAGTAGACGAAGCTCCCATAATCCAGCTTCGATCGGACTATGGACCGATACAAGCGAAGCAGGACAGTGCGATCCGCTCCCCAAGATGAACCGCTAAGAACTCTTAGGACATTAAGGGAACGTGTACAACGGGCCGCCAAATAAGAGACATGTGGAGACCAACACAGTTTCCTGTCCAACGTGAGCCCTAGAAACTTAGTTGTGTCCACGAATGGGAGAACAACGGGACCGAGATGTAAGGATGGCGGAAGGAACGCTTTATATCGCCAAAAGTTGATACAAACTGTCTTCTCTTCAGAGAACCGGAAGCCATTTGCCACGCTCCATGAGTAGAGGCTGTCTAGACAACGCTGAAGGCAGCGCTCCAGGAGGCATGTTCTCTGGGCACTGCAGTAGATCGCGAAGTCATCGACAAAGAGAGAGCCTGAGACATTAGGTGGAATGCAATCCATAATTGGATTGATCGCAATGGCAAAAAGGGCTACGCTCAAGACGGAGCCCTGAGGTACTCCATTCTCCTGGAGGAAGACGTCGGACAATACGGAACCCACACGTACCCTAAACTTTCGATCCGTTAAAAAGGAATCAATAAAAAGGGGCAGGCGACCGCGTAGGCCCCACCTGTGCATAGTGCGGAGGATACCTCCTCTCCAACAGGTATCATAAGCCTTCTCCAAGTCGAAGAACACGGCTACCGTTTGGCGCCTTCGCAAAAAGTTGTTAATGATGAATGTCGACAAGGTCACAAGGTGGTCAACAGCGGAGCGGCGGCGACGAAAGCCGCATTGGACATTAGTAAGTAGTCGTCGAGATTCAAGAATCCAGACTAACCGAGCATTAACCATGCGCTCCATCACCTTACAGACACAGCTTGTAAGAGAAATGGGGCGGTAACTAGAAGGAAGGTGTCTATCCTTCCCGGGTTTGGGTATAGGAACAACAACGGGGTCACGCCAACGCCTGGGGACTTGACCTTCGGTCCAGACGCGATTGTAGGTACGAAGAAGGAAGCTTTCGCCCGCCGGAGAAAGGTGTGCCAGCATCTGAACGTGAATGGCATCTGGCCCCGGAGCAGAGGACCGGGACAGTGCAAGCGCACGTTCGAGTTCCCTCATAGTAAAGGGGGCATTGTAAGTTTCCAGATTCAGCGAGTGGAAGGAAGGTCGCCGAGCCTCTTCTGCCTCTTTCCTGGGAAGGAAGGCAGGATGGTAATGGGCGGAGCTTGAAACCTCCGCGAAAAAGCGGCCAAAGGCGTTGGAGACAGCCACAGGATCAACAAGGACCTCATTACCTGAGGTCAGGCCAGGTACCGAGGAGTGGGCCTTAATGCCCGACAGCCAGCGCAGGCTACCCCAAACGACAGAAGAGGGAGTGAAACTGTTAAAGGAGCTGGTGAAAGAGGCCCAACAAGCTTTTTTGCTGTCTTTGATGACTCTACGGCATTGCGCTCGGAGTCGTTTGTATTCTATACAATTCGCCAACGTAGGATGGCGGCGAAAGGTGCGTAAAGCACGTCGTCGAGCACGGATAGCGTCCCTACAAGCCTCGTTCCACCAGGGGACGGAAACGCGACGTGAAGAAGAAGTAGTACGAGGAATGGAACGTTCGGCAGCGTTGATGATAACAGCCGTGAGGTATTCGACCTGACTGTCACAACTGGGAAAATCGTGGTCCGGAAAGGTCGCCAGGGAGGAGTACAGTCCCCAGTCAGCTTTCAGTATGTTCCAGCTCGAAGGACGTGGGGATGGGGTGTGGTGCAGGAGACGAACGACACAGGGGAAGTGGTCACTCGAATAGGTGTCAGAAAGGACATACCACTCGAACCGACGGGCAAGAGTGGCAGAACAGATCGAGAGGTCCAAGTGGGAGTAGGTATGAGTAGAGTCCGAGAGAAAAGTCGGGGCGCCGGTATTGAGGCACACAAGATTGAGATGGTTGAAGACATCCGCCAAGAGTGAGCCTCTTGGACAGGACGCAGGAGAGCCCCAAAGGGGATGATGGGCATTGAAGTCGCCAAACAATAAAAACGGCGGGGGAAGCTGAACGATCAGGTGCATCATGTCAGCCCGACTAACAGCAGATGATGGTGGAGTGTAGATGGTACAAACTGAAAAAGTAAAAGCAGAAAGAGTAATGCATACAGCTATTGCTTGGAGTGGGGTGGTCAATGGGATGGGATGGTAATAAACATCGTCCCGAACGAGCAACATGACCCCACCATGAGCTGGGATACCGTCCACAGGGGTGAGGTCATACCGCTCCGAGGTATAGTGGGTAAAGGCAATACGGTCAGTCGGGCGCAACTTGGTTTCCTGGAGATCAAGGACGAGCAGACAGTGCAGGCGGAGGAGCAGTTGTAATTCCTCCCGATTAGATCGAATACCTCTTATGTTCCAATGAAACAACGCCATCGCTAGTCAAAAGGTTGGGGGAACGAGACGGGGGAAGAGCTGGTCACCTCGACGGCCGCGGAGGGCCAGGTTGCGAGGGAACAACGCTACAACCGGCGGGAGGCGGATCCTGTTCCATCGAGTCGTCGCCAGCTGCGGCCGCTGTCCCTGGTTGTGTAGGAGGGGCCGCATCATTTCCCGACAAAAGGCCAGCTGAGCGCCTGGCAGCAGAGCGTCCCGGCGAAACTGAGGACGGCCGGGAGCAGCGACTCACGGATGAAGCGTCAGACGAAACGCGCCGGGGTGGAGAGGGGGATAGAGACTTCTTCTTGGAGGCCTTCTTGGAAGGCCGAGGAGGCACAGGGATGGTGGGCTGGACCCGAAGAAGGTCCTCACGCGCGGGGTCCGTTTTGGAACGCCGGACCTCGGAAGCTGGGGTCCGGAACGTTTCCCCGATGGACGCCTGAGAAGAGGATCGCGTCTCAGGTGGCGTGGGGGGAGGAGGAGGAGGAAAGGTGGCCCCTGGGGCAGAGGGGGTGGGGGCCACGGGGGAGGAGGATTTGGAAGGGAGGGATTTGGGAGGCGGAAGCAGAGCCCCCTGATAGGCGGAGGAGGCGGAGGGGGGACAGGATAGGGATGAGGATACCGTGGAAGGAGTGGACACAACCGAGGCAAACGAGGTGGTCAATGGCACGGGATGGAGGCGGTCGTACTTCTTCCGGGCCTCAGAATAAGAGAGTCGATCCAAAGTTTTGATTTCTTGTATCTTCTTCTCCTTCTGATATGCGGGGCAGTCTAAGGATCTAGGCGAGTGGATGCCAGGACAATTAACGCACCGAGGTGGTGGGGTGCATGTATGTTCCTCACGAAGAGGACGTCCACAATCGCCACAAAGGGGCTCAGCCTCACACCGTGATGACATGTACTCAAAGCGCAAACACCTAAAACAGCGCATGGGAGGCGGGACGTAAGGTCGCACGTCACACCGGTAGCACATCACCTTTATCTTCTCCGGGAGAACGTCCCCCTCGAAGGCGAGGATAAAGGCCCCGGTGTCGATGCGACGGTCTTTGGGGCCGCGCTGGACTCGCCGGACGAAATGCACGCCTCGGCGCTCCAGGTTGTAGCAGATTGTAGCAGGAGGTCACGATGAAAAATAACCCCCTGCGTCCTATTCAGTGCCAGATGCGGGACAATGGATACTGGGATGTCCCCTAGGCGGTCGCACGCCTGGAGCGCCGCCGACTGTGTGGCGGAGGTGGTCTTGATAAGTACGGACCCTGAACGCATCTTGCTGAGAGCCTCGATTTCCCCGAAGACGTCCTCAATGTGCTGAACAAAGAACATGGGCTTGGAGGTGGCGAACGTCCCCCCATCGGTTCGAGAACAGACCAAATAGCGGGGGAAGTACTTCGCCCCAAGCCGGCGGGCCTGTCCCTCCTCCCAGGGAGTGGCCAAGGGAGAAAGGGCAGGAGAACCAGAACTAGAAACGGTACCTTTTCTTTTGAAAGACTCGGCCGCAGAGCGACCTGATACATGTTGACGTTTCACCTGCGAAACGTCCGCCCCGATACCACCCACTCCGACCAGGGGCTCTCCCCACGGGCGCCACCCAGCCGCAGCAAGGGCCACCTGGCAGGATGACCGTTGCCGGGAGTCCTGATGCCCCAAGGAGACAGGCATCTACTCCTTGGCCGACGTGGGGAGGGTGCAGCTCAGGTATCGGCAATACGATCCCTGTGTTGTCAGGGGGCTACAACCTAGAGGGTACATGACGACCCCACCACAACGGGCTGGCTACCGTGCTGGATTTCTGGTGCCATGGAAAGTCCATCATGATCGCTGGTGCAGATGGAGATGCGCTATGGGCGTAACTTGGACAACGCATCAGGCGTTTAGGCCCAATTTGAGGAATAGTGGGTATGGTTACAACGCCGGTGCAATGCTGAGTGCCAAGGTCTTAGTGCACTTAGGACCAGTGGCACACCATGTAAGGTGTCCTTCCCCAAAAGGCTCGTACTTCTGTAGAATTTTGAAAAATGGAGGTCAAACCCCAAGGGGGCCATTACATGGAAGGCCGAAACGGTTGAAACTCCTTTTAGTCGCCTCTTACGACAGGCAGGAATACCTCGGGCCTATTCTTACCCCGGACCCGCAGGGGGATCGTCTGAACAGTCCTACTCGATACCGCCTATGTTGCTAGAAGCAGTGACAGACGGTTCCTTGCTCAAGCGAAATTCTCCACATAGAGTATAAACGAGGACACATTGCAGCAACGAAAGAAGACGATTCTTTGTGCCTTTCAGAGCTGGTATGAAACTATCTCAGCATTACCTCTTGTACATGTTGCAAACAGAGCGTCTTCGTGTCTGCGGTTTTCACAAGATCACCACCTCCCGATCTGCTTGAGTCGGTTTGTTACGTGTTAATTCAGGAGGGAAGAGAAGGGCTTAAGCTCCCTACGACGACTAGGGCATTGTAGAGGGAACACTAATGTCGGACGTGGGAGAAAGAGAACAGCATCTGGCTATGTTCCTTTCATAGAAACCATGGAGTTAGGAAATTTACGGAAAACCTAAATCGAGATGGCCGAACGGGGATTTGAACCCTAATGCCAGCCTTCCCGCTACGCTCGGTTTATCCGTAATACTGACACAACACGTAACGACATCTGCCGTATTGCTGGGCACGCCGTTTACTTCTTGCGGAACAAAAAACCCCAGTGCACCTTGCTGTAGATAAACTGCCAGCACTTTTCATTAAGAACAGTTATGTAAAAGAGGCGTTCAAGGTCTAAACACACTCTAGATAAAACGAAAAAGTATGGCGACACCTATATTGTATTATACTCATTCTCTGATTTGGTTCATGAAAAACGTTCAAGTTTATCCACGTTTAACTGTAGGTTTCTCCTGTGATGAAGCGGATAAAATGATTTTCCTCCGGTGGAAAGGCAAGGCCAAGACATCCCTAATAAAAGAACTATTTCTCAAGTGAACCTCCGTTTTTCTCAATACATACTAATCGCACAGGGATGAATGAAGTACCGTCCTCAGCTTGTGGTCTAGTGGCTAGCATTGCTGCCTCTGGATCACCAACTCCCGGGTTCGATTCCCGGCCGGGGTGGGGATTTTCTCTGTCCGGGGACAGGTTGCTTGTGTCGTCGTCATCATTTCATCATCATCATTCGTGGCAGTGGCTAGATTGGACTGTGAAAAAATTGACACTTTATATGGGCGCTGATGACCGCTCAGTTGAGCGCCCGACAAACCAAACATCATCATCATCATCATCATCGTCGTCATCATGACTGAAGTACCGTTAGAAAGATTTTCTAAACGGCTTCTGACATTGCAAACCGGTTTTTCGCTAAAACTTATTATTTCTGGGAGGTGATAACGTAAAAGAGAGACTTAATTATCTTAGGTAAAAGGGCATCACGGTTGCCCAGCTTCGTACCTGTATCTTACGAAGCTAAATTATTGATCACGAAAAAAGAGACTTCCTTTTCATGTTATATTATTACAAATACAATTTCATTGCTTCTAAATTATTTACACTACTGCCCATTAAAACTGCTACACCAAGAAGAAATGCAGATGATAAACGGGTAATCATTGGACAAATATATTATACTAGAACTGACGTCTGATTACATTTTCGCGCAATTTGGGTGCATAGATCCTGAGAAATCAGTACCCAGAACAACCTCCTCTGGACGCAATAACGGCCTTGATACACCTGGGCATTAAGTCAAACAGAGCTTGGATGGCGTGTACAGGTACAGTTGCCCATGGAGCTTCAACACGATACCACAGATCATCAAGAGTAGAGACTGGCGTATTGTGACGAGCCAGTTGCTCGGCCACCATTGACCAGACGTTTTCAATTGGTGAGAGATCTGGAGAATGTGCTGGCCAGTGCAGCAGTCGAACATTTTCTGTATCCAGAAAGGCACGTACAGGACCTGCAGCATGCGGTCGTGCATTATCCTGCTGAAATGTAGGGTTTCGCAGGGATCGAATGAAAGGTAGAGCTACTCATTTGACAGTAACGTCCACTGTTCAAAGTGCGTCAACGGGAACAAGAGGTGGCCGAGATGTGTAACCAATGGCACCCCATACCGTCATGCCGGTTGATACGCCAGTATGGCAATGACGAATACACGCTTCCAATGTACGTACACCGCGATGTCGCCAAACACGGATGCGACCATCATGATGCTGTAAACAGATCCCGGATTCATCCGAAATAATGACGTTTTGCCATTCGTGCACCCAGGTTCGTCGTCGAGTACACCATCGCAGGCGCTCCTGACTGTGATGCAGTGTCAAGGGTAACCGCAGCCGTGGTCTCCGAGCTGATAGTCCACGCTGCTGCAAACGTCGTCGAACTGTTCGTGCAGATGGTTGTTGTCTTGCAAACGTCCCCATCTGTTGACTCAGGGACCGAGACGTGGCTGCACGATCCGTTACAGTCATGCGGATAAGATGTCTGTCATCTCGACTGATAGTGATACGAGGCCGTTGGGATCCAGAACGGCGTTGCGTATTACCCTCCTGAACCCACCGATTCCATATTTTGCTAACAGTCATTGGATCTCGACCAACTCGAGCAGCAATGTCGCGATACGATAAATCGCAATCGCGACAGGCTACAATCCGACCTTTATCAATGTCGGAAACGTGATAGTACGCATTTCTCGTCCTTACACGAGGCAGCACAACAACGTTTTACCAGGCAACGCTGGTCAACTGCTGTTTGTGTATGAGAAATCGGTGGGAAACTTTCCTCATGTCAGCACGTTGTAGGTGTCGCCACCGGCGCCAACCTTGTGTGAATGCACTGAAAAGCTAATCATTTGCATATCACAGCATCATCTTCCTGTCGGTTAAATTTCGCGTCTGTAGCACGTCATCTTCGTGGTGTAGGAATTTTAATGGCCAGTAGTGTATTAACTGTATAATTTGTATGCAGCTTTCTCACAGATAATAACCATGAGCACTGAGTTATTCCGTGCTTTCTCCTCGTCGTACAGGTTGACTTTTCTAAACGAGTACACTTTCGGAAACGACAAACATACTTGTCGTTGTCGCCTCGAATTGTGTTTTACCTGTTGCTACTTCGGCGTAGCGTGCTACTTCTAACTGAAAATGTGTGTCGCACTAAAGTAATAAGCCATGTGGCCCTACTTGCAGTCCATGATCTTTAGCCGTCACAAGAACCGGGAAATTTTTGGACAGATGTTAATGTGTACACAAGAATGAGTAGACAATAGATACATATAGCGCGTTTTCTCGTGTTTGCAAATCGTCCCATGCTTCACCCGTAAAACAGACGAATCAACATTTGTTTTCTGCCGATATTGTTTTCAATATCGAAAAGTGAGGTCACATTAGCTGGTGTGTCGCGTTCTGCAAAGCCCTTAATGTTTTATCTCAACGACCTGCCTCTGTCAGCTCTGGACATGAACCGGTACTGTGTGCAACAGGCTTTAGCAGGCCTTTGTTGAATGCCCCTGACAGCTCATGCGTAGCCTGCAGCGCGAGCTTTTTTACCGTGTCGATGAGGCGCGTTCAAATTCATTTGTGTGAAGTATTTGGCCGTTCACTCCTCACTGTGTGACTTCCTTTTCTGTGGAATCTTTCGCTCGGTGTGAAGCACTCTGCACAGATTCTGGTCGCCACGTAGGGTGGCGGAGGCGAAGCGCTCTCCCTGTGCGGCGACCACCAGCCTCCAGTAGCCTCCAGCAGCCTGTGTCCAGGGCAGAGCTGATTTCCTCCCCTCCCCTCACCACTTTGTACTAGCGTTCTGGAGAAAGCTCAAAAATGTTGTAATCTATTGACCGGGACGCTCCTGAGCGTACCGCTACCTTAGTGGATGTTATTACTGTAACCGGTAGTGAAGGAAGGAACACTGGGTTTAACGTCCCGTCGACATCTATCTACATCTACATCTACATCCATACTCCGCAAGCCACCTGACGGTGTGTGGCGGAGGGTACATTGAGTACCTCTATCGGTTCTCCCTTCTCTTCCAGTCTGGTATTCTTCGTGGAAAGAAGGATTGTCGGTATGCCTCTGTGCGGGCTCTAATCTCTCTGATTTATCCTCATGGTCTCTTCGCGAGATATACGTAGGAGGAAGCAATATACTGCTTGACTCCTCGGTGAAGGTATGTTCTCGAAACTTCAACAAAAGCCCGTACCGAGCTACTGACCGTCTCTGCTGCAGAGTCTTCCACTGGAGTTTATCTATCATCTCCGTAACGCTTTCGCGATAACTAAATGATCCTGTAAAGAAGCGCGGTCCTCTCCATTGGATCTTCTCTATCTCTTCTATCAATCCTATCTGCTATGGATCCCACACTACTGAGCAGTATTCAAGCAGTGGGTGAACAGGCGTACTGTAACCTACTTCCTTTGTTTTCGGATTGCATTTCCTTAGGATTCTTCCAATGAATCTCAGTCTGGCATCTGCTTTACCGACGATCAACTTTATATGATCATTCCATCTTAAATCAGTCCTACTGCGTACTCCCAGATAATTTATGGAATTAACTGCTTCCAGTTGCTGACCTGCTATTTTGTAGCTAAATGATAAAGGATCTATCTTTCTATGTATTCGCAGCGCATTACACTTGTCTACATTGAGATTCAGTTGCCATTCCCTGTACCATGCGTCAATTCGCTGCAGATCCTCCTGCATTTCAGTACAATTTTCCATTGTTATAACCTCTCGATATACCACAGCATCAACCACAAAAAGCCTCAGTGAACTTCCGATGTCATCCACAAGGTCATTTATGTATATTGTGAATAGCAACGGTCCTACGACACTCCCCTGCGGCGCACCTGAAATCACTCTTTCTTCGAAAGACTTCTCTCCATTGAGAATGACATGCTGCGTTCTGTTATCTAGGAACTCTTCAACCCAATCACACAATTGGTGTGATAGTCCATATGCTCTTACTTTGTTCATTAAACGACTGTGGGGAATTGTATCGAACGCCTTGCGGAAGTCAAGAAACACGGCATCTGCCTGGGAACCCGTGTCATCGAGGTCGTTAGAGACGGCTGCCCAGTAGAGGGTGGATACGTGTAGGGAATGAATGTCTAGTTGTCCATCCTCCTACGTTAAATTCGTCAGTCATGTTTCTGTAAACTTAACGACGTAGATGTACGGATCAGTGAAAGGCGCCTCTATTTACAAGCACTGCTGAAGCACAGTGCGCTCTCTGGCGAGTGTATCTGAGTCTCACTGCAAACTCATTACAGCGGTAGTATGACGCCCATACCTTTTCTGCGGATATCTCGTGTATTTTTTATTTGTTTACTTATTTGTTTTCATTTTGGAGCACTGTACATGCGATTGATGTCGCCATAGTTTGTAGAGATCTCACAATTTTATTTACACTGTGTGGAAAACATATCTGCGTGATAAGGCATCTATGTTAACAGCGCACTAATACAAGTGAGTGGTGCGCGCAGTGCGGTAAACTGCTGGGTAAGACGCACATTAAGAATCGTATGGTACAGCGCAGTAATAGACATCAACAAAAAGACAACATTTCAGTGGTAATAACAACTGGCGTTACAGCAGCTTCAACAGAACGTATTTTTTTATCACGAATCTTAAATTCTTCTGTAGTGTGAAACGCGTGTTGCTTGAGCCATCTTTGTGTAGTGTTCCCGAAAACATTCACACCGTCTTCCTGCGTCGGCACAGTGTTAAATAAATGTACCTCTATAAAACTGTTTTGTGTCCTTGTAAGTCGTGTAACTGCGATGTCAGTCATGATCGTGTAAAGACTGTCGCTAGCTGCGTTCTGTAGGTTTTCCTTGGTGTGCACCAAACAAAGAAGTGAAGGGATGTATTTCCATACGGTCAGCAGGATTTGTGGTTTCACAAGCACTTGCCTACCTTCAGTACAACTGTCTAATTGGACGTAAGTTCAGAATAAATGTGCTGCCGGCACGCCGCCGGATCTGAGATATGACGACACTGTAGTTAGCGATGATTGCAGCTGACCGCTGATTGCACAGAGAGAGAGAGAGAGAGAGAGAGAGAGAGAGAGAGGGCTAATTACGTGGAGACTGGGGCTGATCAGCACTGCGCTCGGACGCAAATGACTCCTCAGCTGTGGAGGCGTAAGGGAGGCAGTCGTGGACGCGCGCGCGCCGAAGTCTCCGATCCGTTGCCGCTTCTGGCACCGACTGCCTTCACTTGAGGTGCCAACTTCTGCGTGGTTACCCTCCACGCTGCCCTCCAATACTAAATTGGTGATCCCTTGATGCCTCAGAACATGTCCTACCAACCGATCCCTTCTTCTTGTCAAGTTGTGCCACAAACTCCTCTTCTCCCCTATTCTATTCAATATCTTCTCATTAGTTACGTGATATACCCATCTAATCTTCAGCATTCTTCTGTAGCACCACATTTCAAAAGCTTCTATTCTCTTCTTGTCTAAACTATTTATCGTCCATGTTTCACTTCCATACATGGCTACGCTCCATACAAATAATTTCAGAAATGACTTCCGGACACTTAAATCTATACTCGATGTTAACGAATTTCTCTTCTTCAGAAACGCTTTCCTTGCCATTACCAGTCTACATTTTATATCCTCTCTACTTCGACCATCATCAGTTATTTTGCTCTCCAAATAGCAAAACTCCTTTACTACTTTAAGTGTCTCATTTCCTAATCTAATTCCCTCAGCATCACCCGACTTAATTCGACTACATTCCATTATCCTCGTTTTGCTTTTGTTGATGTTCATCTTATATCCTCCTTTCAAGACACTGGCCATTCCGTTCAACTGCTCTTCCAAGTCCTTTGCTGTGTCTGACAGAATTACAATGTCATCGGCGATCCTTAAAGTTTTTATTTCCTCTCCATGGATTTTATTACCTACTCCGAATTTTTCTTCTTTCATAGTCAGCTGCAAATTATCAAACTATCCTGTAGCAACGGACTGTATCAAAGTTAAGAAAATCTGTTATTCATTTACGTAATAAAGTGAACTAGTCTTTCATGTGTTCTAGATTGGTCAGACTTCTCCCACAGCAGTCAAAAAAACCTACAGTTGCGGCAGGACAAAAACGGTTTCGTATACCCACAACACAATCAGGAGCCTCGTCGCCGGAAAATCGTCTCCTATGTATTCACGTACTAGCGCCCGGAATTCTTCAGTTTTCTGCTACCTCAGAACAAGGAAAAGCAGCCTCAAGACGAAGTTTTACAGACTGTTCAGTTATCCGAGTAACTAGGCGGAAACTTTCAGGATGTGACTAACACACCCAGTCACAATTAGCTATAACTGCATGCCTCATAACTCTAAAAATAAATATTTGCACATCGCTGCTTTTTATTTTTCAATGAGGTGTCCGATCCCCAAGCATTACTCAGTAATTTCAATATACTCCATATATGGACGACAGCTTCCACATAGTCTTATACACCATATTATTACGTTGAATTTAAAAAGCCATTTGTGCAGAATACGCCCTACAGTATTAGTATACGCATTACTTCTCCTTTTACTCGCTTCCGGCAGTGAAGTATTAGGTTTTATCCGCATGTGAAAATGTTAGCAACGTAATCGGCTGAAAAATTAAGCACCGCCGCCTCTGTCGGCACATTCTTCTTTGTCATCAGCAGCGAACTCAGGCCGTTATCACAACGCATTGTTCATCAGCAGAAGTTCTAAGCAACACCACAATACGTTGCCACCATTGTTCCGCTGGCGCGTATCGTCTGTAAAGGGAACGAAGGCGGACTAAAGATTCCCGACGCCAATAACGGAAAGAGGGCACAATGGTACGTATTGGCCATTTTTAAGCAAACAATAGGCTTCTAGACTCTAAGTATCTGTTCAGCACTATGGTTTCCTTCCCACCGCTGCGTTGGCATATGTTCCACTCTCTAGCTTGTTAATACGCGAACCACAATTGGAAATACATGCAAATTTCTGAGTTAAATGTGCTTTTCGACGTCACATGGCAGATATTACTCGGAGGAGGCGAATGAACAGTTATCCTATATGTTCCTGCTCTGCATTTCTCATACGGGTTTCCTCAACCACACAAGGATGGTGCATTTCGAAAAACAGGATTGGGCCTGACACCTTTAAACCTAAGCTGTGGTACTAGATCGTCGCCGACAGCTCCGTCGTGTTCAGCCATGCTGAAGAACAGTTCCCTGACTTCCTAAGACACCTCAACAGCCTCCATGACAACATTAAATGTACTACGGAGATAGAAAATGATCAACAGTTACATTTCCGAAATTTACTGGTTGCGAGGAATGATGAGAATCTAGTACACAGCGTGCAACTAAAACCGACACACACGAACTGACACATGCTCAGACTGTCTAATCATAGCCGGAGGTAGAAAAGTAGAATGACTAATACGCTCTTAGCGCACGCAGGGCAAGCGTGTGAGGCGCAGCACATGGGACGCGATACAGAATGCGTTCTTACACCCCCATTTGCATAAAAAAACTCGATACTCAGTATCATCATCATCATTATCATCATCATTTAAGATTGATTATGCCTTTCAGCATTCAGTCTGGAGCATAGTCCCCCTTATAAAATTCCTCCATGATCCCCTATTCAGTGCTATCATTGGTACCTCTTCTAATGTTAAGCCTATTACTTCAAAATCATTCTTAACCGAATCCAGGTACCTTCTCCTTGGTCTACCCTCTACTGCTGAACCCATGAGTCTCTTGGGTAACCTTGCTTCTCCCATGCGTGTAACATGACCCCACCATCTAAGCCTGTTCGCCCTGACTGCTACATCTATAGAGTTCATTCCCAGTTTTTCTTTGATTTCCTCATTGTGGACATCGTCCTGCCATTGTTCCCATCTACTAGTACCTGCTATCATCCTAGCTACTTTCATATCCGTAACCTCAACCATATTGATAAGGTAACCTGAATCCACCTAGCTTTCGCTCCCATACAATAAAGTCGGTCGAAAGATTGAACGGTGCACAGATAACTTAGTCTTGGTACTGACTTCCTTCTTGCAGAAGAGAGTAGATCGTAGCTCAGCACTCACTGCGTTAGCTTCACTACACCTCGCTTCCAGTTCTTTCACTATGTTGCCATCCTGTGAGAATATGCATCCTAAGTACTTGAAACCTTCCACCTGTTCTAACTTTGTTCCTCCTATTAGGCACTCAATCCATTTATATCTCTTTCCCACTGACATTACTTTCGTTTTGGAGATGCTAATCTTCATACCATAGTCCTTACATTTCTGATCTAGCCCTGAAATATTACTTAGCAAATTTTCCATCGCAAAGTAATATTTCAGAGCTAGATCAGAAATGTAAGGACTATGGTATGAAGATTAGCATCTCCAAACGAAACTCAGTATAAGGAGAAGAAATGTCGGCCACAATCTACGTCTACATCCATACTCCGCAAGCCACCTGACGGTGTGTGGCGAAGGGTACCTTGAGTACCTCTATCGGTTCTCCCTTCTAATCCAGTCTCGTATAGTTCGTGGAAAGAAGGATTGTCGGTATGCCTCTGTGTGGGCGCTAATCTCTCTGATTTTATCCTCATGGTCTCTTCGCGAGATATACGTAGGAGGAAGCAATATACTGCTTGACTCCTCGGTGAAGGTATGTTCTCGAAACTTCAACAAAAGCCCGTACCGAGCTACTGACCGTCTCTGCTGCAGAGTCTTCCACTGGAGTTTATCTATCATCTCCGTAACGCTTTCGCGATAACTAAATGATCCTGTAACGAAGCGCGGTCCTCTCCATTGGATCTTCTCTATCTCTTCTATCAATCCTATCTGCTATGGATCCCACACTACTGAGCAGTATTCAAGCAATGGGCGAACAAGCGTACTGTAACCTACGTCCTTTTTTTCGGATTGCATTTCCTTAGGATTCTACCAATAAATCTCAGTCTGACATCTGCTTTACCGACGATCACCTTTATATGATCATTCCGTTTTAAATCACTCCTAATGTCTACTCCCAGATAATTTATGGAATTAACTGCTTCCAGTTCCTGACCTGCTATTCTGTAGCTAGATGATATGGGATCTTTGTTTCTATGTATTCACAGCACATTACACTTGTCTACATTGAGATTCAATTGCCATTCCCTGCACCATGCGTCAATTCGCTGCAGATACTCCTGCATTTCAGTACAATTTTCCATTGTTATAACCTCTCGATATACCATAGCATCATCCGCAAAAAGCCTCAGTGAACTTCCGATGTCATCCACAAGGTCATTTATGTATATTGTGAATAGCAACGGTCCTACGACACTCCCCTGCGGCACACCTGAAATCACCGTTACTTCGGAAGACTTCTCTCCATTGAAAATAACATGCTGTGTTCTGTTATCTAGGAACTCTTCAATCCAATCACGCAATTGGTCTGATAATCCATATGCTCTTACTTTGTTCATTTTGTTCATTAAACGACTGTGGGGAACTGTATCGAACGCCTTTCGGAAATCAAGAAACAGGGCATCTACCTGGGAAGCCGTGTCTATGGGCCTCTGAGTCTCGTGGACGAATAGCGCGAACTGGGTTTCACACGATCGTCTTTTTCGAAACCCATGCTGATTCCTACAGAGTAAATTTCTAGTCTCCAGAAAAGTCATTATACTCGAACATAATACGTGTTCCAAAATTCTACAACTGATAGACGTTAGAGATATAGGTCTATAGTTCTGCACATGTGTTCGACGTCCCTTCTTGAAAACGGGGATGACCTGTGCCCTTTTCCAATCCTTTGGAACGCTACGCTCTTCTAGAGACCTACGGTACACCGCTGCAAGAATGGGGGCAAGTTCCTTCGCGTACTCTGTGTAAAATCGAACTGGTATCCCACCAGGTCCAGCGGCCTTTCCTCTTTTGAGCGATTTTAATTGTTCCTCCATCCCTCTGTCGTCTGTCTGCATGGGCAATCAAATGGATACGAGACAGATGGAAAAAAACGAAGTAAACTGTTTATTACTTGAAAAGTATCTGGAGTAAGTATTAAAGTGTTTATTCCACTGTGAGACAAGACGACCAACGCCTCCACGGAAAAATGTTTGCGGCTGCCTGCGGAACCGTGATATAACACAGGCCAGCATCTCATCGCCTGAACCAGATCGACGGCCACAATGTCTTCCTCCACGGCTCCAAAACTATGGAAGTCACAAGGGGAGAGGTCGGGAGTATAAAAAATGGTTCAAATGGCTCTGAGCACTATGGGACTTAACATCTTAGGTCACCAGTCCCCTAGAACTTAGAACTACTTAAACCTAACTAACCTAAGGACATCACACATATCCATGCTCGAGGCAGGAGTCGATCCTGCGACCGTAGCAGTCCCGCGGTTCCGGACTGCAGCGCCCAGAACCGCACGGCCACCGCGGCCGGCTCGGGAGTATAGAAAGTAAGCGTAATAGTTTTCCAGCGAAACTTCCGCAGCGCAGTCGAGACAGCCTTGACGACATGTGGCTCTGCGCACCGCAGACAATTTCCCACGAAAGCAATGACTGTCTTGGCACACAGCGGCATAAATGTATTAACAGTTGTGGCGATTGCTTTTGAACTAACAAACATATTAGCTACATTTTTCCGTCCGTGTCGTTTCTTGCTCATTACGCACGTATAACGTGACGCTTCGGGTCCGACTCCATTCCGCCACCAGCCACGGAGGCAGGTGGTGTAGCCCTGCAGTTTGCAAACCGGATGAACCAACGAATGGTCACGAAAATGACTGTACCGTAAGACATATGTAGTCGACGGGTTAGACGTTTTACTTTAAAGTGGCTACACAACCGAAATGATCTAGCCCGCAAAATAAAATAAAATTTGAATAACTTATTTAGTAAACACATTGGTGGTCACATACAAGTTGTTACTTTTTATTTTTAGATG
Organism: Schistocerca piceifrons; assembly: GCF_021461385.2. Classification (NCBI taxonomy): domain Eukaryota; kingdom Metazoa; phylum Arthropoda; class Insecta; order Orthoptera; family Acrididae; genus Schistocerca; species Schistocerca piceifrons. The sequence goes on along the minus strand of NC_060145.1, from coordinate 13,391,755 downwards.
AGCAGTTTCGACCTGATACTGAGATCATCATCAGGTCTACATTCCTTGGTGATGGCAGCAATCGCTGATATGGAGCAGGCCCATCCGTCGTGGCGTGTATGGGCCTGCTCCACGCCAGAAATTGCTACTTCCAACCATGTAGACGCTTCCTTCGTGTAGTGGTCTCCTGAGCTGTTTAGCGGATCCTGGAAACGTTACTTATAACCCGTCTTTATTGCAAAATTTTTATTCATATGATCGGTTTCGGTTCATGTGAAAGTTGCTGGATTTGGACAGATTACTCCTGTAACCGAAATATCAGATCTGAAGATGGTTCTAGATGGACCGAAACCGGTCATATGAACAAAAATTTTGCAATCAAGACGGATTATGAGTAACATTGTAAAATTCACTGATTGCTGATATCCTATCAGACATTATGTCTGTTTTTGCAAAGGAATCTGGAAACCCACCACCATATGGCGGAAGTCGAGGAATCTGCAACCTAAACAGTTTGAGCCTCTTATTCATACCGTCCACTCTGCTCCGTGCCAAAGGACCACAGTCGGCTCTGTCAACGATAGTACCGATGGCTAGCTCCGCCTTTACCTCGCAAGCGCGACTGGCAGTCTTTATTACTTCAGCTAGCTGCGCCCAAACCAGATAGAATCGCTTCTGATCCAAAGCGGTACACATTATTAGTACCGACATCAGCCGCCACCAGCATTTGGCTGCACCCCGTGCTCATCGTGGCATCCACAAGCATCCACTCCACATTTGGAATGACTGCTACCGGTATGCACACAGAGTGAATGTTGGATTCGTTCCCCTCCTTCACAGCCATATCCTTAAGGGGCTCTATAACGCACATAGCGTTGGAGCTCCCAACCAGTAATCCAACCCTTTGTGAATGTCCACACCTTACAGGCCGAGAGGATTCCTGTGGAACAGAGCGAGCGACTTCATCTGGCTCAGGGACTTCGTCAGCCACAGATAGTGCCCGGAACTTGTTCGTCAGAGGAGCCGGGGAGAGCCTCTCATCAGCCTCTCGGAAAGTCTTTCGCTTCCAGCCACACGTTGGAACAACCGCCCATTGGACCACAGGTAAGGGAACTACCTGAGTGTGGGCAGTACCCAGGGTGGCCACAGTAGTGGACCAACCGTGGGACGCGTGCGTCGTGTTGGACGTCCCTCGGACTGCTCAGTCTGGTCCCTCACAGTGATGCCAACTGGCAACAGCCTCGAGCTGCATGACCAAAGCCAGCACCGCCTGCAGCTGTGAGCGAAGGGGCACCAACTCGGCTCCAATCTGGACACAACAATCACAGTTTCTGTCCATACTAAAGAAAGTCTGGTACATACAGAGACACGCACGAAATACACTTACGAACTTTAAAGTAATTTGCTTCTTATTTCGATTCACGGTACTCTAATGCTTCGCTGCTGCTTCTAGCAGAGCTATCACTCGACTGGCGGATCTGATTACTCCTGAAACACTAAAAGAAGTGCGTGGTGCAATGCAAACACCGGTTCTCCGCACTATACATGATGATTATGATGATGATTGGATTGTGGGTTGCTCAACTGGGCGGTTAAGAGCGCCCATACAGATTCCTAACCTTTTCCCAGTCCAATCTTGCCACTTGCATGAATGATGATGAAATGATGAGGATAACACAAACATCCAGTCATCTTGAGGTAGGTGAAAATCCCTGACCCCGCTGGGAATCGAGCCCGGGACCCCGTGCTCGGGAAGCGAGAACGCGACCGCGAGACGACGAGCTGCCGACTCCGCACTATGCAGTCAATAAACATGTTGTTGTTGTTGCTGTTGTGGTCTTCAGTCCTGAGACTGGTTTGATGCAGCTCTCCATGCTACTCTATCCTGTGCAAGCTTCTTCATCTCCCAGTACCTACTACAACCTACATCCTTCTGAATCTGCTTAGTGTATTCATCTCTTGGTCTCCCTCAACGACTTTTACCCTCCACGCTGCCCTCCAATGCTAAATTGGTGATCCCTTGATGCCTCAGAACGTGTCCTGCCAACCGATCCCTTCTTCTAGTTAAGTTGTGACACAAACTCCTCTTCTCCCCAATTCTATTCAATACCTCCTCATTAGTTACGTGATCTACCCACCTAATCTTCAGCATTCTTCTGTAGCACCACATTTCCAAAGCTTCTATTCTCTTCTTGTCCAAACTATTTATCGTCCATGTTTCACTTCCATACATGGCTACACTCCATACAAATACTTTGAGAAACGACTTCCTGACACTTAAATCTATACTCGATGTTAACAAATTTCTCTTCTTCAGAAACACTTTCGTTCCCATTGCCAGTCTACATTTTATATCCTCTCTACTTCGACCATCATCAGTTATTTTGCTCCCCAAATAGCAAGGCTCCCTTACTACTTTAAGTGTCTCATTTCCTAATCTAATTCCCGCTGCATCACCCGACTTAATTCGACTACTTTCCATTATCCTCGTTTTGCTTTTGTTGATGTTCATCTTATACCCTCCTTTCAAGACACTGTCCATTCCGTTCAACTGCTCTTCCAAGTCCTTTGCTGTCTCTGACAGAATTACAATGTCATCGGCGAACCTCAAAGTTTTTATTTTCTCTCCATGGATTTTAGTACCTACTCCGAACTTTTCTTTTGTTTCCTTTACTGCTTGCTCAATAATAAACATAACAATATAAAATCATTTCGAGAGAAACCACCAAATAGGAGGCCCGAACGGATAGTTTCTGAGCAGGAGAGAAATTAAATGGGCGAAAGAATGAAAAGGTTCTAGGAGGAGAGGAGAAAAGGCAAGACGTCTTCTTTGCGGTCCATAGTTGGCCACATTCAGTATTTAAAAAAAAATCATGTTCACTGGGGAACCATTCGTCGGTTAGAAGATTTTAGTAGCAACAGAGACACAAAACTGGTCTGTAAGTACGGAACGTTGACTGCCCCTGCTCTACACGTTCACACCGGACTGAGGCTCATGGCCTTGATAGTCGCTCGTAACACTAGAGCCGCCGACAGGACACTTATGTTCCATAGCTAAATTTTAATCCCTGGTTTCTGGGCGGTAGATCAGTTTTCCAATATTTCATAGCCTAGATCATTTAGAAATAAGAGTCAGTCTCATGGATTGCAGAGTTTGAACGAAAAAATAATAATTATGTAAAATTTCCGTCGTGAAGTTTTCGTTCCACTGGATAAATCAAGTACTGCCGAATGCTGCACATCGTTAATAGCCTTTACTGTTCTCTGCTGATGCAATCAGATGCAAAACTGTTCAAAAATGGCTCTGAGCACTATGGGACTTAACATCTGAGGTCATCAGTCCCCTAGAACTTAGAACTACTTAAACCTAAGTAACCTAAAGACATCACACACATCTATGCCTGCGGCAGGATTCGAACCTGCGACCGTAGCGGTCGCGTGGTTCCAGACTGATTCGCCTAGAACCGCTCGGCCACAACAGCCGGCCGCAAAACTGTAGTCCGGCATCTTTGACAGAATAAAAATTTGTGTAAGTAGAATAACAGGCCGTGTGAAGTGGTGTACTAAGGTTCGTCTGCATCATCTCTCGGGTGAGCAGTTGGTATTGATATATCGTATTCAAAAAATTCTACCTGAAGCAGAATATGCAGATTGTATTTAAAGTAATTCTGATGACGATGCAAAACGAAGTACAGCAGGGATCAATGAGAAGGCAGCTATGAAGATTCTGATAAATCTCCGTGTGTGCATAGAAACGGAAAATATGAGAAACAAAACGTTTCTGAGATCATATATTTTTCTTTCCCAATTTTCATTGCAACTGCAGTCGTTCCACAAAAAACTCTAATTTCGAGGCCTGCGTTTCTTCCGGCGTATACAATGTTCAAATTTACGGGAATGCAGTTGGATGAGGTCGTCGACAAGCGCCGATATTTCGACAGGAACACACGCCGCCATTTTCAAGGCAAAACTGTAGCAGGGAAGCCCTGTGCAAGCGAATTTAATATCTCGGTTTTCAGAGAAGCCACGGAAAGATAACACACTCTACTGAAGAACTGGATGACTTCTACGACTATTTAAAAAGGTAGTAGGAAAAGCTCGATTAAAAAATAACGGGAAATTGTAATTCAGAATTATGACAGAAACTAAGATCGATTCATCAGTGGGAAACTTTGAATACGATACAGATATGAACATACGTTAGTAGGGTGTTGGAGAAGAATATATTTTCTCTCTTCATCAGAGAAAAGAAGTAGAAATTGCACTTGTCATGTTTCAAATGGAACTACATATCAGATATATTTTATGAATCAAACAGGGAAGGCATTTTCGATTCAAAGGTCATAAACCGCTTTGGAATATCAAGTAATCGGAGATGAGTAAGATCTACAGTAAAAATGAACGTAAATTTATTGCTCATCACAGAGAAAATCGGAAACATAAATCACGCATATTTAATTTGAAGTAGGAGGGTAAATCAGACCCCATAAAGCAACACATTCATCACCTTACACAGTAAGTATTTCGGCAATGTGGATGATAGGAACAGTTGAGACGTTGTCGACAACCGCTGATATTTCGGCAGAAGCGCACCCTGACGTTTCTAAGGCAAGTCTGCGGCAAGTAAGCAATGTGCAGCGTGTGCTGCTGTCGAAGTATTCGCCGTTGTCGATGTCGTCACTCGGATGCATTCCAGTTACTTATCGGAACACTCGTTTTGCTTGTCTCTCGGTGTTGCCTCATTCAGAAGCCAACCACTTCATCACAGTGCTAGAAAAGGTAGCCGAGCCGGCTCCGCCGCTATCATTCGCCGTACTGTTGCCCGAGCTGCTACAGCTGGAATTTTGCAAGCTCACAATGTCGAACACAAGGTACAGCGAGAGGCGATGGCGATTCTCACTTAAATGGCGCAGGACTGAACCACGCACTTCCTACAAGACAACGTAGTGCACTTAAAAGACACTGTCTCAGTGATTTGACTGTCGGTACAGAGGCTTAGGTTCAACAAAGTCGGATGTAGGTAGAGCGCGGACAGCAAAATGTTCCTCTGGGTAATTCTGGTCGTTCCCCGTATCCTAAAAGCCTGGAGTTCATCAGACATCTACCCTCGACCGATTGGAATTTGTTATTGACGAACATATTCTCAAACACACTACTACATCTCATACCGTTAAAGAGCTTGATTCGTTTCTTGCTATCCTACCACTGCATCCAATGCAATCACGGTATCGAAGCGACTAAAAAGGAAAGGGGTGCTCTCATGTCATACATATGACAGACACTCACAGCGAGATGTCAAAGCATGTCCATTCCGGTCTACAAATTTGGGTCGATCAGCTGTTGTTCCTGTCCAAGTCCACATCCCGGTTCACTCAGTCTGGCTTCAAAACCTGACAGGTACGGGTAGAAACGCCAAGTGGCTGTCGACAGTGATTCCATGCTAAAAGCTTTCCCATAACGTGGTGAAGGTGAAATCGGTCCTGCTGGCGAACGCCTTTAATGAAGACAATTGTGGGTCCATACATAGATACTTGGATGTAGCGTGTGACTACTTCTTCACATAACTATCACTAACACAACATCTGATAACAAATCAATCAAAATGGCTCTGAGCACTATGGGACTTAATTTCTGAGGTCATCAGCCCCCTAGAACTTGAACTACTTAAACCTAACTAACCTAAGTACATCACACACATCCATGCCCGAGGCGGGATTCGAACCTGCGACCGTAGCAGTCGCGCGGTTCCGGACTGAAGCGCCTAGAACCGCTCGGCCACCGCGGCCGGCACAAATAAATCAACCTTTCTTTGTACGACACTCAAAATTAGAAAGAAAGTGCCTGAGTGTCCGAAGAAAGTTTGTGGGGTCACATATAATAATCTCATTTTCAAAAATCACAGTAAGATCCTGACAGTGTCTGAGGGAAGGCCGGGAAAGAACGTAATAATTACTGTTTCTTGCATCCAGACGTACAAACTGGAACTGATACACGGTCATGGTACGGAGAAAATGCTGTTGACCAACTGCCCGCCAGCTATCAGTGAAAGCTGGTGGGAGAAGGTGGCCAGTCCATACACTTCACAGTATTCGAGATTTTGCAGACACCAGTGCTTGGGTAACCTTGGGTATACCCCCGCCCCCGACTTCCTGTGTCGCTTACAGCTGCGGTCTCGCTCCTGAACGACTACTGCTGCGTCCTTGATTCTATTGTTTCTTTTACTGTTGCCCTGTTTTGCACCGCCCGCACGCAACCTTGAACTTCCCGGGCACACGTGTTGTACAGCGGAGGTAAACCGCAGTCGCTCCACACCCTTCAACCAACCTCCTACCACGTGCGACATCTCTTCTTGGTCTTTGCGTAGTTGCTCCTTTCGACGTTTCTGTAAACTTATCACACTGTTGATACTCAGCGAGTCTTAAATGCCTGTATGGTAGCCAGCGAGTTGTCTGGTGCAGTTAACAGGCACTGGCGGGATCCACTTTCAGTTGGACGACGCTTCAAATCCCCGTCCGGCAATCCTGATGCAGAGTTTCCGTGGTTTCTCTAAACCACTAACGGCAGGCAACAGGGCTGGATCCTCTGAGATGGAGACAGCCGATTTCCTTTGCCAGTCAGAGCTTGTGCTGCGCCGTCGAAGGGACAAACTCTGATCTTTCATCTCTTTTTTTTTTCTAGCGTCCTTCACAACAATTTCCTGTTCAGCACGACACGGTAGATCTTAAACAAAAAAGATGTGCACTCGGGGGCTAATTCCCCACCCAACTGTGAGAGTTCGACCTCATACTTCTCTTTCTACTTGCAGATTATCTACGGCTGGCGCCGGTTCGCCACCCCCAATCGTCATCTTCTTCTGTCTTTACTTTCCTCAATGTTCACATTCCGTAAGATAAGCTGCGCCGTGGGCGACCTCTTTTCTTCCGCTGGGATGGTATTCAGCGTAGTATCCTATTTGGTACCCCTTCTTCATTAATCCTATTCACATGGCCAAACCACGCCAGCTGTCTTTGCTGGATGTCGTCACAGATATCGCTATCCATTTTCATCCTTTGTCACATTACGTAACTTCTTATCCTAGCCATCCTAGTACAGTTTGAGCTTCGTCTTAAGTAATGCATATCAGTGGCAAGCAGTTTGATCTTATTTCTTTTGCCGACGTCCTTGGCTTCTGCTTCGTACAAAACTACACTCTGCAGCATAGTCCTATAAATTCTCTTCTTCCGTTGTTATTATCTCTTTGTTCCACAGAACAGAGTCCTGTGCTCTTGCTACAACTCATCTTTTATTCATCCTACTAGTGATTTCATTATTTCCTATAGCCTGTTTACTCATTAATGTTGTTGTTGTGGTCTTCAGTCCAGAGACTGGTTCGATGCAGCTCTCCATGCTACCCTATTCCGTGCAAGTTCCATCATCTCGAAGTACCTACTGCAACCTACATCTTTCTGAATCTGCTTACTGCGTTCATCTCTTGGCCTCCCTCTACTATTTTTACCCTCCGCGCTGCCCTCAAATACTAAATTGGTGATCCCTTGATGCCTCAGAATATGGCCTACCAACCAACCCCTTATTCTAGTCAAGCTGTGCCACAAATTCCTCTTCTCCCTAATTCTATTCAGTAACTCCTCATTAGTTATGTGATCTACCCATCTAATCTTCAGCATTCTTCTGCAGCACCACATTTCGAAGGTGTCTATTATCTTGTTGTCTAAACTATTTATCGTCCATGTTTCACTTCCGTACATGGCTACACTCCACACAAATACTTTCAGAAACGACTTCCTGACACTTAAATCTATACTCGATGTTAACAAATTTCTCTTCTTCAGAAACGCTTTCCTTGCCATTGCCAGTCTACATTTTATATCCTCTCTACTTCGACCATCATCAGTTATTTTGCTCCCCAAATAGCAAGGCTCCCTTACTACTTTAAGTGTCTCATTTCCTAATCTAATTCTCTCAGCATCACCCGATTTAATTCGACCACATTCCATTTTCCTCGTTTTGCTTTTGTTGATGTTCATCTTATACCCTCCTTTCAAGACACTGTCCATTCCGTTCAACTGCTCTTCCAAGTCCTTTGCTGCCTCTCACAGAATTACAATATCATCGGCGAACCTTAAAGTTTTTATTTCTTCTCCATGGATTATAATACCTACTCCGAATTTTTCTTTTGTTTCCTTCACTGCTTGCTCAATATACAGATTGAATAACATCGGGGAGAGGCTACAACCCTGTCTCACTCCTTTCCCAAAAACTGCTTCCCTTTCATGTCCCTCGATTCTTATAACTGCCATCTGGTTTCTATACAAATTGTATAGACATTGAAATTCTGTCAGAGACAGCAAACGACTTGGAAGAGCAGTTGAACGGAATGGACAGTGTCTTGAAAGGAGGATATAAGATGAACATCAACAAAAGCAAAACGAGGATAATGGAATGTAGTCGAACTAAGTCGGGCGATGTTGAGGGAATTAGATTAGGAAATGAGACACTTAAAGTAGTAAAGGAGTTTTGCTATTTGGGGCGCAAAATAACTGATGATGGTCGAAGTAGAGAGGATATAAAATGTAGACTGGCAATGGCAAGGAAAGCGTTTCTGAAGAAGAGAAATTTGTTACCATCGAGTATAGATTTAAGTGTCAGGAAGTCGTTTCTGAAAGTATTTGTATGGAGTGTAGCAATGTATGGAAGTGAAACATGGACAATAAATAGTTTGGACAAGTAGAAAATAGAAGCTTTCGAAATGTGGTGCTACAGAAGAATGTTGAAGATTAGGTGGGTAGATCACGTAACTAATGAGGAGGTATTGAATAGGATTGGGGAGAAGAGAAGTTTGTGGCACAACTTGACTAGAAGTACGGATCGGTTGGTAGGACATGTTCTGAGGCATCAAGGGATCACAAATTTAGCATTGGAGGGCAGCGTGGAGGGTAAAAATCGTAGAGGGAGACCAAGAGATGAATACACTAAGCAGATTCAGACAGATGTAGGTTGCAGTAGGTACTGGGAGATGAAGGAGCTTGCACAGGATAGATTAGCATGGAGAGCTGCATCAAACCAGTCTCAGGACTGAAGACCACAACAACAACAACAACAACAACAACATATTCCCATCTTTCTTCCCATGTCTTGTCTTTCCTAATACTCTAAGTAGGCTGTTTAGGTTTTTATGTTGGTAACGCCACGTATGAAAATCACTGACTGTGCTGTGTGCAGTCTGTGGCTCGTTGGACTCATTGTTGGAATATTCGCTGTTGTGGTGTTGAGTAGTTGGATGTGAACAGCGCATAGCGTTGCGCAGTTGGAGGTGAGCCGCCAGCAGTGGTGGATGTGGGGAGAGAGAGAGATGCCAGAGTCTTGAGAGGTTGCTATGTGAGCACGATCTGGACGTGTGCCCGTCAGAAAATGGAAATTTGTTTAATTGGACATCACAAAATTATATATATGGTGACTTTTGAACATTATTAATACATTATTTGTTCTCTATCAAAATCTTCCATTTGCTAACTATGCCTATCAGTAGTTAGTGCCTTCAGTAGTTTGAATCTTTTATTTAGCTGGCAGTATTGGCGCTCGCTTTATTGCAGTAGTTTGAGTAACGAAGATTTTTGTCTGGTGAGTGATTCATGAAAGGTTATTGTTAGTCAGGGCCATTCTTTTGCAGGGCTTATTGAAAGTCAGATTGCGTTGCGCTAAAAAGATGTTGTGTCTCAGTTTACTGATGATCAGAATAAGTAAAGAGAGAAATGTCTGAGTACGCTCAGTTTTACTCAACTGTCTCTGTATCAAATAACGTAAGAGGTTTACCAGCACAGTAAATCATAATTTCTCTAAGGGGACATTTCAATACCTACATTTAACACTAAGAAAGAAAAGTGGTTTTATTATTTAAAGAGGCGAAAAGAGCAACCTGCCGGACTTCCAGAGCTTTCCATTTGAAGTTATACTGAGAACGCTTTGAAGGATTCATTGTAAGATATCGGGGAAAAGAAGCAATCTCGCGTTTTCGTTTTTTCATCTAAGAACAACACGCTGTATTGTCCTACGATGTGTATCGGTGGTGTACTTTCAACACTTGGCCAGCACCCGGAGGGGTAGCGGCTGAAGGCCGAAACTCACGAAAGGCGCTGTGACGGAAAGTACGTAGCAGCGGCGGCAGTTTAGTTCAGTAGAAACGGTCTCGCAGCGGCCTTGACAAACTCCCCGGGCTGGAAAAACGTTCTCGCTCTGACAGCGTGACATTAATTTCCGGGCGGTGTTGGTAATGGCGCACTGGAGTGTAGGTGGGAACCGGACACAAGACAGAGAGAGGAGTAATGCGACAATTAAGTTCCTCGTTATCCACATAAAAGAATTTCATTACGTATGTAAAAGAATTCAGCTGACTGGCAGCAATTACTCCACTAGATAGATAGAGAGAGAGAGAGAGAGAGATGAAATGAGATTTACAAAGCAGAAAAATTGACTGTGTATACAGCAAAGGGAGCTTGGCGGGTAGCTAAGGCAAAAAAAGGAGTGCGGCGACCTGGAGGTCTATTGTTAAAGCTGAAAATTGTTTACGTCCTTTCATCGTTTGTTTTGTGGTTCTCTTAAATCCCCAGAGAAGTGCGTTAATAAATGCCGCCTTTATTAAACTGTAGAACTAGCTGCTACTACACCTGATACTGACGGTGGCTATGAACAGCAGTGACCGTTGGGAGTCGTAGCGCATGCTCCGTTCACAGCCACCGTCTACCATCTTGGTGTGAGGTCTGAAGATGGTCTAAGACAGGCCGAAACCAACAAAGTAGTTTCTTGCGGTTGTAACTGTTCACGTTCACTTTTACCGTTGTAAATCCTCGGTACATTGCTGTGCCTATGGACTATATAAAGTTAAATAAATCTTTTCATCAGTTTATAACAAAGTGAAGTAATATTTCACATGCCGTAGTTCTGATCAGCCATCTCCCAGAGCAATCAAAGAACCCACAGTTATGACCGGATGACTGTAGTTTCGATGAGGATAAAAGATGACGTAATGAAAAGAAATTTGTGCAAAGGACGGGACCTCAACCCAGGTCCCCTGCTAAGTAGGCAAATGTGCTGTCCACTGCACCACCCCTGGCTAACACAGGTGCCCTTCAACTCGCGCCTCAGCCCATCGATTTTCCTTTTCTTACACTAATGGCCATTAAAATTGCTACACCACGAAGATGACGTGCTACAGACGCGAAATTTAACCGACACGAAGAAGATGCTGTGATATGCAAATGATTAGCTTTTCAGAGCATTCACACAAGGCTGGCGCCGGTGGCGACACCTACAACGTGCTGACATGAGGAACGTTTCCAACCGATTTATCATACATAAACAGCAGTTGACCGGCGTTGCCTGGTGAAACGTTGTTGTGATGCCTCGTGTAAGGAGGAGAAATGCGTACCATCATGTTTCCGACTTTGATAAAGGTCGGATTGTAGCCTATCGTGATTGCGGTTTATCGTATCGCGACATTACTGCTCGCGTTGGTCGAGATCCAATGACTGTTAGCAGAATATGGAATCGGTGGGTTCAGTAGGGTAATACGGAACGCCGTGCTGGATCCCAACGGCCTCGTATCACTAGCAGTCGAGTTGACAGGCATCTTATCCGCACGGCTGTAACGGATCGTGCAGCCATGTCTCGATCCCTGAGTCAACAGATGGGGACGTTTGCAAGACAACAACCATTTGCACGAACAGTTAGACGACGTTTGCAGCAGCATGGACTATCAGCTCGGAGATCATGGCTGCAGTTACCCTTGACGCTACATCACAGACAGGAGCGCCTGCGATGGTGTACTCAACGACGAACCTGGCTGCACGAATGGCAAAACGTCATTTTTTCGGATGAAGCCAGGTTCTGTTTACAGCATCATGATGGTCGTATCCGTGTTTGGCGACATCGCGGTGAACGCACATTGGAAGCGTGTATTCGTCATCGCCATACTCGCGTATCACCCGGCGTGATGGTATGAGGTGCCACTGGTTACACGTCTCGGGCACCTCTTGTTCGCATTGACTGCACTTTGAACAGTGGACGTTACATTTCAGATGTGTTACGACCCGTGGCTCTACCTTTCATTCGATCCCTGCGAAACCGTACATTTCAGCAGGATAATGCACGACCGCATGTTGCAGGTCGTGTACGGGCCTTTCTGGATACAGAAAATGTTCTACTGCTGCCCTGGCCAGCACGTTCTCCATATCTCTCACCAACTGAAAACGTCTGGTCAATGGTGGCCGAGGAACTGGCTCGTCACAATACGCCAGTCACTACTCTTGATGAATTGTGGTATCGTGTTGAAGCTGCATGGGTAGCTGTACCTGTACACGCCATCCAAGCTCTGTTTGACTCAATGCCCAGGCGTATCGAGGCCGTTATTGCGGCCAGAGGTGGTTGCTCTGGGTACTGATTTCTCAGGATTTATGCATCCAAATTGCGTGAAAATCACATGTCAGCTCTAGTATAATATATTTGTCCAATGAACACCCGTTTATCATCTGCATTCCTTCTTGGTGTAGCAATTTTAATGGCCAGTAGTGTATATCATGAGTACTTCTGAGGATCTTCAACACTGGAATAGCTCCCCAGCTTCGTGTGTAACGGGGAAATTCTACCTGAACCTCAGTTGTAGGTGATCTATTGATGTGATGGAATTACATGTTCCTGGAGACATACTGAGTCCCAACTTGATCTTCGATAAGGATAGAAGGTGAAGTAAGAAGAGGTGTGTGGGCGGGATTTCCCCTTGCATACAACGCTGTGGTGCTATTCTAATACCGTAAAGCCTCGGCAATACTGACGATTTAAGAAGGGGATGGGCTGAGGCGTGAGCTGAGGTTTGTACTAGGGAAGGCACTGCACCAGGGCGGGGTAGGGCAGTGGGCAGGGGACCCGGCTTCAAGTCCCGGTCTTGGCACAAATTTTAATCCAATACGTCAGCTTCTATCCTCCTCAAAGATAAAGTTGAGACTGAATATGTCTCCAGGAAAGGAAAAATCCATCAGGTCTAAACAAAAGATACGCCTGAGAATGGACATGTGGGATAGACGGAACACAAGACACCCTACTGTCGAAGTCACTCGCTTACAGTGAGCGACGAGAAATGGTAGCAGAAAACTGATATCGTGTTATTGAGTTATATGAACCACATTTGTGCCTCTGTATGGGTCTTGCTGAACATTGTGTTGGTAGTAGTCTTCTGGAAGGACTGTGTGCAAGCTGTAGCCTTCAGATACACAGACAGTCTCGCTAAGGGGGAGCCTGCAGTTTAAATTCTAATTCCGAGAACAGTTCCATTAGATGTTTTACATTTAAACTGTTTACTGCCAGAGTAGACTGTCAGCTTAGCTGTGAGAAAGGAAAATCCCGAATCAGAGACGTTTACAACCCTTCCTCTCTGTAAACCCTCTCCCCAACAAGGCCGTCTGTCATATACCGCTGCTCTTTGGTTGGTTGGTTGGGTTGGGGGAAGAGACCAAACAGCGAGGTCATCGGTCTCATCGGATTAGGGAAGGATGGAGAAGGAAGTCGGCCGTGCCCTTTCAAAGGAACCATCCCGGCATTTGCCTGGAGTGATTTAGGGAAATCACGGCTGCTCTTTATTTGCAGGAGAAAACACATCCGAATGCACCGCCCTGTCTGACCCAGTAAATTCACTATTTTCCTGTTTAAACGAGTTAATCTTTAGGAAGACTTGTTCATTACTACTAAGAGTAACGATATATAATCAGTACTGAGAAGTTAGGTGTGGCTTGTAAACTAACTGGCTGTGTGTCAAAGAGTAGGTCCAGAGCTGGTCGATTCCTCAATCACTCCTCCAGTAGACTGCGCCACTAATCGTCTGCTTCACTGCCAGCGATAACCGAACTAACGTGTCGAGTGGCGAGTGGCGAGTTGTTCCGCGTTTCGCAACCGGCTGCGTCTTTCACACACGACGTCCCAGAACGGCAAGGGTGCGGCGCTCGCCGTGGGACTACGCCTAGCACAACTCTGAGCTGTGGAAACTAGCCTCGGCCTAAGGAGAGCTTTTTCTTTTCAGACAGTTCAAAATAAAAGACCAGTTTCTTCGAATTTTTTTATATATTTCTTCACTTGTGACACGACTGAAGTTGTTTTATGTGAACACGCTATGAGGACAGCATACAAAGCGCTAGCCGCTCAGTAATAAATACATGTTGTTGTTGTTGTTGTGGTCTTCAGTCCTGAGAGTGGCTTGATGCTGCTTTCCATGGTACTCTATCCTGTGCGAGCTTCTTCATCTCCCAGTATCTACTGCAACCTACACCCTTCTGAATCTGCTTAGTGTATTCATCTCTTGGTCTCCCTCTACAATTTTTACCCTCCACGCTGCCCTCCAATGCTAAATTTGTGATCCCTTGACGCCTAAGTACATGTCCTACCAACCGGTCCCTTCTTCTTGTCAAGTTGTGCCACAAACTCCTCTTCTCCCCAATTCTATTCAATACACCCTCATTAGTTATGTGATCTACCCGTCTAATATTCAGCATTCTTCTGTAGCACCACATTTCGAAAGCTTCTACTCTCTTCTTGTCTAAACTATTTATCGTCCATGTTTCACTTCCATACATGGCTACACTCCATACAAATACTTTCAGAAACGACTTCCTGACATTTAAATCTATACTCGATGTTAACAAATTTCTCTTCTTCACAAACGCTTTCCTTCCCATTGCCAGTCTACATTTTATATCCTGTCTACTTCGACCATCATCAGTTATTTTGCTCCCCAGATAGCAAAACTCCTTTACTACTTTAAGTGTCTCATTTCCTAATCTAATTCCCTCAGCATCACCCGACTTAATTAGACTACATTCCATTATCCTCGTTTTGCTTTCGTTGATGTTCATCTTATACCCTCCTTTCAAGACACTGTCCATTCCGTTCAACTGCTCTTCCAAGTCCTTTGCTGTCTCTGACAGAATTACAATGTCATCGGCAAACCTTAAAGTTTTTATTTCTTCTCCATGGATTATAATACCTATTCCGAATTTTTCTTTTGTATCCTTCACTGCTTGCTCAATATACAGATCGAATAACATCGGGGAGAGGCTACAACCCTGTCTCACTCCCTTCCCAACCACTGCTTCCCTTTTATGCTCCTCGACTCCTATAACTGCCATCTGGTTTCTGTACAAACTGTAAATAGCCTTTCGCTCCCTGTATTTTACCCCTGCCACCTTCAGAATTTGAAAGAGATTATTCCAGTCAACATTGTCAAAAGCTTTCTCTAAGTCTACATATCCTAGAAACGTAGGTTTGCCTTTCCTTAATCTTTCTTCTAATATAAGTGGTAAGGTTAGTATTGGCTCACGTGTTCCAACATTTCTACGGAATCCAAACTGATTCATCTGTAAAGAATTCGCGTTAGTAGTTTGCAGCTGTGACTTATTAAACTGATAGTTTGGTAATTTTCACATCTGTCAACACCTGCTTTCTTTGGGATTGGAATTATTACATTCTTCTTGAAGTCTGAGGGTATTTCGCCTGTCTCATACATCTTGCTCAACAGACGGTAGAGTTTTGTCAGGACTGGCTCTCCCAAGGCCGTCAGTAGTTCTAATGGAATGTTGTCTACTCCCGGGGCCTTGTTTCGACTCAGGTCTTTCAGTGCTCTGTCAAACTCTTCGCGCAGTATCTTATCTCCCATTTCATCTTCATCTACCTCCTCTTCCATTTCCATAATATTGTCCTCAAGTACATCGCCCTTTTATAGACCCTCTATATACTGCTTCCAGCTCTCTGCTTTCCCTTCTTTGCTTAGAACTGGGTTTCCATCTGAGCTCTTGATATTCATACAAGTCATTCTCTTTTCTCCAAAGGTCTCTTTAATATTCCTGTAGGCAGTATCTATCTTACCCCTAGTGAGATAAGCCTCTACATCCTTACATTTGTCCTCTGGCCATCCCTGCTTAGCCATTTTGCACTTCCTGTCGATCTCATTTTTGAGACGTTTGTATTCCTTTTTGCCTGCTTCATTTGCTGCATTTTTATATTTTCTCCTTTCATCGATTAAATTCAATATTTTTTCTGTTACCCAAGGATTTCTACTATTCCTCGTCTTTTAACCTACTTGATCCTCTGCTGCCTTCATTACTTTATCCGTGAGAGCTACCCATTCTTCTTCTACTGTATTTCTTTCCCCCATTCCTGTCAATTGTTCCCTTATGCTCTCTCTGAAACTCTGTACAACCTCTGGTTTAGTCAGTTTTTCCAGGTCCCATCTCCTTAAGTTCCCACCTTTTTGCAGTTTATTCAGTTTTAATCTACAGTTCATAACCAATAGATTGTGGTCAGAGTCCACATCAGCCCCTGGAAATCTCTTACAGTCTAAAAACCTGGTTCCTAAATCTGTCTTACCATTATATAATCTATCTGATACCTTCTAGTACCTCCACGATTCTTCGATGTATACAACCTTCTTTTATTATTCTTGAACCACCTGTTAACTATGATTAAGTTATGCTCTGTGCAAAATTCTACCAGACGGCTTCCTCTTTTATTTCTTAGCCTCAATCGATATTCATCTACTATGTTTCCTTCTCTCCCTTTTCCTACTCTCGAATTCCACTCACACATAAATACATAGGGTGTTTAAAAAGAAAGTCTTGTATCCTCGTAGGGGCTGGTATCGTTCAAATAGTAAAAAAGCGCCTACGTAGATACGTACGGAATTAAATAGTTTTGGGGTATGATCTGTTTTACCCTGTTCCAGAATGTTCACCACTGGACGCTGAGGATCGGTAGGTCAGAAGCTGCATTTCAGTCACGGATGGGGCGGTATTCAATCAGAACGCGGCAATAACTTACCAAGCAAAAGCACGGCCGGGCAAGTGCGAATCAGCCAGCCCCCATCGAATAGAGGCGTCACGTTAGCTACCGCGTACTGTGACTGGATGAGGGAGAACAGTGTGTTATGCACTCATAGGCCGCTGCACTTTCGCGGACGACTTGACGGGTCCTGCTTACCACAACCTGCGGCGTCACAGGTCACACGCGCTATTGACGACTGTCGCCCTTGGGCACGAACACAGATGTGGTTTCTACGCGACCGGAGACCAGCCTAGATTCGAAGACTGGCGCAGACTTTTAATTCGTTAACTTGTACAGGGTGTTTCAAAAATGACCGGTATATTTGAAACGGCAATAAAAACTAAACGAGCAGCGATAGAAATACACCGTTTGTTGCAATATGCTTGGGACAACAGTACATTTTCAGGCGGACAAACTTTCGAAATTACAGTAGTTACAATTTTCAACAACAGATGGCGCTGCAAGTGATGTGAAAGATATAGAAGACAACGCAGTCTGTGGGTGCGCCATTCTGTACGTCGTCTTTCTGCTGTAAGTGTGTGCTGTTCACAACGTGCAAGTGTGCTGTAGACAACATGGTTTATTCCTTAGAACAGAGGATTTTTCTGGTGTTGGAATTCCACCACCTAGAACACAGTGTTGTTGCAACAAGACGAAGTTTTCAACGGTTTAATGTAACCAAAGGACCGAAAAGCGATACAATAAAGGATCTGTTTGAAAAATTTCAACGGACTGGGAACGTGACGGATGAACGTGCTGGAAAGGTAGGGGGACCGCGTACGGCAACCACAGAGGGCAACGCGCAGCTAGTGCAGCAGGTGATCCAACAGCGGCCTCGGGTTCCCGTTCGCCGTGTTGCAGCTGCGGTCCAAATGACGCCAACGTCCACGTATCGTCTCATGCGCCAGAGTTTACACCTCTATCCGTACAAAATTCAAACGCGGCAACCCCTCAGCGCCGCTACCATTGCTGCACGAGAGACATTCGCTAACGATATAGTGCACAGGATTGATGCGGCGATATGCATGCGGGCAGCACTTGGTTTACTGACGAAGCTTATTTTTACCTGGACGGCTTCGTCAATAAACAGAACTGGCGCATATGGGGAACCGAAAAGCCCCATGTTGCAGTCCCATCGTCCATGCATCCGTAAAAATTACTGGTCTGGGCCGCCATTTCTTCCAAAGGAATCATTGGCCCATTTTTCAGATCCGAAACGATTACTGCATCACGCTATCTGGACATTTTTCGTGAATTTGTGGTGGTACAAACTGCCTTAGACGACACTGCGAACACCTCCTGGTTTATACAAGAGGGTGCCCGGCCACATCGCACGGCCGACGTCTTTAATTTCCTGAATGAATATTTCGATGATCGTGTGATTGCTTTGGGCTATCCGAAACATACAGGAGGCGGCGTGGATTGGCCTCCCTATTCGCCAGACATGAACCCCTGTGACTTCTTTCTGTGGGGACACTTGAAAGACCAGGTGTACCGCCAGAATCGAGAAACAATTGAACAGCTGAAGCAGTACATCTCATCTGCATGTGAAGCCATTCCGCCAGACACGTTGTCAAAGGTTTCGGGTAATTTCATTCAGAGACTACGCCATATTATTGCTACGCATGGTGGATATGTGGAAAATATCGTACTATAGAGTTTCCCATCTGTTGTTGAAAATTGTAACTACTGTAATTTCGAAAGTTTGTCTGCCTGAAAATGTGCTGTTGTCCCAAGCATATTGCAACAAACGGTGTATTTCTATCGCTGCTCGTTTAGTTTTTATTGCCGTTTCAAATATACCGGTCATTTTTGAAACACCTTGTACGACGTTTGCTCTGAGGGCCTCACGGAAGAGCGAGTGGTCTACGGCGATATCGGCTGTAGTTGCTGGCTCATTCCCACCCCACCATACGCGAGCCATCTGTCAGGTAATATCAACGGGTATGACGAAAGCCTTGTACTGGCCTGCTATGTTTACTAGCAGTGGCAGTAGACCTCCGTCGGTCCACTAATACTTGGAAAAATTAGGAAAATTAAAAAAAGGGAATCTACAATTTATTATAATTTTTTTGAAACGTTTTCCTTCGGTCCTGTGGGCTAGATTACACAACGTTACAAGTGTGTTCAGTACATCTTTCCTATCTGTATCTCTCAAATAAGTCTTAAAATCGACAGTTCCTTTTCCATTTATTAGTCATTTAGCTTAACTGCAAGTATCTACAGAGCGCTTTTGAAGTCTCGTGCGTATATAGAACTGTTATCAGAGTCAGCACTGCTACTTTACATAATTCTTCCTGTAAATTGATTGAGCGTGATTTAAATGATATGAATGACTCAAAATCACGAGATGGAGACCTGTGTCTGGTGACTACAGCTGTCAACTGCCCACGGGTTGCCACTTCCACAGCGCCACCCTCAGGACGCTCATTACTGCAAAATGTGGGCCCGCCGTTGTCTTTATATCTGTTTTCCTTTTTAATTGGGTCCACTGTGGGTTCTTAAAGAAACATTGTAAATTAACTAATGAAACACTGTTTTTGCCTTGTTTCACAAATTTTATTATGATTACTGTACGACCTAAGTTTCGGGTTATCAGCCCATATTCAAGTACATTACTAATTACAAAGATGATAATGCAAGGTAAACATGATGATAAGCCAAAGATAGTTACCTCAACTCCTAAATGTATCGATCCTTGGCGTAACGTAAAAGTACTTCAATGACCTTTTTTTGACAAATTACATATGGAATTATACAATTCAGCAATTACGCTAACATGACTTGGCATACCTAGGAATAAAATTATGCATCAGCCTAGAACTTTTTATCCACTGATGGACTGGCGCGCAAACTTTTACTCCCATTCCGGAGTTGTAATATCATCTAACAGAGGTGGGGATGTACACAACTGTTTTTTTTTTTTTAATTTCTAGAATTTCTAACCGGCTGAGTGTACCCCTTTTTTCTCTGTGTGTAAGACTTGTGCATAAAAAATGGTAACTGAAGTAATTTTACATTAAGCCAAGGATCGGTACATTAAGAAGTTGAGGTGACTATCTTTTCGCGAACAGTGCAGTACATCCTTGTAAAATTCGGCATTTACAGTTGCTTCTTTTTTCAGGGCGAGGAGATTTACCAGTTGTCGATTGGCAACTCTGAAGTTTTGTCTCATCGTCAAACCCACAGATCCAAATTTAATCTACGGTTACAATTTTGGACTTGAAGTTCGGATCTGACTGAAGAAGATCCTTCAACTCCGTGCAAACAGACATACGGTCACAAAAAAATCTCGGAACAAATTTTGCACATTCTCGTCTCATATGCAAATTATAGGTTAAATCGCTTTTCATGGACTCATACGAAATCCTAAGGCTTTTTAGTAAGATCTGGTAGAGTTAGTTATACGCCTATCTGAGCAAACAATTTTTTCCACTTTTTGAATTTTTTCCTCTGTTTTTTTAGGTTAATGGGCATCCAGAATGTTGCTCTTTTTGCACCGACTCATTTCCGCTTTCGTGTCCGGTGAGACAGGTGTGTCCCATACACAAATTTATTTCCCTGATTTCCCAGCGATGTGAATGTCCCACATCTATGTGGTGCTGCAATCTACACTTGAATGTATCAACTGTTTGGAGACAATAGATTCATTGTTCGAGCCCCAAAAGCGATATATCGCTTAATATTTTCAGTTGTACATTGAGCCCCCTGTTTTTTACAGTTTCATGTAATTTTTTCCTGTCTGCAGCAGATAAGCTCCGCAAACGTGTTTGTTGTCCTCTTTATATTGATTTCTAGAAAGATACAGATACGTGCACATATTTATTTATAAACCACTTTTAAATTCGTTTAGTACTTACACCTTACAGCTACAGTGTGTGTAGAGAACTTATATTTGTGCCCTTTGTTCATACTTGTGTCCAAATTTTTACATTTATATGTTATATCCGGTGCTGTATTTTCATTGAGTTGTAAAATGGAAAACTCCACTGACTTGTGGTTTGTTTTCTGCGATCAGTGCTTGCCTTCCCCTTCTCTTTATGTTTCTCCCAGTTGAGGCTTGCATTCCCCTTCTCTTCATATATCTCCCAGTTGATGATTGCCTTCTCTTTATCTTAATATTTCTCCAAGTCGAAACCCGCTTGCAAAATCAAGGTGAAAAGAATGGTTGTCACATTTTCCTTCGTTGTTATAGTTCCACACGATGAAACTGTTGATTATTGAAACGTCCAAAAGAAAATAAGGACAATGTCACCATTTGAGTAACGTACTTCCAGTAACAGACCGTCTGCTGGTCAAACCGGTCCACACCTCCCATTACAGCCACGCAGTCTGCTGTGGATGCAGGGCAGGATAGGGCTCAGGTTATACCATCTACATTTCTCTTGTGACGAATCACGTGATCAGCAGTTGACAAAACTGTAACTGGCTGATTATCTTGGTATTTGTCTGACATAATAATGGTGCTTTCCTTTAAAAAAAAACATGATCCCTAGTAAAAACATTGTTTTAAGTGCAATGTATATGTCTAGCTGGAGTCCAGCAGGAATAAATTTTAGGGAACCATTTAATCCTTCTCGACTCCAACGGGACATACACGTCTCATAGAAAATAATTGTAAAAATATGAACAATAATCGAAACTTAGGAACATGGCCTCACTCAGCATCCATCCCAAAAGCAAAAAACCAATTTTTACGGTAATGTGCGAAATTTCAATTAATTTCGTCACGAAATGGTTACATCGAAAATACCTCTCGTAAACAGTCTTCAGAATTACAGCATTATCGTCTCACACCAATTTTAACTCGGCATGACTTTCTCTGGCACTTGTTTGCAACTTCAAGCAGAACTTAATCTTCACGCGTTGTTCGAAATTCACGATGCGTGACAGACACGGTAAACACAACCTCAGTCCGATATCAGTTTATCTATGAAATATAGTAAGGGCCATCTTTTTATTGCAGGCAGCGACAAAACACTCGCTGCAGAGGTGACGTCATTCCAGTTATCGGGCTAGCGTCGCGACAGATAACGAAATCACTGAACACTGGTGGTACAGGAAGCTGTTCTGTGATACGCGAAACTTATGGAGTCGCTACTGTGTACATAGATCGGTTAAAAACTGAGCTGTTGGCAAGCAGAGCATATCGATATTTGTATTAGTGCATGTACTGAACGGGGTGTTAGACTCAAGCAAAGCGGCTCTTTTGAAAGATAAGTCTAATGAATACAGTAATTTGTCGAAGTGTTTCTTGTTCTCAACATTGCAACAGTTTCGCTGAATGGGCCGTTTAATTTGCTTTATTAACCATTCTAAGGGATTTGTCATGTTAAGTCCTCATGAAAAGAAATACTTTCACTCACTGAGAAGATTTAATGCAGTAAGTGTGTCACGAAACACTCCATGGTTAACCTATTCACCTAAAACCAGGATTAGTCTTGCCTTATTTTTAAATAGTCGGGGTATATTTTCGTTTTGAAGATGGTACTACATTCACGCACATGATGGCTACTTTTTCTTATATTCTACAGAGTGAGTTCAGTGCCTTCATCAGTTTCTAAGGTCAAATAGGTGCAGAGAAAACCGTTTTTGACTGAGTTTGCAAAATTCTCTTTTTGAGCATGATAAATAATGCGAAATTTGAGCGGGAAATGAACGCTGCTGACTGAAGACGCTCATAGGTTCGAAAATAGTTACTGCTAGGTAAGTCGTGTATTAGACGAAAGTAAGATTGATTCTCTTCTTTATTACACAATCTACCATCATGGACCAACAGTGTTTTATATGTTGAATTCGATTCACTTTAGTTTGTGGATTACAAGTACAAACTCTTCCTGTAGGAACATCAGAGTCCAAACAGATGCCCACGGGAATGAGTGTACTGTGAACTACCCATGAACAGATTTAGGTGCGTTTTAATAACGGGTTACAAGTGGAAATCAAGCAAATTCGAATATATTTCCGTGATTAAAGAAACTTTGTTGGCATTTTCTTGTTCGGTGTTAAACAATTTGGATACTCTGAGAATCCTTGATACTTTTGCTGTTCAGAAAAAATGTCACAAATAGGTAACGCCGATCGGGTGATGGAAATATATGTACCGGTAATTTGCAGATATGTGAAAGAAAAAAACATTATGAAGAGAAAAATTTAGTCACCGCACTTCACACAGTAAACAGATATTCTAGAATGTTTTGGTAGGGACAGAGGGAAAAATACGCGTTAAATACCAGTGAAACAAATTACACGATTTATAGCTGTAACGTGATGTTTTACGCGTAGACGCTGATGGAATATTAATGCAGTGTCACACAATTTTTGAACGAGTTGCTTGTGTTTTTATATGCGGTGTGCACCTACAGATTTTCAATTTCTTCGCCTCAGTGTGCTGTCGCCACGTTAGCTTATCGCTCTCCGCTTGTTCTTTTAGATAAGCGTGACCCTTGCGTCACTGCACGAAAGGACACAACTTGTTAAGGTCTACGCTCACCGGAAAGAGGCGCCGACCGTGTCCGCCCACGCCGTGACGCTGCTACAGAGTCGTGCCGGCTGACTGGCTTCTGCGACGGCCCGCAATCCCGTGCCGAGTCGGCGGAATCCTCTGTTTACAAACAACTTCACGCACGGAACAGCTGGCTAACCTCGACTGCAGCAGAGATATCAGCTGACGCTCGCTGTCAGAGATAACGCAGCTGCTGCCCAACCCGTTCTGCCAACATTGCAGACCGAAAAAGCGGCGAGGCGTGTGAAGGCGTGTAGCATACCCGATGCCGTGAATGCAGTTGTTTGTCACTGTATCACGGGGCGCTTCGCGTTAGACCTGTTTCACATGTATGGGGTCCCATCCGGTTAGTTTCGTTTTCGGTTGCAATGAAAAACGAATGCAACCCTTTCACCCATACACGATTCTCACACGGTTCATATTACGTTTTGTTTTTCCTTCTGCACGCAGGTTCAGTAGTGACTATGGAGAGAAGTCAAATTGTTCTCTACAAAAGATTAAAAATGGTGTACCGTATTATAATTTGATATGTATTTTAAATAACTGCCATTGGATATTTTCTTAATTTTCAAATCTTTTCCTTTCATGTTCCCTCAAAATCATGGTGAGTTTACCATTTGTCCTTATGGACTACGTCTCTTGTTAGACAAGAACGAATTTTTCAATGCTTACCCAACTAAAATTTTTAGTGACGTCGAATTAATCAAAACGTCGAAAATTTCAACACATACGTCTTTCCATGCTTCCTGCGTGTTTAATTTATCCTTATATTTTTCACAAGTTTTGTCTTATGGTATTAGTTTGGCTTGTACTGCAAAAATCAGCCGATCCACATCAACATCCGGTAAACCGTTCACAAGTATACACAACATTTATTAACAGATACCCAGAATTAAAATTTTTAACAGAACAACGACTAGCTGATCAGATTCGTGTAATAATAAAAAATAACAGGATACCCCAGTCAGAATTAGAAAACATCAAACAACAAGTACAACAAATACTGGAACAAAATTATGTGCAATCAGAAGAAGAAGAAAATACAGTAATGGACTCAAACATCCCAGAGCAAACAAACAAAGAACAACACGCATCAATTAAACAGTCAGAGGAAAACGAAATCTTAAGACAGCCACCAGAACAAGCACAAATAGAACACGAAGTGACACACATGTTAGATACAGAAGAAAAATTTCAGCTGGCATATATAGAATACAAAGACACAAATACAGACATTAGACCATTCTTGCATAGACTGCCAAATAACCCACAAGTCGAAACAACAATAAAAGCTATCAACACAATCATAAACAACAAAATAAATGAAAACACAACTATGGAAGAGTTACAACTATTAGTTTATATAGGAATACTCACTACACTAAATATACACACTACGCAGAGATCAGAACCAACCAACACACAGAAGAACCCCATAAAACCAGCATGGCAACACAGGCTACAGATCAGAATAGAAAGACTGAGAAAAGACATCGGACAGCTAACACAATTTATAAGAAATGAAATGTCAGAAAAAAAAACGAAAAAGGTTGGGTAAAATCTCACAACAAGAAGTGATAGAGCAATTAGATGAAAAGAAGCAGAAATTACAAGCATTGGCCAAACGACTTAGAAGATACAAAAAAAGTGAAAATAGAAGGAAACAAAACCAAACATTCAACACAAACCAAAAGAAATTTTACCAGACAATAGATAACACACATATTAAAATAGACAATCCACCAAACATAGAAGACATGGAACACTTCTGGAGCAACATATGGTCAAACCCGGTACAACATAACAGGCATGCACGGTGGATACAAGCAGAAACAGGTACGTACAAGATGATACCACAAATGCCTGACATGATAATTTTGCAACATGAAGTCACACAAGCAATTAATTCTACTCACAATTGGAAAGCCCCTGGAAAAGATAAAATAGCAAATTTCTGGCTAAAGAAATTCACCTCAACACATTCACATCTAACTAAATTATTTAACAGTTACATTGCAGACCCATACACATTCCCTGATACACTTACACATGGAATAACTTACCTGAAACCTAAAGATCAACCAGACACAGCAAACCCAGCTAAATATCGCCCCATAACATGCCTACCAAGAATATACAAAATATTAACTTCAGTCATTAGACAGAAATTAATGACACATACAACACAGAACAAAATTATAATTGAAGAACAAAAAGGCTGTTGCAAAGGAGCACGGGGATGTAAAGAGCAACTGATAAAAGATGCAGAGGTGACATATCAAGCTAAAACTAAACAAAGGTCGCTACACTATGCACACATTGATTACCAAAAAGCTTTTGATAGTGTACCCCCACTCATGGTTACTACAAATATTGGAAATATACAAAGTAGATCTTAAATTGATACAGTTCCTAAACATAGTAATGAAAAATTGGAAAACCGCATTTAATATCCAAACAAATTCAAATAATATCACATCACAGCCAATACAGATTAAGCGTGGAATATATCAAGGAGACTCATTAAGTCCTTTCTGGTTCTGCCTTGCTCTGAACCCACTATCCAACATGCTAAATAATACAAGTTATGGATACAATATTACTGGAACATACCCACAGAAAATCACACATCTGCTATACATGGATGATCTAAAACTACTGGCAGCAACAAATCAACAACTCAACCAATTACTAAAGATAACAGAAGTATTCAGCAATGATATAAATATGGCTTTTGGAACAGACAAATGTAAGAAAAATAGCATAGTCAAGGGAAAACACACTAAACAAGAAGATTACATATTGGATAACCACAGCGACTGCATAGAAGCGATGGAAAAAACAGATGCCTATAAATATCTAGGATACAGACAAAAAATAGGAATAGATAATACAAATATTAAAGAAGAACTAAAAGAAAAATATAGACAAAGACTAACAAAAATACTGAAAACAGAATTGACAGCAAGAAACATGACAAAAGCTATAAATACTTATGCTATACCAATATTGACCTACTCATTTGGAGTAGTGAAATGGAGTAACACAGACCTAGAAGCACTCAATACACTTACACAATCACAATGCCACAAATATAGAATACATCACATACATTCAGCTACTGAAAGATTCACATTAAGCAGAAAGGAAGGAGGAAGGGGATTTATCGACATAAAAAACCTACATTATGGACAGGTAGACAATTTAAGAAAATTCTTTATAGAACGAGCAGAAACTAGCAAAATACACAAAGCAATCACTCATATAAATACATCAGCTACACCACTGCAATTTCATAACCACTTCTACAACCCTTTAGATCACATAACATCAACAGATACGAAGAAAGTAAATTGGAAAAAGAAAACACTACATGGCAAGCACCTGTATCATCTAACATGGCCACACATCGATCAAGATGCATCCAACACATGGCTAAGAAAAGGCAATATATACAGTGAGACGGAAGGATTCACGTTTGCAATACAGGATCAAACAATAAGCACCAGATATTACAGCAAGCATATTATTAAAGATCCCAATACCACAACAGATAAATGCAGACTTTGCAAACAACAAATAGAAACAGTAGATCACATCACAAGTGGATGTACAATACTAGCAAATACAGAATACCCCAGAAGACATGACAATGTAGCAAAAATAATACATCAACAGCTTGCCTTACAACATAAACTTATAAAACAACATGTTCCCACATACAAGTATGCACCACAAAATGTATTGGAGAACGATGAATACAAATTATACTGGAACAGAACCATTATAACAGATAAAACAACACCACATAACAACCTGACATCATAATCAGCAATAAAAAGAAGAAATTAACACAACTAATCGAAATATCCATACCCAATACAACAAATATACAAAGAAAACAGGAGAAAAAATTGAAAAATACATCCAACTGGCTGAGGAAGTCAAGGACATGTGGCATCAGGATAAAGTTGACATTATACCAATTATACTATCAACTACAGGAGTCATACCACACAATATCCACCAGTACATCAATGCAATACAGCTACATCCAAACTTATATATACAACTACAGAAATCTATAATTATTGATACATGTTCAATTACCCGAAAGTTCCTAAATGCAATGTAACACATACCGTACAGTTAAAAGGAAGTGACGCTTGATCAAGGTCCGCGTCACTTTCCATTTTTAATCTGACTTAACGTCTGAGAAAGCAAAGAAAGAATGAATAATAATAATAATAGTAATAGATTTTTTTTAAAGATATCCACTCGCTATCAGGTTAAAACAGAAACAGAACTGCTAGTGTGTGAACCCCTCGATTGCTTTCTGTTTCCTGGAAACAAGTTTGCACGTTATAGAAACCTGATGAAACCTGTTCGTGTCGAGGGGGTATTCGGAGCTCTACTGTTTCCTAGGTCACATTTGTCGGCAGCGGCCAAGAAAGAACCGAGAACGAACCGAACGGAATAGAATAGCATACATGTGAAACAGACATTACCGTGTCTCTTGCTGCCTTCTAGGAACGATAGGTGATTCATTTGCCAAAGCGGAAACTCTAATATTACATACATAAGCAATAATTTCCTGAACTCTGCCTCCATAGCCGAGTGGTCAGCGCGTCGACTACCACGCAGTGCCCTCGGATTTCGATTATCTCATTTGCTGAAATATTCAGCTACTCTAAGTAGCGGGGAAATGCTGTCGCGGACGCCAGAATTTGAGAAAATAACACACGGACGACGATATTTGCAGTTGGCAGACAGTAGCCAACAGTCGCAGCCGACCACTTCCGGCCGCTGCGTGGTGCGTGCAGCGACCCGACCCGTCCGGGCTACCGCCGAGTCGGCTGTTCACTTACCGACGGAGTCACGAGTCGCTGGAATGAGAACGGCGCCATCAGCTTCCGGCTGAGATCGGCAGATTCGATTGCGGAGACAGACTGATCTGTAGAGTATCTCGAATTCTAGGTTAGGTTAGAAGGTGATGATTTGGCTGCGGGTTGGCGAAGCCAACGAATGCGAATGCCAAATAAAGGTTGAGGTAACATATTGACCTGTAGCGTAGCCTAATGTTGACGTTCGCTCCATATTTAATCGCTCTCATTTAGCCCAACGTCAGTTGTACCGTACTCATTTAGTTGCTCGTGACCGAGTTGATAGACACTTGGTGCCAAGTGTATAATGCAGCTTATGGCTGTGATTTGTTCATCTTATAAACTCAGTAAGGGATGTTTCAGGAAAAGAAGTTGGTACGTCAAACGCAATTTCTAGTAAAAAAATGGCTCTGAGCACTATGGAACTTAACAGCTGTGGTCATCAGCCCTCAAGAACTTAGAACTACTTAAACCTAACTAACCTAAGGACATCACACACATCCATGCCCGAGGCAGGATTCGAACCTGCGACCGTAGCGGTCGCGCGGTTCCAGACTGAAGCGCCTAGAACCGCTCGGCCAATTTCTAGTCACATGCCAAGTGCTTCAAATCGGCAGTTTACAGTGCTACCTTTCGTTCACAGTGGAACGTAAACAGCTGAATGTAGCATTTGTAAGCCTATTTTTAATTGCTTGACAGAGTGAGGGAGGGCACTTTGGGTTAGCAACAAAGGAATCGATTCTCCACCTGTTCAATAAAAGTGTCAGATTCCAAAGATATGGCGAAAGAACCGAGTAATTGCTATACTGAATCCTCGTAAAGAAGGAAACAGTCCAAAGAATTTTAGAGCAATCGCACGGCTGCGTCACCTTTACAAACTGCTAGAGAGGATGGTTTTAAGCCGTCTCTCACATGTTATTGATCCCTCGCTTATACCTCAGCAAGCTGGATTTCGCCCTGGTAAAAGCTGCACAGGACAATTACCTAGTCACACACAGTTCATAGAAGATGGCTTTGAGTCATGTAAGGTGACAGGAGTGGTGTTCGCGGACTTGATAGCACCGTACGACATCACCAAGCTCATCGCCAATCTTCTGCAGAACCGAAAATTCTTCGTTGACCTCCAAGGGCAGCGCAGCCGACGGAGGGTGCAGAAAAACGGCCTTCCCCGGAGAAGTGTGTTGGCTCCAGTTTTGTTCTGTAGATACTAACGACTAACCCATAGTTCCCAACAGCAGGAGCTTCTTGTCCGCCGATGATCTTGCCCTGGCAACCCAAAACACAAACTTCGATTGAATAGAAATCACCCTTAAGAGTGACCTTGAAGAGCTGTCAAAATACTACAGAATAAACCAGCTTAAACCAAAACCCATCAAAGACACAAGTGTATGCTTTCCATCTGAGAAACAAGGAATCCACCTGTAAGTTAAAGATACAATGGTCAGGGGTTAAACTGGAACACTCTCACACTCCAAAATACCTAGGAATAACACTCGACAGATCTCCAATGTTAAAAAAATACTGCATGAATTTCAAATCAGAAGTCTCTACCAGGAACAGCCTACTGAGAAAACTCGCCATATCACAGTGAGGCAGCCAAGCTGAAACCATCCGAACTTGTGCATAGGCATTATGCTACTCCGGTGCAGAGTATGCCTGTCCTGTATGGTATAAGTCAGCATATGCCAAGCAGGTGGATACTGCCCTAAACGACACATTCAGAATTATAACAGACTGCCTCAAGTCAACACCAGTCGAATGGCTCTACCACTATGCGGGAATTTCACCACCTCCTGTTGGACGACAAATAGCAGCAAACAGGGAAAGAATGAAACTGGAACAGGAAAAAAACTTATCCCGTGCATGGGCAACAACCCTACTCACAACGACCAAGGTCAAGGAAAAGTTTCCTCAGAACAACCTAACATCCACTGATGAAGAACCAGGCTGCAACTATGGAGCCCTGAGACGTCCCATTCTCCTGGTTTGAAAAGACGGTCAGAATCTTTACCCCCTGGTCACGAGGAGAATTGACCAGTCTGGAAGTCCTCGAATACGCTGAGGTCAGGAGTGGGCAGATCACGGGCTGACCTGGCAAAAAGGGGATACACTGAAGCAAACAAAACCAAATGTGACTGCGGGGAAGAACTGACTGTTCAACATACGCTTCAGTGTCGACTGTGTTGAGCCACCTGCACAGAAGATGACCTTCACCAGGCAACGAAAAATGCACTGAAAGCGGACAGTTTTTGGTTAAAAATTATGTAAACTGTGTTGAGCTGTCAAATTTGTATAAAAGCGCTCAGCCACTCCGGCCGGCGAACAGGCGTTTATGGCTCATTCCAACATGGACGGCGCGCTCGAGTGACAACTACACTCCACCACAGTTTCGCGTATATTGCAGCTACTAACACGATTGCTTTACAAACTTAATTAACCAACACGAGGATTATTTACTAGTAAAGACATATGACGTAAGCAACAAAAAGACATATGATGTAACCAACAAAAGTTAAAGTTTCTCCGCCGGCCGCGGTGGCCGTGCTGTTCTAGGCGCTCCAGTCCGGAACCACGCGACTGCTACGGTCCCACGTGCGGTTCTAGGCGCTACAGTCTGGAACCGAGCGACCACCCCGGTCGCAGGTTCGAATCCTGCCTCGGGCAAGGATGTGTGTGATGTCCTTAGGTTAGTTAGGTTTAAGTAGTTCTAAGTTCTAGGGGACTTATGACCTCAGATGTTAAGTCCCGTAGTGCTCAGAGCCATTTGAACCATTTTTTAAAGTTTCTCCGTCGCAGTAGCTACAACGCAGCGTCTTGCGATTCACATTACACCGATGAAACGAGTCATCAGAAACTAACGAAAATCCGCCTGAAAAGAGAACGAGGTTGTATCTTTGAACTGTGCAACGGAAATTTTTCTCCAAATTACCCTCTGATTTTTATGCGTCCGTAAAGTTGTGACTCGCCGGGGAATGCTAGAAAAAGCACGGTTTCTCTTAAGTATCTCCGCGTATGTCGCCCCGATTTCAACTAAGATGTAATATTTACACACTAAATAAAAGTAGACAGTTGGACGAGTTCGGAAAGGTATAAGATATAGATGTTCATAACGCAATATGACCAGAATATGAATTCAAATTCAGGGGCCAGTCATTATGAAATGTATAATAGAAGGGGTCAATCATTATGAAATGGATAATAGGAGCGTGCAGGAGCGTAAGGCTAGCCGTGACATAATACAGAAGTTGGGTACACAATCTTGCTTCATTGTGTTGCACTGACAGAGAACAAATGAGCGACTCTAACGAAGATGTAGTTCCTGAGACTATAGGGAATCTAGAACGAAAACTGCGTGATTCGAGTGTACATAATTTCAAATCTGCTACAAAAGAGGAAGTGTGGCGTCCGGAAGAAGTTCTACGCTGTTTTGCACACTGCAGACGTAAAAGATAAAAATTTTGCACAGTTGAAACAAAAAGGTTGCACTCTTGTTTATTCTGCTGTCACCACGAGGAAACATACGTGTTGCATCAATAGAAAACAGGATGCATGTCATCGCCATTCTTATGTCCCTGCAACCAAAATGTGTGCTGTCTGTGATTCAGTGCCACTCGTGTTACACTACACCATTCAGTAGGGGTCACGGCTCCGGTTTCAGAAACGTGGCCCAATCACTCGCATCTGTACGAGCTGCAGTGGGTTGTGACGTACACGTGGACGTACACCTCATCCGACTACGGTTATGAACAGAGTAATTTCAATTGCAGACGCTATTAAAAAGGTACTGGTTCCGTGGGTTATTGCTGCATTATCTTTAAAAGAGCCTCTTTCCAAACTGATGTATGGATGGAGGACGCACGTAAAATAACGTACACTACATTATTAGTGAACATTACTACACTGTTAGTGAAACGTGGCATATGAACAACAGAGAACTGTTTATCGACCCATTTGCTGGTGAGGAAAAACCAGCAGTTAACGTTTTACCGGAGCTTGTTGGCTGTTTCGAGTCCTTGACAGTTTGTTATTACTTAATGAAGCCACCACCTTTCGTAACAGGTCAAGGGTGTAACATAGTGGCAGGTCTGAAACACGTAACAAGACTTCCCAGCTCTTGTCACGATCTTAGCACTTTACTCTGACACACTTTCAGCTCGGAGTTTTTCACGTCGCACCGTCGTGTAGAAGAGATAATAAACTTGTGTAAAGGACTAATGGTATATTGTAAGAGAGTTGGTTTTTCGAGGAGATTCACAGAATCACTGAAACAAGAGATAGAAGTCCTATGGAACAGTTTGTTAGACATGCTGGTTGCAGTACGTGATACTTTGGTCAAGGTTAAGGAATTGCTGCTGAAAAAAGAGTTAAGTAGAGTTTAGCATATAGACGAGCATAGCCTAAATCAGCTTGTCATTTTCCTCAAGTTATTCAAAGAAGCTAGTAGCTATGTACAACGCGACAACTATCCAACTCTTCGTGTATCACTTCTTTGGTGATGTAAACTTCTGGATGAGCACTTGAGTCTTAATGTATTAGAAAGGGACGCCATGGCAGTACTTAAATTAAAATGCAGAAGTTACATGGAAGTAACGATAAGATGAAACTGCACTTGTAACCAAAGATCGCAATATTTTTGTGTCCCCCATATCGTGATCGTTTGATGATGAGCTGAAGATAGAGATAATGTTTTCAAGGAGGTTGTTGTGTGAAAACATTTCAGGACAGTGGACAACTGTATACGCCTAATATTCTTTGCTCGTGGAACGTGATTACGAGTGAATGAATGTTGCTACAAATTGTGACAGCGGTTGTTTCTAGTCACTCGTAGTTCACGTGAAAGTGCACCGGGCCCATGGACGCTGCCGCAGCCGTTGAAGTTTCAGAGGTACGCGAGAAGTCTGGACCACACGGACAAACACCGCGGATTATTGCTGTACCTCTCAATCACGGTTAGCGGAGTCCGCCCCGTTAGCTGAATGGTCAGCGTGACGGACTGGCGTCCTAAGGGGCCCGGGTTCGATTCCCGGCTGGGTCGGGGATTTTCTCCTCATCATTTCATCCCCATCCGGCGCTTAGGTCGCCCAATGTGGCGTCGAATGTAATAAGACCTGCACCAAGGCGGCCGGACCTGCCCCGTAAGGGGCCTCCCGGCCAATGACGCCAAACGCTCATTCCCATTACTGCTGCCGGAAAATATCTGGAGACGGACAAACGTGAAACGATACTGCCGCCTCTGGCACTTGTAGCTCAGAGCATACTGTGTATTCCAGTCTCAAGTGAAAGGAAGTTCAGTGCTGCACGTCTGGTTGTAGCCCAACGTCGTAGTCGTCTGGACCTTAACGTTGCGGATGACATATAATTGGTTCACAGTAACTATGATCTGTTAAACACATCAGATATATATTAATTGCTGTCGATACTAAGTGTTCAAATGTGTGTGAAATCTTATGGGACTTAACTGCTAAGGTCATCAGTCCCTAAGCTTACACACTACTTAACCTAAATTATCCTAAGGACAAACACACACCCATGCCCGAGGGAGGACTCGAACCTCCGCCGAGACCAGCCTCACAATCCATGACTGCAGCGCCTCAGACCGCTCCGCGGGTCTGTCGATACTATTCAGCTATTAAAGTAACATCGTTACTTTATGTTATTTAAATTTAATTATCCTTTTCAGCGGTTTCCTAAAAACACTTAGCACGTTTCTGTAATTTTTTGACTATTGCTGTAAATTTATTTTAATACTGTAGGTAACCATTATTGAGATTAACGACGCTATCCTCGTGTACTGTTTTCTGGCACTGTTGTCTCACAATCGGTACCTTGCCGAAAGTGTGTGCGTATGTGAACGCAATTGTTGGACTTTCTCTAAATAGACAGCATATATTAAAATGAATCTAAAAATTTAAAGGCGGTCTCCAAAAATTTTGTATTGTGTGTATATTGTGTGTGTGTGTGTGTGTGTGTGTGTGTGTGTGTGTGTGTGTGTGTGAGAGAGAGAGAGAGAGAGAGAGAGAGAGAGAGAGATAGAGAGAGAGAGAGAGAGAGAGAGAGTAAACTGTCAACGCCCCATATTCGCACGAGTTGCCGGACTACTTGGCTATCGTAGTGGTAATGCACTGTGTACGCAAATCGTCGTCGTGACTCAGCCCGTTAGTGAAACCGTATCAAAGTCCCAACGGTATTTTGTGAGATCATTCTTCACGTATGGACAGGAAACGATGGCGGGGAACTTTAAGTTAACTATGTATAGACAGACAGTCGTCATCCCCCACTCTGTGCGTGTATCGGCCATGCTCCGCGAGTCCTCGGCCCTACTCGCCAACTCGTGTGCCCGCGCTCCTTTCGCCGCTGGCGTGGTACAGTACAGTACAGTGCAATACAGAACTATTGTACCCGACCACAACAGGCTCACGTGGCGGCGGGTTGTCGGTTACAGGAGCGGCGGCGGAGACACAAGAAGACGGAGATGACGTCAGAGAAGCCGCTGGCGAGTTTACAGGGACTGTCTCTGGCACAAGGCGGGTCACTCCACAAGCGCTTCGTGTAACGCGGAGCAGTGCTGGAAGCGGCAGTCTTGCGGTATGGCGGGAACGCGAGACCTCTGTCGAGAGCCGATTTTAAGAGATCAGGGACACAACCGTGACAGACGAGACGTTTTCTAGACCTGAACTTAAAGGTTCCCGCAGGGAGTAAGCCACGCACTGTGCATGACACAGGAATATTCTATAGACCAGATTTACTAGTATGAAAGAGGAATCCTAGGGAAACGCGTTGTCTGCCACTTATATGGCCAAGAATTTTTGTGTATAAAAATAGTTTGTCGACTCTGTTTATCGTAATGTAACGAGTTACTGTAACGTATCGAATTGTTGTTGTTGTTGTGGTCTTCAGTCATGAGACTGGTTTGATGCAGCTCTCCACGCTACTCTATTCTGTGCAAGCTTCTTCATCTCCCAGTACCTGCTGCAACCTACATCCTTCTGTATCTGTTTAGTGTATTCATCTCTTGGTCTCCCTCTACGATTTTTACCCTCCACGATGCCCTGCAATACTGAATTGGTAATCTCTCGATGCCTCAGAACATGTTCTACCAACCGATCCCTTCTTCTAGTCAAGTTGTGCCACAAACTTCTCTTCTCCCCAATTCTATTCAATACCCCCTCATTAGCTATGTGATCTACTCATCTAATCTTCAGAACTCTTCTGTAGCACCACATTTCGAAAGCTTCTATTCTCTTCTTGTCCAAACTATTTATCGCCCACGTTTCACTTCCATACATGGCTACACTCCATCCAAATACTTTCAGAAACGACTTTCTAACACTTAAATCTATACTCGATGATAACAAATTTCTCTTCTTCAGAAACGCTTTCCTTGCCATTGCCAGTCTACATTTTATATCCTCTCTACTTCGACCGTTATTTTTCTCCCAAAATAGCAAAACTCCTTTACTACTTTAAGTGTCTCATTTCCTAATCTACGAGGGTTATTCCAAAAGTAAGGTCCGATCGGTCGCGAAATGGAAACGACTATGAAAATCCGATAAAGCTTTGCACAGATGTGTTGGGTAGTGTCTCTAGTATAACCCCAGTTAGCATCACGTCGCTCTTCTCATTTCTGAGCTCGCAGTGAGTGCGTAAAGATGTCTAGAAAATAGTGTCTGCCGCCAAGTACGAGGGCCTGGTGAGAAATTTCGCCTGAAGCTATGCAGCCAACATTACATAACTGTCGTGCTGTTTCGTCTTCACGACAATTCCTAGCCGCATTCTGCAGGGGCAATGAAGATGCTCCTGCATCGTTTTCAAATGGAAATGTTAGATTACCCACAATACAGTCCGCAATTGTCTCCCCCTGAGTTTCATCTCTGGTCACATGAACCGCTGTCTTTGAAGACAACATTTTGACACAGACAACGAGGTGTAGGCCAGCGTGGAGAATTGGCGGAAAGCACTGGCGGCTGCCTTCTATGATGAGACTATTGAAAAGTTGGTACAACGCTATGACAAAAGTCTAAGTCAGAACGGCGACTACGTAGAGAAGTAGCTGAAAGGTGTAGCTAATTGTTACAAGTAAAACATTTCTGATGTTCACTGTGGTTTCAATTTGGCAATCAATCGGACCTTACTTTTGGAATAACCCTCGTAATTCCCTCAGCATCACCCGATTTAATTCCACTACATTCCATTATCCTCGTTTTGCTTTTGTTGATGTTCATCTTATATACTCCTTCCAAGACACTGTCCATTCCGGTCAACTGCTCTTCCAGGTCCTCTGCTGTCTCTGACAGATTACAATGTCATCGGCGAACCTCAAAGTTTTTATTTTTTCTCTATGGATGTTAATTCCTACTCCGAATTTTTCTTTTGTTTCCTTTACTGCTTGCTCAATATACTGATTGAATAACATTGGGGATAAGCTACAACCCTGTCTCACTCCCTTCCCAACCACTGCTTCCCTTTCGTGCCGCTCCACTCTTATAACCGCCATCCGGTTTCCGTACAAATTGTAAATAGCCTTTCGCTCCCTGTATTGTACCACGCCACCTTCAGAATTTGAAAGAGAGTATTCCAGTCAACATCGTCAAAAGCTTTCTCTAAGTCTACAAATGCCAGAAACTGTGTCATATTTCTGTAGCACCAGTGTATCAGTCATTTGTGTAAGAGATCAACTGCAAAGACTTTATCTCTGATTGATACGTTTGTAAAGCTTGAACACATCAAAGGAGACATTGTCTTTGAGTATTAAGAGAAGCACCGTTGCGTAGAATAGCGCGCGGCAGGCAGGACAGAAGCAGCTGCAGCATAGGGGAAAGCGAGGCGCAGTCGTAGGCGTGTTGTGTGCTGGGCGAGATGCGACCGTGATCGGTTGGCCTGGCTGAGGAGATCTCGGTCAGAGCAAGTGCTTCCCCTTCGAAGATGAGGCATTTTGAGAAGTGGAGAATAGCTAAGAAATAAATATTACTGCAGGAAAGACTTTTGGAATTTGATTTTTACACAGAAACGATTCAGCAACCGAAAGGTATCAGTCGCATTGCTCTGTGTTCATTTGGTCCGCCCCCGGTAGCTGAGTGGTCAGCGCGATAGAATGTCAATCCTAACGGCTGGGGTTCGATTCCCGGCTGGGTCGGAGATTTTCTCCGCTCAGGGACTGGGTGTTGTGTTGTTCTAATCATCATCATTTCATCCCCATCGACGCGCAAGTCGCCGAAGTGGCGTCAAATCATAAGACTAGCACCCGGCGAACGGTCTACCCGACGGAACGCCCTAGTCACACGACACTTACAATTTAGTAGTTTGTTAATTTTCAGTGTTAAGTGATTTCGAGTGTTAGGCAAAGGAGACAATTTATCAGTCATACGTCCTAAGAGTTAGCAAGTTTCATCCACTTCAGTTGATTAAAGGGGGGAGGGTGTTCATTTAATAATTTAATAGCAATTTTATACCTCAATAATACTCGGTGTCTGTGATAGGATTAAAAATAATGAGTAATTTTATTAGAAGGAGTTTAAAAGTTACATTTGCAATTTTGAGAAAATTAAATAGATCCTGATTTCATTTTATTTTTCATTTATAATCATGCTCTTCTTTTCTTGAACGACGTACGTTGAGAATGCAGTTGACTAGTAAGACCAGTGGTGGCAAATGAATAGAACGACGAGTGTATAGGTTGTTTTCTTTCTTGACAGGCGGTGAATTACAGCCCACTGTTCAGCGCTGTTCCCTGTAAGCTTATGATGTCGCAACGGCGTTATCTTTGGCAGCAGACCGAGCGCCTGTTGCGGGTAAGACTTTACAGAACTCATTTGCAAGGTGGTTTCCTTGCGTACAGCTAATAAATTAGACATGAACGCATTCTCGACGCGTAATGTATAGCTACTGTGAGTTAACATGTCCCTGACAAGGTTAGTTTCACTTGATACTGTCAGTACTGAAAGTCCCTTCATTAGAAATTTCCGGCTTATATGATTTTCATTGTATTAGATACTTTCTGTAATTTCGGATCATTACTTTTTTTTTCATTGGATGCTTTCAGAATTTACGCTCATGTCATAAGATAACCACAACCGCGTGATGTGCACTGTATTCGAAAAAAAAATGGCGGTCAACAGTCTGCGGCACAAAAATTAATCACGCTCCCTTTTTTCTAGCTAGTAAAGCTAATCTCCGGGAGCAAACTCAAGACGGAAAACACTGAGTT
Organism: Schistocerca piceifrons; assembly: GCF_021461385.2. Lineage (NCBI taxonomy): Eukaryota > Metazoa > Arthropoda > Insecta > Orthoptera > Acrididae > Schistocerca > Schistocerca piceifrons. The sequence goes on along the minus strand of NC_060145.1, from coordinate 13,353,330 downwards.
TTAACGGCGAAAGAAAACTGTAATTCTTCGCTTTCATTGATTATCTGAAAGTATCGTCATTGTGGGTACATGAGCCGCTGCACTACCGACCGCTGATCAGGCCTGGTTACAGGTTACAGGCAACAAATGCATGTGCCAAACGAAAAAAAGAGTGATGTAAGAAAAAATGGGAGCACGTAAAAAACTCAATACAACAATGAACATGACTAGGCAACGTATTTGAAATAAAAAATTGCATGTAATACAGTTTATCGAATAAAAATAATAACCTAGGGAACCTTCAACATCTAAATATTTAGAAATGCAAATTTCAAAGCACGTGACAAAATTCACCTCCAGGAATGTATGTTAACCACTGCGCTACACCATCATTCTGCATTCCGTTGTTATATTTATGACTCTCCAGAACCTGCTGCAACGATGATCTGCTGCCTCCAAAAAGTTCGGCCTCGCATACGAAGCGTATCTACCGTAGCTCCATCTCTGTGATGATGGTAACCGTACGCAGGGTGTCCCAGTAAGAGCGTACAAAAATGCAACAGGATAAAGAGAATGCTGCACTGAACAATTTGAGGTAGAGAGCCTGGGGTCACAGAAGCGAGCTTAAGGAGATGTGGAAGTAAACTTGTCTACCGCTTTGTCTAGCACTACTGTTTTCCAGCGTATTTACAACTAACATGCGCACAAGTTTACACGTACTGTAGTGTACCTTCTTTATTTCCTGCAAGGCAACTAGGACGACGAGTCATGATGCAGGTCATGTTTAATTTACTTGTCCATAAGATGGCACTGTTGTAACGTATTTGGATTGTCCCATTATAAAATAAATAAAATAAATCAATAAAAATATATACTGTTATTTAGATATTGATTATTCTATCTGTATGATGGTGATTGTGATTGCAATTGTAATTAATATTTTGCTTATCTGGAACGTGGACGTTTAATTATTCGTTATCAGACGCTTGACAATGGCTTTTTCGTAAAGGCAATGTTACTCGTAGTTGACCGTGAAATAAAACTGAATAATCGGACTTCGTAATTAAATCGTTTCCAAAGACTGCTGCGGTAGGTGCGGACTCATAATCTAAATCTCAATATTACAATAATTTGCCAGCCATGCCAATACGTCGTACAGAGGTGATTGTCTACTAAACATAAAAAAGTTACACAGTTAGTTAAATCAGATATATTCAATGAATAAGCCTACAGTTCATAATCCTACTTACTTTTATAAATATAATTCTTTACAGAATCGAGTGCCTAGTGTGGTTGCAACTCGCAGTATTCTTCTATAACATGAAATATGGCGGTGTGCCAGACAATAAAATAAAATACGTGCTTCTCGCACCACTTCAACCAGAGCTCTCTCTTTCTTAATCAAACATAAGAGTAACGTAATTGTGCTTTTGTTTTATCAGCGACACAGCGCTGCAGTTGTGTGCCATAGGCTTTATTTATTTGTCACTGATTATTTATTTAATTAATATTTCGCGTTTCCGCGGAAACTCACGCTCGTCATGCAAATGTGCCTTTATACCATGACAGGACGTTCTATGAATCAACGACATACTCATTCGTTTCTCAGTGCTGTCCAGAGACGTACAGTACAATACTATAGAGCAAGCCGGCCAGGGTGGCTTAGCGGTTCTAGGCGCTACAGTCTGGAACCGCGCGACCACTATGGTCGCAGGTTCGAATCCTGCCTCGGGCATGGATGTGTGTGATGTCCTTAGGTTAGTTAGGTTTAAGTAGTTCTAGGTTCTAGGGGACTGATGACCTCAGAAGTTATGTCCCATAGTGCTCAGAGCCATCTGAACCATTTGAACTATGCAACAATACCGGTACAGTATTTCCTGGTCGCTAGATTGGAAGGGGAAGCCCATGGCCTGAGAGGTCATCTGACCTGAATACAGTTGATTATTTCGAATGGGGACATCTAAAGCCACTTGTGTACGAGACCTCAGTGGATACGGAGATGGAATTAGTTGCCAGAATTGTAGCTGCCAATGATGTGATTCGAAACACGCCAGGCATATTTGTGAGGGTGCGCCAGATTCTTGTTCGACGATGTCATGCTCGCATTGAGGTTGATGGCCTTCGCTTTCTGCAGATTTTGTAAGATGCAGTAAAAGTGGCACGTTCATTGTGTCAGGGATGGTATTTGCAGTTAACTGTAACTAATCTAAATAAGAAAGTACACAGTATTGTGGTTTTATTACTGTTATCTCCTTAAGGTGACTTCTCCGACCTCATGTTCCTACATCAAATTGTTCAGTGGCGCATCCTTTATGTCCTGTTACGTTTTTGCACGCTCTTACGGGAACATCCTATATGTAAGGCTGAATCGCGTCTAGTGCAAAAGGATCCAGTAGTGTCTGGTTTAGGGCTGTGTACGAAAGGTGAGTACGTCGTTAGCATCGTTGTGTGTGTGTGTGTGTGTTTATGGGTGTGTTTGAGTCTTGCCATGTCTGATGAAATGCTAAATAAAAGGGGGCAGGCCCAGGAATGGGGATCCGGAATTCCAAAGTGAACTGTCGAATTGTTGCGGCAGCTTGCAACGGCGAATAGTTCGGTGGTGACGCTGAGACGCTCTGGTTGGAGGAAACCACCTCCAACGCGTAAGGTGTCAGCCCACAAGCGGTTTTAATCTCGCTGGAGTACGTGTGCGCCCGTGCAGCCCTCGCCGACGCTGACACACACAGGTCGGCAGTAGCTCAAGAGTAGAGGCTGCAGTGGCCAACCGCATTGTGGGACGTATATAAACTACCCCTGCGTTCGCATTACCAAACTCTGAATTTGCGGTCAAAATATGCACGTGCTACACGTTTCTCAGCTGGCTACTTTGCGGTAGTGAGTTATTACTTATCCTCACAAAGAGCGAACATTTTATAGCGGTAAGTTAGCTAAGTCCACGGCAGCTTTGCAGACTCGCAAGCGCCAACCGTGAGTGCAGAGTTCCGCCACACCCGGTCACACGGGCCTCTCGCCTGTTGGGAGACGAACGAGGCAGCCATCTGCTCTCCAGATGCTGCCGCGGCTCAAGACGCCGGTGTAGCGCCGTGCTGGCAGTCCTCTGCAACGGGATCTGGCGACAGACCGGGGGCTCTTCCCTTGCAGTCCAGGTGGTTAGCTCAAGCTTGGACTGGGACATGGACGAGGCAGGAAACCGATCGCGTTCTTTTGAAACGAATCAGCCCTGAACTCGGTTTTGCGATTTAGGGAAACAACGAAATACGGAAATCTGCACTGCCTGACGGGAACCTACATCTACGCCCATACCAGGGGCGTCTGAAAAGTCCGTGCAAAAATAAAAACTTATTACGTGTTTGGGGTAAACCTTTTTTATTTTTCGACATAGTCTCCTTTTAGACATATACACTTCGTCCAACGCTGTTCTAATTTGTTGATCCCTTCCGAACAAAAGGAATTGTCCAAGTCTGCAAAATAGCTGTTAATTGCTGCAATCACTTCCTCTTTTGAATAAAATCTTTGTCCCACCAGCCATTTCCTCAAATTGGGGAACAAATTGTAGTCCGAGGGAGCCAAGTCTGGAGAATAGGGGAGGACGTGAAACGAGTTGGAATCCTATTTCCATTAATTTTGCGACCACAACTGCTGAGGTGTGTGCTGGTGCATTGTCGTGAAGGAAAAGGACTTTATTGCGGCCCAATCTCCGGCGTTCTTCTTGCAGCTCGGTTTTCAAACGGTCCAGTAATGATGAATAATATGCACCTGTAACGGTTTTACCATTTTCCAGATAGTCGACGAGGATTATCACTTGCAAATCCCAAAAGACAGTCGCCATAACCTTTCCGGCAGAAGGAATGGTCTTCGCCTTTTTTGGTGCAGATTCTCCCTTGGTAACCCATTGTTTGGATTGTTGTTTGGTTTCAGGAGTATGTTTAATGTATCCATGTTTCATCCACAGCGACGAAACGATGCTTAAAGTCCTGCAGATTCTTCCTGAACAGCTGCGAACCATCCTTGCAACGCATCACACGATTCCGTTTTTAGTCAAGCGTGAGCAATCGCGGAACCCATCTTGGGGATAGCTATCTCATGTCCAAATGTTTGTGCAAAATATTAAGTATCCGTTCAGTCGAGATGCCCACAGCACTATCAATCTCACGCACCTTAACTCTTCTGTCATCCATCAGCGTATCACGAATTTTGTCAACGATTTCTGGAGTCGTAACCTCCACAGGGCGTCCAGAACGTTCAGCATCACTTGTGCCCATATGGCCACTCCGAAAATTTTGAAACCACTTATAAACTGTTCTAATCTAAGGTGCAGAGTCACCCTAATGTTTCTCAAGCTTCTCTTTAGTCTCCTGAGGCGTTTTGCCTTTCATAAAGTAATGTTTAATCACCACACGAAATTCTTTTTCGTCCGTTTTTTGACAATCACTCGACTTCCTTGATTCACACGAATGCCAAACACAAAGAAATAGACCAATATGGCTGAAACTTGGTGCGCGTTCTTTCCAAACATGCTACTAAGTAAACATGACCTCGATACGCGCCGGTGGTGTCATGTCTCGGACTTTGCACGGACTTTTCAAACACCCCTCGTATTCCGTAAGCTACCGTACGGTGTGTGGCGGAGGGTACCTTGTGCCGCTACTGGTCGTCTCCTTTCTTGTTCCAAAGGCAAACACAGAGATGGGAGAACGCCTGTCTATATGGATCCGAACAAGCCCTCATTTTTATTATCTTATCTTCGTGATCTTTACTAGAAATGCGCACTGGCGGCAGTAGAATAGTTCTACGGTCGGTCTCAAATGCTGGTTCTTTAAATTTTCACAGTAGTTTTCCTCTAAAACAATGTCGCCTCCCCTCCACGGATTCGCTTTTGAATTCCCGAAGCATCTCCGTAACACTTGCGTGCCCTTCGAACCTACAGGTAACAAATCTAGCAGCCTGACTCTGAATTTCTTCCATGTGTTCGTTCCATACTAGCTGTTGTGGATCCTGGAGCACTCGAGCAGTACTCAAGAACATGTCGTACCAGCATCCTATAGGCGGTCTCCTTTACAGCTGAACTACACTTCCCTAAAATTCTCGCAATAAACCGAAGTCGACCATTCGCCTTTCGTGCCACAGTCCTCGCCAGCTCGTCCCACTTGACTCCGCTTTGGAACGTTACGCACAGATACTAAGACGACGCGAATGTGTCAAGCAGAACACTGCTACTGCTGTAACCTACCATTACGAGTTTTTTTCTCCTGCTCGTCCGCATTAACTTACATTTTTATGGTTTTAGAGTCAGCTGCCATTCATCACGCCAACTGGAAATTTTGTCTAAGTCGTCTTGTATCTTTCTACAGTCACTCAACTTCGACAGCTTACCGTACCCCAAAGCATCATCAGAAAGCAACGGAAGATTGCTGCCAAACCTGGCCGCGAAATCATTTATGTATATAGAGAACCACAGCGGTCATGTGACATTTCCCTGGGACACTCCTGATGATACCCTTGTCTTTGATGAACACTCGCCATCGAGGACAACGTACTGGGTTCAGTTACTTCAGAAGTCTTCGTGCCACTCACATATCTGGGGACCTACACCACATGCTGCTATCTTCGTTAAGTCTGCAATGGGGCACCGTGTGAAGTGCTTTTCGGAGCTCTAGAAATATGGAATCCGCTTCTTGTCCTCCGTACATACTTCGTAGTATATCGTGCGAGAAAAGAGCAAGCTAGGTTTGAAAAAAGCGATTCTTTATAAAACCGTGCTGATTGGTGTATATGAGCTTTTCCATCTCTAGGAAATTTATTGTATTCGAATTCAGAGTATGTTCTACAATTCTGCAGCAAACCGATGTTCAGATATTCGCCTGTAATTTTGAGGGTCAGTTCTTTTATCCTTCTTGTACACAGGAGTCACCTGCGCTTTTTTCAAGTCGCTTCGGACTTTGCACTGAGCGAGAGATTCGGAAAAAATGCGACCTAAGTAAGGCGTCAGCGCTTTAGAGTACTCTTTGTAAAACCGAAATGGGAGTCGCTCCGGACCTGGTGACTTATTTTCATTACTTAACACTTGCGGGCTGAGATGCCGTGGTCCATACATACACTCTCCCCTGACGTTTCGCCTTCGACTGCGGAAGGCATCCTTCGAGGACAAGCGGCGAACTGCCTTCATTCTATGATCTGGCGGCTTGGTTGTTTTCAACTCTTTCAGTCGTTTCTCTACGCCGCGGATGCTTCCTACTACGTCATCCATACGGGACTCAGGGCGGTATGTCTGTACAATTCTCCTGCATCAACGATTTCTTAATTGCGGATTTTAGAATTTCGGTTTCCTATTTTCAGCTGCCGCACCAGAGTGACCGGATAGAAGCCTTAGATCCGCTTGGCATAGGACAACAATTTCCCAGGGTGCGTGGCCAGATCTTTCGCTGAGCTATGACGGTGGTGGTCGCTGTATGCTTGGTGCATCGGTCTGAACAGACGTCCTCCACAACACAGTGCGCGTTACCCTTCACGTCCAGCGGTTGTAATATGAGGGGTATGCTCAGGGAATCAGCCAGAGGGAACTTTTTAAATGTATCATGGGAATGCGGTCTGGCTGCACGTGTCTTTCGGGTGGCCCACGTGCCACGCAGACAAACGACCAGCCATAAACGGATAACAATAGCATGGTTCTCCCCCATTATTAGGCCTCCACCCCTGGCTACGTAACGTGTCCGATACTGAGGCGGCGTTTGCAACAGTATGAAAGATGGTCATATTGAAATACACTACTGGCCATTAAAATTGCTACACCAAGTCGAAATGTAGATGATAAACGGGTATTCATTGGACAAATATATTACACTAGAAATGACATGTGATTACATTTTCGCGCCATTTGGTTGCATAGATCCTGAGAAATCAGTACCCAGAACAACCACCTCTGGCCGTAATAACGGCCTTGATACGCCTGGGCACTGAGTCAAACAGAGCTTGGATGGCGTGTACAGGTACAGCTGCCCGTGCAGCTTCAACACGATACCACAGTTCATCAAGAGTAGTGACTGGCGTATTGTGACGAGCCAGTTCCTCGGCCACCATTGACCAGACGTTTTCAGTTGGTGACAGATCTGGAGAATGTGCTGGCCAGGGCAGCAGTCGAACATTTTCTGTATCCAGAAAGGCCCGTACAGAACCTGCAACGTGCGGTCGTGCATTATCCTACTGAAATGTAGGGTTTCGCAGGGATCGAATGAAGGGTGGAGCCACAGGTCGTAACACATCTGAAATGTAACGTCCACTGTTCAAAGTGCCGTCAGTGCGAACAAGAGGTGACCGAGACGTGTAACCAATGGCACCGCATACCATCACCCCGGGTGATACGCCAGTATGGCGATGACGAATACACGCTTCCAACGTGCGTTCACCGCGATGTCGCCAAACACGGATGCGACCACCATGATGCTGTAAACGGAACCTGGATTTATCCGAAAAAATGAGGTTTTGCCATTCGTGCACCCAGGTTCGTCGTCGAGTACACCATCGCAGGCGCGCTCCTGTCTGTGACACAGCGTGAAGGGTAACCGCAGCCATGGTCTCCGAGCTGATGGTCCATGCTGCTGCAAACGTCGTCGAACTGTTCGTGCACATGGTTGATGTCTTGCAAACATCCCCATCTGTTGACTCAGGGATCGAGACGTGGCTGTACGATCCGCTACAGCCATGCGGATAAGATGCCTGTCATCTCGACTACTAGTGATACGAGGCCGTTGGGATCCAGCACGGCGATCCGTATTACCCTCCTGAACCCACCGATTCCATATTCTGCTAACAGTCGTTGGATCTCGACCAATGCGAGCAGCAATGTCGCAATACTATAAACCGCAATCGCGATAGGCTACGATCCGACCTTTATCAAAGTCGAAAACGTGATGGTACGCATTTCTCCTCCTTACACGAGGCATCACAACAAGGTTTCACCAGGCAACGCCTGTCAACTGCTGTTTGTGTATGAGAAATCGGTTGGAAATTTTCGTCATGTCAGCACGTTGTAGGTGTCACCACCGGCGCCAGCCTTGTGTGAATGCTCTGAAAAGCTAATCGTTTGCATATCACACCTTCTTCTTCCTGTCGGTTAAATTTCACGTCTGTAGCACGTCATCTTCGTGGTGTAGCAATTTTAATGGCCAGTAGTGTACTTCATAACTCGATAGTAAATCGATGTTTTACAGTACGATAGATCCAAATATATCAAGCACGCTTGCTGCAATCATGCCCATTTATTAAGGGGGCATGGATGTGTGTGATGTCCTTATGTTAGTTAGGTTTAAGTAGTTTTAAGTTCTAGTGGACTGATGACCTCAGTAGTTAAGTCCTATAGTGCTCAGAGCCATTTGAACCATTTATTAAGGCCTTCATACGAGGTGCGACAATAAAGTAATGAGACTGATTTTCTTTGCAAGATGTGTCAACCCTGCAGGCTTGCGTAGACACAATATCCTTGACCTTGGTCTATAAGCTGCTTCTAGTCCAAGCAGCGCATCGATGCAACTGCTCAGTCGTGAGTTGTGCTGTAAGAAGTTAACACATGTTTGTGTCTCTCGTCACGGAAATGGAACTGCATAACATTGCGCAACGGTATGTCATTTCTTTTTGCGTTAAATTGGGTGATAACGCGACAACTTACAGTGAGCTTCAGAAGGCTTTTGGAGAGGAGGTTATCTCAAGAGCTCAAGTTTTTCGTTGGCATAAAATGTTTAGTGAAGGCAGAACGAATGTTGAAGATGAAGACCGCAGTGGACGACCATCAACCTCGCGGACGGGTGTCAACTTGGCCAGGTGCGTGAACTCATACGATCTGATCGAAGATTATCCGTGAAAATGATTGCAGAAGAACTGAACATCAATCGAGAAACGGTTCGTCTAATAATAACTGAAGATCTTGGTATGAGAAAGATTTGGATTCTGCATCACGATAATGCGCCATCCCATACTGCTCTGTCAGTACAGGAATTTTTAGCCACAAAACAAATTTCAGTACTACCACGGCCACCTTATTCACCAGATATCGCTCAGTGCGACATTTTTCTATTTGCAAGAGTCAAAACGGTGGCGAAGGGACACCATTTTCAAACAACAGAAGATGTCCAAAAAGCTGTCACGAGGGTCTTGGAGGATGTTGCAGAAGATGAGTTTCAGAAATGTTACCATCAATGGCAGAAGCGCTGGAAAAAGTGTGTGCAATCAGAAGGGAACAACTTTGAAGGAGACAACACGAAACTTGACTAAAACGGTAAGCAACATTTTTTTCACATTAGTCTCATTACTTTATTGTCCCACCTCGTTTTACACATATCATAAAAACTGTAGAAGTTAAGTTGAACACACTTAACAAATGTACTTACAATAGTCACTACAAATTAATAACGGCTTCATGTGATCTTAAAGATCGAGGTATCAGATGATAGCTCAGCACTCTACCTTCTATCCCTATCTGCACTGATACTATTTAATTTATTAAATTACTGTGTTTTATATCTTTTTGTTACCTTAATGTGTTAGAGCATAGTATGCTCTATGGATACACAGCAAACAGTATGGCAATTTTCAGGTCTAGCCATATGTAGCCATGTTACATTTATCTCAGTTATTAACTGTTTCTGAATTATTAATAAAATTTATGTTGGGGATTATTACAACCTCTGTAATTTAAGAACGACAAATGATTTGTAAGATTTAATACCATAAATAGATTGAGCATGACAAGACCCATCAGCTGAGCTGACCAAAGTTACATTTCAATTATTTTTATGTGTGATTTTTGCTCTTTGTTATAAGTTCATGAGTGTGAGATTGTGTTTAATTAGTCATATCTATGCTTTTCTGTGTACAATATCGTGTTTGCTGTCTACTGAAGCTGGAAAAAATTTTCTTTATTTTAAACCATACATGTAACTTGTAGCTTTAGTACTGTGCGAATGGTGCTCCATATTACACATTTTAGTAATTCATGTTGTTTGATAGGAGAGCGAATGTTTCTTATTGGCGCGTGCCGTGGGGTTCTCAGACATTCTGGAGTGGCTCTTCAGAGCAAGGTGGAAATCCTGGGAGAGACAGAGAGTTTAAATACTTTGTGTCAAGATGTCATAGGGAAGAGGTGGTATAGAGATGTCATAGCGAATACTTTGTGTCAAGATATGAAAGGGAAGATCTGATATACAGATGTGATAGCGAACACTTTGTGTTGAGATGTGATACAGAGACGTGATACAGAGGTGTGGTAGCGAACACTTTGTGTCGGGTGTGATAGGGAACACTTGGTGTGGAAATGTGATACAGTAAACTTTGTGTCGAGACGGGATAGAGGGGAGACTTGTTGTCGAGATGGAAGAAGAGAGAGACATCATGTGGCAGAGCAGATAGCACGGTAAAGTGTGGCTAGTGGGATTTTGACTCAGTGAGTTAGTATGAATTTTAATTTTGAGCGATCATCATCCTTCATGGAACTTTCACGTGATTTACTTATTTTTCTGGGATTACTTGCGGCTAGCTCAAAGCATGGGACTTAGCTATTTTGAGGAATTAGTGGTGATTTATTGATTTTTGGGGAGTCTACTGCCATTCTGATTACGCAGATTTACGCAATCTTAACTGCAATTGAATATTACCAATTTGCATTTTTTTAAACTGAATTACTGTAGGACCACCACTTCCAGATATTCTTTCATATGTTTGATTCAGCATAGATCTGTTGTGTCGTCTACATCAATTTATTATCAGCACATAATAACCTCTTATTGCCAGTCTAACATTCTGTGTGGTTTCTGTTTGTTCTAAGTCGTGTCTCCCTACCACTTTTGCGCAACGACGCTCTGAGCGTGTTTTTTAGGGAACTGACTAGTTTGAACCTGGGACCTGTTGCTAGTAAGGAGACGCCAGACCACACATGACATGTAGAGTTCAGAAGAGTTCAGTAACCAAATACTTAATGATTTCAGCGTCAGCTCCACTGCACTCCCTGTAAAAGAATCTTAATACTAACTAAATTTAGTGGAAGGGGTTCAAGGCTTTCCTATGTTTAGTTAGCTGGTAAAATAACGTCGAAAAAGCAGTTAAGTTTACCATTGGAAATTTTATTCTACCCACAAAACATTGTTTATAAATTGCACTATTGATAAAAGGAAATGTTTTAATACAGGATGATAAAAACCAACTGCGTTCAACAAAAATGTGAACGAATATTCGCTGAATGGGTTTCCAAGTTCTACAATGGATCGAAGGATTACCTATGCCATATCACATCTATAATCTAGGTTTAAATTAAGTTTCACAAAAGAGAAAACTCTCAAAATGGTCTACAGTGACCCTCAATTATCTTTAATTACTTATATAACTTGTCGTAAATTACAGTGGCTGATGTGGATTCTCAATAATTATATAACAGAAAAATCATCGCGTTTCAGATTTTAACTTACGTAGCAAATGTGAATACCATGAGCTTTGATTGACGATCGACACTAGTATTACGCAAAAAGGGGTTGTAACAGATGAGACTTCTGCAGTTCTTAGTGAAGCCTTATGCGCTAAAAAATGCGGCATCGCGTGCGTTCATTACCTGGTCGGTGTTCGTCAGGGGGCGACGGCCGGCGCATCTCCGTATAGCTCGCCGTCTCCGAAGCAACTCTTTTTCTAACTTCTCGTTACTACAATTTACCGAAGTTGGTTTAAAAAAAACTATCTGGCTGTGTTTTCATATGACCAATCAGGGTCTCAATGTTAACCTTAAGCTCCGCCTACAAAAATTTTGTCTATCCAATGAGAAACGTTATACTTTTCGTGATGGGGCAATGTTTTTAACGTTTGCAACGTAACAGAGACGCGAAAAAGTCTCACGCTAAAACTTGCAGCTGGTGTGGCCCTTTTAGTGTTATCGAAAGATCTATACTGTTCTTCTGGAGGGCTCTATCTTTTAACATGGGCTGGGGGGGGGGGGGGGGTGGTTCTGGCAGTTACTTTTCGTGGTGGGGCAATTTTTTAACCTTTGCAACGTAACAGTGACGCGAAAAAGTCTCACGCTAAAACATGCGGCTGGTGTGGCCCTTTTAGTGCTATCGTAAGATCTATACTGTTCTTCTGGAGGGCTCTAGCTTTTAACATGGGCTGGGGGGTGGTCCTAGCGGTTAGCTGGCGACGTGGGTGTCCGTCCCTTATCGTAGGGCCTTCTAGCTTAACACAGTTCTGCTCTCGGCTTCTGTTCTCGTTTCTCCCCTCGGAACTGCGTCTCTCTCACGGCGGCAAGGTATGACATGCATTTACGCGTTCTTGTGTTAGTCTGTGGTATTGCATTTGCTCACTCGTTGATCGTATTACTTTGGTTAATTCAATGTCAGGATTTATTCGGAGATATGTGACATAGTACTGGATTTGCTTATCATGTCAGGGTTTTCATGGAAGGTGTTGGATTTGCCTGACACCTTACACCACTTATTATTATTAATTTAATTGCAGTTTGTGTTTATTTAAAAATCTCGCTTAACTTGCCAGTGCTTTAGCTATTTGACTGGAGGACTACAATCTGTGATTGTAGTTTCAGCTGTCATAGCTAATGGGCATGAAAGCAGACGTGTACGCATGGCTCGACCCTAGACCATGAGAACGTTGAACCACATTTTCTGAACAGACCCGTGCGTAGCTCAGATACCACCTAACCAACAATCCCATTATAATGCTACGTCGAAAATATGATTTCCCATTAAGGAATCCGATTAGTAAATCGACTGGTACGCCTTGGCAGTTGGTATGGCGTACGATGAGGGTCTCTGTGGTCCAGATATTCACGGACGTAGTATCGAAGTGGAATGGTGCGTTATTGTATTGGATCCCCAAACTCCCGCGAACAATAAGAGCTATAGTTTGCGACAATTGTGGCTATCACAAAAGGAGATCAGGTATGACGCATCAATGATTTCACGCTAAAGAGGGTCCTAGTAGATGATCTCAATCTCAGTGCTGATTCAATAGCTGTACCGTCAGAAGTATTTATTCCAAGCATTCGATCGTTATATTTAAGTATTCATTTGAGAGCTGTCTACAGTCCGCATAATTTAGACGTTAATTTTTTGGGACACGAATATAATTCAGCCATAATGCGAGAAATATTCTCTCTCCTTCCGTCTTCCTACATGAGAGACATAAACATGGGACGTAACCCAGCTATCTCTTCTTCCATTATTACATAATTTACTACTGAAGCAAAGTGGATAGCGCGTATATTCTCTGACAGATCTATCTTCGTGACGACGCACTACGAAGTTTTTTGCCCACATTCGTTTACTATTTGCTCTGTGGCACAAAACCAATGTCTAATTTAGAAGTAGTCAAATACTTGTGTGCCGACAGTGTCACAGTAGCTACACTTAAACACCCCTAGTTGTCCAAAATAAAGCTCCTTGTGACAGTGCCAGAAATTAAAAAAAAAGCTTTAATAATTTAACTGGGTATACAATAAAAGTTTGAGCAAAGAGCACGAGAGAAAATTGGCCCCTTTCCTTAAAACTCCGGTCTCTTGTGATTTCCTGCTGTTCCCGCTACCACCTAACGAGTGAATCCGCGCGGTATTAGCCGAGCGGTCTGAGCGCTGCAGTCATGGACTGTGTGGCTGGTTCCGGCGGAGGTTCGAGTCCTACCTCGGGCATGGGTGTATGTGTTTGTCCTTAGGATAATTAAGGTTAAGTAGTGTGTAAGCTTAGCGACTGATAACTTTAGCAGTTGAGTCCCGTAAGATTAACACACATTTGAACATTTTTTGAACGAGTGACAAAACCAGTCAGATCACAGAGTGTATTGGTAATGATTCAGAGAGTAGATACGGCCTTCACTTGCCGGCAGAACGCGGGCTCCCTGCCAGCCAAAGGGAAGGGAAGGGAAGGGAGGGGAAGGCTAGCACTGTTAATCAGGCCGTCAGCTTCACACCTCTGGAGCGAAGCTCGGAAACAAGCAGTCGTCAGGTGGGCGAATCTGTTAGTACCGAGCGTGCACGCATTTCGCATTTAACACCGTCGGCCGTACTGGATCAACAAAAACTATTGTGGAATGGTTCAAATGGCTCTGAGCACTATGGGACTCAATTTCTGAGGTCATTAGTCCCCTAGAACTTAGAACTATTGAAACCTAACTAACCTAAGGACATCACACACATCCATGTCCGAGACAGGAATCGAACCTGCGACCGTATCGGCCTCGCGGTTCCAGACTGCAGCGCCTAGAACCGCACGGCCACTTCGGCCGGCAACTATTGTGGACTCTCCAGCTACGAGTATACAGGGTGTTACAAAAAGGTACGGCCAAACTTACAGGAAACATTCCTCACATACAAATAAAGAAAAAATGTTATGTGGACATGTGTCCGGAAATGCTTAATTTCCATGTTAGAGCTCATTTTAGTTTCGTCAGTATGTACTGTACTTCCTCGATTCACCGCCAGTTGGCCCAATTGAAGGAAGGTAATGTTGACTTCGGTGCTTGTGTTGATATGCCACTCATTGCTCTACAGTATTAGCATCAAGCACATCAGTACGTAGCATCAACAGGTTAGTGTTCATCACGAACGTGGTTTTGCAGTCAGTGCAATGTTTACAAATGTGGAGTTGGTAGATGCCCATTTGATGTATGCATTAGCACGGGGCAATAGCCGCGGCGCGGTACGTTTGTATCGAGACAGATTTCCAGAACGAAGGTGTCCCGACAGGAAGACGTTCGAAGCAATTGATCGGCGTCTTAGGGAGCACGGAACATTCCAGCCTATGCCTCGCGACTGGGGGAGACCTAGAACGACGAGGACACCTGCAATGGACGAGGCAACTCTTCGTGCAGTTGACGATAACCCTAATGTCAGCGTCAGAGAAGTTGCTGCTGTACAAGGTAATGTTGACCACGTCACTGTATGGAGAGTGCTGCGGGAGAACCAGTTGTTTCCGTACCATGTACAGCGTGTGCAGGCACTATCAGCAGCTGATTGGCCTCCAAGACTACACTTCTGCGAATGGTTCATCCAACAATGTGTCAATCCTCATTTCAGTGCAAATGTTCTCTTTACGGATGAGGCTTCATTTCGACGTGATCAAATTGTAAATTTTCACAATCAACATGTGTGGGCTGACGAGAATCCGCACGCAATTGTGCCATCACGTCATCAACACAGATTTTCTGTGAACGTTTGGGCAGGCATTGTTGGTGATGTCTTGATTGGGCCCCATGTTCTTCCACCTACGCTCAATGGAGCACGTTATCATGATTTCATACGGGATACTCTACCTGTGCTGCTAGAACATGTGGCTTTACAAGTACGACACAACATGTGGTTCATGCACGATGGAGCTCCTGCACATTTCAGTCGAAGTGTTCGTACGCTTCTCAACAACAGATTCGGTGACCGATTGATTGGTAGAGGCGGACCAATTCCATGGCCTCCACGCTCTCCTGACCTCAACCCTCTTGACTTTCATTTATGGGGGCATTTGAAAGCTCTTGTCTACGCAACCCCGGTACCAAATGTAGAGACTCTTCGTGCTCGTATTGTGGACGGCTGTGATACAATACGCCATTCTTCAGCACTGCATCAGCGCATCAGGGATTCCAGGCGACGGAGGGCGGATGCATGTATCCTCGCTAACGGAGGACATTTTAAACAGTTCCTGTAACAAAGTGTTTGAAGTCACGCTGGTACGTTCTATTGCTGTGTGTTTCCATTCCATGATTAATGTGATTTGATGAGAAGTAATAAAATGAGCTCTAACATGGAAAGTAAGCGTTTCCGGACACATGTCCACATAACATATTTTCTTTCTTTGTATGTGAGGAATGTTTCCTGAAAGTTTGACCGTAACTTTTTGTAACACCCTGTATAATAGCTATCGTAAATCTGACTGAAAGTTTTGGCAGAGGTGTGCGACCATCATAATCACAAAAGCTGTAAGGAATCGTCCAGCATTGTTAAAATTCCTATAGTTTTTATACAGTAGCTGCTGTGTACGAAAATGCAGGAGTGGTGAAATCAGCCTAGCGGCCGTAGCTGTATCTAGTATTTACACCAATGCATCCCAACAAACACAGGTAAATTGCAACAGAAGAAATATTCTACTGTGACTTATGGTTTGTAACTCTCAGCTAAATTTTCAGCAGATTGGAACGTATGAAGGAAGATAAATTATGACATTAATCAAGTTTTGCCACATCGCTGTGTACCAAACTATAGTACTAAATCCATAGACAAGTAATACACATGATATAAAGATCATTATACGACTTTGCGATCATTACGTCACCGGTTAATGTAAATTTCCATTCCGTCTGCAGTTTTTGTTTCGGCTTAAGCCATCATCATTGTCACATCATAATAATGTGGATAGAACCACATAGTATGTCATCAGATTTCCGTGTACAGCCATACCATGGACTAGTAAAGTCGAATAGTTTTAAAAAAAAAAATTGAAAAGCCATCAAGACGGAAATGCCGGCCGAAGTGGCCGTGCGGTTAAAGGCGCTGCAGTCTGGAACCGCAAGACCGCTACGGTCGCAGGTTCGAATCCTGCCTCGGGCATGGATGTTTGTGATGTCCTTAGGTTAGTTAGGTTTAACTAGTTCTAAGTTCTAGGGGACTAATGACCTCAGCAGTTGAGTCCCATAGTGCTCAGAGCCATTTGAACCATCAAGACGGAAAATTACATTAAATAATAAACTAGCTGCCGTCAGCTCTTTCTCGGATGCAGCTGAACTCTACATCTACATCTACATCCATACTCCGCAACCCACCTGACGGTGTGTGGCGGAGGGTACCTTGAGTACCTCTATCGGTTCTCCCTTCTATTCCAGTCTCGTATTGTTCATGGTCTCATGGTCTCTTCGCGAGATATACGCAGGAGGGATCAATATACTGCTTGACTCTTCAGTGAAGGTATATTCTAGAAACTTCAATAAAAGCCCGTACCGAGATACTGAGCGTCTCTCCTGCAGAGTCTTCCACTGGAGTTTGTCTATCATCTCCGTAACGCTTTCGCGACTACTATATGATCCTGTGACGAAGCGCGCTACTCTCCGTTGGATCTTCTCTATCTCTTGTATCAACCCTATCTGGTACGGATCCCACACTGCTGAGCAGTATTCAAGCAGTGGTCGAACAAGCGTACTGTAACCTACTTCCTTTGTTTTCGGATTGCATTTCCTTAGGATTCTTCCAATGAATATCAGTCTGGCATCTGCTTTACCGACGATCAACTTTATATGATCATTCCATTTTAAATCAGTCCTAATGCGTACTTCCAGATAATTTGTGGAATTGACTGCTTCGAATTGCTGACCTGCTATATTGTAGCTAAATGATAAGTGATCTTTCTTTCTACGTATTCGCAGCACATTACACTTGTGTACATTGAGATTCAATTGCTATTCCCTGCACCATGCGCCAATTCGCTGCAGATCCTCCTGCATTTCAGTACAATTTTCCATTGTTATAACCTCTTGATATACTACAGCATTATCCGCAAAAAGCTTCAGTGAACTTCGGATGTCATCCACTAGGTCATTTATGTATATTGTGGATAGCAACGGTCCTACGACAATCCCCTGCGGCACACCTGAAATCACTCTTACTTCGGAAGACTTCTCTCCATTGAGAATGACATGCTGCGTTCTGTTATCTAGGAACTCCTCAATCCAGTCACACAATTGGTCTGATAGTCCATATGCTCTTACTTTGTTCATTAAACGACTGTGGGGAGCTGTATCGAACGCCTTGCGGAAGTCAAGAAACACGGCATCTACCTGGGAACCCGTGCGTATGGCCCTCTGAGTCTCGTGGACGAATAGCGCGAGCTGGGTTTCGCACGATCGTCTTTTTCGAAACCCATGCTGATCCCTACAGAGTGTTCCAAAATTCTACAACTGATCGACGTTAGAGATATAGGTGTATAGTTCTGCACATCTGTTCGACGTCCCTTCTTGCAAACGACCTGTGCTCTTTTCCAATCCTTTGGAACGCTGCGCTCTTCTAGAGACCTACGGTACACCGCTGCAAGAAGGGGGGCAAGTTCCTTCGCGTACTCTGTGTACAATCGAACTGGTATCCCATCAGATCCAGCGGCCTTTCCTCTTTCGAGCGATTTTAATTGTTTCTCTATCCCTCTGTCGTCTATTTCGATATCTACCATTTTTTCATCTGTGCGACAATCTAGAGAAGGAACTACAGTGCAGCCTTCCTCTGTGAAACAGCTTTGGAAAAAGACATTTAGTATTTCGGCCTTACAGAATTTTGTCAACTAACGCTGTACCCCAGAATATTTTGACCTGAATCGGCTTTTTTTTATGTCCAAAATACGGCATTAGTCCACGCCGATGCACTGAGGCGACGAAAGTCACAGCATAGCGATACACACAGATACAGATGGCGGTACTATCGGGTACGCAAAGCATGAAAGGCCAGCGCTCGGCCGTAGCTGTCATTTATGGCTGCGCGACGGCAATTAACACACTCTGAACGCGGAATGGTGGTTGGAGCTTCACGCATGCCACATTCAATTTCCGAAATCGTTAGGGAATTCAGTATTTCGAGGACCATAGTGTTGAGAGTGTGCCGAGAACACGAAATATCAGGCACTACCTCTCACCACGGAGAAAGCAGTCGCTGACGGTCCTCATTTAACGACCGAGTGCAGCGCTGTTTGCGCAGAGTTGTCAGTGCTAACAGACAAGCAACACTGCGTGAAATAACCGCAGAAATCAGTGTGGGACGTACAACGAACGTGTCCTTTAGGACAGTGCGGCGAAATTTGATGTGAATGGTGTGTGGCAGCAGACGACCGACGCGAGTGCATTTGCTAGCACCATGGAATCGCCTTCAGCGCCTCTCCTGGGCATGCTAGCATATCGTTTAGACCGTAGACGACTGGAAAACCGTGGTGTGGTCACACGAGTCCCTATATCAGTTGCTATCAGCACTGAAAGATCTGAGTCGAAACAAAGCCCCGGGAGTAGACAACATTCCATTAGAACTATTGACGGCCCTGGGAGAGCCCGTCCTGACAAAACTCTACCATCTGGTGAGCAAGATGTATGAGACAGGCGAAATACCCTCAGACTTAAAGAAGAATATAATAATTCCATTCCCAAAGAAAGCAGGTGTTGACAGATCTGAAAATTACCGAACTATCAGTGTAATAAGTCACAGCTGCAAAATACTAACACGAATGCTTTACAGACGAATGGAAAAACTGGTAAAAGCCAACCTCGGAGAAGATCAGTTTGGATTCCACAGAAATATTGGAACACGTGAGGCAATATTGACTCGACGACTTATCTTAGAAGAAAGATTAAGGAAAGGCAAACCTACATTTCTAGCATTTGTAGACTTAGAGAACGCTTTTGACAATGTTGACTGGAATACTCTCTTTCAAATTCTAAAGGTGGCAGGGGTAAAATACAGGGAGCGATAGGCTATTTACAATTTGTACAGAAACCAGATGGCAGTTATAAGAGTCGAGGGGCATGAAAGGGAAGCAGTGGTTGGGAAGGGAGTGAGACAAGGTTGTAGCCTCTCCCCGATGTTATTCAATCTGTATATTGAGCAAGCAGTAAAGGAAACAAAAGAAAAATTCGGAGTAGGTATTTAAGTCCATGGAGAAGAAATAAAAACTTTGAGGTTTGCTGATGACATTCTAATTCTGTCAGAGACAGCAAAGGATTTGGAAGAGCAGCTGAACGGAATAGACAGTGTCTTGAAAGGAGGATATGAGATGAACATCAACAAAAACAAAACGAGGATAATGGAATGTAGTCGAATTAAGTCGGGTGATGCTGAGGGAATTAGATTAGGAAATGAGACACTTAAAGGAGTTTTGCTGTTTGGGGAGCAAAATAACTGATGATGGTCGAAGTAGAGAAGACATAAAATGTAGACTTGCAATGGCAAGGAAAGCGTTTCTGAATGGAGTGGACAATAAATAGTTTGGACAAGAAGAGAATAGAAGCTTTCGAAATGTGGTGCGACAGAAGAATGCTGAAGATTAGATGGGTAGATCACATAACTAATGAGGAGGTATTGAATAGAATTGGGGAGAAGAGGAGCTTGTGGCGCAACTTGACTAGAAGAAGGGATCCGTTGGTAGGACATGTTCTGAGACATCAAGGGATCACCAATTTAGTTTTGGAGGGCAGCGTGGAGGGTAAATATCGTAGAGGGAGACCAAGAGATGAATACACTAAGCAGATTCAGAAGGATGTAGGTTGCAGTAGGTACTGGGAGATGAAGAAGCTTGTACAGGAATATAGTAGCAAAGAGAGCTGCATCAAACCAGTCTCAGGACTGAAGACCACAACACACAACAGCCCCCCCCTTCGGGCAGACCGTTCGACCGGTACCGGTCTTTCAATTTGACGCCACTTCGGCGACCAGCAGTCGATGAGGATCATAGGATCATGATGAGGACAGGACAACACCCAGTCCCATGGCGGAGAAAGTTCCCCGACCCAGCCGGGAATCGAACCCGGGCCGGTGGTTGCTCCAAAATGGTGTAGGCTGTGTTTACTTGGAATGGACTGGATTCTTTGGTCCAACTGAACCGATCATTGACTGGAAATGGTTATGTTCAGCTACATGGAGACCATTTGCAGCTTCATGGACTTCATATTCGCAAGCGAGGATGCAATTTTTGTGGGTGACAATGGAGGAAATGGTGGAGGAGGAGGAGGAGGAGAATAGTGTTTCACGTCCCGTCGACAGTGAGGTCATTAGAGATTATGGGGGGGGGGGGGGACTGTGCCAAATTTGCCTTAAGCGATATCGGGAAATCACGGGAAACCTAAGTCAGGATGTCCGGACGCGGGTTTGAATCGTCGTCCTCTCTAATATGAGCCCCGTACGCGAACCACTGCGCCACAAAAGTCACCGGTTTCAAAAACTTTCTGGACAGTTCGATCGAATGATCTGACCGTCCAGATCGCCAGACATGAATCCCATCGAACAATTATAGGACATAATCGAGAGTACAGTTCGTGCACAAAATCCAGCTTGTAGAGACAGCACGGCTCCGTACTTCTGCAGGGGACTTCCAACGACTTGTTGAGTCCCTGCCACGTCGAGGTGCTGCACTGCTTCGGGCATGGGGAGGTCGGCCACGATATTATGCGGTATCCCACGGCTTTTGACACCTCGTTATAGGTATCACAGACAAAAAGACACTAATAATTCTTACATTCATAGCTGACGTAATTCTCTCATACGCCTAAAAATTAGTTTTCTCTTTCCTTTCTTACCAGATTAATAATTTCTCTTTCTATTCGTAAGCCTTACGAACAAAGTAAATTTCCCATTTTTAAAAGGGAATAACTTACCCAGTTCTTATCACGTTCATTATCACCATTTTTTGAAGGTAATAAAAAGGGAACATAGTAATAAATCCCTAATTTCAATGATAATTTTACGTTCATTACAAACTGAAACGATAAACTACGTCTGCGTAAGTCAGAAAGCAATCGTACCCTCTACTGGTAAACTCGCAAAATCTTCCTTTTCCTAAGATTATCCATCGTACACCAGACAGAAAAATCTTACCGGTGTACATGTAACAGACCTTTATTTCTAAGTACTCGATATACTCTCTTACAGAGAGTACTATTACATTACCTCAAGCCTGCCTTACAATAAGTAATAACGGAAGTGTTAGTAACATCTCACATTCCTACATCTACACTTACATCTTCATTTATACTCCGCAAGTCACCCAACGGTGTATGGCGGAGGGCACTTTACGTGCCACTGTCATTACCTCCCTTTCCTTTTCCAGTCGCGTACGGTTCGCGGGAAGAACGACTGCCGGAAAGCCTCCGTGCACGCACGAATCTCTCTGATTTTACATTCGTGATCTCCTCGGGAGGTATAAGTAGGGGGAAGCAATATATTCGATACCTCATCCAGAAACGCACCCTCTCGAAACCTGGCGAGCAAGCTACACCGCGATGCAGAGTGCCTCTCTTGCAGAGTCTGCCACTTGAGTTTATTAAACATCTCCGTAACGCTATCACGGTTACCAAATAACCCTGTGACGAAACGCGCCGCTCTTCTTTGGATCTTCTCTATCTCCTCCGTCAGACCGATCTGGTACGGATCCCACACTGATGAGCAATACTCAAGTATAGGTCGAACGAGTGTTTTGTAAGCCACCTCCTTTGTTGATCGACTACATTTTCTAAGCACTCTCCCAATGAATCTCAACCTGGTACCCGCCTTACCAACAATTAATTTTATATGATCATTCCACTTCAAATCGTTCCGTACGCATACTCCAAGATCTTTTCCAGAAGTAACTGCTACCAGTGTTTGTTCCGCTATCATATAATCGTACAATAATGGATCCTTCTTTCTACGTATTCGCAAAACATTACATTTATCTATGTTAGGGTCAGTTGCCACTCCCTGCACCAAGTGCCTATCCGCTGCAGATCTTCCTGCATTTCGCTGCAATTTTCTAATGCTGCAGCTTCTCTGTATACTACAGCATCATCCGCGAAAAGCCGCATGGAACTTCCGACACTATCTACTAGGTCATTTATATATATTTTGAAAAGCAATGGTCCCATAACACTCCCCTGTGGCACGCCAGAGGTTACTTTAACGTCTGTAGACGTCTCTCCATTGAGAACAACATGCTGTCGGCATCTTCGTCTCCGCATAGCTACCGCACCTTACATCCGTGTAAACCTGCTTCACGTTTTCAAGGCTCGATCCCTCTTCACAGTACTAATGCCTCACATATACTGTACTGCATCTCTATCACCAAATTGACGATTTCTTCATACCTCATCATGTGTTTTATCAACCAATCCCTTCTTTTAGTCAAATTGTGCCATAAACTTCGTTTTTACCCAATTCGACTCTGCATCGCCTCGTTAGTTACTCGATCTACGCATCTGACGTTCAACGTCTCTCCGTAGCACCACGTTTCAAAATCCCCTGTTCTCTCTTCTTGTCTGAACTGCTTGCCGTACAAAGTTGCACTCCAGACAAACACCTTCCTTACATTCAATGTTAACATATTTCTGTTTTTTACAAATGCCTTCGTATTTTGCTATTATCAGTCAGCATTTTATTTTCTCTCTATATCGACCACCGTCAGTTAATTTTCGCTCAAATACCAAAAACCGTAGACTATTTCTAGTGTTTCATTTCCTTATTTAATACCACAAGCATCACTGGAGTTAATTCGACTGCTTTCAATTACCTTTGTTTTACTGTTGTTCACGTGTATCGTAGAACCTCTTTTCAAGACCCTACCGATTCTATTCATTTGACTTTCCAGCTTCCCTTTCGTCTCTGACAGCGTTACAATGTCGTCTGCCAACCTCAAAGGTTTTATTTTTTCTCAATGAATTAAAATTCCCTTTCCCTAGAGTCTGGTTTCTGTACATGTTGTAGATAGCTGTTCAGCCTCTGTATTTTATCCATGCTATCTTCATAGGACTGTTTTCTGGGCAACAATGTGTAACATTATGTAATTGCCTTATCATTTTAAATCATTCACTAATCGAGCAGTTGCTCGGCAACAGCTACAGTTAGCAAATAATGTTGCGAGAATTTAAAAGGTGAACCACCTGTGACGTAACTTGTTTATTGTCGAAGCGCCGTCAGAGATGCTGGGAGTTACTGACTTTGAAAACCGCGGCGCGAAAAACAGACAGAAGAAGAACACTTTTTTACACATTTTTTTTTATGTACGAGATATTCTCGATGAACAGCTACTCATTCTTCTCTTGTCTCCTGTAACGTGTGTCGGACGCGCATGTCTTGCCGCCGTATTATTATTGTTAAAAATAATATTGTTCTAGTGTAAAGTAAATGTGTAATACTAAAAGTGCCTAGCAGTAGATTTATTGTGCGACGTGTATGTGAAAACGTCAAAGGAATTGTTTTCATTACGAGAAGTGCCAGTCAAAACGGCATCCATGTTAAATCCTTCATTGCAGTGTAAGTTCGTCTATTAATTGCTATAAATTCAGATTTAAATGGAACTGGTGTATGGACTATTTATTTAATATAGAATCTATGTCTCACTCCTTCATGAAGTTATTTAATTTTCTTTATGTTTCTGCCAAATAGAGAGTTCACAGTCACGAATTCTTTCGTCGAAATCGGACGGAAGTTGTATGCGGCGAAATATTTTCTCCGCGCCATATTCTATTGGTAAATGCATGATAAACTACGGTCCCTTAGGAAATTCATGTTGAGCTATCCAAAAATAATTATATTTTGAATAGGCATTTACTCTCTTCCGCAATGCAACTTCCGACTGATCAGACGATCCAACAAGAAACAGCCGCACACGGTCGGCGTTCGCAAATATGTTTCCACCGCTGATTATAGGTATATGTTACAGCACAAAAGTAAACATATTGTTATAATTAGCGGCTACGAACGGGGACATTTATAACTGTATGTTTATGTATACACATTACGTAAACATATCGTTATAAATGTCAACAACTTTATATAAGTCTGCTAATGTTATAAATGTGAGTTCTCCATTCTTCAGTCTTCAGTCTTTTTCTTGTACCTCTGTCCCGCAGCCGTGCAGGGTCGTCATAATTACTAACGGATTTTAGTTTAAAGGGAGACTGGATTCCCTGGTAGGTATCCCCTGTGTAGCCACCCTGTTACCCATCGAGAGGGAACATGTGTAATCCAGCTTTCTGCCCATAGTGTCATTCATGTCAAAGTGAGCGAACGTTTTCTGGACGTCTGTGATTCGTCTGAGGTAGGATTGGGAACCAGCCCAGTGTCACTTAGTGGGATATGGGGAAAACCGCGTAAAATCCACAGCCAGGCTGGTTGGCCGGCACACCAAACCACCTCGGGCTCGACCTGGGGCTGCCACATCTCCCCGTCCCTTAATCGAAGCTTTAACACGCACGGCTATCTGGGCGGATGTTTGCCTTTTTTCATTCTATTTTCTGAAACAAATCTTAGATAGAATACTTGCTCAATGTTTCCCTACATTTCTCCGGAACGCAAGCTGATCCCTCCCGAGGTCGGACTCCATCAGCATTTTCTTTCTTCTTTAAATGATTCGTGTCAGTATTTTGCAACTATGACTTATTAAACTGATAGTTCTGCAATATCCACACGCGTCAGCACCTGCCTTTTTCAGAAATAGACTTACATTCTTCTTGAAGCCTGTTTTACATACTAGGTGAAAAAGTTTTGTCATAGCTGGCTCTCCCAAGGTTCCTGATAATTCAAAGAGAATGTCATCTAGTCTAGGGACCTTTTTTATACTTGACTGTTTCAATATTCTGTAAAATACATCTCATTCTCTATTGTTATCTTCAAGTTTGTTTCTTTTGTACAAGCCCACCATAGATCCTTTCAACTTTTCACTTATCCCTTCTTTGCTGAGTACAGGCTCTCATTTGACCTCTTCTTTCTTTAATTTTCCTACAGGAAGCATATATCTTCTCCCTATTCGTGATATGCTGCTAATGGGTTTCAATTGTCCTGTAGCCGTTGCTGCTTCGCCACTCTGCATTTTCTGTCAGTCTCATTCTTTATGCGTCCGTATTCCCCTTTGCTTGCTTCATTTGCTGAATTTTTAATATTTTCTGCTTTCGTCAATTAGATTCGAAAACTCGTTTATTAACCAAGAATTTCTCCTGGTCCTTTTGTCTTTGGCAATGTGATGCTCTGCTGCCTTCACTATTTTATTTCTCAAAGCTACCCATTGTTCGTCTCTTGCATTCCTTTCTCGTGTTGCAGACCAATATTGAGTAATGCTCCGTTTGTAACTCTCAACAACCTCTCGACGTTCCAACGAACTTATCTCCCTCTCCCTTTATTATCTACTTTAATTTGGAGTTTTTTCAGTTTCAATATGCAGTTCATAACCGACAGAACACGATATCTCCACGTTGTGCATAAAATGGAAACCACAGCTCGACATAACTCTCGGAAACACACCATTTACCAACACGTTGGTCTGGCCTCTGAACAGGTACCCCTTCGTTGTGGTTGCACGTACGGTTCGACTACCTGTACCGTACGATATGCAGGAGATCCCACATAGGCAAGTTACACGTTTTGTAACACTTAAAATATATGGCTTTCCCCCGATATGAAATAGTTTTCAAGTTTTTTTATATTACTTATATATTAGTTTTTGTGTGAATACGAGCGGTTCCTTTAACATTTAGACGTGGCCCCACGACACTGGAGCCCTCTGTTGCTATCTATACAGAATTAACGTAGCTTCACGGGCCAAGTTCTCAGTACACCGTATCTCCAATACCAGTTTTGAGAGTGCCCATTCCTTCCATGTGAGATTCCGCGACACGAAAACGAAACGTAAGAAAATGCAGTTTGATTACAGTGTCGTCTCACATATTGTTCTGCACTTGGAACAGAAAATAAAGCGATTAGTTTTTTTTAGAATGTTACGTTTGCACATTATTCATGAGATCTCTACACTTCTTTCCATAATTATCACTAACACGTTTCTTAGGAGACACTTCAGCTTATAAGTGTCACGGAAGGAAATGAGCTCTTACACAATCTGGGTACACTCTCTCTACACGGTCTACAGACAGATCTTCTAGAGACAAACCGCGTCACACGTATTGTAGTGTGTTCTAAGCTTTTGGCCTGTAACGAATGGATGCAAATACTACGCAGCGTTTTGCAGTCTTGAGGTTTCCGATACTCAGAACTAGTGAGCCCAGCGCCCAAGTAAACAGTTTACAGGCCGCACACAACTCTGTTACGTTAAAATCCAGTACAACAAAACAGAAAATAGAAATAGTGTAAGAGTAAAAACGGTCGCAGTTGGCGTGTTCCAGGAGAGAGGCAAAAGGAACGTAATTATGGTGACTCTGAGACTGCGAACAGTTACCAGCGTCGACTTTGTTACGCTGTGGCGAGCGGTTTTTCGGTTATGACTCTAAAAACTAACCGCTGCAGCTCCATCTAGAGTAAGGGGCGCTACAGAAAGATACAGAGCAAAAAGAGTCCCAGCGAAACTCGTGCCTGGCACAAAGCAACATAAATTGTTAGGTCGCTTAGTCGTTTCTTTCCCGACAGCGCTACAGTCATGTTATACCAAAGCTAAACTTAAATCTCCCAACTCGGCATTTCCAATGAAAGCCGAGAAGAACACGAAAACCAGTACACCGGTGCGCTTCTGAGGGTAGGCGGTCAGCGGTCGCAGAGACACAAAAGACGGTTGGAGTTAACGCCGCGAATGAAATGTAGCTCTTCTGGGAACATTCGCCGTGCCCTGTGGACGGAGGACAACGTTTCAGAGTGCAGGGAACACGTCGCTCTGTTGTGAAAGGTAATACCGCCCACAGCAGAACAAAGATAGGGTGAGGGGCGATTAATATTTCATCGAAACAGCTGAACTGTGAAACAGTCACAGCGTTCAGTAGACGTCAAAGCGAAGCGCCGCGACGCTTCCACAAACACCGACGCCAAGATAAACAGTTCGTGTCCCGTCCATTGCTCCCAAGCCATAGAACTGCGGAAACGTATGGCGACTGCGGGAAATACGCGTCTTATCGAATCAGAAGAGAAAGAATATCGGATAATTCATTAGCTCCAGTGCTGTTTCAGAACAAGTTTGCGCAACTACTAGTACAAGAGACGCAGCTTTCAGCCGACATCATCTGATCAGCAGAAGGACGGAACGCCGTACTGTGTACCAGGCACGTGGTAGCTGCTTCATTTCTGCGTCTTCCATCCGAGAACCAGTAACTGATCCTCTGCGACATCCTACGTCACCCCGCGCCAGTGGTCGGGCACTGCCGGCAGCTGGTCTGGTGAGTTACCGTCCCGTGCGTGGGCCGCTGGTAACACCACACAGCAAACGGCTGCCGAACTTCACTGTACGAGGGTTGTCCAGAAAGTATGGACCGCATTTTTCTTCTTCAACAACTCTTCATTGAACATAATGAGAATTACACAGGGAAGACGAATGGAATATTCCAGAATTTGAAACACGAACAGCTGCTAGCATGAGTTTCTTAGAAGTAGATACCTTAGGGGTTGCGAAGCAACTCAAATCGCGTGATACGGGCAAGTCTTCAGGCCCAGATTGTATACCGATTAGGTTCCTTTCGCATTACGCTGATACAATAGATCCCTACTTAGCAATCATATACAACCGCTCGCTCAGCGATAGATCTGTACCTACAGATTGGAAAATTTCGCAGGTCGTACCAGTGTTTAAGAAGGGTAGTAGGAGTAATCCATCGAACTACAGACATATAGCATTGACGTCGGTTTGCAGTAGTGTTTTGGAGCATACACTGTATTCAAACATTATGAATCACCTCGAAGGGAACGATCTATTGATACGTAATCAGCATGGTTTCAGAAAACATCGTTCTTGTGCAACGCAGCTAGCTCTTCATTCGCACCAAGTAATGGCCGCTTTCGACAGGGGATCTCAGGTTGATTCCGTATTTCTGGATTTCCGGAAAGCTTTTGACACTGTTCCTCACAAGCGACTTCTAATCAAGCTGCGGGCCTATGGGGTATCTTCTCAGTTGTGCGACTGGATTCGTGATTTCCTGTCAGGAAGGTCGCAGTTCGTAGTAATAGACGGCAAATCATCGAGTAAAATTGAAGTGATATCAGGTGTTCCCCAGGGACAATCTGAGCAGTCCTCTTAGGTTGTTCGCAGATGATGCTGTCATTTACCGTCTAGTAAGATCATCCGAAGACCAGTATCAGTTGCAAAGTGATTTAGAAAAGATTGGTGTATGGTGTGGCAGGTGGTAGTTGATGCTAAATAACGAAAAGTGTGAGGTGATCCACATGAGTCCCAAAATAAATCCGTTGGAATTCGATTACTCGATAAATAGTACAATTCTCAAGGCTGTCAATTCAACTAAGTACCTGGGTGTTAAAATTACGAACAACTTCAGTTGGAAAGACCACATAGATAATATTGTGGGGATGGCGAGCGAAAGGTTGCGTTTCATTGGCAGGACACTTTGAAGATGCAACAAGTCTACTAAAGAGACAGCTTACACTACACTCGTTCGTCCTCTGTTAGAATATTGCTGTGCGGTGTGGGATCCTTACCAGGTGGGATTGACGGAGGACATAGAAAGGGTGCAAAAAAAGGGCAGCTCGTTTTGTATTATCACGTAATAGGGGAGAGAGTGTGGCAGATATGATACGCGAGTTGGGATGGAAGTCGTTAAAGCAAAGACGTTTTTCGTCGCGGCGAGATCTATTTACGAAATTTCAGTCACCAACTTTCTCTTCCGAATGCGAAAATATTTTGTTGAGCCCAACCTACATAGGTAGGAATGATCATCAAAATAAAATAAGAGAAATCAGAGCTCGAACAGAAAGGTTTAGGTGTTCGTTTTTCCCGCGCGCTGTTCGGGAGTGGAATGGTAGAGAGATAGTATGATTGTGGTTCGAGGAACCCTCTGCCAAGCACTTAAATGTGAATTGCAGAGTAATCACGTAGATGTAGATGTAGATGTAGATACACCAGAAAGAATGGTGTTTTATCTACACACCCTATGTTTCTTCGTAATCTCCATCTCGTTCTGTGCCCTTCCTTCAGCGCGAAATAAGGGCGCTTATGCCCTGTCGGTCCAATCCTTGTCTTGCTGGCGGAGGCACTGCTTCACTATGTGAATCACCTCATCATCGTCCTCAAAATGTCTTTCACACATGGCATCCTTTAGTGGCCCAAACAAGTCGAAGTCCGGGGGGGCTAGGTCAGGACTGTGGGATGGATGGGCTAGCACTGTCCAACCCTGTCTTGCGATGTCTTCAGCAGTCCTCAGACTGTGGGGCTGAGCGCTATCGTGTTGCAGCTAAACATCTCCTGGGTTGCTGTGGCGCCGAAGTCGCCAGAAGCGCGTCATGAGTTTTGTTAATCTGTTGACATATGCTTGAGAATTAATGATACCGCCTCTTGGCATCACATCAATGAGAATCACACCTTCACAGTCCCAGAAAACGGTGGAAATGCAATCTGAAAACAAAGGACGTAGGTTACAGTACACTTGTGCTCCCACTTCTTGAATACTGCTCAGCAGTGTGAGATCCGTACCAGATAGGGTTGATAGAAGAGATAGAGAAGATCCAACGGAGAGCAGCGCGCTTCGTTACAGGATCATTTAGTAATCGCGAAAGCGTCACGGAGATGATAGATAAACTACAGTGGAAGACTGCAGGAGAGACGCTCAGTAGCTCGGTACAGGCTTTTGTTGAAGTTTCGAGAACATACCTTCACCGAAGAGTCAAGCAGTATATTGCTCCCTCCTACGTCTATCTCGCGAAGAGACCGTGAAGATAAAATCAGAGAGATTAGAGCCCACACGGAAGCATACCGACAATCCTTCTTTAAACAAACAGTACGAGACTGGAATAGAAGGGAGAACCGATAGAGGTACTCAAGGTACCCGCCGCCACCCACCGTCAGCTGCCTTGCGGAGTATGGATGTAGATGTAGATGTAGATCATGACCTTACCGGCGGAAGCAGTTGCTTTGCATTTTTTCTTCTGTGGGGAGTGGGAATGGCGCCATTCTATCGATTGTCGTTTTGTTTCGGGCTCAAAACGGTGAACACCACGGGTTTCATCACCTGTCACAATCCGGGGCAAGAAGACCTACCCCTCAGCTTCAAAACGTTGCAACAAATCCAGACAAATGTGTTTTCTGTGCAATTTGTGGTCCACCGTTAGACACAGCGGGACCCATCTTGCACACACTTTTGAATATCCAAGAGTGCGGGTAATTGCATCCACACTTCCTCTGCTGATTGACAAATGCCGAGTCGTAATGCGTCTGCCCTCGCTATTGACAACATCAGTTCGCTGCAACATGCCAGGTGTGACAGCCGTGGATGGTCTCCCCGACCGCTGCAAATCGTGGAGCTGCGCCGAACCGCCTTATGATGACCTCACGCTCCGTGCCCAGCGACTATCTGTACTTCTGTCCACGGCAGATGTTCCACAGACTTTGCAGGAGCATCTGTGTGTACTCCCCACAGTTTCTTTCTCTACAGTGAGAAATTCAATGACGGCATGTTACTTGTAACGAGTATCACACACAGACGCCATTTTGAAACAGTCCTACAGCTACGCTAGCTGTCGGAAGTGACGGAAACTTGGCGCGCTCACTCTGGAAACTTCAAAATATAATACATACGTAACGTTTCGCATTTGTAGCATTGTTTTCGGCTGAGAAAAAAAAAATGCGATGCATTTCTGTGCTCAGTGCTAGCGGCTTCCATCAGTAGACCATTGTCAACCCGAAGCCTAACGAACAGACAAAACCTTTACAGTGCACACGTCAAAATACACTGAAAAAAATTACCGCGTTAAATAACGTAGAAATGATTTACAAAGCGTAACCAGCTTGTCACAACAACATTTCAAGTGAATAACTGCGATCTAAGCAAAAAATATATATATAAAAAAAACATAGTTTCTGTTACAATAGATAATCTGCAAAGGACACAGACATGTAGGAGACGCAAGCACGGATCATACATCTCAAACTGAAGAAAATTTTAATGGAGTTGTAGCAACAAAAATTTTTAACAGGAAAGATCAAAGGTCAGTTGCTATGAATCTTTGACAAAGATCGCAAGAGAGTGTCTGTAGCTGTAACATCGATAATGTATACATATCAGAGGTACTTGCGAAATCTTTGGAGTATTTTGAAGTATATCGATTTAACAACGATGTAGACAGTGAACTGGGTTAACCCATTCGGACCCTCTGGCCACCATTGTGTACTTTAACTTTTACTGTGTCTTAGGTGCAACAGAAGTACTTTTTCGCTCTGGAAACCTGAGGCACGCATTTGTGGATGTTCAGCCTTTTCATCATGCGCAAGTGCTGCCAACTGTTGGGCATCACTAAGAGAATATCAGCAAGTAGGGTAGCAGTGCCTGGCAGCTAGTGACCACCACAATACAAATTACGTTTTCAAAATGGATACATATTTTTGTTTAAAACTTGCATCTAAAATCATTAAAAATTATCTAAGACCATTACCACACAAAGAAAAATTTTTCTTCCTCCAGAAAAAATTCATGTGTTAAAGGGCTAACAAAAAAAATGTATTTAACAAATGGTATCACCAAAGCATAATGATTAAAAACGCATACAGTGAAGTGACATTTATGGTTAAGGAAAGCAGTACAAAACGTTTAATGTCAAATTAATAAAAAGTAAACAACAAAACATCGAATTAACCTGCTTTAAGTTTATGTGTCATACATAAGTGAATTTGAGGAAACTATGTTTTTTATTAATCTTATCAATCAAACGAGCATGTAAGGGGTCTCAAGCACTGTCATCATAACAAAGCTAGAACGGCACACACACTGAAAGGATTTCTAACCTCATCGATCATATAATAATGTAAACAGTCAAGCAGCTATTGTTAAACATGTAAACATTGTCAAAATAGGACCCTTATAAAGTGATGCCTTATATAAACAAACGTCAAAAATGTATAAAACATCGTATAACGACCTATAAAGTCATCTCTTTTAAATAAAACGTGAATATAAGCTCTAGCCCCTTCTCAAAGGGTACAATATAATGACACTGATTTACAGAAAAATTAGATAGAGCATCAGATGCGGATATGGGAGGTGGGAAATACTTAATGGTTAGGCGCTTCAGTCTGGAACCACGCGACCGCTAAGGTCGCAGGTTTGAATCCTGCCTCGGGCATGGAAGTGTGTGATGTCCTTAGGTTGGTTAGGTTTAAATAGTTCTAAGTTCTAGGGGACTGATGACCTCAGAAGTTAAGTCCCATAGTGCTCAGAGCCATTTGAACCATTTTTGTAATCAGAGCAATAACATCGTGTAGGGCTATCGTTTAAAACTGTGAAGCTTCATTTCATTTCCTCCTTCCATTCTGCGTGTGTCACTTTTTTTTCCGGGCGCTGTGCTCGGCGTCCACGAATGAACGGAAGTATAGCTACTGCTTTTACTATACTGGCACTAAAGCCGTCGGCACACGGACCGTGCATACGAACGTTGAGCGTTGAGTGTTGAGCGTGCCGAGTTTCTGACGTCAAAGCGTGGAATAGTGTGGTGTGCTTACTGTAAGACCTTCGGTACACACGCCATCAGATTATTTGACTTGTCACTCTAACGAAGTAGGCGAGTGTCAGCAATATGTCTCGTGGTCTTATCGTGGCGTGTTTATCTTCTGCCGTTAGGTCAGACGATAGAAATGCCACTTGCACGCTTAGAGTAGCAGATTGACGGTGACCAACTTTAAACAGAACTTGATTAATTTTCACACACATTTATTAAAATAATAAAAAACATAGATATTATGTAACTTGAGTCTAGATGCTGTTTACAATTGACAATCTGAAGTTCCTTTGGTCTTGGTACGTTAATCTTATTCTCACATATCTCTGATACTTGACAAAGTGTCTATACATTTCTCTTCATGGCTATGTACAGGACTATGATGATCTTATTAGTCGCAGACTGAAACTTGACTAAAGACTGGTACAGACAAATGCAGACTGGTGCAGACTAATGCAGACTAATGCAGACTGATTAATCGGAGGTCTGTACACTCGTTATAATACCTCGAGCGTTCAGGTATCACTGCGCGAGTGTGACCTGCGAGGAGAAAAGGTTCTAAGTTAGCAGCAATCTCATTGGCTGCGTTACATATTAATATGCGGATCGGCGGAAGCAGAATTTGGTCCGTCTCTAAGGCAGCGCCATCTCGTAGTGTGGAGACGGACAAGCGCTGCGCCTGCGCTGTTGTGCTTAGCGGGGCGCGCTCTAGTGGGAAAGTTGTGTACGCGCTGACTACGTGGAACTATGTACACAATAAATAGCATGCTCGGGAGTCTTTCCGAACGTGCAGAGCAATATCTAGCATCTCAGATATTCTGAGCGTGCGTCTGAGCGTTGACCAATGAGATGGCACAACGCCACCTACGTCACATGCACACCGTCTCCCTCCAGTACAGAGTTGTTTGGCGACATATTGGCATTAATTTCAAGCCTATATGTATATATGCTGCCTCTGAGCACCAGCAAATTGAGAAACACTGGAAAACCCGTTGTAAACTGTGCGATTCGTTCCAATAAAATAGTGAGAAACATCATATTCGTGGCAAAAGAATTATTGTAACTTGCGTATTATGAGAGTAGGCTATTTGAGGGCAGCGACACACTGAAGATCCACCCAAAACGCAATGTTCTTGGTACAATTTGTTATAATTAAATCTCAAGTAGTAACATATCTACGATTTAGGTTTTCAGCAAGCGGTAACATAATATGATTAGATGCGAGGGGTGTGATGTTGATTTAGCGTATACCTCTTCCCTAGCTCTGTGGTTACGTGCTAACCTGTGAAGAAGCGTCTGTTATCCCCAGAAAGGGGAGGTCTTGCTCTCGCCCATGTCCACGACAGAGCTGTGGCCCTGTATGTCAGCTCACACATCAAGCTGTGGCTCCACCACCCGGAAAGTTTGACAGGTTTGCTGTTGGAGTCCCTAGCTCCGCCCTCCCTTATGCCCCCACTGACGACGCAAGACATACCCCCACCCTTCTACTACTTCGGGAACTTTTACATTGAACACAGCTATGTCCGTATTGCAGTACCACCGACGAAACAGGCGTCGGCGCGGGATATACACTCCTGGAAATGGAAAAAAGAACACATTGACACCGGTGTGTCAGACCCACCATACTTGCTCCGGACACTGCGAGAGGGCTGTACAAGCAATGATCACACGCACGGCACAGCGGACACACCAGGAACCGCGGTGTTGGCCGTCGAATGGCGCTAGCTGCGCAGCATTTGTGCACCGCCG
Organism: Schistocerca piceifrons; assembly: GCF_021461385.2. NCBI lineage: Eukaryota > Metazoa > Arthropoda > Insecta > Orthoptera > Acrididae > Schistocerca > Schistocerca piceifrons. The sequence goes on along the minus strand of NC_060145.1, from coordinate 13,318,502 downwards.
CCGTCAGTGTCAGTCAGTTTGCCGTGGCATACGGAGCTCCATCGCAGTCTTTAACACTGGTAGCATGCCGCGACAGCGTGGACGTGAACCGTATGTGCAGTTGACGGACTTTGAGCGAGGGCGTATAGTGGGCATGCGGGAGGCCGGGTGGACGTACCGCCGAATTGCTCAACACGTGGGGCGTGAGGTCTCCACAGTACATCGATGTTGTCGCCAGTGGTCGGCGGAAGGTGCACGTGCCCGTCGACCTGGGACCGGACCGCAGCGACGCACGGATGCACGCCAAGACCGTAGGATCCTACGCAGTGCCGTAGGGGACCGCACCGCCACTTCCCAGCAAATTAGGGACACTGTTGCTCCTGGGGTATCGGCGAGGACCATTCGCAACCGTCTCCATGAAGCTGGGCTACGGTCCCGCACACCGTTAAGCCGTCTTCCGCTCACGCCCCAACATCGTGCAGCCCGCCTCCAGTGGTGTCGCGACAGGCGTGAATGGAGGGACGAATGGAGACGTGTCGTCTTCAGCGATGAGAGTCGCTTCTGCCTTGGTGCCAATGATGGTCGTATGCGTGTTTGGCGCCGTGCAGGTGAGCGCCACAATCAGGACTGCATACGACCGAGGCACACAGGGCCAACACCCGGCATCGTGGTGTGGGGAGCGATCTCCTACACTGGTCGTACACCACTGGTGATCGTCGAGGGGACACTGAATAGTGCACGGTACATCCAAACCGTCATCGAACCCATCGTTCTACCATTCCTAGACCGGCAAGGGAACTTGCTGTTCCAACAGGACAATGCACGTCCGCATGTATCCCGTGTCACCCAACGTGCTCTAGAAGGTGTAAGTCAACTACCCTGGCCAGCAAGATCTCCGGATCTGTCCCCCATTGAGCATGTTTGGGACTGGATGAAGCGTCGTCTCACGCGGTCTGCACGTCCAGCACGAACGCTGGTCCAACTGAGGCGCCAGGTGGAAATGGCATGGCAAGCCGTTCCACAGGACTACATCCAGCATCTCTACGATCGTCTCCATGGGAGAATAGCAGCCTGCATTGCTGCGAGAGGTGGATATACACTGTACTAGTGCCGACATTGTGCATGCTCTGTTGCCTGTGTCTATGTGCCTGTGGTTCTGTCAGTGTGATCATGTGATGTATCTGACCCCAGGAATGTGTCAATAAAGTTTCCCCTTCCTGGGACAATGAATTCACGGTGTTCTTATTTCAATTTCCAGGAGTGTATATCATGTCCTACAGCAGAGGCGCCCACCCAACATCGTGGAGACCAAAAGCCCTCAGGTTAATTGGAAGGTGGTGTGGAAGGCGATTCACGCGGTTATACTGGACACAGCCGTCCGATCCACATAGTACATCACAGTCAATGGTGAACAGATCACCCGATCACGCCTCCACAAGATAAACATGGCGGAATCGGTTCTATGTGTAGACTGCGGGATGTCAGACACGGACGAACACCGTCCCACATGTGGCGCGGCAGGAGACGTATGGCGCTTGGTGCGACAAATTTTGTCGTATTTTCTACGAGTGACTCCGGAGCACATTACACCTCGGTTTCTACTATTCCCGGATCAACAGCATTTCCTGCGCACCAAGACCAACGCTGTCACGTGGATCCGTGCGCATGCGGTACACTTACTTATTTCACGATGGACCCACAGATGTATTCGACTTTTGGAACTACCTACAAGAACGTCATTGCAAGATCGTACGGAACCCAAAATACAGTCAGTATTTTTGTAATTACTTAGGGAGTGCCCTACGCGACCCTCCACGCAGCTGGATCGTCAACAGATAGAAGAAGACACCCATTGAGTGAGCTGACTAGACTAAGTTCGATTCTCGGTGGAATAACATACGACATACGTGAAGACGTACCTGGATGATGAAGCGTAAGGAGAGTAGCGACACACCTTTCTGCATCATGTACGCAGCACTTTTTTTTTCCATATACTTTACCTCGGTGTTGGAACGTGCCGAGATATTGTTTTCTTTACTCAGAGCACGATGCGGTGCTAGGTACATTTATTTTTGTTGTGGTATACAGTAAAACCAAATTAAGAATATATTAAAAACAGTAAATAAAAATAAATAAATAAATAAATAAATAAAAATTCTCACAAAAGATTTCCCCTTTCCATCCCTGATTCCTTGATGGGCGAGGAGGACACTGACCAAGCCTCGGGTTACGACACCTGATCGCTCTGCCCTACCTACGCTCCTTTTTTTTTTTTAAAAAAAAAAAAAAAAAAAGAAAGCTTAATGAGTAGCCTAACTGTCCAGTCAGTGGTTGTTGGGGGCAGTGGTTCGCGTCTTGAACCTTCCAAGTTTTTTTTTTCCTAACATTCGCGTTTTTATTAGGTTCTGATACTTTATTACTAGTTTAATATAAGTATATAATATATGTGATGTTATGTAAATATAAGTTCACCATTTCTTGAGGGGTGACTTTGTTCGATTGGCTTAATCTACAGGACAGCTTGCGCTACTTGTATAATGATACTTTGCTCCTTTTTCTTTTACGCTTCGTAATTCACAAGTTGCAAAGATTCTGCTACTGGGTAGGAACAGTGATCAAGTAAGTGTGATCTTGGGATTTTTCTAAAATGTGCGAATGATGATATCTTATGCGGAGAAGTATTCCAAATTTGTAACACACTGTCTGAGCAGTTCTCTTAGGTTGTTCGCAAATGATGCTGTAATTGACCGTCTAGTAAGGTCATCCGAAGACCAGTATCAGTTGCAAAGCGACTTAGAAAAGATTGGTGTATGGTGTGGCAGGTGGCAGTTGACGCCAAATAACAAAAAGTGTGAGGTGATCCACATCAGTTCCCAAAGAAGTCCGTTGGAATTCGATTACTCGATAAATAGTACAATTCTCGAGGCTGTCAATTCAACTAAGTACCTGGGTGTTAAAATTACGAACAACTTCAGTTGGAAAGACTACATAGATGATATTGTGGGGAAGGCGAGCCAAAGGTTGCGTTTCATTGGCAGGACACTTGGAAGATGCAACAAGTCCACTAAAGAGACAGCTTACACTACACTCGTTCGTCCTCTGTTAGAATATTGCTGCGCGGTGTGGGATTGACGGAGGACATCGAAAGGGTGCAAAAAAGGGCAGCTCGTTTTGTATTATCACGTAATAGGGGAGAGAGTGTGGCAGATATGAAACGCGAATTGGGATGGGAGTCATTAAAGCAAAGACGTTTTTCGTCGCGGCGTGATCTATTTACGAAATTTCAATCAGCAACTTTCTCTTCCAAATGCGAAAATATTTTGTTGAGCCCAACCTACATAGGTAGGATTGATCGTCAAAATAAAATAAGAGAAATCAGGGCTCGAACAGAAAGGTTTAGGTGTTCGTTTTTCCCGCACGCTGTTCGGGAGTGGAATGGTAGAGAGATAGTATGATTGTGGTTCGATGAACCCTCTGCCAAGCACTTAAATGTAAATTGCAGAGTAATCATGTAGATGTAGATGAACTTTTACAAGCCTGTGTCCTTATTGATTGGACATGGTACTTTCATTTTCGTGGACGATGGAGGAAGCGTGCGTTTTAATAGAGCCAACGTGGGAATTTTACGCGCGCCCGTTGAGTAAACAGTGTGATTTACGAACTAGAAACATCCCTCGACTGCCGCTGGAGTGCGTTGCGATCTTGTATACCACGTTGGGGCCCACGTACCGTATGCACGAGCGTTCAGCAGCACGTGGAACTGGGCACGCTCAACGTTCGACAGCACGGTCCGTGTGACGACGGCTTAAGAGTAGCAGCGTAGGAGACGACTTAGCGGCTGCATTTGGTCGGCGGTGAGGGCTGCTGGAGGCACGTCGCCCTTTCCAGAGCACGGCACGCTGACACCCTCCCCCCCCCCCCCCCCCCACCATTCTGGAGCAGTGGCGCAGCTCCAAGCCCTCCGCTGCCGGCCGGTCTATTTGCGTGTCCTCTATCCAGCCGCTGCGCTCCACTTCCGGGCCGGCTGCGCTATTTTCGTCTGTTTCCTCCAGGCCGGTGAGGCGTCATCCGGAGTCGACGTCCGTCTGTCTCGCGTAGCTCGTCGCTCCAGGCCGACTGTTCGCAAACGGCCCCGTTCTGTAACCTGTACCTCGCGTTACGCCTGCTAGACTTCGACAACAAAACTCACGTAGGCGAGAGACCACCGTGGTTGCAGGGGCGATCGGCGGCACCTCGCTGGCGTCGGTCTGCCTGCAGAAAGTTGCGTGCCATTTATTCCAGCCAAGTTCGTATTTACAGACAAGATCAGAAAATTGTTCCAGAAAACTTCGTGTGTACAGCCGCATAAATTTCAGTTTTTCTTCTGAAATTTCGGCTGTATACCGGGCAACCATCTTCAGAGTGACGCGAGGTGACTGGTGCTCCAGCAGCTGCTCCGAACTTTTAAAGCTGCGGACCGCACCGCTACGCACGTGGCCACAGATACACAACATGCCAGAGACGCTGATAGACGGCAAAAAGGTATGACATATGCATGAAATTAGACCTACGGTTGCGCGGTAGATCCACGCAGTGATATCGATGTATCACTGCGAGCTGCAAGGGTCGCGACGTGTCTGTGAGTTTATTACAGAAAGTGACGGGTTCCATAATTTCTCCAAGCTGAAGCCGCTACATCTAATAATTAAATTCGTCACCAACCGAATTTCAGTTGCTCTTTCACTACCGAGTGCCAGAAAGATAAAATCGAGGCTAAAATTATCGTACACCGTAGAGTGCCCAGTATCAACACAGTGCTCTGTCACCGCTGATACACTACTGGTCATTAAAATTGCTGCACCAAGAAGAAATGCAGATGATAAACGGGTATTCATTGGACAAATATATTATACTAGAACCGACATGTGATTACGTTTTCACGCAATTTTGGTGCATAGATCCTGAGAAATCAGTACCCAGAAAACCACCTCTGACCGTGATAACGGCCTTGATACACCTGGGCATTGAGACAAACACAGCTTGGATACCGTGCACAGGTACAGCTGCCCATGCAGCTTCAACACGATGCCGCAGTTCATCCAGAGTAGTGACTGGCGTGTTGTGATGAGCCAGTTGCTCGGCCACCATTGACCAGACGTTTTCAGTTCGTGAGAGATCTGGAGAATGTGCTGGCCAGGACAGCAGTCAAACATCTTCTGTATCCAGAAAGGCCCGTACAGGACCTGCAACATGCGGTCGTGCATTATCCTGCTGAAATGTAGGGTTACGCCGGGATCGAATGAAGGGTAGAGCCACTAGTCGTGACACATCTGAAATGTAACTTCCACTGTTCAAAGTGCCGTCAGTGCGAACAAGCGGTGACCGAGGCGTGTAACCAATGGCACCCTGTACCATGACGCCGGGAGATACGCCAGTATGGCGATGACGAATACATGCTTCCAATGTGCGTTCACCGCGATGTCGCCAAACACGCATGCGACCATCATGACACTGTAAACAGAACCTGGATTCATCCGAAAAAATGAGGTTTTGCCATTCGTGCATGCATGTTCGTCGTTGAGTACACCATCGCAGGCGCTACTGTCTGTGATGCAGCGTCAAGGTTAACCACAGCCGTGGTCTCCGAGCTGACAGTCCATGCTGCTGCAAACGTCGTCGAACTGTTCGTGCAAATGGTTGTTGTCTGGCAAACGTCCCCATCTGTTGACTCAGGGATCGAGACATGGCTGCACGATCCGTTACAGCCATGCGGATAAGATGCCTGTCATCTGGACTGCTAGTGATACGAGGCCGTTTTGATCCAGCACGGCGTTCCGTATTACCCTCCTGAACCCACCGATTCCATATTCTGCTAACAGTCATTGGATCTCGACCAACGAGAGCAGCAATGTCGCGATACGATAAACCGCAATCGTGATACGCTACAGTCCGATCTTTATCAAAGTCGGAAACGTGATGGTACGCATTTCTCCTCCTTTGACGAGGCATCACAACAACGTTTCACCAGGCAACGCCGGTCAACTGCTGTTTGTGTATGAGAAATCGGTTGGAAACTTTCCTCATGTCAGCAAGTTGTAGGTGTCGCCACCGGCGCCAACCTTGTGTGAATGCTCCGCAAAGCTAATCATTTTCATATCACAGCATCTTCTTCGTGTCAGTTAAATTTCGCGTCTGTAGCACGTCATCTTCGTGGTGTAGCAATTTTAATGGCCAGTAGTGTGTATTAGTTCGTATGAAGCGGGTGTACCTGCGGTGCTCTGTGCATCTGTCACGGACTGTACGTGCGCCTGTCTCACAGGGGTTCTTGTAAGCCACAGGCTTCCGAAGCACCAAATCGTCTTTAACGGATCCCAGGACTGCTGCTGTCTTTGGTGGAGGGCGGAAAATCAGTTTCACTTTGTATTTGCTGAGGATCCGTCCTATTTTGATGATAGCCTTCCCACGTATGGCAAGAAAGCCATGGACTTGAGCCTTTCCGTGTCTTCTTCTGCATTCCTTATGATCACCTTTGGTTTCATTCGTAGTGTCTTACGTATCTCCTGGGGAGAGTACCCGGTGGCTTCGAAACTCTTCTCAAGTTTAGAAGCTCGTCCTCATGACTACTGTCGTCAGCAATGACGTGCGCTCTGTGTACCAGAAATATGAGAACACTCTTCTGTGAACGATGGTAGCAGCTATTTGCACGCAAATATATATCCGTATGGGTCGGTTTCCGCTTTACTGCATATCCCGAGGTGTCATAATCTTTGCATCGTACCAAAGCATCCAAAAATAGAAGACACCCATCTTTTTCGATTTGCGTCCTGAACTGAATTTGTCTATGGATGGAATTGAGACGATTGAAACATTCTTTTAACTTATCTTCACCACGGGGCCACAGTACAGACGTGTCGTCATCGTACGTCCAAAATACTGTCGGCGTCAAGCTAGCACATTCCAGCGCCTTCTTCTCAAAGTTCTCCATGAAGAAGTTGGCCACCAAGGGCGACAAGAAATTCTCCGAAGTTTTAATGTACTGCCACAGAGGCACTACTACAGCTTGAAAAGCCGGCCGGAGTGGCCGAGCGGTTCTAGGCGCTTCAGTCTGGAACCGCGTGACCGCTACGGTCGCAGGTTCGAGTCCTGCCTCGGGCAAGGCTGTGTGTGATGTCCTTAGGTTATTTAGGTTTAAGTAGTTTGAAGTTCTAGGGGACTGATGACCTCAGATGTTAAGTCCCATAGTGGTCAGAGCCATTTGAACAGCTTGAAAAAATAGGCATTTCCAAAAAAAGACTTTCGTAACGTAGTCTGATGTACGGCGACCCATCACTTATGACCCCAGCCAGAGCTGAGGTGACAGTGTTCACAACAGTACATTTGAACAGTACACGTTTTTTCAGCTACGCCTCACCTCGCCCTCGAATGTCGGACGCCCCTCACCGCAGCCGAGAACAATTTCAACAGAGTCTTCCCAACTACCGTCCAGCCTGAAACTGACGGATTCGTCTTTCTAGACAACGCACGAGCATGCCGCGTGGAGTTCTGTAATCGACACACTTGCGAGGATGACTCTTCTGCTGTCAGCTGGCTGGCGAATCACGTGACGCGACACAGCAGAAGGGGGGGGGGGGGGGGGGCTTGCCTGTAACCGGTGCATCGGCTGCGCAGCCAATGGAGGCGTCCCACCAGCGGGCACGGAGAGATCCGAGCCCAGCACGAGCGGCCGAACGCTACTAATGAAACTCATGGAGAGCCCGAAACGGCTTTCTTTACCCCTACCGATTTGGTAAATTGCCTCAGATTTGCTAACACCTGAATTACTTCGTCATTAACCACACAGGCTCATAGGTATATAACCTGATTGTTCACAAATTTTTATACTCAGATAAATATGAGAATGCGAAATTAATAGTATCTGTTGTACAACAGTTATGTTTATCAACATGTTCATACAAAAAAAAAGTGTGAAATCTTATGGGACTTAACTGCTAAGGTCATCAGTCCCTAAGCTTACACACTACTTAACCTAAATTATTAATTATCCTAAGGACAAACACACACACACCCATGCCCGAGGGAGGACTCGAACCTCCACCGGGACCAGCCGCACAGTCTATGACTGCAGCGCCTCAGACCGTTCGGCTAATCCCGCGCGGCTAGTCTCTTCATCATCACTGTAACATTCTTAATACAACTTCATGCGCTATCAACAATAATGACGATAATAATAATTATAATAATAATAATATGCATACCTTTTCTGAAAAAAATAATAATTGTTTCTTGGAATTTTGTTGTTTTGTACATAATTAAGTACAGTTTATAGCAATAACGAAATAATGTATAAGCTTTCACTACTCTCTGTTTAGCAATTATGTGTAAATTGGATATTTCGTGCTTTTTATTTTTTCGTGCAAATGTACAACATCCCTAATACATGTATGTGTTTAACGACTTAACTTCCGCGCAGAATAACAGACATTCTTACTTTCCACTCACACAACAACTCGCGCACTATACACTTCTTTGTTCAATGTTCGGTTGTAGTCACGCTTATTTGATTTCGTCAGACAGCGGATCCGGTCTGGGAGGCCCCACTTCCTTTGCCGCTGACTTTTCCTGGTACTTTCCATCTCTCTTAGAGCTCAATGCAGGTTCACGAGGCCGGCCGCGGTGGCCGTGCGGTTCTAGGCACTACAGTCTGGAACCGCGGGACCGCTACGGTCGCAGGTTTGAATCCTGCCTCGGGCATGGATGTGTGTGATGTCCTTAGGTTAGTTAGGTTTGGGTAGTTCTAAGTTCTAGGGGACTGATGACCTCAACTGTTAAGTCCCATAGTGCTCAGAGCCACATTTTTTGTGCTTGCTACGCAGGATAGCCACGTAAACTAACATGTTATTCTCGCCACGCCAGCCATTTCCATGTGGTCTATACCAGAAATTTAGAAGTCTTCAACTCGACGTCCATAAAACCATACAACCCATAAAATTCGCCAAAATATGCAAATGTAACGATCTTGTACCTGTATATCAATGTAAAGTTTAAAAACAGTTCCCCAGCGCCCAAAAAGCAATGCATGCTGCTCAGAAAATGTGGTTAAAATACGAAATCAAATCCCTATACTCTAAAAAACAACAGCTAAATTACGGGTAATATAAGACTTTTACAACTTGCACACACCATTAATCATATGACAGTTTTCTCCCATCTGGTCAACAAGTTCGAAAAGCACACAAAAAGCTGCACAAAGAATGGAAACAGTTTATAGAAGAAAGATAAACCAACCCAAAACACTCCAGTCACAACACAATACCTTTACACTCAACCAAGAAAAACACACACACAAATTCTATCCATAATTAGTGAACCTTATAGACACACAATTAAACAGTAAAGAAAGACAGCTGTTGGAGAAAAGTTTAAAATACAAAGTGTATTCAAAAATAGGTGACGAGTGCATAGCATATCTAATTATAGGAGCAGAGTGTGTTTTGATAAGTTAAGATAGGAATGCAAACAGCAGTACCAACATTGGACTAACTAGAGAACCAGCAGAAAAATAAATCCATAATATAATAACCAATATAAAAACACAACAACACAAAAACACAGGATCTGCAACACTCAGAAAACTTAGGAGAAAACTTCAAAATGCAAATGTTATCATTTGAAAGCCAGACAAGTGGAACGCAGCAGTTCTGACAGGCAAACAACAATACAGTGAAAAAACACAACAATTCATCTCACAAAATAACATTACAAAATTAAAATCAGAGCCAACAAACAAATTCCAGACAAAAGCAAAAAACACTGTGAAAAGTATAGACATCGTACTGTATAACGTGGAAAAAAGAAAGTTGGAACATGTTAATCCCACTGCACCTGTCCTCCGAAGCCAACCAAAAACCCACAAACCAACTCTTCCTCTGAAACCAATACTTGATTTCAGAAAATACCCCACTTACAAGCTTGCAGGATACATGTGAAAATAACTGTCTGAAAATTTCAATTTACAAGAAGACAGAACTATGAAAAACATTTTACAGCTAATACAACAAATAAAAGATATAAAAATCCCAGACGCAGCAACACTCCTCTCATGTGATATGGAAAGCATGTACTCCAACATACCAGTACCAGAAACAATAGAAATCATCGATAAGAACATGTAAACCTAAAGTCAACTCCCTGATGAACAGACTAAGAAAATATGCATGTTAATAAAGCTCATAACAGAATAAAATTATTTTCAATTCAATAATGAATTTTATTTACAAGAACATGGATTATCAATGGCGTCCCCAGTTTCAGGAGCCTTAGCAAATATTTTTGTAAACCACATTGAATATATCATTTTCACAAAAATAGTAGAAAAAGATTCCAACATATTATATTGGTTGAGGTATATGGATGACATACTTTGCTAAATAGGTGAACCCCAAACAAAAATTGAAAAACTATATACTGACATCAATAAGGTACATAAAAATATAAATTTCACAATCGAAAGAGAAAAGAATAAGCAAATTAACTTTCTGGATATAACAATCAAAAAACAAAACAATAGGCATATGTTCGAAATTTACCGTAAATCCACAGCAACGGACATTATCATTCCCCAATCCTCGAACCACCCACACTTACAAAAGCAAGCAGCACTTCGACACATACTCCATAGACTCAACACAGTGCCACTCACGAAGGAAAATTACCAAAAGGAACTGGACATAATAAAGCAGATAGCGCAAAACAATGGTTACAAAGGTAACATAGTCACAAAGCTAAACACCAAAATTAAAAGTAAAATAAAAACTGGAAGCACCAAACGACAGAAGACAACACAACAGAACCAAACACAAACACGCAGTCCCATAACAACTTCACTGAATAGTCAGAAAAACACGAAAGGAAACACAAGATGGTACACAATGACGTACAAACACAATCTCACACATAAAATCACCAACATTGTCAAAAGACAGAGAATAAACATAGCATGCAAAACAGACAATTCTATTCAAAAATACACCCCAAAAATGACGAAAAGAAGAGACATACACCAGAAAGCATGTATATATGAACTACAGTGTAACATTTTTGAATGCATATACGTAGGACAAACAGATAGAACACTTGATGTCAGATACAAAGAACACATGAGAGCCTGGAAATATGGGACAAACCACCCCACATCCGCAAAACACCTAAGAGAACGTAACCACAAACCAATCACTAGAGGAGAAGACGTGAAAATAATTAGAATCAACAATAAATAAACATCTTCTAATCCTGCAAGAAAATTACCAGATACAGAAAAATCAAAGCAGAAAGGAAAACCCTGTTGAATGACCAAGTACACATGCCAAACAATTCATTGTTTATACAGATAGATAAAATAATAAAATAATGCTCCGAAAGAGGGTTAATGTAATAATATCACGCAATATAATAATAATAATACCAACCAACATGTTTAGACTCACTTATCCATGAACCCCTCCACAGAACACTGAAACTAAAAGTTAAATCAGCTGTCACGAAAGCTTTTAACCACTCGATAACAACTAGTACACACATATTCAACACTCCACAACTCAACCACCAATCCCCCCTCTGCCCCCCCCCCCCCACACACACACTCTACAAAAAAAAGCATATACACACTCTTCAGGTCTCTCTCTCTCTCTCTCTCTCTCTCTCTCTCTCTCTCTCTCTCTCTCTCTCTCCCCCCATCTCACTCACACACAGACACACGCACACACACACACACACACACACACACACACACAGACACCAATCCCCCCTCTGCTCCCCCCCCCCCCCCCACACACACACACTATACAAAAAAAAGCATATACACACTCTTCAGCTCTCTCTCTCTCTGTCCCCATTTCACTCTCTCTCTCTCTCTCTCACACACACACACACACACACACACACACACACGATATAAACATCATGAATAGAAGTTGGTTTTGAACGAATGCTTCGTTAGGTTGGCAGCATGAAAGTAAACAAAGCAAAGAGAAGAAAACACGTTATGTAAGTGTGAAAAAGTTCGGACTACAAAATTGTGCTCATATGTCGGTAATGAAGTGGTAGTACGACGTCCAGACGGGATGAGAGAAAACTAATTACTGCCGACCTTCAGACCAGATGAGAGGAAACGCAGATCACAGCAAACCGTAAGGTAATTACTTATTTATATAAAAAAAATCGTGACGTGAACTGTTTGATAATCTAAAAATAACAAAACTGTATCGTTGTAGATCCCCCTGATGATGCCTTAGAGCAAGAAAAAGGCGAAACGCGACTGGGAAAAATAAATTAAAAGGCGGTTTTATATACAAAATAAGTAAGTATTCCTGTGCTTGCTGCGGAGGATGGCAAGGCAAACAAACTTCTCCTAACAATCTTTTTTGTCTGCCTAGCGGAGTGCGGACGGGCGTCGCCGTGGACTGGCACCACTTCACGCAGTCCTCCTGGTCACTGTTCTTGGACTGCGCCTGCAAAGTGTCTCACTTGTTGACACTAAAGTCAGCAGTGATGGTTACAGCTCGGGGAAGCAGTTCGTACTACACCGCACCGTCGCTGCTCCACCAGATGCTTTACGTTATCTCTCGTGCGTGCCTGCAGGTCTTTGAATGGGGAATTGCTACCTTGTGCGGGCTCACGCATTCCTTTCTTTTCCTTACGTTAGCAGAAAGACACCATTTCTCATCACCAGCAACGATACAGCATAGGAATGGCCAGTGTTATTCACATATGGCCAACCGCTGGTTTTTGTGATTTTGGCATAGAGCATGCGGTCCCCAGACACCCGATTTTTGAACATTCCCCGTTGTACGGAAATGTCGCAAGATGGTGGACTGATCGCAGTTCAACATTTTTGCCAGTTCTCGAGCTCAGTGACGTAGATCATTGTGTATCAATGCGTTCATCAAACGCCGAAGGTGTTCCTGAATGTGGAGAATCACTAACGTCAAAACGATCCTCCTTAGAGCGAGAAAACCATTTTCTTGCCGTGCTCTGTCCAATGGCGTTATACCCATACACGATGTAAATGTTTTTGGGTGCCTTCATTGCTGTCACCCCTGTATTGAACCCAGACAGAAGAAAATGTGGGAAATGTTCCGATTTCTCTACTTGGCACTCCGTTTTCTAACGTCCACTATCTCCAAATGACAAAATAACAATATCTAAACAGAAATAACAACAGCGAACTACATATAAAAAAAATCGATAAATAAACCCATACCAACCGAAATAAGAACATGCAACACAAAAACGCTACGAACTTCCGCACCAACCTAACACTCTGTTCTGAGTTTCGTTAAGTGTGAGAAGTTTGTATTTTACACATCTCAGTTCACAAAGCTAAATAGCGTGTTCGCAACACGACAATAATAGTGTTGTCGCAGCGTTTACTCCGTGTTGAGAGCTTAATAACTTTCACTGATGGCTTAAAAAGAAAAGAAAAGTTATTGGAAGCAAATAGAGTCTTTAATGGCGGATGGGTGCATTTAAACGTTTTTAGTGGTTGTAAAGGAAAACCCCTTTGCTTAATATTTCAAAAAAATTATTGCTGTTCAAAAAGAAAAATCTAAAACGCCTTAACGGTAGCGGGCATAAAGCAAAATTTGAATGTCTTTTGGGAGATTTACGGAATTTAAAATACAGGCATTCAAATCGTCAGTGAAGAACCAACAAAATGTTTTTAAGGCTGATGTTCAAAGTAACGAGTGGGGTGTTCAGGCGAGATGGAAGTCAGCCGAAACGCGATTCTGGCCCACCGTTTCCACATAGCGAATTGGTGAAACAGCATGCTTCAGTAAACAAAAAAGTCATCATCATCATCATCATCATCATTTAAGACTGATTATGCCTTTCAGCGTTCAGTCTGGAGCATAGCCCCCCTTATACAGTTCCTCCATGATCCCCTATTCAGTGCTAACATTGGTGCCTCTTCTGATGTTAAACCTATTACTTCAAAATCATTCTTAACCGAATCCAGGTACCTTCTCCTCGGTCTGCCCCGACTCCTCCTACCCTCTACTGCTGAATCCATGAGTCTCTTGGGTAACCTTGCTTCTCCCATGCGTGTAACATGACCCCGCCATCTAAGCCTGTTCGCCCTGACTGCTACATCTATACAGTTCATTCCCAGTTTTTCTTTGATTTCTTCATTGTGGACACCCTCCTTCCATTGTTCCCATCTACTAGTACCTGCAATCATCCTAGCTACTTTCATATCTGTAACCTCAACCTTGTTGATAAGGTAACCTGAATCCACCCAGCTTTCGCTCCCATACAACAAAGTTGGTTGAAAGATTGAACGGTGCACAGATAACTTAGTCTTGGTACTGACTTCCTTCTTGCAGAAGAGAGTAGAGCGTAGCTGAGCACTCACTGCATTAGCTTTGCAACACCTCGCTTCCAGTTCTTTCACTATGTTGCCATCCTGTGAGAATATGCATCCTAAGTACTTGAAACTGTCCACCTGTTCTAACTTTGTTCCTCCTATTTGACACTCAATCCGTTTATATTCCTTTCCCACTGACATTACTTTCGTTTTGGAGATGCTAATCTTCATACCATAGTCCTTACATTTCTGATCTAGCTCTGAAATATTACTTTGCAAACTTTCAATCGAATCTGCCATCACAACTAAGTCATCCGCATATGCAAGACTGCTTATTGTGTGTTCACATATCTTAATCTCACCCAGCCAGTCTATTGTTTTCAACATATGATCCATAAATAACATGAACAACAGTGGAGACAGGTTGCAGCCTTGTCTTACCCCTGAAACTACTCTGAACCATGAACTCAATTTACCGTCAACTCTAACTGCTGCCTGACTATCCATGTAAAGACCTTTAATTGCTTGCAAAAGTTTGCCTCCTATTCCATAATCTTGTAGAACAGACAATAAATTCCTCCTAGGAACCCGGTCATATGCCTTTTCTAGACCTATAAAGCATAGATACAATTCCCTGTTCCACTCATAACACTTCTCCATTATTTGCCGTAAGCTAAAGATCTGGTCCTGACAACCTCTAAGAGGCCTAAACCCACACTGATTTTCATCCAATTGGTCCTCAACTAATACTCGCACTTTCCTTTCAACAATACCTGAGAAGATTTTACCCACAACGCTGATTAAAGAGATACCTCTATAGTTGTTACAATCTTTTCTGTTTCCATGTTTAAAGATTGGTGTGATTACTGCTTTTGTCCAGTCTGATGGAACCTGTCCCGACTCCCAGGCCATTTCAATTATCCTGTGTAGCCATTTAAGACCTGACATTCCACTGTATTTGATGAGTTCCGACTTAATTTCATCCACCCCAGCCGCTTTATTGCACTGCAATCTATTGACCATTTTTTCCACTTCCTCAAGTGTGATCCTATTTCCATCATCATTCCTATCCCATTCTACCTTGAAATCTGAAACATTACTGATCGTATTTTCACCTACATTGAGCAACTCTTCAAAATATTCCCTCCATCTGCCCAAGGCATCCACAGGATTCACCAGCAGTTTTCCTGACCTGTCCAAAGTACTTGTCATTTCCTTCATACCTCCCTTTCGAAGACTGCTAATTACACTCCAGAATGGTTTTCCAGCAGCTTGACCCATAGTCTCCAACCTGTTTCGAAAGTCTTCCCACGATTTCTTCTTGGATGCTGCAATTATCTGTTTGGCTTTGTTTCTTTCTTCAACATAACTTTCTCTGTCTACCTGGGTTCTGGTTTGTAGCCATTTTTGATACGCCTTCTTTTTCCTTTTACAGGCTGCCTTGACTGTATCATTCCACCAAGCTGTTTGCTTCATCCTACTTTTACACACTACTGTTCCAAGACATTCTTTAGCCACTTCTAGTACTGTGTCCCTGTACCTTGTCCATTCCTTTTCCAATGACTGTAATTGACTACATTCAACTAACTGGTACCTTTCTGAGATCGCTGTTATATACTTGTGCCTGATTTCCTTATCCTGAAGTTTCTCCACTCTTATCCTCCTAAAAATGGACCTGACCTCCTGCACTTTCGGCCTCACAATCCCAATTTCACTGCAGATTAAATAATGATCAGTGTCATCAAAGAATCCCCTGAATACACGTGTGTCCCTCACAGCCTTCCTGAATTCCTGATCTGTTATTATATAGTCAATGACAGATCTGGTTCCCCTGCCTTCCCAAGTATACCGGTGAATGTTCTTATGTTTAAAAAAGGAGTTTGTGATTACTAAGCCCATACTGGCACAGAAATCCAAGAGTTGTTTCCCGTTCCTGTTGGCCTCCATATCCTCTCCAAATTTACCCATAACCTTTTCATACCCTTCTGTTCGATTTCCAATCCTGGCCTTAAAATCACCCATGAGCAGAACACTGTCCTTGTCCTTTACTCTAACAACTACATCACTGAGTGCCTCACAAAAACTATCCATATTATCTTGATCTGTCCCTTCACAATGCGAATATACTGACACAATCCTAATTTTATTGCTAGACACTGTCAAATCTATCCACATCAGTCGTTCGTTTACATACCTTATTGCAACTACCCTGGGTTCCATTTCTTTCCTGATGTAAAGCCCTATACCCCATTGTGCTATTCTTGCTTTGACTCCTGACAGGTAGACTTTGTATTCTCCCACTTCCTCTTCTTTCTCACCCCTTACCCGAATGTCACTAACAGCTAAAACGTCCAGCTCCATCTTACTTGCAGCCTCTGCCAGCTCTACCTTCTTCCCAGAGTAGCCCCCATTGATATTAATAGCTCCCCATCTCATTACCATTTGTTTGCCAAGTCGTATCTTTGGAGTCCCTGGTTTGTCAGTGAGAGGTGGGACTCCGTCACCTCCAAAGGTCCAAGGCATTTTGCTCTGATTGTTGCCAACATCATATTTAAAGTACCAGGGAAGCAGGTTGCTAACCTTACTTGCCCCGAGTCCCATTGGGTTTTACCCCTAACGGCTGAGGGACTAACCGGTGGATTTGGTAGTCTTTGCCGTATGAGCACAAAGGTGACCACGACTCAGAATATGTCCGAGATGCCCAGCCTTATTCCAAAGTAACTGGTATCCCGACTGTCGGGACCACTTACTTGGCCACCCATACGTTGCCCGTGGTTCATGAACTAGGACATGATTACAGGAACCCACACCATGAACCACAAAAAAAAAAAAAAAAAAAAAAAAAAAACTGGAGGTGTTTTTCTGTCTGGAATAACGTGCTCCTTGGGTACTGAAGATCTGGGCCACAATTTATGTTAACGAGTTCAGGAGAAGGCGCGATTATTGTAATGCTTGTCTTTACTTATTGATGAAAGTGATGGTGTTTTCAGATACTGCGCAGCTAATAGTATTTGTTCGTGGAATCGATGACCACCTTCATGCTTTTGAGGAGCTTTCACAGTTACTCACTTCGAAAAGAATGAGTAGACGGGGAGATTTATTTCGTCACCTAGGACAAGCGTTACTATCAATGAAATTACCGCAATAGAATTTTTTTTTAAATTTAAAAACCATTAAAATCTTCAAAAAAACTTTTGGTAGCCGCATTAGCTGTTAGTAATTCCTTTATTACAGGGTCATACACAACCAGTTTCGCGGTTATTTAATCGTATCCTCAGGCGTTCACATCTATGAAAAAATATATGAATAAGAAGGCAAAATAATGGTAAAAATAAGGCAAAGGACCGGAAATACAAGGTAACAAATATTCACACACTTAATTTAACATTGGTTCGTTAAAAATTCACAGCCTCCCAACGTTCGGATGACCTTCGAACTGCCAGAACCGCCTACATTGGATGGTACAATATGCATCACCTAAAATTCCAGCGGTTAGGAGGTGCAGGCAGGCAAACCATGGCTAAAACTGGACAGCTTTACAACTGGTGGGGGCAGAAACATGAGAGGACTAAACAATGGTCAGCTGGATAAAACTCAAACTATACTGACAGAAATAACCTGCTCTATCCCATTATTTTTCCATTCTGTTGTCCACAAAGCGTTATGCTCCAAAGGTCTTGCATGGAAATAAGCAAATGACATCGTGATATCCACTGTAAACTTCATTAGAAAAAATGGGTCTATACATCTCTATTTTAAACAGTTTCTCGCAGAGATTTCCATATCACCAAACTGTCTTATACTGAATTTAGGTGGTTAAGTAGAGGCACAGTAAAGAAAAGATTTTCTCAAATTACCACATTTATGATAGAAGATGGCTAATGTGTTACAGAACTTACAGTTCCTCACTGGCTAGTAGACCTAGGATTTTTCATAGATTTAAATAACGAAAAAATATGATGAATATGAGGCTTCAAGAAGGAAACAAATTAATATCTGATATGCACAAAGACGGCTATGGCGCAGAAATCCGTATTACTGCTTTTCGAAATACTAGGGTAGTGCGGCAAAGAGAGTTAAGATGCATTTTTTTGTGCAGGTTGCACACATTCAGAGGCAAGCATACATTCAGGGGTAAATTATCGCCCTCCCCTTAACCCCTCCCCCTCCTCCTCCCCGCCCCTCTGGGAAATATGTGCCTATCTTGGGACACTGTTTATTTTCACCCTCACCACCACCTTATGATGGCTCTTCTTCGTAATAAAACATATTTCCAACGTTTGAGAATCGTGCACACACATTTTGCAAACCAAATAACTAAATATCTGCCACAAATGATTGTAGCACTATATACACTACTGACCATTAAAATTGCTACACCGCGAAGATGCCGTGCTACAGACGCGAAATTTCACCGACAGGAAGAAGATGCTGTGATACGCAAATGATTAGCTTTTCAGAGCATTCACACAAGGTTGGCGCCGGTGGCGACACCTACAACGTGCTAACATGAGGAAAGGTTCCAACCGATTTCTCATGGTTAAAAAGCTCTGAGCACTATGCGACTTAACTTCTGAGGTCATCAGTCGCCTAGAACTTAGAACTAATTAAACCTAACTAACCTAAGGCCATCACACACATCCATCCCCGAGGCAGGATTCGAAGCTGCGACCGTAGCGGTCGCTCGGTTCCAGACTGTAGCGCCTAGAACCGCACGGCCACTCCGGCCGGCGATTTCTCATACACAAACAGCAGTTGACCAGCGTCGCCTGGTGAAACGTTGTTGTGATGCCTCGTGTAAGAAGGAGAAATGTGTACCATCACGTTTCCGACTTTCCTAAAGGCCCGATTGTAGCCTATCGCGATTGCGGTCTATCGTATCGCGACATTGCTGCTCGCTTCGGTCAAGATCCAATGACTGTTAGCAGAATATGGAATCGGTGGGTTCAGGAGGGTAATACGGAACGCCGTGCTGGATCTCGACGGCCTCGTATCACTAGCAGTCGAGATGACAGGCATCTTATCCGCATGGATGTAACGGATCGTGCAGCCACGTCTCGATCCCCGAGTCAACAGATAGGGATGTTTGCAAGACAACAACCATCTGCACGACGTTTGCACCTGCATGGACTATCAGCTCGGAGACCATGGCTGCGGTTACCCTTGACGCCGCAACAGAGACAGGAGGACCTGCGATGGTGTACTCAACGACGAACATGGGTGCACGAATGGCAAAACCTCATTTTTTCGGATGACTCCAGGTTCTGTTTACAGCATCGTGATGGTCGCCTCCGTCTTTGGCGACATCGCGGTGAGTGCACATTGGAAGCGTGTATTCGTAATCGCCATACTGGCGTATCACCCGGCGTGATGGTATGAGGTGCCATTGGTTACACGTCTCGGTCACCTCTTGTTCGCATTGACGGCACTTTGAATAGTGGACGTTACATTTAAGATGCGTTACGACCCCTGGCTCTACCCTTCATTCGATCCTTGCAAAACCCTACATTTCAGCAGGATAATGCACGACCGCATGTTGCAGGTCCTGTACGGGCCTTTCTGGATACAGAAGATGTTCGACTGCTGCCCTGGCGAGCACATTCTTCAGAACTCTCACCAATTGAAAACGTCTGCCCAATGGTGGCCGAGCAACTGGCTCGTCACAATACGCCAGTCACTACACTTGACGAACTGTGGTATCGTGTTGAAGCTGCATGGGCAGCTGTACCTGTACACGCCATCCAAGCTCTGTTTGACTCAATGTCCAGGCGTATCAAGGCCGTTATTACGGCCAGAGGTGGTTGTTCTGGGTACTCATTTCTCAGGATGTGTGCACCAAAATTGCGTGAAAACGTAATCACATGTCAGTTCTAGTATATAATATTTTTCCAATGAATACCCGTTCATCATCTGCATTTCTTCTTGGTGTAACAATTTTAATGGCCAGTAGTGTATATCCGAGGTGTTGTATGCCCCAACGTTTGAGAACATAAGCCTGCTCCTCCATGCACTGCCCATACCCCACGCAACATACGCGATCGCGAAGGCAGCCCAATGCCAACTGAGTAACAGTTCGCAATACAGAGGACACCGCGCCAGCAGTCGCAAGCTAAATTTTTTGTGACCGCCCAACCGGTCAGCCCAGGACTGAACCCCCTGAGGAGTGCATGAAACTTGATGTCAGCTTCCTGTGACCTCGGGCCCTGAACAATCCATAGGATGGTGGCATCCCTTTGAAATTTGACACCTGGGAAATTCAGGTTTGTGTCTCATCTCAGAACACGTGCATTATCTCAAGTGGTCACTATCTCAAGTGGTCACTTCCTGTCAGGCGCCTCGAGATGATTGGGTGTTTGTGTTGTCCTCATCATTGCATCATCATTCATGAAAGTGGCGAAATTCGACTGAGCAAAGGTTGGGAATTTGTATGGGTGCTGATAACCACGCAGTTGAGGGCCCCACAAACCAAACATCATCATAGTCATCATCATCATCATCATCATCATCATCCTGTCAGGCAAAGCAGAGGATGGCTGCAGCACTTTGATGTTCGATACCCAAGAAATTCTCACCAAGCCGACTCCGCTCTCTCGCCAAGTGGTTACCTCCTGTTGTAACACATGCAGCTAAAACCTGTAGACGAAACGTTCAGCCCCGTCCCCTCCCCTTCTTCCCTTACCCTTCCCTACTTGTGAACTGGAAGGAGAAAGACTCAATCTGTGCTGAGCTGTGCTCTACCTCTCCTCTGTCGCAGGGTACCTCCTCACATAAGAACTCACTTAAGTTAGTTAAATGCCTCGTCACCTACCAAGTCTCTTGAGGTAGTCAAATAACTACACAGAGGAGTTGTAAATTTCAGCTTAATAGTACAAATCACTTTATAAATTCGGTGATATAGCTGATTTGGTTTCAATTGCCATCTCTCACTGTATGGGTGGGACACTGAAATTTCATGAAAAGATATTGCAGCAATGAAAAAACTCTTGATGACTGCTCCAGCTCACGAATCATATTTGTAGCACTCTCGGCCTCGCTTGCACCCTCTCCCCCCACCCCCCTGGTGGCACGTCACTACGTCACTGACACCAAATTGATTGACTAATTAATTAAATTGGTCACGAGAGCCCTTTGGCATGACGAGTGATTTTTTTCTTCCTGCAGTCGGATTACACTCACCAGGTAACTCAAATGGGAACCCTCGAGGGAAGGCGATGTTCATTTCAAGGAACACTAGTGAGACCCGACATTTGAAGCTGACTGCAGAAGGATTCTACTGCCACCAACATACATTTTGCATGAGGACTACGAAGATAAGACGCGAGAAATTAGCGCTTATACGGAGGCACATAGATAGTATTTTTTTCTGCCGTTCAGTTTGCCAATGGAATAGGAAAGGAAATGACTAGTGTGGTAGAGAGTACCCTCTGCCAAGCATTGTACGATGTCTTGCAAAATATGCGTATAGATGTAGATGTAAATTTACTCTACCTATTAAGATGTTTGACCATCCATTTATAGGCTCACAAAACTCACGGAAGAAGGTTGTCTCCTATTTATCGAGAACACATAAGATGGAATTTCTGCCGCTGTTTGTCTCTCAGTAAAAATCTTTGAATTGGCCTCTAATTTTCTCACTGCAGTTATTTCCCAAGACGTACGTGGGAGGCCGTTATACGTTTTTCCACAGCAACAGGAGCGGTGTAGAGCTCACCTCTGGACTCAGAGTGTCACTTACCCCCCGTATTCTCACGAATCTTCCCATCTTTGATACATAGTATCGTTTGAATCGACTAGATTGTGACAAATAAGAATCATCCCCAGCCAAGTTACAGATCTTTTCGAATTCTCTTGAAATACCATCACGTTCCGACAGCACTGTTCCATTAGTTACAATGCTGTCTAGTCCCCCATCTGGCTCTGACTAGATAGGGAACTATCACAATGCGGAAAATAGCACATCATATTTTTTTCCCCTCAGCCATGTCACCGCGGCTGCCCTACACATCCTATTTATCACGTTCCTAAAGTATTTATATAGCCACATTAACTTATTTCCGTGAACATTCTCATACTTCCTCGATCAGTTTAGGTATAGCCACTAATTTTCTAATTGCAGTCACTTCATGAAGCGTATGTGGGAGGGAGTAATATGTTTGCTCACAACGATTAGAAGAAGCAGTGTAGAGATCACCTCGCAGCCTGTCTTTTGTCCGAGTATTACTTACCTTCCATATTCACGGGAATAATCCAGTCTTCGATTTGTAGTGATGTACATCTACAGACAAGTCACTGACCCCCGGTAAATATCTCGAAATACCTTCAGGTTGCGACAGCCGTGTTCCACTAGTTAGAGGGCTGTGTAGCCCTCTACCTGTCACTGACTGTGTAGAGATCTATCACAATGAGAAAAGACAGCAAACTAACGTTGAGGGAGAAATTCACCACCATGCAGATGCCCGCGTCCAGGTTTTTTTTTTTTTTTTTTTACGACTGGTACATTTTCAATCCGCCATGAAGCTCCAAATCAGAGCACACTGCTCTCCATAGTACAAATCAGTTCTGGAAAACCTACAGGTTTGCTGTTGACCTTGTAATTCTGTCAGAGAACGCAAAGGATTTGGCCAATCAGTTGAACGGAATGGATAGTGTCTAGAAAAGAGATCATACGGTGAACATCAACAATAGAATAAGGGTAATAGAATGTAGTCGAATTAAATCGAATAATGCTAACAGAATTAGATTAGGAAACGCAGCACCAGAAGTAGTCGACGTGTTTGGTATTTAGGCTCACAATTAGCTGACGATGTTAAAGCAGACAAGATATAAAATGCAGACCGGTAATAGCAAGAAAAACGTCTTGGAAGAGAAGATTGGTAACACAGAATATAAATTTAAATTTTAGGAAGTATGTTCCTTAGGTATTTGCCTCGATCGCACACAAGTGAAATGCAGATGCTCAGCAGTTATAACAAAGAAGCTTTTGAAAGTCGATGCAACAGAGAAATCTCGAAGATTGGATAGGTAGATCGTATAAGTAATGAGGAGGTATGGAAGCAAGTTAGGGAGAAAAGAAATTTATGGGAAACAGTGATTAAAATGAGGATAGGATACGTCCTGTGTCGTCGTAGAGTCTTCAGTTAGGTGATGGCGGGAGATATTGAAGGCAAGAGGAGGGAAATTGTAAAGGGAGGCCGAAGCTCGTTCAGGTACAGATGGTTGTAGGACGCAGTAGTTTTGCAGAAGTCGTGAGTTCAGAACAGGAAAACAAGTCTGGAGAGCTACATCAAATCAGTCTTAGAACTGTAGGTCACAACAAAAAGAAAGTTAAAACCATCCCCCCACTACGGCTGCCGTGTATCGGGCTCTTCATTGATATTGAGAGTAGACACTCTTTGTCAGGGTTGAAGCAGTGCTGCGATCCCGGCCGGGCCTTCTTCGTCGGTCGATACAGTACCAGGAATTGCAGATGTAAACACGAGAGCGGCGTGTGTGAGGCTGCCGCTGTACGTGGGCAGGACGCAGGCCGCTGTTGTCCGGCCAGGGAGCGTTAATTGGGAGAGAGATACAGAGCGGGCGGCAGGCTGCGCGGGCCCCGGTATTGAACCGTGTGGGACGGCGCTGTACCCTGCTCTGCGCCGGCCGCCGCTCAGATCAATGCGATCGGCCGGCGGTCCCCGGCTTGCTCTCGCTCTCAGCTGTTCTGCTCGAGCGTCGTCTCCCATTGTGTACTGGAGTTAGGGACACTCAGAGGCTCATCACCATCAGCGGCTTCCCGCTAGTTAGCGGGTCCTGTGCGTCTCTGCCTCTGGTGGTCCCTCGCTTCCTTCTTAGTACGGCTGCTGCTTACCTTGCTGCCCAGCTCGTGGTCCACGATCTGAAATGTCTTCACCCTCGGCCCCTCTTCCCTTTCTCTTATCAGTTTGCAGCCGCTTCTATTAACCCCTCCTTCTGTCTTAGCAGACGGCGATCCACATAAACATGAACTAATTCAGTGGGTCATAATTTCCCTACGAAAGCTCGTAGACATGAGGATGTTGTTTCAATGATCTCAGCAGCTGTGGCAGAATCAGAAGTACCGCCCGCTGTTGGACAGTTGACTGTTGGTTCTGCGTGTGAGGTCCTCTGTCCGGTACAGTGCCACGCTTGATCGGCTCGTGTTAGTACGTTCGTAGCCCAGTCGGTCGCTGTTTGTGAAGTCTGGGAGTGTTTTGTTGAGGCCGCGTGACAATGATGAGCAAATTAGTGGTTCGCTCGCAGTCATAAGCTGGCAGAAACGTGCAGTACACGCTTCGAGAGTGGGTTTCTAATTGTGAAAACATATTGGAAAACGGATCCATTGGGTACAACAATTGGGCATTCCGGATAAAATTCACTGTGCGCGATGTTCCAACAAAAGCAAAAATTTTATCGATTGTAAGGAAGCTGGAGACCACTGGTACTAGCTGCAGACGTTACTGATGACGTTCGAAGACGCTTGGAGAACTCTTTAAGGAAATCGTTGCGTCGATTGAGTTAGGAGAGAGGCATTTCATATGGCACGTTTCAGAGAGCCAATGTGGCAATGCGACCAAATAGACTGCACGTGGTACAAGTATTGCAAGAAGCACATCATGAGAAAAGAATGCTTTGCTGTCGATCGTTTCAGGGGTTTCTTATTCATCGTCCAGACAGTCTCTCCGTAACACGGATTACAGATGAGCCACGTTTCCATCTATCAGGTTATTTCAACACAGAAGACAGCAGATACCGACAGGGTGTAAGTCCCCGTATCATCCATCAAACACCATTGCGTGAGGAAAAGGATGGAGTGTGGCGCACGGTGTAACCTTCCAGGATTGTTGACAATATTTTCATTAATACAGCCGTAGACACTACAGTTTGTACGGGCGTCTTCAGTACACTTGTGAAGTAGCAGGATGACGTCGAACTTAAAGAGGATAATTTCCAACAAGACGGACCGGCGTGTCATACATATAACGCTTCCACGCAACTCTTAACCGGTTTCGCTGGTAACAAAATAATCTCACGAAATTTGTGCCTTCGATTACGTGGGCCAACCCCCGCCCCCGTATTTTTTTCTTATGGTGGTATCAGACTTCAAGAAGAATATAATAATTCCAATCCCAAAGAAAGCAGGTGTTGACAGATGTGAAAATTACCGAACTATCAGTTTAATAAGTCATAGCTGCAAAATACTAACACGAATTCTTTACAGACGAATGGAAAAACTGGTAGAAGCGGACGTCGGGGAAGATCAGTTTGGATTCCGTAGAAATGTTGGAACACGTGAGGCAATACTAACCTTACGACTTATCTTAGAAGAGAGATTAAGGAAAGGCAAACCTACGTTTCTAGCATTTGTAGACTTAGAGAAAGCTTTTGACAATGTTAACTGGAATACTCTCTTTCAAATTCTGAGGGTGGCAGGTATAAAATACAGGGAGCGAAAGGCTATTTACAATTTGTACAGAAATCAGATGGCAGTTATAAGAGTCGAGGGGCATGAAAGGGAAGCAGTGGTTGGGAAAGGAGTGAGGCAAGATTGTAGCCTCTCCCCGATGTTATTCAATCTGTATATTGAGCAAGCAGTAAAGGAAACAAAAGAAAAATTCGGAGTAGGTATTAAAACTCATGGAGAAGAAGTAAAAACTTTGAGGTTCACCGATGACATTGTAATTCTGTCAGAGACAGCAAAGGACTTGGAAGAGCAGTTGAACGGGATGGACAGTGTCTTGAAAGGAGGATATAAGATGAACATCAACAAAAGCAAAACGAGGATAATGGAATGTAGTCAAATTAAATCGGGTGATGCTGAGGGAATTAGATTAGGAAATGAGACACTTAAAGTAGTAAAGGAGTTTTGCTATTTAGGGAGTAAAATAACTGATGATGGTCGAAGTAGAGAGGATATAAAACGTAGACTGGCAATGGCAAGTAAATCGTTTCTGAAGAAGAGAAATTTGTTAACATCGAGTATAGATTTAAGTGTCAGGAAGTCGTTTCTGAAAGTGTTTGTATGGAGTGTAGCCATGTATGGAAGTGAAACATGGACGATAACTAGTTTGGACAAGAAGAGAATAGAAGCTTTCGAAATGTGGTGCTACAGAAGAATGCTGAAGATAAGGTGGGTAGATCACGTAACTAATGAGGAGGTATTGAATAGGATTGGGGAGAAGAGAAGTTTGTGGCACAACTTGACTAGAAGAAGGGATCGGTTGGTAGGACATGTTCTGAGGCATCAAGGGATCACAAATTTAGCGTTGGAGGGCAGCGTGGAGGGTAAAAATCGTAGAGGGAGACCAAGAGATGAATACACTAAGCAGATTCAGAAGCATGTAGGTTGCAGTAGGTACTGGGAGATGAAGAAGCTTGCACAGGATAGAGTAGCATGGAGAGCTGCATCAAACCAGTCTCAGGACTGAAGACCACAACAACAACAACGGTGGTATCTTAAAGACAGAATGTACACGAATAGGCCGCTGACAACTGCAGAACCGCGTGACGTCATTACACAAGAGATAAACAACATTGGAGAGGATCGCTGTGGAATATGATGAGAGAAGTAAGATGTGCATCGATAATGGTGCAGGGCACTTCCAACATTTGCTGTGAGCACTTTTGTGCATGTATTTAATCTCCCAGTTGTGTATTACCATCTCCCAAAGTTGCAAATGTGTCTTATTGTTGGTTAAATGCTAGGACTCATTAAAGTAGTTCACGTTTATATGGATCGCACTGTATATTCCGTATACAGCCCCCTTTTCCTTCTTTGCAGTGCTCTCAGTAACTGTCTCTGCTCTGCCTTTCTTGTCACCATCTTCTCATTTCTCACTCTATCCGTCCTACAATTGTTTTCGTCCTCCACCTCATCCACATCTCAAAAGTTTCCATTTTCGGTCCAGCTTTCTTTTTCATTGTCCATGTTTCGTCACACTTCATCAGCATTTTACTCAAATCTTTGTCAATATTGGCAGCATTGGTATGCGGCAGGTACTGGCTTGTTCCGTAGCCTCTTCTCTACAGCTCCAGTTTGCAGGAAGCGTCAGTACTGAACCGTTGTACTGTTACAGTCAAGTATGGAACACTGCGCACACAGTCGGTCAGTGCGATTTGAGCAACGTACAGTCACTGGATTCTTGACAGCAGAAGGTGTCAACCCAAAGGAGAGTCATCAGAGAACGAAAGCAGTTTGTAGTGATTGTGTTGATGTGGATACTGTGCGTCGTTGGCCGAGTAAGTTGGAAATGTTGAGGCGGTAATATCTGACCTGAGTGACAAACAAAGAGTTGGACGTCCTGTGTCAGCAACCACCGAGTTTCACAATCAAAATATTGACAGACTGATTCAGGACGATCGTCGTATAACTGAGGGAGTGATTGCAAGCACAATCGGCAGTTCTCAAGAACGTGTGGGTCGCATTATTGCTTTGCTTGGCTATCGGAACATCTGTGCACGATGGGTATCCCTGATGCTGACTCCTGAAATGAAAGCGCACAGACTTGAAATTTGCCAGGAAGTCCTCTCGCATTACAGGAATTAAAGTGACGCCTCTCTCCATTCAATTGTGACAGGAGACGAAACGTGGGTACGCCATTACGACCCGGAGACGAAACGTCAGTCTATGGAATACCTACATAAAGACTCGCCCCAGAAAAAGAAATTCAGCTGGAAAATTCATGGCCACAGTGTTCTGGGACGCAGATGGTGTTACCCATGTTGATTTCTTTGATCAACAATAAATTCCGAGCGTTACATCATAACGATGCGAACTCGGCTTAGAAAGGTCCGAAAGGAAAAGGGAAATTTTTCCCGCAGCATGACAATGCCAAACCACGCACTTCACGTGCCACCACAGCAGAACTTTAGAGACTGGATCTCACCACCGTACGGCGTCCTCCATACAGTCCAGATTTAGCACCGACTGACTGCCATCTGTTCCCGATAATGAAAGACGATCTGCGGGGACATCTTATGTTTCTGATGAAGACATTGAGAAAACTGTGAGAGTGTGGTTGCGGAGACAGAGTTAGACTTCTTCCGTGACGGCTTCAGAAAACTTGTTCATCGTTGGCAGAAATGTATCCAATTGGCTGATGATTATGTGGAAAAGTGAATATTGGTAATTCAAGATAACATACTAAGGATTATTTCTGCGTTTGATTCATTAAAATATTCCCATCCATACCCAATTACAGATGATGGAGGCATTACTTTTCATTCAACCCTCGTACTTTTCTTACAATGTGCCCGTTTTCTCATCTGTATTACTAGACGGCTAAACCGATGCGTGCTGCACAGCCATAGTTGTAGGTGGCCTATTTAAATGTTTCCAGGATCAACAAATAGTTGATTTTTGAGTATGTCATATAATTATTGACCGAATTAAAAAATTTAAAATGCCCTCATTAAGAGAAGTAATCTTATGTTATCGGCTTAACATAGCAAGACAACTAGTGCACTTAGAAACTGTGTACATGTCACGAGGCAGCCAGACTGTCTTCACCCAGTACTTACGAACGAGAGCACTTGGCGAATTACAACAAATTTTACACATGATTTCAAACCATTACGAAGCTTTCTCTCCTTGACACTCCCTCCCTCTCCACTCCAACACAAAATCATGAAAGGAAAAAAGATAATTGCTTCACACATATTCGCTATTCACGCACTACAGCTTCTGCGTGAGGCGCGACGTTTTAATTCATTGCTTCTTTACTGCTGTATCTATTCGCAACATATTTTGCAGACAGTATTCACATCCGCCACAGAATGTATCTGCAAAATCATGCCATTGCACGGAGAACACGTTGTTCAGCTTATATGCCGTTGTAAACGTCGAGATGGGTGAAAAACTAGCTTTTGGAGTGCAAATCACCCAGAATATACTAAACTAGTGTTTCACAAAAAGAGCACATAGCGACTTCCAAGAACCTATAACACAATTTTAAACCATTTCTAACCATTTCCCGCCTGCGTGCTTGATGCCAAATATTTAACATTGTAACACATTTGCAAAGTAATTGGACGTTTGAAGCTACACTACTGGCCATTAAAATTGCTACACTACTAAGACTACGTGCTACAGACGCGAAATTTAACCGACAGGAAGAAGATGCTGTGATTTGCAAATAATTAGCTTTTCAGAGCATTCACACAAGGTTGGCACCGGTGGCGACACCTACAACGTGCTGACATGAGGAAAGTTTCCAGCCAATTTCTCATACACAAACAGTAGTTGACCGGTGTTGCCTGGTGAAACGTTGGTGTGATGCCTCGTGTAAGGAGGAGAAATGCGTACCATCACGTTTACGACTTCGATAAAGGTCGGATTGCAGCCTATCACGATTGTGGTTTATCGTATCGCGACATTGCTGCTCGCGTTGGTCGAGATCCGATGACTGTTAGCAGAAGATGGAATTGGTGGGTTCAGGAGGGTAATACGGAACGCCGTGCTGGATCCCAAAAGGCCTCGTATCACTAGCAGTCGAGATGACAGGCATCTTATCCGCACGGCTGTAACGGATCGTGCAGCCACGTCTCGATCCCTGAGTCAACAGATGGGGACGTTTGCAAGACAACAAACCACCTGCACGAACAGTTCGACGACGTTTGCAGCAGCGTGCACTATCAGCTCGGAGACCGTGGCTGCGTTTACCCTTGACGCTGCATCACAGACAGGAGCGCCTGCGATGGTGTACTCAACGACGAACCTAGGATCACGAATGGCATAACGTCATTTTTTCTGATGAATCCAGGTTCTGTTTACAGCATCATGACGGTCGCATCCGTGTTTGGCGACATCGCGGTGAACGCACATTGGAAGCGTGTATTCGTCATCGCCATACTGGCGTATCACCCGGCGTGATGGTATGGGGAGCCATTGGTTACACGTCTCGGTCACCTCTTGTTCGCATTGACGGCAGTTTGAACAGTGGACGTTACATTTCAGATGTGCTACGACACGTGGCTCTACCCTTCATTCGATCTCTGCGAAACCCTACATTTCAGTAAGATAATGCACGACCGCATGTTGCAGGTCCTGTATACAGAAAATGTTCGACTGCTGCCCTGGCCAGCACATTCTCCAGATCTCTCATCAATTGAAAACGTCTGGTCAATGGTGGCCGAGCAACTGGGTCGTCACAATACGTCAGTGATGAACTGTGGTATCGTGTTGAAGCTGCATGGGCAGCTGTACCTGTACACGCCATCCAAGCTCTGTCTGTCTCAATGCCCAGGCGTATCAAGGCCGTTATTACTGCCAGAGGTGGTTTTTCTGGGTACTGATTTCTCAGGATCTATGCACCCAAATTGCGTGAAAATGCAATCACCTGTGAGTTCTAGTATGATATGTCTGTCCAATGAATACCCGTTTATCATCTGCATTTCTTCTTGGTGTAGCAATTTTAATGGCCAGTAGTGTATTTTATGCGCGGAAGTTCCATTCCTTAAGGGTCGGGTATAGGGCTTTACTGGTTGCTATATAATTTTCAGTTTCTTTGCTACGCTTGAAAATGCTGTCTTCCGTTTGCTAATTATTTAACGATTTACAGCTGTTCTAATGTTTATCCATTCAGCTTCATCTTCGTCATTTTATTGCCTTCTAGAGCCATTACGTGTGTTTTCTTTGTTGTGATTTTCTTTTCACAGCTCTTTCCTGTAGCTACAATGACTTCTATTATTTGGAGCAACTCCTTTTCGTCCATTACATGAAAGATCATGTCATCTGCAAATCTCAGACACCGTATTCCTCTTCCTGAAATTCTACCACCTTTGTCAGTTTATGGTATGTGCTTAGCCATACTCCCAAGAACAAAAGGAAATGGGTAGGATGCAGGCACCAGCCTTGTCCTACTGCCTTACCTAATTCAGCCCGGTTGGTACTTTCTCCTCTAATTCTCGCTGACGCTTTTTGACTGTATACGTTTCGCAGCTTTTCCAGACCACTCCCTTTTCCCTCATTGTAGTTCCAACAAGCCAGATTATCAAATAACTTTTTCTATTAAGCATATATAGAAGCCGCTTGCCTTTTCAATAAACCTCTCTCCCGAAATTCGCAAGAGCTCTGTGACATATTTTGTACCTGGATTTCTTCTAAAACCAAACAGCTTCTCAGCGAAATTCTCGTCCAGTACTTTTCCAGTCTTTTATCCGCGATTCTTAACATCACTTTGGCTGCGTGTCAAATGAGGCCAACAGTAATGCGCTGACGTCTTTACTGGGATTCTTGTGTCTTTCGTATTGCAATCGTAACTATTGTCAACAAGTCCACTGCATATTCGCCTCTGCCATATATTTTGTTCCATAACCTCAATATTTCTCTCATTCCTTCTTGCTTAAGACACTGAAAGATTTCCCCTGGTATAGTACATGCACCACTGTTTCCCCACTTTTCATTGTAGTTTGCATTCTTTACGTCTTCCTATACGATTTGTGGCTCTGCTGTCTTGTTGGAGGAACTGCCAATGACCCCTCAACCCGAAAATAAATGCAACATAGTACGCATAAATGTGCGGTAAGATCCATTATACTATCGGCGATAAAACACTAGAAGCAGTAACAACTCTACAATTCTGGGAATAGCCGCCCGGAGCAACTTAAAGTGGAAGGATGACACAGAACTATTAGTAGGGCAAGTAGATGAGATTCATTGGAAGAGTCCCGACAAAATGTAACTCATCCATGAGAGAAATGGCTCACAAAACAATAATTCGACCGATCCTCGTCAGCTCCTGGTACTTACCAGGTACATATCAGATAGAGAATGTCCAAAGAAAAGCGGCGTGTTTCGTCAAGGGTTCATACGGCAAGTTAGATACAGCTATAATCCCATACGTGACGCTACAAGAGTGCCGTTGTGGATCACGTATAGGATTACTGTTGAAATTCCGAGATCATATGTTCCAAGAAGGGTCAGGCAGCACATTGCTTCGTCCCACACACATAAGACGAAATGACCACTACGGAAAAATGAGAGAAATTGCAGTTTGTACGGAGCAGATCCAGTGTTTTTCTCGGGCTGTGCTTGTGAATGCAACACAAAAGGGAACAAATGCTAGTGGTCGTGAAGCACTCCCTGTCACGAACCGTGAGGGGTTACGGATCAGATAAGTAGATACAGATGTAGAGCTTCTTCGACTGTAACTGCCATGTTAAAATAACGTAAGTACACATACTCTAAGGACACATTACGCTTGGTAAGAACCTGTTTACAAAAATAAATATTCATCCATTCCCTACCTTTGAATCCCGTAGTGATAGTGCAAATAACGGCTCGCACAGAGGTGTCCAAGCAGTCATTCGCACCTCACTCCATTTCTGAGTGGAATGAGAAGAAAGCCTAATGTATGCCTCTGCCACACACCTAACTGTGATTGCTAGAGTGCAGATATAGGTGCAAAGTGTAAACGTGACACTTCTAATATGAAAACGTTAAATAAGTATGCTGAATGCGTAGCGGGAGTGAGAATACCGAGTCGCAAAAAGAAGAAAAGAAAAAAAAATTAGGATAAACGAAGAAGTCGCTTTCATCATTCAGCAGTCACTCTATTAGGCAAAGTAGGGTTGGTTTATTTGCGTACAAGAGATATACGACGCGGGCAGTAGAATTAATGCACCGGGTTACCTGCTGTTTAAACTTATGCTAGGGTTTTGAGTCTGGCCGGCACACCTTAACATCAGAAACGCTGTGCAGAAATTCATTAAATGATTTTACTTGAGGAAGCACATATTTTGCTCACTGTATCTCGCTTCTTTGTATGAATTGGAAGAAATATGAGATGTAGAATGTGTTCTGGAAAAACGTGTGTGATAGTTTTTTTAAAATGTGTTACATGTACAATCCAAAATCCGAAAAAGGGAATTAGTGACGGGTAGGTTAATATCTGTGATAAACAAAAGACTGCGGCACACAGCGGACGATCGAATAATGGCAGAGCAGCTGGCAGGATGGAGTGACGAAAAGGTAAGTGAAAATATAATGTGCAAACATGTCATGGCAGTCTACGTAAAATTCACAGTGAAGGTAACCAAAATGATGAACTGATAGAAGGACGACTTGTTCAAATAAGTGACAGGATGTTTGCAGATCTGAATGACGACTATCCGTTTGAAGCGCGCATCCGAAATCTCGACAATACGGACTGAAATGTGCGACGTAATTAAACGGTGAGCTGTTGCGATAGACAGCAGCTCTCTTCTTTTCTTGTTAGTTTATACGTTTTCGCTTAGTAAATTGATAGTGCCGGGTTGACAAAATGCGTAGGCGCATTACAGGAAGCGGGACGTGTTGTAGGCCTATATTCGTTTAAGATACAAAACGACATACTGCGTAAAAAGTCGGAGGTGCTATACATAGTCTGTCGCTTGTGGGAGTCTCCATACCACCTATAGAGGAAGAACACTGGTCTTGGAGTAGGCATATAGAAGGCCTGCTTGCTTGCAGAATTGTCTGTACGTGATTAAAGACATTTTTATATATCTCTGGTCATAATCCTTACGCCATTGCATCAGTATTGTAAGCAGCGACCTATCACATCAGCACGATACTGCAGTACGTCACAAGATGACCCTCATTTACCAGAATAGGTCCTTTCTGCACATAAATTATTTTTAAGTCTCTCTATTGATTTTGTTCCGCAAATGTGAACACACAATTACGACTGAATCGTTAAATGAAAATTGTGAAGGCGCATTTACAACTTACGCGTTGCAAGAAAGTTTCAACAATCTTCCGGAAGTCCACTAACTGTCTTGTTGTACGTGTATCTCTGTTGTCAAACTAGACCACTTGTAGTACCCAGAAGGGCAGGATGCTCACCTGAAAACTCGACGTTTAATGCCCTATTGAGAGAAATACATTGTCACTTTCGCGGTGTGTTTGTACGCATTCCATCACTTGAAATACCACGTACGTAAAAACGTATATCACTTTAGAATGAGAATACCGTTTCATATGATATTTCAGTTTCTCCTTAAAGTACTTGCATAGTTCATTCGTGTTGTTAAGAGTATTATTTGCGTATATAAGTAAACTACGTGACCTTAGTACAACATGCTTCTTCATTGTTTGGGACACTTATTTACCGAATTACATATACGTGATGATTAAACTAATATAGTATCTAATTCATCTGTATGTACTAGATCTCATGGCGTTATTTTGGAGTGGAAAGAACCAGCAAAGTACAAGCAAAAGTAAAGCAGAATCAGTTTCCAGATTAGGCTGACAATTTAAAGTGCAGCGGAACTGTCATCGGTTCCTGTAATAGTTGTGAAACAGTTCGTTTTATTCTCTTCTACTAAACTGGAACATCCAATGTAATAGAGTCGCGTACGTGCATGCTCTGAAGGTATTTCTTTTGCGTTGTATTGACACTTCGTTTCTTGATAGGGTATGGCATCCACCAAATGCGGTGGTGTTTGATCTTACGCAGACAGCTCTCGTTGAGGTGGACATCACTAGCGAACAGTAGCCAAGAAAAGATAGGGACGTCTGTTGACTTATAACATTTCGTCCAGCAAAATCACGAACCTGGCTCTCTGTAAATGGACTGTGAATGGCGGTATGTGCAATTTAGGGAAAAATTTTAAATCGATAGTGCAAGTGACGTTGCTTAATTAACTGTAACCATCACACTCCACGATTAAAAACAGCTGGATCCAAAACTCTTGTTCACACTTCGATTTCCGTCGGCGAGCTTTATTTACAGTTTCTGAAAGTGACTCTGGATGGCGCAAGCAGATTTATTACGAACAGTCGAATATAATTTGCTAAACTGATGTACCATGACACTCTGACTTACCTTTCCTGCTAGTCGCAAACAAATTTGGCAGTCATAATAGGTACACACAGAGCGTTCGCTGACCATAATTCTGTGACTTTTACGTATTTTACATGTAAATTTAACAGAAATTGCACTCAGTCATCGTAACATTAATTTCTGTTGATGCTATAGAGGTGTTCTGTTTATTTATGTACATGCGATGTGTCATTAGACTGTGTGATATGAAAGCAGCATTGATCAAAATAGTGTTCCATAACCCCTTCTAAAATTTTTTTATCTTATAGTTAGCGCAGCTTAACAGAGCATGTTGAGAAATAACAGTGAGTTGTTTAATAAGCATCTGAACAATTACGAGCGTTAAGTGAAGCGGTATTTTATGTGAGGTTTACCACAGGAGGATCTAGTACGACAAGGTGCAGGATGATGGGAACAGATGTCACTGACCAACAATGATTTGAAATTGCCGCCGGTTCTTAGTTTAGTTCTCCTCATAACTACAATTCGCCGTACTGTTATGGGGTAGGTGAATGAACGATGGTGGCGGCAGACATCGGATGGTCTTTAGGTTGGGGCACATAGTGGAATACTGTAAACCTTTATGCTCGGCAACCTACACCTAACCGTGTTCATTATGTAATCTTTCCTCGAATTTTTGAGCATCAGTCAAAATACTGGCAATAATTAACCTTCCTAGAGACAGCAAATACCAAAGATCGCACTTAAATGTCCATGCGAAATTGTTTGTACTGCAGTACACCCAATGAATGGGATTCGTGTGGGTCGTTGAAAATATCACGAGTATTCGTGGAAAATCTGCAGCAAAATCTTTTTATCTCACAGAACCAGTGGAATCTTCTGTACTGTTATTGCAAGGCATCCAGGCGTTTAATCTGACGCTGATACGAATTATGGGTTTCACAATCACGTTTAGTATCAGAAGATGGATGCTTTTGGTTTTTTATTTGCCTCTTGGCATACTAGCTCCATTTTTAAAAAAATTTAGAGGCATTCAGTCATTTAGAGATCATTGTAAATGAAAATAATAAAATCGCTTGAATGTAAACATTCTAATATGGTGGATAACATTTCAAGCAAAAATTAAAAGCGCGTTCTTCTGATATAGTGACTGTATGTAGCCATATATTTAATGCGTCAGTTTGCGAGACACGCTGAAGTTTGCCAATAGAATGAAATATGCCATTGTTACCCCTCCTCGAAGACAGATATTAATGACTAAGAGTATCTATCTACAGTTTCATTATTGACTTTGTTCTTAAAAGTTTTAGAATATGGTTGAGCATGTCTGTAACTACAGGTTTCTGAGTCAGTTACTATTTGGATTCCAGAGTGCATCTGCACTGAAAATACCTTCTGTCATTTCACTGACCCAATATTCAAATATCTGAATGGTAAGAAGTCACCTTGTGGTTTCCTGAACCTATCTAGGGCATTTAAGTGTGCATTTAGCAACATTTTTTGGAGAAACTTGAAAATTATGGGTTTTGGGATACAATTAGTAAGTGATTCATTTCATATTTAACTGACAGGAAGCAAGAGGCCATATTAGATAGCTCATGCAGCTGTCAAGACCAATCTTTTTCTGAGTGTGGACAAATCACTACTAGCGTTCTTTCACAAGGTTAAATTTTGAGACCACCGGTATTCTTGCTATGCACAAAACCCCTTTCATCTTGTAGTGATAATGCGAAAATAGTGCCCTTTGCTAAAGACGCAAGCGTCATAATCAGGCCAAAGAGAACAAAACTGTAAGGAGCCATAAATGACATTCATGAACCACAATACAGCACTGGGGAAAGGAAATACGTAAAACTGATGGTTGGAAGTCATTGGGTGTGCATATTGAAGAAATCCATTTGAAAATCGCATGTTGTAGATTTTCTCAAACACCAGACTGCAGCAACAATTACGCTACATGTAACTACTGATTTTGATCACGAAAACATTAAAAGATTAACTTACCTTGTACACTGCCATTCACCGATGTCGTATGGGTTAATTTTCTGGTGCATTACACAAATAGACACGAATATTCATTGCTGAGGAACGTACTAGCAGGATAATATACGTATGATGTCCATCCTCGAACTTCGTGTAGGTTGCTGTGTAAAGAGTTACACGTACTACCAGCAGCCTCACATTGAGTTTACTTACTTACGAAGATTGTTGTGAAGACTGAGGCGAACTGTAAAACTAATAGCGGTTGTAGGAACAAAGATAGCCTCCATTATACGCAACTAAACCTTATTCTGGCACAGAAAGAAGCGAAGTATGTAGCCATAAAAATATCTGCCCACCTCCAGTATGAATGATAGGTCTGTCAGAAAAAGAGTGTTTTAAAATCAAACGGAAGTCTTTTCTTTTTTACAACTCCATCTGCTCAACACACGAATTTCTGAGTACATAGCGTCGTTGGTTTGCATTTAACAAATCTGGTTGTGAATTTAGATAAAAAATCAGTTAGGTAGACGGCCAGCATGAAGTCATGTTTTGACAGAGAAAATGTGTGTTGTTTGTAAAGCTACTGATATCGGGTGTTCAATATGATGAACGCTGGAGAAATGCGGACACGGAGACGTGCTGACGGCGGGGTTTGCTGGACATTTGCAGACACCACCTCTATCTTGTAGTGGCCGTATTCGACAATGGCAGGCAATTTAAACCAGGTCCTTGTTTTTGTCGAAAGCTGTATAAACGAATTGGGATAAAAATGTTGAATATAGACACATTCAGCTTTTGGCCAGCACGTAAATAAAAAGGAACTCCTTGAGTACGAGGTCACAAAAGGCCAACGATGTTTACGGCATTCGACGAGCCACACATTGTCTGCCATGCAACAACAATATTGGCTGCTAATGGCATCAGGGGGCTGGACCAGAGGAACCCAATTGTGAGCATAGCATGAGGCTCCGAGCGTAGTTGAATCGCTTAGTCGACGAGTAACTCACAACAGTCCCACAGTGCTAATGATGTTGATGCAAGGCAGAGCAACGACATCGATAAACAAAGCAAATATTGCATCGTATGTACAACACCAGCTGTCGAAGTTGACAAGGAGCGGGTGACAAGTATAATTACACAAATACAAGATTATCCGCGGCATAGTAAAAAACAATTACGAACAGTTTTCGAATAAGTCCGCAGAAAAATGACCGTGAACTTTATGAGAAAAATTTCGAATATTCAAGGGAGGACAAGGCGCACTTGTTACGAAACTGATGTTTGCGCGTTTCGAGGACGCTCGATGCAATTTACAGGACGTGCATGACAGTGAACTACTACGTTATGCG
The DNA here is from genome assembly GCF_021461385.2 of Schistocerca piceifrons. Taxonomy (NCBI): domain Eukaryota; kingdom Metazoa; phylum Arthropoda; class Insecta; order Orthoptera; family Acrididae; genus Schistocerca; species Schistocerca piceifrons. The sequence continues at coordinate 13,280,088 of NC_060145.1, read as the reverse complement.
CATCAAATTGAGAGCGTCATAGATTGAACTTGCGACCTGCCTGTAAATATTCGTATTGCTACTGCTGGATGTCCAGATTCCTTAATCGATTGTGATAATTTCGTGAGACTGACGTGCGTTTCACGGAGTACCAGTCATTGTTTAAACGCTATGTGTTGCTCGAAGTGGAGCAGTTTTCGGCAGCTGCAATGTGTAATACAGCTGTGATTTAATTGGACAAGCTTAAATTGTGTTTATATATTTAAAACGATGGCAATGTCCCAGAGAATAACATATTACTCACATTCCGCAATGTGAAATACAATTATTATTGGACAGACTTACGCTGTCTTAAGGATTTCGTATTGAAATACTATTGAGAACTACTAATCGGTGTCATTAGTAACCATATCCAATTGTGAATGGGCTCCATTCTCGAAACTGATGAAAAGATTCCTTTCAGGCCAGTAACACGATAATTATTAAATGTACAACCGTGCAACACTTGACCAGTACGCACGTAGGTACCCGTTTTAGTCACATGAAACCGAGCTCACAAGTTAGTGCGTTGTGTAGCTCGAACAAAGCAGTTTACAGCCGCTACAGCCCTGCACGCTGCAATATCCACAAATCTCGGATGTCCGCAAGTCTCTGTGTCCGCATGTTTCCGGACACTGAGTAAGACGCATGAAAAATGAAGAACTTGACTAAACTTTGATTGCTTCCTCAGTTTTTTGTACATCCATATTAGTCAAACCGAATCAGTAAACACTGCCCACCAGAATTTGTTGTTTTTCTTAGTGTACCACCTGCCTCAGATTTCTCATAAATTTGGGACATTCAGCACTCCTTTTAGGTCTCAGAAATCACTTCGAATACAAATTATGTTGCATTTTGTGTAGGTATGATGTTATAAACCTACGAGAAGAAATATTAGAAATATTTGCAGATATTTAGTACTGTAAATATAAGCTCAGTCGAGAATAACAAAAAGCGAGTGGTGCAGTTAAAGCAAGGAAAGGATATAAAGCGTAATAAGGATACTGTTTCTGTACACTCCTCGTAACAAGGAGCTGTTACTACACAGCAGAGGCAAAAATTTCAGGACAATGAAAACAAAGTTAATGAGAAAGTCACAACAGATTTATTGCACACAACTGTATAAACTCTATAAACACAAAAAACAGACAAAATAAGTTATATTTAAAGGCCTTCGACAGTTTGGTGCTCATACCACCTAGTAGAAAGGAATTTCAGCTCTGTCATCTTGTTCCTATCGGAATAAATGCTTTCATGATAAATTCGCAGTTTCCAGTGTTGGAAGAGCTTTTATGAAGAAAACCATCTGTTCATGTGTATCATTACAAAAATGACAACGAGTGTTAAGTAGCTACGATTATAGATAAAACGCCTTAATCAAACAGCTACAAATCAAAATAATTTCTCTGGAAATCAAGAATTTTAACAGATTCGGTACCCTGTGTCGTTTACCTCAATACAGATGTTCCCGTTAAAGAAAGTCTATTAAACGCGCAAACAAAGTTGACACTTGGCGCGCCGGCTGATGTGGGAAACGCCTTCAAGGTCGCTCCCATCAGACACCTCGCCGAGTGTCAACTATGTTTGCGCGTATGCTACACAACATTTAACAACAATGGAGGCCGTAAACAATACTGTTGCCGTATCACATCATTCGTCACAATAAGACGTTTGTTTCGCCCATTTCGAGATTTGGATCCAACCGTAATGATTGTAAACAGGCTGAAATAGCGTGCATGTTATTTCACAGTAACATCAGACACAGTGTGAAATGATAGTACGTGCAGTTATCTACGTCAGTCATTGACTTTCAGCTTGCGAAACAGCCGTTCTCACGAATACTTCGGCTATAGTAATATTGGGAAGTGTAACAGCTCGGAGTGAAGGCAAAGGGATTTCTGCATGCCTGCTCAAAATAATTACACATTGCAAATTTGTCGAGTTTGCATTAGGTGTGTGGCCACCTCTACCGACGGCAAGAGCCAGGAAGGAGTCTAAATCTCACTGGTTGTCAGTGGTTTGTGAACGTGGAAGGTGGCTGCGCAAAACGGTTCGAAACTATGTAAGGTACAGCTGTTGGTGGCACACATTTCGACAGAAATCTTTGTCGTACATTGCAGTTAAAGATGTACTTTGGAAGACAAAAAAGTTACTCGGGGGTAACAGACAAGCAAAAAATGACCTACTTTAGGAATACTCGTTGATAGACGATCACATACAAAACTTGATTGGCTCACAGAAAAAGAAGCTTTCATCAAATGGGATACCAAGAGTGGGAACCGGATGTCTTACAGAGAATGACTGTGCGCTATGAAGTTAGCCCTGGTGTCTTAGTTTAAAGCCGGCCGCGGTGGTCTCGCGGTTCTAGGCGCTCAGTTCGGATCTGCGCGACTGCTACGGTCGCAGGTTCGAATCCTGCCTCGGGCATGGATGAGTGTGATGTTCTTAGGTTAGTTAGGTTTAATTAGTTCTAAGTTCTAGGGGACTGATGACCTAAGATGTTAAGTCCCATAGTGCTCAGAACCATTTGAACCATTTTTTCTTAGTTTAAAAATACCCATGGTCTAATCTGAAATATACGTGTTAAGTTAGATGAAGTTTGGTGTTCATATTTTAATGCTTCATTTGTGGAAGTCAGGTGAGAAACGTGATATTCATCACAATGGTCCTTCAGAGTGTGGGTTTTTGGCACAAGTACTTGACTGAAGCGCTCTTTGAGAGGGTCAACATGCCTTTAACTGCCATCTTTCGAGCTCTGTCGGGCGGAAATGATGATCTTCACATTTATGACTTTTAAACCGTCTTAATTTAGTAATTTTTTTGTGAGATTTCGACATTTTCCCCAGCTGTCTTGCTCTCGTGCACCTATTTCAGCTCTCGTTCGCTTCATATCGGCCTCAACTAAACTAAACGAACTCACCGAGAGAGCTATGTGAGGGGTTCGAGACCCTCTAACCGCGTTTCAAAGGTAGGCGACGTCATAAGACTCCTTTCGGTTGTTACGCGGAATGCACGACACCTTCTTTTCGGAGCCGAGATAATTTTCACTTTTGTTAAGGGACCGACTTGCAAATGGAAGCCTTTTTGGAAAAAAATTTCGAAGTATCAGTGCAGGTACTCTTTTCCAGTTTACAGCTAACAGTTTCGCTTGAGTCCAGGCATAAGACTTCTTGCGCTTGGAGGAGACCGACAACGAATGTAGGCCAGTCAAATAAACTCCAAAAAGGAGGTTGCCTTCCAAACATTTGCGGAATTCTGGAAAGAGTTTTAATCACTCAAGTAGGCCTCTGATACGATATGAATACTCTGAGCTTACCCCGATTTCTGAGTGGAGCTTCAGCCGCAATGAAAAGAATACCACCAAAATTTGGCACTTTTCTTGTTTCTTTTTTTCCAAATTCCTCCTAAACTAGGCGATAATCGAAAAAACGTCGGGCATTAAATTCTGCATAGGCTAAGTGTCGAGACTTTGCTGTTTGATTAAAACTTCGCTTAGAAAAATTACGCCATGAAACGGTAATTTTTACACTTTTCAAAAAACCCTCATTTCGTCGCTATAAAACATGAAGCATCTGAGACTTGGCCAATTTTACGCAAAGTTTCATGTGGGAAAAGTTGTAGAGCATCGAAGTGTGTTTTCAAAGAGTCAAAGGAAGTGGCAAAAAACCTGTCTGGTAAGTAAATAACGTCACCATTCAGTTATATATATATATAAATCACGTGGTTGACAACTAAATCAGCTTTCTACTTTCAGCTGAATGGTTTCTTCCACTGTTCACTCTTGTTCATCTGCTTTTCAGTCCCCTCATTCTCTCCGTACGTTGGCATGCGGAAAACACAAAAAACTATGTTTCCCAAGTTGTTTGATGCCTTTAAACAAGCAAGCAAGTGGCTTCGAAAAGGCAGGGTTCATTGTAGATGGAGAATCTCTGTTGTATTGAGTGGCATGGGAAGCATAAGAACTATTTTCTTCCACAGAAACTAAGTTTGTAGATTACACCAAACGTTGGTATGGCAGGAAGGTCACGATTGTGTCTGATAGCTTTCCTGATGTGACAGGTGACAGGAGCATCAAATCAACTGAACGGCTGCACAGAGATACCGATAGAACTGCACCAACTGTCACCTTCAGTGGAACAACGTGAGTGACGACGGCAAAAGATTTGTTTATGTCGAACGAGCAAAATAGACAGCGCTTCATTTCTTTATTGATCACACATCTTGAGGCTGAGCACTGCAGTCTTAATCAAAATGCTGAGTACGTCGAAACTGTAACTGTAGCTATACTGCTGCTTACCCTGCGTCGTCGTCGCTGGGGAGGCCAGCGACCTTCGTGTCATTCTGATTGTTCCAGCCACATCGTTCCCCAACAGTTTTCTGCTGAAGCCAGGCAAATGTAGACAAGGCTACGTAGTCTAATATCCCCTAAATTTCAAAATAAACGTGAAAACGACATTCTGTTCCTACACGCTTTCGACAGCTGCGATAAGACTTCGTCGTTTTGTCGCAAGGGGAACAAGCCTTTCAAGACACTGGAGACGAAAACAACCTACAGAAAGCAGCAGAGATATACAGCAATTGCAGTGCTGTTTCTGATTGGTTAATGAAGCTGGACAGAAGTTCATAGCAGCCCGAAAGGCTTCAAAATCAAGTCTCTTACCAATTCCCACTCATAAAGAAACAGCACGCAAGGAACTGTCCAAAAGCATTTACTGCACATATTGTACATGGTTCCTGCGGGAAAACAGCATTAACGGTACCACCGTTTGCAAACTATGCAAAACTGACATCCCCGTTATTGACACTGATGATTGTGACGTAGATAATGAGATTTTGGAAGAAGAGTGAACGGATCCCACTACGGATATGAATACAGAAGAACTGGAAGAATTAGATCTAATGTTATTTGAACCGTCATCCTCCAAACGTTTAAAAAAGATAATACTGTAAAATTAAGAAAAACGCGTTGTAGACAGCTTAAGATTAATCTTTTACTCTAAGATATTTTCTTTTAGTGTATTACCTAAAAGCAATTTCATATAATCATATGTACCTCAATTTACTATTAGGTGAACTATGATTTAATTCCTCTTGAAACAATAATAAACCTAACAAATATTTCGTCCTCTATGTGACGTTATACATTAATATTATACTGTTAATTTCATGGTTTTCAAAACTATTTTCACGATAACGCGTAGATCAAGGATTATATACCAATAACAAAATTAAGAAAGCGAATATCGGAAAAAAATCATTGAATGGAAAGTAGAAAGTTGATGTTGGTGGTTAACCATGTGACTTACTTATAATTGAATAATGGCGATATTTACTTACCACCTAGGTTTTTTGTTACTTTCTTTGACTTTTGACTACACAATTGGATGCTGTACAACTGTTCTCGTCTGAAATTTCGCGCCAACCAAATGCTAAAGTTTTGGTACTTTGCCAATGTAGAATTTAATGCTCAACATTTCCGGTAATGTGGTTTTTTCCATTAAATGCATAGTTTCATGGGAATTTGAAGACCAGAAAAAGTTAGAAATTTTGGTAGTTTTCTGTTCATCAAGGCTGAAGTTCCACGCATAAATCGGAGCAAACTCAGGTTATCAGAGGCCTATTCGAGTGATTAAAACAGTTTCCAGAATTCCACAAATTTTTGGCAAGGGAAACTCCAGAGTATTGTGAAAAATAGCAGCAATAAATCGGTTACAAATTCGTTAACCAGAAGATAATTCTTATGTCCTCATATTAGATTTTCTTCACCAAAAATTAAACTCGGGAAACAAGCTAAGGCAAAACTTCATTTCCTCGTAAGAAGAACTATTACCAAATAATTTGAGAGCTTCTAACTAACCGATGTTTTGAAAAATGTAAAAGATTCCTCACATAACGGTGGTTAAATTTAAAAACATGCACTAGTAAGTATAAATCATTGTTTCATTTGGAACACCTCACTTCAGATTTAACCGAAGTCATTTAATAGCTGAAAAACAACGTCAAATATACTATACTGAAGCGTAATAGCTGCTCATCCCAAGTTTTAATGATTCCGATTTCCTAAATGCTCCTTTGAATTCCTCAAGTAGTTTTCCGCAATCAGCATAATGACCGCAATCCGAAAACTGAGCCAGAATCCTCTCACCCTCCCTCTCACGGTACAGACATGAGAGATTCTTCTGCAGCGGTCAGCGTGTTTCCAAGCACAATATTTGCCGGACGGATACTTCCAAACGTGCTGGAAATTTTCGACAGCCCATCAAGACACGATGCCTTGCATATTATATGTCGTTGTAAACAGCTATACATCTCGATGAAACCGTTACTTAATTCTCAGAAAGAAGATTTCTTTCTGCTAATTACCTCTTTGTAACAGTTTCCTGTGCGCTGTCAAATTACGTATGGATTTTAATTTTTGTATTGTAGTCATCCGTAGACAATGACATTGTTTTTTAATATGTCTATTTTTTCAGTGAGTTTGTGAGTGAATCGACAGTCTTTTAATTCTAAAACAGACTGAAAGTCCTTCTAGAGGCATGCAATCATTATGAACACAATTACGAATTGAAAGAATTTAAAAAGGCTGTTTTATGTTTAAAAAGAGTAGCTGGTTTTTTCTGAGTTTGCTGATTAACTGTCATGACGCGTTTCGACTTTAATCCATCATCTGATGACCATTTTAGATACAGATACATGAGACTTGGATGTAGAAGTCAAATAGTTTCAATAATGATGTGTAGAATAACAGGAAACACCATTAGTTGCACAGTTCGAACCTAACTGGAAATATCGTACAAGCAATGAATGGCCAGCGCCACCGTGTGTGCCTGGGATACCACTTAAGGGAACAGAATGATCATTTAGCTTCCATTGAAAATTGTTGATTAGTATTGCACACTGACAATTAGGGTGATAATTCGGATATGCTCGAAAAAGTGGTAATTTACGTCAATAAAAGGTCGAACCCAATCATTTTGATTAACAAGCAGACGACAAGTAACCGTAACTAGGTTTTTAGCCTTTTCGACGAAATGTCCATCAGTCGAAATAAAATAAAATAATATCCCATTCCTGTTTATTACGTTATCTGAGCTAATGGCGACCTTTCATTTATGAAATTTAAACTTCATCTAATGTTACACCTATTTTGCACTAGGTCGAGTGGGTGATGATCGGTGAGTCTTTTTTCTGTTGTGGACTGAAATTGTAAATTCATTTGTGAAATTTTAACTCTCTCTAATGTTGCACGTATTCGCACTTGGTCGGATGAGCAACGGCCAAGAACGTTTCTTTAAAATGAAAATGAAAATCCATTTTTGTGGTAAGTTACATAGCCAATTTTCACTGTGACAGATTTCAGATGATCATTTCTTGACAATTTTATGTATGTATACAAACAAAAAGTCTTGTAAAGATTTTATGAAATATGTCACTTGAATTTTTATAAGTGAGATAGGAATTTTGCCCGCCGGTGGGCAAACAAGTTTTCGATGTTTTAAATACTGACAAACACATTAGGCAGTTGTGCCTTAAACATTTAAATGTAATACTTGCACTGGCCGCGAATCTGTGTGGCGCTCTTTAAACGAGCACCGCTCCCGTCACACATGGTGGTGCTGGCCATTGCTTGTACGGTGTTTCAGCAGTAACGTTTACTGTGTTTCCAAAACCAGGCACGATCCACTAACTCGACGAAAAAGGGAAATATTCTGTTAACGTGCGTGTTTCCAGGAAATGTTACCCAGTTGTGTTGTATACCACTATCAGTGATGACACCAACGTTTCGCCCACAGTTATATGGCCTCGAAAGTTTTCTGGTTTCCCCGTTGTTTCTCTAGCTTCTCTCGCTTCCACTTGCACGACACCCTCTCTTGCTAAACGTTTACAGAACGCTTCGGTTACTTCGGTATTCTATGTTGTCTTACTGTATAAGTTTCACTGGTCTTGTTTACAGCCGCATCTTTATACTCCGTTTCTTGTCTCACTCACTGTGACTTGCATAGTTTGTTCACCGATGTTTTAAAAAAAAAGGCTTTTAAATATTTAAGCATGGGCATAGTAACAAAGGACTTACAGCAGATTCTCTCAAAGCCCCGTAAACTTCTTGTGTGTACACTTTTTTTCTTCTTGTCTTTACGGGAAAAATACGCTTTACTTAAATAGTAACTAATGATTTGAAAAAAAAAAACAGGAAATCGTGCAGGATTTACGTTCTACGTGGTGTTGTGCTGATAGTGTGGATATATCAACGAAGATGACATCACAGCCGCTGATATTTTATGCAGGGAATTCCTGCCGTCATTTGCGTTGTGAAATCTTATAGTATCGCCGACATTCGCTGTATCAGATAATAATGCACTTAGAAGGAAGACTTTTTCACGTTAAGAAGTAGCCTTTTTAGAAAGAGCTTCAAGTTCCAAAACCTGTTTCGATAATTCGAAACGTGAAAATAAATTTCACCTCATTGTCTTTTGTTTAGTTATTTAGTTTCAATAGGTTGTGGAGAACTCGCTATATAAACATTGGGAGAACCGATAACATATCCTGGTATGCAGTTGTGTAAGCATTTCAGTTTGTTACACGATGTTTTTATGACTCACAGTACTGGTAGATAAGCGTAATGAGTTATGTGTCTACATAGCCGACAATTTATCTCCTAGTAGCCACGGCCAGAAATCCTAAAAATACTCGTACGTGTGGATTTAGCCTTTTGTTATCAAACAGTTCTGTCATGCGATTGTTTCTCAGAGATTCCTGATAACTATATAAGGATAAAACAAATTTGTTGCCTAAATTTATTACTTATAGAAATGTAATTTAAATACTGGGATGCTATAAATGAATCATCCTTTTCAAAGTTCTATAGTTTCCAATATCTTTATAAATATCAGACAATGGAAACTTCAGGCTGGAATATCAGCAATGTAAGGAAAAGACAGATTGCTACCTGCCGTAAAACTGACCCGTTAAGTTGCAGGCAGGCACAGTTAAAAGACACTTACACATTAGCTTTCAGCCACAGCCTTCGTCAGAAAAAGAAAGAGGAACATGTATACATTCATTCACACAAGCAGTGTGTGTGTGTGTGTGTGTGTGTGTGTGTGTGTGTGTGTGTGTGTGTGTTCTTCTTCCGACGAAGACTGTGGAAGAAAGCTAATGTATAAGTGTCTTTTAATTGTGCCTGCCTGCAACTTAACATGCAGGCAGGAATCTAGCTTTTCCTTAGATTGTACATGTACGTACAAACGTGACTGATGGATGAATGGATCCGTAAACTCACCGAATTTGCGTTTTGTCTACCAATTGGCGTTTCGAGTACAGAGCCTCGACGAAATGGCCACAAAGCAAGACAAGAGTTCTTGTGTGATGTTTATCTGTTACAACAGTGCGGCGAGCATTCAGATGGAACTCTGGGAAAAGAACAGTCATGTAAACGGGGCATTGTGTGTCGCTTTCGTCAATTCGAGGACACATGTTTGTCTCTGCAATTGTGCCAGATGTACCGTGGAGAGGGTGAGGGAAAGTTTGGTACCCAGTCCAAAAAAAATCAGTAATCCTCTCGTGTCGGGAACAGGAATATTGCAGGAAACTGTGCGGAAGCTTTTGCGACGGCGGTTACATTTCAAACCGTAGCGTCTTCACCTCGTGCAACGATTATAGCCATCAATTTTAGATCACAGTGCAGGAAGCATTTGAGGATGAACATTTCGCCTCCAGGCTGATATTCAGCGCCGAAACAACCGTCCATTTACCTGGAAATAACGTAAGAGTGTGGGCCACTGAAAATTCTCGTGGAATTGTGGCGCACGAATGAGATTTGACGAAGCTTAATGCTTTCTGCTCAGTGTCACAAACAAAGCTGTGTGGGTCGTTCTTCTTGTGTGGGAGGACTGTGACGGGTAGCCCTTACCTTGATATATTGCAGCCATCTTCCAAAAAGACGGGGCACCCCCTGATTGGCGCCCCGATGTTGGTCGATACGAATTTCCGCGTCGCTGGCGAAGAGGGCTGTTCCCTTGGTCCCCTCCCCCAGTCTCTTGACCTCACGCCTCGTGACTCTTGCCTCTGGAGCGGCCAGTAAGGACCGTGTTTACATATTTAGACTTGCAGGAGCACTGGAACAGCTCAGAGAGCGCAACTATGCTGCTATGATTACCACTGACAGGATGTTGCTACTTAAGTTACGAAACGAACCTGACTACCGCTTGGACGTGTGACCAGAAGGGCACTCGCAAAACAACTGTAGAGGCCAAAATACAAAGTTGGTGAGCTTACGGTTATGCTCGGGCATCAGTCATATTTGTACACGTAATACTTTGGAAAATACAGAGCTGCGAAAACGAATGAATGGTTTATAGTAGCCCCGTTATAGCTTGTGTAAAGTTTTTTTTAAATTTCACGACAATCTCTACGATTACAGCAACGCATCTCACATCCCCGCATGTGAAGACTGGCCATATTCTTTATACAGAAGCTACTTGTGCACAAAAATGTCTGTTCACAGTGGGTAGCTGCATGCAGTGAAACAATCAGATGATTTTCTTTCCCGTCGTGATTTGCGGAAGAATCTGTTGTAACAAATACTAACGTGCAGATATTTTGTTTGAAACGGAAAAGCGTAAAGATCATATAGACCATCGCGCGGTGTATGAACTGTAATTAGATGACTGAAAAACTGTAAGGCAGCTGACAAAACAGATTTATCCCCTCTGGAATGTTTGCCGGTAGCGACAAATCCTCTTCCGCGGACTTCAACAAGTTCGTGGTACGCCAGAAAGAATGTACAGGTAGCTTCGATCATTTACACATTACACGTAGATAGCTGCCCCTGGAAGGTTATCGAGCCATATGCAACTGGATGCTGAGTTTCTACTGGAAGCGCTCGTAAGTTCCCTCAGATTGTAGTTACGTTTGTGGAAAACTGATTTTTACAGTCGTTAGTAACAAAGACTACTCGAATCGACGGCAGTGTTGATTGAAGACATAATGAAAAGTTACAATATATATGTAACTGGTTCCCGAAAATGAAAGGATTATGCAGTAGTTCTAGAATTATAAAAGCAGTTATATTAAGAAATTATTTCGAAAATTTCTTATGAAAAGAAAACATGTAACTCGTATAAAAACCTTTTTAAACTAATAAATAGTAAGTAATTTGTCGCAAATTTTGCTCTATTACTTCACTTGCCGATTAATATTTCGAAAATGAATTTTATTTAACTGTGAATTTCTTTCTGAAAACGTAGCAGACGGCACAGGGTCGTATTTTATAATTGACGGGAGATATTATGAAGGACCGTGGTTCTGCAACCACAAGCGACACAGCTTTCAAATCGTCGTGTAGGTCACAGCAGTCGTATATCTGCTATAAGGACAGAATACCTATGGGCTCAGACTTGAGGAATGAAGACAGCAACTGTGAGCCTGTGTGATGTAAGACTGTAGGCCGTTTTATGTCTGCTAACCAGGCAGGTCTGGAGCTCGCGAATGCAGTACGAGCAGCGTTGGTCGTTTGCAGTAAAGGAAAATCCGGTGTGTCTGCCGCTACACCCGTCATACGAAGACTGACATATGTCGATCTTAGTACACTAACTAACGATATGACTGTGACTTTTGTATAGGATATACTGTTGTTCACTCGTGTGTGACACGAGTAGTGGTATTCTCAACAACGTAACATTGTAGGCATCGGGTACACGACAGTTGAGCGTGAAGGAGAGGCGCTGACAAAAGTAGTTGTTCTCCTTGCGCTGCAAAAGGGACAAGAGAAAGCGGCGAGTAGCACGCCAACAATTAGACGGCGAAACGTGAAGCTGTCGGGCGAGTACGGCGCTAACAGAGAAATACTACAGGGCGCGTCGGTAGACTGGGCAATGCCGTGCAGTCAGCGAGATTCAGGCAGCTGCCGGGTGTAGACCAACAGCACGGCTGGGGGTGTGCGGCAGAGCGGTGGCGCAACTGGAACACACGTCTCATTTGTCCCGGGATCACTCTCATATTCTGTTTCAGATGGCCGAGTATTTGCAAACTAGCGATCAAAACAGAACAGAGACTGCAGAGGAAGAGCAGAATGACTGAGCTGTCTGACAACCACGGGAACGGTGAATGTGTCGTAGAAATAGCACGCGATGACCACGCGTATGATTGAACTTTTTGAGTGGACAGCCAGTCTCACCAAAGACATTCTTCCCGTGCCCGTAGAGCCGTTTTCCAGAGCGGGCGATTGGTGGCCAATTGAGAGTAGAGGTGTCACGGTGTAAAGAACAGAGTGCAGAATCGGACAGAGGCGCGATTACGTGGGGGAAATTTGGGTTGTGCTACGTCAGCCTTCTCGGCTAGCATCAGTGGTTTTGGTAACGTCGTAGACACGGCAGTATAGGGCCCGAGACAGTGGGAAACAGACTACCCGAATAACAGTAAAACCGACGATAAAATTTGTCAAATTAAAAGAATCTGATGCTGCAAACGAGATGTCTCGTCGCGTGTTTAAGATTCTGTACCGACGTCAGGCATCACCGTCGTGCCAAAGTTGCACTCTACACGAAGTCGTTTCCACGGCGGGATCTCGTTACTTGAATCAAAGTAGACACGTCACCGAGTGAGAAAACGAAGGATGGCGGTGGATGGAACAGCATCTTTTCGGGGAAAAGAATACCGCGTGCGATCGTACGTCCGGTCGTAGCCTCGCTCTCCAGGGTTGGGACCGGTGTCCGGCTGTCACGTACAGAGGAGTGCAGGGACTCTGGGAGCAGAGGCAGAGGACGACGGCGGCGACCGCGGCGGCCCGTCGGGCGACGGCAGGTGGGAGACGCGAGCTGCGCCGGCCGGCCATCAGCTGCCCGGCGGTTGCGCCGTGGGCCCGGGGTCGACGCCGGCGCCCAGGAGGCGCTGCTGGCGCAGCTGGAAGTCGCGGATGGCGGCGAAGACCTCGTCCTCGGCGGCGCGCAGGTCGCGCTTCATGTCCTCGGAGAAGGGGTCGAAGGCGTCGGCGGCGGCGCGCCGGCGGCGCCGGTAGATGCCCTCGCGGCGCACCACGGTGCAGGCGAGCTGCTGCGCCGAGACGGCGGCGTCGGCGCGCAGGAAGCGCAGCAGGCGCAGCAGGTGGGCGCGCAGCGCGGGGGCGTCGGCCGCCGCCAGAGACTCGTAGCGCGCCACCAGCAGCTCGCCCGGGAAGTTGCGCAGCCAGTCCAGGTTCAGCGCCCGCCACTTGGCCACCATCGACCGCACGAACGACTCCCAGTCTGGACACAAAGCGGTGAGGGTCAATGGTGTGCAGTCGAGCGAACGAAATAGCTGCAGCGGACAAGAGAAATAGTTACGAAATTTTACTTATCGTGCGTATACAGTAAATTGGTAGGTATACAGGGTGCGATTTCCTGTCAGGAAGGTCGCATTTCGTAGTAACAGACGGCAAATCGTCGAGTAAAACTGAAGTGATATCAGGTGTTCCCCAGGGAAGCGTCCTGGGACCTCTGCTGTTCCTGATCCGTCTAGTAAGGTCATCCGAAGACCAGTATCAGTTGCAAAGCGATTTAGAAAAGATTGCTGTATGCTGTGGCAGGTGGCAGTTGACGCTAAATAACGAAAAGTGTGAGGTGATCCACATGACTTCCAAAAGAAATCCCTTGGAATTCGATTACTCGATAAATAGTACAATTCTCAAGGCTGACAATTCAACTAAGTACCTGGGTGTAAAAATTACGAACAACGTCAGTTGGAAAGACCACATAGATAATATTGTGGGGAAGGCGAGCCAAAGGTTGCGTTTCGTTGGCAGGAGACTTAGAAGATGCAGCAAGTCCACTAAAGAGACAGCTTACACTACACTCGTTCGTCCTCTGTTAGAATATTGCTGCGCGGTGTGGGATCCTTACCAGGTGGGATTGACGGAGGACATCGAAAGGGTGCAAAAAAGGGCAGCTCGTTTTCTATTATCACGTAATAGGGGAGAGAGTGTGGCAGATATGATATGCGAGTTGGGATGGAAGTCATTAAAGCAAAGGCGTTTTTCGTCGCGGCGAGATCTATTTACGAAATTTCAGTCGCCAAGTTTCTCTTCCGAATGAGAAAATATTTTGTTGAGCCCAACCTACATAGGTAGGAATGATCATCGAAATAAAATAAGAGAAACCAGAGCTCGAACAGAAAGGTTTAGGTGTTCGTTTTTGCCGCGCGCTGTTCGAGAGTGGAATGGTAGAAAGATACTATGATTGTGGTTCGATGAACCCACTTAAATGTGAATTGCAGAGTAATCATGTAAAAGGAGATGTAGAAATGCAGGGCACGAGTTGCCGACCCTGACTGCAACAGCTGGTTTTAACACCGCTGGACACACAATCGTACTGAGCCAACAATCACCACCCAACCACAATAGAAACAGACTTAAGAATACTAAAACCCAGCCACAGCCCATACAGCAAAATGACCACTGAGAAAAACTTCCATATGCAGAGGGCAATACCAGAAGGAACACAGGCCTTAAACGAATACACAGTAGTCTGCAAGGGCACACTATTTAACACATTAAAGGAACTTTACTAATAAAAACAGCACAAACAGAGAAAGTCTACACACACACACACACACACACACACACACACACACACACACGCAACACACACACACGAAAAATAGATACACTAAAATCTGCAAAGACGTGCCATTTACATATAAAAGACAACACACACAGCTAAGAAGCACACAGAACACACACACACACACAGATAGAATGCAAGTAAAATTCAAATTTGGCGCCGAACTCTCTGGTGATGAAATGAACACTGACTGGGCTGGGATACATAACAAACCACTATCACACTGTGTTCTGGTGTAATGAAAAGTGTTTTACTACGTTATTTGTGGAAAATAATTGTTATAGTTACGTACGCATCACAGCATCTCAGCATGATGCGGAGAATGGAACTGCTTGCCACACGAAAATACGAAAATAGGCGCGAAAACATCGCAAAAAACTAAATTACATTCTAGAAGATAGGTTAACTCCCAGCAAAAAACTTTTCTCATCAACATCGTTTGGTTGCAGATGACAAGCTACCTGTAGTAATTAAGACACAAGCGATCCAGGAAATTCATGCTCACAAAATGTAAAGCTATTTACAAAAAGAAACGATCTGTTGTTTCAACTAAAAATGCACATAATTTTATAATCATTTAACAAAAATGTCCACATTACAAAATAAATAAAAATGAAAACCCACTGATGGTGCCACAGTGAGCCTAAACATGTTTGGGTACTGAGAAAATCGGTGTTTTGCGTAACTGGCGGACCTAATATCCAAAATTTTAACTGCAAACACGGCCAATACCAGGAACTGCAAATCAAGAAGATGGGTACCGAGCTCTATTGACACATGTGGATTGGTACGTCATTACGCGCTGCTGCGACTCTGTGCCGACTGGCGGTGTTGCAGCCAGTCTCCCACCTCAGCCCGCCAACGCCTGACCCGACGTTTCCAGACATTTGAGAAAACTACTGGCCAGGGCAACAGGCGGGCACTCTCCGTATCGGTCTCGCCTCGTCGTGTTCCGTGGTAAAGTGACGGAGATGTCGAACGTACGTCACAGCCACCAGCCTTACTTAACACGTCAGGAGCGCAACGGCTGCGGTCCATGCTAGATGTTACACTAACCTCGGGTAACCAGTGACGTCACGTCAGGGGCTGGGCCCTTATGACGATGACGAAAGCAGTCGGTCAACTTTCGTTATCCTCGGAGCCTCCAAACGGCGGCGCATCCACCGTGACGCTGTAGGGACTGGAGGAAAATGACTAACATTGTCATCGATTATTAAGGTCAGAACTTAATTTTTTCGCCGTTATAACTTAAGTGTTATCACTACCCCTTGCATAGTGGCAGCTGGTGGCTAAAGGCACTGCTCTTCCGTGCATAATTCTTCTCACTCTCGCATTCTGACACTTGTATGTAGAGATCGGTGGTAGATCGTAGGATTACGTTTCGGTGCGAAAATTAACTGGCGACAGCCAGTGATGAGACGAAAATAGTTGAGACTCTTTTCAGGATATGCAAGGCTCAGGATTTCAATAAATTTCGTAAATTCCCCCAGGCGCTTGTTCGAATGGTTCTTTACAAGACCGCAGCGGATTTGCTGCATGTACGTTGCGTGTGACAGGGGGCGGGGGGGGGGGGGAGTGAGAAAGTCTTCTGGTAGCCCTCTCTTCGCTCTGCCCCAGTCCCCCCCTCCCTCCCTTATGCATTTGCAAATGGTTCGCGAAGTGACGCCTGTCAATAACAATTCGTATTTCTGTGAGACTTCTTGCAACCTGTACTCTTTGAATTGCAACGGTAAACCTCTCCGTGATGGACAGCTCATCATCTCTTTTTAACATCTCTCGAGGTTTTAACTACGGCATGTGAGTACATTTACCAATCAGCTGTACACGCCAAGAAGACGCTGATGGTTAATGCACAAACAACTCTATCTGTGACCATGAAACACGATCCAGACTGGACTTACATTTACAAAGAGAGACTAGATTTACAAATGGTTCAAATGGCTCTGAGCACTATGGGACTTAAGTTCTGAGGTCATCAGTCCCCTAGAACTTAGAACTACTTAAACCTAACTAACCTAACGACATCACACACATCCATGCCCGAGGCAGGATTCGAACCTGCGACCGTAGCAGCAGCGCGGTTCCAGACTGAAACGCCTAGAACCGCTCGGCCACACCGGCCGGCTGTGTGATGTCCTTAGGTTAGTTAGGTTTACGTAGTTCTAAATCTAGGGGACTGGTGACCTCAGACGTTAAGTCCCATACTGCTTTGAGCCATTTGAACTATTTTTATTAGTTTGAAGAACATTCTGGAGAGTTCGAGCGAATAATTTGGCTACCCAGATCACCCGACGCGAATGAAATTTATGGGACATAATCGAGAGGTCAGTTCGTGCTCAAAACCTGGCACTGGGAACACTTTCGCAATTATGGATGGCTACAGAGGTAGCATGGCTCAGTATTTCTCCACGGGACTTCCAGCGCTGCACTACACCGTGCAGCACGATATGAGGAGGTCTCCCACGACGTTTGACAGCTCAGTGTACGATTTTTATTGTTTATAGCGATTTCCCGCCAGCACTGTAAGCTAGCTTCTTCTGGCTTTGCACAGTTCCTGTACGCAAGAGCATCATCATCAGCGCACACTCTCAATAAGGCTGGAATTTACCACACTGGATAATTTTCTGTACGTGGTGAAGAGTAGAGCCCTCGCAGCACTTCCTCGGCATAACCCAAGGCTACTTTTACATCCTTAGCTTCGCTTCGTTAAGAAGGACGTGTGGATTTTTATGTATTAAGGACTCAAGAATCCTTAAGATAGTATTTTGTCCATTGAGCGACAGTGGAGGGCTGCATCTATTGCCTTCCGAAAGTCCAAGGAGATGGCATTGACCAGGAAAGCGTTATCTAAGTGCTTCGTCCTCGTCGAGAAACAGAGCACGTCGAATCCTACGAGATCATTGTTGATCGGAATCTACGTTAATTCGTATAAAACAGACTTTTTTCCCAAAAGCACCGTAATATGTGACAATATACGACGTTCCGTAATTCCACAAGAGATTGACGCCAGTGATATAAGCCTATAGCTGTGTGCATCTGTTAGACTACCGATCCTGAAAATTGTAATGACCTGCGACTTTTCCCAGATGCTCGGAAGTCTGCAGTGCACCAGTGACTTCCAGTACACTTCTGCTTGAGGCAGAACGATTTCTTTCGCGTAGCTTTTACAGAATGCCACAGACATTTGGTGAGATCCAGTTGGGTTCCACCTGTCGAGCGAGTGTAGTCGCTTTGCTACTCCGCAATGAGGCAGGTCAGTCTCTGCCGGCTTCCTTGTGGTGACCGCGACGTACGCGGGACGCTGCTACGCCTGGCCTCGGCGCTGCCCTGCATTGTAACACGGTGCCGCCAATGTGCAGACACACGGAGAATCTCGGCCCACGGTCGACTTGCATGGCGGCCGGTCGCAGCCGCCTTTCACCAAAGCTGGACTCGAATGCTGTTGACCTTTTGGTTTGGCTTATATGCGTAGCCTCGTATTTCCATATATTCAAGGCAGTCCGCCTTAATCATTAAGGTAACTTGTGACAATGCAACCATTAAGGCGTTTCGAGATGTGCCCCACTAGTTTGCACACCCGCGCCCATACCATCTTAAACTCCTCATACGGGCGTTAAACCAAACAGTGTGGTAGCCTGCTACACATCCCTAACTTCTGCCACTTGCTTTCTAGCTTGTGTGTAGCACACTGGCAATGTGCTCTGATCTCCCTCCTCTCATCTCTTGTCAAACAGAACTAGCTCTTTATTCTCACGAAGTGATCAGTACTACCGACATTGCATCTCAAATTAATTTCATATTTCTAGATTTCCAAGAGGCTTTCGATACCGGTATTCACAAGAGGCTTCATATAACAATGTGTGCCTATGGAATATTGTCTCTGTGGTGTGACTGCATTCGGGATTTCCCGTCAGAAAGATTACATTTCGCAGTGACTGACGGCGAGTCATTGAGTAAAACACGAGTGATATTTGTCGTTCCCACAGGCAGTTGTTGGAGGCCCTCTGCTGTTTGTAATCTAGTGCTGAAAGGAATCCGTTGAAATTCAGTTACACGATAAATCACCCTGCTCTCTTACTCTTATGACCAGGGCATATTCCAGAAGAATAATGCAAAACCCACACTACAGACGTCTATTGGAATGCTCACCAGCGCCGGCCGGGGTGGCAGAGCGGTTCTAGGCGCTACAGTCTGGAACCGCGCGACCGCTACGGTCGCAGGTTCGAATCCTGCCTCGGGCATGGAAGTGTGTGATGTACTTAGGTTAGTTAGGCTTAAGTAGTTCTAAGTTCTAGAGGACTGATGACCTCAGAAGTTCCATAGTGCTCAGAGCGATTTGAACCATTTGAACTGCTCACCAGTCCGCTGATCTGTCACTAACGGAACACGTCCGGGGTGCGACGAGAAGACGAATGCCACTTTTTTTGATGTGTGCATTTCAATGAGTCCCCCGCTCGTGACTCCTAGAACATAAAGGCTTTATTCGAGTTCTGCCCGCAGCATACAGGTAACGATACCCAGGAGTTTCAGTATTAAGATTGAAAGAAATGCCTCTGGCAGGTGGGAATATTACAGTCCTAATGGTTATCTGACGAAGCATTTGCAACAAAGTGCCAGAGTTGGAAACGCTCATGAAAACCAGTGAAGCTCACTTAATACTAGCCACAGAAAGCTGGTTGAAACTTGAAATTGATAGCAGTGAGATTTTTGGTCAAAATTTAACTGTATATTGTAAGGATAGGCTAATGGGAAAAGGAGGTGGTGTATTTGTCGCAGCAGACAAAAAACTCAAACCCACCGAGATAGAAATTGAAGCTGCATGTGAAATTGTTTGGGCAAGACTCAATATCAGAGGTGGGCATAAAATTACAATGGGATCGTTCTATTGCCCACTAGACTCCTCAGGTAATCAAAAACTTTAGACAAAATCTCAGTTCCCTTGTACGTATGTTCCCCAATCATAGAGTAATCATCGGTGGAGACTAGCTGGTTAAAAAACTTCAGAAAGTGAAGAATCACATCAGTGGAGAGTTTTATCATCCAACGATTAATTGGGAAAATTACAGTTTTGTTTGCGGTGGGCGTGATAAAGCATCCTATGAAACTTTACTAAATGGCTTCTCTGAGAACTACCTAGAACACACAGTTCGGAACCCCGCTCATGATGGAAATATCATCTAATAACAACAAACAGACCTGACCTCTTTGAGAATGTAGACATTGAAACGGGTATCAGCGACCGCGGCAAAAACGATTGCCAATGTACAGATGGCAACTAAAACAAGCAGAAAGATGTATACGTTCAGTAAACTAGATAAAAAAAATCAGTAGCGTCATATCTCAATGGTGAACTTAAAACTTTCAGCACATTGCAGGAGCGTGTAGAATATTTCTGGCTCAAATTCAAAAGAGTAGTTGACTATTCGCTGGATAGATACGCAGCCAGTAGAATAGTTCATGATGGGAAGGAACCTCCACAGTACGCAACCACTGTGAAGAAACTTCTAAAGAAACAGAGACTACTTATCTTGGATGGAGAGTCACCGTCAGATGCAGAGGTAAATTCTGGTGTGCCCCACGGAAGTGTGCTGGAACTCTTTCTGTTCATGTTGTACATTAATCACCTTTCGGACAATATGAACAGTAACTTCAGATTTTTTGCAGACGATGCAGTTATCTGTAATGAAGTAATGTCTGAAAGCAACTGCATAAATGTTCAGTCAGATCTTGATAAGATTTGAAAGTGTTCCATAGATTGACAACTCGCTTTAAATGTTCAGAAATGCAACATTGTGCATTTCACAAGACCAAAAAGCGTAGTGTTCTATGACTATAACATCAACGAGTCACTGCTGAAATCGGCCAACCCATACAAATACCCGCGTGTAGCACTTCGTAGGGATATGAAATGTAACAGTCACATAGGCTCTGTTGTGGGTAATGCAGGTGGTAGACTTTTGGCTCATTGGTAGAATACTGGGGAAGTGGAATCAGTGTACGAAGGAGAATGCTCACAAATCACTCGTGCGATCCGTTCTAGAATATTGCTCACGTATGCGGGATCCATACTAAATAGGCGTAAGGGGGCATATTGAACGTATACAGAGAAGGGCGACACGAATGGTCATGTTACATTGATGATGAAGAGACTAAATTGGCAGACCCTTGAAGTTAGGCGTAAATTATCCCAAAAAATCTACTAACAAACTTTCAAGAATCGGCTTTAAATGATGAGTCTACGAATATACTGCAACACGCTATGTATCACTCACATAGGAACCGTGAGGACAAGTTTAGAATAATTACAGCGTGCACAGAGGAACTCAAACAATCATTTTTCCAGCTGTACATACGTGAATGAAACGGGAAGAAACCCTAATAACTGGTACAATGAATGGGACGCACCCTCTGCCATGCACTTTGCTGTGGTTTTGCAGAGTATGGATGTAGATGTACCGTTCCAACTGCTTCATCGATTCCTGCATGAAGGGCAGCAGTGTCGCTGAGTAGTGTTGTGTAACGTCGGAAGAGCGCGGAGGCGATGCGGTGGGACCACCACGACACATCCGCCTCTCAGGAAATCTGTGATTCGGCGCATCCCACACGTACAGACTCCAATGCGGCGGGGGGTGCACTATCGTGCGGCAGCTATTCGATCTGCGGTGGCGGCGCATATCCAGGCAAACATTTTCCGTAATCGTCCTCTCTACGAAGAAAAATGGTCCTGTCACCATGCCCTTCCATAAAGGCGTCGGTAATTCCTCTGTAGCAATGTTACAGATCTGGATTCTGGGTACCAGGTGACACATTGTGCCTTCTCGTAGAGATGCACAAAGGGAAAAAAAAAACCTCGGACAGCTTCTAAGCGTTTCACAATAATCCAGGATACTCTATCAATATGGCTTTTACAAGCGATAGCGGGACTTTATGGACACCCTGTATAATATGACTGAAACAGTTAATTATTGTTATTATTATTATTATTATTGTATTTCGGGACACGTAGCTACTAGCGAGCTTTCGCCTTACAGTCATTTCCGTGCTGCCTGACACCGGTGCTACGGGTGTTCTTGGGTGCACTTCACTCCAGTTTCCGGACCCACGTGGTAAGAGAGATTAAGATGTTCTGAAAGACATCTTGTACTGATCTCTAGCGTAAATTCCCTATGGTCAATTTACAGTTGCTCAACGTCTTTCCTAACTAGTTTTGTGCACTTTGCGTAAGTCGTTTTCCCTTGAAGTGTGCCCCCAGTCGTCCATCCTGGCTATAGGACTGCAACAGATTAGCGTCCTGTTTCTTATACCTGTTATAATGCACTCTTAATTTTGGTGCAGTTTCTTTAATGTGTCTGATTCTCTGCACCTCCTTCTTCTTTGTTACGGTTGAGGACTTTTCTCAGAATCTTGCTGTCCTTTAGTCGTAGTTTCTTGAGTTGTAACTTTCTGACCACGATCAGTTATTCTGAGATACAGAGCACTAAAATTCTCAGTCCGGTGTTGGAGTGTCGGAGTTCTAGGCTGACGGAAAGGGATTTAGACTTGTAAATGTTCTTACAGAGGCGGCAGGCTGTCTCCAGTTTGGTGCACCTGTTGTTCGTGGCGAGACCCCCCCATGCTATAAGAGACGCAGTCTGCTCTACCAGTCGGCTCGCTGGAACAAGACTAGGTGTGGAACGTGATCGTTTTTCTTTGCCGCATAGTTCGCTACTCTCTTCGCCATCACGTCGGCAACGTCATTCCTCTCACGCCGATAATGGTCACCTTACTATGGCGATTGTGCCACATGTTCTGCCATGTTGTATACTACGTAGTTGTAGATTATGTTGACTACATGGCTCTTCGGCAGAATTATTGCAGAAATGCAGGTCTAGCAGTATAGTAACCGTGTCGTCAGCTGTCGTATTTAAGTGCTTTAGACATCTTCTTCGGTAGCTCTGAATCGTCTGGTTGCATTATAGTACGCAGAAAAAAAAAAGGTTCAAATGGCTCTGAGCACTATGGGACCTAACGTCTGAGGTTATCAGTCCCCTAGAACTTAGAGCTACTTAAACCTAATTAACCTAAGGGCATCACACACATGCATGCCCGAGGCAGGATTCGAACCTGCGGCCGTAGCAGTCGCGTGGTTCCAGACTGAAGCGCCTAGAACCGCTCGGCCACGCCGGCCGGCAGTACGCAGCAGCGACGCCTTCAGTTGTACGCGACGTACCTGCATAGAGGCGCCGTATATTTTCCCACTCCATAGAACGCATTCCATCAACAATTTCGTATTTGTATTAGAATCCGCACCAGGCGCATGTCCGCGTGAGGTTAGAGGAGTCGGGAGCAACCAATACGTTTGTGGACCTCTGGCATTGGTTTACTATACTAACTTTCACGAGAGCAACTATTCATGCCCTCATAGTCGACGGACTCGTGACGATCTGCTACAAATCTACTGGAGGTGACTGTATATGTTACTGCGCGCATCATCGTGGCAGCGTTCGGCGCTTAACGGCAACATAGCAGAGGATGACCTACACTTGCTGAAAGAGGTTGTTGCTACTCTTTCCTGTGCAAGCTTCTTCATCTCCCAGTACCTACTGCAACCTAAATCCTTCTGAATCTGCTTAGTGTATTCATCTCTTGGTCTTCCTCTAAGATTTTTACCCTCCACGCTGCCCTCCAATATCAAATTGGTGATTCCTTGATGCCTCAGAATATGCCCTCCAACCGATCCCTTCTTCCGGTCAAGTTGTGCCTCACACGTCTCTTCTCCCCAATTCTATTGAATACTGCCTCATCAGTTGTGTGATCTACCCACCTAATCTTCAGCATTCTTCTGTAGCACCACATCTCGAAAGCTTCTATTCTCTTCTTGTCCAACCTAATTATCGTCCATGTTTCACTTCCACACATGGCTACACTCCATACAAAAACTTTCAGAAACGACTTCCTGACACTTAAATCTATACTCGACGTTAACAATTTACTCTTCAGAAACGCTTTCCTTGCCATTGCCAGTCTATATTTTATACCCTCCCTACTTCGACCATCTTAAATTTTTTTTGCTCCACAAATAGAAAAACTCATTTAGCACTTTAAGCATCTCATTTCGTAATCTAATTCCCGCAGCATCACCCGATTTAATTCGACCTGAAAGAGTTAGCAGGAGATTAAAGACATCTAATAATAAGGGCAATGCCACGAAAGTTACAGCTGAGCACAGTACGTGTCTGGAGAACAGGGTGTGACTGGAACTAGCTGTCGCAAACTGTGTAAACAAAGATTCGTGGTTAAACGGTTTGCTAGAAAATCTGTGGTGCAATGAAACCCTGCGTTGCAGGGTCGCCTCGACTGATACACAGACTGTTTCAGGTTGACATTTCAAACACCTGGGGACAGGTTTCTTAGGCCAAAACAAGAAAAGAAATGTCCAATAAACATGGGCTCTAAAATGGATACCTTACGAGGTATGAGCACTTGTTCAGTAGAAGAGACGTGTTTCACAGTAGCGAAGATGAACAAGTGTTGATAGCTCTTAAGGTATGCATTTTATACCAGAACTTTACTGGACATTTTTTGCTGTTTTGATGTAAGGAACTTCTACCCAAATAATTAATATGTTATTCTGAAACACCCGATACGAGTAATGTATTATGTGAGAACTTAATTTTCAAAATAAAGTTTCAACACAGAATAACATTTTTTTTCGTGAAACTTGGAAAGGCCACCAGGTAGGCCTGGACTACGCAGTCAGCCATCACGTATGCAGTCAGCGAGTGTCTGGTAGTCTCTGCCAAGACAGGCGCTGGACTCACATATTGACCAAGCATCGGAACTGAGGAAGAGCGGTTCAGGCACGAAACAGATCGCTTGTAACCCCTCGCCTGTCCCATTTGTGGGTAATGTACGAGGGCGTGCTGGGAAGTAATACCCCCGAATTTTCTATGTGAAAGCTCTTAAACAGTTTTAAATGAAACAAACTTTATCAACATTCCACTTCCATACTTTTCACGCCTACGTCTATATTTCTCAGCGTAGTCAGCATGGCGACGAAAATATTTCTCCGAACGAGAGACCAGTTTGTTGATGCCATCACTGTAGAATGTTTGTCTTTCTTGACCTACCCACATCCTCATCTCTGCTTATCTGTTTCATCAAATGAAGTCCTCAAAGGTGTTCTTTAGGTTCTGGAACAGATGAAAATCGGATGGAGCCAAGTCGGGACTGTACGGAGGACAATCACTACCTGAATAATTTCTTTTATCTCATCATACATTTCATCAATTTCTTCATCATCTCCAGAGCTAGTTGGCATATCAACTTGTACAACTGTAGTAGATAAGGGCTTCGTGTCTATCTTGGCCACAATAATGCGTTCACTACGCTGTTTGTAGTAGCTTATCCGTGCTCCTATTTTTTTATTCATTATTAAACCTACTCCTGCATTACCCCTATTTACTTTTGCGTTTATAACCCTGTAGTCACCTGACCAGGAGTCTTCTTCCTCCTGCCACCGAACTTCACTAATTCCCACTATATATAAGTTTAACCTATCCATTTCCCTTTTTAAATTTTCTAACCTAACTGCCCGATTAAGGGATCTGACATTCCACGCTGGTGCCTTAGATTATGTGTATGCGTATGTTTAAAGAAAGTGCTTCATGCAGTCTTCGCTGCTGCGTGAACACAAGCAGTCAGCACTGGAACGCAATAGCGCGGATTTTTCAGCTGAAGTAACCAAAACAGCTTCACTTTAATAATTCGTTTACATCGTTTAAAATCGTTGTGAGGCACAATTACAGTTAAATAGACACTGTCTCACATCTTGTTTTGGTCGTAGGGCACCACCACCCCAGGGAAATATCATAATTTGGGAGAACAAAAAGTGAAGGCTAATGTAAAATGTATCTTGTTGTGAACAAACTGTCTGATGATGAACCTGTCGGTTTGAAACCGCTAACGGCGCTGTTTAAATAAACAAACAGCATTATAAAAAGTGTCTGGTTGCTGTTTTTTTTTTTCTCTGTAAGGGTCAGCCTGTATTCCGTACGCAGACACGGGCGCAGAATGTCGGTTTTCGACGAAACGACGTAGACGATTCCGTATTCCCACCTCAGCCGTGCGATCCTGACCAACGCGCGCAACAGCGTCGCGCTACGGTGAACCGCATTCTGGACAGGGCGCGAGTCTCTCGGTGTCGCACACCGACGCACGCTGCTAGGCATTCGTTCTTGTTATACGAGGCACAACGCTGTCTCCTCACGAACAAACGACATTTTCAGTGATCTTTTTATACAAGCATATTGTAGATGGCGTTACGCCTATGTACATCGTGCGGTCACCCTGAAACGCTTCCCATCTGCATATCCCTTGGTGACGTACACTTCGCGTCAGTTTGACATTTGTTGCACAGTGCCCCAATGGTGTAGCAGTTTCAGTGGCCATCAGTTCATTAATGTAGAACAACGATCACAGTGGAAGTCAGAAATATCACATAAACTGAAACTCGTGAAGCAAAGTAAGTAAAAGTGTTGGCTCTGAGCACTATGCGACTTAACTGCTGAGGTCATCAGTCGCCTAGAACTTAGAACTAATTAAACCTAACTAACCTAAGGACATCACACACATCCATGCCAGAGGCAGGATTCGAACCTGCGACCGTAGCGGTCACGCGGTTCCAAACTGAAGCGCTAGAACCGCAAGGCCACACCGGCCGGCGTAAAAGTGTTGTGTCTAGACAAGACAGCCTAGACACAATGAGAGGAAGCCGAAAGGCACGCGCTACGCTCACGCAGATGGGTGTGAGGTCTGAAACAGGATATGTAATGAATGCTATAAAGAAAAGTACATAGCTTCTGGAATACTTAACTTTAATCCATCCTTTTGGTACATCTGGAGATTGTGGCGATAGAAGTGAGACTCTCTAGATACATGCAATGTTACTAATGGCGCCTTGCTAGGTCGTAGCCATTGACTTAGCTGAAGGCTATTCTAACTATCTGCTCTGCAAATGAGCGAGGCTTCGTCAGTGTGCATCGCTAGCTACGTCGTCCGTACAAGTGGGGCGAGTGCTATCCCGTATCTCGAGACCTGCCTTGTGGTGGCGCTCGGTCTGCGATCACACAGTGGCGACACACGGGTCCGACATGTACTAATGGACCGCGGCCGATTTAAAGCTACCACCTAGCAAGTGTGGTGTCTGGCGGTGACACCACAAAAAGTGTATGGACTAAACTTCTTAACACGCTGTAGTCGAGAAAGACCTACGCCGACACTGCACAACGTAAGTTTCGTTTGCCTGTGTGAAGGACTGTTAGCGAGGCAGGTGCGGCGCGGCGGGTCGCCCTGGACGCGACCGCCTTGCTGGACATGCGGTGCAGGGACTGACTGCACGCAGAGCCGGTGCGGGCGCCCCCGTGTGGCCGAGGCGGCTGCAGCCCGCCCTGGTGGGGCGCCGTCTGGCCAAAGCCTCCTAGATACAAGGCCTACCACAGCGGCCATATTGGCACGTGACGTCACAAACTGTTGGCCGCCTTATCTTCAGTCGGCAGTCCTGTTGGCGTGTATGCTGTGTTGAAAGTGTGTGACACGTGAAAGTGATATATATTTCGTACAGTATTCGCCTACAGTTCTTCGAAGTATGGGATACAAGTGCTGCGTTCCCTTTTGCCAGGTAAATTATAAATCCCAAAAAGGCATTAAAGTGCACATGTTTCGATTTCCCAAATGTGTGAAGTTGAGAAATCACTGGATTGCCACTATTCCTGGACAGGAATTTGTGTCTACGCATCATTCAAGGGTAAGTAAATGACAAAAAAATTGCAGCGTGTTATTTGTTTCCATTGCACCACATTTGCCAATTGTTTTTAAAAGCAGTTATCTATCATGTACCAGTATCATTTGTTTCATAATTCTGGACCATTGTTGCGATGTTAATACGAAGCTGGCTGTGAAATGTCTCTCATATTTGCAACAATTGTCACACAGAATAGTTATATTAATTAGTGTGGCTCGAAAATGCTTAGTATTCCTTATCGTTCCTACCAGATTATTGAGTTTCCAGTACTTTTATTTGGAAGAGCAACAGAATGATTTTGTTCAGTTTTACATATACAGCTATTCGGAAATAATTTCCATTTGAGTAAACTACCTTAGAAAATTGGTTTAATGAATTGTGTGTTCGAGAGATTAAGCAGTATAGAAAGCAGAATTTCGACGTAAGTCCATTATGATTAAATTAACAACACTCTGTGACACGAATTTCAATCAAGGATATAGGAGAAACCATCTTTTCATGTTTAAAGTTTTAAAGTTCTGGAGAAACAGGGAAATAAAATATTTCTTTTGGTTTTTTGATTTATTAAACATTATGTCAGGAGGTGCTCCATTTCGTCGAATGATTTGAGTCTCGTGTGAGGTCAGCAAATTTTGAAGTGGAGACACAAAATTTACGAAAATAACCAGGGAAACAATTTGTTAAATTCTGTAGGAGCTCCAGCTGCTTTATTTAAAACCGAAAACGTCTGCTTGTTGTTCCATAACGCCGATTTTTTACTGCAAGAAAACGTAGCCCCTGAGGTAAAAGATACAATTTAAAATTACAGTTTGTATTCAAGCCTAGACACGCGCATTTACGGCAAATCGTCAAAATAATTTTATATGTAGAAATGAAACAGGGCAGTTTTGTTAAGTTACTTTACGCAATGATATAAATTTCCATACTTTCATTACAAGGCCATGTAGAAGAGGAAAGCACGAGAATCCCTATGCGATGTCAGCTCTAAAACTCGTGAAGTTCGTACAGCTGCAGAGTGCTTAACAGGAGCGTTCCGATAGAGACCGAGCCCTCAGTATGTGACGTCACAAGTGTGCGCGCAGGCCTGCAGACTAGGTGGTGTTGGTCTGGCCGGGCCTGGCGGAACACGCCGAGGTGGCGCGGCAGGCGCGGCAGAATGCGGGCGAGGTGCCGCAGCCCGCCGCGCGCAGTTCCAGCCAGCTGCCACTGCCGCCTGCTGCACAGCCATCGAGGTTTACGCGGGTGTACCACAGTGCGCTCTGAGACGCTACACAAGCGGACGAGAAGTTCAGACGAGAACAGCCTTCCCCCTCTGCCTTTGACTGTAACCACACCAGGCACCATGCGCCCAAAATTTCCCCTACGTCTCAACAGACCTGATAGGAGTGACATCAGGTTCTGTACTGTGTCAGCCTCTGTCTCTGACGATATGTGAACGCACCATGTGGCAACACTGTAGATAGAGACCTCTCGTAATAAGCAAGATAGTATCTGCATCCGCATGCCCCTGAAATCACGTAGGTCTTATCTGTAGTCGCAGATATTAGAGTTATGTATCAGTATTCACAAAACTACTGACAGATTGCCTGTTGAGTTTTGTCTCGGGTTCTTCGGCCGACGTTCATCTAATGATTTTCCTGACGTTTCGCCAGCAACAATGGCTGGCATTGTCAAAGCTTCACCCTCCATTGATGGTGGTGGACTGGAGTCCCCCTATCAACCGGCAGATTGTATGTACCTGGCGCGCCAACGTCCGAGGGTTTTTCGGTGGTCATTTCCGGTGCGGTTCTCCTCTTGCTACCTGCAACGGTCGTACTCTCAGCACGGGAATGCGAGATCCGATGGGGTGGCGAATTTCACTGTACGGTCGGTCTCACACAGTGCGTCCTCCGCCACTGCCGATTTCTCTGCCTGCCCGAACCTGCAATGCCATTTATGTTCGCTTATCCCGGTGTTGATTGATCATCCAGTGATTCCAACATCCCGTGTACGTGGTATTCGGTATGTTCCCGACATTGCAAGTTGGTCCCTTTTTTTCCTTTGCCGACATGAGACACTCTTTGATCTCCTTTGTCAGTTTATAAACAGTCTTTAGGCCGTATCTGCGCAATATACGGCCCATTCTTTCCGTCACTCTGGGAATGTATGACAGAAATGCCGTACCTTTTTCCGATGTCACACCTCGCCGAGTGTTTCACTCTATGACACTTCTTATATAACTGGTGGAATACTCATTGCTCCTCAGAACTCTTTCCAGGTGTTGCATCTCGCGTCTGAGGTGCTGCGGCTAACGTATTCGTCTTGCTCACATTAAGAGCGTGTTAATTATGCTTTTTTTCTGGATAGGGTAATGATTTGATAGTTTGTGCAGGTATCGTTTCGGGTGTGTCGGTTTCCGCTACACGCTGTGTCCCACGCTTTTATCATACCCCTTGACCATTCCATCTAGAAAGGATAGCTGTTACTCTTTTTCTACCTCCATGATAAATTTAATGTTGCCTTGGAGACTGCCCAGGTGTCTCAGAAGTCACCGAGCTGTTCTTCAACATGGCTCCACAGAAGGAAAGTGTGGTGTCACCGCCAGACAGCACACTTGCTAGGTGGTAGCCTTTAAATCGGCCGCGGTCCGTTAGTATACGTCGGACCCGCGTGTCGCCACTATCAGTGAATTGCAGACCGAGCGCCGCCACACGGCAGTTCTAGTCGAGAGAGACTCCCTAGCACTCGCACCAGTTGTACAGCCGACTTTGCTAGCGATGGTTCACTGACAAAATACGCTCTCATTTGCAGAGACGATAGTTTAGCATAGCCTTCAGCTACGTCATTTGCTACGACAGAGCAAGGCGCCATATTCAGTAATTAGAATGAATTCTGAACAGATAATATTGTGACTCATGTACCGTCAAGATCGACGTTCATTATTAATGGATTAAAGTTAAGTATCTAATTACGCCCGCTTTCTGAATTCTAATTCCTTGTCATGTTCCAGAGCTCACGTCAGTATAGTCCTTCCCTCCTCACGCCAGCCTGCGTGAGCTAAAACGCATGCATTTCGGCCTCCAGTTGTAACACGGTGTTGGCTCTTCTGCCAACACAACAGACAGTATTCCCTACGTATCTGTACCACATCTTAGGTTCACAAGGTGATACATCCAGTGCCTGTGCTCCGACATTTTCCACGAAGAAGTTGGTCACCACTACACTAAGTGAACTACCGATGACGACGCCTTCCAGTTGTTCGTAGAAGTTCCGATTCCACATGGAATAGCCCTTGGTGAGGCATGCATGAAAGTGTGTGGTGACGTCTTGCGGATAAATCAAACCGATAAACTCCAGAGAATCAACGAGTGGCAGTTTGGTAAACAAACAAACGACATGAAAGCTGACCAGGATGTCGTTTGGTCCAAGTTTCAATTTCTTCAGCTTCTCAATGAAATGTCCTGAGTCATTTGTGTATGTGTCAGTCTTTTCCACTTGGGGCTAGAGCAGAGAGGCCATATGTTTCGCCATTCTATATGTCGGTGAGCCAAGAACGCTGTCAATCGGTCTTAGAGGAACGTTATTCTTCTGGATCTTTGGTAATCCACATACGCGATGTGGTAGGGCACCTGTGTTGCGCAGGTTCCACTGTATGTTCGCCGAGGGAGAAGACGCCTCGATTAACAAACTCACACTCGTGTCGTCCGCTGCGTCGGATCTACGCTTAGTTTATGGCCTGAAGACTATTTATAAACCGACAAAGAAGATCAAGTGTCAGGAAGTCGTTTCTGAAAGTATTTGTATGGAGTGTAGCCATGTATGGAAGTGAAACATGGACGATAACTAGTATGGACAAGAAGAGAATAGAAGCTTTCGAAATGTGGTGCTACAGAAGAATGCTGAAGATAAGGTGGGTAGATCACGTAACTAATGAGGAGGTATTGAATAGGATTGGGGAGAAGAGAAGTTTGTGGCACAACTTGACTAGAAGAAGGGATCGGTTGGTAGGACATGTTTTGAGGCATCAAGGGATCTCCAGTTTAGCATTGGAGGGCAGCGTGGAGGGTAAAAATCGTAGAGGGAGACCAAGAGATGAATACACTAAGCAGATTCTGAAGGATGTAGGTTGCAGTAGGTACTGGGAGATGAAGAAGCTTGCACAGGATAGAGTACCATGGAGAGCTGCATCAAACCAGTCTCAGGACTGAAGACCACAACAACAAAGAAGATCAAAGAGTGTCTCAGAGCGGCAGACGAGAAAAAAGACCGATTTGCACCGTCAGGAAGATACAGAACACCATGTACATCTGGAATAGCCGATGTTGGAATGACTAGACGAGAAATTAAACACCAGGATCGCCGAACATAAGGGGCATTGCAGGTTGGGGCAGGTGGAGAAAACGGCCATGACGAAGCAAGCGCTGTGACACCGACCACGTAGGAAAATTCGCCGACACCGAAGTTCTTGCTGTAGGGAAAAACTATCACACCCGCTTGCTCAGAGAAGTCACAGAAACACACAAACATGAGAATAGCTGCAACACGAAAGAAGGAAGCCTCAAGGTGAACGGATCCCCAGTTACCGTGCTGCAGCGAACGACCGTTGCAGGTAGCAAGAGGAAAACCGCAGCGCAAATGATCACGGAAAAGCCTTTGGACGTTGGCGCGTCAGGTACACATAGTCTGCGGCTGCGAGCTTGACTCCAGTCCACCACCAGCACCACCAGTGAAGCTTTGACAATGTCAGCTACTCGCCCGAACAACCCGAGACAGAAGCCAACATGCAATTTGCCAACAAGTGGCCACGGAAGCCTTAACAGTTTTGAGCTGCGAACTGGATGGCAGAGGGTGCTTCACATCGTAACAACTATTAGGCTTCCTTCCTTTCAATTAGCGTATGGAGCGCGAGATGAATGCATCTGTGCACACTCCAGTGTCTTCGCGGTCGCTAGGGAGCCTGACGTGGGAGCTTCACGTATGTTTCCCTACACCGTGCGCTTAATACTGGCTTTCGAGACTTTGTAAGCAGCCTTCCTTGGGATTGGATTCGCTGTTTTCAGCATCTCACAGCTGCCTTGTCAGGGCTCAAACAAACCTATGACTACTCCTGCGGGTCTTCTTTGTAAATATTCATCACTACCAGCTAGGTCTATGTGGTAGGCGTCCCACACATTTCTGTCAATATATAGGTCGCACGACTGTTTGGTAAGCAGACTGCTTTGTTTTACTGCCTTAATACCAAAACTCAACTACTACTTCAAGTGTCTCGTATCCCATTCTAATTCCCTCAGCATCACCTGATTTAATTCGACTACATTCCGTAACCTTTTTTTATCTTCATCTTATATACTCCTTTCAAGACACTGTGCTGTCCGTTTAAGTGCTCTTACAGGTCCTTAGTCAGCTCTCACAGAATTAGAATGTTATCGGCACACCTTAAAGTTCAATTCCCATTTCCTCGATTTTATTTACTGCTTCGCCAAAGAATTTTCCCAACATTCTCCCAGTGAAGCGAAATCCCGCCACTTCTGCAGCTGTATGTAATCCAGTCATCAGTGAGTGTCTTCAAGTGGATATGACGCACCGGGGGACACTTGAGGACTCCCTTCCTAGCCAAAATACGGACGATAACCAGGATAGGGTCACGCTAGCGTGCTGTGTCCTGGAGGTAACGAACATTGTGTACACTGTGCAAACTTTTAGATGGCAGGCCTCTCCCTAGTCCTGAATCGGTAGAAGTCGGTAAACGTCGGGAGGCTTCGGTAGGCACGCAGTTTCGACTGCTGCCAACATTACGTAGCTGACTGTGTTGTTTGCGAAACGTGTTGCGAATAGTGTTAGTAGTGAAGAAATAATAGAACAAAACGTCACGCCTGACGCGGCACTTTTTCACGCATCTCGATGTTTACCACGTCATATCTCCTGAATTATGTGTCGTAAAGAGACATAAATTTTCCGGCGTATTTACTGATAAATGTGGATACTGTATGCGAAATATGTTGTGATTAGAGTTAATAGTAACGAGATAATACATTAAAACGTCATGCGTATAGCGGCAGATTTACGGTATGTACTGAGAAAATGTAGTAAGCCACAACCTTTTTTGCTTTCATTATTTTGTGGGGGGTGTCACCGAGAAAAATTTTCGCAAAGGTTTGAAATTGTATGTAACGTTTGTTCGTAGTCGCTAAGTTCTCTCATTCTCAAATAGTGGATGCATAAATCTGGGCGTTTTCCCGCGGTGGCATCTCATTGTTTATGACGTCATATCTCCTCAAGAATGTGTCGTATTTCTCTTTTTCTTCTGCTAGGAACCTTGGTGGGCGTACGGAGAACAAATCACCAAAATTTCTTCTAATAATTTCCGGGTATGCAGCCGGATCCCGTCGACATTCTGCCACGATATTTCGGCCCAGAGACGTCCGGCCATCATCAGGTGAGTACACAACTACTGTGTTGTGTACTCACCTGATGATGGCCGGACGTCTCTGGGCCGAAATATCGTGGCAGAATGTCGACGGGATCCGGCTGCATACCCGGAAATTATTAGAAGAAGAAATACGCCGGGAAAATTTCAGAAGTCACACCAAAATTTCATCGCAATCGGATGAATGGTTTGTGAGCGCATAGTAGACAAACATACATACATTCAGATTGTAATGCACGGGACAATTTCAGTTTCGTTTACGAACAACACTGAAAGCGAGTTTTACTTTGAAGCCTTTCGTCTGCTTTCGTGTAAGCATGACGCGCAATTTGTAGCGCCAGCACTGCAACTGGTGGGCGTGCCTTGGCCCGCCCCCCCAAACAGCTCCTCTCCCCTCGCCAGCCAATGCTTGCTTCCTCCTCTCCCCGCACTCCCCTCACAACTCTGCCGTCTCACAGTTAACACACTGAACGCTTTACTTACGTTGCAACAGCCTTTGTTGTTGCAGATTATGACAGTGATCGTGACAGAATGATAAACACAAAATGTGTCGTAGCGGGAGAATACAGATCGAGGCGTATCCTGGGACGGGACTGGAGGGGAACAGGGCGATGCGAGTGACGGATGGGCGAGTGGGCAGCAGATCGATCTCCGGCCCTGCGCCGCCCTGACAAGGGCCGACCGACAACCTGTGGCCGCCCAGGGGGGTCAATATTGACGGCGCGGCGCGGCGCCCGACGCCGCACACGTCGCGTCCATCACGCGTCGCCTGATGACGCGTATCGCCGCCTGGGGAGTGACGTCACACATATGTTCTAGCAGACGCCTCGAGTACCGCCGCCGGATTCAAAAGGCAACGTCGCCGGTTCGAGATCGCGCCCCATCACTGAGTATGGGGATAAAAAAAGAGAAGGTTTTGTAGTTACTTTGTTTCAGTGTCCTTCCATACGCGCACTGCACTACAAAAGCTGGCGCATTTAAAAATGGTACTCATATCCAAATGGAAATCGAAGCATATACACTACTCGCCATTAAAACTGCTACACCGAAAAGAAATGCAAATGATAAACGAGTATTCATTGGATAAATATATTATACTAGAACTGACATGTGATTACGTTTTCACGCAATTTGGGTGAATAGATCCTGAGAAATCAGTACCCAGACCAACCATCTCTGGCCCTAATAACGGCCTTGATACGGCTGGGCATTGAGTCAGAGCTTGGATGGCGTCTACAGGCACAGCTGCCCATGCAGCTTCAACACGATATCACACTTTATCAAGAGTAGTGACTGGCGTATTGTGACGAGCCACTTGCTCGGCCACCATTGACCAGACGTTTTCAATTGGTGAGAGATCTGGAGAATGTGCTGGCCAGGGCAGCAGTCGAACATTTTCTGTATCCAGAAAGGCCCGTGTAGGACCTGCAACATGCGGTCGTGCATTATCCTGCTGAAATGTAGGGTTTCGCAGGGATCGAATGAAGGGTACAGCCACGGATCGTAACACATCTGAAATGTAACGTCCACTGTTCAAAGGGCCGCCCATGCGAACAAGAGATGACCGAGACGTGTAACCAATGGCACCCCATACCATAACGCCGGGTGATACTCCAGTATGGCGATGACGAATACACGCTTCCAATGTGCGTTCACCGCGATGTGTCCAAATACGGATGCGACCATCGTCATGCTGTAAACAGAACCTGCATTCATCCGAAAAATGACGTTTTGCCATTTCTGTACCGAGGTTCGTCGTCGAGTACACCATCGCAGGCGCTCCTGTCTGTGATTCAGCGTCAAGGGTAACCGCAGCCATGGTCTCCGATCTGATAGTCCATGCTGCTGCAAACGTCGTCGAACTGTTCGTGCAGATGGCCGTTGTCTTGCAAACTTCGTCGAACTGTTCCTGCAGATGATTGTTGTCTTGCAAACGTTCCCATCTGTTGACTCAGGGATCGAGATGTGGCTGCACGATCCTTTACAGGCATGCGGATAAGATGCCTGTCATCTCGACTGCTAGTGATACGAGGCCGTTGGGATCCAGCACGGCGTTCCGTATTACCCTCCTGAATCCACCAATTCCATATTCTGCTAACAGTCATCGGATCTCGACCAGCCCGAGCAGCAATGTCGCGATACGTTAAACCGCAATCGCGATAGAGTACAGTCCGACCTTTATCAAAGTCGGAAACGTGATGGTACGCATTTCTCCTCCTTACACGAGGCATCACAACAACGTTTCACCAGGCAACGCCGGTCAACTGCTGTTTGTGTATGAGAAATCGGTTGGAAACTTCCCCATGTCAGCATATTGTAGGTGTCGCCACCGGCGCCAACCTTGTGTGAATGCTCTGAAAAGCTACTCATTTGCATATCTCAGCATCTTCTTCCTGTCGGTTAAATTTCTCGTCTGTTGCACGTCATCTTCGTGGTGTAGCAATTTTAATGGCCAGTAGTGTATCTATAATATGAGTAGAAGTTTATATAAACATTCAGGCCATCTACAACTTGTAGCGAAATCAGCCTGCGACTATAACAGTCCAAGGATATGAAAACGAAACCGTAGCCGACAGGCGAGTGGACTGTGGTTGTAGCTCATCCCCAGTTTTATTCATTGGCGAAGCGGTAAATAAAACCAAGACAAAATCTGCAATGGGAATTGAACGTTAAGGTGTGCCGATAACATTCCAATTCTGTGAGAGATAACTAAGGACCTGTAAAAGGACTTGAACGGACCGGACAGTGTCTTGAAAGGTGTATGTAAGATGAACATAAAAAGGGTTATGGAATGTTATCGAATTAAATCAGTCGATGTCGAAGGAATTAGACTTGGAAACGAGACATTTGAAGCAGTAGTTGAGTTTTGCTATTACGGCAATAAAACAACTAATGATGGCCGAAGTAGAGAAGATAAAGAACGTTTCTGAGAAAGAGTAATTTGCTAACGTCAAACATGCATTTATGTGTTAAGACGTCTTTTCCGGAGGTATTTGCCTGGAGGGGGGCCTCGCAGGAAAGCGAAAAGTGGACGATAAACAGTTCAGAGAAGAAGAGAATATCTTTTGAAATGAGGTACTACAGAAGAATGCTCAGCATTAGGTCGCTGATTCGAATGTCTACACTGATTGACAGTTGTAAAGGAACAGCTGACACTTGCTAAGCAACAAACGACTATTGATACGGAGCACCCGACCAACGTCAGTGAAAGGGAATGTAGAGGGTGAAGCATGGCAACTGCAGCGAAATCTGTGCACTATAGCTCTGTGTGCATTCAGCAGTTCATGCAGCACAGCCGGCCGCTATGGTCGAGCTGATCAGGCGTTTCAATCCGGAACCACGCGACTGCTACGGTCGCAGGTTCGAATCCTGCCTCGGGCATGGATGTGTGTGATGTCCTTAGTTAGACAGGTTTAAGTAGTTCTAGGGGACTGATGACCTCAGATTTTGAGTCCCATAGTGCTTAGAGCCATTTGAACCATTTTTAAACCATGCAGCACCGTGTTTGACGAAGGTTAATGTGGAACGGAGTAGTGCAACAGTCCGTGTAATATGGGAACATGTTTGCAACACATCGTTCGAGCGCTCACGGCCGCGGACAAGGAATTGGACGCCTCGAAGTCCGTCCAAGTGTCAAAATTGTAGCCACAGTAATGGGTGTGTCCGAAAGTGTCATCTCACTATTAAAAAAGGCCGCTGAAGCTGCAAATGCTATGCGAAAACATGTCTGTGGTACTAGATGGACCACCTCACCGCAAGAGTATCGATACGCAGCCATTGTGGCGAAAATGAACATACACCTCCCTCCTAGGTAGATCGCTGCATACCTTGTACAGGTACACGTGTCTCTGCCAGAAACATTTCGCGGCGACCAAATCATGTTGGTTTCTATGCTCGGAAGCCTCTTAAATGCGTCCCACTTCAACCACGCCATCATCGAGAAAAAGTTCGTTGGTGTAGGGAGCGTGTTGGTTGGAGTCATCAACAGTGGTTCGGCCGGCCGGGGTGGCCGAGCGGTTCTAGGCGCTACAGTCTGGAACCGCGCGACCGTTGCGGTCGTAGGTTCGAATCCTGCCTCGGGCATGGTTGTGTGTAATGTCCTTAGGTTAGTTAGGTTTAAGTAGTTCTAAGGTCTAGGGGACTGATGACCTCAGCAGTTAAATCCCGTAGTGCTCAGAGGCATTTGAACCATCAACAGTGGTTCAGACTGATGTTCCCTGACGAATCCCTCTTCACAGTTACAAGTGTTTCTGGCCACTAGTTAGTGTGGAGAGAGAGAGAGAGAGAGAGAGAGAGAGAGAGAGAGAGAGAGAGAGAGAGAGGGGGGGGAGGGGGTAACACGTTACGCAGCACAGAGTGTTCACGAACATCATCGATGTGACCTAGGCGTTATGGTGCGGGCAGGCATTACGCGCAGTGGCCGAACACCGCTGCATATCTTTGCGCAAGGTGCCTTTACAGCACAGCGATATTGCGGGGAGATTACTCTGCAACATGTCCGTCTGTTTAGCGGTCCGCTATGTCCCTGTTTTGTGTCTATGGACAACAGTGCCCGCCCACACAGGACCGCTGAGTTATTGGACACACTGGAAAGTGAAGATATTGAACGTATGGGATGGTCTGCACACTCCCCGGACCTAAACGCTGTACAGCAGGCCTGGAATGCTCTTGGCAGACGTGTTCCTCAGCGGATGCTCCCTTCGGGAACCGTGCAGGAGCTGAAAACTGCCTCGAGAGAGGAGTGAGACCACGTTTCCCAAGGACCCCTCAACAGTTGCCACCATGAATAGCAGGTGCATGTTCCTTACTGAGAGTCCAATATTGACCTTCTAGTTTGAGTCTGACCTGTGTGAAACTTGAACCTTTGTTCTGTCCGTTATCCTGCTTTCCGACGAGGTGAAATCTGTACCATTTTTCGGTATAGATACACCTCTCCACATGTATTATATATGTATTGTGTTTCATGTCGTCTATCATTGCCTGTAGTTATTCCTGTCCAACAATGTCTCTGCTCCCTACCAATAGTCAAGCACTGTATGAGGTGGTGCTGAATCGAACTGGGAAGAAAAGAAATTTGTGGCACAACTTCACTAAAAGAAAGGATCGATTGATAGGACACATTCTGATGCACCAAGGGACCTTCACAGTTCACTGTGGGAGGGAAGTGTGGGGAGTAGAAATTGTACACGGGGGTCAAGGGCTGCCACAGTATGTAGCTTCAAACGGCTATGTCTCGTAGCGTAGTAGTCCAGAGGAGTAGAGGTTTGCACAGGATAAACCAGCGTGCACATCTGGATTAAACCATTCATGGGACTAAAGCTCATTAGAGGGAAAACAAGAACGACAACAACAAGGTGAACAAAAAGAACATCGACAGTTACTGCGAATGTTTTATGCGACGGCAAATTTTTATTTTTTAAGAGTGAAATTATATCTAGAAATGCTGGTTTCGGCGCAGTGGAGCATCGAATTTGAGTAAAGTAGCGTCATACCTTGTCTGGAATATGTCTGGCATTGTAATCAGTTAAATGCAACCCATTATCTCTCAAAGCTGAGTTAACACGCAAATTGTGCCCAATAAATAGCGTTTTAGGGGATTTCCGTACTGGATCTAACCTTTGACGATGATGAGTTTACCGTCGTGCTCAACATACTTAGCACTCCGCAGAGACACGAGGCAGCATGCCTCAGTCGAGATGACGTAGCCAACAAACGTGTACTGATACGGCAGAGGAGCCCGGGGAGAGGGATCGACATTCTACATCAGCACTGGGCGCCACGCGAAGCGCATGATGAGTGGTACTCCTCTGAACTCGCTCCATCTACACACTGGAAATATCTGCCCCAGCACCGGAGAAAAAGCGCCGGGAAACTTAAGACATACAGCCTGGGCCTGGCCCAAAGTTCTCATTCCAAAACTACGAGGCTGACGAGTGGATCTTGAATGGGGTACTTCAAGATGAGAAAAAAATGGGTGGGAATAGTATTTTGCTCACTGACACAATGTACATGAACCATACTGCGGCAAGTTAAGCTCACACTGACTGTTCAAAGCGATTAGCGTATGCCTCAGTAGGTGAGCCACTGTGGCACATGAAACGTTGCCACACACTTTCGCAATTCAGGCAGCCAACTGCTCTTCAATCCCCACTGTGTCCTCATACACCAACCATTTCAAGTAACCCCGTAAGAAAAAGTATCCAGCCACCTTGACCACGGGACAGGACCGTTCCTGCCACTCCAGTGAAAATTGTGTTTTTTATTTTCAGGCATCCACAGATGTTAGTACCGAAATGGCGTAGTATATCGTCATGGTGAAACCACATCCTCAGGTAAACAATGTTACACGACCATTTCAACCAAATCGTCCCATAACTTGTGTAAAATTAAATGGAAATAATTAATTCCCACTAGACAACTAAACATGAATTACTAGCGATTACTAACACATAACTAAGTGCATTTTGATTTCCTACATTAAACTGTATGTGTAGGAAAACGAAAGGGCACTGTGAAAGCAAGGTGAACACCACTGAGACCGAACGACGTGGTGTAGACCGTAAAACGGCAGCGGTATTCACAGAACTGCGCTTGCCCTCTTGCCCCCTGTGTGAAGGGAAAAGTGAGGCACGTGAAATCGACCAGAGCGGTGTTTTGTTGAGTGGGAAGAAGAAACAAGCCACACGAGCAGAGTTGCGGAGTTAGGCGCTGCGCGTCTGCTGCCAGGCGAGGCGGAGTATCTCCCAGGAATCTACACTTGACAGCAAAAATGTGGGCCACTGCTGAATGCAACCAACATACGTAGCTCTCTCGCAGGTCCTCGAAACTCCGAAACCCTGTGGGTGCAGTCGTTTCACTGTACGTAGTGGTTACCACAGGAGACCACCAAAGGACAGTGCTCTTTATGGCAGTCAGTCCAGCTGTAAATTAATACTGCGATACAACCAATACTAGAAAACAAGTTATTAGAGTTCAGGCAGTCCCTAACGCTTGTAAATTACACTTCACTCAATAAGTAACACTGCAGAAGTTTTATTACACCACTTACATGACATGACGAGTGGTTGTCCATGATCTGAATTTTGAACGCACTGTTTGAGCAGGATGAAACTTGTCGAGAAGGCCTGCATTCGCATATATACACGTGTTGTCTCTACAAGTTTTTGTTCAAGTGGCACACGGCACATTATGACAGTTATCGTGAATATGACGTAGGGAACATGCAACTACTGAACCAACAAATTAACTCCCCTCACGGTATGGGGCAACCACCTCACGTATCCTTTAAGGAAAAATCGGTACTCGACGGTGGTTTCGTCGAAAAAGCCAACTACGACATAAGATTGCTTCACGGTACTCTTAGGTTCCCAGGAGTGAATTTGTTGTTGAAAACACTCCTGACTGGAGTGACAGAAGTCTCGTGTCATCCATTCTGTACAATCCTCCGACCGTCTCTGAATTTTTCCATCAGCGATAGAATTATGCGCTTGACGGCTGCTCTTCAAATGGGTCTATGGGTCTGAGCACTATGGGACTTAACATCTGAGGTCATCAGCCCCTACAACTTAGAACTACTTCAACCTAACTAACCTAAGGGCATCATACGCATCCATGCCCGAGGCAGGATTCGAACCTGCGACCGTAGCGGTCGCGTGGTTCCAGACTGAAGCGCCTAGAACCGCACGGCCACTCCGGCCGGCACGGCTGCTCTCCTTCAAACTGTAATAGCAGTGTTCTCCACACTTCGGCAAACAATAAGCTCCCTTTCGCAATAAATGTCACCATATGGCAATGTTTCAGGGCAGCAGATACGCTTCTGTCCATTAAGTTTGTTTACTTGCTGCCATTAACAGTTGGTACCACGATAGTTGGAGATTCACGTGAACAGAGAAGGTATACTACCACGTCCTTACATCGACACCCTTGTTTTCTACGTTCCCTCACATCAAAAGTTATTGGTCAGTCTTGAACAGCCAACGTACACCATTGCTTGCAAAACGTGTAGCACAATGAATGACCACCAGAGATGAATAAAAATTCGTCGTCTTACAATTTAGAGAAAGAACGTCCTGACCAGTTACAGGAGATTAAATGCCAAAATGATGTGTTTGACGAAATTAATTCTTGTCCCAGTAAGGCCTTACACAAGTCATATCACAATGTCAAATATAATTCGAAATTACGTTCCAAATAGCTTCAGCCATGACAAGAATTCGGTGCCTTGGCTCACATCAAGAGCAGATTCAAATTACTAGAAGGACTTATTGGATAGAAACTCAAGTGACTGTGTAGACCAACGAGTAGTTGGTATTTACTGTAAGGCGTACTTTGATTTTGGTACCGCTTTCATTAACTGCGGAACTCACTGACTTAACTTGGTAACATATTAATTTTTCACCTGTTTCTCATTCAGTTGAGTAATGCCGATGCCCAAAGGCAGTGCCTGTATAACCTACGTTTCCTTTCAAGTGCCCCTTATGATCAGCACTAAAAAAATCGGATGCAACAAACAACGGCGCACTCCCATGTGGCCTACGCAACTCGTGGAGCATACGCAGGTGGAGAAACGAGTTTTTCCGCCAAATTTTTAGGAGAGACGTTTCATTGGTTCTTCATATCTATTGAAGGAAGCTTCTAGAAGTATCTGGTAGCCGTCTCTCCTCCCAAGGGCGCCATAAAAAGTTTATTCTTAGGCGCTCTCCTCGGGCTCTGACTGGACTAGACCGCCGCGCCACGCAAAGAAGCGTGACAGAGGACTGGCCAGTCAGGACTGCGAAAATCGTAGGCCAGAGGCCACGGTGTTTTCAGAGAGTGCGGACAGATAAGTGTGGGGCTTCATAGAGTTGAGTTAGAAAGCCGTGGGGAGCGACACAGACCAGTTGCACACGGATGGTGCAGAATCACACAGCAGTCGGAATTTCATCTACATCTACATCTACATCTACATTTATACTCCGCAAGCCACCTAACGGTGTGTGGCGGAGGGCACTTTACGTGCCACTGTCATTATCTCCCTTTTCCGTTCCAGTCGCGTATGGTTCGCGGGAAGAACGACTGTCGGAAAGCCTCCGTGCGCGCTCGAATCTCTCTGATTTTACGTTCGTGATCTCCTTGGGAGGTATAAGTAGGGGGAAGCAATATATTCGATACCTCATCCAGAAGCGCACCCTCTCGAAACCTGGCGAGCAAGCTACACCGCGATGCAGAGCGCCTCTCTTGCAGAGTCTGCCACTTGAGTTTGCTAAACATCTTGTAACCCCGGAAATGCATATCCTCCTATTTCCATCTATTGTACTATAATTTGTTTTCCTTATTTTTGTTACCTGAATATATGACATTTCTGTCTCTTTATATATTGTAATTGTTTTACTGTTTGTATATATATATTTATGCATTTATGTCGATGTATAATTGGTTTGTTTCGTAAATATTATTTGTATTTTTACGCTGGGTCTTGCCTAGGGAAAACTGCTATCGAACGATTACATCGATGGGTCGTGTGAAGAATCAAAGTGTGTAGGATCTTTGGTAGTGTTAACTCTGCCGCGTGGAGCGCGGGCGGAGCAGAGAGAGTCTGGCTGGAGTAGCGAGTGGAGCAGGTGTGTTGTGTGACGCTCCCGCGAGTTGCCGCGCTTTCGGGGTTTGGCAGCATGTAATTGCGCTCGACTCGCGATGATAGTTTCTGACATGGTGTCGCGGACGGGAAGCATTAGCTGGCGCACATCAAGAGCCCGTTTCGCCTGGTGACCGTGTCGAGAAGAAGGTGCGCCAACATCCAGCTTCTGCAACAGCGACGGCCGACAATGAGTGACTGTCGCCACCTCCTCGATCGACGGCTTCAAACCTTCAATCAACCAACAAGGAAGACTAAAAGCATGTAAAGTTTCAGAACTGTATGGCAGACCTCAGCTTTTCAAATTGTTCCATTTGCCTCGCAAAATTACAGCAACTTAGCATGAACCTTTGTTGCTCATTGTCCCAATTGCATTGCCAAGCAGGGTCCCTTCCTTTTCCGAAATGAACCCGAGTGTCGTTGAAATTCAAACGCCAGCATTAAAATAATATAATTAGATTTCACTGCTTTAATTTCAAAGTTCAGTAGCTGGCTACAATATTTAGGTTACACGAGCACAAATTTAGAGTGCGAGTTTTGTTAGCATATTTTAGCTTACCTGTGACTGCAGCTCAGCTTGGTACGTACTAAATTTTACTACTGTTAATAGTTCAGAATCATTTAATTCAAGTTCAAAGTTAAATCTCTTGTTTCTAAATTGCGTAGAGTCAAGTTGCTTTTGAAATGATTGTTGAGGTAGTCCAAGACTAACCGTATTTTACTGGATTTCGATGTGCTTCAGAAAGAAAGCTCACTATTAACTTCAGTCACTAAATTAACTTTCGATTTTCCGGTTTTATTAATTCTTTTGCTAAATTAAGTCAGAGTGTAGCGAAATTTATTACTTCTGACAAACTTTCAGATTTCACACTACACGTGTCAACCTTCAGTTGCCACGCTTCTAGTGTTAATTATATGTGTAATAACCTTTCT
The DNA here is from genome assembly GCF_021461385.2 of Schistocerca piceifrons. NCBI lineage: Eukaryota > Metazoa > Arthropoda > Insecta > Orthoptera > Acrididae > Schistocerca > Schistocerca piceifrons. Next base: position 13,235,743 of record NC_060145.1, on the reverse strand, counting down.
TTTTCAGTTACTATAGTAATTGTCCTTAGGACTGGCGACCGTGATTTCCCCCAAATCTCAAATATCTAATTACCGCTAGTTAATTGTTAACGTAACGGCCGCACATTTACTTTCTTTATTAACTTTACCCCTTTTCAAAATTAATTTCCACCAGTTTCATTTGCATTTTTCCTTTCATTTAGATGTAACCCTTTCCTCCCTCTTTACCGATAGATTAACTTCGGTGACGATTGCTTTTCCCAAATTTCCATTAGGTACACGCGGTTTAATTTTTCACTGTCATTAAGGTCGATAAGTGAGGGGGAGGTTACAATCTCCGTAACGGTATCACGGTTACCAAATAACCCTGTGACGAAACGTGCCGCTCTTCTTTGGATGTTCTCTATCTCCTCCGTCAACCCCATCTGGTACGGATCCCATACTGATGAGCAATACTCAAGTATAGGTCGAACGAGTGTTTTGTAAGCCACCTCCTTTGTTGATGGACTAAATTTTCTAAGGACTCTCCCAATGAATCTCAACCTGGTACCCGCCTTACCAACCATTAATTTTATATTATCATTCCACTTCAAATCGTTCCGCACGCATACTCTCAGATATTTTACAGAAGTAACTGCTAGCAGTGTTTGTTCCGCTATCATATAATCATACGAAAAAGGATCCTTCTTTCTATGTATTCGCAATACATTACATTTGTCTATGTTAAGGATCACTTGCCACTCCCTGCACCAAGTGCCTATCCGCTGCAGCTCTTCCTGCATTTCGCTGCAGTTTTCTAATGCTGCAACTTCTCTGTATACTACAGCATCATCCGCGAAAAGCCGCATGGAATTTCCGACACTGTCTACTAGGTCATTCATATATATTATGAAAAGCAATGGTCCCATAACACTCCCCTGTGGCACGCCAGAGGTTACTTTAACGTCTGTAGACGTCTCTCCATTGAGTACAACATGCTGTGTTCTGTTTGCTAAAATCTCTTCAATCTAGCCACACAGCTGGTCTGATATTCCGTAGGCTCTTACTTTGTTTATCAGGCGACAGTGCGGAACTGTATCGAACGCCTTCCGGAAATCAAGGAAAATAGCATCTTTCTGGGAGCCTGTATCTAATATTTTCTGGGTCTCATGAACAAATAAAGGGAGTTGGGTCTCACACGATCGTTGTTTCCGGAATCCATGTTGATTGCTACAGAGTAGATTCTGGGTTTCCAAAAACGACATGATACTCGAGCAAAAAACATGTTCTAAAATTCTACAACAGATCGACGTCAGAGATATAGGTCTATAGTTTTGCGCATCTGCTCGACGACCCTTCTTGAAGACTGGGACTACCTGTGCTCTTTTCCAATCATTTGGAACCTTGTGTTCCTCTAGAGACTTGCGGTACACGGCTGTTAGAAGGGGGGCAAGTTCTTTCGTGTACTCTGTGTAGAATGGAATTGGTATCCCGTCAGGTCCAGTGGACTTTCCTCTGTTGAGTGATTCCAGTTGCTTTTCTATTCCTTGGACACTTATTTCGATGTCAGCCATTTTTTCGTTTGTGCGAGGATTTAGAGAAGGAACTGCAGTGCGGTCTTCCTCTGTGAAACAGCTTTGAAAAAAGGTGTTTAGTATTTCAGATTTACGCGTGTCATCCTCTGTTTCAATGCCATCATCATCCCGGAGTGTCTGGATATGCTGTTTCGAGCCACTTACTGATTTAACGTAAGACCAGAACTTCCTAGGATTTTCTGTCAAGTCGATACATAGAATTTTACTTTCGAATTCACAGAACGCTTCACGCATAGCCCTCCTTACGCTAACTTTGACATCGTTTAGCTTCTGTTTGTCTGAGAGGTTTTGGCTGCGTTTAAACTTGGAGTGAAGCTCTCTTTGCTGTCGCAGTAGTTTCCTAACTTTGTTGTTGAACCACGGTGGGTTTTTGCCGTCCCTCACAGTTTTACTCGTCACGTACCTGTCTAAAACGCATTTTACGATTGCCTTGAACTTTTTCCATAAACACTCAACATTGTCAGTGTCGGAATAGAAATTTTCGTTTTGATCTGTTAGGTAGTCTGAAATCTGCCTTCTATTACTCTTGCTAAACAGATAAACCTTCCTCCCTTTTTTTATATTCCTATTAACTTCCATATTCAGGGATGCTGCAACGGCCTTATGATAACTGATTCCTTGTTCTGCAATTACAGAGTCGAAAAGTTCGGGTCTGTTTGTTATCAGTAGGTCCAAGATGTTATCTCCACGAGTCGGTTCTCTGTTTAATTGCTCGAGGTAATTTTCGGATAGTGCACTCAGTATAATGTCACTCGATGCTCTGTCCCTACCACCCGTCCTAAACATCTGAGTGTCCCAGTCTATAACTGGTAAATTGAAATCTCCGCCTAAGACTATAACATGCTGAGAAAATTTATGTGAAATGTATTCGAAATTTTCTCTTAGTTCTGCCACTAATGCTGCTGAGTCGGGAGGTCGGTAGAAGGAGCCAATTATTAACATAGTTCGGTTGTTGAGTGTAACCTCCACCCATAGTATTTCACAGGAACTATCCATTTCTACTTCACTACAGGATAAACAACTACTAACAGCGACAAACACGCCACCACCGGTTGCATGCAATCTATCCTTTATAAACACCGTCTGTGCCTTTGTAAAAATTTCGACAGAATTTATCTCTGTCTTCTGCCAGCTTTCTGTACCTATAACGATTTCAGCTTCGGTGCTTCCTATCAGAGCTTGAAGTTCCGGTACTTTACCAATGCAGTTTCGACAGTTTACAATTACAATACCGATGCTGCTTAGTCCCCGCATGTCCTGACTTTGCCCCGCACCCGTTGAGGCTGTTGCCCTTTCTGTACTTGCCCAAGGCCATCTAACCTAAAAAACCGCCCAGCCCACGCCACACAGCCCCTGCTACCCGTGTAGCCGCTTGTTGCGTGTAGTGGACTCCTGACCTATCCAGCGGAACCCGAAACCCCACCACCCTATGACGCAAGTCGAGGAATCTGCAGCCCACACGGTCGCAGAACCGTCTCAGCCTCTGATTCAGACCCTCCACTCGGCTCTGTACCAAAGGTCCGCAGTCAGTCCTGTCGACGATGCTGCAGATGGTGAGCTCTGCTTTCATCCCGCTAGCGAGACTGGCAGTCTTCACCAAATCAGATAGCCGCCGGAAGCCAGAGAGGATTTCCTCCGATCCATAGCGACACACATCATTGGTGCCGACATGAGCGACCACCTGCAGATTGGGTGCACCCTGTACCCTTCATGGCATCCGGAAGGACCCTTTCCACATCTGGAATGACTCCCCCCGGTATGCACATGGAGTGCACATTGGTTTTCTTCCCCTCTCTTGCTGCCATATCCCTAAGGGGCCCCATTACGCGCCTGACTTTGGAGCTCCCAACTACCAGTAAGCCCACCCTCTGCGACCGCCCGGATCTTGCAGACTGAGGGGCAACCTCTGGAACAGGACAAGCAGCCATGTCAGGCCGAAGATCAGTATCAGCCGGACACAGAGCCTGAAACCAGTTCGACAGACAAACTGGAGAGGCCTTCCGTTCAACCCTCCAGAATGTCTTTCGCCCCCTGCCACACCTCGAGACGACCTCCCACTCTACCAGAGGTGAGGGATCAGGCTCAATGTGGGCAGTGTCCCGGGCAGCCACAGTCGTAGTCCGATCGGGGGATGCGTGGGACGAGCTGGCCGTCCCCGACAAACCCCCATCCGGACCCCCACAGTGATGACCATTGGCAACAGCCTCAAGCTGTGTGGCCGAAGCCAACACCGCCTGAAGCTAGGAGTGAAGGGATGTCAACTCAGCTTGCATCCGAACACAGCAGTTGCAGTCCCTATCCATTCTAAGAACTGTTGTGCAAAGAACGTCTGAACTAATCTACAGAGAGCACAAACAATTCGACACAAAATTTAAAGAGAATAATAATTATACAGAATAATTATACAGAATAATTTCGATGCTAGAAGTACCAGATAGTTATTGGATGTTGTATAATTAAGATCTGCGTAGAACACAACAGAGGCAATAAAGTCATGAGAAATTCAATTGACTCTTTTATTAGAACATGTTACGCGTTTCGGGATTACACCCATCTTCAGACATCACAAACTTCAACTCCTTAACCAACTAGGCGTACAGTATACGCTCTGCTTCAAAACTGCTTGTGTCGCAGTTATGGTCATATGTTATTGGACACTTTCTTTGAATTGCCAAGGCTGTACGCCTGGTTGGTTAGGAAGGAGTTGAAATTTGTGATGTCTGAAGATGGGTGTAATACCGAAACGCGTAACATGTTCTAATAAAAGAGTCAATTGAACATCTCATGACTTTATTGGGATTCTACAGCACTGGTTGCCAATTATTAACATAAAAATGATCGCAGGCCTCAGACGGGATTTTATGTCCTGTATATCACAACAGAGGGCTGATGGAAGACTTCAGAGGTTGCTGCCGGGTGGAGCTGCCTCAGTCTGCTAGTTGAAATGGTGAGAATACATGTAATTGCAAGCGAGGTTAGTGAGCAGCTTAGGCCATGTTGTAATTGTTTCATTCTGGTTAACACACTTTTGTTTTGCGTGAGGATACGTACACAATGAGCCAACGCAGAGCCTTACATTCAGTTTGCGAACGTGCCCGGTTTGTTGTTTTAGAAAAGCGAGGTCCGGCAATGGTCCACCCGGCTCCTGCCTCCAAAACCCTTAATTTACACTGTTCGATCATAGGTCCTCCGATCGTGATCCGTACGTGCCCTACAGTACCGTCTGGTAAGGTTTCAGCGCTCTCAGCCAGGTCCCGTAACCCATTCAACTGAACACGCCTAGTGCCTGCCTGGCTAACATTGTGGCATCCATTGGTTCAAATGGCTCTAAGCACTATGGGACTTAACATCTGAGGTCATCAGTCCCCTAGAACTTAGAACTACTTAAACCTAACTAACCTAAAGACATCTCACACATCCATGCCCGAGGCAGGATTCGAACCTGCGACCGTAGCGGTCGCGCGGTTCCAGACTGAAGCGCCTAGAACCGCTCGGCCACACCGGGCCACATTGTATGCATGGTTTCCTCTTAGATGGTGGTACTGTCCCTCATACGTCATGCCCTAGCGCTGTCTCCAGCCATAGTAGTTGGTAATGTTGTCTCCGATTCACTTCTCTTGCTGACTCTCCTTGTAGTGGGTGTGATACAGAGTTGCACACAATGGTTTCGTATTCAAATCGAGCGCTTGCCGACATGGGGTTAACTTACGGAACGGCGAGTGTCAACGGGCGACGGACAGCAAGGTTGTATCGGGAGGCCTGTCCCCGCCGACAACAACCACAACATTCAATGTTTTCAACAATGTTTCCTCGTTTGTCTGAGACAGGGTCGTTCCAGAACGCAGGAAATCAAGAACGACTTACCAGAAATTTTCGGACACCAGACCTGGAGGAAAATGTGATAATACTGCGGAAGGCTACCGCCGTGTCAGTGCCAGGTAGTTGGGCCGCCACTAAAGATGACCGTGCGGTACATTCTCCACGACAGTTGTTACTACCATTATCACTTACAGCGTGTGCAGGGCCTACTGGCAACAGACTTTCCATATCGGGAGCCGTTTTGTCACCGGTTTCTTCACCAAGCAACCACGATTCCGAGATCCGTGTCATCCATCTTATTCACATATGAGACCACCTTCATGCGGACTGGTATCTTCAACTTTCATATTAGTCCCTGTGGGATGGTATGCAGAACCCCCATGGTATGGTGACAGCGAGTCATCAGCATCTGTGCAGCCGGAATGTGTGGGGTTGGATAATGGGCGATCGTATTTTGGGAACAGTGTTCCTCCAATGTCACCAGACAGGCCGGAACTATCATCATTCCCCTGCTGGAAGAAGTGCCGCTGATGATTCGAAGGGTTATGTGACTGAAACTACCTGGCATATTAAAACTGTGTGTCCGACCGAGACTCGAACTCAGGACCTTTGCCTTTCGCGGGCAAGTGCTCTACCAACTGAGCTACCGAAGCACTACTCACGCCCGGTCCTCACAGCTTCACTTCTGCCGGTATCTCGTCTCCTACCTTCCAAACTTTACAGAAGCGCACACTCCGCTGCAGAGTGAAAATCTCATTCTGTAAACATCCCCCAGGCTGTGGCTAAGCCATGTCTCCGCAATATCCTTTCTTTCAGAAGTGCTAGCTCTGCAAGGTTCGCAGGAGAGCTTCTGTAAAGTTTGGAAGGTAGGAGACGAGATACCGGCAGAAGTGAAGCTGTGAGGACCGGGCGTGAGTCGTGCTTCGGTAGGTCAGATGGTAGAGCACTTGCCCGCGAAAGGCAAAGGTCCCGAGTTCGAGTCTCGGTCGGGCACACAGTTTTAATCTGCCACGAAGTTTCACATCAGCGCACGCTCCGCTGCAGAGTGAAAATCTCATTTTGGTTATGTGAGTGCCACATGGCGGTGCTCCAGCCCACTTCGCCGTTAACGTCCTGGTCGATGGATCGGACGAGGAGATACAGTTGCATGGCCTGCTCCTTCACCGGATCTCAACCCGTGCGATTTCTGGTACGGAGCCACCTCAAAAGTATGGTATATGCAGAGCCCATTCCAGATGTGGAGACACTGGAGCAGCCTATACATGCTGACTTTGATACCGTTCGGATGCAGTCGGGCCGATGTGAACGTGCGAGACAGAAGATGCTACGCATACGTTGAGGCACAAGGAAACCAACACATACTGTAACTATGGCTGCATGGAACAGCGCGTATTACACAGCAGTCTCTGTAACTGTGCGTCATTGAGTAAACGGCCTGAAGGATGGAAAGCACGTATTTCCGGACATAAGTTCATTAGACATTTTTTGTTCCGTATCCTCTCATCGATCAATCCCTACAGTTTGTAGACGGCGGAAAAGATCACCCTGTAGAATTTTAGCCTAATAATTATACCCCAAAACAAGAAAAATGAAGTCATTTCCAAATTTTATCCAGACTGTGGAGGCCAGTCGCAGGAGACTGTTAAGAAAACTGTGGGGTAGCGCCAGCGATTATCGTTAGCGAGCGTGTCCCCGCGTCATAGCGTGCCCAGCCGTAGCCCACACGACAACACTACATCTGGTGTTTGATGACGTAACACTGAACAGTTTGGCGCACTTCCGTAACATCGCCCAAGGCATTCTCTTTCTGTTCTTTGAGTATCAGGGAAAGGTCCTCTTCCAGGAATATGACACGCTCTTACATTGGCAAAAAAGGCACAGACACATTTTCAGGGAGGGCTGTCGGTTAGTTGGTTCAGAACAACACTTTGAAGCAAACACATGCCCCTTCAGAAATGCCGTTACAGTTACTTTTCGCGTTCGTCATCGTAGTGGGCACTCGCTGCCTCCTCTCTTTTGAAGTCCTTGTTTCTGCCAGCTCCTAGCTGCAATTATATACGCCCTGACAGTGGCTGAGTCGTATCATGAATTTTGCCAGTACCGGCAGTGTCGTGTAAAAACATTTCTATAAACTTTTACCGCTTTTCATTAAAGCATTGTATCGGCATATGCATAACGCGAGTGTTGAAAACAAGCTCAAAAAAACCTGAAAAATAATGAAGTGCGAGTATTTGCATGCTTGGTGAGTTATAAACATCTGTTTCCCTATCTACATCTACATCTACATCTACATCTATACTCCGCGAGCCACCTTACGGTGTGTGGCGGAGGGTACTTATTGTACCACTATCTGATCCCCCCTTCCCTGTTCCATTCACGAATTGTGCGTGGGAAGAACGACTGCTTGTAAGTCTCCGTATTTGCTCTAATTTCTCGGATCTTTTCGTTGTGATCATTACGCGAGATATATGTGGGCGGTAGTAATATGTTGCCCATCTCTTCCCGGAATGTGCTCTCTCGTAATTTCGATAATAAACCTCTCCGTATTGCGTAACGCCTTTCTTGAAGTGTCCGCCACTGGAGCTTGTTCAGCATCTCCGTAACGCTCTCGCGCTGACTAAATGTCCCCATGACGAATCGCGCTGCTTTTCGCTGGATCATGTCTATCTCTTCTATTAATCCAACCTGGTAAGGGTCCCATACTGATGAGCAATACTCAAGAATCGGACGAACAAGCGTTTTGTAAGCTACTTCTTTCGTCGATCAGTCACATTTTCTTAGAATTCTTCCTATGAATCTCAACCTGGCGCCTGCTTTTCCCACTATTTGTTTTATGTGATCATTCCACTTCAGATCGCTCCGGATAGTAACTCCTAAGTATTTTACGGTCGTTACCGCTTCCAATGATTTACCACCTATGGCATAATCGTACTGGAATGGATTTCTGCCCCTATGTATGCGCATTATATTACATTTATCTACGTTTAGGGAAAGCTGCCAGCTGTCGCACCATGCATTAATCCTCTGCAGGTCCTCCTGGAGTACGTACGAGTCTTCTGATGTTGCTACTTTCTTGTAGACAACCGTGTCATCTGCAAATAGCCTCACGGAGCTACCGATGTTGTCAACTAAGTCATTTATGTATATTGTAAACAATAAAGGTCCTATCACGCTTCCCTGCGGTACTCCCGAAATTACCTCTACATCTGCAGATTTTGAACCGTTAAGAATGACATGTTGTGTTCTTTCTTCTAGGAAATCCTGAATCCAATCACAAACCTGGTCCGATATTCCGTAAGCTCGTATTTTTTTCACTAAACGTAAGTGCGGAACCGTATCAAATGCCTTCCTGAAGTCCAGGAATACGGCATCAATCTGCTCGCCAGTGTCTACGGCACTGTGAATTTCTTGGGCAAATAGGGCGAGCTGAGTTTCACATGATCTCTGTTTGCGGAATCCATGTTGATTATGATGAAGGAGATTTGTATTATCTAAGAACGTCATAATACGAGAACACAAAACATGTTCCATTATTCTACAACAGATTGACGTAAGCGAAATAGGCCTATAATTATTCGCATCTGATTTATGACCCTTCTTGAAAATGGGAACGACCTGCGCTTTCTTCCAGTCGCTAGGTACTTTACGTTCTTCCAGCGATCTACGATAAATTGCTGATAGAAAGGGGGCAAGTTCTTTAGCATAATCACTGTAGAATCTTAAGGGTATCTCGTGTGGTCCGGATGCTTTTCCGCTACTAAGTGATATCAGTTGTTTTTCAATTCCGATATCGTTTATTTCAATATTTTCCATTTTGGCGTCCGTGCGACGGCTGAAGTCAGGGACCGTGTTACGATTTTCCGCAGTGAAACAGTTTCGGAACACTGAATTCAGTATTTCTGCCTTTCTTCGGTCGTCCTCTGTTTCGGTGCCATCGTCGTCAACGAGTGACTGAATAGGGGATTTTATTAAATTCAGATTGCCTGTATATGTTTTACAAAACAATACACTGTGCGTGAATGCGATGTCCGTAAAAACATTTGAAACGAATGGAATCAGGTCATTGTAAATCACGCCACATTTAATTTTTTTATCTAGTTCGGCAGTATTCGATCCCAAAATCGCTTCTAACTGCAGCGCCATACATCTGCCGCGGTCAGCAGGACGGTTTGTCAGTATAAGATAATTGGTGAATCGTTTTAAAGCCTCGCGGTAGGAAATACAACAGCCAGGCACAGAATACTCGTATAAACGACGTATAAAAACACTCAGCTGTTATTAATACCATTTCCATAAACACAAGACCACCGATCAATGTTTATCTAATCGTGTACTTTTCATAAAAATTTACTCAAAAATTAACTGAATATATGTATGAACAGTGCAGTTTTCAGTAAACCGTGATTTCCGGGAACTAAGCCAGTAGCCGAAAGTCATATGGCTTTGTGAAATACTGAAAGGCGTCATTATGGGAACTGTATTCCCTCGATACACTTGTAACATTTTTCAAATGGTTCAAATGGCTCTAAGCACTATGGGACTTAACATCTGAGGTCATCAGTCCCCTAGATTTTTGAACTAATTTAACCTAACTAACCTAAGGACAACAAACATGTGGTGTCACCGCCAGACACCACACTTGCTATGTGGTAGCCTTTAAATCGGCCGCGGTCCATTAGTATACGTCGGACCCGCGTGTCGCCACTGTCAGTGATTGCAGACCTAGCGCCGCCACACGGCAGGTCTAGAGAGACTTCCTAGCACTCGCCCCAGTTGTACAGCCGACTTTGCTGGCAATGGTTCACTGCCTACTTACGTTCTCATTTGCCGAGACGACAGTTTAGCATAGCCTTCAGCTACGCCATTTGCTACGACCTAGCAAGGCGCCATTATCAGTTCAAAAATGGTTCAAATGGCTCTGAGCACTATGGGACTTAACATCCATGGTCATCAGTCCCCTAGAACTTAGAACTACTTAAACCTAACCAACCTAATGACAGCACACAACACCCAGTCATCACGAGGCAGAGAAAATCCCTGACCCCGCCGGGAATCGAAACCGGGAACCCGGGCGCGGGAAGCGAGAACGCTACCGCACGACCACGAGCTGCGGACCATTATCAGTTACTATTGATATTGTGAATCATGTACTGTCAAGACCAACGTTCACCATTAATGGATTAAAGTTCAGTATTCCACCAGCTACGTCCGTTTTTCTAAATTCTAATTTCCTTGTCATGTTCCAGACCTCACGCCAGCCTGCGTCAGCTAAAACGCGTGCATTGCGGCCTCCTTGAGTAAAACGGTGTTGGCACTCTTACTAACCACAACAAAACACATCCATGCCCGAGGCAGGATTCGAAACTGCGACCGTAGCAGCAGCGCGATTCGGAACTGAAGTGCCTAGAACAGCTCGGCCATAGCGGTCGGCTGTAACATATTTCAGGATACATTCTGAAAGAAATGTTACCAGATTCTAGAAATGTTGAAGCAAAATGAATTGTGTTCTATAAGGCCCCGAGAGTAGATAACATTCCATTAGAACTACTGGCAGCCTTGGGAGAGCCAGTCCTGACAAAACTCTACCATCTGGTGAGCAAGATGTACGAGACAGGCGAAATACCCTCAGACTTCAAGAAGAATATAATAATTCCAATCCCAAAGAAAGCAGGTGTTCACAGATGTGAAAATTACCGAACTATCAGTTTAATAAGTCACAGCTGCAAAATACTAACGCGAATTCTTTAAAGACGAATGGAAAAACTGGTAGAAGCCGATCTCGGGGAAGATCAGTTTGGATTCCGTAGAAATGTTGGAACACGTGAGGCAATACTGACCCTACGACTTACCTTAAAAGAAAGATTAAAGAAAGGCAAACCTACGTTTCTAGCATTTGTAGACTTAGAGAAAGCTTTTGACAATGTTGACTGGAATACTCTCTTTCAAATTCTGAAGGTGGCAGGGGTAAAATAGAGGGAGCGAAAGGCTATTTACAATTTGTACAGAAACCAGATGGCAGTTATAAGAGTCGAGGGACATGAAAGGGAAGCAGTGGTTGGGAAGGGAGTGAGACAGGGTTGTAGCCTCTCCCCGATATTATTCAATTTGTATATTGAGCAAGCAGTAAAGGAAACAAAAGAAAAATTCGAAGTAGGTATTAAAATCCATGGAGAAGAAATAAAAACTTTGAGGTTCACCGATGATATTGTAATTCTGTTAGAGACAGCAAAGGACTTGGAAGAGCAGTTGAACGAATGGGACAGTGTCTTGAATGGAGGATATAAGACGAACATCAACAAAAGCAAAACGAGGATAATTGAATGTAGTCGAATTAAGTCCGGTGATGCTGAAGGAATTAGATTTGGAAATGAGACACTTAAAGTAGTAAAGGAGTTTTGCTATTTGGGGAGCAAAATAACTGATGATGGTCGAAGTACAGAGGATATAAAATGTAGATTGGCAACAGCAAGGAAAGCGTTTCTGAAGAAGAGAAATTTGTTAACATCGAGTACAGATTTAAGTGTCAGGAAGTCGTTTCTGAAAGTATTTGTATGGAGTGTATGGAAGTGAAACATGGACGACAAATAGATTAGACAAGAAGAGAATAGAAGCTTTCGAAATGTGGTGCTACCGAAGAATGCTGAAAATTAGATGGGTAGATGAAATAACTAATGAGGAGGTGTTGAATAGAATTGGGGAGAAGAGAAGTTTGTGGCACAGCTTGACCAGAAGAAGGGATCGGATGGTAGGACATGTTCTGAGGCATCAAAGGAACACCAATTTAGTATTGGAGGGCAGCGTGGAGGGTAAAAATCGTAGAGGGAGACCAAGAGATGAATACACTAAGCAGATTCAGAAGGATGTAGGCTGCAGTAGGTACTGGGAGATGAGGAAGCTTGCACAGGATAGAGTAGCATGAAGAGCTGCATCAAACCAATCTCAGGACTGAAGACCACAACAACAACAACAACAACAACAACAGGAGTGGGAACGTAAATAAGCGAAATACAAGCATAAGTTAAAATGCTACTGGCCATTAAGCATGCAGTAAACTCCAACGGTTAGCTTTTCACCAGTACAGCACCAACTAGGTAGCAGTAACGACATCTACCTTCCGTGTTTAGGGAAAGATTTCGCAGGGGGTCTGTCATTCAGAAATTGCAATTGAATGTCTGTTGCCTGTGATGTGTCCCGTGTAACAGGGAGAAGCATCAAGTGGCGAGTGTCACGTGATCGACAGCTGTAGGGTCCTCGCCCGCGCAGACTGCGGTTCGTCAGCCGCCCCGGTTGGTCAGCATCCCTCAGCTGCCACGCAGGTAGGGAATCGCCGGTTCTAGAGGCACGGGTGATCTCAACGACTCCACGCGCCTAGCGCCCGAAAGGACAGCCGCCGTCTGGTCGGCTCTGCGGGTTCGCCACACGTGGACGTACGTCGAGTCAGGGGGTGGGCGTGTTTCCAGTGAGGCCGCTACCCGTAACGGCGACGTCGCGACCACCGCTGCGGCTTCCCCTGCCATCTCCTGCCTTGTCCTGCACCGTACAGGTCGAGTAGCAGTGAACGACGTCTGCCTAAAAACAACCAGCATCTGAAATAACCGATTTTCAGTTTTTTGTTCCGATTATTTCCTGTAACTAAGGCAGAAATCGAACAAAAAATGAAAAATTTTGACTCTCACAGTCTCAAGACACAGAGAATCAAAATATGAAATTAAAAAGGCCAGTAGAAGAACATTTAGTCCAGCGACCATTCGCTCCTCTTCTCGAAAAGCGGTAATTGGTTGAATACCACAAAAAAAAAAAAACAGTATTCTCCGACTGATGGCAATTTCTTGAAACTCTGCTCAAAAATCGTCTTGTAATCTGCGATCATGTCAATATTTAGTCACTACCAGTAGTCAGTACTACACGGTGAAAACTGACGTTGAAGGATTGTGTTTTTAGTGTTAGTTTGTCCGTTGTCAAGTGCTACGAGCAGATAAAGGTATATTATGCAGACACATTGTGATGCAAATACCTTGAGAACTGCTGCCTTGACAGTGGTATACAGCGCGGACGAGTATTGTGCACCTGTATGAGCCAGAAGTGTGCACATATCAAAAATCGGTATCCGGCTAAGAGAAACAATGAGAATAATATCGGGAGCGCTTAGACATACACCAATACATTGGCTACCCGTACTGTCTAACATAGCACCATCTGAAATCAGAGGAAATCAGCTACTATCAAGAGAATATACACTCCTGGAAATGGAAAAAAGAACACATTGACACCGGTGTGTCAGACCCACCATACTTGCTCCGGACACCGCGAGAGGGCTGTACAAGCAATGATCACACGCACGGCACAGCGGACACACCAGGAACCGCGGTGTTGGCCGTCGAATGGCGCTAGCTGCGCAGCATTTGTGCACCGCCGCCGTCAGTGTCAGCCAGTTTGCCGTGGCATACGGAGCTCCATCGCAGTCTTTAACACTGGTAGCATGCCGCGACAGCGTGGACGTGAACCGTATGTGCAGTTGACGGACTTTGAGCGAGGGCGTATAGTGGGCATGCGGGAGGCCGGGTGGACGTACCGCCGAATTGCTCAACACGTGGGGCGTGAGGTCTCCACAGTACATCGATGTTGTCGCCAGTGGTCGGCGGAAGGTGCACGTGCCCGTCGACCTGGGACCGGACCACAGCGACGCACGGATGCTCGCCAAGACCGTAGGATCCTACGCAGTGCCGTAGGGGACCGCACCGCCACTTCCCAGCAAATTAGGGACACTGTTGCTCCTGGGGTATCGGCGAGGACCATTCGCAACCGTCTCCATGAAGCTGGGCTACGGTCCCGCACACCGTTAGGCCGTCTTCCGCTCACGCCCCAACATCGTGCAGCCCGCCTCCAGTGGTGTCGCGACAGGCGTGAATGGAGGGACGAATGGAAACGTGTCGTCTTCAGCGATGAGAGTCGCTTCTGCCTTGGTGCCAATGATGGTCGTATGCGTGTTTGGCGCCGTGCAGGTGAGCGCCACAATCAGGACTGCATACGACCGAGGCACACAGGGCCAACACCCGGCATCATGGTGTGGGGAGCGATCTCCTACACTGGCCGTACACCACTGGTGATCGTCGAGGGGACACTGAATAGTGCACGGTACATCCAAACCGTAATCGAACCCATTGTTCTACCATTCCTAGACCGGCAAGGGAACTTGCTGTTCCAACAGGACAATGCACGTCCGCATGTATCCCGTGCCACCCAACGTGCTCTAGAAGGTGTAAGCCAACTACCTTGGCCAGCAAGATCTCCGGATCTGTCCCCCATTGAGCATGTTTGGGACTGGATGAAGCGTCGTCTCACGCGGTCTGCACGTCCAGCACGAACGCTGGTCCAACTGAGGCGCCAGGTGGAAATGGCATGGCAAGCCGTTCCACAGGACTACATCCAGCATCTCTACGATCGTCTCCATGGGAGAATAGCAGCCTGCAGTGCTGCGAAAGGTGGATATACACTGTACTAGTGCCGACATTGTGCATGCTCTGTTGCCTGTGTCTATGTGCCTGTGGTTCTGTCAGTGTGATCATGTGATGTATCTGACCCCAGGAATGTGTCAATAAAGTTTCCCGTTCCTGGGACAATGAATTCATGGTGTTCTTATTTCAATTTCCAGGAGTGTAGAAAAATACTGGCAAATCCAAACCTTCCCATATACCAGGACCTGACACCAAAAAACCGCCTAAGATCAAGGTCACCTCTACGGCAAACGGGTGAAGAGGTGTTTCCCTTCGACCCAGAAAATGAACAGAAAAGTACTTTGGAGTAGAAGCACAGTAAACAAGAGGAAACTGGTTACTGACCCAAGTATACCAATAGAGGGCTTTAAGCTTTCCAGAAGAGTGTGGACTACGCTGAACCGTGTGAGGACGGGTGCCGGAAGACGCAGGGACTTGACGACAAGGTGGCGGGCCGCTGTGGCCGAGCGCAATTCTAGGCGCTTCAGTGCAGAATCGTGCGATTGCTACGATCGCAGGTTCGAATACTGCCTCGGGCATGTATGTGTGTGCTGTCCTTAGGTTAGTTAGGTTTAAGTAGTTCTAAGTTCTAGGGGACTGATGACCTCACATGTTGAGGAATAAGGAGAACCAGCCCGCATTCGCCGAGGCTTAGGTCATCGGTCCCTAGTCTTACACACTACTTAAACTAACTTATGCTAAGAACAACACACACACCCATGCCCAAGGGAGGACTCGAACCTCCGGCGGGAGGGGCCGCACGACTACTGACTGACATGGCGCCTCTAACCGCGCGGCCACTAC
The DNA here is from genome assembly GCF_021461385.2 of Schistocerca piceifrons. Lineage (NCBI taxonomy): Eukaryota > Metazoa > Arthropoda > Insecta > Orthoptera > Acrididae > Schistocerca > Schistocerca piceifrons. The sequence continues at coordinate 13,220,073 of NC_060145.1, read as the reverse complement.
GCGCGGCTTCCGGATTGCACAATAAACAGATCGAGTAAGATCGAGAGTAACCTAAAAACCTGTCTCACTCGCTTTTCAAGTACTTGATGTACTTCGACTCCTATAACTGTCGTCTGCAGTTTTGTTTGTGTGCAAGTCGTAATGTACAAATAAGTCTTAAAGTCAGTATTGCTCCGCGTGTTCCTAAATTCGTCTGGAATAAAATCTTTTGAAATGCGGTGCTACAGAAGAATTTTGAAGATTACATGGTTAGATCGAGTAGGCATTGAGGGCACACAATAGGTCAACGTTATATTTACTGGAATATATTCCTTTTTCTTTCATTCTGTTCTGATTGTTGAACGACGTTCACTTGTTTCTACTAGCATCGCTCTAACACGGACACGGTTACACGCGGACAGTGCGTCCGCCGTCGCCTCAGCAGCAGAGAGGGAGTTGGGCTGCGGGACACCCAGCCACCCGGCCACACAGCCTCAGCACTGGGCACATCGTCTCGCCGGCCCTGCGCCCAGGCGGCATCGCGCTGCAACACTGCAAGACTGCACGCAGCTGCACTGGCTCAGCACCTGCTGTGAGCGCACGGCCCGGTTGCCACTGGGCACGCGGCGCGCTCACCTCTGTCTGGTCCGTCCAGCCGGTAAGGTCGGCAGCAGCCGGCAGATTTATCCCCGGTGGCTTTGGCCCTTCTACAGGTCTCTCAACAAACCGGTGCAAGACGCGCTGTGCGCACCTGCCTACATACAGAGGGCGTTGCAGTACCCCACTGCTCAGCATGTCCGCTCAAACTCTGGCACGCCACCGCTCACTAGCCACCACGACTGATGAAGTCTCGTACACAGCTGAATCAACACGGACTCTAGTCTCGCACCACCTCCACTTGATGTCCACTCGGGTCAGTGCCAAACGTAGCAGCTCTGTGTATTAAATTTGCCGTTATGTCTTTTCTTAGAGCACCTACAAATTTAATTATGTACTATTCCTATTATACTACCGGGTGATCAAAAAGTCAGTACAAATTTGAAAACTGAATAAATCACGGAATAATGTAGATAGACAGGTACAAATTGACACACATGCTTGCAATGACATGGGGTTTTATTAGAACAAAAAAAATACAAAAGTTCAAAAAATGTCCGACAGATGGCGCTTCATCTGATCAGAATAGCAATAATTAGCATAACAAAGTAAGACGAAGCAAAGATGACGTTCTTTACAGGAAATGCTCAATATGTCCACCATCATTCCTCAACAATAGCTGCAGTCGAGCAATAATGTTGTGAACAGCACTGTAAAGCATGTCCGGAGTTATGGTGAGGTATTGGCGTCGGATGTTGTCTTTCAGCATCCCCCTAGAGATGTCGGTCGATCACGATACAGTTGCGCGGACTGAGGTCTGGGGACCTGGGAGGCCAAGCATGACGAAAGTGGCGGCTGAGCACACGATCATCACCAAGCGACGCGCGCAAGAGATCGTTCACGCTTCTACCAATATGGGGTGGCTCTTATAAAACCCCATCTCATTCCAAGCATGGGTGTCAATTTTTACCATTCTATATACATTATTCCGTGCTTTATTAAGTTTTCAAATTTATACTGACTTTTTGATCACCCGGTATATACCCACAAAAGCACAATTTCGTGGTTTGCTGTCAACCCCCCAGTAGCAAATTTAACGTCCGCCTTTTCAGATAACTTACAAATATTTACATTTCCAGAAGGCTTTCGACACCGTTCCTCACAAGCGTCCCCTAATCAAACTGCGTGCCTACGGAGTATCGCTTCAGTTGTCCGTCTGGATTCGTGATTTCCTGTCAGAAAGGTCACAGTTCGTAGTAATAGACGGAAAGACATCCAGTAAAACAGAATTAATATCCGGCGTTCCCCAAGGAAGTGTTATAGGCCCTCTATTGTTCCTGATCTATATTAACGACATAAGAGACAATCTGAGTAGCCGTCTTAGATTGTTTGCAGATGATGCTGTCATTTACCGTCTTGTAAAGTCATCAGATGACCAAAACGAATTGCAAAATGATTTAGATACGATATCTGTATAGTGCGAAAAGTGGCAATTGACCCTGAATAAAGAAAAGTGTGGAGATATTCACGTGAGTACTAAAAGAAATCAGCTAAGTTTACGCACGATGGGGTCACTACAGTCAACTGGGCAGGTGTTCCGACACACCAGAGACGCCACTCTCATCGCTTCCGTTGTCAGACTGCGGCAAGAAGGGGAGAAACGATCACGCCTCTTTTGCAGTCTGGGATAAAACCGGAAAGAATCTTTTGAAACGTCCCCTTACAAAAATTATACATGACTGTGCTTAAACTGACACACAATATTTTTTTAGCGCAACGCAATCTGACTTTCAGTATCCCTACGAAAGAATGGCCCTGAATAACATTAACCTATACCACTGCGGCAAGGCCGTCGGCATTGAATGACTGTGCTTTGCGAACAAAGATTTTTGATGCCAGATGCGTCACACAATTTAAGGTGAACAATAATGGAGTAACAGAATCTGTATTCTCTCACTCCAGATGGAATGAAAGTAAATGAGTTCATTTCAGTTACTGTAACCGATAACAATTTTCCCAACTTAAGAACAAAAACTACTGACTACCGGCTACTGTGACTATAGAGTTACCAATATACAACAACATACGTCCCCTTGCAACGACGCAGAAGCTAATCTGTACATCACGCAAATGGTTTGGATAAAATTACTGAAATTCGCTTAAGGCAGTCTGTGTTAGATTGCTATTCCTGTGCCATTGTTAATAAACACGAACAAAACAACCGTGAGTGTACTGTAGGAAGTGACACGGCGTCCGCAGGTGACCAGTATTGGTGCGTTTCACGTCTGCCGGTAGCGTCGTCATGGAGCAGGTTAGAGTCTGCAGCAGGAGCGTCGCCGTCACGGACTTGATTTGTGGGGTGAGACTGCCAGCACTCGCCGTGACGTACGGCGGGCACACCCAGCTGTGCAGCAGACAGCAGATACTGGCGTGAGAATAATCAGTGTAATCGGAAAGGATGTCACACAGGGTATAAGACGTAACAGTAGCAGTAATTCTGTGGGTCTGTCTGTCTACGTAATCACCACTCGTTCTGCTCAGTAGCTATAGCCGAGACGGGGTAGGATTCCAGACCCCTGCTCGGCGTGTCGTGCACTGACGACACGTGAGCTTGATGACGGCGACCCGTTGACGTCGACGCCCTCGCTGGAGGAGAGTGCTGCGTGCAGACTCGTCTGCTCACCTCCCCACGCAGATGCCTGACCAGCGGACGTGGAACCTCCTCCTTACGAGTTTCAGGTGTCCACAGGACTCTGCTGGAACCCGGACCCTCGCCTTCTGCCGGAAAGTTCTGCCAGCTGAGCCAACAGAGTTCCACTATCGGTTTCGACAACATTGCTCACCTGCTCACTTAGTGGCACACTCAAGCTTGGAGTGGAGGTGTTGGTAAGGCGTCACCAAAGTAGGGCGACCGCCTGGGTATAAATCTCGTCTAACACAGGCCGCACGCTCTTCGGAAAAGAATATCAGAGCGTCAGTTCTCGAAACTTCAAGAGTAATGATTTTGATAGTGCACAACACCTTTGCTTTGTATGTGACACTATAAGGCCTATTAAATGATGCACCTTATATGGGTGAAAGAAAAATAATTTGAATGTGTCATCATAAGACGCATATTGCCTCTATGAAGTAATACGTAAAAAGAATCCTGTTTTCCGTTCCAAAAAACCCAGTATATGCCTACCTAACCTTTCGCGCCAGATGCAGTCGCCTCCCTGCTCTCTCGGCTGAGAGCCTCCCCCAACTTCCAACTTCTGCTTGGATCGCTATATTGTTTCTCACGTGAAACTGTCGACCCCGAGGCTCATCCACAGTACGTCGACAGCGCGAGAAGTGATTTCCACCCTTTCCTAATCGCCCACACGTTACAGAGAAACATCTCTCCAACTATGTCACTTATTCTGCCTAAAACTTTCTCACGGGTAATTATCACCTGTACGAAACGAAGTTTTGTTCATTTGCAGTTAGACGTCTGCAATCCTGGCAGATATTGAAATACGCTCGCCACACTGCCAAAGCAGCCCACTTCAGCTGCGAAAACTAAATTGCGCAGCCGATTGGTAAAGCGGAGACTGTTACAGTAATTGGGGCTTCACGAATCCCTGCTGAGCTGCTGGGAGTGTACGGCAGCGAGGTGGTCAGGTGGTCAGCTGGCGCACGCGCCTGTGGTGCGGTCACGGGAACCTCAACGACGAACGACTAAGTGGTAGGCGATCTCAGTGGTACAAGGTACAAGGTAACGTTGACCACGTCACTGTATGGAGAGTGCTACGGGAGAACCAGTTGTTTCCGTACTGTGTACAGCGTGTGCAGGCACTATCAGCAGCTGATTGGCCTCCACAAGTACACTTCTGCGAATGGTTCATCCAACAATGTGTCAATCCTCATTTCAGTGCAAATGCTGTCTTTACGGACGAGGCTTCATTCCAACGTGATGAAATTGTAAATTTTCACAATCAACATGTGTGGGCTGACGAGAATCCGCACCCAATTGTGCATTCATGTCATCAACACAGATTTTCTCTGAACGTTTGGGCGGGCATTGTTGGTGATGTCTCGATTGGGCCCCATGTTCTTCCACCTACGCTCAATGGAGCATGTTATCATGATTTCATACGGAATACTCTACCTGTGCTGCTAGAACACGTGCCTTTACAAGTACGACACAACATGTGGTTCATGCACGATGGAGCTCCTGCACATTTCAGTCGAAGTGTTCGTACCCTTCTCAACAACAGATTCGGTGACCGATGGATTGGTAGAGGCGGACCAATTCCATGGCCTCCACGCTCTCCTGACCTCAACCCTCTTGACGTTCATTTATGGGGGCATTTGAAAGCTCTTCTCTACGCAACCCCGGTACCAAATGTAGAGACTCTTCGTGCTCGTATTGTGGACGGCTGTGATAGAATACGCCATTCTCCAGGGCTGCATCAGCGCATCAGGGATTCCATGCGACGGAGGGTGGATGCATGTATCCTCGCTAACGGAGGACATTTTGAACATTTCCTGTGACAAAGTGTTTGAAGTCACGCTGGTACGTTCTGTTGCTGTGTGTTTCCATTCCATGATTAATGTGATTTGAAGAGAAGTAATAAAATGAGCTCTAACATGGAAAGTAAGCGTTTCCGGACACATGTGCACATAACACATTTTCTTTCTTTGTGTGTGAGGAATGTTTCCTGAAAGTTTGGCCGTACCTTTTTGTAACACCCTGAACATATATCAGTTCATGACATCCAGTCTTACAGATTTAATCTCTCTGATGGACACACTTCCAGATCGTCCGCTCTCAAAACTCCGCCATCTCTCTCCCCACATCCACCACTGCTGGCGGCTCACCTCCAACCGCACAATGCTACGCGCTGTTCACATCCAACTGCCCAACACTACAATAGCAAATATTCCAACAATGCAAACCAGCCACAGACTGCACACAACACAGTCAGTGATCTTTATATAGAGCGCTACGTGTTGTTACCAACATAAGAACCTAAACAGCCTAATTACATAGGAGCGCTACATGGCGTTACCAACATAAAAACCTAAACAGCCTAGTTACACTACGTCTGGTGATCTCTGGCACACCGCAGAAGCAGCACGGTATGAAGTTCGACTCTTTGCCTTGCTAGACTACACCTGCTGCTGCCGTGTAGTGAACATCGTGCCCTGCACATCCCTCAAATCGCCCTCACATTTAATCCCGTGTATCGTGTACCCTTGCTGCTGTATCGTATTCGCACAACAAGTGTTACTCGGTCATCTGGACGCCGCGCGGCGGTGCGGCTGTGTGCAGCGCAGGCGGGTTCGCGGCGTACTCACACTTGCCCCTGTTGCGGTGGTAGCGGTCCGGCGAGGCGAAGCCGACGTGTCCGCCGCTCTGGCGGTTGAACTCTGCGAGGATGGCGGGGGCGGGCGCGCGCACCAGCAGGACGGCGCGGCTGAAGGGCGCGCGCGCCTCGGGGCCGCTCTCGTGCGTCTTCACCACCAGCACCGACCCGTTGCACACCGACTCCGCCGGGAAGCCGTTCTTCAGCAGCCCGAAGTCCTTGTACACCGAGCCCGTATACACGCCTGCAACACGCCGGCGCAACGCGTCACAACGTCTATACCCGGGCCGCTGAAACATTCCACTCGACGTTTGCGTACGAAGTTGGCAGCGTAACAGAGTAACAAGTGAAGAACGATAGGCGCTAGGTGTTCAGCGTGGGGCGCCAGCAAAGACCTTGTGAAAATAAATAGACTCATTGATGGCGCTGCAGTCGCGGGATAATTTGAACCTTCGGCTGGACGCCATTATAGTGGTTGTAGTCTGATGTGTTGTGTAGTACTGTTGTTTATGAAGACCCCTGATACTACGTTGTATATTTGTTGGGGCGTACATACAGTATTTGTTACTCGTAATTCTACTGTCTGTGCGTTCCAATCAAAAGAAGTACAATGGTGAAGAGTTGTGCAGCGATTAATTGTACAAATAAATTCGAGAAAGGAACGAATATTACATTTCACAGGTATGTGGATATTTTAAGTTGTTTTGTATGTCAGCGCACTTGCTTAATAAATGTTTTTGTAACACGGTATTAGCATAATGTCTGTGCATCTATTTGAAGGTTTCCTTTCTCAAAACCACAGCTGTTACAAAAATGGTTACACGCTGTCAGGAGGCAAGATTTCCGACCGACAGAATACCATTCTATATGTTCTGATCATTTTGAACAAAGTTGGCTGATCGGTAGTGTTTTCATGGTCTAGGTTAGGTTGAAACTTGATACTTTGGTCGTGAGTTGCCAAAGCACTATGCCATATATAACGCACTTCTCGTCATAAAATCTAAAGCAAGGTAGAGTCAGAAAATATCTATTAATATAGTGGGTAAATCTTCGAGTATTTTGATGCATTTTGCGTACATCTATCGTAAACTACGAAAAATGCTAGGGGTCCAGTACATAACTTTTAGCTACGGCAGATTCCATGTAGTACGTAAGATAAATTCATAAACAGTGACTAGTTGCTGTTTTTTCATAAATTAAAAAGTATATTGTAGTAACGTATTTAAATGAGGCATTATGTTTGCGACCTAACTCAAGGGAAGGCATTTTATAAGTAAAAGCGATGTATAAACATTCGAACTCCGCGCGTCAGTTTACCACTCTAATGGTCGCCGGCCAGCTATTCAATTTGTCCGCTCTTCATAGTCGACCACTCGTGCGGTTGTGGGGGCCTGGGCGCCAGCCAATCACAGCGCAGTGAGCACTGCTGTTGCTCACGTGCTGTGACGTCAACGTTCCCGCGTTGCCGGCTTTGTTTAGTGGATGTGTATACAACGTGAATTTTATGTTGTTTACCGCGTGTTTTCGTTGTACTGTGTGCTATATCGTTGTGACTTTTGTTACGTTGTGAGCTTACATACTTGGAAAATGCCACCGAAAAGACTTCGTTCACGTAGTGACAATCCTTTGCGTCGAGGGGTGCCGCTAAACAGCCAGGCACTGGAGTTACTACGCAGAACTCGTGAGTTTTACGAGCAGGAGAAAAACTACGTAAGCATTCGTGGACAGCTATCAATTCCTGCCGATAAAGTGGTGGAACGTACGTCGTAAACTCTCGGAATTAGTGCAAGAACCGTAGTAAGTAAAGGAGTATTACTACAAAATTTGGAAGATACTGAAGTGAGCCGTAATGATTCCGAGCTCTCTGTATCAAATAATACATTTTTTAAAAACCCGGGAAAGAAGAAAAAGCAGCCTAGCCCTATCACAGATTTAAATTCTTTCCAATTCGTAGGCATGTTTATGCTTACTACAGCAGAATAGAGTATCCGACTGTAGCCAAGTTATTAGTCTCTTTAAAAGAAAGTGAACTCTTCAGCGGTGGTAATACATCACTAAAAATTGTGCTAAAATTTGGGTTTCCGTTACAAAACGCTAGACGGCCACAAAGTACTGTTAAAGAGGGCACATATTGTTACCGCTCGTAGCATTTTCTTGCACAAAATTGTGGGCAGAGACATTCATTCCATAATTAGGCTAGACGAAACGTGGGTTAATGCCGGGGAAGCTGTCAGTAAATGCTGGACGGATAACACACCCAGCAGTAGCGGCCATCAGCCGAAGGGAAGAGGAGCTAGATTAATTGTGGTCCATGCAGGCTCCTCCAGTGGTTTTGTCCCCGACGCACTTTTAGTTTTTAGATCAAAAAAGACTGGTGATTACCATGAAGATATGGATCACACCATTTGTTGAGTGGTTCAGGAACCTATTAAAACAATTTCCTGTCCCTACAACAATAGTAATGACAATGCTCCATATCATTCGGTGATACAGAACAAAGCCCCAACCACAAATGATCGGAAAGAAGTTATGGTGCAGTGGTTACAGGCTCGAAATATTGCAGCGGATATGAGTATGACAAAGGTTCTATTATATTCTCTTGTTAAAGAAAATAAGCCTACGACACCTACATATGTAGTAGACGAAATTGCCAAGGAGCAGGGTCATACTGTAATAAGGCTGCCACCATATCACTGCAATTTCAACCCTATTGAGCTAATATGGAGTGATGTAAAAATGTATGTAAGGAACAACAACAAGTCCTTTACAATAACAGAGGTGGAAAAGCTGTTGCGTGAAGCTCTTGTGACTGTGGATGCAGCCTCATGGAGAAAAAAAGTAGAGCACGTCGAGAAGCTCATACGAGCAGCACAGACAATAGAAGGCATTATCAGTGGCCATGAACAATTAATGATTTGTCTTGCTGATGACGACGATGAAGACGGTTTTGGCGATGAGTCGGACAACAGTGACGATGGCGAGCTGGATGGAATTGCGCCTTTATTGTTGTAAATTGGTGAGTGAAAAATTACTAATATTGGTTATCTATTGCAATCTCGGTTATTATTTATTTTGTAAACTACGTACATTATTGATTTTAAAGTACCAGTCCTCAGATGCTTGTTTTTTGTATTTCTTTGCTCCGTTATCGAAAGGGTGTGCATTGTTATGCTTCTACATGCATTATTATACGGTTGTTTGCTTCCTGTCATTGTAGTACAACTAAAAACGAGTTTTTATATACACTGTAATTGCGCAATCGCTTGCATTTACGAGACGGGACGGAAAACTGTATCGTCTGCTGTGTGTATAGAGGCTGCTGTTGCAACATCGCTATTACAGTATAGCCAACCTAACTAGACAAAAAGCGAACTGTCAGGTGCAATGTTTCGCCGGCGCGGGTTTAGGCGGCGCAGAGCCCAGGGGGAAGCAGGGGACGAAAGAGTAACTAAAACAAAACGAGGACCACAACACGGAGACTGCCCGATGCAGAAGTGCGACTGTCTGCTACTGGGTACTTTGCGACAGCACTGCGTCACTGCTCAGAGGCCACTGCACCGTACAGGGGGCCGTCCTCGACACGACGTCCGCGATGCGGTCCACAACTGGCTGCTCGAGCCCGCCCCACTCTGGGAGGCTGTCTCTCATGACGTCATCCAGTGTACGAGGAGGCCTCCTGCGATGAATCCTAAGGAAATGCAACCCGAAAACAAAGGAAGTAGGTTACAGTGCGCTTGTCCGCCCACTGCTTGAATACTGCTCAGCAGTGTGGGATCCGTACCAGGTAGGGTTGATAGAAGAGATAGAGAAGCTCCAACGGAGAGCAGCGCGCTTCGTTACAGGATGATTTAGTAATCGCGAAAGCGTTACGGAGATGATACATAACCTCCAGTGGAAGACTCTGCAGGAGAGACGCTCAGTAGCTCGGTACGGGCTTTTGTTGAAGTTTCGAGAACATACCTTCACCGAGAAGTCAAGCAGTATATTGCTCCCTCCTACGTATATCTCGCAAAGAGAGCATGAGGATAAAATCAGAGAGATTAGAGCCCACACAGAGGCATACCGACAATCCTTCTTTCCACGAATAATATGAGACTACAATAGAAGGGAGAACCGATAGAGGTACTCAAGGTACCCTCCGCCACACACCGTCAGGTGGGTTGTGGAGTATGGATGTAGATGTAGATGTAGATGACGCTCTGCAGGTTTCACCAGCCTCCTGTGTACGCTCAGTTGGTTTCCTACCACACGATACCCAAGCCATTCCATTCTATCATTCCTTCTTCCTCGAGGGAGCTATTCAGGAAGTGGGCGTGGTTCGCTAGTGCATTATTGTCGTGAAACGTGGAGCCGTCGCCAAAATGCTCACTTCAAAGTTAGACAGTAGGTGCAAACATCCTGTCCTGATACAGCACAAGACACTGATGAGAGGCGACCGAGAGCTGTACACAGTACTGGTCCACAAGTCAGCAGCGCTAATGGTCTTCTGAGCCCTTACACGCCTGACACGCGCATTGGTACCTGGCCACCTCTACGTTTTTCTGCGACCATCGTCACGTCTCAGACAAACCCTGCCATGATCAAAGTGCCATTGCAGGTGTCCGCACGTTCTACGCACACCACGGTGCTCGAGAAGCCTTTATGCTGTTCGTAATGGACGTCTACATGCCAAGTCGATGTATCGCGGATGATTGCAAACTGTGTGTGTCGACAGAGCTCTCGCAGTTGCCTCTTACTTACAAGAGTCCTAAGTGAGGTATTATTTCCTGAACCAGAAACCGCCATATTGCGACACGTTCTCCCCTTTTTCGTCATCGAGGTGTAGGTTTGGAGTTTCAGTAAAGCGATTAAATGGCTTGGCTCTGAGCACTATGCGACTTAACTTCTAAGGTCATCAGTCCCCCAGAACTTAGAACTACTTACACCTAACTAACCTAATGATATCACACACATCCATGCCCGAGGCAAGGTTCGAACCTGCGACCGTAGCGGTCGCTCGGTTCCAGACTGAAGCGCCTAGAACTGCACGGCCACTCCGGCCGGCAGTAAAGCGACTGACACACAACGGAACAGAGCAGTATACATACTTTTACTAGGGCGACGCTTTGCCGTGCTGCGTCACTGTCGACGTATCGCGACTGAAGCAGCCCACTACTGAACGCTTCATCGCTAACAGTGTACGTATGTATCTCTGTGACGAGCTGTTTCGTTCCAGTGTGTTTCAACGACTCCCTTGTAGCTCCACATTCGCACTTCGATGACGGGCAACGGAAGAACGTACGGCGACACAGCAGCTTCTAATTTGGGAAATATCACACTCTATGTAGTCTATGTGCTAATACATATTCTTTCAAGCAAGTTTTGAGATTCTTGATGCTAGTACCTCGCTTATGACTATCTTGAAGCTGCTCCTGATAGCCGGCAAGTGTGGCCGAGCGCTTCTAGGCGCCTCACTCCGGAACCGGAGTTCGAATCCTGCCCCGGGCATGGATGTGTGTGATGTTCTTAGGTTAGTTCGGTTTATGTAGTTCTAAGTTCTAGGAGAGTGATGACCTCAGCTGTTAAGTCCCATAGTGCTCAGAGCAATTTGAACCATTTGCTGGCGATAACTATCTCGAGGACGTCGTTATCAGGAGAAAGAAAACTGGCGTTCTACGGATCGGGGCGTGGAATGTCAGACAAGAAGAGAATAGAGGAGGTATTGAATAGGATTGGGGAGAAGAGGAGTTTGTGGCACAACTTGACTAGAAGAAGGGATCGATTGGTAGGACAGATTAGATTAGAGATTAGATTAGATTAATACTAGTTCCATGGATCATGAATACGATATTTCGTAATGATGTGGAACGAGTCGAATTTTCCAATACATGACATAATTAGGTTAATTTAACAACATACTTAAGTTAATATAACAACTTTATTTTTTTGTGTTTTTTTTCTGTTCTGGGACATCGAGGGATGACCAATTTAGTATTGGAGGGCAGCGTGGAGGGTAAAGACCGTAGAGGAAGACCAAGAGACGAATACACGAAGCAGATTCAGAAGGATGTAGGCTGCAGTAGGTACTGGGAGATAAAGAAGCTGCCACAGGATAGAGTAGCATGGAGAGCTGCATCAAACCAGTCTCAGGACTGAAGACCACAACAACAACAACAACAACAACATCAACAACAACAACAAGTATCTCTTGCGAGGCACTCCTTGTCCGGCGGCTTACGCCTCTGCTGCCTATAGATTCCTTAACCGTGAAACATTGATTCTACTCACGTGCAGAGTTTTACGCATAAGTGATGTCGACTGATGGCAGAACATAAAGGTTTCGGTATATTTAGGTAACTTTCACTCGGTTTCAGAAACTCCAGCAATTCGCTGGCCATCGGGGCCCAGTTCGAAGCGGGACCGTCACTGAAGACAATTCTACTCCAGTCCATGAGATTCCACGGCGAAGGTGTGTCTGGAGACGTGCTGGATAGCTGGAGGATGCGAGCCTCACTGTCGTCCACTGTACGGGCCGACCACCAGCAGTGAACGCTTTGGGGTGGCATTTGTTTTCTTACAGCACAGTAGTTCGTCGACGATATTCTACGCCCCGGTTTGTCGCCCTTCACCGCAAGCCGTCCTGGGTTTACGTTTCAGCAAGATAACGGTTGGCCGCACACGGCGGGAGTCTACTGCTGCTCGTCTTCGTCCTGACCAAATCCTACCTTGGCCAGCGACGTCGTCGGATGTCTCCTCATTGGACCATTTGGACCATTATGGGCAGGGTCCTACAGCCAGCTCGCCAATTGGACGATCTGACGCGCCAGTTGGACAGAATATGGCACGATATGCCTCAGGAGGACACCCAACAACTCACTCAATGAATGCCAGGTGCAATAACTGGTTGCATAAGGCTCAGAGAACGATCAACGCGTTGTTGATTTCCTCTCTTTGTGGGGTCCTTTGTCTTTAATAAATCAGTCAATTTTTCTGAAAGTCATCCAGTTTTTCTGAAACTGTAATCATTTGTTTGTCTCTACAAGTACGTCACATTTACCGATATCCGTCCCATTCGGATGATCCCGGCGTGGTCGTCGTGCCCCCCCCCCCCCCCCCCACCACCCATCCCCTCTCAAGAATTCTTATTCTCCCGGTACTAATTGTGAGTTTTTTGAAGGGGGTAGAATGTCAAACCGGCCGACTGGGAGCAGGAGAGGCAGCACAGGATATTTTAATTTCCGTGGTGCTGAATATAGGGTTCATGGTTTCCATTACAAAATATACACGTTTGAGTTCCACAGAGCGAAATACAATGACGTACAATAGAAGAACGCCGTGTCAAGAGGCGTGGCACTGCAGTTTCGGGGTTGCAGAGCGTAAGTGTAGGAGCTGTCGCTCCAGGTGACGCGCCCCAGCTGGTGGTACCTCGCAAGTGTCCCTGGCCACAGTTACGGTGAAGACCTCAACGGCAGCTCGTTGGAGAACAAACCCCCTCTCCTCTCCGGCTGAGCAAAGAGAGAAAACTACCATCTAACATAAATAATGAATTGGAAATAAGTATCATTTCAAAAGAAAATTAAACATGTACATCATTACCCCTCGTACAAGTTACCCATATATCTAATTTCAAGGATTAAAATATTCTGTAACCTTAAACGGCAAGCATTAGAGCACCATAGCTACTAGTAGTGTAGCGTGGTGTAAACTAATGTTAAAAAGCAGGTATCAGTTTTCTTTGGCAGTTATCAGTGTAATAAAGTAAGTATTGTACTACCGACGAAGAAACAGCAGCTGTTTAGCGTAACTGAGAGAGCAGAAACCTTCTTCAGAGTAATAACATACTGTGTTCCGGAGAAAGGAAGGAAGAGGCAAAGGCACATTGACTCTGCGACCTATCTTAGAAGATAGCTTGAAAAAAGGTAATCTTACGTTTACATCATTTCTACACGTAGACAAAGCTTTTGACAATGTTGATAGGATTACACGCTTCGAAACTCTGAAGGTACCAGGAGTAATTATACGGAGCGGAAAGAAACCAGACTGCAGTCACAGTCCAAGGGCGTGAAAGGGAAGCAGTACTTGAGAAGGTACTGACAGAGAGGTGGGAGGGGGGGGGGGGATGTATAGCTTCTCCATGACGTTATTGAGTCTGTACGCTGAACAACTAGTGAGGTAAACAGATTAGGGAATTTGAAAACGAAATTAAAGTTCATGGAGAAGAAATAAATATCTTGCGGTTTGCTGATGACTTGTAATTCTGTCACACGGGGAAGGAGTGGCAAGCACCATACTCTGAGGACTGAGTACTCAGGCACAAATACGACCAACAAGACGTGAGAGTCCACAGGACGACAGCACGCACCACTGAATACTGGCCGCTTTTGACACACAAGTAACAACTCGGCCCAAGCAGTATCTGCACAGAACGATGCAGAAGTCCTTCATTAATGGGTGCGTGTCGACAATGCTGACCACCCACAGTCGTATTAAGTCGTCAAATGTACTCGCAAATTGCGAGGACGATGTTACATCAGCTCTGGGGTGTACTAAAGAGACACGAAAATCTGTACTGGACTGGGACTCGAACCCGGATTAGCCATTTGTCGCGAGAGGTCGTCTTAACCACTTCGGCTATTCGTGCATGCCTCACGCCTCGATCCAAACTTCTGTACATCATAGACTATCATCACTATGGGATGTAGACATAAAGTCATACGGAAATTCCGATCGATCCGCGAGGCGTGCACGGATAGCCGAAGTCGTTAAGCCGTCACGGTACAAATTTTCGTACCTCTATAGTACACCACAGAGCTGGTGTAATAGCGTATTCGCAGATTGGGAATATATTTCGCAAGCAACATTATCAAATAAAAACAAATTTTTAATATCTTACGTTTTTAAATCATATATCTTAACAGGAAAAACTAGGATCATGGTATTTCGAGAGAATGCTTCTCTTCAATCAAAACTCAGTACCTGTTCTGTGTACAGCAGGTTTCATATTGCAGGTACCTGAGGTCTAATACCACGTACCGGTATGGCCGACACATTTAAGATAATATATGAAGATGGTATCTGTTCTTTCAGACATGTCCGAAAGAACAGGTACCATCTTCATATAGATAAGGGTTACCGTCGATTGACGTTCTTCAGTGTGGATGCACTAACATTGCTCAAACTCTTACGGGAATCGGTAGATTATCTGCCGCGAATAATGAGTATAGTGGGCAGGGGCACTACGAATGTATTGTGTGGACAGTAAGTAGGAAGTGTGGGTCTCACGGGGAGCGTGCCCTGCAGTCGCATTAACCTCTGTGTCCTCGATGGCTCAGTCGGATAGAGCGTCTGCAATGTAAGCAGGAGGTCCCATGTTCGAGTCCCCGTCGGGGCACACATTTTCAACTGTCCCCGTTGATATTTATCAACGTTTGTAAGCAGCTAATGGTCTGGATTTCATTGTAATTTCATTTAAGATAATGTCACGAGCTTGTCCACAACACGTCACACAAATCGAAGGAGGGCTAGGAAAGTAATGCAGAACAGAAACGGAAACACACTCCTGCATAACAATGACTGTCAGAGGTGTGCTGTAAGGGAGCGGGACATGGGTGAGGTGGGTACCAGACCCCAACAGCGCGAATAAGATTCTGCGTGCAGTTAACGCTGCTCCAAGAAGATGAGGAGGAGGAGAAGAAAATGAATATGCTGAAATGACGATGTTGACTTTTTTACTTTATCACTTTTATCAAAATTTTTAGAAAGAACGAGTAAACTGATACTGTAGAGTAGTGTGTGTGTGTGTGTGTGTGTGTGTGTGTGTGTGTGTGTGTGTGTGTGTGTGTGTGTGCGTGTGTGTGCTGTTTAGAGAACTGTCATCTGTTTAGAGAATTGTCACCTGTTTATTTTAATGCTTGTAGGACTATTTATTATTTCCTATCATGCTGCAGCAGTCGTCAAGTCCCGAGCGTCAGCAACAACGTCGTCATCTATCAGACGCTGACACTCGCATGGTCGGGTACCCGTGTAACGCTGTTTGGGACCGTTTTCGATCCACTGGCTGCAAGACGTTTCGCAGTTACGTCAGCTATCTTCGTAAACGTGCGAATGTGAGCCTGTGACAAACTAATTCCTCACGAGGTCGCAAGTTCAGTCTTTCGTAAGACTGATTTGAAAGTGTTGTGTTAGTAATTATGACAGGAAAAATATTAGTTGCTAATGACTCACCATGTGCATCAGGAGGGCGACAGAAAATGAGTGCCCGGGAGGTGCAGAGATCAATCTTTACTTCACAAAATGGATATTCAAGTAATGTTCCAAACAAACAATTAACTTGCACCGTAAATATCGAATGAAAAATGGCGAGCCAGAGTGACCACAAAGGTTCAGGGCATCAAGATCGAAGGCGAACTCGTCGGGAGTTACAAATCGAGCGAGACGCTCAGGTAGCTATCAAATGGTTCAAATGGCTCTGAGCACTATGGGACTCAACTGCTGTGGTCATAAGTCCCCTAGAACTTAGAACGACTTAAACCTAACTAACCTAAGGACATCACACACATCCATGCCCGAGGCAGGATTCGAACCTGCGACCGTAGCGGTCGTGCTGTTCCAGACTGTAGCGCCTTTAACCGCTCGGCCCACCCGCCGGCAGGTAGCTATCCACTCTTCAACAATGCAAATTTCCGCCCCTGGTAACTAAGCGATTAGCGCTTAGGAATGTCATATTTAACGGCCCGGGTTCCATTCCCGGCTGGGTCGGAAATTTTCTCCGCTCAGGGACTGGGTGTTGTATTGTCCTAATCATCATTATGTCATCCCCAGCGACGCGCAAGTCGCCGAAATGACGTCAACTCGAAAGACTTGCACCAGGTGAACGGTCTACCCGACGAGGCCCTAACCATACGGCATTTCCAACAATTCAAATGAAATCATATTGATGTAACGGAGTGATGAGAACTAACTGGATGTGATGGAATGCAACCGAATGCGAAACATTCTGTCGTGGACCTTACCGTGAAACTGGCTATCTTTTAAGGTGTAGTTTCAGATAAAGCGATAATATGTTTTATAGGCACGTAAAAAATTAAACAACCAGAGGCTAAATTCGTTGAGTGGTTCCAGATGGTATGGCTACGATATCACGCACTCTTCACGAGGGATTGTTTGCTCTAAATGGGTATGATTTTTATACACAGACCATGACCCAAGAAAAAGGCAAGTTATTTTGACCAGCTATTCGCCAAAAGCGGTGCTCATACCGTAGTTGTAGTTCCCTTACGCCCATTTTCCCTGCCTTTCTTGCTGCGACGTAAATATGCCCTACTACCCTTGCAAGATCACGCCTCCACGGAAGAATCGCAGGGGGGGGCAAAGCACCCCCTAACTTCTCGCTGCACAATAACTTTTCAGCCAATTTACGATGCAGATTAACGGTTGACATAATTGTGTACGAATGCGTTACGGCATTGTTGTTAGTTGATCTTGATGCAACTCTCTTGGTACCTCTAATTTCCAGGGTTTCTTTGATATGTATTTTCTCTTAAAATCCTGATTGGTCGGAGTTGCAAACAAATACCTTACTGAACGGTGGAATAAGTTTGTTTACCTCTGCTACAAATTTTTGGGGCCGATTCTGCACTTTGCTGTGCATCGCCAGCTTGACGCATTGTCTGAAAACTGCGTTAGCTTAGGTCTTCGAATTCTGTAGCACTGTTTCAAGATAGGCAACCATCCACTGCTTACCTTGAAATCACTGTAATCTACGTCTCGCGCAGTTTGATACGTCTAACATGGCAGGTGACAATCATGCACGTATCGTCATCATTGTAGTGCTGATGTACATTGCCCGCACAGCCGAGCGCACACATTCCACTGTCTCACCGTGCACAAACGCTAACATTTCATATGCCACTTCTTTCCCTCTGCGAAATTCTTTGGGATCGTTTCTGACGAAATCTCAACTTCGGCAGCTGTTTATCGTTGCCATTGCTCTGCTTTGTGTCAACACCACTAGCACTGTAACCCTGCTGTGAGTCATTCGTCCACTAAGCAGCTCAACTACGCTACGTAGCCTCATGATGTGCTCACCATTGGATGTCTCCACTCGCGCCCTTGGTTGCCATTAGCAGCCAATGTTGTGGTTGCATGGCGGACGATATGTGGGGCGTCGAGTGTCGGAAACATCAACGGCATTTAGCGAGCTCGCACTCAAGGGGTTCGTTGTCATTGACGGTGGAGACGTTCGGCCCTTTGTCGTCGATTGGGGACACGTGTCCCCTTCGTTCGAGGGTTTTTCACATGGTAGTCATATGAACCTTGTAATGGTACTTGAATTACGTAACCATTGCGGCACCTCACCTCAACCTCTCGATACCAGCAATATTCTACTGTGTTTCTGTAAAATAATTAACATATTTCTGTGACAACATTCAGATTTCATTTCATTAATGTAGAGGTACTTTGATACATCGATATGTTTATATTGCAATGATATTATTCTTATGTGAATTCTTTCTTTTGTCACTATGGTCTTTGACGTACTTGTAACTCTGATTTTTGGGCGCGTAAGCGGTCATTAGAGTCAAGTTTTGGTCGTCATGTTGAAAGGACGCAAACTGTAGTCAGTTTATGAAATGTGAACTTTAACAGTGAGGAAGATATTTTCAAGTATGTTTTATATTGCGAAGTGATGTTGCAACAAAAGTAACAAAAAAGAAGTGTAACTTAAATTCGGAGTGCTGATTACTTTTTTACATCACCATTGTCCTAACTTGCAAAAGTTTAATCTTCAAGAATGGTTTATGAAACACATCTACAATGCTTCTGAATATCGCAGAATAACACCTAGGCCTCTTTGCATCCGAGCTAGGAATCATCACTACCTAGATTTTCGACGATTGACCCATGAGTTCACAACGAGACCAGCGTGGGAAATACGAAAAGATGAGTACCTAGTTTGCCGGCCGGTGTGGCCGTGCGGTTAAAGGCGCTTCAGTCTGGAACCGCGTGACCGCTACGGTCGCAGGTTCGAATCCTGCCTCGGGCATGGATGTGTGTGATGTCCTTAGGTTAGTTAGGTTTAAGTAGTTCAAAGTTCTAGGCGACTGATGACCACAGATGTTGAGTCCCATAGTGCTCAGAGCCATTTGAACCATTTCTTGAGTACCTAGTTTATCCATTATTTCATGAAATGACTTTATTAACTGTGCTCTACTGACACCTGCCACATAATATAACTTTGTTGCAATATTTAGCAGCGTGAGCAACACTACAATCATAATTAATTTTTGACCTTTGTTGTGGTAGGGTTGTTAGAACTTCCACTTAACTGTTCTTTCTATTTTTTTTATTTATGTGTTGTTCACATACCCTCAGACTGCACTGCAGCCTTTGAGGAAAACAATAATACATTTAAAACAATAATACACTTACAAATACATTAGAAGGAACAAAAACGACTGGCTGAAGCTTGGTGAGATACTTGTAATGTGTGTAATCTCGAATACCACGGGCGTGTTGGTTCTAAGAGCTCCTGGAAACATTTTCTAATAAGACACTGTGATGCAGCTGTGATAGGAGAGCAACTAATATGCGGGGAAGATACTGTATTGTGGAGGGTAAGAGACTGTATCACGATGGTAGAGTTGCAGTTATGCGGGGAAGGGAGTGTCTGCAGCCGTTATTTGGAGTGGAAGAGGTAGGGTGGGTAGAACTCTGGAATGATTTGTAGGCCTCGGAGGAGAAGGCAGTCGACATTACGGAGTGCGTGAAGGTGGCTGCCCTGCGCTCACCTGTGGCCTGCTGCAGCAGGTAACGAAGCCAGGTGTTGCCGCTGCCGGGGAACGACACGAGCGCCACGACGGGCCCCGGGGGGCTGAGGAAGTGCAGGGGGCGGCACCAGTGGAGGCGGCTGCGCGCCCGCCGCCCCGCGCCGCCCACGCCGCCGCCCCCGGCCTGCCCCCTGGCGGCCGCCCCCACGCCCGCCGGCATCTCGATGCTGCCCAGGTGCCGCCCGCCGACGCCTCCTCGCAGGCTGTGTGCGAACCCCTGCAAAAGACGGCGCGGCTACATGTCGAGCACGGCGTCTGCCGGGGGGCGTCACAGTTGCGCACGTGCAGTTCACTAGGCGGTACTCCCAGCAGTGCATCCTCCAAATACACACTTGCAATTATGATAGACATCTCATGTGCCTTCGACGACCTCTGGTGGCCGGCCTTGTTCAAGAGGCTCAGACACCTGCAGGTACCGGAGTCTCTGTATAATAGTTTCATGGACTATTGCAGAGACAGAACGGTCGTTTGGCAAATGGACATCCAGAAAGTGACTAAACGAATTACAAAAGGCTGTCCACAAGGGTCGATCTGCGGCCCCATCTTTTGGGACATAGTTATAGAACCGCTCCTTACAGTTACTAGAGGAGCACATCTTGACAGATGGAGTTGTCGCTTATGCTGATGATCTACTCGTCGTAGTTTCAGCAAACAACCGTGCCCAGCTAGAAGAAAGAGCCAATGGAACACTTCGGACAGTAACCCAATGGTACGCAGATAATAAATGAAAGATAGCAGGAAACAAAACAACTTATACATTGCTAAAGGGTATCCCGCGCAGGAACCCAATAGTCAAAATCGGGGACACAAACATAAAAAGACTAGCAGTCACACGCTATCTAGGAGTATACATTGATGAACGACTGAACTTCCACGAACACATGCGTATATCCACACATAAAGCAGAAAAGATACTAAACAAACTGGCTAGGCCAAATTCGGAACAATTCAGACTACCCCTGTCAGTGACACGAACATACCATTGCGCTCTCTTCGAGTCAGTACTATGCTTTGCTGCCAGTACGTGGGCCCACAGGTTAAATCTCTCAACCAACAGAACCATTGTACGTCGAGGGCAAAGAAGTGTTCTACTTCCACTAACAGGGGCATTCAACACAACATCAAATGACGTACTATGTGTCGTCATGGGAATCTTCCCCATAGATATCACCATCAGGTACCGCGCAGCAATGTATTGGCTTAGGATGGGGAGAATAGACCAGGTTCGGCAGATCACTGGTGTACCGATTGAGACAACACGCCAACTCAGAGCGTGGCGAGTGGATACCTGACAGAGCGAGTGGGCCAACAGCGATAAGGGCAGCCGTGTATACAACTTCTTCCCTGACATCCGGGAAAGACTAAAACTAAAACATATCGATCCCAGCCGCGGTATGGTACATTTCATCACAGGACATGGCCCTTATCCCACGCACCTGTACCGCGTGAGTCTGCAGCAGACTAA
Organism: Schistocerca piceifrons; assembly: GCF_021461385.2. NCBI lineage: Eukaryota > Metazoa > Arthropoda > Insecta > Orthoptera > Acrididae > Schistocerca > Schistocerca piceifrons. The sequence goes on along the minus strand of NC_060145.1, from coordinate 13,198,894 downwards.
TAGATGCACATGCGGGGAAGAAGGTTGCCCTAAACATACTGTCTTCTTCTGCGGACAACGCACGAACGCAAGACACACAGTACACACAAATCGCCTGAACACACAGAACGAACTACACGCCATAATACGCGACCCGGAAAGGTGGACTGAACTCAACAAACTAACTGACGAAATCTCGAAGATCCAACAAATAGAATACGTGCGCAACAGACCCTACCGAAGGCAAGTCGGTCCAAACAGACATCACGATGCCCAGGATGACACAGATATGATTAGCACCACGAGTGATGAAGAAGAAACAGATACAGACCAGGGCACCAACACAGATATTGAAGCGTCCAGCGCGGATGATCCATAGTGTCAACCAAGTCCACTTCAAAGAACAGTCTGGAACAACAGACAAGAGGTGCACAAGTCACACACAATCCTAAAACCAGATTCCACCTTATATGTAAATAGTTAACAGTACGTCCATGTCTAGTAAGAGATTAAAGCTAGGTACAACTTCAAGGGACCTACGCCTTCCGTTAAGAGGCAGCGCACAGTCTGGATGGAAGGATCTTAATTGTGGTTCCTCTCTTTTGAGCCCAACCCGACGGATACCTATAGTAGATCGGGGAAAACCACAGTCCAGGTTGTGCTGTCGGCGGGGCCGTGAGGTGCTTGCGCCTGATGTACTCTACTAGGAGCCCTGTAGGCTCAACACAAACCGTTAGTGTCATTACCTTTATTACTATTACCACAAAAACCCTTTCATTAGCGACTTTGGGCCAAGCACAAAATCAGTTACCTCTCTATTGTATATCGTAAATAGTTTAGCACGCTGGACATGGAGGTCTTAGTTTCTAGCTTTAACGTACCCTAATCTCTTCTAGTTAAGTTAGTTTTTAGGATGGTAGATGTTAAAGGCATGGTGAGCGATGGCCAGCGTCTTGAGGGTCATTCCAAGACCCGGGCCGCCGCCCACAACCAGGTGACGGGCAATATTATACCTACCTCTTCTCTATTCAATTCTCTTCCTTCCTTCATGCTAAATATTTAATTTAGTTTTGTTTATTAATATCTCACTTGATTTTGTATTAGTTATAAGTTTTTGTAATGCTGCACCAAAAAAAAAAGATATGAAATGGACGTAAACAAATTGAGCCCGCCTCCACGTGGCTGGACACGGGCAACGGTGTGGGTGGGGACGGGAGCCGGTGTGGTGTCACTCTCAGTCACTGCGGACCCCGGACCCAGTCACAGCGGCCGAGTTCCAACATAAGACCCGCCATAAGAGATTAGACGGTGGGTCAAAAAAAATAAGCAGCTGGTGAAAAAAAAGTACCGTCACCGCACGTAATGCTGTACCAGCTAGTGGATCTTCCGTCGAGCGAAAATTCCTACGCGGTACAGCGACATACTTACGGACTTCATTCAGACAGTAACTCACACGTGTCGCCCCACGCTGTGACCACTGCGCAACAAGAGGTCCGCATTGTCAGAGGAGACAACATCTTCTGGGTTTCCCGCGGACACAGTTCCGCTGCGGTTCGGATAACAGGGGCGTCACGGAGTGAGAAAGGAACGGCCCGGCAACTGGAGGCGTAAACGTACTCCAGACGTGAAGCAGGCGGTACAGTACGAATGTTGGGGGCGAAACGCCTGGAGTGGACACAGATTCTGGCAGTACATGAGCAAATGCCAATGCCGCCTGCAGCTGTAGTTGAATGGCGCCAACAGTCTGGACAAGTCCACACAGGCGAGGGTGGTGTTAATCGGCCAGACAGCAGCTCTCGAGCGACTCCGTGGCCAGGAGCTCGATTCCTGTCGTCGAGGAACTGGACGACTGGTAGAACGCACCAGCCGTTGCTCACGGAGACTCGGTGACGATTTTGAAAAATTCTGTAATGTATCTGCATTACTTTGAAGTGTAGCGCGGCAATAAGAAAAAAAGTTACTTGGCCTGCCGTAATAACGTGTAACTTTATGTGCCAAATACCGTAACTAAAGCAGGAAACACCTTTAGTGACTTTACAGTATGCTGTAGTATACAGAGACATTGCAGCATTAGAAAATTTGTCGCGAAATGCAGGAAGATCAGCAGCGGATAGGCACTTGGTGCATGAAGTGGCAACTGACCCTTAACATAGACAAATGTAATGTATTGCGAATACATAGAAAGAAGGATCCTTTATTGTATGATTATATGATAGCGGAACAAACACTGGTAGCAGTTACTTCTGTAAAATATCTGGGAGTATGCGTACGGAACGATTTGAAGTGGAGTGATCATATAAAATTAATTATTGGTAAGGCGGGTGCCAGATTGAGATTCATTGGGAGAGTCCTCAGAAAATGTAGTCCATCAACATAATAGGTGGCTTACAAAACACTCTTTCGACCTATACTTGAGTATTGCTCATCAGTGTGGGATCCGTACCAGGTCGGGTTGACAGAGGAGATGGCGAAGACCCAAAGAAGAGCGGCGCGTTTCGTCACAGGGTTATTTGGTAACCGTGATAGCGTTACGGAGATGTTTAACAAACTCAAGTGGCAGACTCTGCAAGAGAGGCGCTCTGCATCGCGGTGTAGCTTGCTGTCCAGGTTTCGAGAGGGTGCGTTTCTGGATGAGGTGTCGAATATATTGCTTCCCCCTACTTATACCTCCCGAGGAGATCACGAATGTAAAATTAGAGAGATTCGAGCGCGCACGGAGGTTTTCCGGCAGTCGTTCTTCCCGCGAACCATACGCGACTGGAACAGAAAAGGGAGGTAATGACACCGTTGGGTGGCTTGCGGAGTATAAATGTAGGTGTAGATGTACCTCTTACGAAGACCAACGTAAAATTGCTGTTACTGCCTCCGCTACCGTTGCTTGACGCCTACAGAGCCGACATGCCAAGCGAAGAATGGAGCAAGCTGATGCAAAATTCAACGGTGTTGTTTCGGGTTGTAGTTTCCATTTTTCTGCATTTTTCTGCACAATATTTTGACGACTGAGCCAGCTGTCTCCAACAGATGGAGAGAGTTTTGCTGTTACACGTACTCACTGCCAGAACTACAACCACTGTTGGAGAAACGGAACGAACGACGCGGGAGATCACCCGAAACGACGCCATTAATCTTCCATCACGGAAGAAAACCTGGGAGATCATCGGAGAAAAGTTGATGGTTGAAGTTGTCACTGAATGGCTGTAATACTGCAGTATTACAAGGCAGTTGTTTGTAGAGTTCATGTACCACCACACTTGATATCACTGATGACACGTCTACACTAAAATCACTTTGTAGCTGTGAAGACACGTGCTGGAACTCTGACTTGCCCAAAGGCATCAGACAGTGTTGTATCCGATCCCCCCAACTGAACGACATCTATACCAAACATTTCATTAGAAAATCTTTCGATGGTTGGACGTAAGGTGTCGCAAACTGTGGAATAAATACCGTCTACGTCGACACCAGCAGTGAAGATGAACTTGCTGGTTTGCTAAAAAACCTAAAGAACGTTACTGCATTACACATCAATCTCAGCAAGTGCAGACTCGTGACAACTGATCGAGGAGCACAGGTACAACTGACAGGTACTACTCACAGGTGGATTAAAGGAAGTGAATGTTTGCACTCTTTCATCTATCCCGGTTCAGCCGTCTGCGACTCGGGAGTTTGTGGAGACGAGATATGAAGACGGCGACTAGTTATTTGGCAGCTCACCAAGGTCTCACGGGGCAGAGTGGTAACGAACTGCCCAGAGATCGGGCTTCTTTGCGAAATGTGGACCCTCAAGGCCAGCGACAAGCAGCGTATTGACCTATTTGAGGTTTGGTCCTCGCGGAGGGTGCTCCGCACAAAATGGCCCGAAAGAAGAACTAACGTGTTACTTACAGAGCAACTCAGTATCTCATTCCTTCTTGCGTCAACTAAAAATTTCTACACTTCCTTGCCCGTGTTGTGAATAGAGATTGAGAAAAGCTAGAAAAAATAATCGTGGAGGCAAAGATCGAGTGGATGAGACCGAGGGGGAAATCAGTGAGCAGGTGGATGGATCAAACAATCGAGAAGATCTCCAGTCTGTCTCTTCAGCACGCCCTAAGAAACGTTGGTAACGGCCGAGGATGGAGACGCTTGCTTCGTGCGGGTCACAACACTCAGCAGTGTGTGAAGATGATTATGACACTACGTATGCGTTAAGTACGTTTATATTGTGTGTCTCAGGGGGTAAGTGTTAAAGTGCCAGGGTGCAAATCCAGAGGTCTCCGGTTTGATCCCTGGCCAGTCCTAGGATTTTTATCTGTCACTTACTTCCCGCACCCGGGTTCCCGGGTTCGATTCCCGGCGGGGTTAGGGATTTTCTCTGCCTTGTGATGACTGGGTGTTGTGTGATGTCCTTAGGCTAGTTAGGTTTATGTTGTTCTAACTTCTAGGGGCCTGATGACCATAGATGATAAGTCCCATAGTGCTCAGAGCCATTTGAACCATTTTATATGCCACTTAACATGTCTTTCACCTGTGACAAAGTTCGTTGCTGCGAAAAATCCCGAGCTGATTTGTACTTCCGCCTATAACTGGCTGAGTAAGTCAGCTCAAATTTCGGAGGGATAAAACGACAAAGGAGTTATGCAAATTGGTCACAAATTTATATTCGTACATGTAGTGGCGGAAAATTGAAAATTGTAAGCTTTTGCGGCCGATAGATGAATGCATGACGCTGCAGCGCAGTTTCACTGTGTACGCGGAAAGGATAGTAAACATGTTGATACCAGGGCATAGAGTCTTTGTGAATTTGATTTCTTTTGCTCAGCTGAACAGTAATTATGCCTCGCAGACAGGCACGTGAACAATATACAGGGTGAGTCACCTAACGTTACCGCTGGATATATTTCGTAAACCACATCAATTACTGACGAATCGATTCCACAGACCGAACGTGAGGAGAGGGGCTAGTGTAAAAATTGTTTAATACAAACCATACAAAAATGCACGGAAGTATGTTTTTTAACACAAACCTACGTTTTTTTAAGTGGAACCACGTTAGTTTTGTTAGCACATCTGAACATATAAACAAATACGTAATCAGTGCCGTTTGTTGCATTGTAAAATGTTAATTACATCCGGAGATATTGTAACCTAAAGTTGACGCTTGAAACCTCCGACGTTCAGTTGCGTGTTGTAACAAACACGGGCCACGGTCGGCGAGCAGCATCTGCAGGGACATGTTTACGATGACGACCGTGTTTACGAGTGTGGCTGTAGTGCACTGTTGTGGTTTGGTCTAGCTGTCGCAGTGTCCGCATGTAGCTCTTGCTGCTATTGTTATTCTGCATTCGTCTCCGCACGCAGACCAACTGTAGTACACCGTGTTACCAGACGTCTGTGATAGTGTAGTGTTGTAGGAACTGTGAACATGGTGTATTCGAAGTCTGAAAAGGCGGAGATGATACTCATCTATGGCGAGTGTCCACGAAATGCAGCTGAAGCCTGCAGGGTGTATGCAGAACGGTACCCGGACGGAGAGCATCCAACGTGCCGCACATTGCCAAACATCTACCGCCAACTGTATGCAACAGGTATGATCGTAGCACGGAAACGGGTCCGTAACAGGCCCGTCACAGGAGAAGCGGGTGCAGTTGGTGTGTTAGCTGCTGTTGCCACGAACCCACACATGAGTACACGGGACATTGCGAGAGCCGGTGGACTGAGTCAAAGTAGTGTCATGCGCATACTGCATCGTCACCGCTTTCACCCGTTTCATGTGTCGCTACATCAGCAATTACATGGTGATGACTTTAATCATCGAGTGCAATTCTGTCAATGGGCATTAACAGAGAATGCGTTGCAGTTCTACCTGTTTACCGATGAAGCGGGTTTCACAAACCACGGGGCAATGAATCTACGGAACATGCATTACTAGTCCGTGGACAATCCTCGCTGGCTCAGACAGGTAGAGCGACAGCGACCGTGGACTGTAAATATATGGTGCGGAATCAGTGGCGACCACTTGATTGGTCCTCACTTCATTGTAGGGGCCCAAACAACTGCAACGTACATCGCGTTTCTACATAATGATCTGCCAACGTTGCTCGAAAATGTCCCACTGGAAACGCGTCGACGTATGTGGTATGAGCATGATGGTGCACCAACACATTCCGCAATTAACACTAGGCTGATGAAATGGTTCAAATGGCTCTGAGCACTATGGGACTCAACTTCTCAGGTCATTAGTCCCCTAGAACTTAGAACTAGTTAAACCTAACTAACCTAAGGACATCACACACATCCATGCCCGAGGCAGGATTCGAACCTGCGACCGTAGCGGTCTCGCGGTTCCAGACTGCAGCGCCTAGAACCGCACGGCCACTTCGGCCGGCACTAGGCTGATCCTTGACAGTATGTTCGACGGGAGTTTCATCGGACGTGGAGGACGCATAAATTGGCCAGCCAGTTCTCCTGATCTTACACCTCTGGAATTCTTTCTGTGGGGTACGTTAAAGGAGAATGTTAAAGGAGAATGTGCCTACAACCCCAGAGGATATGAAACAACGTATTGTGGCAGCCTGCGGCGATATTACACCAGATGTACTGCGGCGTGTACGACATTCATTACGCCAGAGATTGAAATTGTGGGCAGCAAATGATGGCCACCACATTGAACATCTATTGGGCTGACATGTCGGAACACACACTATTCCACTCCGTAATTGAAAACGGAAATCACGTGTGTACGTGTAGCTCACATGTGTACATGTGCGTCAGTGAAAAAGACCAATAAAAAGGTGTTAGCATGTGGACATAATGTGCTGTTCCAGTCTCTTCTGTACCTAAGGTCCATCACCGTTCCCTTTGGATCCCTACGTAATTCGATGCTCTCCGATACACACGATCGAACAGGGAGGAGTGGTACTCAAGCGTCAACTTTAGGTTACAATGCAACAAACTGCACTGATTACGTATTTGTTTATATGTTCAGATGTGCTAACAAAAATAACGGGGTTCCATTTAAAAAAACGTAGGTTTGTGTTAAAAAACATACTTCCGTGCATTTTTTTATGGTGTGTATTAAACAATTACACTAGTCCCTCTCCTCACGTTCGGTCTGTGGATTCGGTTCGTCAGTATTTGATGTGGTTTACGAAATATATCCAGCGGTAATGTTAGGTGACTCACCCTGTATACAGACGTCAGCATTTGAGGGGGGTGTAGCTGCGCTCAAAGAAGCCGGGTGGAGTAGTCGGAGAATCGCTCGACATATGAATGGGAGCGACGCCGCTATCCAACGATGGCGGCAGGAACGGGAGAGTGGAGGCGGAACACAGCGTTCAAGAAGGAAGCGACGGACCCAGAGAGGCGGCAGAAGCTGGGGACCGGGCAGTGGTCAGAGAGGCGGCCGGGGCCCCGTGCCCACCACTGTCATCCATCCGACGGCCAGCTGGTGCTTCAGTGGCCCACAGGGAGGGCGCTGAGATCGCGGCGCCCGTTGTGCTTGCTACCACTCACCTCTGCACGCCAACTTGCCAGTGCTCAGTGGCGTGGGAAAGCTTCGGCCTGGAATCTCAGTGAATCACGGAGAACTCAGTCAAGAGCCTTATCCTAGTCACAACATATTCTCAGTGGGCATACCTGCAATTTACTAATTGCAGTATGTCACTTTTCAACGTAAATGTAGCTACGAAGGTCTACAGACAAAAACGAATTGCTAGGAAGGGCACAAACTTTTTATAAATTCAGTTATGCTTAATCACTTTAAATTATTCTCTGGTTTACTTCCAGCTTGCACCCGTAGTTATACGTTAATTTTGATGTTCGTGTACAACAGAATTTATAGATGCTTAATAAACACAGTAGCAAAGAGCACAAATCTGTTACATTGCTATAGATATTATTCAGTAAAGTGAACTGATGCTTCATTTGTCATGGACTGTAAGAAAAGATTATAATGAAACTGACTTAAAATGTTTCTAGAAATCTAAAAATCTCAAAGGAAGTGGTAGTTCATACTCATTGCCCTGATTTTGTTGAAATGGTCCACATACACAGTCAGCCCAATTCGTTCATTTGATTAATAAACAATGATTTTCTTTGTGTTGTTAATTATTAACAACCATTTCTGCTCAGTTATTACTTCCATTATACTCTCATACAGATAGGAAAAATTCTGCCTTTAACAATTGAATTTATTTGCGTATACCAAACATTTATTCATGCTAAGAATCTTCAGTATTGTATAATAAGAAGAAAATTATTTAATTATACATGTTTTAATATGAGAGTTATACTGCTTCTTGACAGCTCATTTGAATCTAGCTATTTCTATTTACAAATACACACATCAAAATAAGTTTTGCATCACCTCGGTTCCGAGCGCTCCGGAACCTCTACAGAAAATTGGAATAGAGATCAACATAAACATCATTTCCGCCCTTTTTATTGCTCATGAAAACTACACATTGCATGCTGTACCACCACACAGCGAGACCTTCAGAGGTGGTGGTCCAGAATGCTGTACACACCGGTACCTCTAATACCCAGTAGCACGTCCTCTTGCACTGATGCGTACCTGTATTCGTCGTGGCATCCACAAATTCATGAACCCACTGATTTTCCCACTTCTCAGCGGCGTTTCAGAGTAGTTGCTAGGTCACGTCGTCCATAAACAGCCCTTTTGAACATATCCCAGGCATTTCGATAGGGTTCATGTATGCAGAACATGCAGGCCACTCTAGTCGAGCGATGTCGTTATCCTCAAGGAAGTCATTGAGAAGATGTGCACGATTGGCGCGGGAATTATCGTCTATGAAGACGAATGCCTCATTGCTGACATGGTTGCACTATCGGTAGGAGGATGGCATTCACGTATCGTACAGCCGTTACGGCGCCTTTCATGACCACCAGCGGCGTACGTCCGCCGCACATAATGCCATCCCAAAACAGCGGGGAACCTCCACCTTGCTGCAATCGCTGGACAGTGTGTCTAAGGCGTTCAGCCTGACCGGGTTGCCACCCAACACGTCTCCAATGATTGTCTGGTTGAAGACATATGCGACACTTCTCAGTGAAGAATCCTGAGCGGCCTATTCGGCATGTTATTGGACCCATCTGTACCGCGCTTCATGGTGTCGTGGTTGCAAAGATGGACCACGCCATGGACGTCGGCAGTGAAGTTGCGCATCATGCAGCCTATTGTGCACAGTTTGAGTCGTAACACGACATCCTGTGGCTGCACGAAAATCATCATTCAACATGGTGGCGTTGCTGTCAGGCTTCCTCCGACCATAATCCGTAGGTAGCGGTCATCCACTGCAGTAGTAGCCCTTGGGCGGGGTCTGAGCGAGGCATGTCATTGACAGTTCCTGTCTCTCTGTATCACCTCCATGTCCGAACAAGATCGCTTTGATTCATTCCGAGACGCCAGGACACTTCACTTGTTGAGAGCCCTTCCTGGCGCAAAGTAATAATGAGGATGCGGTCGAACCGCAGTTTTGACCGTCTCCGAATGGTTGAACTACAGGCAACTTCCTTCCTGGTGGAATGACTGGAACTGGCCGGCTGTTGGACCCTCTCCGTCTAATAGGCGCTCCTCATTCATGGTTGCTTACACCTTTGGGCGGGTTTAGTGTCATCTGTGAACAGTCAAAAGGACTATGTCTGTGATACGATATCGACAGTCAACGTCTGTCTTCAGGAGTTCTGGGAACCGGGGTGATGCAAAACTTTTTTTGTGTGTTTATATGGTTGTGATAGGTACTTTCATTTTGTGTCCTGATCATATATACATTTGTTCTACATGTTTACATGTGCTAAATGCGGCCGGCCGAAGTGGCCGAGCGCTTCTACGCACTTCAGTCTGGAACCGCGCGACCGCTACGGTCCCAGGTTCGAATCCTGCCTCGGTCATGGATGTGTGTGATGTCCTTGCTTAGTTAGGTTTAAGTAGTTCTAAGTTCTAGGGGACTGATGACCTCTGATGTTAAGTCCCATAGTGCTCAGATCCATTGTGAACCATTTGCGTCCGCAGTTCGTGGTCGTGCGGCAGCGTTCTCGATTCCCACGCCCGGGTTCCCGGGTTCGATTCCCAGCGGGGTCAGTGATTTTCTCTGCCTCGTGACGACTGGGTGTTGTGTGATGTCCTTAGGTTAGTTAGGTTTAAGCAGTTCTAAGTTCTAGGGGACTGATGACCATAGATGTTAAGTCCCATAGTGCTCAGAGCCATTTGAACAATTTTTTTGAACCATTTGCTAAATGCAGATAGTACAGGTTTCTTCCAGTTGGTAGGTCACATTTAAACATTGCTTTGCACATAACTTGTAGTACAGCACACTGTACATGTTCTTTGTCAGACGTTTTAGGGCTGAGTGAGGGATCGTGGGGTCTGTAGAGGGTGAGAGTGGAGTGAGGCGTTGGGGTCCAGATGAAGAGAGAGGGTGACTGGTGGGGCACTGACTGTGTGTGTCTTTTTCTATGGTAAACTGTGAATTAGTTTAAATATTGTTCTTCTACTACCGCTCTTTTATCGATTGAGCATATTTTTCATTTTTATTTATGTATAGTGTTCTTCCTGTAGAGAGGCGATTCTCTTTCTTTTGTTTTGATATAAGACTGACGTAACTGTTTTGCTCCAAGTGCGTGGCGATTTTTTTTTTTTATTAAACGTTCAGCGTTTATGGAGTTGGTACATTCACATTTCAGCAGACTTCTATGTTTTTTGTACCTGCCGTTAAACATTTCTTGCAGTGATGCCAATATATTTAGCGTTGGTGGTAGTAAAAGTTAACTTATATATAACTCAACTGAGGCTCTTATATTCCTCTTCTGTCAAAGTATTTTTGTTTCTTTTGTATTGTGATATTTGTTTTGTGCTGTGTGGATTTAGTACAAAGAGAAAGACAAATGGATGAATGATCACAGCATAAAATGAGTGCAAGTAAAAAACACAAGTGACCTGCTTAGAGACCTCATATCCAAATTTGTATACTTAAATATTTTTCTGTGTGTTATAGACCACTGAAGATGACTAGCATGAACAGGCGAAACATATTTGGCACAAACAATTAAAATATTCAGTTGCAAAATAAGCACTGCGTCGTTTCTTTGTGATAAAGCATATTTTAATGAGAATCTTGTTCATTATAGAGATTAGCTCTACTGTTTTCTTGAATCTTTTCTGTCTGGCTTTTTGTGAAGTAGAAAAATTACAGCATCCTTAAGTTGCTCCTGTGTTACTTGTCCTGCACCCTGAATAAATACTATAGAACGCAGCATGTCATTCTCAATGGAGAGAAGTCTTCCGAAGTAAGAGTGACTTCAGGTGTGGCGCAGGGGAGTGTCGTAGGACCGTTGCTATTCACAATATACATAAATGACCTTGTGGGTGACATCGGAAGTTCACTGAGGCTTTTCGCGGATGGTGCTGTGGTATATCGAGAGGTTGTAACAATGGAAAATTGTACTCAAATGCAGGAGGATCTGCAGCGAATTGACGCATGGTGCAGGGAATGGCAATTGAATCTCAATGTAGACAAGTGTAATGTGCTGCGAATACATAGAAAGATACATCCCTTATCATTTAGTTACAAAATAGCAGGTCAGGAACTGGAAGCAGTTAATTCCATAAATTATCTGGGAGTAGGCATTAGGAGTAATTTCAAATGGAATGATCATATAAAGTTGATCGTCGGCAAAGCAAATGCCAGACTGAGATTCATTGGAAGAATCCTAAGAAAATGCAATCCGAAAACAAAGGAAGTAGGTCACAGTACACTTGTTCGCCCACTGCTTGAATACTGCTCAGCAGTGTGGGATCCGTACCAGATAGGGTTGATAGAAGAGATAGAGAAGATCCAACGGAGAGCAGCGCGCTTCGTTACAGGATCATTTAGTAATCGCGAAAGCGTTACGGAGATGATAGATATACTCCAGTGGAAGACTCTGCAGGAGAGACGCTCAGTAGCTCGGTACGGGCTTTTGTTAAAGTTTCGAGAACATACCTTCACCGAGGAGTCAAGCAGTATATTGCTCCCTCCTATGTATATCTCGCGAAGAGACCACGAGGATAAAATCAGAGAGATTAGAGCCCACACAGAAGCATACCGACAATCCTTCTTTCCACAAACAATACGAGACTGGAATAGAAGGGAGAACCGATAGAGGTACTGAAGGTACCCTCCGCCACACACCGTCAGGTGGCTTGCGGAGTATGGATGTAGATGTAGAAACACCTTCATTTGTTTAGACATTTGTTTAGTTACAAAACAGCATGTCGTGTAGTGAATATCTTACGTGCAATCTATGGACAACACACTCCTGTACGTTGAGAGATGTAGGCAGCGTTTGGGCGAGTAGTTTACCGAATTACAATCCCCACACCATTATCATGTAAGACTGTTGCCACTTATGGATTAGGATCGTCGTTTTAGAGCTGCTTGAGGGCAGCAACTACCTCGGCATTCGCCTGGAGAGATTCAGGGAATCCAGTAACAATGCAGAACAGAGAGTTCGCCCTCGGAGTTGCTGATAGTCTGAGAGTCTGAGATCCTACACCACGCAGAGTAATGGCGGCGGCATATACTCACGTTGGAGTAGTAGTGGGGGTCGATGGAGACGGAGGAGAGCAGCAGCACGCCGGCCAGGTAGACGCAGACGAGCGACAGCACGGCACACAGCCGGCCGCGCCGCAGGCGCAGCTTCTGCAGGGGGCCGCCGCCGCCGCCCCCGCCACCTCCTCCGCCGCCGCCGCCGCCGCAGGTGCTGCCATACCGGCCGAGCGCCTGCCGGGAGGAGGAGCCAATTAGCAGGCTGCGACACTCACTTGTTACTCACAGACGCGACGGAGGATCTCGCTGGAAAATTAGAGGGTTTACCAATATTCGGCGCGACAAGTGTAACGAAAATGTTTTTAGGTTTGTTTATAAATAAATCTTGTGCTAGTAGTCACGATTTTTTCTTTATTTCACTTTTCGCACGACGCGTTTCGGGAAATGATTCCCATTTTCAACAGCGGTATTTTTTTTTTTTTATTAAGCTATTTCTATTGATGTTATCAACGTATGAGAGTCTGCTTTATTTCGTTGACTTTTACTGCAATATATAAGAAACGCGCGATTTTTTAGTTGGGTATCGATTCTTTTGGTGAAGTTAGTGGCGAAATTTAGAAGAATTTGTACTTACAGTTTTCTAATGGCCACTAGCTTCACCAAAAGAATCGATACTCGACTAAAAAATTGCGAGTTTCTAATATATTGCACTAAAAGTCAACGAAATGAAGCAGACTCTCACACATTGGCAACATCAATAGAATGATGACTAACAAACCCTCAGCTGCCGACAGGTTTTGTCGATATACCTCGATGTGGACAGCTGAAAATGTGTGCCCCGACCGGAACTGGAATCCAGGATGTCCTGTTTACAATGCAGAAGCTCTATCCATCTGAGCCACCGAGGACACAGATGAATAGCGCGACTGCAGGGACTTATCCCTTGCACGCTTCTCGTGAGACCCACATTCCCAACTGTCCACAATTCTACATATGTAATGTACCTTATAGACATTTGCCCATCCAAGGTACATTACATATGTAGAATTGTGGACAGTTGGGAATGTGAGTCTTACGGGAAGCGTGCAAGGGATAAGTCCCTGCAGTCGCGCTATTCATCTGTGTCCTCCGTGGCTCAGATGGATAGAGCGTCCGCCATGTAAACAGGAGATCCCGGGTTCCAGTTCCGGTCGGGGCACACATTTTCAGCTGTCCACATCGATGTATATCAACAAAACCTGTCGGCAGCTGAGCGTTTCAGTTAGTCATCATTTATTTCAGGGAAAAGGTGCACGGTCATCAACAGTATCTGTTCTTTCGAGAACAGTTACTGTCCTCATATCAATAGAATTTTTTAATACGCAAAAAAGGCACTTGTAAATGTGAATCATTTCCACAAACGCGTCGTGCGAAAAGTAAAATAAAGAAAAAATCGTGACTAGTAGCAGAAGATTTATTTACAGACAGACCTACTGTTTCACAGTCGCAGGCTTTCAAAAACCATTTATAATGGATCAGATCAGCAATTTTTTTTTTCACAATCATAACATGTGTGGCAAGGATGGAGGCGAACGGGTGGGATGGGAACACACCCGTGACATCTGGGGGAGACAGGTAAGACTGCTGCCCGTGCTCAGACAAGAACGTCTCGCGCAGGCCCCAACTTGTCGTATGTTATTGCACGTGTATTACAGAAATGCACATGTACCCGATTAGCTTCTTGCGTCGAATTTAGACTAACTCAGTCAAATACAGTGAAGAGCCAAAGTTGTACACCTGCATAATATCGTCTAGGGCCGCTGGAAGCACGCAACACAACGTGGCATGGAGTCGACTAATGTCTGAGTAGAGCTCGAGGGAATTGACATCATGAATCCTTCAGGGCTGTCCATAAATTCAGAAGAGTTCTAAGGGGTGGAGATCTCTTCTCAACAGCGCGTTACAAGGCATCCCAGATATGCTCAATAATGTTCATGTCTGGGGAGTCTGATGGCCAGCGGAAGTGTTTAAACTCAGATGACTATTCCTGAAGCAACTCTGTAGCAATTCTGGACGTGTGGCGTGTCGCGTAGTCCTGCTGGACTGCCCAAGCCCGTAGGAATGCACAATGGACACAAATGGATGTAGGTGATCGGGCAGGATCCTTATGTACATGTCACTTGCCACAGTCGTATGTAGATGTATGAGGGGTCCCACATCACTCCACCTACACACACCCCACACCAATACAGAGCCTCCACTAGTTCGAACAGTGCCCTGCTGCCATGCAGGGTCCATGGACTCATGAGGTTGTCTCCATACCCGTACACGTCGATCCACTCGATACAATTTGAAACCAGACTCCTCCGACCAGGTAACGTGTTTCCAGTCATCAACAGTCCAATGTCGGTGTTGACAAATGGTTCAAATGGCTCTGAGCACTATGCGACTTAACTTCTGAAGTCATCAGTCGCCTAGAACTTAGAACTAATTAAACCTAACTAACCTAAGGACATCACACACATCCATGCCCGAGACAGGATTCGAACCTGCGACCGTAGCGGTCGCTCGGCTCCAGACTGTAGCGGTGTTGACGGGCCCAGGCGAGGCGTAAAGCTTTGCGTCATGCAGTCATCAAGGGTACACGAGTGGGCCTTCGGCTCTAAAAGCCCATATCGATGATGTTTCGTCGAATGGTTCGCACGCTAGCACTTGTTGATGGCCCGGCATTGAAATCTGCAGCAGTCTGCGGAAGGATTGCACTTCTGTCACGTCGAACGATTCTCTTCAATCCTCATTGGTTCCGTTCTTGCAGGATCTTTCCCCGGCCGCAGCAACGTCGGAGATTTGATGTTTTACCGCATCCCTGATATTCACAGTACACTCGCGAAACGGTCGTACGGGAAAAACTCCACTTCATCGCTGCCTCGGAGATGCTGTGTCCCGTAGCTCGTGCGCTGACTATAACAGTACGTTCAAACTCACTTAAATCTTGATAAGATGCCATTGCAGCAGCAGTAACCGATCTAACAACTGCACCACACACTTGTCGTCATATATAGGCGTTGCCGACTGCAGCGCCGTATTCTGCCTAGTTACATATCTGTGCATTCGAATACGCATGTCTAGACCAGTTTCTCTGGCGCTTCAGTGTATGGCACACCCTGAGATTGCGTCAACTGTTCCTCGCATGCAGACGTGCTCATGTCAGCGAGTCTGGACTTGTCTGAGACCTTCCTGAATGAATAGGAAAACAGATATTAAAAGCGCGGCAGTCGCCAGTAGCAAGTGACTGATGCTGTCTGTCGGTGGCAGACTCAGAAGCTGACTGTGACAAGGAGGAGGAGGAGTAGGTGGGAGCGTACCACACGTGTCTGACGTCAGGCCAAATGTACTCGTACCAGCGTTTGTCCTAACCCCTAAGTTAGATGAGTAGTGCCAATAAGTCGTCCACATGTGTTTTGCATTCTTATGGAAGAAATGTTAATGTATTTTGGTAAATAATACAGTTTTTGCTTTCTCCAAAGTGCTATTTTACTTTGGTACAATGAAGGAACTACTGTCATCGCCAAGCGAACCACAACCCGGAAATTCGATCAGGAGTGCCAAGAATTGAACCACATATGTGTTTTACTGTTATGCACAAGTAATACATACTGTTTTCCTCATTTCTTACGGTACTGTATTACTTCGGTACAAAGACATAACTATAAACGTCCACAGTAACACATCGAAGTTTCCTCACTGTGGAAATTTGTCCAAACGCATCGACACACATGAGGCTCAAGTAGTAGACCCAAGAGAATGTGTAAGGTCCCTGAGAGAAGCATTCTGAGCAGCAGCTATGTCGTCCTAAGTGTTTATGAAAGTAACAAAAAAAAAATTGTTCAAATGGCTCTGAGTACTATGGGACTTGACATCTAAGGTCATCAGTCTCCTAGAACTTAGAACTACTTAAACCTAAGTAACCTATGGACATCACACACGTCCATGCCCGAGGCAGGATTCGAACCTGCGACCGTAGCGGTCACGCGGTTCCAGACTGAAGCGCCTAGAACCGTACGGCCACACCGGCCGGCTTGGATGAATATACGAAACCCCTCGTATTAGCCGTAATTTCTGTGATTTTCCCGTGATGGTCATTTCGCTCTCATATGTGCAGGAAGCCGGCAAGCCGCAAGCTCGTAATTCCAACAGTAAACGGCTAAGTGCTTCACTAGGACTTACTTTCAACGTCTGCCACTGACATTAGACGGGCATCTCCATTATGACGTCACTGTTAATAAACCAACCCCTAATGAAATACACCGCTCTACTTTGCATCTTCTCTCTCTCTCTCTCAGCTACAGCCGTACTGACCAAGGATCAGAGACTGACGGCTAATGCGTACTTAACGAATGGTCAAACAATGTTTTTTGCAAGCCACTTCTCTGTTTGATGAAGTGCATTTATTCAGATTCTTCCAGTGATTCTCAGCTCGGTTTCTGCCTTCCCTACAACTATATTCATATGACTGTTCCGCTTTCAGTTTGTCTTCGCAGATAGTCTTCAATAATACGCGGTTGTTATTGCTTCTAGTTATGCATCGCCAGTCGAAAAATAACTCTTTCGTTTATTTATGCGCAAAACGTTACATTTAGGGCGAAGGACGACTGTCGAGGATACACACCCACGACTGATTTAGACTCTTCACTGACGGTCACAAGGGGGAAACTCAATTTTGTGACTCTACCCTTCTTATTGGTATCACCAAAGTTCAGTGGAGCACAGACACTGTGAAGAGAGAGTGCACTGTACTACAGCAAACTCAGAATTTCTGTGTGCATCACTGATAAAATCGGGACCAAACATATATTGTTCCGAGAAAGTTACCTACTGTTCGCATTTCATGATAAGTAGTCAAGCCATACACTTCTACAGGGTGGTCCATTCATCGTGATCAGGCCAAATATCTCACGAAATAAGCGTCAAACGAAAAAACTACAAAGAACGAAACTTGTTTAGCTTGAAGGGGGAAACCAGATGCCGCTATGGTTGTCCCGCTAGATGGCGCTGCCATAGGTCAAACGGATATCAACTGCGTTTTTTTTAATAGGAACCCCCATTTTTTATTAAATATTCGTATAGTACGTAAATAAATATGAATGTACTAGTTGGACCACTTTTTCCGCTTTGTGATGGATGGCGCTGTAATAGTCACGAACATATGGGTCACAATTTTAGATGAACAGTTGGTAACAGGTAGGTTTTTTAAATTAAAATACAGAACGTAGGTACGTTTGAACATTTTATTTCGGTTGTTCCAATGTGATACATGTACCATTGTGAACTTATCATTTCTGAGAACGCTTGCTGTTACAGCGTGATTACCTGTAAATACCACATTACTGCAATAAATGCTGAAAATTATGTCAGCCATCCTCAATGCATTTGGCAATACATGTAACAACATTCCTCTCAACAGCGAGTAGTTCGCCTTCCGTAATGTTCGCACTTGCATTGACAATGCGCTGACGTATGTTGTCAGGCGTTGTTGGTGGATCACGATAGCAAATATCCTTCAACTTTCCCCACAGAAAGAAATCCGGGGACGTCAGATCCGGTGAACGTGCGGGCCATGGTATGGTGCTTCGACGACCAATCCACCTGCCATGAAATATGCTATTCAATACCGCTTCGACCGCACGCGAGCTATGTGCCGGACATCCATCATGTTGGATGTACGTCGCCATTCTGTCACGCAGTGAAACATCTTGTAGTAACATCGGTAGAACATTGCGTAGGAAATCAGCATACATTGCACCATTTGGATTTCCATCCATAAAATAGGGGCCTATTATCCTTCCTTCCATAATGCCGCATCATACATTAACCCGGCAAGGTCGCTGATTTTCCACTTTTCGCAGCCATCGTGGATTTTCCGTTGCCCTATAGTGCATATAACGCCAGTTTACGTTACCGCTGTTGGTGAATGACGCTTCGTCGCTAAATAGAACGCGTGCAAAAAATCTGTCATCGTCCCGTAATTTCTTTTGTGCCCTGTGGCAGAACTGTACACGACGTTCAAAGTCGTCGCCATGCAATTCCTGGTGCATAGAAATATGGTACGGGTGCAATCGATGTTGATGTAGCATTCTCAACACCGACGTTTTTGAGATTCCCGATTCTCGCTCAATTTGTCTGCTACTGAGGTGCGGATTAGCCGCGACAGCAGCTAAAACGCCTACTTGGGCATCATCATTTGTTGCAGGTCGTGGTTGACGTTTCACATTTGGCTGAACACTTCCTGTTTCCTTAAATAACGTAGCTACCCGGCGAACGGTCCAGACACTTGGATGATGTCGTCCAGGATACAGAGCAGCATACATAGCACACGCCCGTCGGGCATTTTGATCACAATAGCCATACATCAACACGATATCGACCTTTTCCGCAATTGGCAAACGGTCCATTTTAACACAGGTAATGTACCACGATGCAAATACCGTCCACACTGGCGGAATGTTGCGTGATACCACGTACTTATAAGTTTGTGACTATTACAGCGCCAGCTGTAACAAAGGGAAAAAAGTGGTCCTACTAAAACATTCATATTTCATTACGTACTACACGAATACGTAATAAAAAATGGGGGTTTCTATTTTAAAAAAAAACGCAGTTGATATCCGTTTGACCTATGGCAGCGCCATCTAGAGGGCCAACCTTAGCGCCATCTGGTTTCCCCCTTCAAGCTAGAGGTGTTTCGTTCTTTGTAGTTTTTTCGTTTGATGCTTATTTCGTGAGATATTTGGCCCGGTCACTATCAATGGACCACCCTGTATATGGGTTCTGAACAGATTTCAAGTAAGAGGTCATGTCCCATAGCGCTGAACTGTCAATTGTGGAGAAAAACTGATGCTTTTTTAAACAGTTTACTGGCGTCGATGATATAACACCGTAGAGCGGCTCACTACCAGTTCTCTCGCAGTCACAGCTCTGTACTGGACCTGCTGTGACGCTCTGCGTACCACCGTTGACCTGCGTCACCGTCGCCGACTACGGCAGTCTGGCCTTCTGTAGCTCCCAGACAAACAAATTATTCCAAGTTCAAGAACTCTTATATATTGTAACTCACAAAATATATTTGCATGAACTCTGGTACACAAGTATTCGATACAAAGGAAGTCTTAGTCCTTTAGAAGTTGTCACTTTATGTTCGTGATTGCGTTAATACTCAGTTCTGTCTCGCAACAGTGTTTTGGACTTCAGTCTTTGCCTTGGGTGTTAATTAAGTCTGGCGCAGAATTGTACGGTTTCTAGTTTATATTTGGTGTTCAATGAAAGTGACGTCAGTATTATATTTATATTGAATGTCTCATACCGCATATTGGTACGCTACACACTTTTCAAACGGTAGTTTTCGATAGGCGAAATGTTACGGCAGAGATGTTCTGAGTTTCTGATAGTATTATTGTGGCAGTAAGGGTTCTTAGTTAAGCTAATGAGGGATTCGAGTGTTGGCTGCGCTAGTGAGAGAATGGAAATGGCTTGCGGAAGACTGTCGATGTAAAGGGTCGCTGCATTACTTGTTTGGGCGTCATTGTCATGTGTTTCAAAAGAAAAAAAAGATTCAAATAGCTCTGAGCAGTATATGACATAACATCTGAGGTCATCAGTCCCCTAGAACTTAGAACTACTTAAACCTAACTAACCTAAGGACATCACACACATCCATGCCATAGGCAGGATTCGAACCTACGACCGTAGCGGTCGGGCGGTTCCAGACTGAAGTGCCTAGAACCGCTCGGTCACAGCGGCCGGCTGTTTCTCAAAGACAGAAAGTTTTATTGAAATTTTTCATTATTTGTTTGGGTGATTTAGTTCATTGTTCAGACGAGGATAAGTAAATCACTTGCACTCAGAGGTTATAGATTTTTACCACTCCTTTACAATTTCTAGTAATAAATTTAATGGCAGACAAATATTTCTTACAGAATGTAATTTTTGTAATGACGACTGCAATGGTCAGACAGTGACTTTCAGTGTTTTAAAGATCAGTCATTGTAAATCATTCAAAATGTCAAATTCCACCATCGTCTGCGCACGAAAGAATTTCAGTTTCTGATTGCGTGTGTCGCAGCGTTGCACGGAGCGGAATACAGCTGCACAGAGTAAAAGGAAAGGAAAGCATGATCTGTTTAGGATAGCTGCGCGTCCTTGTACTTCGTTGCCCAAGTCTCTCCCTCCTGTTTAGCTACCAGGCTGCTGCTGAGCTGTACATCTTAGGTCAATCATTTCGAGCAGTACCGAGTTTCCGTTGCCACACGTAAGGCAGATGAAAAAGTTTTAGGGCCGGTTACATTACAATCAAGAGAATAAGATCATTTACAGGTAGCCTTATTTTTCAAAGTTCATTATCAGGGTCAGTGTTGGTATAAAGTTCATTTCAGATTTGATTACAGATTTGATTACTAGGCAGTTATTCTCACGGTGCAGCGTTACATTCGTCTCTGTGTTATTCAGAATTGGAATTTTATTCAGCCGGACTGCGTACGTAAATTGTCACTGTATTTTCGTAGAAACATTTTGAGTATTTATTCTTTCAAAACTGGTCAGTAATGTAATAGAGCATTTTTTGCCGTTAGCTTCGTGTGTTAGAATTGTGAAGTCACACATTGTAGCACTGCTCACTGTGCTACATCTACATCTACATCTACGTGATTACTCCGCTATTCACAATAAAGTGCCTAGCAGAGTGTTCAGCGAACCACCTTCAAGCTGTCTCTCTACCGATCCACTCTCGAACGGCGCGTGGAAAAACGAGCACATAAATTTTTCTGTGCAAGCCCTGATTTCTCTTATTTTATCGTGATGATAATTTCTCCCTATGTAGGTGGGTGTCAACAGAATATTTTTTGCAATCGGGGGAGAGAACTGGTGATTGAAATTTCATGAGAAGATCCCGTCGCACCGCCCTTCTTTGTACTTTTTCGATGGCAGCCGTTAGTCCCACCTGATGCGGATCCCACATGGCACAGCAATAGTCCAGAATAGGGCGGACAAGTATAGTATAAGCAGTCTCTTTAGTAGATCTGTTGCACCTTCTAAATGTTCTGCCAATGAATCGCGCCGGCCGCGGTGGTCTCGCGGTTAAGGCGCTCAGTCCGGAACCGCGCGACTGCTACGGTCGCAGGTTCGAATCCTGCCTCGGGCACGGATGTGTGTGATGTCCTTAGGTTAGTTAGGTTTAAGTAGTTCTAAGTTCTAGGGGACTGATGACCACAGAAGTTAAGTCCCATAGTGCTCAGAGCCATTTGAACCAATGAATCGCAGTCTTTGGTTTGCTCTACCCACAACGTTATCTATGTGATCGTTCCAGCTTAGGTTATTAGTAATTGTAATCCAAAAGTATTTAATTGAAAATACAGCCTTCAGATTTGTGTGACGTATCGCGTGATCGAAATTAAACTGATTTCTTTTAGTACTCATGTGAATAACTTCACACTTTTCTTTGTTCAGGGTCAAAAAAAAATGGTTCAAATGGCTCTGAACACTATGGGACTGAACTGCTGAGGTCATTAGTCCCCTAGAACTTAGAACTAGTTAAACCTAACTAACCTAAGGACATCACAAACATCCATGCTCGAGGCAGGATTCGAACCTGCGACCGTAGCGGTCTTGCGGTTCCAGACTGCAGCGCCTTTAACCGCACGGCCACTTCGGCCGGCCGTTCAGGGTCAATTGCCACTTTTCGCACCATACAGATATCTTATCTAAATCATTTTGCAATTCGTTTTGATCGTCTGATGACTTTACAAGACGGTAAATGACAGCATCGCCTGCAAACAATCTAAGACGGCTACTCAGATTGTCTCCTCTGTCGTTAATATAGATCAGGAACAATAGAGGGCCGATAACACTTCCTTGGGAACGCCGGATATTACTTCTGTTTTACTCGATGACTTTCCGCCTATTACTACGAACTGTGACCTTTCTGACAGGAAATCACGAATCCAGTCGCACAACTGAGGCGATATCCCTTAGGCACACAGTTTGGTTAGAAGACGCTTGTGAGGAACGGTGTCGAAAGCCTTCTGGAAATCTAAAAATATGGAATCAATTTGACATCCCCTGTCGATAGCACTTCTTACTTCATGAGTATAAAGAGCTAGTTGTGTTTCACAAGAACGATATTTTCTGAAACGGAGCTGACTGTGTGTTAATAAATCCTTTTCTTCGAAGTACTTCATAATGTTCGAACACAATATATGTTCCAAAACCCCTACTGCACATCACTGTTTCACGGGATAGCTTGTTTAGTTTAGAGTTCAGGTTTTCTAATTACTTTGGGAAAGTTAATAAATAGTACAGTTAAATAATTTCAGTTTTGACGATTCATTTATCAGTTACCTTTTCTATAATTACGCCACTCGTATTATTCATGGCAACAAGACGGATACTCGACTTAGAAAGAATAGCAGTTCAGTTTCAAATACGTATTTTTATTTAGAATATTTACAAGGTTCGACATTTTCAGCACGAGAAGAAGGAAAACTCTTTAGCGAACATCCAGGGATGGCACCAGGACAAACGAAAACTTCGTAATAAAATCAGCGGTCAGTTTTTCCACCTACAGAAGTGCCACGTTGGCACGGAGAATACATATAAAATATAGAAACTCCAAAAATAGCCATAAACTTCTTCGACGTAGTTTTCTTCTTATTGCACTTAATAAAGACAACTACATTCACTCTTTTCTCAAAAGAATCATCTCGACCACTTTCAGTCTGCGTTACAAATTAGAACGTATCAACAACGTTCCTGAGTGGCTTGAGAACAAGTCACTCTAAGAGACTCTAATGTTGCACCATACTGCAGTCAGAATACGGCGTCTATGTTCCGCAAAACTATTTATTTTACATATGATGGCTTTCGAATAAAGGGCTGAAAAAGAATAACTGATTCATTTATCATTTGACGAAATCACTTTCCCGTAACGGTCCACCAATAACGACTTCTCTAAGTAGTGGGGAGAGCGGCGGCCACGCCCCCTGCTGTCGCGGTGGTCCTAGACACGCCGACATCGACGGCCAGAGGGACGAAGCCCTGCCCGCGCGAGCGACGCTCGGAGTGGCCGCGCGTATAGACGCGCCATGTCATGTCACGGATTACGCGGTTCCTCCCCCCGGAGCTTCGAGTCCTTCCTCCGGCAGGGGTGTGTGCACTCGTGTGTGTGTGTGTGTGTGTGTGTGTGTGTGTGTGTGTGTGTGTGTGTGTGTGTATGTGTGTGTGTGTGTGTGTGTGTGTGTGTTGTTCTTAGCATAAGTTTGTTTAAGTAGTGTGTAAGTGTACGGACCGATGACCTCAGCAGTTTGGTCGCTTAGGAATTCACACAAACACACACATCATTAGCGCAGCACCTCGCCTTTCTCCGATTCCTTAGCGACGCGAAACATAAGTAAAAGCCGCGTACTCACAGCTAACCGCATAAACTCAAATACAAACGCAAAAACAAATTACAAGTACCTTATCCCATTAAACCATGCTGTAAACCAAATTATACATTAAGCGGGCTGCAACACTGAATTGCTGTGCCAACATTTTGGGACACCAGAACTTCCAGTGGTAAATAGTCTCCAGAGACTAAAAGGCCGGATCTGTGATGGAGCGCTACGGCTCTGGTGGTCCTAATAAGAAGTCTACTCACACAGCGTGTTCAGGTTTAGCATCTTTCAGTGGTCTACGGGGCTTGCTGGTACCTTCCAACTCGATCCAGAATAGAACTCCAACTGGCTGTGCAGTGCTCGGACACCGCGTGGATTGCTACACTGGGCTGCCATTGTCAGAGACGACGAGTGTCGCCAGTTGGGTCTCCTGGTCGGACGTTGTCATCCTAGTGTCTGGTCGTGGTGCGTGGTGCTTGTCGCTAAGGAGACACCCAGGCTTGCGCAACTAGCGGCTTCGCCTGTAGGGCATGCAACCCGGAACACAAAAGTGACGGGAGGGATCTGTGTCCGGTAGGGGCAGCCGCACGGCACAAGAGAGTGAGTCTACATCTACGTCTATAGCTACACAATTACTGTGCAGTTCACACTTAAATGCGTGACAGAGGTTTCATCGAACTACCATCTAACTATTTCTGTACCATCTCACTCTCTAACAGTGTGTTGGGCAAACGAACACTTAAATCTGATTTCTCGCATTTTGTGATGATGATCATTTTTTCTTACGTAGATCGGTGTCAACAAAATATTTTGGCAGTTGCACATGAGGACTGAAATTTCATGAGAATATCCTGCCGCAATGAAAATCACTTTTTCTTTGAATGACTGCCGTTTCAGTTCTCGTACCATATGTGTGGCACTCTCTCCTCTATTTCGCGATCGGACAAAACGAGCTGCCCTTCTTGTAACTTTTTGGGTGGCGTCTGTCAGTCCTATCTGATGCTGGTCCCACAGATCGGAGCAATACTCCAGAATAGGACGAACTAGCGTAGTGTATGCAGTGTCTTTAGTAGGAGCCTTGGATCTTGTAAGTTTTCTGCCAAGAAAACGCAGTACTCTGTTTGCTTCCCGTCAACGTTGTCTGTGTGATCGTTCCAATTTAAGTTGTTCCTAACTGTAATTCCTAGCCTTTTGGCCGAATTCACAGCTTTTAGATTTGTGTGATATATAGTGTAACGGAAATTTAACGGACTAGATTTAGTATACATGTGGATGAGCTCACACTTTTGATTGTTTAGAGACAGTTGCCACTATTTGCACCATACAGACATCTTGTCTAAATGATTTTGCAGATAGTTTTGGTCATCCGTTGACTTGACGAGACGGCAAACAAGATATCATCGTCTGGAATGACTCTTCAGATTGTCTCGTAAATGGATTATCTAGAGGGCGTATGACACTTGGTTCGGTGACGCGAGATACCACTACCGTTTCGGTCGATGACTTTTCGTCAGTTACTACGAACTCTCACCTTCCTGACACGAAATCACGGATGTAGTTGCACCACTGAGACGGTACTCCGCGGGCACGCAGTTTGATTAGAAGCCACCTGTGACAAACTACACTGCTGCTGAGGTTTACGGTGGGAACGTTCGACTCGGGTCGGAGTGTGTGCTTTGTCAAAAATCCCTAATACGTTAGTGAACCGTGAATCTATTTTCAAAATCTTTTCTTAAGAAGTTACTTTATTTCCTAGCGATTCATCGAGAACATTAACACATTTAATCACACTAAGTGAGTGTGGAAGTAGTTGCCAGAGGGAAACTGATGAAAACAAATTAAATTTCTTACAACAAATGGAAATTTTATTCCTAAATCAGAAAGCAGCCTCAAAATATCAAGTTACAATTTTACTCAGAGGCAGAAAGACAAATATTGACAGTATGAGCTTTCGGGCTGACAACCTTGCCGCTGCCTTTTGACACAGCCGTAGGCACAACCGCTCACAACCACCTCCGAAAGACTACACTGGTGCAAATCTGCAACACACCAGATTACTTTAAACTAAAAATTTTAACAACTCACACAAGCTAATAATCTATACACCCTGTAGGAGGGATGGAAATGGTACAAAACACTAACATAAAAAAACTAACTTGCCACCGAAGGTGCAACTTGATTTTAAAAAAACTCTTACGGTGGAAGGGTGGCAACTTTATATACTAAAATGACCATTTAAATAAAAACCCATGAAATGCAGTCTTACATAAAATATACAAACATGCTCTACATTACACATATACGGCCTCTCAAGATGATAGGCAAGATGAAAACATATTTCAGGAATTCAGCCGTTACACTTCAAGCAATAAATTCGTTAACACCGAATGCGACAAACATGACAGAGGCAGCTATTAACGTACGGCACACAGACAGACAGACAGACAGACAGTAACTGCCTAACAAATGCGGACGAGAGACAAACTAGCAAGCTTGGGACGAGGGACTGACCGAGAAAACAAGTAGAATTTAAGAAGTAAATGAAACAACATATCACCAATCACTTGACTTCTAATGAACTGCGATTTCTGGCGAAGACCTGGTGCAGCACCCCCAAATCGCTCTCCCGAACCGTCCGCTGCCAGCCGTTTCAACGGACACAGGAAGGCGCGCCGATCTCCCGTCCCACGGCGTCGCAGCTCGCACCGGCCAGACCGATGTCGTGGGTTGACTCCTGCTGCTCTCGTGTCGACCGCGAAGCCACTACCCCTCGCTATACGCCGCGGCCCACTGGACTCACGTGGCGACCTCACATGCGCCGACGCTCAAGACGGACAACTCATCTCGTGTCCCAGTGCGCGACCGACCAACCGACCGATCCGACAGCCAACGACGATTGCCTGAACAAACTCGAGCAGACTGGCGGCCTAACACATACTAGCACTCCGGACGATAGACAGACACTGACTGCCCCACACTGACCCGGCTGACCAACTGACTAGACTCGCCCACTTAGCGAGCTCATAGCGCCCCTTAAATGCACGTGAGACGGCTACCTTTCCCCTTTCCCGCCAGAGGGTGACACCAAAGCTGGAATTTAGAGAGCCTGTATACAGAGAGAGAGTGGCGATAGGTGAAGTTGCCCGTGATTGGTTGATTAGCTTTGGCAGAAAAATGGCGCCAAACGTCTCTCGCGCTTCCTATGTTCGCCGTGCTTTTGAGTTGAATTGAAGTTCAGAGAACTATTGGGAACGATTAAAAGGTTTTTGAATTATTGAGAGACTTGTTATGCGTTGTGCATGTATGTTCGATTTAGTTGTATATTGTGGTGTCACCGCCAGACACCACACTTGCTAGGTGGTAGCCTTTAAATCGGCCGCGGTCCGTTAGTATACGTCAAACCCGCGTGTCGCCACTATCAGTGATTGCAGACCGAGCGCCGCCACACGGCAGGTCTAGTCTAGAGAGATTCGCTAGCACTCGCCCCAGTTGTACAGCCGACTTTGCTAGCGATGGTTCACTGCCTACATACGCTCTCATTTGCAGAGACGATAGTTTAACATCGCCTTCAGCTACGTCATTTGCTACGACCTAGCAACGCGCCATATTCAGTAATTAGAATTAATTCTGAACAGACAATATTGTGAATCATGTACCGTCAAAAGCGACGTTCGTCATTAATGGATTAAAGTTAAGTATCAAACTAATTACGTCCGCTTTCTGAATTCTAATTCCTTGTCATGTTCCAGACCTCACGTCAGTATAGTTCTTCCCTCCTCACGCCAGGCTGCGTGAGCTAAAACGCATGCATTTCGGCCTCCTCTAGTAACACGGTGTTGGCTCTTCTGGCAACACTACATATATCGTTTTTAGTACGTAATTATCGTTTGCGATCTTAAATACGAGAAGAAATAATGAAGCGTTTTATGATGAAATCGGTAGGCCTACATGTTTGAAGTAAACACGTTAGTAATTGTACAGTATTGTTTGTGACATCTGTACTTCGTTCTGCAGACGTTCGTAAACGATGCCAGGTTGTGCTGCATTTGGTTGTTCCAATAGAGGCGAAGGTGGATTTCGCGTGTTAGCATTTCCACGCAATGAAGAAAGACGAAAGCAGTGGGCAGTCGCAGCCAACAGGGCTGGCATAAATGAAACAGGAGCCTTGTGGAAAACAACCAAGTACTCTTATCTAAGCGTAGTAAGTCGTTTTTGCTTTTTACTACATGTAAAACAACTTGCAATATACGTAGTTAAATTTGAAAACAGACCTGTAAATTGACTGTGTGGAAATTATTATAACACATTATTCTTATAAACAAAGGCATTTAACGAATGATTTCGCCATATTGTCTTGTGCTTTTGATTCGGTGAGTTTGCACTCCACTACTGGCCATTGAAAAGTCCCGCGCGCAGTTTGGCAGAAAAATGGCCGCCGTGTCGTCCGGTTGGCCACTCTCTCCCTATACAGACTCTCTACTGGAATTGCCAGAGCGGCGCCACCGCGAAAAACGGAGAGCGACTGCTTCACAATACGCGCTGCGGCGGGCTTTTCAAAACGGCAAATTTTGCCACGGCTCGGCTCAGTTAGAAACGTCTGCAGGACCGGAAGAGGGACCGGCACCTCGACTTGGGCGTCCACCGAGGCGAGGCGTCCAGCGTTTGGCCCGCCATCACAGCTCCACTTCTGCCAGTGCCCGTCTCCCGCTGTCCAGACTCCACAGAAGCCAGGAATCGTTAGCGCCAGGATTTCACCCGGAACAAGTCCCGCCCACTCACCCCCGGTTTCCCCGGTCTTTGTTCGGCGCCTGGGCATCGTTTCAGTTGACCCACCTGGTTTACCGCGTTCGGCTGCACTTGGAGTGAATGTTAAACTAATATCTTGCTAGGTCTTAAATTTTCCCAGGTAGTTAAAAGACACGTTACAAAAAAACGTGCACAATTGGCCTCAGTTGTGCCAGGTACTTCCACAGCAAACATAAGAGAAAACAATTTAGCACTGAATTCTTTAAATACGAGAA
The DNA here is from genome assembly GCF_021461385.2 of Schistocerca piceifrons. Taxonomy (NCBI): domain Eukaryota; kingdom Metazoa; phylum Arthropoda; class Insecta; order Orthoptera; family Acrididae; genus Schistocerca; species Schistocerca piceifrons. Next base: position 13,169,965 of record NC_060145.1, on the reverse strand, counting down.
CTCAGTATTCAGATGAATAACCTATGAGGAAACATGCTTCTATGTGAGAAAAAGCACCCAAAGCTACAACAGGAAAAAGAATAATTTGCTTGGAGAAAGAGGAACCACGGTATACTCGACACTTAAGTTTCAGAACTCAGACAGTATATATGAAACAAGCACCAATGTTCACTATACTTCCAGATCGTATCAAAATTACTTTGTTCTTGCTAGATCGATCCGAGCTGTTTTTGCGTGTTATTCACTGAATGGTTTTGCTGAAAAGTTTTAGGGGTGGAAGAAGAACTAGCACAGCACGAAGGACGTTTCACAGCCGTGGAATACTGCAGCATTTATTTCCTCCATAACTGCTCTGTGACAAACATACATATCATCATTATTATTTTTAAGAAAAATGGTTTGAATGACATTTACGAAATTAATAAATCTTTTGGTTAAAAACAGACAGTACAAAGAATAACGACAGCTTATTTTCCTGAGACGTTTGCAACAGCATATAGGGCACTAATCACACAGAAACAGCCACAGGTCTTTATAACCTCGTTTATAATGCGCAGGTATGGCATTGGAAGAATTTACAAGTTAAAATTCACCCATTACCCATGCAAATACTAACGAAATATGTCATAAGAAATATCGTACTGCCTTCATTAGGCATTTCTACTTTATGGCATTCTTATATTCTATAATTTTCGTGAGCTAGTATGAGGACGTACATAAAGAAAACAACCTTCACTTCTTTCTATATAACGTTGATTTTGTACAACAGAGTTATTCGACTGCATCCGTGGCTTTACTACTGACATGACAGATTCAAGACCATTGTTTTCGCATTGTATGTTTGTGCTATGCTGTTACCCTCAAATAAACGTATTACAATAAGTGAGTTAGTTAATGAAAATTTGTCCTTATTGCCCTTAAATAACATCACGTTATTTTTTTGTTTTCTATTGCTGGCGATGCTATCAATTCTCTATAAATATTTTTATTTCTTTAATAATGCAAATTCATGTTGTATTACCATCTAGAAAAACTTAAATATCTTATCATCACTGACTCTCATCACAGTGTAACGTGTGTTGGACTGTGACGATAACAACTTTGATCCAGCTTCCAGTTTGTGGAACTGGCGGCTGGTTAGGGGAGGGCCTTACGCTATGGATAGGCGTGGAGGCGGGTGAATGGGCGGGACCTGTTCCGGATGAAATCCCAGCGCTAAGGGCACGTCCAGAAGCCCCCCTGCACGGAGCTGCCGGACCAGCACTTACGCGACTGCGGTTATCGCGGGGATCCGTGTTTGTGACGGTCGGTGGGCTGCTCCCAGGATGACTCTCCAGCAGAGTACGCAGTGTCTGCCACAGGCCCAGACCGGTGCGTGGGCTCCAGACGGGGCTGCTACAGCCTGCCACACCTGTGCCTCCGTGGCGGTCGATAGCGGCCCGGTCCACGGCAGACCAGGGCACAGCAGGCCACTGTGCAGGGCCGCAGCCACGGCACGCCGGCACCGCCCACGCCTCCTCCTCCTCCTCCTCCTCCTCCTCACTCACCCCCCCCCCCCCCCCCGGCTGACCGCCGCGAGACTGTGGCGCCGTACGTCACACTTAGGTTCGACGTCAGCTGCCACTCCCTTCTGCACGTACTGGTAGCGCGCAGTCCTCTCTCTGTACTTTGTAGCGAGTCACTACCGCTGCCGCCTCCCTGTACGGAACAGCCCCATCTGGCCACACTCACAAACTTCTATGTCATTTACGTGATCGTGAAAAGAGGTCTCGAAACCCGCAAAAGCTGTTGTATCAATGATTTCTACTACTTTGATTACTTTCCGTCTAAAATCATCGTCACGTCGACTACAACGAAACAAGTGAATCTGTCGCTATAAGACTGAGAATACGTCCCCACTCACCAATCTTGTTCTAAGTAGGCTGTTTAGATTTTTATGTTGGTAACGCCACGACTTACCTTAGAAGCTAAATTAAGAAAAGGCAAACCTACGTTTCTAGCATTTGTAGACTTAGAGAAACCTTCTGACAATGTTGGCTGGAATACTCTCTTTCAAATTCTGAAGGTGGCAGGGGTAAAATACAGGGAGCGAAAGGCTATTTACAATTTGTACAGAAGCCAGATGGCAGTTATAAGAGTCGAGGGACATGAAAGGGAAGCAGTGGTTGGGAACGGAGTGAGACAGGGTTGTACCTCTCCCCAATGTTGTTCAATCTGTACATTGAGCAAGCAGTAAAGGAGACAAATGAAAATTTCGGAGTAGGTATTAAAATCCATGGAGAAGAAATAAAAACTTTGAGGTTCGCCGATGACATTGCAATTCTGTCAGAGACGGCAAAGGACTTGGAAGAGCAGTTGAATGGAATGGATAGCGTCTTGAAAGGAGGGTATAAGATGAACATCAACAAAAGCAAAACGAGGATCATGGAATGTAGTCGAATTAAGTCGGGTGATGCAGCGGGAATTAGATTAGCAAATGAGACACTTAAAGAAGTAAAGGAGTTTTGCTATTTGGGGAGCAAAATAACTGATGATGGTCGAAGTAGAGAGGATTTAAAATGTAGACTGGCAATGGTAAGGAAAGCGTTTCTGAAGAAGAGAAATTTGTTAACATCGAGTACAAATTTAAGTGTCAGGAAGTCGTTTCTGGAAGTATTTCTATGGAGTGTAGCCATGTATGGAAGTGAGACATGGCCGATGAATAGTTTGGGCAAGAAGAGAACAGAAGCTTTCGAAATGTGGTGCCACAGAAGAATGCTGAAGATTAGATGGGTAGATACACTAAGCAGATTCAGAAGGATGTAGGTTGCAGTACATACTGGGAGATGAAGCAGCTTGCACAGGATAGAGTAGCATGGAGAGCTGCATCAAAACAGTCTCAGGACTGAAGAACACAACAACAACAACAACAACAACAACAACAACGCCACGTAGCGCTCTATATCAAAATCACTGACTGTGCTGTGTGCAGCCTGTGGCTGGTTGGCATTGTTGGAATATTCGCTATTGTAGTGTTGGGTAGCCAGCAGTGGTGGATGTTGGGAGAGAGTTGGCAGAATTTTGAGAGCGGACGATCTGGACGTGTGTCCATTAGAAAGAGTAAATTTGTAATAGTGCATATCATGAACTGATATATGATGATGACTTTTGAATATTATTAAGGTAAATACAATGTTTGTTCTCTATCAAAATCTTTCATTTGCTAACTATCCCTATCAGTAGTTAGTGCCTTCAGTAGTTTGAATCTTTTATTTAGCTGGCAGTATTGGCGCTCTCTGTATTGCAGTAGTTCGAGTAACCAAGATTTTTGTGAGGTGAGTGATTCATGAAAGGTTTAGGTTATTGTTAGTCAGGTCCATTCTTTTGTAGGGATAATTGAAAGTCAGATTGCGTTGCGCTAAAAATATTGTGTGTCAGTTTAGTGTTCACCACAATAAGTAAAGAGAGAAATGTCTGATTACGGTCAATTTTGCTCAGCTGTTTGAAAATCAGATAACGTAATACGTTTATCAGCACAGTAACTCATAAATTTTTCTAAGGGCATGTTTCATTGTCAACATAACGTGGAAGGCCGGTTCGTTGAATTCGAAACTACAGGCAGAACACGAGAGTCTCCCGCATCTCGGTTTTACCCTGTACTCCAGTTTGTTGACAGCAGACGATCAAGTTACGAACGCCCACTCTGCAGCGCAAAAATAGCTCCAAAATAAAGGACAGTACTAAAGTAAAAGGCAAATCGCAAACGATATAACCATAATGTAGGGCAACCACTGTAACTCGTTACCTGGACAAATGTCGGAAACCTGTAGCGCCCTTAAAAGTCGTAAACTTGTTCACACAGCTAAGCGGAGGCGGAATTTGTTAGTGACTACTTATTACAGGCTTTACCCGCGTCAGTCGTCTACGCTAGCAGACTATAGCACGCCAGACAACCCTCAGACACTGCCGACGGGGCTCTGCTACTGTTTATTCGCCCTCACTTGTGTCAAAAACGGTTGAAATGGCTCTGAGCACTATGGGAGTTAACTTCACTTGTGTCCACACACACACACACACACACACACACACACACACACACACACACATACATCACTCCACACATCCACGTCAAACATCCATAAATATAGTTAATCATTTTACAGAAAATGCTAACAGGTCAGTAGACACAGAGCCATTATTTTGACAGTAATCCACCTCTCATCTATGACCGTTACTCAGTACATAGTGCTGTCTATACTTAGCTCAACTGCCACCCGTGGTGGCCGTGCGGTTCTAGGCGTTTCAGTCCGGAACCGCGAGACTGCTACGGTCGCAGGTTCGAATCCTGCCTCGGGCATGGATGTGTGTGATGTCCTTTGGTTAGTTAGGTTTAAGTAGTTCTAAGTTCTACGGGACTGATGTCCTTAGATGTTAAGTCCCATAGTGGTCAGAGCCATTTGAACCATTTGAACTTAGCTCAACTACCTGGAGCTTCCAATGAATTCATGCAAACAGGTTCGGTCTCTATATAGCTATGCGAAGATTTTTATGTCTAAAGGCTGTACGGTTTTCCGAAATTTGTGAAACTAACTTGGTACAGTTGTTGCTCTGTTTTATCGCTTTGTCTTCAGTGACGATGCAAGCTTTTATTTTGCTATTGTCGGTTATTTTAGACGGGATTTTGCGCTACAGAATGGACACTTGTAAATTGTTCCTCTGCTGTCAACAAATTAAATTATAAAGCAAAATCAGGATCCTTCCTGCAGCGGACTCATCTCTTGTGGCAGTACTTTTGATGCTACCCAACTATCCTCCTACCTCATGTTGACGACATTTCTCACTATTTACATACTCTGTGATACAGGCGTATTCACAGCCTCATTGGTCATCGTCATGACTGGAACTCACGCACTTCCTCTTTTTTCGTTGTAGGTCGCATGGCGATGATTTCAGGTCAAAAATAATAGAAATAATAAAAATAATTAAGAACATTTGCCGATTTTTCAGGTGTGTAGCTGCTTTCACTCCAAACAAATATCAGTCGCTCGCCACACCTTTGCCGGCCATTGTGGCCGAGCGGTTCTAGGCGCTTCTTATCGGAACCACGCTGCTGCTACGGCCGCAGGTTCGAATCCTGCCTCGGGCGTGGATGTGTCTGATGTCCTTAGGTTAATTAGGTTTAAGTAGTTCTAAGTCTAGGGAACTGATAACCTCAGATGTTAAGTCCCATAGTACTTAGAGCCATTTGAACGATTCACCACACCTTTAATGCGACGCCCGGAGTCGGTTTGTATCCCGTTAGAAACAATTGTTTCGAAAGCAGAATTTCCCGTCAACATTGGATACACCGGTCCCAAATTACTCTAGGAGGATTTTCTTTTTATCGGTATGCACAGGGTGTTTCAAAAACAATACAAGTGTTACAGAGAATTATGTTGTCAAAACAATCGATCGCTGCGGCTCGGTCGTTTATTCGATGAAGGAACACACTGTCTGATTTATACTCATTGCCGCTAGATATCAGTTTACTTCTGTTTGCTTGGTTACCGCCACAAGTTGCACAATTGCTGCTCCGCAGCAGAAATTACTTTTAGTTCTCGAGTTTGCGAAGTGTAATTCCGTGATTACAGTGCAAAGACGTTCCAGCTTGAGGTACCAAACTGGTCCCCCGAACGGATGGAACACTCGCAGATGTTATGGAGAGCGTGTGACACAAGATGTGTGTGTCAGCGAAAAAGGCCTCGCCACCTTCGTGTGAACGACGAAAATGTCGCACAAATCCAAACCGCTTTCCAGCGCAATCCTAGAAAATCCGATCTTCGGGCCTGTAAGGAGTGACAACTGCCTAGGACAACCATTCGGCGTGTTTTGAGATGTCGGTTGGTTAGAAAGCCGTACAAGTTACAGCTGTTACAGGCTCTACGCCATGACAACAAACGCAAACGTGTGGCATTTTTTGGCGAGCTTCAGAATGCTATTGAGAATGATACTCATTCGCATAACGCATCGTTTTCAGTGCTGAAGCCATCTTCCACCTTAGCGGGAAACTAAACAAACACAACGTTCGAATTTGTGGCCTACAGAAACCACATGCACACACTGAACACGTACGAGATTCATTCAAAGTCAAGGTGTTTTGGGCGATATCACATTCATCTGTCTACAGGCCGTTCTTCTTTGAAGGAAACATGATTAACGGTTGGCAGTATATTGCCATGTTACAAAACTGGTTGTTTCCGAGGATGAGCGAGGACAACCTCATTTTTCAACAAGAGTGGACTCAACAGGTGCGTGAATATCTGGATGAAACTATTCTGTAGAAATCAGCATGGGTTTCGAAAAAGACGATCGTGTGAAATCCAGCTCGCGCTATTCGTCCACGAGACTCAGAGGGCCATAGACACGGGTTCCCAGGTAGATGCCGTGTTTCTTGACTTCCGCAAGGCGTTTGAAACAGTTCTCCACAGTCGTTTAATGAACAAAGTAAGAGCATATGGACAGTCAGACCAATTGTGTGATTGGATTGAAGAGTTCCTGGACAACATAACGTAGCATGTCATTATCAATGGAGAGAAATCTTCCGAAGTAAGAGTGATTTCAGGTGTGCCGCAGGGGAGTGTCGTAGGACCATTGCTATTCACAATATATATAAATGACCTTGTGGATAACATCGGAAGTTCACTGAGGCTTTTTGCGGATGATGCTGTAGTATATTGAGAGGTTGTAGCAATGGAAAATTGTACTGAAATGCAGGAGAATCTGCAACGAATTGACGCATGGTGCAGGAAATGGCAATTGAATCTCAATGTAGGAAAGTGTAATGTGCTGCGAATATATAGAAAAAAATGGCTGTGAGCACTATGGGACTTAACTTGTAAGGTCATCAGTCCCCTAGAACTGAGAACTACTTAAACCTAACTAACCTAAGGACGTGACACACATCCATGCCCGAGGCAGGATTCGAACCTGCGACCGTACCGATATGCGGTTCCAGACTGTAGCGCCTAGAACTGCTCGGCAACCCCGGCCTGCAATACATAGAAAGAAAGATCCTTTATCGTTTAGCTACAATATAGCAGGTCAGCAACTGGAAGCAGTTAATTGCATAAATTATCTGGGAGTAGGCATTAGGAGTGATTTAAAATGGAATGACAATATAAAATTAATAGTAGGTAAAGCAGATGCCAGACTGAGATTCATTCAAAGAATCCTAAGGAAATGCAGTCCGAAAACAAAGGAAGTAGGTTACAGTAGGCTTGTTCGCCCACTGCTTGAATACTGCTCAGCGGTGTGGGATCCGTACCATATGGCGTTGATAGCAGAGAGAGAGAAGATCCAACGGAGAGCAGCGCGCTTCGTTACAGGATCATTTAGTAATCGCGAAAGCGTTACGGAGATGACAGATAAACTCCAGTGGAAGACTCTGCAGGAGAGACGCTCAGTAGCTCGGTACGGGCTTTTGTTGAAGTTTCGAGAACACACCTTCACCGAGGAGTCAAGCAGTATATTGCTCCCTCCTACGTATATCTCGTGAAGAGACCATGAGGAGAGATTAGAGCCCACACAGGGGAATACCGACAATCTCTGTTTCCACGAACAATACGAGACTTGGATAGAAGGGAGAACTGATAGAGGTACTCAAGGTACCCTCCGCCACACACCGTCAGGTGGCTTGCGGAGTATGGATGTAGATGTAGATGCACTGATCTTCAAACAGGTGGCGACCTACTACTTCTCTGCTGGCTTTCAACGGTGATTTCTTCCTGTGATATTCATTAAGGACAACGTTTATGCACCTACACTACCACAGGCCCTTGAAGAACCGTACTGCGATGACATCAGTGACGATGGACATGTTTACACGAGTATGGGCGCAATTGGAGTATCGATATGATACTCGTCGTTTGTGGAGGACATATGGAACGTCTGTAATCTATAAATCTGATAAGATTCGTAAATATGTGTCCCAAGTTTCATAGTTGTATGTCCTACAATTTAATGAATGTATGCGTTCCAAATAGATATATTGCTTTTGGAACATCCTGTGTTAAGAAGAATAGTAAAATACGAAGGATAACGAGGATTCCAACAATGTTAGTGCATGGGGGTAGGAGTTGTTGCACAGAAGAACGGTTCAGTTTGGGAAGTCAGGAAATTTCCAAGTTCGCAGCAAGACCAGTGCGTTAAAAGGCGCGGCGTGTGCCGTAAGCGAGTACAGCTGGAGAGCAGGACGGCAGAAGCGAGCGATTCAGCGGCAAGTGTGCGACACCGAGAGAGCCGGCCGAACTTCGGGGCGCCTCCGGAACGTTGTGCAAGAAGCGCGATGCGCTTCATAGCTGCATTCCGTGTGGCTCTGTCAAGAGGGTGAACATAGCAGTGGGAGGCAGTGCTGACGGCTGGGAGTAAGGGAGGACGATTCGGTCACTACGAATGAAATCTAAGCGCTTCCCCAAGGGTTTTGGAGCATATACTGTATTCAAACATTATGAATCACCTCGAAGGGAACGATCTATTTATACGTAATCAGCATGGTTTCAGAAAACATCGTTCTTGTGCAACGCAGCTAGCTCTTTATTCGCACGAAGTAATGGCCGCTATCGACAGGGGATCTCAAGTTGATTCCGTATTTCTAGATTTCCGGAAAGCTTTTGACACCGTTCCTCACAAGCGACTTCTAATCAAGCTGCGGGCCTATGGGGTATCGTCTCAGTTGTGCGACTGGATCCGTGATTTTCCTGTCAGGAAGGTCGCAGTTCGTAGTAATAGACGGCAAATCGTCGAGTAAAACTGAAGTGATATCAGGTGTTCCCCAGGGAAGCGTCCTGGGATCTCTGCTGTTCCTGATCTATATAAATGACCTGGGTGACAATCTGTGCAGTTCTCTTTGGTTGTTCGCAGGCGATGCTGTAATTTACCGTCTAGTAAGGTCATCCGAAGACCAGTATCAGTTGCAAAGCGATTTAGAAAAGATTGCTGTATGGTGTGGCAGGTGGCAGTTGACGCTAAATAACGAAAAGTGTGAGGTGATCCACACGAGTTCCAAAAGAAATCCGTTGGAATTCGATTACTCGATAAATAGTACAATTCTCAAGGCTGTCAATTCAACTAAGTACCTGGGTGTTAAAATTACGAACAACTTCAGTTGGAAAGACCACATAGATAATATTGTGGGGAAGGCGAGCCAAAGGTTGCGTTTCATTGGCAGGACACTTAGAAGATGCAACAAGTCCATTATAGAGACAGCTTACAGTACACTCGTTCGTCCTCTGCTAGAATATTGCTGCGCGGTGTGGGATCCTTACCAGGTGGGATTGACGGAGGACATCGAAAGGGTGCAAAAAAGGGCAGCTCGTTTTGTATTATCACGTAATAGGGGAGAGAGTGTGGCAGATACGATACGCGAGTTGGGATGGAACTCATTAAAGCGAAGACGTTTTTCTTCGCGGCGAGATCTATTTACGAAATTTCAGTCACCAACTTTCTCTTCCGAATGCGAAAATATTTTGTTGAGCCCGACCTACAAAGGTAGGAATGATCATCAAAATAAAATAAGAGAAATCAGAGCTCGAACAGAAAGGTTTAGGTGTTCGTTTTTCCCGCGCGCTGTTCGGGAGTGGAATGGTAGGGTGATAGTATGATTGGGGTTCGATGAACCCTCTGCCAAGCACTTAAATGTGAATTGCAGAGTAGTCATGTAGTTGTAGATGTAGAGCGTAGTAAATACACCAGCCGATAGGCCAATAGACACTGGATCAGAAGGATCGATGGTGTTCACCTGATTCGCGCTCGATTCTCCGATTAGTGTTAGGTAACACATCGTGCAAGATCGCTCCAGTTCTCCGGTACACGGCTGCCACGCTGTCGGCGAGGATGGCTGCATCTCCGTGAGTTCCCAGGAGCCACCTTCGAGACCGGAATGACAGGTGCCGCTGATGAGCCACTCAGGGCGGAACACTGCCGACACGACGCCGAGCTGGGACACGAACTGTTCCAACGTCGCAGCCTCCGACCCGCCAGCGGCTTGGTGAGGGCGCGTCAGACTCGGCGAAGAGGACGACAGCGCGGCAACGCAGTCTCCTGGTGGGACGTCACGGCATCCGACATCTCCAGGACGCAGTGGGGGAGGGGGGGGGGGAGGGACCGAGGACTCCCGCTTCCCCTCAGAGGTCCAGCCAGGGGAATGGCGTGAGGGTCCGCCCCCGGGGCCTTGCAGACGACGGGAGACGTCATCTGGGCGGTAACATTACTGACAATGTTGCTGCGTCTGCCGACACGTCCGGGAACCCACCACGGGCCTTCTGGATGGAGTAGGGGGGGGGGGGGCACCAGCCGGGTCAGTGTGGGTCAGGACGGCGCTGCCGCTGGTGGGCCACTGGTTCGACTTCGTGTTGTACACACCGACAAAACAAATGTCGCGCTCGACTGATTTGGGACCGCTCAATCGAGCGGGCGCGTGAAATATCTGTCGTACTCACACATATTCATAACTTTCGTGATGGATCACACTGTTCGATTTATGTACCATACTATGTTTCTCCTTTTATGAGGCTTCATACAGCACTTAAGAAAACTTTAGAGCAATGTATTTATTTCTGGGCGGTCAAAGTTTCGTTGTGTTTTTCAGCTACTGACCACAAATCGAATGCTAATTGATAGTTGAGGTGAAAGTGTAGGCCGGGCAATGTAGCTCCATATGGTTGCTAACTCTGACCATCTACATTTCTTTTCCATTACTTCCTGTGTATTGTACCAACTAGTATGTAACGCTTCCGTACAAAAGCCTATGTTCACTGAGCCGCGGTAAAAACTGCTGTTTTGAAGAGCGCGCCACAGCGCGTGGGGTGAAGCAGTCGCCCTCCGTTTCTGGCGGTGGCGCCGCTGTCGCAATCGCAGCTTTGGTGTCTCCCTCTGGTGGGAAAGGGGAAAGGTTGCCTGTTCACGTGCATTTAAGGGGCGCTATGAGCTCGCCAGTCGGTCAGTCTGGGGCCAGTGAGTCAGTCTGGGTCAGTCTCTCGTCCCCAGTTTGCTAGTCTGTCTCTTGTCCGAATTTGTGAGGCAGTTAGGGTCTGTCTGTCGTCCGGGGTGCTAGTATGTCTTTCGTTCGGTTTAAAGCCGACAACATTAGAGTCTTTCCACTCCGCCAGTAAGAGAACTCAGCGAGTGGTCGCTGGTCAGGGCATAGTTCCTGCATCTGAGTCTGCGCGTTAGGCCGCCAGTCTGCTCGAGTTTGCTCAGGCAATGATCATAGGCTGTTAAATGGCTAGGTTGGTCGGTCGCGCACTGAGACACAAGATGACTTGTCCGTCTTGAGCGTCGGCGCATGTGAGGTCGCCACGTGAGTCCAGTGGGCCGCGGCGTATAGCGAGGGATAGAGACTTCGCGGTCGACAGGAGAGCAACAGGAGTCAACCCACGACATCAGTCTGGCCGGTGCGAGCTGCGACGCCGTGGTGTAACTGGTTCTCCGAGCGCTTCTGGGCCCCTTCAGTTACCATCTTGTGGAGCTTGGCTCGGTCCTTTCCTAATTAGAAGTTGAGTGGTTGGTGACATGTTGTGTGATTTACTCTTGTTAAATTCTGCTTGTTTTCTTGGTCAGTCTCTCGTCCTCTGCTTTCTCATCTGTCTCTCGTCCGTATTTGTTAGGCAGTTAGTGTCTCTCTGTCGTTCGGAGCTACGTCTGTCATGTTTGTCGGATTTGTTGTGATAACGAATTTATTGCTTGGAGTGTAACGGCCCAATACCTGAAATATGTTTTGACCTTGCCTATGATGTTGAGAGGCGGTATCTGTGTGATGTAGAGCATCTTAACTTGTTTGGCCAACCGTATTTTATATGAGATTGCATTTTATGCGCTTTTATTTAAATGATCATTTTAGTATATAAAGTTGCTACCCATTCGCCGTAACACTTTTCTTAGAAGTTAAAATCAAGTTGTACCTTTGGTGGCAAAGTTAATATTTTAATTTTTAGTCTTTTGTGCCATTTCCATCCCTCCTGCGGGGTTGCCTAGTTTGTGTGCTTGTGTAAATTGTTAAAACCTTTAGTTTAAAGTAATCTGGTGTGTTGCCGATTTGCACCAGCGTAGTCTTTCAGAGGCTGTTGTGAGCGGTCGTAACTATGGCCGTGTCAAAAGGCAGTGGCAAAGTTCTCTGCCCGAGAGCTCATACAGTCAAAACTTGTTTCTTTCTGCCTCTGAATAAATTGTAACTTGATATTTAGAGGGTGCTTTCTGATTATAATTTTAATCTCTTTTTTTAAGAAAAAAATGCTTTTAGGCGCTATTGAAGTGAATAAAAATCCCATTTGTTTAAAGCAGTTTGGTTATGATTTCATCAGTTACTCCCTGGCAACTACTTCCACGCTCACATAGTGTGATTGAATGTGTTAATGTTCTTGATGAATCACTAGTAAATAAAATAAGTTCTTAAGAATATTCTTTGAAAATAAATTCACGGTACACATACGACATCACGGAAGTTGAAAAACGTTCACGCCGGCCCTACTTTTTTGGGTCTTATGTCAAAGCGGTAGGTGGATCAAAACAAAATGTCCAGACACTCTGTGACTAAAATGGTACAGAAACACAGGATGAAAGACAGAAGGCCGAAATACTAAATGTCTTTTTCCAAAGCTGTTTCACAGAGGAAGACTGCACTGTAGTTCCTTCTCTAGATTGTCGGACAGATCACAAAATGGTAGATATCGAAATATACGAGAGAGGGATAGAGAAACAATTAAAATCGCTCAAAAGAGGAAAGGCCGCTGGACCAGATGGGATACCAGTTCGATGTTACACAGAGTACGCGAAGGAACTTGCCCCCCTTCTTCCAGCGGTGTACCGTAGGTCTCTAGAAGAGCCTAGGGTTCCAGAGGATTGGAAAAGGGCACAGGTCATCCCCGTTTTCAAGAAGGGACGTCGAACAGATGTGCAGGACTATAGACCTATATCTCTAACGTCGATCAGTTGTAGAATTTTGGAACACGTATTATCTTTGAGTATAATTACTTTTCTGGAGACTAGAAATCTACTCTGTAGGCATCAGCATGGGTTTCGAAAAAGACGATCGTGTGAAACCCAGCTCGAGCTATTCGTCCACGAGACTCAGAGGGCCATAGACACGGGTTCACAGGTAGATGCCGTGTTTCTTGACTTCCGCAAGGCGTTCGATACAGTTCCCCACAGTCGTTTAATGAACAAAGAAAGAGCATATGGACTATGAGACCAATTGTGTGATTGGATTGAAGAGTTGCTGGATAACACAACGCAGCATGTCATTCTCAATGGAGAGAAGTCTTCCGAAGTAAGAGTGATTTCAGGTGTGCCGCAGGGGAGTGTCGTAGAACCGTTGCTATTCACAATATACATAAATGACCTTGTGGATGACATCGGAAGTTCACTGAGGCTTTTTGCGGATGATGCTGTGGTATCGACAGGTTGTAACATCGGAAAATTGTGCTGAAACGCAGGAGGATCTGCAGCGAATTGACGCATGTTGCAGGGAATGGCAATTGAATCTCAATGTATACAAGTGTAATGTGCTGTGAATACATAGAAAGAAAGATCCCATATCATTTAGCTACAATATAGCGGGTCGGCAACTGGAAGCAGTTAATTCCATAAATTATCTGGCAGTACGCATTAGGAGTGATTTAAAATGGAATGATCATATAAAGTTGATCGTCGGTAAAGCAGATGCCAGACTGAGATTCATTGGAAGAATCCTAAGGAAATGCAGTCCGAAAACAAAGGAAGTAGGTTACAGTACACTTGTTCGCCCACTGCTTGATTACTGCTGAGCAGTGCGGGATCCGTACCAGATAGGGTTGATAGAAGAGATAGAGTAGATCCAACGGAGATGATTGCGCTTCGTTACAGGATCATTTAGTTATCTCGAAAGCGTCACGGAGATGATAGATAAACTCCAGTGGAAGGTTCTGCAGGAGAGACGCTCAGTAGCTCGGTACGGGCTTTTGTTGAAGTTTCGAGAACGTACCTTCACCGAGGAGTCAAGCAGTATATTGCTCCCTCCTACGTATATCTCGCGAAGAGACCATGGGGATAAAATCAGAGAGATTAGAGCCCACACAGAGGCATAAAGACAATTTGTCTTTCCACGAACAATACGACACTGGATTAGCAGGGAGAACCGATAGAGGTACTCAAGGTACCCTCCGCCACACACCGCCAGGTGGCTTGCGGAGTACGGATGTAGATGTAGATGTACTTGAACCCTGTGGTCGGCCGCAGCCCCGCCCCGCCGCCTACTGGCGCCAGTCGCGCGTCCGCCGTGGCGCGCGTCCAGATGGCGCCAGTGCGCCCCTCCCCGGCTGGCGCGCTGCCCACCCGGTTTACCGGTTCGCTGGCCGCAGCCGGAGCAGCTCCTCCGCGGCTAATAGCGACGCCAATCGCGGCCGCTATTTTCGGATCGTTCGCGAGGCGCGGCCTTAATGCCGCGACGCAATGAGGACGCCGCCTGCTTCACTCACACCCTTCACCTCGGTCTACAGTACGGGCACAGTCCACAGGCAGAGCGAAGGCTTCTTTATACCTCTAACTGTCGCTCGCTGTCCTCAGTGGCTCCGGACGCACCGTAACCCAGATCCTGCCAGGGGTGCCAAGCTGCTGCGCTCGGATAATCGACCATCCCAGACTGGGTAATTCCAGATAAGAGCCTAACAAGTCTCCTGCTGGTTGCGACGGTAAACACCTCACACTGACTCCTCAGACTGAGCACCGGCAGTCTCAGTACTTGCATTAACCCTCTAAATACAGCGCGGTGGCAGAGGACGTACCAAACAGAGTGTTCGCCGAAGTACGAGTCACTTCTCAGTCCGCTCACTTTCTGTTTACATCAAGTCCCAGGTGCACCCTTCCCCCTTGCAAGCAGTAAAGGAAACAAAAGAAAAATTCGGAGTAGGTATTAAAATCCATGGTGAAGAAATAAAAACTTTGAGGTTCGCCGATGACATTGTAATTCTGTCAGAGACAGCAAAGGACTTGGAAGAGCAGTTGAACGGAATGGACAGTGTATTGAAAGGAGGGTATAAGATGAACATCAACAAAAGCAAATCGAGGATAATGGAATGTAGTGGAATTAAGTCGGGTGATGCTGAGGGAATTAGATTAGGAAATGAGACACTTAAAGTAGTAAAGGAGTTTAACTATTTGGGGAGCAAAATAACTGATCATGGTCGAAGTAGAGAGGATATAAAATGTAGACTGGCAATGGCAAGGAAAGCGTTTCTGAAGAAGAGAAATTTGTTAACATCGAGTATTGATTTCAATGTAAGGAAATCGTTTGTGAAAGTATTTGTATGGAGTGTAGCCATGTATGGAAGCGAAACATGGACGATAAATAGTTTGGACAAGAAGAGAATAGAAGCTTTCGAAATGTGGTGCTACAGAAGAATGCTGAAGATTAGATGGGTAGATCACATAACTAATGAGGAGGTATTGAATAAGATTGGCGAGAAGAGGAGTTTGTGGCACAACTTGACTAGAAGAAGGGATCGGTTGGTAGGACATGTGCTGAGGCATCAAGGGAGCACCAATTTAGTACTGGAGGGCAGCGTGGAGTGTAAAAATCGTAGAGGGAGACCAAGAGATGAATACAGTAAGCAGATTCAGAAGGATGTAGGTTGCAGTAAGTACTGGGAGATGAAGAAGCTTGCACAGGATAGAGTAGCATGGAGAGCTGCATCAAACCAGTCTCAGGACTGAAGACCACCACAACAGCAACAACAACCCTTCCCCCTTAGTATTGCACGTCTGTATCTCCTGTTTCCTTGTGCAGACAGTCAGAAACTACAAGTTGAACTGAAAACATCGCACTGGCGACACTCCATACAGCTTCCGGTCGATCACGTACGTACTTACTTTGTCGTCTCTCCCTTTGCTTTTGCCGCTGTTCGTGCTAACCGTCGATGCATACTGCGATAAGTGCCAAGCACGTAATTACGTGCTTGCTTTTCTAGGAATAGGGACAACATACACATGATGAGGTTATACTTCAAACACTTAGCGGGCTGTCTGAGGGCGAAGGTGAAGAGGTAGAGCCTCCGCGCGGTATCACCGACTGAAGTGAAAAGGAGGAAGAAAGTGTGAACGTGGATTGCCACAGCAGCGATTCAGAACAGTCCGACAACGAACGTTCTGATCCCTTGGATGATATTCAATGCAATGATTAACGTTTTTACGTCGGAAAAGACGGAAAAACACTTTGGATAAGGAATTGTTTATCTCTTTCGAATAAAACGAAATCAGAAGACATTACAAAAGTATTTCCAGGCCCGACCAGCGCGGGCACAAATATTTTCTTGGAACTGGACGCGTTTATAAGGTTGTTTCATATGAATATGAGTGACAAAATTATCGCTTACACAAACCTTTTTATTTCAGAACGGACGTGTGCAATTCAATACGCAATGGAAAGAGCTTCTAGGTTTACTTCTTCTTAGGAAATCAAAGCTCTTTGTGGAGTTCTATTCTCGATCGCTCTCAACAAAACTAGCCGCGCTACTGCCCGAATGGCTTGGAAACGTAACGGTACAGGGATGACGGCTTGCCGAGCTGCCTATCCCCATAACAGATTTATGTTCCTACTGAAAGCATCAGGTTTGATGAGAGGGCGTCCAGGGCAAAACGAGAAAAGTATGATAAATTAGCAAGTATTAGGTAGTTGTACAGGGGCTTCGAAAGTAACGCTAAAAACAAATTACTGCCTATCAGAATTTGTAACCATTGATAAAATGCTGCTTCCCTTTGGAGGTCGGTGTAGTTTCACTCAGTACCCGCCTGCCTAACCGGCAAAGTACAGTCTGAAATTGTGTGCCATGTCCGACAGTACACACCTTTGAGATATACTGTGGCAACCAAAGGGAAAGGGCTTTACTTTACATCGAACAAACAGCACGACACAGTCAAGCGACTGGTTTAGCCCATGTTAGGTTCTCACGGAAATATGACCACCGAGCCGGCAGCTGTGGCCGAGTGGTTCTAGGCGCTTCAGTCCGGAACCGCACTGCTGCTACGGTCGCAAGTTCGAATCCTGCCTCGGGCATGGATGTGTGTGATGTCCTTAGGTTAGTTAGCTTTAAGTAGTTCTAACTCTACGGAACTGATGACCTCAGATGTTAAGTCACATAGTTCTCAGAGCCATTTTTGAACCTGACTGCCGGCCGGAGTGGCCAAGCGGTTCTATGCGCTACAGTCCGGAACCGCGCGACCGCTACGGTCGCGGGTTCGAATCCTGCCTCGGGCATGGATGTGTGTGATGTCCTTAGGTCTGTTAGCTTTAAGTAGTTCTAACTCTACGGAACTGATGACCTCAGAACTTAAGTCCCATAGTGCTCAGAGCCATTCGAACCATCTACACCAGCTATCCATTGGAGCAGTTTCTTCTGGAGAGTGCTATAACATTACTTGGTACACTGAAAAAGAACAAAAACGAAATTCCTTCAGATTTTCTGGATCTGAAATCCCGGGAAAGGGTCTCTTCGCTATTTGAATTTCAGAACGATTGCACCCGCGTATCCTATATGCGAATGAAGACAAAATGTGTCCCGTTATCTCCAGTGCATGAGTGCGAGGAAATAGACACAGAAACGGGAAAACCTATTGCAGTGACGGACTATAATCATACCAATGGGGGTGCGGATAGAGTTGACCAAAAGTTTTCGCTATTATCGGCTTCATGAAAAACGGAGAGGTGGCCGCTAGCAATAATTTTCAGAGTTTTTAGGTATGGCAGGAACAAATGCACACAGACTGTGAATGTGCCAGTATACAGACTAACCACGTAGCAGAGAGGACTTCCTGGAAAATGTAGCTTTCGAGCTCCAATAAACTTGAAACTTAAGTATATATATCAGACTACCGAGAACCCTGATACCGAATGGAGGAGACAATTGAATGACAAAATAGTACCTCCGTGCCAGGAATGTAGCCTGCACACGACATGCAAACATTTTGTATGTAAGACTCACTTAACACGCCACGTAGTCTGCGATTGCTGTCGTCATTTAGTGACTTCATATTTATCTGTGTTGTAATTTGTAATACAATTAGTTTCATTTAATATGAGAAATACCTGTATATGATTTACACTGTAATTATTCAGTATTGTGCATTATTTAAAGCAAAAGTATTGCAGTTATAAAGTGTGATTATGTATTCATTTATCATAATCCGCTAAATTGGTACAAAAGTTACAATAAATATTGTTTTTCTGTGACGTTTAATGTCCTTATGTTGTAGTGACATTATACAAGTGATAATACTTCCAAAAATGTACGGATGGTAGCGTTTTGCAAAGGCGGCACCCAGGGCCGCGCGCGATATCTCATGAGACCGTGACGCACGCGGTATTTGAAGGGTTAACAACGGCGAACGAAATTTTAACGCACTCTCCGAGACACGTGCGCCTCCCAAGCTGGAGCATCAGCGTGTCTGGCTGCCGTGCAGAGGACCCGGGTTCGACTCCCGGCACTGCCAGGGAACGGGCCGCTCTCCAGTCTCGTGTGGAGCTACTGTGAGCAGCTACTGGAGACTGAGAGGTAGCGGCTCCGAGGTCCGGAAGCCGGCAACGGCGGGTGGGAGAGCGGCGTGCTACGGTGACCGCAAGCCCCCTCCCATCACGTCGCATACGCGAATGAGTTGATTATTTTGTACTCTTGCAGATAGCCTTGCTCTCTGTTGCACAATCAAAGCGGCAGCTTCTACTTCATAGGAACCTGTTCCTTCTGTAGTTCCTACTAGCGTTTCACACGCCAACTACTTCGCACAACTTCAAAGAACTGAACTAGCCACGCGGCGGGGCTTCCGCTCCGAAAGAAGGCAGAACACTGTCGTGCTGAAAGTGATGACGATAAAATACACAAAGGGTCTCCAATGAATAAAAGGTAAGGTGCATCGTTAAAACGCGGTGGCCACGAATTAGGTCCTGTTAAAGGATTTTCGTTATTCTAACTCACAGACATCTACAGCTATGCTCCACAAGTCACTTTACGGCACGTGGTGGAGGCTGCTGTTTGGTGCCTCGCTCATTCCCCCCCCCCCCCCGCCCATCTCTTCCTATCCCATTCGCGAATCGTGCGTGCGATGAAAGACTTCTGATAAACGTCCGTACGAGTTCTAATTTCTCTGATTTTCTCGTAGCGGTCATTTCGTGAGACGTAGGTGGAGAGGGGGGGGGGCGGAATCAATGTGTTGCCTCTACTCCATTTGGAACGTAAGCTCTCCGAATTTCGACATACTAGGCCTCTGCGTGATGCACAACGCCTCTCTTGCTCCGCCTGCCACTGTAGTTTATTCACAATCTCCGTAAAGCTGACTAAACTACCCTGTGACAAAACCCGCCGCTCTTTTTTTTTTTTGAATCTTCTGTCTGTCTTCTTTTATTCCACTCTTGTGACGGACCCAGACTTACGAACAGAATCTGTCTTACAAACGTTTCGCAAGTGATTTCTTTCTTGAA
This sequence comes from Schistocerca piceifrons, assembly GCF_021461385.2. Taxonomy (NCBI): domain Eukaryota; kingdom Metazoa; phylum Arthropoda; class Insecta; order Orthoptera; family Acrididae; genus Schistocerca; species Schistocerca piceifrons. The sequence continues at coordinate 13,150,512 of NC_060145.1, read as the reverse complement.
TGGATCACACTGCCTTATGATGCTTCCTGTAATTCTCACTATGATGTCTGCTTTCCTTGCTACTTGTTGTTAAGTCGTTACTCGACTTTGGTTGCCTGTGAACGGTCACTCCTAGCCAGCTACTGTACTCTTTCCAGTGATTTGTCGCCGACAGCGCCTCCTTTCGGGCAGTGTGTTTGTTACAGCGCCACCTGCCACTGGCGGCCTCGCCTGCTGCACTTCACTTCGCCAAAGCCTCCCTCCGCCACAGTTCTCCGTCGTCTGTGGTCTGCCTCGCTGAGCTGTCCACGCTGCACGTCTCACCCCCACCTACAAAAGGCAAGGAGCCGACTGGCTGACTGACCCACTCACTCACTCACTCACTCACTCACTCACTCATTGCTGACGCATCATCGCCCAAATCAAACGGCTAGCGGTGAAAGTTGAAATTTGCAGAGGGTATGGATCTTATACTGCAGGTGTCGTCTAAGAATCAGTTTTCCGATGTTCCATCCCTCAGGGGGTGAAATACGGGATGAAATATTTCACCATAAAAGCATTTTAAAGCTAAATTTATGAAAATCTGAATTTGGTTTCTCGGTTAGAAATAAAGGTGTTTCACTGTTTTTGGAGATTCAACACCTAAGGGGACCAGAAAATGGATGAAAATTTTTACGGAAATATTTCATTATGCAAGCATTTTTGAAGCTAAATCTATGAAAATTTGTACTTGCCTTCTTTATTACAAATAAAAAAATACACATTTCACTGTTTTTTTGGAAATTCGACCTCCTAAGGGGGTGAAATATTTGATGAACATATTTCATTCTGAAAGCATTTTTAGAGCTAAAACTATGAAAACTGGTATTTCACTTCTCGGGTAGATATCTAGAACAATGTGTTGGGGGATGGAAGTTTCTATGGAAACATCACCAGAAGAACGGAACAAGCTCGATTAACAAAAATGTTGGGCTCCGCTAACATAATCGCTTTTTGGTCAAAAGTACATTCGGAAAGGAACATGCTTCTTTGATCTTAAGTACTGTGAAATGTTTGCAAGGTGTTCCAATTTGTGAACAACATAAACATTCGATTAAACCAGAAGAATAAAACTCTGCGCAGACTATACAGTCCACATGAAAGAACCAACGAGCGCTAAGCTGGTCAAATACATGCTTCCTAAACGGTAATGGTCCCATGACACTCCTTTGCGTTGCAGTCGAAAATACTTATACATCTTTCGAATTCTAAGCACAGAGTTTATGTGGAGTAATTTTATACTGCTGCAGTCACTTTATTTTATTAGTACAATGCATTTTGGCAGCATGTTGGCATCATCAGGTGGATTATACAGTTACTTATACATCAGCTGATACGTTATGTACATCAGCTGTGTGCGCCAGTGGGATTAACAATGGAAAATAAACCTGTGTGGAAGGATAAATCTGCTACAGTGTGTACATTTATGTGAATAGCTTGATTAGGTAATATATATTAATACGTTTACTTACATTTTTGTTGGCCATTTCATTTTCTGGCACACAGAGCACAGTAAAAGTAACTCACCATTTAGCATTTTCACAAACGTCTGTTTACAACTTTCCACAGAGCTTTAAAATCTAAGCAAAACTACTTACAATTTCAGACACTAATATATACCTGTAGTGAAGATGAAAACTTTTATGTAGATGTATTGGCAATATGGAGAATGTTACATGGATAGTTAATCAAAACTATTCTGTCAATGAAATAAACATTTAATTTTGGAGAAGTTTTTGAAGAAGTTAATATTATTACTTCCAAGATTATGATTTAATAATACATTTCCATGTGCTGTGCCATGAATGAAGATTTCCAGTTCTTTGTATAAGTGAATTTGGTGTCCCTTATTCTTTTTCTATAACTATCTTATCATTTTTCATTATATATATCTTGAAAGTTGTAAACAGTCTTTGAAGTTGTAAGTAGTTCATCTTAGATTTTAAAACTCTTTGGAAAGTTGTAAACACACGTTTGTGAAAATGCTAAGTTGTGATTCACCTGTTAGCGTGCTGTGTGTGCCAGAAAATGAAATCACCAACAAAAATGTAAGTAAACGTATTAATATATTTTACCTAATCAAGCTATTCACATAAATGTACACACTGCAGCAGATTTATCCTTCCACACAGGTTTATTTTTCGATTCTTAACCCCACTGGCGCACACAGCTAATGTACATAACCTATAGTCTGATGTATAAGTAACTGTATAATCCACCTGATGATGGCAACATGCTGCCAAAATGCATTGTGCTAATAAAATAAAGTGACTGCAGCAGTATAAAATTATTCCACATAATCTTACAATACAGTCGCAGACCTCAAACAACATCGATATAACATGGATAAATGTAATTTAAGCACAGAGTTCCGTCTGCAAGAAAGTTCTGAACCCAGCGACAAGTCCGGTACGGTACCAGGTGAGCTGGAATTCTGTTCAAAATGCGACTGCCGAGTACATCCCGAAAGTGAAGGGACACGCCACCGACCTGACCTCCGTCCTTTGGCACTCTGCAGAGCGAGCTAAGATTCGCGACATCTCTGTTTGCCGAATCGACAGAGTATTGTATTGCTGGTCTGAAACGTGAGTCGCGTATTATGGATTCCCTCACTCCCGATACGGCACACGTGTCCATTTCTCAGACGCACGTCAAGGACCACATATCCGCCTGAAATGTATCGCCGTATAACACCGTTCCGTGTTACAATGTTGCAGTTCGCAGACAGGGCGTTCTCTTACTCATAGAGTCCACCACGCCACGCTTGCTGTCGTATAGCGTGTGTGCTTGTACAGCGGCCAGACCCCAGAGAGTGTTGCAGTATCTCCACCTGAACGAATGAGCGGTGTTCAATAACTCATGGAAGACGATTTTTTTCTTCTGAAAGCAGGTTGGTTTTATTCAGGATTCCGCTACACGATATTATTCCGCACTCTTGGCTACAAAACCCGATTTTTCAACATAATCTCCTCCCAGTGCGACGGCCTTACTCCGCCTTGCTCCGATACCCTGTATTCCCGAACGGTACCACTGGTCTCTACTGGTCTCTACTGGTCGACGTCGCAGCGAACGTCTCGTTGCGTCAGTAGCCTCGCCAGCGTGCACGTACTGTTTCCCGTCGAGTGCGTCGTTCATTCGGCCAAACAGGTGGAGTGAGATCCAGGCTGTTCGGTGGAGACGGAGAACTTTCCAAGTAAGTTTCGTGAGCTCCTCCCGGGTGCACACACTTGGGCGAGGCCTCGCGCTGCCGTGGGGAAGCAGAAGTCAGTTTGCATTTCTGTGGTGACGAACACGCAACTTCCAACACTGAGGGAGTCGCAGGGTTGTGCGGCCTTCCCACACGCGGGAGATCGGACAGGCTCGTGCGACCTCGCTGCCATGACGACACGCGACTCGCCCGTCGACTCACTAACAGGTCTCCACAGACGTCCTGCAGGCACCTGTAAACATCTCCGATGCTCTCGTTTTCCACCAAAATGAAACTCAGTGACAGCTGTCTGCATTAACGCACCTCCGCTACAGACGCCATTTTGAAGTCAATGTATAGCGCCGCCACTAAACTGAAGTTCATGAAACTGTAGGTGCTGAAGCAGGAACGTTCCACGGGGTCCCACAACAAATACTGCATTTTTAAACCGAAACTGGCCGAGAAAAACTGTGTCACATTACTCGTTGAACTCCCCTCGTAGATACAGTTGTCTGTGAACATACGACACACGCCGTTACACATTAGTATATGCTTACAACATATTTTCGTTAAAAATTAACTAACCCCGGCATGTATCTTGTTGTTGTTGTTGTTGTTGTTGTGGTCTTCAGTCCTGAGACTGGTTTGATGCAGCTCTCCATGCTACTCTATCCTGTGCAAGCTTCTTTATCTCCCAGAACCTACTGCAACCTACATCCTTCTGAATCTGCTTGGTGTATTCATCTCTTGGTCTCCCTCTACGATTCTTACCCTCCACGCTCCCCTCCAATGCTAAATTGGTGATCCCTTGATGCCTCAGAACATGTCCTACCAACCGATCCCTTCTTCTAGTCAAGTTGTGCCACAAACTTCTGTTCTCCCCAATACTATTCAACACCTCCTCATTAGTAATGTGATCTACTCATCTAATCTTCAGCATTCTTCTGTAGCACCACATTTCGAAAGCTTCTATTCTCTTCTTGTCTAAACTATTTGTCGTCCACGTTTCACTTCCATACATGGCTACACTCCATACAAATACTTTCAGAAACGACTTCGTGACACTTAAATCTATACTCGATGTTAACAAATTTCTCTTCTTCAGAAACGCTTTCCTTGCCATTGCCAGTCTACATTTTATATCCTCTCTACTTCGACCATCATCAGTTATTTTGCTCCCCAAATAGCAAAACTCCTTTACTACTTTAAGTGTTTCATTTCCTAATCTAATCCCCTCAGCATCACCCGATTTAATTTGACTACATTCCATTATCCTCGTTTTGCTTTTGTTGATGTTCATCTTATACCTTCCTTTCAAGACGCTATCCATTCCATTCAACTGCTCATCCAAGTCCTTTGGTGTCTCTGACAGAATTACAATGTCATCGGCGAAGCTCAAAGTTTTATTCCTTCTCCCTGGATTTTAATACCTACTTCGAATTTTTCTTTTGTTTCCTTTACTGCTTGCTCAATATTCAGTATCATCGGGGAGAGGCTACAACCCTCTCTAATTCCCTTCCCAACCACTGCTTCCCTTTCGGCTCTTATAACTGCCATCTGGTTTCTGTACAAATTATAAATATCCTTTCGCTCCCTGTATTTTACCCCTGCCACCTTTACTGTACTTTTTCTTTGTTGGTTCTTAAGAAATGCTTAGTAATCATACGATTTTGCCCTCAACCTCTCTGTTACTGTTTTTTACCGGCAGGTTGCTTAATAATTGTCAGGGGACTGAAATTAGTTGTTGCTAATGAAATAACGTGTTTGTTTCAAACAAATACACAACTAAATGCAGGAAAACTGAATTTGTCCTAATACGTTTATCATCAGTCACAAAGCAAATGATCTGAGAAGAAATCCCTTGAAGCCATGGCATCTCAAAGATCTTTCCTTTGCCTTTCACGCCAAAAGAAAATACTCCATCACTATCCGGATCCGTTACGCCAGCGCTGATTAAACAGAGAGAAGTTCTTAATCACTGACTTCCTGACGGCGCAGACTCGGTGCAGAGACGCTGTGAATCGAAAAGTCTCTAACTAAAGGGAATGTCGAAGGCATCTGCACTCACTCCGACAAATTCTCGGTAAGACTTAGAGACCTACATCAGCACAGCACGTCAACTCATGCGTCATTCACATCTGCAAGTGACGAACTTCAGAATCCCAATATGAGAAAAGTCCTATCGTCCATATGTACAAGCATGTCGTGGTGAAGCAGAACATGATGATGATCATCATCATTACGATTATTATTAAACATGCCCCATTAATTCTACAAGTACTAGTTAACTTAAACGCGACTTTTGTTCTAGACACGAAAAAGATATTTTAAATATAGCAAAATTTCTATTACGAAGGTTATTGTCATTAAAGTAGTACAGAGTTCGTTTCGCAATTAGTGACTCAGATTCATACATTTCGAAACTCTGTTGAATTACAGAATTTATAGTAGTCTCTGGAAAGAGTTGTACCAGCTCACTCTTGCTAATTTCCGCCTTTCACTGCTGCACTCTTTAGTAGTATGTTTCTCTGCATGTTCAAACTGCCACCTTCCAGTTACATCTGGCCAACAGACTGGATGTCCCCACTGTGAGGGCAGACGCGTCGCCGCTCATTCTGAACAGGTGGTAGCGAGCCTCCAGATCTCGATGCTCCGCTGGCATCGCTTTGAAACAGGGAGAGATCGGTAATGCGGTGGCCAGTCTCCGATGCACCGTCGCAAAGCTATTCTTTTGTAATGATTCGTTTTGTTGTCTGTTGCCATACCTTCTCCCATTCCTCCAGGTCTGCTTTCCGTCACATTTGTTTCACGAGCGTTTCGGGCCTGGATCTCTCTCTTGTCAACCGAGTGAGGTGGCGCAGTGGTTAGCACACTGGACTCGCATTCGAGTGGACGACAGTTCAGACACGCGTCCCGCCATCCTGATTTTGGTTTTCTACATCTACATCTACATTTATACTCCGCAAGACACCCAACGGTGTGTGGCGGAGGGCACTTTACGTGCCACTGTCATTACCTCCCTTTCCTGTTCCAGTCGCGAATGGTTCGCGGGAACTACGACTGTCTGAAAGCCTCCGTGCGTGCTCGAATCTCTCTAATTTTACATTCGTAATCTCCTCGGGAGGTATAAGTAGGGGGAAGCAATATATTCGACACCTCATCCAGAAACGCACCCTCTCGAAATCTGGCGAGCAAGCTACACCGCGATGCAGAGCGCCTCTCTTGCAGAGTCTGCCACTTGAGTTTGTTAAACATCTCCGTAACGCTATCACGGTTACCAAATAACCCTGTGACGAAACGCGCCGCTCTTCTTTGGATCTTCTCTATCTACTCCGTCAAACCGATCTGGTACGGATCCCACACTGATGAGCAATACTCAAGTATAGGTCGAACGAGTGTTTTGAAAGCCACCTATTATGTTGATGGACTACATTTTCTAAGGACTCTCCCAATGAATCTCAACCTGGTACCCGCCTTACCAACAATTAATTTTATATGATCATTCCACTTCAAATCGATCCGCACGCATACTCCCAGATATTTTACAGAAGTAACTGCTACCAGTGTTTGTTCCGCTACCATATAATCATACAATAAAGGATCCTTCTTTCTATGTATTCGCAATACATTACATTTGTCTATGTTAAGGGTCAGTTGCCACTCCCTGCACCAAGTGCCTATCCGCTGCAGCTCTTCCTGCATTTCGCTACAATTTTCTAATGCTGCAACTTCTCTGTATACTACAGCATCATCCGCGAAAAGCCGCATGGGACTTCCAACACTATCTACTAGGTCATTTATATATATTGTGAAAAGCAATGGTCCCATAACACTCCCCTGTGGCACGCCAGAGGTTACTTTAACGTCTGTAGACGTCGCTCCATTGATAACAACATGCTGTGTTCTGTTTGCTAAAAACTCTTCAATCCAGCCACACAGCTGGTCTGATATTCCGTAGGCTCTTACTTTGTTTATCAGGCGACAGTGCGGAACTGTATCGAACACCTTCCGGAAGTCAAGAAAAATAGCATCTACCTGGGAGCCTGTATCTAATATTTTCTGGGTCTCATTAACAAATAAAGCGAGTTGGGTCTCACACGATCGCTGTTTCCGGAATCCATGTTGATTCCTACATAGTAGATTCTGGGTTTCCAAAAACGACATGATACTCGAGCAAAAAACATGTTCTAAAATTCTACAACACATCGACGTCAGAGATATAGGTCTATAGTTTTGCGCATCTGCTCGACGACCCTTCTTGAAGACTGGGACTACCTGTGCTCTTTTCCAATCATTTGGAACCTCCCGTTCCTCTAGAGACTTGCGGTACACGGCTGTTAGAAGGGGGGCAAGTTCTTTCGCGTACTCTGTGTAGAATCGAATTGGTATCCCGTCAGGTCCAGTGGACTTTCCTCTGTTGAGTGATTCCAGTTGCTTTTCTATGCCTTGGACACTTATTTCGATGTCAGCCATTTTTTCGTTTGTGCGAGGATTTAGCTGAATCGCTGAATCGCTTAAGCCAAATGCCGGGACGGTTCCTTCGAAGAGCACGGTCGCTTTCCTTCCGTGTCCTTCCCCATCCCAACTTGTGCTCCGTGTCTAATGACGTCGTTGTCGACGGGACGTGAAACTTTAATCTCCTCCTCATCTTGTGTCAGGTTGCCTGAAAGTTCATTTCCGAGTACGCCTGTTAGAGCTTTCAGTATCGCAGTTCTTACCTTACTGTAGGTCCCTGTCGCGTGTCTTGTGATGAAGTTACCGCACATCTGAGCAGTAGTGATTTGCACATGAATGACACTGTTACCGACTGGATCCCTGAGGAGAGGAAGATACAGAAGTCTGCCTGGAGGGACAGTGCGCGTTCACGTAATGTGACGGCGCTGCCAACACTTGCCCAAGGAGCCGCTTCAAAAGCCGACGTGGCCGTCCAGTTCAGCTTTTCCGTGGATTTCCTTAATCCATTACGGCTAACGACAGTGTGATGCAAATGATAACAGGCGCTGTCCATTTCTTCCTGCGCACTTGTCCAATTCGAGTTTGTGATTCGTCCAGTCTGTCGTGTGCAATTCCTCCCTCTCAGTATGGCTAAAGCAACTTTCGTCCATCAGTGTGAACCGTATCTGAATGGCATTCAAGACTCGGAATTGACTCCACAATCTGCCTCTCCCCCTTCCCGTCAGTCCCCTCCACTAGCAGTATGGATCGTCCACGGTGGCTCAGGTTGCCTCCAGTCAACTTTCCCTTCTACATATACATATACATCTACAAGGGTACTCTACAAATCACATTTAAGTGCCTGGCTGAGGGTTCTGTGGTGTTCCAATCTCGTAGAGCGGGCGGAAAAAACGAACACCTATATCTTCCAGCGCAAGCTTTCATTTCCCTTTTTTTTTATTATGATGATCGCTTCTCCCTATACTGGTCGGCGTCAAAAATTCGATTCCGAGGAGAAAGTTGGTGATTGAAATTTCGTGAGGAGATCCCGCCGCAACGAGAAATACCTTTGTTTTAGTGGTGTCCACCCCAAATCATGTAATATGCCCACGACACTCTCTCCCTTATTTCTGGATAATACAAAACGTGCTACCCTTCTTTGAACTTTTTCGATGTACTCCGTCAGTCCTATCTGGTAAGGATCGCACACCGCGCAGCAGTATTCTAAAAAGAGAATGGACAAGCGTAGTGTAGGCAGTCTCCTTAGTAGATCTGTTACATTTTCTAAGTGTCCTGCCAATAAAAGGCAGTCTTTGGTTAACCGTCCCCACAACATTTTCTATGTATTCCTTCCAATTTATGTTGATCCTAATTGTAGTTCCCAGATATTTAGTTGAATTTACAGCCTTTACATTTGACTGATTTACCCTGTTACCGAAGTTTAACGAATTCCTTTTAGCACTCATGTGGATGACCTCACACTTTTCGTTATTTAGGATCAATTTCCAATTTTTGAACCATACAGAATCTTTTCTAAATCGTTTTGCAATTTGTTTTGATCTTCTGACGACCTTACTAGTCGATAAGCGACAGCGTCATCTGCAAACGACCTAAGACGACTGCTCAGATCGTTTTGTAGATAAGGAACAGCAAAGGGTCTATAACATCATCTTGGGGAAAGCCAGAAATCACTTCTGTTTTACTCGATGACTTTCCGTCAGTTACTACGAACTGTGGCCTGTCTGACAGGAAATCACAAATCCAGTCACATAACTGAGGCGATATTCCATGAGCACGCAATTTCACTACGAGCCGCTTGTGTGGTACTTCGCTTCAAGTGAACTCCGCCAACATTCCACTGTTTCGTTTATCTCAGTAAAATGAATATTCAATAAATTAATAGCTTGTATTTCACTGAGTTTCATTTCGGTATATTCACTGCGGCATACGGCACGCGCAGCTAACGATCATACGGCACTGCGGAGAGACTTTTTGAACATCCCGTATTTTGGAGAACAGGAGGCTCTAGAGACCTGTACGGAACACATTTGGGAAGTGAAGGAACTCGGTAAGAAGCGACGGACGCCTGAAGAGGACATCTGAGAATGACCTTGCGTGGGTCCATCGTTGGTTGGCGCTGCTCGCTGCTACTTGCCGTTCAGGCCGGCGACACCAGAGCTCAAACGGCCGTCACGCGAAAGACGAAATCCGGAGCAAGTGTGGGTAAGGGAAGGCGGGTATCGTCTGCATTCCACGTGATGTGCGTTTAAGTCTTCGTAATTTCTTATTTCAAAAGTGTAGCGTATAGAGAGAAATGGCGCCCTTCCTCGAGCTCCATCACATACACTGGCGTCCAAAATTACAGCAACAAACTGCTATTTCCCCTTCCTGTGTATAGTTCAAGATATAATCATACCAACTGTCAACAAATTTCGTTACGATCCTATTCTGCACGGAAGACGGCATTCGCATCAACGGATTAACACGCGAGCGATGACGTCAGGGCCGGCCGCGGTGGTCTAGCGGTTCAGGCGCTCAGTCCGGAACCGCGGGACTGCTACGGTCGCTGGTTCGAATCCTGCCTCGGGCATGGATGTGTGTGATGTCCTTAGGTTGGTTAGGTTTAAGTAGTTCTAAGTTCTAGGGGACTGATGACCACAGATGTTAAGTCCCATAGTGCTCAGAACCATTTGAACCATTTTTTTTTATGACGTCAGGGCACCTATCAAGCAGGGTAGTGTTTGCCGAATAGTCCTGCACCCACAGCCGCTGTGTACCCAGTCACAGACGGTGTAGTATGGCACAAAGAAGTTGCCTACCAGGCTCTCTGCGGTGGAGGGCCATAGGAAGAATGGAAGCAGGGCAGTCGCAAACTGATGTAGCCCGATGGCTTATTGTGAATCGTTCCGTTGCTTCTTGCATGTGGCAACAGTTTACAGAGACCGGAACTGTATCCTGGAGACCAGTACAACGCCGACCACGTGACACATCAAACTGAGAGGACCGTCATTTGGCTGTAGGGGCACGACGGTACCGCCTCAGTATTGCACGGCAACTGGCGTCTGACCTCGCATCTCCTCAACGTGTTGTAGCGAGGCAAACGGAATACAGAAGGCTTCGGCGCCGCGCGGGATGGCCGCGCGGTTTGAGGCGTGCTGTCACGGATTGCGCGGTCCCACCCGCCGGAGGTTTGAGTCCTCCCTCGGGCATGGGTGTGTTTGTTGTTCTTAGGATACATTAATTTAAGTAGTTTGTAAGCCTAGGGACCGATGACCTCAGCAGTTTGCTCCCTTAGGAATTCACACACATTTGAACATTTGAAGGCGTCAGCAGAGTGGTCTTTACAGTTGGAGACCTGGTGTGCGTGTACCTCTAGCGTGTCTTCACAGAAGGAAACTTCTTGAGTGGAGTCGTCAACATGCCACCTGGACGGTGGAACGGTGGGCCAATGTTCTTTTCACGGATGAGCCCCGATTTGGTCTGGAGAGTGATTCTCGACGGACTCGCATCTGGAGGGAACGTAGAACTCGATTTAGAGTTGCAAACATTGCGGAAAGGGACTGATATCGAGGAGGATCCGTAATGGTGTGGGCACGGAGTATGTTCACCGCTGGGACACCTCTTCATGAAATTGTACGGCAGAATCGGTAGGATTTAACTACCGTCAGGTAATGTGGGGAGATCCTGGGACCTGATGTACCCTTGTTGCAAGATGCTGTGGGCCTAGACTTCGTACTGCTCTGATGCTTTTTGGAAACGTAAAATATTGCACGCGTGCCGTGGCCTGCTCGCTCTCCCGATCTGATTCGCATAGAGTATGTCTGCTATGCAGTAGCAAGACGGCTTGCACCACGTCAGCATCCACCGACCACTCTCCAAGACTGCGAGCAACTGTGCAGGAAGAATGGGCGTTATTGCCTCAACTTGAGATTGATGACATCATTCACAGCATGTCCCCTCGTTCTGAGGCCTTTATTGGTCCCCGAGTTGGTCACACCCCACACTGAGCACATTAACCAGTCGTCAGAATGAGTGTACAAATCCATTAAGCTCGAAAAAAAGAAGAACGTTTTTGTCTACCATTATGTACTTTGCAGTTGATTACATTCTTTATTCTTTGCACTGTTTCTACTTTACTATCACCTGTTTATATTGTTTTGTGCCAAAATAAACGCAACCTTGCTAAATTTCCTCTCTGTTGCTTTAATTTTGGACACCAGTGTATTTCACGCCCAGCAGGGTTTCCTTCGTCCTTTGCAAGTAAGAACGCTTCCCGTGGATAATATTGCGAAGTTACGAGGAAAAGCCGTAGCGGCAACGAGGTGCAAACTGGGGCGGCTGTTGTCCGCAGTACTGACATTTCGAAAGGGCGGGTGGTTGTAAATCATACTATTTTGTATCAAGAAGACGTCACGGATAAAAGAATTGAGGAAGTGAGCTGCACTCGCCCTGGAGGCTTACGTGAAGGCCACTGCTGCAAGCACGCTACGGCAGTGACTGTCTACTTGGGAAGGTAGGATTGCAGTGCTCATACTTAATTTATTTACCCTCAGTGTAGGTTCACGGCAAGTTTAAGTGATACGTCTTAGATAGTGTTGCAGGAACGACGAGTAGGACATAGGAAACATAGGAATCCTGGCACGTACCGACACTGAATAAGTGCGGCACAAACTGAACCACTGTACCGTGGGAAGGTGCGACGCAGCTCCTGTCACCGAATTTCGTCACTTCTCGAGAACTGCGCGTCAGTGACGAAACGGCTCAAAGATATGAGAGGCTTTCCCTCCAGGATCGTCCACAGTCAGGAGCAGCAATATATTTGAGTGCGGCGAGAAAGCCCAGTGTTACAGGCGAGGCCAAGGCCTAGAAATATTAATTTTTATAAGACTGTTGTAAATAACCCTCATCATCTCATCGCAAAAACTCACCAGCTAAGCCAGGAGCTCCTGACTATGTGGACTCCTGCTGAGAAGCGGTACTATTCCAATAACACCTTGGCGACTGCCAGTGAGAGCCAGCAAATACTCTTGGGCAGCCAAGGGCAAGATAATGATATTTGGGATGAGACTCGGTTTGGAAGGGTAAATGGTGTTCTTCCTTATGAAATGTGCCCCTGTCATATTAATAACAACCATGATTTCGAGAACAATTCAGTCCTGTTTATAACAGACTTCCAAAATAGCGCCAGCATTAGGTGCAGTTACGTTCGTCGTGTTTCCATTTCGGCCTCGGCCGTACAGAACGGTCACGCCTGCCTGAGCAAATTTAACCAAGTTTTGACGCCTTGGGGGGCGCTTTGCGTCACGCCTCAGTCAGTGTCAACAGCTCGCGAGCTGTCAGTGCCCCGGAGCTCGTAGTACCCGAAGTGGTCGCCATCTCAAACGCGAACAGGGAGACGCCGGTGAGTTAGGCAGCCCGTGCCACACGTCAGAGCTTCTAGCTGCCTGCCTGCTGTGCTCAACAGGCCGTGCCAAGCTTTTAGGGTCTGGACTACTACACTGGCAGGAGGATCTTAAACTGAGTAGTTTTGGATGAGCAGCCGACCATGCCAAGTGGGAGTTTCAGATGTTAGGACACCCTCAGCGTGCAGTGCCTGCCAGGTTGGTGTCTGCACTATGCTTGCACTTCTGCTTCGACATCGATAGCGCTACGTTAAAAAATAACATACACTCGTCGGTGGATCTCTTGCTATAGGGTTACACGAAGCAGTTGACGTCAAACTCCGGTACAAAGAGACAACGAACTGGCTTCCGCCCGCCGCTGTAGTGCACACACTGAGGCAGCCTGTCATCGCTTTCAAAGTGCGACTTACTCATCTCGATAAAAAAAAGAAAACTTTCACTTCAGACAGTTAGCTACTCATTTCTGAGTGATCAGTTTCTGATCATCTACCAGCTCTATATTGCTCATTGCAAAGATTCAGAACGTCCTATACCACTATTATACATGGTTATTACAAATGATTGAAGCGATTTCACAGCTCTGCAATAACTTTACTATTTGAGATATTTTCACAATGCTTTGCACACACATACAAAAACTCAAAAAGTTTTTTTAGGCATTCACAAATGTTCGATATGTGCCCCTTTAGTGATTCGGCAGACATCAAGCTGATAATCAAGTTCCTCCCACACTCGGCGCAGCATGTCCCCATCAATGAGTTCGAAAGCATCGTTGATGCGAGCTCGCAGTTCTGGCACGTTTCTTGGTAGAGGAGGTTTAAACACTGAATCTTTCACATAACCCCACAGAAAGAAATCGCATGGGGTTAAGTCGGGAGAGCGCGGAGGCCATGACATGAATTGCTGATCATGATCTCCACCACGACCGATCCATCGGTTTTCCAATCTCCTGTTTAAGAAATGCCGAACATCATGATGGAAGTGCGGTGGAGCACCATCCTGTTGAAAGATGAAGTCGGCGCTGTCGGCCTCCAGCTGTGGCATGAGCCAATTTTTCCAGCATGTCCAGATACACGTGTCCTGTAACGTTTTTTTCGCAGAAGAAAAAGGGGCCGTAAACTCTAAACCGCGAGATTGCTCAAAACACGTTAACTTTTGGTGAATTGCGAATTTGCTGCACGAATGCGTGAGGATTCTCTACCGCCCAGATTTGCACATTGTGTCTGTTCACTTCATCATTATGAAAAAATGTTGCTTCATCACTGAAAACAAGTTTCGCACTGAACGCATCCTCTTCCATGAGCTGTTGCAACCGCGCCGAAAATTCAAAGCGTTTGACTGTCATCGGGTGTCAGGGCTTGTAGCAATTGTAAACGGTAAGGCTTCAGCTTTAGCCTTTTCCGTAAGATTTTCCAAACCGTCGGCTGTGGTACGTTTAGCTCCCTGCTTGCTTTATTCGTCGACTTCCGCGGGCTACGCGTGAAACTTGCCCGCACGCGTTCAACCGTTTATTCGCTCACTGCAGGCCGACCCGTTGATTTCCCCTTACAGAGGCATCCAGAAGCTTTAAACTGCGCATACGATCGCCGAATGGAGTTAGCAGTTGGTGGATCTTTGTTGAACTGCACGTTGCACTGTTATGACTGACTGATGTGAGTGCATTTCAAGCACGACATACGATTTCTCGGCTCCTGTCGCCATTTTGTCTCACTGCGCTCTCGAACTCTCTGGCGGCAAAACCTGAAGTGCGGCTTCAGCAGAGCAAAACTTTATGAGTTTTTGTAAGTATCTGTAGTGTGTCGTGACCATATGTCAACGAATGGAGCTACAGTGAATTTATGAAATCGCTTCAATCATTTGTAATAGCCCTGTACATACACACCGAAGAGCCAAAGAAACTGGTATAGGCATGCTTATTCAAATACAGAGATACGTAAACAGGCAGAATACGGTGCTGCGGTCGGCAACGCCTATATAATACGACTAGCGTCTGGCGCAGTTGTTAGATCGGATACTGCTGCTGCAATGGCAGGTTATCAAGATTTAAGTGAGTTTGAACGTGGTGTTTCAGTCGTTGCACGAGCGACGGGACGCGGCATCTCAGAGGCGGCAATGAAGTGGGGATCTTCCCGTACAGCCATTTCGCGAGTGTACTGTAAATATCAGGAACCCGGTAAAACATCAAGTCTTCGACATGGCTGCAGCCGGAAAAGGATCCTTCAAGGACGGGACCAACGACGACTGAAGAGAATCGTTCAACGTGACAGAACTGCAACTGTTCCGCAAAATGCTGCAGATTTCAATGCTGGGCCATCAACAAGTGTCAGCGTGCGAACCATTCCACGAAACATCATCAATATGGGCTTTCGGAGCCGACACAAATGTTTAAGCCTCAGCCTGCCCCGCCAAGACCAACATTGGACTGTTGATTAGTGGGAACTTGTTGCCTGGTCGGACGAGTCTCGTTTCAAATTGTATCGATCAGATGGACGTGTACGGGTATGGAGATAAGCTCACGAATCCATGGACCCTGCATGTCAGCAGAGGACTTTTCGAGCTGGTGGAGGCTCTGCAGTGGTGTGGAGCGCGTGGAGCTGGAGTGATATGGGACCACTGACACGTCTAGATACGACTCTGACAAGTGACACGAGCGTACGCATCCTGTCTGATCACCTGCATCCATTCATATGCATTGAGCATTCCAACAGACTTGGGCAATTCAAGGAGGACAATGCGACACCCCACACGTCCAAAATTGCTACAGAATGGTTCCAGGAACACTCTTTTGAACTTAAACACTTTCGCTGCTCACCAAACTACCCAGACATGAATATTATTGAGCATATCTGGGATGCCTTGCAACGTGCTGTTCAGAAGAGATGTCCACCCCTCGTACTCTTACGGATTTATGGACAATGTTGAAGGATTCATGGTGTCAGTTCCCTCCAGCGCTACTTCAGACATTAGTCGAGTCCATGCCATTTCGTGTTGCAGCACTTCTGTGGGGGCTCTCCATGATATTAGGCAGGTGTACCAGTTTCTTTGGCTCTTCAGTGTATATGGTTGTAAAGTTGAAGTAATTCTGACTCAGGGATTTAAAGACAACCCTTTGTTGATTATCACTGTCTTCTGCAAAAGTATTTCCCTTTTCATGCACCTAAACTTAGGAAGCAAGTTAAAGTTAGTTGGTGCCAACTCCGGAGCGTATGATGAATGCCCCAAAGCTTGCCACATGAGCGCTCTGACAGTTTCACTTAGACCAATGGCTGCTGTGCAGGTCCCTCGTGACATATTTCTCCGATATTTGTTTTAAATAGTCAGGTGAAGTTCTTTAGACGTCTCACAGTACTACACTGACGGATAAAAAAATCGTAAGACCAAGGAGGAACTGTGCGATATAAATGAAAGTTGGTAGACATCTTTGTACATCTGGAACATTATGTCTATTCCAATTTCGCGCCAGTCACTCAAGATTGACTCTAGCAGCAGCATTTTGAGGATGAAAATCAAGTTTGCTTTAAATGGAGGCTGCAACGATCATGAGCGTTAGTTATGTCTAAAATTGGACGTGGTGAGTTGGTGTTAGTCAAGAACGCCTTTAAGGCAACAATGACGCCATTATCAACACCTGACTGAGTTCGAACGAGGTCGTGTAATGGGGCTACGACAAGTTGGAGGTTGCTTCTGTGATATCACAGAAAGACTTGGCAGGAATGTAGCCGCTATGCATGACTGCTGGCAGCGTCCTCGTGAGAAGACCGGGCTGCGGACGGCCACGTGGCTCTACCAAGAGCGAAGACCGTCGTGTTATGGCGTATGAGTGTCGCATCGTACTGCATCTTCAGGAGCAATCTGAGCAACAGTTGGGACCACAGTGACACAGCGAACTGTTACATATCGGTTACTTCAAAGACAGCTCCCAGGCGGTCTCCCTGTAGTGCGCATTCCACTGACTGATGGCCACATGTTGGCTAGAAAGATGCTTCTGGAGATCCTGGAACCAACCTGTCTACCGTGCTACACACACTTTTTCCAAACCTGTTTCACAGAGGAAGACTGCACTGTAGTTCCTTCTCTAGATTGTCGCACAGATGACAAAATGGTACATATCGAAATAGATGACTGAGGGATAGAGAAACAATTAAAATCGCTCAAAAGAGGGAAGGCCGTTGGACCTGATGGGATACCAGTTCGATTTTACACAGAGTACGCGAAGGAACTTGCCCCCCTTCTTGCAGCGGTGTACCGTAGGTCTCTAGAAGAGCCTAGGGTTCCAGAGGATTGGAAAAGGGCACAGGTTATCCCCGTTTTCAAGAAGGGACGTCGAACAGATGTGCAGGACTATAGACCTATATCTCTAACGTCGATCAGTTGTAGAATTTTGGAACACGTATTATGTTCGAGTGCAATCACTTTTCTGGAAACTAGAAATCTACTCTGTAGGAATCAGCATGGGTTTCGAAAAAGACGATCGCTTAAAACCCAGCTCGCGCTATTCGTCCACGAGACTCAGAGGGCCATAGACACGGCTTCACAGGTAGATGCCGTGTTTCTTGACTTCCGCAAGGCGTTCGATACAGTTCCGTCCACAGTCGTTTGATGAACAAAGTAAGAGCATGTGGACTATCAGACCGATTGTGTGATTGGATTGAAGAGTTCCTAGATAACAGAACGCAGCATGTCATTCTCAATGGAGAGAAGTCTTCCGACCATGTGGATGACATCGGAAGTTCACTGAAGCTTTTTGCGGATGAAGCTGTGGTATATCGAGAGATTTTAACAATAGAAAATTGTAGTGAAATGCAGGGGGATCTGCAGCGAATTGACGCATGGTGCAGGGAATCGCAACTGAATCTCAATGTAGACAAGTGTAATGTGCTGCGAATACATAGACACAAAGATCCCATATCATTTAGCTACAGAATAGCAGGTCAGGAAATGGAAGCAGTTAATTCCATAAATTATCTGGGAGTACGCATTAGGAGTGATTTAAAATGATCATATAAAGTTGATCGTCGGTAAAGCAGATGCCAGACAGATTCATTGGAAGAATCCTAAGGAAATGCAATCCGAAAACAAAGGAAGTAGGTTACAGTACGCTTGTTCGCCCACTGCTTGAATACTGCTCAGCGGTGTGGGATCCGTACCAGATAGGGTTGATAGAAGATATAGAGAAGATCCAACGGAGAGCAGCGCGCTTCGTTACAGGATCATTTAGTAATCGCGAAAGCGTTACGGAGATGATAGATAAACTCCAGTGGAAGACTCTGCAGTAGAGACGCTTAGTAGTTCGGTACGGGCTTTT
Source organism: Schistocerca piceifrons (assembly GCF_021461385.2). NCBI lineage: Eukaryota > Metazoa > Arthropoda > Insecta > Orthoptera > Acrididae > Schistocerca > Schistocerca piceifrons. The sequence goes on along the minus strand of NC_060145.1, from coordinate 13,132,166 downwards.
GTTGAAGTTTCGAGAACATACGTTCACCGAAGATTCAAGCAGTATATTGCTGCCTCCTACGTATACCTCGCGAAGAGACCATTAGGATAAAATCAGAGAGATTAGAGCCCACATAGAGGGCTACCGACAATCTTTCATTCCACGAACAATACGAGACTGGAATAGAAGGGAGAACCGATAGAGGTACTGAAGGTAACCTCCGCCACACACCGTCAGGTGGGTTGCAGAGTATGGATGTAGATGTAGACGTAGACCTACAACAGGAGTTGTGGTCTAAGATGTGATTCTGTATGACTGCAGGAGCACTATCTCTTAGATATCCCACGCACCATCACTGGAATTTTGTATGACAATCTCGTGATTCGACCTGTTGTGCTGCCATTCATGAACAGCATTCCAAGGTGTGTTTTCCAAAAGGATAATGCTCGCCCACGTACCACTGATGTAACCCAGCATCCTCCATAGAGTGTCTACGTGTTTTCTTTGGTTTGCTCGATCAACAGATCTGTCTTCAATAGAGCACATATGGGGCACAATCAGATGACAACTCCACCGTCATGCACTACCAGCAGTACCACCCCATTATTAACCGTCCAAGTCCAACAGCCATGGAACTACACCCCACATATTGACATCCGGTACCTAATTTGTAAAACACAATGCATACATGTTTGCATGCTTGCATTCAACATTCTGGCGGTTACACTGGTTATTAATGTACCAGCATTTCACATCTTCAGCGGGTTATCTCGTGCTTACATAACCTGTGATTCGCAATATTAATCATTTACGTGTGTTATCTAGAGAAATGTATTCCTGAAATTTCATCAGTCTACATTAATTATGTTTTGGTGTTGCCTTTCTTTACGTCACAGTACATTGCAGTGTGTCTTTTTACGACGTACATCTACATCTACATCCATACTCCGCAAGCCACCTGACGATGTGTGGCTGAGAAGTAGTAGGTCGCCACCTGTTTGAAGATCAGTGCATCTACATCCATATTCCGCAAGCCACCTGATGGTGTGTGGCGGAGGGTACCCTGAGTACCTCTATCGGTTCTCCCTTCTATTCCAGTCTCGTATTGTTCGTGGAAAGAAGGATTGGCGGTATGCCTCTGTGTGGGCTCTAATCTCTCTGATTTTATCCTCATGGTCTCTTCGCGAGATATACGTAGGAGGGAGCAATATACTGCTTGACTCCTCGGTGAAGGTATGTTCTCGAAACTTCAACAAAAGCCCGTACCGAGCTACTGAGCATCTCTCCTGCGGAGTCTTCCACTGGAGTTTATCTATCATCTCCGTAACGCTTTCGCGATTACTAAATGATCCTGTAACGAAGCGCGCTGCTCTCCGTTGGATCTTCTCTATCTCTTCTATCAACCCTATCTGGGACGGAGCCCACACCGGTGAGCAGTACTCAAGCAGTGGGCGAACAAGTGTACTGTAACCTACTTCCTTTGTTTTCGGATTGCATTTCCTTAGGATTCTTCCAATGAATCTGTCTGGCATCTGCTTTACCGACTATTAATTTTATATGGTCATTCCATTTTAAATCACTCCAAATGCGTACTCCCAGATAATTTATAGAATTAACTGCTTCCAGTTCCTGACCTGCTATTCTGTAGCTAAATGATATGGGATCTTTGTTTCTATGTATTCGCAGCACATTACACTTGTCTACATTGAGATTCAATTGCCATTCCCTGCACCATGCGTCAATTCGCTGCAGATCCTCCTGCATTTGAGTACAATTTTCCATTGTTACAACCTCTCGATATACCACAGCATCATCCGCAAAAAGCCTCAGTGAACTTCCGATGTCATCCACAAGGTCATTTATGTATATTGTGAATAGCAACGGTCCTACGACACTCCCCTGCGGCACACCTGAAATCACTCTTACTTCGGAAGACTTCTCTCCATTGAGAACGACATGCTGCCTTCTGTTATCTAGGAACTCTTCTGTCCAATCACACAATTGGTCTGATAGTCCATATGCTCTTACTTTGTTCATTAAACGACTGTGGGGAACTGTATCGAACGCGTTGCGGAAGTCAAGAAACACGGCATCTACATGTGAACCCGTGCCTATGGCCCTCTGAATCTCGTGGACGAATAGCGCGAGCTGGGTTTCACACGACCGTCTTTTTAGAAACCCATGCTGATTCCAACAGAGTAGATTTCTAGTCTCCAGAAAAGTCATTATACTCGAACATAATACGTGTTCCAAAATTCGACAACTGATCGACGTTAGAGATATAGGTCTATAGTACTGCAAATCTGTTCGACGTCCGTTCTTGAAAACGGGGATGACCTGTGCCGTTTTACTATCCGTTGGAACGCTACGCTCTTCTAGAGACCTACGGTACACCGCTGCAAGAAGGGGGCCAAGTTCCTTCGCGTACTCTGTGTAAAATCGAACTGGTATTCCATCAGGTCCAACGGCCTTTCCTCTTTTGAGCGATTTTAATTGTTTCTCTATCCCTCTGTCGTCTATTCCGATATGTACCATTTTGTCATCTGTGCGACAGTCTAGAGAAGGAACTACAGTGCAGTCTTCCTCTCTGAAACAGCTTTGGGAAAAGACATTTAGTATTTCGGCCTTTAGTCTGTCATTCTCTGTTTCACCATTTTGGTCACAGAGTGTCTGGACATTTTGTTTTGATACACCTACCGCTTTGACATGAGACCAGTCTCCTTCAGAGAGACGCTCCGCAGTACAGTACTTCACGCCACAAGGCGGCGACAATAATGGTAAGTCTCTCGCTGTATGGGAATCACAGGGAACCATAGCACGTGTGCGAGCACGGGACGTGGACACACGGTGAAATACGGAAGTGTAGGTCGGTGCGGGAGGCGTACTGTGATGGCCGGGACCAGTGACCGGCGTTTACATGCGAGTGGTCTGGCGGATGCACCTTTCCGCTGCACCTGTCACTCGGTGGGCGATGACGCCCACTACCTGACCCGCTCCGGTGCTCGTGAAGTCTGGATGGGCGCTGGGTGGCAGATGTTCGACTTTTCCCTGCGCGCCCCTCCATTCGTGCTCAAACTGTACACTTTCATTTGCAGGGAGGAGATTTGTTTCCCAGCAGCCACGGCTCGTGCGGTCTCTGGGTCAGAGGACGGACGGTCGCCGATCTTCGCAGAGAAGCGGGGTCAGATTGCGGTTAGGTCGTTGGACCGCCTACATAATGAACGCGCGATGACTGAAGGACGCCCACGCCACCGCGCCTGTTTCGCCAATTACGTGTTTCCCCGATCGCCCGCACAGCTGGAATGTGCCCTGCGTGGTGGGCTCGACTGCCGTCCAGCCGCACTGCTGACACCCCCTCACGCTGTCAGTTCGGTGGGCGGTGCTGGGTGGGGTCGCCGTGACCACGCCTGCCCTCTCCGGCGCCCGCCCTGGCGTCGAGCCGGAGTCGACCTACACGCACGCATATCGCTCCCCTCATCCCTACCTTCTGTCTGATTACATGGAACGGTGAATTTTCCCCACTTCTATTTTGTGACGTTACCTGCTGATCCGGGGGATTTTTTGAAAATTATGCTTATACTGGTACTTTCCTCTAAAAAGAAGGTATTCACTCTTCAAAAGGAAGACCGTGGTAGCTGTCTGTTCAAATATTTCTCACTCTGTGATTGCCACACAATCATCGGATCTCCTAGCTAAAGCACATGATGCCTGATACTATTTCGAACGAATAATAAAAATAACAGAGTAACAACGCAGTAGGTCGTGCTAATAAAGGACAGAAGTACTATGGTTAAATACTGCGCGTCGCCAAAGACGTGAAACGAAACAGCTGACTGCTAGCCCCTTGCGAGCAGCCTTCACGAGCTGAGACAGTTACCTGCAGGGCGCAGCACGGACACCTGCCCTCTCGTCAGTAGGGGAATCCCCACAAGCAAGAAATCAAGCTCGGCGAGTGCGCTCCTACTGCACAGTGCCTTCTGTTAATTGTGGATGGCATCGCAAGGTCTAAGTTCTATTTTACTTTTATATTTACAATCTTTGCAGAGCGATATTTACCAAACTTGAGATTAATCCACTCAAAAACTTTTCCTGGAATTAATCGCAGATCGTAGCGTAAGACTTTCGTAATATGTTTAGATGGAAAGTTGAAAATTGGCTCAAATATTGAATACTAAAGAGAACACAAGCTTGTAGTAGTGAATTTACTTTTACGCACAAATACATAAAGTTATTGCAATTATTGTTTAAAATTCATTGAAGATGTCACATTATTTATGAGTTTCAAAGACGCTACGGTAATTTGAAATAGTACAATGCACACGCACTCGTATACTTCATTTAGTTATATGCAAAGACTTTAAACACTATATTTATTCATATTTTTGTATAAAAACTGAAAATATAGAGCTTTTTCGTACTAATGGAACAGGTCGCACAAATTTGCCCCATGATCTATTTAAAAAATTGAGCTTTCTGTGAAACTGAAGATGTGGAGTTTGCACTTGTAATGGTACTTCAATTACGTAACCATTACGGCAGCTCACCTCAACCTCTCGATACCAGCAATATTCTACTGTGTTTCTGTAGAATGGTTAACATATTTATGCGACAACATTCAGATTTGATTTCATTAATGTGGAGGTACTTTGATACATCGATATGTTTATATTGCATTGATATTATTCTTATCTGAATTCTTTCTTTTGTCACTATGATCTTTGTCGTACTTCTAACTTTGATTTTTGGCCGCGTAAGAGGTTATTAGAAAGTCAGGTCTTGGTCGTCATGTTGAAAATACGCAAACTGTAGTCAGTTTATGTAATGTGAACTTTAATAGTGAGGAAGATATTTTCAGGTATGTTTTATATTGTGAACTGATGTTTTGTGTGTTACGTGATATTGCAACAAAAGTAATAAAAAAGAAGTGTAACTTAAATTCGGAGTGCTGATTACTTTTTTTACACCACCATTGTCGTAACTTGCAAAAGTTCAATCTTCGAGAATGATTTCTGAAACGCATCTATAAAACTTTTGAATATCTCAGAATTAACACCTAGGCCTCTTTGCATCGGAGCTTGGAATCATCACCACCTAGATTTTCGACGATTGGGCCATGAGTTCACAACGAGACCTGCGTGGGAAACACGAAAAGATGAGTGCCTAGTTTATCCATTATTTCATGAAATGAATTTATTAACTGTGCTCTAATGACATCTGCCACATAATATAACTTTGTTGTTGCCCGAAAATGCAATACTTAGCAGCGTGAGCAAACTATAATCATAATTAACTTTTGAGCTTTGTTGTTGTAGGGTTGTTAGAAAATGTACATGGATATCTTCCACACCTACATAAATAAAAATATTATGGGTTGCTAGGTTACAAAACGAGTAAGAAATTCGTGATTTCGTTTAAGGAGTCGAAGACATTTATATATTGGCGAATAGGGCTCGTTCAACTTGGTAAGAGGCAGCGAGAGACAGAGAGAGAGAGAGAGAGGGGGGGGGGGGGGGGAGACGCGATTGGCCGGCTTCAACTGACAACCTCGATAGTGGAATAGCGTATTACGCGCCGTCCTTGGCGAATGAATATCAAGTAACAGCCCGGGGTGGAGTGGCATATGCATCGACAATTTGGGCTACACTGATTCACAGTTCGAGCTCATAGAAGTGCTGAAGTAATTGATGAACAATAGTGAGACTGCAGGGCGCTATTATGTCTGGTATAATAATGAAACAACATCAGCGAATTTTCTTGTTTCGCTCTAGTACGTAGTCGACCGAATACTTTTCAGTAATTTCCATGCAGCACGGGCGACATTAATTTACAACTAACAACGCTATAGAATCGCAACTCAGAGCCGAAGGACGTAAGAGTCCTTTACGGATGGTAGAAACAACCTAAGTTTGGTACTACGTACTGAAACGTAGGTGGTGCCGTTCAGTTCTACTGTGGGGGAAGTTCAGTCGGCTGAGCGTGTCGAAATACAAACAATCAACTACGAACTAAAATCCTCCCCTCCGCAGATCGGGTGCGACGTTAGAAGCAAATCTACTGGCTTGTATCGGAACACAAATAGCCGAGTTACGACACGGGAAGCGAGCCACTTAGCGATCGATTACACAAGAGCTCTGAACAAAGGGAGACGCACCGAGCATTGAAAGGTGCCCTCTTTGTGAAGGTCAGTTGTGTAACAGTAATGATCCCGGCTCAGAGTAAGCTGTGTTGTGAAGACAGCGACCATTCTCGCACGATACGCACCGCGCTGACAGAAACACCACGTATCGTACCAGCAACACGAATAGGTACAGTGCGAACACTACAGCCCATTTATGCGGCTGAGAGCAGAGTGCGCTGGCGGTAATACAAGCTTCAGCAAATTGTGTTACCGAGAGAGTCACTCCGAGCCGACTGTGGACGGTACGGTATACGACGCACGACGTGTTTTCCACTACAGTACGGAGTGGAAAGAGTTGTAGAAAAGTACCAACCATTTTCGGGCCTACAGGCAGGTGTCTCCACTGGGTAACTGTCACTACACTAGCGGCAGTAGCTCAGCAGCTGCCCTTAGTGTAAGGGCCTACTGATAGACCATAGCGGTAGACGCCACAGTGTGTCAGTGAAACCTTCCGTGCGTGCTCCTCTTATTGTTCTCGTCAGTCAGTTACGCGGGACAGAACTCTTCCCGACCTTGCGCTTACTCCATCCTTTGAGAATGACGATGTTAGCTCTACCGCTCCTGGTCACAGTCTCACGCAGTGTTGCCCATTGTCAGCCAAAGTCTGCTACACTTCTTCGGCGTTCTTTATGGCTACTGTCTGTCACAGTCAACCCCAAAGCGCCGCCTCAGCACTTTCCTTTGTTTCCCTTCTTAGTTTTCCTGAAAGCGTTTTACACTAGACTGCGTGTCGTGCTATAGCCGTATGGAGCCTCAAAAAATGCTTCAAATGGCTCTGAGCACTTTAGGACGCAACTTCTAAGGACATCAGTCCCCTGGAACTTAGAACTACTTAAAACTAACTAACCTAAGGACATCACACACATCCATGCCCGAGGCAGGATTCGAACCTGCGACCGTAGCGGTCACGCGGTTCCAGACTGTAGCGCCTAGAACCGCACGGCCATCCCAGCCGGCTGGAGCCTGCTCCGCGGAAATACAGACTATGTTGGAAAGACAGCAAAATCCAGAACGAGGAAGTGACGATCTGTGCCCTTCGGGGACTTTTGAAAAACGGAAAATTTGAATTGTAACGGATGAAGGAAGAAATAGAGAAAGGGGTGCTGGAAAAAGGTGACAAGCAAAGGAGGGTCGGGGGAATGTTTTTGTCAGAAAATCAGAATTTCAGTTAAGCAACAGATTTGGTTTGCTACCAAAATTAGAGAAAAAAAGAGCCTGATTTAAATGTAGAGGCATATAGAACGCAGTAGAACGATCGCTGGAAACTTACTGATATGTTGGGTAGCAAACAGAGCAGGAAAACAAGTGTTCTGCCTGGGGGACGCGTGTAGCCCAGCGGTTGCAGGAAAAATTACGTGCCGTGTACCAGGTCAGGTTTTAAGAAACCAAATGCTAGTCTCAAGTACGTAACAGAAAACATAGCACAGACGTGTATGGATTTCAATAAATATTTGGCGGGGGGGATAAACAGTGAAAAATACAGCATCACCAAGCACCTCCTGGACAAAGTGGGAGCAGCAGTAGCTACAAGGCACACAAAGGTGGGTTTTGTGGAGGTTCTGTGTCTCCATGGCCAGCCCTGTATCCACTCTGCTACAACGCGTGTAAACGAGGAACTGAGGCAGCTCCTTCGTGTGGACGCAAAATCTCCTACTGACGCAGTTCCAGAAATACCTGTAGGAAGGTGGAGATAATTATACCTCTTGTGACCTACGCGTGACTAGTACAGGCAAGGGCAAGTTAGCAGATCTAATAGCACAACACACAATTGGGGCCACCGGCACATAAAATAGTTATTGGAATCAAGTGACCCACCGACTTAAGGTCAAATTTAAAATTCATACAGACAATACTAGATAATATTACACTGACAAATGTTTCCAATTCATTTTATAAAAATAGAGCAAATATGAAATCCACTTGCTTCATCAGAGTGCTAGGGGTGTAAGAAATAAAGTAAATGAATTGTTAGTTTGTTTACAAGATCTTAGCAGCCGATCTCATTTGTCTGTTTAAATACGACGCATCCACTGGGACCGAGCGAGGCGGCGCAGTTGTTAGCTTACTGGACTCGCATCCGGGAGGGCGACCGTTCAAACCCGCGTCCGGCCATCGTGATTTAGGTTTTCCGTGATTTCCCTAAATCGCTTGACGTAAATGCCCGTTCATGTGAAAGGGCACGGCCGACTTCCTGCCCCATCCTTCCCTAATCTCATGGGACCAATGACGTAGCAGTTTGGTCCCCTCCTCCAAATCAACCAACCAATCGAATCACAGGGGCCGGACGGAGTGGCCGAGGGGTTCTGCAGCTACGGTCGCAGGATCGAATCCTGCCTCGGGCATGGATGTGTGTGATGACCTTACGTTAGTTAGGTTTAAGTAGTTGTAAGTTCTATGGGACTGATGGCCTCAGATGTTAAGTCCCATAGTGCTCAGAGTCATTTGAACCATTTGAATCACAGGGATAAAAAACCTTAATATGACTGGTTGTAAATTACCTGCATATTCATGTAGATCCAGTACGGATAAAGGAGTGGTTCTCACATTCACAAAAAAGCAACGTAAATTAAAAATGTAAAAGACCTAAATTCTGTACAGGCCAGTAAACAGAAGATTGTGGCTGTGAGCTAATGCTGGGAAAAGTAATACTTGTTTTAAACATTTTCTTAAGGCGATTTTCACACTGTAAATACTTTATAAAATGCATGACACACTAACGCTGACTTTATGTATATTTTATTTCGACTGGTTTCGGTCATAAAGCATGTTCACAGTCTCGTACGAAATACAAAATGCAAACAGGAAATGGCCTGCAAGGTCACAAGATTATTTCTACTGTAACAACAAAAAAATGACTTACGTAGAAAAATTAATCTGTAGTCAACATTACGTGCCAAAACTAAAAGTATCGCTCATTTTGGACATTACAGGTATGATATTAGTGTAAGGAGCAACTAACTGAAGAGCACCAACACGATACATTCACTGGCATTACAGCGACAGAGCTCACAGTAGACGATTCAAAGATCAATGAGTACGAAGATATTGCATTCCTAGATAACATTGATCACACATCTCGTTATATAATTGTATACCAACCAAATATTTTCAACATGACAAAGTAATAAACATTTAAACTTACAATACAGAAGGTCTTTTACATACTTAATTACTCTACGATAACAACAAATGGTTCAAATGGCTCTGAGCACTATGGGACTTAACTTCTGAGGTCATCAGTCCCCTAGAACTTAGAACTACTTAAACCTAACTAACCTAAGGACATCACACACATCCATGCCCGAGGCAGGATTCGAACCCGCGACCGTAGCGGTCACGCGGTTCCAGACTGGAGTAATATCTTTACAATAAAATATAACAAAATTATCAAAATGGGGTAAATACCATACCGTAAATATCCAGTTCATGCTAACACATGTAGCTAACTCAATTTACATGCCTTTTTCAATTTTTTATGGGACTTAACTGCTTAGGTCATCAGTCCCTAAGCTTACACACTACTTAACCTAAATTATACTAAGGAGGAACACACACACCCATGCCCGAGGGAGGACTCGAACCTCCGCCGGGACCAGCCGCACAGTCCATGACTGCAGCGCCCGAGACCGCTCGACTAATCCCGCGCGGCTTACAAGCCTTTTACCTATGTATGTTAACATGAACTGGATATTTGCAGTATGGTATTTACTCTATTCTGATAACTTTGTTTTATAGTAAAGATGATAGTCTTTAGTCGTTGTGACGACAACGGTTGTTGTTATCATAGAGTAATGAAGTATTAAAAAAAAAGAAAGAAACAAACCTTACGTAATGTAATTTTACATGTTTATATGTTTATTATCTTGTCTCCTACAAAATGTTTGTTTGAAATACAATTTTCTTACGAGATGTATGATTAGTGTTATCTTTATCCTGGCTGCGAATGTAATACCTCCGTAGTCCTTGATCTCTGAGTCATTTACTATGAACTCTGGCTCTGTAATGCCAGAGAGTGTCTCGTGTTGGTACTCTTCAGTTAGTTGTTCTTCACACTGATATCATACCTGTAATGTCCAAAATGAGCGATACTTTTAGTTTTGGTACGTAATGTTGGCTGCAGATTAATTTTTCGACGTAAGTCATTTTTATGTTGTTACATGCGAAATAATCAAGTGATCTTGTAGGTCATTTCTTTTCCGCATTTTGTCTGTCGTACGGGATTGTGAACATGGTTTATGACCGAAAGCGATCGGATGAAATATAAATAAAGTTATCATTTCTGTGTCATGCATTTTATAAGGTAATACTTGTGACTGTTACTGTATCCCGATCTCCACTGCGTAGTTACGAAATTTTCATGATAAATTTTGACGGTTTATTGTGCTGTCTTTCAGACAAAAAGACGGAATTTATTTATGGTGATTCTAATGTAAATATAGTGAAGGAACGTGACATGAAAAGTGAGCTAAAGTGCTGTTACTCACTTACAATGTCATATCACTCGTAAAGTTTCCCCCTAGCGTTGCTCAAAATACTCATATCCTACGCAGGCTATGTATTCATTCAACAAGCAGAAGTTACAGAAACTCATTCCTGTCTTATGGCAAACAGATTGTCAGATCACGACGCACAGTTAGTCGCATTACATAACTGTGCCCTATGTACAGGTCAGAAACACTCAAAGAAAACAGTAGGCCGACCGACGACAAAACAATTCAAGATTTTAAAGAAAGCTCGACAAATGTTCACCGTGGTGAGGTTTACAATGAGCCAGACGTTAGCTGTAAAGTCAACATATTTTCAATGAGTTTGTATACATTTTTCAAAAGGGTTCTCGCAAAAATACAATCACATGCAAATTTGGATAGTCATTAAAGAAACGTGGATCTCACTACAGGTGTCAAAGTGATTTTACAACGAAATATGGACATGTGCAAAATAGCCAGAACAAATAATTATCCAGAAATACTTTCATACTACAAACACTACTGGAACATATTAAGAAAAGATGTAGGAAATTGACAGATCACATCAGAAAATGAAATCTGTGTCGAATAATTAGTGAATTAGAAAATAATCTTGCATCCTCACCAGAAATAAGGAAGATCACAATGACTCTAAAAAGTAAAACTACATATGGAGTGGGTAACATCACCAATAAGACCCAAAAAAGTTGTGGCCTTGCAATATGTAATATTCTTAGTCACTTACGTATTGCATCATTCAATCAGGATGTTTTTCCAGACAGTATGAAATACGCCGTTGTCAGGTCCATCGATATGAAGGGCGATTCGGCGGATGCACAGATGTCAAATGACTACCACCTCATTGCTACTCGTTACCATGAAAGGCGGCCGTTTGATTACGAGCACCTTCCAGTGTGTCGTAGTTTTGCAACACACACAGTGTTAGTTGCTTGCTGGTAGCAGAAAGTCTATCCGCCAATTGACTTGCCGGCTCACTCGATTTAGCTTTGCCAAATGCAGAAACATAGGAATCTCTTACGGCGACGCATAAGACTTTGTCCAGAGTGGGTCAAAGGGAATTCAAGGATCGTACAAGTTCGATCGTTTCCAGCACGTTGTGTGAGAAGTTCTCGGCACCGCACGTCCCGTCTTCTGCATGGAAAGCACACTGGTAAGAATCTGTAATTCAAAAATTTGTTTTATGTTGTAGGTAACCAGCATACTCACGCCTTGTAAAATTCACATCAGTCTTTCCATTGTGTGCCAGCCTAGTCTTCTGTAACTAGCTCTGACGTCATAAATGTTGCGCAATACTTTAAAATTAAGTAAATAGCCTGAAACGTTTCTAGCATGTCAGGAGTAATACAAAATCAATATGTGTTGGATATCAGTTCAATAACTTTAACCATTTTCGAAATTTGGATGTTTTTCTGTAAAAGTCATTGGCGCAACAGAAAAGAGCTAGAAACTTAAAAATTTATATTTAGACTCCTTTTCCATAATAATTTAGTAGAAACAGTATACTGGATCTCACAAATTAAAATTTTAGTTGAAATTCATGATTTTCTGGTTTTTGTCTTAGAAATTAAGGAAGCAAGATAGATGAAGTAGGCGAATAAATAAAGCTAGGATGTTTACATTTCAGTAGAAGGGATATCCGCTATAATCATAAAAATATGAGATGTTTCAACACAATAACTATAAAACTATAGCTATAGCGTATCTCCAAAGAGCACGTTCAGAGCTCGTCTACTGTGTGTAGTGTAATTAAATTAATTCTCTCGCCCAAAATATTTGACTTAGTCACGTCAGACTTTTATTATGATTACTTACTTGTGTGCTGATTGCACAATTAAATTGAAAGCTTCATCGGCCATCAGCAAAGGAAGCAATGATTTATTCGATAACTTAAAGTGGTGCATTACTAGCCCAGCGGCTAGTCGGGAGAGCAGATTTGATCAGGCGTTCCCTTAGCCGTCCGCACTGCGGCTTTATATGTAAGAACGCTGCGCGAGAAAAGAAGAAGGCCACAGTTCTCTCCAGACGCTGATTAGCGCACCACCTGTGCCGGGAGTCGCGTCGCGTTGGTATCATTGATATAAACAGCCTCGGATGCAGTAATAAGTTACTCGGGATACGCGTAACCATGAAATCGTTTTCGAGTGAAGTGTTAATTCTGGGATGACGTTAATGATCTATCTTTAGTTTGCATATGCCGCAGGACAGACATTCTACCAATATTTAGAGTGGCGTTTGATGAACATTATCAACAAATTATGGCGAGCATTCTCTTAAACATTTAATTTGAACAGTTATAGTGGTATCAGCGCATTAGACTCTTGAACTGCTCTGGTAGTTGGATTGTGTGGATTCTTTTTGGTCTGCGACTTTCAGTGAACATTTTAGAGAGAATGGTTTTTGATTATGAATCCCAGACAATCTCGTAATTCCTCAGAGCTATAAGCTGTAGCTATAAGTGTATTTCTCAGATGAAGTGGGCACTAGGAATTCTAATTACAGGCTTCACGTTTTGCTAATCACTTTCTGGTTGCCAGTATTGCAGTTAGAGAGCCAGTGTTGAGAATGGCAAACAACAGCATAAATACAAAACATTTATTCTATTATTCCACCCACCGCCCCACAATGCGTAAGGTGGAAGTTTTTAACCAGCACACTTCACTGCAGTTGGTGAGATCCATACAGCTGCGTGCTCTGTCGTTGTCTTCGTACGATTGAGCTCCACAACGCTATAAGTTTTGACAAAATCGCTGTTATTTCGCACTGCTATTCACGTGGAAATTTCGCGCGCTTAATACGAGTCTTTGCTCACACTCGCATTTCCATTATAACGCGTTGTGATCTGAATCCGTTTCAATGACTGCCGCCTGTAACGTCAAGTCGTTTGTAGGCAGCTCTTTCACCTATAAATGATGTTTTACGTATTGAGTAGCGTTAATTTTGTGGCGTGGTCCTAAGATACCACACTGAAGGGATTCAAAGGTAGTCCTTTTAAAATGTGTATTTACAGCAGCACCAGGCCTGAACTGTAAATTTAACTTCTTTGTCAGTTACATGGAGTCTGGATTTGATTTGTGTATGGAAATTCATTCCCTTACGTCACTTTTCCTCGTTTACGAATTCCACCATGCCTAATTCCATCCATGTTGGCATTTCCCAAACTTGGTTCCATGGGACAATATATTGTTGTTGTTGTTGTTGTTGTTGTTGTTGTGGTCTTCAGTCCTGAGACTGGTTTGATGCAGCTCTCCATGCTACTCTATCCTGTGCAAGCTTCTTCATCTCCCAGTGCCTACTGCAACCTACATCCTTCTGAATCTGCTTAGTGTATTCATCTCTTGGTCTCCCTCTACGATTTTTACCCTCCACGCTGCCCTCCAATACTAAACTGGTCATCCCTCGATGTCTCAGAACATGTCCTACCAACCGATCCCTTCTTCTAGTCAAGTTGTACCACAAGCTCCTCTTCTCCCCAATTCTATTCAATACCTCCTCATTAGTTGTGTGATCTACCCATCTAATCTTCAGCATTCTTCTGTAGCACCAAATTTCGAAAGCTTCTATTCTCTTCTTGTCTAAACTATTTATTGTCCACGTTTCACTTCCATACATGGCTACACTCCATACAAATACTTTCAGAAACGACTTCCTGACACTTAAATCTATACTCGATGTTAACAAATTTCTCTTCTTCAGAAACGCTTTCCTTGCCATTGCCAGTCTACATTTTATATCCTCTCTACTTTGACCATCATTAGTTATTTTACTCCCTAAATAGCAAAACTCCTTTACTACTTTAAGTGTCTCATTTCCTAATCTAATTCCCTCAGCATCACCCGACTTAATTCGACTACATTTCATTATGCTCGTTTTGTTTTTGTTGATGTTCATCTTATTCCCTCCTATCAAGACACTGTCCATTCCGTTCAACTGCTCTTGCAAGTCCTTCGCTGTCTCTGACAGAATTACAATGTCCTCGGCGAACCTCAAAGTTTTTATTTCTTCTCCATGGATTTTAATAGCTACTCCGAATTTTTCTTTTGTTTCCTTCACTGCTTGGTCAATATACAGATTGAATAACATCGGGGAGAGGCTACAACCCTGTCTCACTCCCTTCCCAACCACTGCTTCCCTTTGATGTCCCTCGACTCATATAACAGCCATCTGGCAAATTGTAAACAGCCTTTCGCTCCCTGTATTTTACCCCTGACACATTCAAAATTGAAAGAGAGTATTGCAGTCAACATTGTCAAAAGCTTTCTCTAAGTCTACAATTGCTAGAAATGTAGGTTTGCCTTTCCTTAATCTTTCTTCTAAGGTAAGTCGTAGGGTCAGTATTGCCTCACGTGTTCCAACATTTCTACGGAATCCAAACTGATCTTCCCCGAGATCGGCTTCTACCAGTTTTTCCATTCGTCTGTAAAGAATTCGCGTTAGTATTTTGCAGCTGTGACTTATTAAACTGATTGTCGGTAATTTTCACATGGGACAATATATATATATATATATATATATATATATATATATATATATATACATATATATATATAGGATTGCTGCGTCGGCATCAAACTTACCATTACTGCTGGAGGCCATTTACAGAAAAGAAATTCCAAGGGAACACGCATATATATATATATATCTCCAGTAGTTATGGTAAGTTTGATGCCGACGCAGCAATCCAAGATCGTCTCATAGTAGAGACAATAAATTTGTAGTTAATAACTTTCTGGAGCACGAATGATTCTCTCAGTTTATTACACGGCGCTGCACTGATTCTGCAACCTGACGCCACGAGGAGGGATACCTAGGTCCGTGGCGCAAGAGTGCTTCTTCAGTGTGCAAGAACATGTACTGAGCACGCTGAGGATGCAGAAGGCGCCAGGCGCCGTCTCTGTGCGACACCTCACAGCTCCGACAGGGCTTCTGGAGGAGATGACCGGACAAGCAATCCACGGCAAATGAAGTCACAGTTTAGCAACGGTTATGTCTGGGAGCGCGAGCCTGTTGTGCTTACAGCCAAGGAGTGCTGCTGTTTGAGAAACGCCGGCCAGCCCAGATCACGCACACAAACCACCTAATTCAGACCCTCAGCCGCAGCAGTGTTCAGTTGTGCACGGTATGCTCAGTTACACGGTCGACACCAGCTGCTAGCCACGAGAAGGAGTCCGCTCGCAGTCCGAGCCGGCCACTGCTGTCAGACTTTGCTGCCGACAGCTGAGTCTCTATGCAGACTGCTCGACACCTTTTCACCGTCGTGCGACCGTCTGGGTGTTGTGGTAGATTCTTTTATGTGTTTCTCTCTTTTTTGTTTGGCTGTTGTCGATGTATTATGCTCGCAGTAAAAGGTCGTAACAACGTGATAAAATTGTCTCTGATAGTGCTGTCAAAAGAATTACTGTTTGTTGCGCGTATGAAGAGTCTTGGGAGAGACGGCTGGATATTTTTTGCAACTATTCGTACATGAGGTTGCAGGTTCGAGTGCTGTTGTCCACGTATCTTCCCGCATACGTCGCATTCAATCTGAAACAATTCTGCTATTTCAGTACTTCCAAAAATACTAACAAAGGTCGTGACGCTCACCTTTGTTCTCATGAAATAATAACGGTTTATTGTGTCTCTTGTACAATTCTCCACATAACATCAAAAGAAGCGAACAGAAAACTCTAGTTACCCTTAGTTACGAGTAAACCACAGAGAGAGTAATATTCCAAGTCAACGATATAATTATCACAGAGTCTCTCAGATAACGTCTTTGCCACTTAGCTTTCTCACAGTCGATTCAGTACATTACATATTTATTACACTAGAGTGTCCACCGTTTGTCGACGGTCTCCTCCGTGGCGGACCGTGGGCTCCAGCTTGCCCAACTCGCTGCAGCCAGCCGCCCACCCATCGCCATCCATTGAAGTCATACGAGGTGATCCCAGCCCAGTGCAAGCACGCATTGTAGTCATCAACCGTACAGGAGGCCGTGGTTTAACTGCAGCTGCCCTGGTGCGCCCTCCGCCGAGCTTATTTACGTCGGGGACCAGCATTCGACACCCGCTGCCAGCACCATTGCCGACACTCCGGGGGGGGGGGGGGGTTAAATGATATTTCGAGCGAGCAAATTTCCCCCTTCGTTGCGTGTTACAGAACCTTGGCCAGTTCGCACACTCACGAGCAACTGTTTAGACGTGCTTCGATATCACCCTTCTGTGTGACGCATAGGCTTGCTTGCAATGTGTGAATATTGGCTATACATTTGGTACAGTTGCCTGAGACAAACTGTAACATTTGACTTTCCCTTGTATGCTATGTATTGCAAAACGTGTGGCGAAGGGAGTGCTGGTTTCGACATCGACAAAAACCGGCCGCGCACAGGCTTCGTCAAGACGCAGTTCCCTTCCTGGCCCCTCCAGTAACTTCACTGCACAATACAATGAGTGCTGTCAGCCATTCGTTAGCGGTAGTTCTGGGTGAATGTGAACTACTCCCTGAAGAGGAGAAGCAGCTGTCAGAACAGGATTTCTCCAGCTTTTCCAGCATAGTCCGCAATTATGGAATTCAAAATCCTTCATTGCAGAACCTAACCAAGTTTCGTCTGCTACTGATGTTTCAAATCAAACTGATCCCCTTGTCACAGCAGTACCACGTTCCGCTCCCAACCAACAAGATGTTACCACCACTCCTTCCGGGGAAACTGTAGCTATTCAGCGGTCTCCTAACTTCTACAAACGCACGGATAGTGGTCCGAAAGTAGTTTATATGGAAAATTTGGATACAAACATAAGCCGTCTCCACACTATGTCTCTCAGAAAAATCCTGCATCATTGCTTACAAGAATTTAAGAATGCTATAAACAATACACCTTCTATGCAAAAAACCAAACTGAAAGTCGAATTGAAAATTCGAGACGAAACTACTTAAGAAAGTAGTATTAAAATCTAAAAATACAGAAACCTACGAGGGCAGTTCAATAAGTAATGCAACACATTTTTTTTCTCGGCCAATTTTGGTTGAAAAAACCGGAAATTTCTTGTGGAATATTTTCAAACATTCCCGCTTCGTCTCGCATAGTTTCATTGACTTCCGACAGGTGGCAGCGCTGTACGGAGCTGTTAAAATGGCGTCTGTAACGGATGTGCGTTGCAAACAACGGGCAGTGATCGAGTTTCTTTTGTCGGAAAACCAGGGCATCTCAGATATTCATAGGCGCTTGCAGAATGTCTACGGTGATCTGGCAGTGGACAAAAGCACGGTGAGTCGTTGGGCAAGGCGTGTGTCATCATCGCCGCAAGGTCAAGCAAGACTGTCTGATCTCCCGCGTGCGGGCCGGCCGTGCACAGCTGTGACTCCTGCAATGGCGGAGCGTGCAAACACACTCGTTCGAGATGATCGACGGATCACCATCAAACAACTCAGTGCTCAACTTGACATCTCCGTTGGTAGTGCTGTCACAATTGTTCACCAGTTGGGATATTCAAGGGTTTGTTCCCGCTGGGTCCCTCGTTGTCTAACCGAACACCATAAAGAGCAAAGGAGAACCATCTGTGCGGAATTGCTTGCTCGTCATGTGGCTGAGGGTGACAATTTCTTGTCAAAGATTGTTACAGGCGATGAAACATGGGTTCATCACTTCGAACCTGAAACAAAACGGCAATCAATGGAGTGGCGCCACACCCACTCCCCTACCAAGAAGAAATTTAAAGCCATACCCTCAGCCGGTAAAGTCATGGTTACAGTCTTCTGGGACGCTGAAGGGGTTATTCTGTTCGATGTCCTTCCCCATGGTCAAACGATCAACTCTGAAGTGTATTGTGCTACTCTTCAGAAATTGAAGAAACGACTTCAGCGTGTTCGTAGGCACAAAAATCTGAACGAACTTCTCCTTCTTCATGACAACGCAAGACCTCACACAAGTCTTCGCACCCGAGAGGAGCTCACAAAACTTCAGTGGACTGTTCTTCCTCATGCACCCTACAGCCCCGATCTCGCACCGTCGGATTTCCATATGTTTGGCCCAATGAAGGACGCAATCCGTGGGAGGCACTACGCGGATGATGATGAAGTTATTGATGCAGTACGACGTTGGCTCCGACATCGACCAGTGGAATGGTACCGTGCAAGCATACAGGCCCTCATTTCAAGGTGGCGTAAGGCTGTAGCATTGAATGGAGATTACGTTGAAAAATAGTGTTGTGTAGCTAAAAGATTGGGGAATAACCTGGTGTATTTCAATGCTGAATAAAACAACCCCTGTTTCAGAAAAAAAAATGTGTTGCATTACTTATCGAACTGCCCTCGTACATTCCTTCTTTCGTAGTGCACAAACCGGGAGTAACTAAAAAGAGTTTCCACAGAGCTTGAAGAAGCGTAGCTTTGGAAGTCGTGGAATCTGTCTTCTCCAGTAGATAGGTTAGAAGGTTTACTAGGCGATACGTACACGATGGTAAAGAACAAACTGTCAAACTGGAGACTTAACTTGAGGCTGTCTCTGTTCGTGGCGCCAGATCTCCTGCAGACCTTCACGGCTTCATGTGCCAACTGCCGGGCAGTGCTTTAATTGCCTTCGTTACGGACACATCAGCAGACAATGACGGTCCCAGGTGAGATGCGACAGATGTAGTGTGGGATTCACACCAT
Organism: Schistocerca piceifrons; assembly: GCF_021461385.2. Lineage (NCBI taxonomy): Eukaryota > Metazoa > Arthropoda > Insecta > Orthoptera > Acrididae > Schistocerca > Schistocerca piceifrons. The sequence goes on along the minus strand of NC_060145.1, from coordinate 13,112,897 downwards.
TGAACCCTGAGCCTCGGCTATTTCTACCTTTGCTCACTGTGGGCGACACACGACACCCACGCACGTCTCGCCCTTGCCCTGAGTATCACACAGGGGGACGAGCCCAGAAACGACGTACATTCCGTACCACTGACTTCAGGAATGCTCTGAACATCACCTGAGTGCCAAATTTCGCGGCCGTCACTGGGGAACAACCATACGTCTTGACTGTTGTTTCGTTAGACTTCCGCACTCTGGATTTCCCAGACACACAAGTTTTCCCGCCGTTACCCGCCACAAGCATGGAGGGTAAACACCGTGGATGCACGGACGAAACTCAACGTGGTTGATGTACCTCACCAGGCAAACGCCGTTCACAGACCTTACAGGCGGCAGGCGGGAGTAAGCAAACGCGGCAATGTACGTGGCTAGTCTCCACAACCCATGCATCATGCATACGCCCCTATAAGCCAAAATCACTATCAGCTGGTGCCCACTTCTAAATCTCACGGATACCAAACAAACAACGGCCTCCAGTTCATGCTGAACTGAACGATAGGTTAAGAAATGTTACTGACACTGTCATTCAGAACATGTGAAAAACTGGTGTTGTGAACGATTCCGCTATCGGGCACCCCGTAATTGGCACATTTCGCTCTCTTTCCTCCTACGTTATGAAGCCCATAAAAGTATTGAGTGAACAGGACATCGGCCAACTCCAACACAGAAGGCTTGGAAAGAGAACTGTTCACAACTCACTCTGATATGGTCCTCTTACGCGAAATATGGTCCACATTTCAGCACATGTTTCGCTTTAAAAATTATTTCGTAGTAGCGGGGGACCGTCGCGATGGGAAAGGTGGTCTGTCTACATTGGTAAAAAGTTCGCTGCAGCGTTAACCATACGCGTTGAAACGAAGAAACAACGACACCAAATTACCTGCTGTGCAGATGCAACCTGCTCTCAAAATCTTTACAGTCCTCTCGGTGTATAGAGATCTCCACCGCAGTATCGTGCGCGATTTCTGCAGACTCTTACTAAGCCAGCTTCGAGCTCCCTTTGTAATAGTTGGAGTCATGAATTCCCATCATGTAGCACGGGGAGAAGACATGACGGAGAGCAAAGGTAATCGAAGACAATAACCAAGTGATACTCAGCCATGGAGCCCCTACGATGGTATCTCCCACTTTCAATAGACGTTCAGCATTAGATGTAATACACGCCCTCTTTTGCTAAACTTTGTAATTGGTAAGTTAAAACAGGTTCAGTGGGATCCTATTATTTGACAGTCGAGTTCTTCATTAACATCAACGTCTATACTAAACAAATATATTGCGCTAATAAAAGGGAAATCTCTGGAAGCCAACTGGGACAGATATATGGACACAATTCCAACTCGACATCATTCGGCATGACTTACCGAAACGTCCGCCCCCGGTATCTGAGTGGTCAGCGTGACAGAATGTCAATCCTCAGGGCCCGGGTTCGATCTCCGGCTGGGTCGGAGATTTTCTCCGCTCAGGGACTGGCTGTTGTGTTGTCGTAATCATCATCATCATTTCATCCCCATCGATGCGAAAGTCGCCGAAGTGGCGTCAAATCGAAATGCTTGCACCCGGCGAACGGCGAACGAACTTACCGAAACAAGACGCGTGCTAAGCTTTAATCAAACGTACGGAAATCGCTGCAGATGTCAGAGTTCCAAAGAAACAAAAGAGTTTACTATTATCAAGCAACGTTCCCCCTCTTGATGAAATGCCGAGTGCTATGGCGAAGTTGCAGAACGGAGGCATGCTTTGAAAATCTTTCTTCACAATTCCAACCTGGAGAGCTTCTCAGAAATGAGAAAACTAAATACACGAGATAACAAACTCCCGAAAAAAATGTATTAAACTTTGCCCTCCACTCAGTAAGGCAGACAGTGTGATAAGGATTTTGTACAAAACAAAGGTTGTTAGAAACAGCGGATTGCCTTCCGCTCTGCCTGCTACCGCTGTCTCGTTACAGGAATTTTAAGCTCGGCCTTCCCACGACCCTATTCCTAAATCATCCGCCTCCTGTTGGAGATGACTATCATCATGTACTGCTATGTCCTTTGTTTAAAGAAGGATTCAATGACGCTGTTACATAATCGAGCGACAGCTGCCGTGGTGTTGATTTCATTCATTATTCCATTGTTGCGAATCTGCCCATAGAAGTGAATGATTTGCTCTTGTTCAGGACGGCTTGGAAACGCGGAAGACGCAAGTTATAACTGCACTTCTGGAAAGAATGGTTCAAATGGCTCTGAGCACTATGGGACTTAACATCTGATGTCATCAGTCCCCTAGAACTTAGAACTAATTAAACCTAACCAACCTAAGGACAGCACACACATCCATGTCCGAGGCAGGATTCGAACCTGCGAGCGTAGCAGTCGGGCGGTTCCGGAGTGAAGCGCCTAGAACCAAACGGCCACCGCCGCCGGCGTGCACTTCTAAAAAGTGGGAAAGATCCTAATATGGCCTCTATCACCTGATCGCGTTGTTGTGATGTATAGCAAAACGCTGGACCGAATAAAAAAAACGAGACCGGAATGGTGGTTTTAAAATAGTAATTTGATGCCTCGGAGTCAATATGAATGTAGAAAACACATAGGGGCTACGGACAACCTGTATTCGCATGCTATGGATATCGCCTCAGAAAAAAGAGGAAGCCGCCTCTTCTCTTGACGTTAAGAGAGCTCGTGGTGAGCTGAGATAGCGAATCTCTTGCAAAAGCTGCCAGAACTCGGAATTCCTTCGAGGATGGTTTACGTTCTCAGTACCCTGGCCGCTCAAAGAACAATCCAAAGCAAAGATGCTCGCACCTTTCCCAGTCTGACACGACTCGCCGTATTGCGCTGTTTTAAGCCCGTTTTCGTATACTCATTATTTAGAACTTACACTGACTCTGCCCCAGTATGATACTGGAGAATCAAGACAATGTACTGGCTCATTCAGCTGGAGACTCGCACTTTCAGGCCAAAACATCACTAGTCACTAATATACACTGACGAGAAATATCGCAACACCAAGAAATTATTAATGTAGAGTAATAAAATTTCGCGAATCACTTGTCTAGGTAACATATTTAAGTGTTTAACATTACAAAATCGTAGTCTCATGTAAATGCGAGATAAGTAATTGCAAAAATGAAATTCTGTTACATTAATAACCGGTGTAACTGTCTCTGGTATTACGCGTCGCTAAAACGAATATCTCACTAGATTACTCTGGGAAAGCGCTATCGAATCGGCACGAAACATTTGGCTTCAAGAATCATCTAGTTTTTGTAACGCAAAACAAACCGACGCCTTCCGTCTATACTGGGCGTCGTACGACCATCGTCTGAAACTTTAAGGACACACAGAGGGCGTGCCTCCGTGACGTTTCGGAAAGTTCGCTGTTGTCCTCCCCACGCGTGCAGCGCTCTTTCATGTCCAGACTTTGGACACAAGGCTACATACCTCCACAATAAAAGGTCTTTTCCAAAAAAAAAAAATCGTAAGTAAGGAAAAGGTCATAAGACAATACATTTCAACAAGGAATGTACGAAAAGTCTCCCACCTATGAGTGGAAAGACAGAACTGAAAAGCTGACTTTCCGACGCCATTTCAAATAGTGGAGAGAGGGAACGTGCTCACCCTCTTACTCTTTCTGTTCCTAGGAAAACTCGTAAGGGGGTAAATGTGCTGCGACGCCATTGTCAGCGTGCCCACATGTTCTGCGAGGTGTCTACGGGTCACACTATCCTTATTACAAGCCTCTGTGCAACAAACAATGAAAATTATTTTCAGGATATCATGCTACAAGATATTAAGAAGCGAAAGTAGAAAAAGTACGTCAATTTTTTTACCTTTTCACTAGCGCCGTGCAGAGTGGCCGCTTGATTAGAGGTTTCCGCCGGAGTTTCGAATCCTCCCTCGGGCATGGGAGTGAGTGTTGTCCTTAGCATTAACTTAGTTTAAGTAGTGTGTAAGCTTAGGGAGGATATAAGATGAACACCGACAAAAGCAAAACGAGGATAATGGAATGTAGTCGAATTAAGTCGGGTGATGCTGAGGGAATTAGATTAGGAAACGAGACACTTAAAGTAGTAAAGGAGTTTTGCTATTTGGGGAGCAAAATAACTGATGAAGGTCGAAGTAGAGAGGATATAAAATGTAGACTGGCAATGGCAAGGAAAGCGTTTGTGAAGAAGAGAAATTTGTTAACATTGAGTATAGATTTAAGTGTCAGGAAGTCATTTCTGAAAGTATTTGTATGGAGTGTAGCCATGTATGGAAGTGAGACATGGACGATAAATAGTTTGGACAAGAAGAGAATAGAAGCTTTCGAAATGTGGTGCTACAGAAGAATGCTGAAGATTAGATGGGTAGATGACATAACTAATGAGGAGGTACTGAATAGAATTAGGGAGAAGAGAAATTTATGGCACAACTTGACTAGAAGAAGGGATCGGTTGGTAGGACATGTTCTGAGGCATCAAGGGATCACCAATTTAATATTGGAGGGCAGCGTGGAGGGTAAAAATCGTAGAGGGAGACGAAGAGATGAATACACCAAGCATATTCAGAAGGATGTAGGTTGCAGTAGGTACTGGGAGATGAAGAAGCTTGCGCAGGATAGAGTAGCATGGAGAGCTGCATCAAACCAGTCTCAGAGCTGAAGACCACAACAACAACAACAACAACAACAACAAACAAGCTTAGGGACAGATGACCTCATCACTTTGTTCCCTTACTAATTCACATACATTTGAACATTCTTGTTGTTGTTGTGGTCTTCAGTCCTGAGACGGTTTGATGCAGCTCTCCAAGCTACTCTATCCTGTGCAAACTTCTTCATCTCCCAGTACTTACTGCAACCTACTTCCCTCGGAATTTGCTTAGTGTATTCATCTCTTGGTCTCCCTATACGATTTTTACCCTCCACTCTGCCCTCCAATGCTAAATTTGTTATCCCTTGGTGCCTCAGAACATGTCCTACCAACCGGTCCCTCCTTCTGAAGATTTGAACTTGCAGAAACGGCAGAGGTGGTCGTCTCGAAAAGTCTAACAAGCTGGATACCAGTTTTTTGAGTTTCTTGAGATTTTCTGAGTATTTTGGGTATAAGCGCCCTGGGGTCTACAGTGTAATAATAATAAAGTAAAGAAGATTTATTCGGTTTGTTACCCCAGTTATTTTTTCTGTGAAAACGTATTCATGATAGTGATAAAGTCCCTAATATGCAATAAGTGAAACATATCACACAAAAGAGAGACTAATGTGCAGGCGAAGAGGTTCTGTGACGTGGTTGCCACGCCCGCATCGACAGCTCATCACAGCATCGTCGCGCTGTTGTTCGACCGCATCCACTGAACCCACAGACACGAGCTGCGTATCGGCCGTGTCTCCACCAATAAATCCGTCCACAGTACTGCCGTGTGTACCAGTGTCAACGCACAGCTGACACTGGCGCAAACACAAAAGCGAGCAGAGCCTAATGCAAGCTTGAGGATGAAGAGTACAGTGGGGTTTCACTGTTGTCAGTCAACAAGTACCGTGAAGTAGTGGAAAAAATTTACTTCACAATAACACATAAAGCGGACACAATCGACATTTAAATCCTTGTGCAGGTATTCTCAGTGAAATACAAATATAAATCACGGAAAGAAACGAAGCGGAATGGAAGTCCTGTGTAACGCGCCACCGGACAATGAGGTGATTTACATCGTAATACTCACAAAACATCCCTTAACGACCTCCGGGATTGTGACGCTGGAGTTGGGGTTGATCCAGTAGAATGCGTGACTTGCTGTTCAGGTTGTTGTCAACGTAAGCACCAGAGGATTGTCTCGTCTGGTGAGGAACGCTCCAGCTGAGACTGGCCTTACAGGGAGTACGTGAAGCTACGGCGGGCGCCGGCAAGCTGTCCGCAGGGAATGCAGCGAGCAGTAGTACCACTGGGGAAAGTGGCATTTTCCTTTCAAACCCGACTTATCCCGAAACACTATTTATTTCTTTTTATTCAACCAGACATGTTTCGATACCTGTATCACACCTTCTGTGGGTCAAATTTATTTCTGTACAGAATAACACAACGTTTATGGTGGATTATCTACTGTACGCCTAAAAATTATAGCATGTGCATTCTTTTTAGTTTGTTCCGCTTGCTCACCTGAATATAACATTGCTCACAACAATGCATTTTTACAAATAGATTTCTTTGTGCACTTTATCGTCGTTTTGAAATCAAAGTAATCATTAAGAAAATTTGTCCATTTCGAAGTACTACTTCATGGGTAGTGGTTACGTATGCTACGTACTTCCACTTTCCGATCTGTTGTATATCGCTGGTGGGTATCTCTTCCTACTGCTCTCCTGTTCACTGTTTTCACATCGTTTTTCCTATATAATTTCACTCTCACCTTTAGTTTACATGTATTTTTAGCACGTTTTCAACGGAATGTGGAGATATAATAGTCTGGTCAAATCGCGTTTTGTGGAAAATAGTGGCCGGCCGCTGTGGCCGAGCGGTTCTAGGCGCTTCAGTCTGGAACCGCGCGACCGCTACGGTCGCAGGTTCGAATCCTGCCTCGGGCATGGATGTGAGTGCTGTCCTTAGGTTAGTTGGGTTTAGGTGGTTCTAAGTTCTAGGGGACTGATGACCTCAGAAGTTAAGTCCCATAATGCTCAGAACCATTTGAACCATTTTTTTTGGAAAATAGTGTAAACTAAAGGAGACAGTGAAATTATAGAGACAAACGATGAGAAAACAGTGTACACAACAGCAGTAGAAAGAGATATCCACTACCCTCGAAAAAGTACTTTGAAACGGACAAATTTTCTTAAAGACTTCTTTTCAGATGACATCCTCTCAAAATAGCAATAAAAAGCGCAAAATAAACTATATCCAAAATGCATTGTTGCGAGCAATGTCATTTTCATGTGAGGAAACGGAGAAAAAACAAAGAGGATGCATACTCTATAATTTTTAGGACTGCAATAAATTAGCCACCATAAACTTCGTGTTACATATTCAAAAATGGCTCTGAGCAGCATGGGGCTTAACATCTGCGGTCATCAGTCCCCTAGACTTAGAACTACTTAAACCTAACACACACATTCATGCCCGAGGCAGGAATCGAACCTACGACCGTAGCAGCAGCGCGGTTCCGAACTGAAGCGCCTAGAACCGCTCGGCCACAACGGCCGGCTGTTACACTTTACTGAAATACATTTCACTCACAGAAGATGAGACTAACTTGTCGAAACATATCCCGATAAATAAGAAATAAATAAATAGCGTTTTGGCATAAGATGTATTAAAAAAATAAATAATTAAATCGCAAACATGGAAAAAAATCAAGAGGAGCTTCCAACCTGAGCAAGGTGACTCCCTTCTCTGAGCACAGCAGGGGGCGCAAAGTGCAGCAACGCCTGCCTCGCGCAGCGGCCGCGGCCAGACTGAGTGCGGAGGGGTGTGGTGGGGAGGGGAGGGGGGCCACCCCCACCCCCCACTACCGCTCAGCTGGCAGAGTGTCAGACACAGCGCGGGGAATCCCGCGCGCGGCTGCCCGCCTCAAGGACCTGTAGTAGACCGGCCGAAGAGCGGCTGTATCTCAAGCCAACTGATAACCTAGCCACCGCGTTTTGCAACGTCAAGTTGGGAAGTACTAGTCGTCTGCTAGCGCAGTACTGTACGTTTGTTCTTGTTACACAATAGCATTTGCTGCTGCCAGTCACAGAAACCACTCGTTTCGGGAAATACCGGGTGATCAAAAAGTCAGCATAAATTTGAAAAATTAATAAACCACGGAATAATGTAGATAGAGAGGTAAAAATTGACACACATGCTTCGAATGACATGGGGTTTTATTAGAACAAAAAAAAAAACACCCCATGTTGCTAGCCGAGTGCAAGATCTCTTGCGCGCGTCGTTTGCTGATGATCGTGTGCTCAGCCGCCACTTTCGTCATGCTTGGCCTCCCAGGTCCCCAGACCTCAGTCCGTGTGATTATTGGCTTCGGCGTTACCTGAAGTCGCAAGTGTATCGTGATCGACCGACATCTCTAGGGATGCTGAAAGACAACATCCGACGCCGATGCCTCACCATAACTCCGGACATGCTTTACAGTGCTGTTCACAACATTATTCCTCGACTACAGCTATTGTTGAGGAATGATGGTGGACGTGTCGAGCATTTCCTGTAAAGAACATCATCTTTGCTTTGTCTTACTATGTTACGCTAATTATTGTTATTCTGATCAGATGAAGCGCCATCTGTCGGACATTTTTTGAACGTTTGCATTTTTTTGGTTCTAATAAAACCCCATGTCATTCCAAGCATGTGTGTCAATTTATACCTCTCTATCTACATTATTCCGTGGTTTATTCAGTTTTCAAATTTATACTGACTTTTTGATCACCTGGTATATAAACAAGCGTATTTTTGTAATTACCGATGTGTATTTCCGTGTAGATACAGGAGCATTCGTTTATGGCTCTTACATTCGATTATTCTACTTCTGACTCGAGTAAGATGCTACGCTTGCTGGCAGGTACACTTTTTTCATATTTATCAGATGTACAATCAACAAGTTGTTGGCACCGGTATTTCTAGTCAAAGCAAATGTGAGTAAAGAAACAATGAAAAGTATAGTTTGAATACTTAATTAGCGTTGCTCTTGTGCACCTCGCATATGTTGTCTAGGACATTAATTCCCTGATCATCACTGGTCATGTGAATGCAGGGTTATAAATACGTCAAATAGGGTAACGCAGGAGTTTGTTCAACAATGAATAAGAAAATAGGAATGCAGGTAACCTACTATAAACAGCATAGTGAATGCATCTTCATAGCCAAGACAGACAATGAGTGGACTCACCACAGTAGTGTAACTTGAAATGACAACCAGCTCTGCAAATGATGAAGAGACTGAAGAAATGTATGAGGAGGTAGAATAAATTATTCTGATACTTGAGGGAGACGAAAATGTAATTGTGATGGCGGCTGCAATTCGATAGTAGAAAAAGGAAAACAAGGAAAAATTGTAGGTAAATATGGACTGGAGGAAAGGCAGGAAAGAAGAAACTGCCTGGTAGAATTTTGCACAGAGCATAGTTTAATCATCGCTAACACTGGCTTTAAGAATCATGAAATAAGTTGATGTACATGGGAGAGACGTGGAGACACTGGAAAGGTTTCATATTGATAATGGAAAGACAGGAATTCTTGGCCCAGGTTTTAAATTTTAAGACTTTCCAATGGCTCTGATAACTCTGACCACAACTGTAGATTAAAACTAAAGAAATTACGCAAACGTAGGAAAATAAGGGGGAGGGACCTGGATAAGTTGAAAGAAGTTGTTCTGAATTTCAGAGAGATCACTAGGCAACAATAGACTATAACGGTGGAAAGGAATACAGTAGAAGACAAATGGGTAGCGTTGAGAGATGAAATAGTGAAGCCAGCAGAAGATCAAATTAGCAAGAAAGAAAAAGCCTCTTACATATCCTTGGGAAACACAGGAGATGAGAACGAAGTCTTCTGCGATATCACTATTGTACAAAACAATCTCGGACTTCTTGCCGCGTCACCTCAGGGCAAAACATCGACCTTTCGACGAATATACCCATCGTCTTCGTTAGGGGAAACTGACAGTCAAAAGATATAAGAGCAGTGTACACTGAAACATCCAGTTCACTATCGAGAAAGAGAAAGAAGGAAGGCTGCCATTTTTAGATGCCTTGGTACAGTGAAAGTCGGCTGACGTCTCGGCCAATCAGAGCGTTGCAACCCAACCCATTAAATCATACTGCCCTAAGTTCTCACCATCCATTTCAAATACACTAATACACTGAACAAAAACTGATTCTGGCGTTGCCCACTTGTATTCCGAAATTAGTCATCTGAAGTACTTGTTACGAAAGAACAGCTATGGGTTATGTGATATGAAGTCAGAGTTCTCCAAGAACAGGAAACGTGACAATGTTGAGTATTCACCTTACGAGCCACCAATTGCATTCCTTCCTTTCTGTGGTGCTACATCCAGCAAAATAGGCAGAGTCCTGGGAGGACGAGGTATAAGATCTATTTTCCGACCTCCTAAGAAGGTAAAGCGGATGCTACGCCCTCTCAAGGACAGTCTCGGGCTCAGGATGCCCAGTATTTATAACGTCCCTGGTGAATGCAGAAGAAATAATATCGGTCAATCTATCTGCACTGTAACCGAACACTGTGCAGAATATCAACGACAAAATAGAGTTTTACAAAACAAAAGTTTTGTCCCAGGCTCCTACATACTAGGATTCTCTGGTTGAAGAGGCTGCGCAAATAAGAATGTGCAAGAGGAATTTCAATAATGACAGCAGGTATAATCTTAGCGGTGCATGGAAGCGAGCTCTCGACGCAGAGAAGAGTCAGAGATATTCTTTGCAATGTTTACTCTATGACAGGAACAGTGGGACCACCAGCGCAATCGTGACAACATCTGCGACAGCATGACGTAACTACCAATCAATCACAAGCCGTCTACGATTTGTATAAGGCCACCAGAGAAGCACTTTTGATAGTCAGTTGCTGCTGATGAAGACGATGGAGGTAATCGTCGAAAGCTCGAGGTTTTACCCTGAATTGACAGGCAAGAAATCCGAGAATAAAACACCAGAGATATTGAATTTAAATGATGAAAAGGGAAAATATAAAAAGGTAACAATAATAGCAGGCGAGAAAAATGAGTTGACAGGAAGTGCAAAATGGCAAAGCAGGAATGACTAGATGACAAATGTAAGAATTTAGAAGAATATTTTCCAAGGGGAAAGATAGATACCATTCACAAGGAAAATTAAAGTGGTCTTTAGAGAAAAGAAAAGCAGTAGTATAAATATCAAGAGCTCAAGTGGAAAACCAGTCCTAAGTAAAGAAGGGGTAGCTGAAAGGTGAAAGTAGTATATATGGAGGGTCTATAGAAGGGAGATGAACTTGAGGGCAATATTAAGGAACTCAGAGGAAGTAGATGAATATGAGATGGATCATACGATACTGCGACAACAATATGACAGACTAATCAAAGACGTAAGTTGAAACAAGACACCGCGATTATACGACATTCCGTCGGAACTACTGATAGCCTTGGGACAGCCAACAATGCGAAAACTCTGGAATGTGGTGTGTAAGATGTATGAGAAAGGCGAAGTACCCTCAGACCTCAAGTAGAATGTAATAATTCCAATTCCAAACAGAGCAGGTGCTGACAGATGTGAACATTAACGGGCTATCAGTTTAATAAGTCAATACCAACACAAATTCTTTACAGAAGAAATGTAAAACTGGCAGAAGCAAACCCTGAAGGGATCATTTTGGATTATGAAGAAAGTAGGAAAACGTGAGGCAGTACTGACTGTATGACTTATCTTCGAAGACAGGCAAACCAACATTTACAGCATTTGTAGAATTAGAGAAAGCTTTTGACAATGTTGACTGGAATACCCTCTTTCACATTCCGAAGGTGGAGGAGCAAAATACAGGGAGCGACAGGCAATTTCTAATTTGTACAGAAGCCATATGGAAGTTACAAGAGTCAAATGGGCACGAAAGGGAAGCAGTGGTTGGGAAGGGAGTGAGACAGTGTTGTAGTCTACCCCTGATGTTATTCAATCTGTATATTGAGTAAGGAGCAAAGGAAACAAAAGAAAAATCTGGAGTACGAATCAAAATCCAGGGAGAAGAAATAAAAAGCTTGAGATTTGCTGATGACATTGTAATTCTGTCATAGACAGTAAAGGACTTGGAAGAGCAGTTGAAACGAATGGACAGATTCTTGAAAGGTGGATGTTCGATGAAAATCATCAAAATCAAAACGAGGATTATGGCATGTAATCGAATTAAATGAGGTGCTGATGATAGAATTAGATAAGGACACGAGACACTTAACGTAGTAAATGAGTTTTGCTATTTGGGGAGCAAAATAACTGATGATGGTCGAAGCAAAGAGGATATAAAATGTAGACTGGCAATGGCAAGGAAAGCATTTCTGAAGAAGAAAAATTTGTTGACATCCAGTATAGATTTAGGTGTCAGGAAGCCCTTTCTTAGAGTATTTCTATGGAGTGTAGCCATGTATGGAAGTGAAACACGGACGGTAAACGGTTTAGACAGGAAGAGAACAGAAGCTTTTGAAATGTGGTGCTACAGAAGAATGCTGAAGATTAGATGGGTCGATCACGTAACTAATGAGGAGGTACTGAACAGAGTTGGGGAGAAGAGGAGTTTGTGGCAGAATTTGACTAGAAAAAGGGATCAGTTGGTAGGACACATTCTGAGGCATCAAGGGATAACAAATTTAGCATTGGAGGGCAGCGTGCAGGGTAAAAATCGTAGAGGGAGACCAAGAGATGAATACATAAGCAGATTCAGAAGGATGTAGGTTGCAGTAGGTACTGGCAGATGAAGAAGCTTGCACAGGATAGAGTAGCATGGAGAGCTGCATCAAACCAGTCTCTGGACTGAACACCACAATGACAGTGGGGACTTCTGAATAAACCGCGGGCAGCCTCGCAGAGAAGTCCACTGACTGGCAAACGGACCGTCAGATTCCACCAGAGGACAGACAGAGAGGTGCTGCTGTGTGGTGAAGGGAGCAACACCTTGCGGACTTAGCACATAATGCCACATATTAAAATGCACTGTCTGTTTGGTTAAAATCGCAAAAACTACGAGCTGTGTAAGTTATGTAGATCCTGATAAAGATACTTTCTGACCTGAATATCTAGAACGAATACAGCAAACGAGAGCATACGTCTAGTTTTGATCTTGATACGCACTGCTACAATGGCTTGCCGGTGCGATCCTTGCCAATTGCAGCCAATATTGAAAAACGTAAAATTCGTACTCTTATCTGTTGCGTACTCTTTATCGGACTCCCGTAACATAAAAAAGGAGATTGTAGGTGTAGACGGAATCAAGAACTGGAACACTAGAATGGAAAGCTAGGAAGGGTGGTAGACGTTAAAAATAAAAGTGAGAATTAGGGGGACAGGGCAAGTTAAACAATGCCAAAAGCAACGGTAGCGATGGAGGTATACCGGGAAAGAGCACAAGAAAAAGGAAAATGGCAAGGCCGACAAAACGATGATGCTGTAGTATACAGAGAAGTTGCAGCATTAGAAAATTGCAGCGAAATGCAGGAAGATCTGCAGCGAATAGGCACTTGGTGCAGGGAGTTGCAACTGACCCTTAACAGAGACACATGTAATGTATTGCAAATACATAGAAAGAAGGATCCTTTATTGTATGATTATATGATAGCGGAACAAACACTGGTAGCAGTTATTTCTGTAAAATATCTTGGCGTATGCGTGCGGAACGATTTGAAGTGGAATGATCATATAAAATTAATTGTTGGTAAGGCAGGTGCCAGATTGAGATACACTGGGAGATCCTTAGAAAATGTAGTCCATCGACAAAGGAGGTGGCTTACAAAACACTCGTTCGACCTATACTTGAGTATTGCTCATGGGTGTGGGATCCGTACCAGGTCGGGTTGACAGAGGAGATAGAGAAGATCCAAAGAAGAGCGGCGCGTTTCGTCACAGGGTTATTTGGTAGGCGTGATAGCGTCACGGAGATGTTTAACAAACTCGAGTGGCAGACTCTACAAGAGAGGCGCTCTGGATCGCGGTGTAGCTTGCTGTCCAGGTTTCGAGAAGGTGCGTTTCTGGATGAGGTATCGAATATATTGCTTCCCCCTACTTATACCTCCCGAGGTGATCACGAATGTAAAATTAGAGAGATTAGAGCGCGCACGGAGGCTTTCCGGCAGTCGTTCTTCCCGCGAACCATACGCGACTGCAACAGTAAAGGGAGGTAATGGCAGTGGCACGTAAAGTGCCCTCCGCCACACACCGTTGGGTGGCTTGCGGAGTATAAATGTAGATGTAGATGTAGCAGGTGATGAAGAAGATTGGAAGTGAATGGAGATGAGAAGACCAGGACTGGTGGCTGGGACTGGAGGAAGCTGGAGGCGAGGAACTGGAACCTGGAGACCGGAACCCCTGAAAGGCTGCAGCGGGCGGTAACAGCCTGCTGCGCGTGCGTGAATCCAGTTCGATCGTCTGAGCTATCGCCTCCTATTGCCGCTGTGGTGAAGACGTCGCCGCGACTCACCTTCTTGCTCCTGCGTGTCTGCATTTCCTGTCGCTGGATTTGCGAACGCCTTGCCTGCTCTTCTCATCCATCCGACACGCCTTGACCAGGAAGCTGCTACGGTGAACGCGATAACAACGTCGCGAGCCTTAGTCGTAATCCCCGTCATATCAGACGGATACCTGCAGCGCTGATAACTTCGCAAGCTGGCGAAATATTTTCCGCTCTGAATCGCAATGTCAGAGTAACTGAATGATCAGACGAAAATCCTCTTCGATAGTATCCTGTCAATCAGCATCCGTAGACAGAAAACAGACGTTGTCTTCCAAGTACCCGTAAACTGCTGCCTTCTCCAGAATTGCTATATCGCTACAACGGTTTGAGAAACGTTCCACTAGTCAACATCAGGGCTGAGTATTCAGCTGTTGATACGCGTCTGTATCCAGATGAGGACCTCTTCTACTACAGGCTGGAGCAGAAATAACTACTCTTTCTATTTCGGTAGCCCCTACCCATACACGAAGGAATAAATTATAGACAATGTTTTACCAGTGCAAAGCATACGAACATTTGCATACATACAGCTCGTAACTTGAGTATTTGAACTACACTCTCGTTGCGAGACCCTTCTCCGGAATCAATACGGCTGATCCCGGCGGAGATTCGAGTCCTCCCTCGGGCATGGGTGTGTGTGTGTTCGTCCTTAGGATGATTTAGGTTAAGTAGTGTGTAAACTTAGGGACTGATGACCTTAGCAGCTAAGTCCCATAAGAGTTCCCACACATTTGAACATTTTGAAATCAGTACTGTCACCAGGTAATACTTGTACTCTTAGACTCAACTGGTTGATAACAGCAGTACAGAGCACGATCTCCGGTCTGTGTCTGAAACAAGTGAAGAACAGGAGCGACGACGACGTGCACCATCTGATCAGATGTACCAGGACGCCTACCAGTGGGCATCAACGTCGGGTGTGCCCATGCTCCACCTCTATGAGCGATCTAACACTACTGGGTTTGCTTTCCGTGAAGTGCCTGAAAGTCTGTACAGGAATGGCACCCCGTTCCTCCTCAAGAACCCCAAATCACAGAAGACAGGGCAGTTGGACTCTGGGGTCTGTGGTGAAGCAGATGTCCTGACTGCACTCGGGGTAGGCCGGCACTTGGGCCAGCCCGGTCCACTTGAGGAACGTTACCGTCCGCACACCATTGCCTCAAAATGTTCAAATGAGTGAGAAATCTTATGGGACTTAACTGCTAAGGTTATCAGTCCCTAAGCTTACACACTACTTAACCTAAATTATCCTAAGGACAAACACACACACCCATGCTCAAGGGAGGACTCGAACCTCCACCGGGACCAGCCGCACAGTCCATGACTGCAGCGCCTTAGACCGCTCGGCTGATCCCGCGCGGCACCACTGCCTCACAGACGCTACTTTGCGACACGGTAAACTGTCATGTCGACACAACCATCGTCTCTGAAAGCTTCCGCTACTGTACGTAGTATAGAAGGCTGTAAAATGTGTTCATATCCTTTCGCATTTACTGTTTTCTTAACGGAAACAGGACCACACCACAACCACGAAAAACACTCCCGACACCGTAACAGCACCTCCACCACACTACACTGTCGGCAGTGCACGCGGTGGCAGGCGGCGTCCTCCAGACATTCGCCAAAGCCACACCCTTCCATCGGACTGCCACAGGGTGCAGCGCTATTCATCTCTCAAAGTCACTCGTTTCCACACATCCACTGCCCAGTGGCGTCATTTTGTACTGACTACGGAAATGTCTGGCTTATGAGGAGCTACTCAGCCTTCCTGCTGTGTTCTTTTAAACTCCCTGCGCTCGCTGGAACATCTGGTACCACTTTGGAACTCACAAGTTGATTTCGCTCTATTTTTTCGACCACCTTGTGCCATTCCCAGGGGTCCTTGTCAATCGGTCCACGAGACGTACCTGGTCTCGGTTCAACTACGGTCGTTCATTCGCGTTGCTGTTTCACAGTCACACTAATGGTCGAGGTGGGCAGCTTCACAAGGGTTGTAAAGAGTCTGATGGATTTGTTACTCAGGTGCCGTCTAATGACCAGTCCACGGTGGAAGCCACTGATTTCTCCTGGCCGACCCATTCTGCTGTCGCTGCTCCTCTACAGACACTCCTGGTCTCCTTTTATACTGGCGGGCCAACTTCTCGTAAAATCTTGTGCTCTATTCCACATTACTCAGGGGTTCCGGACACTTTAGACGAGACAGTGCATTTCAAGCCAGGGGTGGTTCTGTGCTGTTCAACGGTGTTTTCCGTACCACGACCTGGGCGCACTCATTCACGTTGAACCACGGTGTTTATTTACATATTCTTGCTGACCAAGCGTTGTCCTCTCTCCTAGACCAACTCGATAAACATGCAGTTAACATTCCCGTCTTCCGAGGTGACAACAGGTGCAATCGTAGCGAGCACGCGCACGCTTATGGTTTGACAAACGCTAAGGCACTCTACAGCGATTCCAGTGGCCCGCTTAATCACCTGTTCTTAAACCCATAGAAAATGTCTGTTACTGTTTGGAAGAGCTATCAACATCCCTGAAATCTGGTGCGGCTACGAGATCTGGTCATCGACGAGAGCCTTGCGCTGGATGTGGCGCATCCGAAGGAGCTCGTGGTGTCTCATCATCGTCGAATTGCGGACATTACTCGGAATTAGTGTCACATCTACTGAAGGTGGATATTTTTTCTTTATGTTTATCGTAACGTGGGGCGCAAAGCTTTGTCTGTGGGTCGAAATGTCACCATGTCTTGATAACTTCTGAAACGATCTTGCGAACAGACGCTCTTGGCGAAACGAAGATAACGCACAAGTAACGAGACAGAACACACCTATTAGAAGAACCGATTCCAGTAAACGAGGTAGCCCAGACGAAAGGTAACAAAAAGGGCGTATTACACCAAAACCCATCTCCAAATAGGCCATCAATTGTGGCATCTGCAGAGGCGAAGAAGGAATTTAAAAGTAACTTGGTAGACAGGAGACAGCAGAAACGATGTCGTATCACAGTCGACGAAACGAGGATATGCACGGTAGGGAAAACAACGCGACAATGAGGTCTGGGAAGTGCAGGGGTGTCGAAGCGAGCAAAACGTTTCAATCACAGCCTGGAGAAATGCACCGTTGAGGATCTACTACTTCTACACGCAGCAACTACACACAAATTTACAGTAAATTAGTCTCGGCGCTTGTGGCAGTGCGGTTTTGTGTGACTGAAGTACTTAGTTCACACTTCTACAGGGTGCTTCAGTAAGTCACTACTCAAACGCTTATTTACCGTATCCTTCGTCAATATCATTTAATACTTGTAAATTCCCTTGTAAAAGATGCTGAAATTGTCCTCCATTTCCCAGTAGACATATATCGATTCGACGTCCCGTGTTTGAACGTACTGTACTCCCGCTACAGTAGCCATAATCCTTCACTGTCCAAGATAGCAATCCAAAAACATTACAATCCACTAGATGCAAGCAATTACGGATCGCGTGTCTCCAGTTTGGACACGTCAAGTAATAACGGTAATTCAGAGTACACAATGTGAATCAGGCACCCAAATTCTACACCTGCGTCTACATCCATAATCTCCAAATCACACTTAAGTGCATGGCAGAGGATTAATCAAACCTCCTTCACAATAATTCTCTATTATTCCACTCTCGAACAGCGCGCGCAGAAAACAAACACCTGTATCTTTCCCTAGGAGCTCTGATTTCCCTCATTTTATTGTGATGATCCTTTACCCCTATGTAAATCGGCGTTAATAAAATATTTTCGCACTCTGAGGACAAAGTTGGTGATTGAAATTTCATGAGAAGATTCCGCCGCAACGAGAAACGCCTTTGTTTTAATGATGTCCATCGCAAATCCTGTATCATTTCAGTGACTCTCTCTCCCCTATTTCGAGATAATACAAAAAGTGCTGACCTTCTTTGAACTTTTTCGATGTACTCCTTCAGTCCTATCTGGTAAGGATCCCACACCGCGCTGCAGTACTCCAAAAGAGGACGGACAAGTCTAGTGTAGGCAGACTCTTTAGTAGATCTCTTAGATTTTCTAAGTGTCCTGCCAATAATACGCAATCTTTGATTAGCCTTCCCCCACAACATTTTCTATGTGTCCTTCCAATTTCAGTTGTTCGTAATTGTAATTCCTAGGTGTTTACTTGAATTTACGGCCTTTAGATCTGACTGATTTATCACGTAATCGAAGTTTAACAGATTCCTTTTAGCACGCACGTGGATGACCTCACACTTTTCGTTATTTAGGGTCGATTGCCAATTTTCGCACCATTCAGATATCTTTTCTAAATCGTTTTGCATATTTGTTTTCATCTTCTGATGACTTTATTAGTTGATAAACGACAGCGTCATCTGCAAACAACCTAAGACGGCTGCTCAGATTGTCTCCCAAATCGTTTATATAGATAAGGAACAGCAAAGGGCCTATAACACTACCTTGGGGAACGCCAGAAATCACTTCTGTTTTACTCGATGACTTTCCGTCGATTAGTACGAACTGTGGCCTCTCTGACAGGAAATCACAGATGAAGTCGCGTAACTGAGACGATATTCCATAAGCACACAATTTCACTACAAGCCGCTTGTGTGGTACCGGCCGGCCGTTGTGGCCGAGCGATTCTAGGTGCTTCAGTCCGGAACCGCGCTGCTGCTACGGTCGCAGGTTCGAATCCTGCCTCGGGCATGGATGTGTGTGATGTCCTTAGGTTAGTTAGGTTTAAGTAGTTCTAAGTGTAGGGGACTGATGACCTCAGATGTTAAGTCCCATAGTGCTTAGAGCCATTTTTTGTGTGGTACGGTGTAAAAAGCCTTCTGGAAATCTAGAAATGAAGCAATGTAAAATCCCTGTTCCATAGGACTTAACTGTTCGTGCGAGTAAAGTGGTAGTTGGGTTACGCAAGAACGGTGTTTTCTAAATCCATGTTGACTGTGTGTCAACAGACCGTTCCCTTCGAGACAATACATAATGTTCGAATACATTATATGTTCCAAAATCTTGCTCCATATCGACGTTAATGATATGGGCTTGCAATCCAGTGGATTACTGATATTGCCTTTCTTGAATATTGGTGTGAGCTATACAGCTTTCCAGCCTTTGGGTACGGATCTTTCATTGAGTGAGCGGTTGTGTGTGATTGTTAAGTATGGAGCTGTGGCATCAGCTTACTCTGAAAGGAACCTAAATGGTATAAAATCTGGACCGAAATACTTGCTTTTATTACGTGATTTAAGTTGCTTCACTTCTCCGAGGATATATACTTCTAAGTTATTGATATTACCAGCTGTCGAATACTCTGGTGAAGGAATTTCGGAAGGCTATGTTTAGTAATTCTGCGTTAACAGCACTGTCATAGATACTGTTTCCATTGCTATCGCACAGAGAAGGCATTGATTGTGTCTTGCCGGTAGCATACTTCACATAAGACGAAAGTCTCTTGTTTTTCTGCCAGGTTTCGGGACAAAGTTTCGTTGTGAAACTATAATCTAGCATAAGCAACTATTATACTCAAAATATAAATCAAAACCAGGTCACAAATACACCAGCTTGTAACCCATAAATTTACATACGAGTTATACCCAACTCATGATGACCGGTCGTAATGGCACCACTTGACATTAATTGACAACAGACACTTAAACTGCGATTGCTGCTTACACTTCCCTGCAACTAACCTCGGAAAGTGAAGTCAATGGTAACTAGCGGCCGCTTTACCGCTGTCGTTTGTGTTCTACTTATTTTTTAAATTATTTAAAGAAGAAAATGTAACAGCGATACATAAAATTACAATGTCATCGTTAAATACTAAAATGCGTTCAGTAATTATGTTATACAGAGAAGGAAGTGTCCACACTTAGATGGGGAAAATTGAAATACTTATAACATTAGCCGGCCGCTGTGGCCGAGCGGTTCTAGGCGCTCCAGTTTGGAACCACGCTGCTGCTACGGTCGCATGTTCGAAACCTGCCTGGGGCATGGCTGTGTGTGATGTTCTTAGGTTAAGTCAGGTTTAAGTAACTTCCTGGCAGATTAAAACTGTGCGCCGGACCGAGACTCGAACTCGGGACCTTTGCCTTTCGCGGGCAAGTGCTCTACCAACTGAGTTACCCAAGCACGACTCACTGGCAGAAGTAAAGCTGTGAGGACGAAGCGTGAGTCGTGCTTGGGTAGCTCAGTTAATAGAGCACTTGCCCGCGAAAGGCAAAGGTCCCGAGTTCGAGTCTCGGTCCGGCGCACAGTTTTAATCTGCCAGGAAGTTTCATGTCAGCGCACACTCCGCTGCAGTTGAAAATCTCATTCTAGGTTTGAGTAGTTCCAAGTCTAGGGGACTGGTGACCTCAGATGTGAAGTGCCATACTCCTGTGAGCCACTAATAACGTCTGTTTTACTATAAAAACTAAAATCAGTATCAACATTTAAAAAAAAAAAAAAACTTGTTGTACGTTACGGATAGATTCGCGCGTTGAGTGCATAATTATCTCTTCCACCTTGGCTTACGTTATGAAATGCAACTTACGTGGTTGTCGAGTATGAACCATTGTTACGATCTCAAGGAAGTGAAACATAATTACTGAACGTATTTTAGTATCTAAAGGTGGCATCACAATTTTATGTAAGGCTATTACATTTCATTTTTTAAATACTTTCCGAAAAAAATGTAGTACACAATCGAGAGTACAGTAGTGAAGTGGGCGCTAGTTACTATTGACTTCACATACCGAGATTAGCTGAACGGGAATGTCAGCAGCAAGCTCAGTTTAACTGTTTGTTGACGGTAGTGTCATGTGGCACAATGTGCGGGTTAATTTACTACGAGTCATGGCGACATAAATGTAACTGGTGCGTAAATTTATGGTTTAGAAACTGACCAATTAGTGACCTGATTTAATTTGTATTTTGATGCCTGATTTTCATGGTGTTGTTTTGTTCGTGTAGCAATGAAGATAGCTAAGCAGCAGCTGAAATCGATCTGCAATAAACAGATTAAAAATTTACGACCGGTGCAGCCCTTAGTCCTATCTTGGATTTCATTTATGCCGTCGTGGAGCACGCTGCTCCTGGTGGGAAAAAAACAGTGATGTTATTCCTCAAATGATCCTGCGTTCTCGGATTAGGACAGTGCATCTTTTCCTTAAGATTGTCCCACAAAAAGAAACGTGGGGGAGTCGTGAGTAACGAACGCGGAGGCGGCAGATGTTTAGAGATTAGTCGATCATCGCAGAACTCACTAAGCGACGTCTTCATTTCACTGGAGTTGACACGTAGCACAGATAACTGAAATGACAGTTGTTTTAAAAATATTGGTCCAGCAATTCGCTGCTTAGATATGGAGCAGAAAACTCGAATATTTTGAGGGCGACGTGGCGTAACGTGCAATGTGTGAGGATTATTGGCAGCCCAGATGCGAATGTTCCGGTAGTTCTGAGATGAACTGAACTGGAACCGTGCTTCAGCAACGAAAAGCGTACGGTTCAGCTTACTATTCACATCGTTAGCTGTGATGCTCTTAAACCACTGGCAATAGTAGACCCGTTTTTCTGAATCCAAAGGACGCAGTTCTTGAACTACTCGATCTGGATATGGCTGCAACTTCAGACGGTTAGTGGCTGCGTGGCAGGTCGAATAAGAGTTGCTCCGAGCCGTTCAGAAAACCGACGGAGTGATCTGCAGAGAGACCGCAGCAGAGGCTGCTGAACAGACACGCTTCATCGATTCCGGTGTTAACACAACATGCGAATCGCTTCGAGATCTTTGAGTAATGCTCTCACTCTACGGAAACGTCTCATAGTGTCACAAACTGCTGTTTTCCCTTAAATAAGGACGTAAGGGAACTCTGCGCAATGCTTGTAAGATTTTACAACGAAGTGAGCTTCCAGTAATGCGAACCTCTACTCTCAAGTGAGCATCGTGGAGCGGCAAGTAGTCGCCGCCGTGATTGTTCGTGCTTGTGTGTGTGTGTGTGTGTGTGTGTGTGTGTGTGTGTGTGTGTGTGTGTGTGTGTGTGTGTCAGCGTCTCCCAGCGTCAACGCTGTGAGCAATGATGTAACAATCACGATCAACAACACAGAGAAGTCATTATTACTCTTAAAACTAACTACATAAATATTAAGGTTCTGACTTATCTGAATCGCACTTTCCGTTTACATCTACATTCCGCAAGTTACCTGACAGTATTTCGTGAAGGGTGCTTCTCCTATCAGTAACTGATTCCTTCTTCCCTGTTCCACTTGCGAATGGCGCGTGGGAAGAATAATGATTGCCGCTAAACCTCTGCATCAGCTCCAGTTTCCCAAATTTCCTCGATCTGGTCATTTCGCGAGCCGTATGTAGGTGGAAGTCATACGTTCTTCGACTCTAACAGGAAAGTACTCTCTCTGCAAAGCCTCTCTTGTCACGCATGCCAATGCAGTCTGTTGAGCACCTATATGACTCTCTCTCGTCGACCAAACCATCCCGTGACGAAACGCGCCGCTCTCTCTATCTCTCTCTCTCTCTCTCTCTCTCTCCTCTCTCTCTCTCTCTCTCTCTTTCATCAGTCCTACCTGGTAATGGTTCCAAAGTTATGAGCAACACTCAAGAACGCACCGAACTTCTTCATCTGCTCTGCTTATTAGAATAAAGATTCGATTACTATTCTCTGTACACTAGCACAGATGAAACATGTGTCTTTTAGATTTCATTATTAATAACGCTCCTCCTTACTGTACCACGTACATTACTATTTGTTCCATAGATCATGAATATGACGTGTCAGTTTAACCTAAGTTTCGATTACTTTTTTTTCAGTACTACTACTTCATATCTAAAGATTCATCTATTGAATAGAAGGAATTTTCATTCATAAATTATTTTAATTTGTTTTTAAATGTTGGTTGGTTATCTGCCAGACTTTTAATGCTATTCGGCATATTCCTAAAGATTTTTGTGGCAGCGTGATTCACCCCTTTCAGTGCAAAAGTCAGATTTAACTCAGAAAAGGAACATTGTCCTTTCTTCCAGTGTTATAGCTATGCAGTTCGCTATTATTTTAGAATTGCGATCGATTATTAATAACAAATTTCATAAGTGAATATGTATGTTCTGACGCTACTGTGAATATCCCCAACTCCTTAAATAAGTCTTTGCAAGGTGATCTTCTACATCTACATCTACGTGATTACTCTGCAATTCACATTTAAGTGCTTGGCAGAGGGTTCATCGAACCACAATCATACTACCTCTCTACCGTTCCACTCCCGAACAGCGCGCGGGAAAAACGAACACCTAAACCTTTCTGTTCGAGCTCTGATTTCTCTTATTTTATTTTGATGATCATTCCTACCTATGTAGGTTGGGCTCAACAAAATATTTTCCCATTCGGAAGAGAAAGTTGGTGACTGAAATTTCGTAAATGGATCTCGCCGCGACGAAAAACGTCTTTATTTTAATGACTTCCATCCCAACTCGCGTATCATATCTGCCACACTCTCTCCCCTATTACGTGATAATACAAAACGAGCTGACCTTTTTTGCACCCTTTCGATGTCCTCCGTCAATCCCACCTGGTAAGGATCCCACACCGCGCAGCAATATTCTAACAGAGGACGAATGAGTGGAGTATAAGCTGTCTCTTTAGTGGAATTGTTGCATCTTCCAAGTGTCCTGCCAATGAAACGCAACCTTTGGCTCGCCTTCCCCACAATATTATCTATGTGGTCTTTCCAACTGAAGTTGTTCGTAATTTTTACACCCAGGTACTTAGTTGAATTGTCAGCCTTGAGAATTGCACTATTTATCGAGTAATCGAATTCCAACGGATTTCTTTTGGAACTCATGTGGATCACCTCACACTTTTCGTTATTTAACGTCAACTGCCACCTGCCACACCATACAGCAATCTTTTCTAAATCGCTTTGCAACTGATACTGGTCTTCGGATGACCTTACTAGACGGTAAATTACAACATCATCTGCGAACAACCTAACAGAACTGCTCAGATTGTCACCCAGATCATTTATATAGATCAGGAACAGCAGAGGTCCCAGGACGCTTCCCTGGGGAACACCTGATATCACTTCAGTTTTACTCGATGATTTGTCGTCTATTACTACGAACTGCGACCTTCCTGACAGGAAATCACGAATCCAGTCGCACAACTGAGACGATACCCCGTAGGCCCGCAGCTTGATTAGAAGTCGCTTGTGAGGAACGGTGTCAAAAGCTTTCCGGAAAACTAGAAACACGGAATCAACTTGAGATCCCCTGTCGATAGCGGCCATTACTTCGTGCGAATAAAGAGCTAGCTGCGTTGCACAAGAACGATGTTTTCTGAAACCATGCTGATTACGTATCAATAGATCGTTCCCTTCGAGGTGATTCATAATGTTTGAATACAATATATGCTCCAAAACCCTACTGCAAACCGACGTCAATGATATAGGTCTGTAGTTCGATGGATTACTCTTACTACGCTTCTTAAACACTGGTGCGAGCTGCGCAATTTTCCAATCTGTAGGTACAGATCTATCGGTGAGCGAGCGGTTGTATATGATTGCGAAGTAGGGAGCTATTGTATCAGCGTAATCTGAAAGGGACCTAATCGGTACACAATCTGCACCTGAAGATTTGCCCGTATCAAGCGATTTGAGTTGCTTCACAACCCCTAAGGTATCCACTTCTAAGAAACTCATGCTAGCAGCTGTTCGTGTTTCAAATTCTGGAATATTCCATTCGTCTTCCCTGGTGAAGGAATTTCGGAAAACTGCGTTCAATAACTCCGCTTTAGCGGCACAGTCGTCGGTAACAGTACCATCGGCACTGCGCAGCGAAGGTATTGACTGCGTCTTGCCGCTTGTGTACTTAACATACGACCAGAATTTCTTCGGATTTTCTACCAAATTTCGAGACAATGTTTCGTTGTGGAACCTATTAAAGGCATCTCGCATTGAAGTCCGTGCCAAATTTCGCGTGTCTGTAAATTTCAGCAAATCTTTAGCCAATCTTGGGTGGGCTCCAATTATTATTCTGATTACGCGCTTTTGTGCAATGACTAGTTTTTCTTTTAATGATGAATTGCCCCAAAATATGATGGCATATGAAAGCAGTGAATGAAAATATGCATAGTAGGCTAATTTACTGATATGTTTATCACCAAAATTTGCAGTAACCCTAATAGCATGAGTAGATGAACCTAACAATTTCAGCAGATCATCAACATGTTTCTTCCAGTTCAATTTCTCATCAGAGCACACAACCAGAAATTTTGAATATTCTGTCTTAGCAACAGACTTCTGGTCAAAGTCGATATTTATCAATGGTGTTATACCATTTACTGTACATTGTTGCATATACAATGTGTTTTCTCAAAATTTAGTGAGAGTCCATTTGCAGTGAACCACTTAATAATTTTCTGAAAGACATTATTTACAATTTCCTTACCTAATTCTTGTTTATTGGGTATCATTACTATACGTGTATCATCAGAAAGAAGAACTAGCTTTACATTCTCATGAATATAGACTGGCAAGTCATTAATATAAATGAAGAACACTACGGGACCCAAGACTGAATCCTGTGGGACATCATTCTTGATACCTCCCCAGTTAGAGGACTCTGCTGAGCTTTGCATACTATCTGCACTGTTAATTTCAAACTTCTGCATTCTTCCAGTTAAATATAAATTAAACCGTTTTCACACTGTCCCACTCATTCCACAATACTTAAGCTTATCTAGAAGAATTTCATGTTTCTCACAGTTAGAATCCTCTGAAGAGATCACAAAATATTTCAGTGTGTGACGTTCGGTTATTCAATGCATTTAATATTTGATCAGTAGCATTTTCTGTTGAAAAGCCTTTCTGAAAACAAAATTGACATTTTGTTAGTACTTCATTTTTACAAATATATGAAGCTACTCTTGAATACATTATTTTTTCGAGAATTTTGGATAAAACTGACAGAAGTGAGATTGGGCGGTAGTTGTTAACAACAGACCTATCCCCTTTTTTATGAAATGCTTTAACTATAGCATATTTTAATCTATCTGGAAAAATTCCCCGTTTCAGTCAGCTACTACATATATGGCTGAGAATCCTACTTATCGGTTGGGACCAACCTTTTTGTCCTCTGTTGGAATTGCCATCAATTGCATACGAACTTTTACTTTTGAGTGTGTCTGGCAGTCTGGTTGAGTATGGGCGAGGGCCGACGTGATTAATGATTCGTAAACGGCCCAACGTAAAGTATTTCTTTCGTAAGAACTATTTCTTAGCATGACTTCCCCTGCAACGCCCTTACAAGCTTTTCATATTTTTAAGGGCTGATAACTGAGTTGATACTGAGGCAGGTCAGTATGAACGTCCACCACTTTATTTTGGTCAGGGTCTGCCAAAATTTAGTTGGCAACAGTGAAAAACAAAACACGACCGATTGCTCTCATTGTGATCTCTGTTAGTTGTGTTCACTACTGAACTACGTCCTTTGAATAAGCCGGTCGGTGTGGCCGAGCGGTTCTAGGCGCTTCAGTCTGGAACCGCGCTATCGCTACCGTCGCAGGTTCGAATCCTGCCTCGGGCATGGATGTGTGTGATGTCCTTAGGTTAGTTAGTTTTAAGTAGTTCTAAGTTCTAGGGGACTGATGTTAAGTCCTATAGTGCTCAAATGAGTTCTGGGGCCAATCTCCTGGAACTGACTGCAGCTTGTATAATTTATCATTGTTACCAATGAATCCGTAGTATGGACTTGTGGTGTAGTTTCTGGGGGCTCAGAATCTGACTGATCATCGACTCCAGGTGGCAGGTAACGCAACAGCGTGCAGTCTACTGCCTGTGACAGTGCAGCCAGCGTGATGCTGGCAGCGCCTGCAAACTGCGCTGAAGGCCGCCCGCGCGACACCTAAGTTTGTTTGGTTGCGGGCTGTGTCGGGCGCGCCGCGCCGCAGCATCCGAGAGGCGAAATGGGCCCAACTGGGTCACGGCGGCCGGCCGCGGCCGACTGCCTCCGGCTGCAGCCGAAGGGCCTCCCCAGCCCAGCCCTGCAGTCCGCCCTTCAGCCCTCCGCAGCCGGCCAGCCGCCGCCCGCCAGCCCACAGCGGCGGTCGATGCCGGCGCCCGCGGCCCCGACACGGCCGTTCCCTCCAGCCGTGGCCGATACGGCTGCGATCGCCGAGTGCGAACAGCACATCGCGTCAGGGCGCAGCAGAAGTCAGCTCACTGCGTTACACAACTCACAGAAAAAAAGGTCGTCTTACACACGGCAGAACCTGTTGCGGCCCTTCCTATTCGTGACCAACTAGATGATATAAATAATAGCTTCTGACTTTCTGCAGTCCACCTATCTCTAATGAAGTAGTGTCTGCAATAAGATGCCCAAATACCCAGTGAGGCCTTGATAAGATTTCAAAATTGTGCAAGGATTCGCAGATTGCTTTAAATCACCAGACATATGAAACTGTGCACTGCACAAAAGGCAGAAAACTAGTATCCTGTGACAATATCAGTGAATGACAGTTGGAATTACTCGATTCATAGAAACACGTGAACGTAAGAGTTTTCAGGGTTATTAAATGGAATCTCCGCCTAAGCTCAGTATATGTCAGTCTGGTCACAAATAACTTCTGCGACCCACCCTGGAATATTGCTCAAGTGTGTGAGACCGATTCCGAATAGGGTAACAGCACATACTATACGTATGCTAAGAACGTCAGCACTAACGATGATTGATTTTACTGAGCCACGGCAGTGTGTCACGAAGATGCTGATAAGAAGGAATTGGTAGACGCTTAAAGGTAGACGCGAACTATCCCGCGGAAACCCGCTTACAATGTTTCTGGAGTCAGAGGTAAGTGCTGAATCTAGGGATACTCTAGAGCCCCCTTCGTATGAATGCCATAGCGAGCGCGAGGACGAGATGGAACTAACTACATCCCACACAGATGCGTCCAAGCAGTGACTCATCCCTCGCTCCATACGTGACTGGAATGGGGGAGACGCTCTGACATGACGTACCACACACAGTAGCTTCTCCCCGGCACTTCGCAGTGGTTTGAAGAGAATGCACGTACATGCAGAGCCAGAAAATGTTAGTGAACTCCCAATAAATTTAGTTGTATGTTCACATAACGAAGGCAAAAACTGTCACTACCTCTATGAAGCTATAGGGCTTAACACAGCTACATCTGAAACTATTTTCTCGTTTCACAATATCGGCGCACCACGAGGGAAAGCAAGGCGAGGCCACGCCAACTATTGCTGATACTGTCTCAAAGATAACACAGTTGCCACGTGACTGTTTTTTACCTCCTTTTTGACACCGTCGTAGATTCGGCACCATAGGTACTTCCAAGTGTTTCATTATTACCTTGAGGTAGTTAGCGGCACTCCACATCACAGCACATGTCAAGAAATCGAAACGTGTTTACAACTGCGCCACGTCTCACGCCGTGAATTAGGCTCGTGATAAATTGGCAGGCAATGCCCGTTTGACGTACCATACCATATAAGTGGCGCTGACGTGGAATTAGTTGTATGGAGAGATGCTGCCTGTTACGTTCTTGGCATGTGCTGTGAACTGCAATACGACTAGTTAACATAGAGTAAGCCGGCCGGAGTGGCCGAGCGGTTCTAGGCGCTACAGTCTGGAACCGCGCGACTGCTACGGTCGCAGGTTAGAATCCTGCCTCGGGGATGGATGTGTGTGCTGTCCCTAGGTTAGTTAGGTTTAAGTAGTTCTAAGTTCTAGGGGACTGATGACCTCAGCAGTTAAGTCCCATAGTGCTCAGAGCCAAGCCACCATAGAGTAATAATAAAAACGCTTGCTTTTTAACAACTGATGTTCTTTGAAGATTTATTCTTGGTGTGCGTGAGGTTTCAGGGTAAAACAAGGGCAATGTTTAGTGTCGAAACTCCAAAAGTGAATCTGAACAAACTACGAAATCCTTAGAACCCGTGTTAGGTGGAATATTTGCATCCGGGTTTTGCTGTCTACATTACTGGCCGTGCTATTGCTTTCAGGGTAGATCACACATTTCGATTTGGGTGGTCGTTCCTGAAGTTATGGTAGTCTCCATTAAGCCTTGCTACCTTTCTCGTAGTCATCGATCGGCGGACTCTACACTTGTTGCACGGTTGTGGACTGACATACGCTACATGGCGGAGTTGGCCGACAGTGCTGCGATGGAGGTCCACGTTACTGAATAGCATAGAAGCGAGGTGCAGTCAAGTAGTAACACCTACGATTTGTTTTCTCGCCACAGGAAACAGATAGCCACATGCGGCCTGTTTTAAAATACGGGCGCACTCCTTGTGAACGCGCGACGTTGGCGGCGGCAGAGTACGGGCACACAGGAGTCTACCGGCAGTGGCGAGAACGAGGGTTGTTTTCCATATTTAAAACTTTTTCATGCCTGGCAATGGTGATGCATCATGGCGGCATGAACGGGACTTTCTTTTTATTGATTGTGACGATGGATGAGACTTTAATGCCTCTCTCAGTCCTAAAGCGAAGCGCGAGCCATGTCAGTGGAAGCTAGCCGTGCCACGATTACACCAGAGATTTTCCAGTCATCAAACGAGACTCTTAAAGAAGCGCTCGCAGCGCCAATGGAATTGTGGCGTCGACGTTGTGAATAATCTGTATAGCTAGAGGTTGGTTATTTCGAGAAGTGACACAGGTCTCATATTTTGATGTGATTAGTTAGTGAGAAAAAATATCGGAGATGTTATAAATTAAATACACCTCGTATATTTCTCGCGAGACCATCAAGTGCAAGGCGTTTTCTACATGTGGACCTCTATCTACGTGCCTACTCCGCAAGTCACCGTATAGTGCGTGGCGGAAGGCGCCCTTTACCGCTACTACTCATTTCCTTTCCTGTTCCACTTGCAAACAGTCTGTATGCCTCCGTATCAGCACTAATTTCTCGTGGCTTATCTTCGTGGTCCTTACGCGAAATGTAAGTTCGAGGCAGTAGAACCGCTGTGCAGTCAGTCACCTTCAGATGCCGGTTCCCTAAACTTTCTCAGTAGTGTTCCTCGAAAAGAATGTCGCCTCCCCTGCAGGGATTCCCATTTGAGTTCCCGAGGCATTTCCGTAATAGTTGCGTGTTGTTCGAACTTAGCAGTAACAAATCTACCAGCCCACTTCTGAATTGCTTCGATGACTTTCGTTAATCCGGCCTGGTGTGGATCCCAAACGACCCAGTAATACTCAGGAATAATTCGCACCAGCGTCCTGTACGCGGCCTACTTAACAGATGAGCCACACTATCCAAAAATTCTCCGAATAAACCGAGGCAGACTATTCGTCTTCCCTATCACAGTCCCCACATGCTTGCTCAGTTTCGTATCGCTTTGCACTGTTACGCCCACATATTTAAACGGTGTGACTATGCCAAGAAAGACACCTCTAAAGCTGTATTCGAACATTAGGATTCGTTTTTCCTACTCATCCGTATTAACTTACATTTGTCTACATTTAGAGCTAGCTGCCATCCATCACAACAACTAGACATTTTGTCTGAGTCATCTTGTACCCTCCTACAGCCACTGAACGACGACACCTCACCGTACACCACAGCATCATCAGCAGACAACCGCAGATTGCTGCCCACCCTGTCCGTCATCTCACTTATGTATACAGAGAGTGACAGCGGTCCTACCACACTTCCTTGGGACACTGCTGATGAGAAGAGCCATTGTTGTTGTTGGGTGAAGGCACTGGTGATTTTGTGCAGCAGCATCAGATGCAGGCAGTTTATTACTAGAGGGTGGTCCATTGATCGTGACCGGGCCAAATATCTCACGAAATAAGCATCAAACGAAAAAACTAAAAAAAACGAAACTTGTCTAGCTTGAAGGGGGAAACCAGATGGCGCTATGGTTGGCCCGCTAGATGGTGCCAACTGCATGTTTTAAAATAGGAACCCCCATTTTTTATTACATATTCGTGTACTACGTAAAGAAATATCAATGTTTTAGTTGTACCACTTTTTTCGCTTTGTGATAGATGGCGCTGTAATACTCGCAAACACATGACTCACAATTTTATACGAACAGTTGGTAATAAAAAAATGGTTCAAATGGCTCTGAGCGCTATGGGACTTAACTTCTGAGGTCATCAGTCCCCTAGAACTTAGAGCTACTTAAACCTAACTAACCTAAGGACATCACACACACCCATGCCCGAGGCAGGATTCGAACTTGCGACCGTAACGGCCGCGCGAATTGGTAACAGGTAGGTTTTTTAAAATTAAAATACAGAAAGTAGGTACGTTTGAACATTTTATTTCGGTTGTTCCAAAGTGATGCATGTACCTTTGTGAACTTATCATTTCTGAGAACGCATGCTGTTACAGCGTGATTACCTGTAAATACCACATTAATGCAATAAATTCTCAAAATGATGTCCGTCAACCTCAATTCATTGACAATACGTGTAACGACATTCCTCTCAACAGCGAGTAGTTCGCCTTCCGTAATGTTCGCACATGCCTTGACAATGCGCTGACGTATGTTGTCAGGCGTTGTCGGTGGATCACGACAGCAAATATCCTTCAACCCTCCCCACAGAAAGAAATCCGGGGACGTCAGGTCCGGTGAACGTGCGGGCCACAGTATGGTGCTTCGACGACCAATCCAACCGTCATGAAATATGCTATTCAATACTGCTTCAACCGCAGGCGAGCTATGTGCCGGACATCCATCATGTTGGAAATACAACGTCATTGTGGCACGCAGTGAAACATCTTGTAGTAACATCGGTAGAACATTACGTAGGAAATCAGCATACATTACACCATTTAGATTGCCATCGATAAAATGGGGGCCAATTATCCTTACTGCCATAATGCCGCACCATACATTAACCCGCCAAGGTCGCTGATGTTCCACTTGTCGCAGCCATCGTGGATTTTCCGTTGCCCAAGAGTGCATATTATGCCGGTTTACGTTACCGCTGTTGGTGAATAACGCTTCGTCGCTAAATAGGACGCGTGCAAAAAATCTGTCATCATCCCGTAATTTCTCTTGTGCCCAGTGGCAGAACTGTACACGACGTTCAAAGTCGTCGCCATGCAATTCCTGGTGCACAGAAATACGGTACGGGAGCAATCGATGTTGATGTAGCAATCTCAACACCGACGTTTTTGAGATTCCCGATTCTCGCGCAATTTGTCTGCTACTGATGTGCGGATTAGCCGCGACAGCAGCTAAAACACCTTCTTGGGCATCATCATTTGTTGCAGGTCGTGGTTGACGTTTCATATGTGGCTGGACACTTCCTGTTTCCCTAAATATCGTAACTATCCGGCGAACGGTCCGGACACTTGGATGATGTCGTCCAGGATACCGAGCAGCATACATAGCACACGCCCGTTGGGCATTTTGATCACAATAGCCATACATCAACGCGATATCGACCTTTTCCGCATTTGGTAAATGGTCCATTTTAACACGGGAAATCTATCACGAAGCAAACACCGTCCACACTGGCGGAATGTTACGTGATACCACGTACTTATACGTTTGTGACTATTACAGCGCCATCTATCACAAAACAAAAAAGTGGTCCAACTAAAACATTCATATTTCTTTACGTACTACACGAATATGCAATAAAAAGTGGGGGTTCCTATTTTAAAAAACGCAGTTGCTATCCGTTTGACCTATGGCAGCGCCATCTAGCGGGCCAATCATAGCGCAATCTGGTTTCCCCCTTCAAGCTAGATGAGTTTCGTTCTTTGTAGTGTTGTTGTTTGATGCTTATTTCGTGAGATATTTAGCCCGGTCACTATCAATGGACCACCCTGTAAACTTAATGTTCTTTACTATCCAGATTACGGTTCTTATACCATTAT
This sequence comes from Schistocerca piceifrons, assembly GCF_021461385.2. Classification (NCBI taxonomy): domain Eukaryota; kingdom Metazoa; phylum Arthropoda; class Insecta; order Orthoptera; family Acrididae; genus Schistocerca; species Schistocerca piceifrons. The sequence goes on along the minus strand of NC_060145.1, from coordinate 13,079,875 downwards.
CGGATGCAATGGTAAACGTTGTTAGACCATTACTAAGTCATAACTGTTAGGGCAGTCCAAAGCAGGTAAATAAGGCTAACACATTTCTTTAAGATGTAGCTGCCAAACAAGTCCCAGTGTTAGTGTTAGCGCTAGTACTAGTAGAACAGTACTTGTGTTGGATTCTGACGCTGAAAATCGCAACATATAAAACATATTCCTCATTACCGAGCCACAGCAGCACTACAACGCTGACTCGGTGTTCCACAAAAGAGGAGGGTTTACGGCGGTCGAAATATGAAAACTTCTACTTTCCTCTAGGGATTAGGTGATGAACCGCTTTTAACCGTGGACTATCACATAAAGAGCTTCCTCTTATGGACTTCCCGACGCAGTCCATTGTACGGGGGCAATACAGAAAAAATATTATAATCTAAAAATAACTGGAAAAAACAGCGGCTGTTTCTGTCTCCCTACCTCTCTGTATTTCAGCATCTACTGCTGAAAAATGGGTTCTTTCTCAGCAACATTAGGAAACAATGACGTGTGAATATTGGTAAATAGCTGCTAGTGTAACAGTAATTGCTTTCACTTCACCCTCAGAAGCTCGTCAGCTGATTTGTGTCCTACAACCATTCAGTTACATGACTGAAAAAAAAAAGACAGAGAAATGTTGTCGCCAAATAGTTAAACTTCGTACTCGCAGAAGATGGATTTGTTAAGATAACCAATGCTTGTCACTGTCTACTACGTGCCTTACTGAAGTAACCTTTTCATTTCTTTCTTTTTATTTTATCCCCCTCGGCCCATATGGGGGGGGGGGGGCTGTCAGTGGTGTAATATTCCACTCTTCAAAGAAACGAATTAAAAAATTATAGTGACAACTGGAAACAAAATATGGGGCTGGTTTTTCTATTTTAAATTAAAAATCAAAGAGGAACAGTTAGAGAAACGAAAATATATACATTCTAAAATCACATCGCAGGAAGGTGAAAGTCTTCTAATAAAAACATTGAAGCATTGCATTGTCAAATAAAAACGGAAGGACCTACGTAGGGTGAGAAGCATAGTCAGACGAGAGAGAGTGTTTCATAAGGTTACGGAATGTGAGTAGAAAGATAAGCGTCTGTTAGGTAGGAAAACTGAGGAGATGATCCCTAGGAGTTACGGTGGATAGTGGAAAATGCAGTCGGTGAAAAGACAGAGAATGGGGAATTCTGTGTTGTGTGCGTAGGGCAGTGATCACAAGAAGAAAAGGATGGGGATGTGTGGAGAGGAAAAAGGAGAGAGGAGCCCTGATGTGATGTAAAGTGGGATAGGTGAGGAAGAGTTATAGTCGGTAGGAGGGATAAATGTCGGGGCGGATCTCACGTCTGGGAGAGGGAGTTGGTTGAAGTTGCGTTGGGATAGCAGATCGAGTGTGTGTAGGTGTAGGGACGGAGAGATGAGTTTGCGAAGGTGCGGCAGCATACCAAGGTTGGTGACAAGGAGATACTGAGGTGTTCGCTATGAGTGAGAAGGGGTGGGAACTTGACGAGATAGTAGAGGATCCATGTGGGCGAAAGTAAACGAATGTGGAAAGCGAAATGGAGTGCATGGCGTTCGAGAATTTGGAGGTACTTAAAGAACTTTGGTGGGGCGGAGGTCCATGCAACGTTAGCGTAGCAGAGGGTGGGTCAGATCAGGGTTTTGTAGGTGTGAGGAATAGTGAAGAGGTTCTCTCAGTAGTTTTGGTGTGCTGTAAGCTTTCTGTTGGATGGTTAGTAGGTGAGGTTTACACGTTATTTGTCGGTCAAGGTTTAGTCCAAGATATTTTAGGGTGTTAGTTAACTGGATAGAACGGAAATCATGGAAGCAGAAAATGCGGGTTTCGTCCTATAATTATTGCCCAGGTTTTGGAGGAATTGATCTTGAGGAGCCATTGGTTACAGCAGGAAATAAACTGACAGAGGTTATTTGAAGGGATGGTTGGGATTTCTGAAGTATAGGTTAGAGGCCGAGGAAAGCGGTGTTATGGGAATACTGAAGGAGGTGGACTGGTGTGGGTGGCTTGGGCGTATCAGCAGCGTAGAGGAGATAAAGGAGGGGAGAGAGGGCAGAGCATTGAGACACTCCTGCAGTGGGATAGTAGGTACAGGAATTTGTATTGTTAATAGAAGAATGAGCAATTACACAGGAAGAATGCAATGAGTTGGATATAGTTAATTGGAAGTGCGTAAGTCTGGTGTTTGAAAAGAAGACCAGAATACTACACACTGTCGGAGTCTGTTTGTAGGTCGAGGGAGACAAAAATAGCATACCTACAGAAGTTGAGTAGGTGGGATAGGAGGTGGATGAGATGCAAGAGCTGTTCATCGGAGGAAAATCTGGGACGGAAGTGACGATGGTTAACGGGAAAAAGTGTTGATAGATTCGTCGGGAGAGGATGGATTCGCAGGCCTTGCTAAACACTGAGGTGAGGCATATGCGGGATTAGGAGCAGTTATCAGTAGGAGATTTGTGTGGTTTGGGAAAAAGTAGAGTTCTGGATGTTTTCTATTGTTGATGATAGTAATCTGTGGAGAGAACAATGGTGCAAAGGATTCCAAGAGTGGTGAGTAGGCATTCTTTGAGGTGTCGATAAGTAATGCACTCGTGACTGGGGAAACGTTGGTTTTTTTGTAGAGTACTTCTTTTTTGTCGCTTGCCGTAACTGCTGTATTTTATTCTCTTGGTGATACGTTACCCAAGTACTGGAAGTTGAACGCCTGGGACGGGACGGCAGTGTTAGTACGTTCGTACATGGTAAGGAAAACTGAGTAATCAAAATGTGGGTCATCATGGAGGGAGAAGATGTCAGAGGGATAGGACTGAAAACGGTTAGCTTTGGTCAGGTTGTCAGGTATGGGATGATTATCGAGGAGAAAGAGTAGTGAGGTGTGGAGTTAGTGCTAGTGAGTCGATGGAATGCTTTCCTGTACTTGCAAGAGTTAATGAGGAGTGTAGCGTTGAGTCTGGTGCACGTCTGGCGCCAGAACCGGCGTTTCCTTGCGTTTAATAAATTCCTGATGTTACTCCGATCTTTTGCCAATGGCGTATGAGTGTATCCCGACCACGAGCCAGCAAGAAGGAGCAGTACATACGGTGGGATTCTCGGGGGTGTGGTAAGGATTGTGGGGACAGCGTGGGGCGGTGATGATACATGGTCTGGGTAGAAATGAAGGTGGCTATAGCGCCTGAAGCAAACTTGGCAATCGCTAATTTACGGACACGCTACACGTAAAGGGTGATGACTGATATTATTGTTCCGTGAGGCAAGGATGGATCTCTCTAGGCAAGGATAGATCTCTCTCTCTCTCTCTCTCTCTCTCTCTCTCTCTCTCTCTCTCTCTCTCTCTCTCTCTCACTCTCCTCTCTCAGAGTTTCGTAGCGATTATTTCGGCGTACAGAGTCCACTGGTTTTCATTATTGGGTAATTTAGTTTATTTTTAATTTTATGGGTCTCACGGGCAATTTGGTGCACCATCGGTCTGTGAATCGAGTTAAGTTTCTTGTATGTGTTGCCGTATTTTAACAGTGTGCGAATAGTACACTACTGGCCATTAAAATTGCCACACCACGAAGATGACGTGCTACAGACGCGAAATTTAAGCGTCAGGAAGAAGATGCTGTCATATGCAAATGATTAGCTTTTCAGAGCATTCACACAAGGTTGGCGCCGGTGGCGACACCTACAACGGGCTGACATAAGTTTCCAACCAATTTCTCATACACAAACAGCAGTATACCGGCGTTGCCTGGTGAAACGTTATTCTGATGCCTCGTGTAAGGAGGAGAAATGCGTAGCGTCACATTTCCGACTTTGATAAAGGTCGGAATGTAGCCTGTCACGATAACGGTTTATCGTATCGCGACATTGCTGCTCGCGTTGGTCGAGATCCAATGACTGTTAGCAGAATATGGAATCGGTGGGTTCAGGAGGGTAATACGGAACGCCGCGCTGGATCCCAACGGCCTCGTATCACTAGCAGTCGAGATGACAGGCATCTTATCCGCATGGCTGTAACGGATCGTGCAGCCACGTCTCGATACCTGAGTCAACAGATGGGGACGTTTGCAAGACAACAACCATCTGCACGAGCAGTTCGACGACGTTTGCAGCAGCATGGACTCAGCTCGGAGACCATGGCTGCTGTTACCCTTGACGCCGCATCACAGACAAAAGCGCCTGCGATGGTGTACTCAACGACGAACCTGGGTGCACGAATGGCAAAACGTCATTTTTTCGGATGAATCCAGGTTCTGTTTACAGCATCATGATGGTCGCATCCGTGTTTGGCGACATCGCGGTGAACGCACATTGGAAGCGAGTATTCGTCATAGCCATACTGGCGTATGACCCGGCGTAATGGTATGGGGTACCATCGGTTACACGTCTCGGTCTACTCTTGTTCGCATTGACGGCACTTTGAACAGTGGACGCTACATTTCAGATGTGTTACGACCCGTGGCTCTACCCTTCATTCGATCCCTGCGAAACCCTACATTTCAGCAGGATAATGCACGACCGCATGTTGCAGGTCGTGTACGGGCCTTTATGGATACAGAAAATGTTCGACTGCTGCCCTGGGCAGCACATTCTTCAGATCTCTGACCAACTGAAAACGTCTGGTCAATGGTGGCCGAGCAACTGGTTCGGCACAATACGCCAGTCACTACTCTCGATGAACTGTGGTATCGTGTTGAAGCTGCATGGGCAGCTGTACCTGTACACGCCATCCAAGCTCCGTTTGACTCATTGCCCAGGCGTATCAAGGCCGTTATTACGGCCAGAGGTGTTTGTTCTGGGTACTGTTTTCTCAGGATCTATGCACCCAAATTTGTGAAAATGTAATCACATGTCAATTCCAGTATAATATATTTGTCCAATGAATACCCGTTTATCATCTGCATTTCTTCTTGGTGTAGCAATTGTAATGGCCAGTAGTATATTTCCAGAGGCAGAGAATGAGGACGAGCTCAGCATTCCCATGAACGAGCGCGGAAAACCGCCTAAAAGGACTCATGCTGGCCTGTATACCAAACTAACAGCCGTGAAACTTGTTGCCAAATCGAAACTATGTGTAGGCGGAGGTGGAGGCGCCTTCGCGGGGAATCCCCTGAGCGGCGGAGCTGGACGGCTTCCGTCTGCTGCCGCTCGTCCTCACCGCTGGACTCCCGACAGCACCTCTCCCAGCTGCCGAGATTTGCAGAGGTCGTCCTGCGTACCTTGCGGGAATAGTCCTCCTGGAAGAGAGGATACTGCGAAGGGACGAACGGCTCAATTACAGCCTAGGGGCACGAATTTCCGCTCACCAGACCGGGCGTGGACCACCTGCCTGCCTCGCAAGCCAGCACTTTCGAGGCTCGAGCTGTGCGAACAGGCTAGCGAAACAACGTGCCGCGGTGGTATGAGATCAGTGTCTATTTTGGCATACGTCTGGAGAGTTATCGCGTTACTCGAGTTGTTTTGGCGTATCGTGCTTCCAGTAATGAACTGCAATGAGGGTACTCGCTGTTTGGCGTAACCCGATCGCAGCGGCCGGCGCGCGGCTATCGCAGCGAGGCGAGTAATCGATCCGCGCCGGGATGAGCGACTGCGGCGCCGGCCGTAACGAGATACGCACTCGACCGGACGTGTGATGTGATCGATCGCCGGCCGGTGGACCGTGAAACGCGCTGCTAAACGCTCTCCAAAACGTTAAGCGAGGACTCCACGCCTGCCGGCATCCGTCCGGTAGCTCAGACAAGGGCCCTCCGAAAACTCAGTTCTTCTTAGTTTTACGATCGCTGAGCTGGACATCGCGATGCTGTTGCACATGGCAGACAGAGAAACCTCTGCCTGGGGAGTCACAGCTTGCAGCTTAGCGGTTTTCAGGGATACTGTGCCAGTGCGTTGATATAAGGAAAGTACACAACTCACAGTCCAAGTTGTACGCTGCGAGGCTAGAAAAGCGTCCACGAACGAAACAAATAAGAACAAGCGATATTTAACACAACTATCAAAATAACACCGTTACTGTCGTACCCACTCAGACCGTCCGGATAGCCGAGTGCTTTAAACCGCCCAACTCCGGGCCATGGGGAGACGCTTCGGCTCCGGATCGAATTGAGGACGAGGGTCGGTGTGCCGGCCAGCCTGGCTCTGGATTTTAGGCGGTTTTCCACATCCCACTAGGTGAATACCGGGCTGGTACCGAACTCCCGCCTCAGTTACAGGTTTCCCAAGCGATTAGAAAACGTTTAGCTTTACGTTGTTTAGAGCTGGCTGGGTTTGTCCGAGAAAATTCAGAAAAACTCTGGCGAAAATGTTTGTGAGACACGTTTATGACGCCTCCAAAGCAACCTTGTTCTCAAGTTGCCCCGATGTGCATCGTTCTGGTTGTGGGGATGCGAGTGTTTGAAGCAGTCGCCATCACACCTTAGGGGTCACCAGGACGTTCGTCGAGATTTATGTATAAAGTCCTCGAGCTTCCTCGAGTGTCAACGAATTTTTCGACTGTTCTAAAATATTTCGAAAGTTCAACATTACTCTAGAGTGTTCAAGATTATCCCGGAGTATTCTTTAATGTTTTCAAATATTCTTGAATGTTTTAGAATGTTCTAGCGTTTTTTTTAAAAGTTGTCGGAATTTGATTAAAGTTTCATAAAATACAATACATTTCAGAGAAGTCTGAAGCACTGTGCAAGGTAGATTTACGGCACACTTCTACAAGAACTCAAGTAGAAGGCTTCCTTCCCGGAAAACACCTTCTGTTCTGTGATGTAGTACTAAGACAATTTACGAGGCTGCAATTTACTTTCGTATTCACTACCAGAGAACATAACTGCTAAACTCATGCGCGGAGAAGAGGATAAGATAGATGTTCCGATACCGCAGAAGCTACGACATGTTGCAAAGACAACCTACGCGAAGAACCTCCTGCAGAGAACCGATAAATCGAGACATTACACGCCTATAATTACACATGCAACGGAGAGAACCGTCTTTCGCAAGATAGCCTGGAACTCCAGGAGACTAGCTGGTTGGGATCTGGCTGTACACATCAAGACAGGAGCGGCGCGGCACTGTACAACACATCTTCAGGTATGACACGGAGATATGCTGGGTACTTTGTGACGTCAACATCTTTGCCAGGAAACAACTGGGAAATAACTTGGAATAAAGGAAAAATCAAAACAGACCAGTGCAGTAAAGCTACAGCTATAGGAATACTGTGAATGGCCATAAGCAGACTGATAGCAGGATAGAATGTAAGATCACACAAGCAGAGAGATCGAGGGCAGGGAAAGGGCGAAGAGCTATTTGAAAGAAAGAAGACGTTCTGAGCACGTCACTCGTTATCGTAAAGTATCTGAACGAATGAAATAAAATAAACAAACATTAAAATATGTTATGGCAACTGTATCTCACTGCAGTGAGTTTTAAATTCCTAATACTTGTTCATAGAGCGATAATTCACATTTTCCTTACCTCATTTACCCATGGCAATAAAGGTTTTCCTTAGCTCAATGCCTGCAAGGACCCTCTTAATAGTGCACGACCGAAAGAGTCCTGAGGACAGCTAGTACCGTAGATCTCAAGGAGACGAATTCGGAAGCGTTTCCCTCTCCGAAATAAGACAAGAGAAAGTAGAATTTATCTGCTCTGAACATAAAACTGATTGCTGTCTTAACGTGGAAGTTCACAACTTTTTCCGGCGTGTGACACTAACATACCAGCCTCGCACATTGCAGACGAGTAGGATGACATAATGACAGAGAAGAAAACGGCAACATTGGGTACTCCGTAGGCAGATATTACGATGTGGTTTGCCAGTCCTGATAGTTTCTGCGCTCTGGAGGTCCAAATAAAACATGTCGACCTGGACAGAGGCGAGATCTCCTCATGAACGGACTCCGTGTGACTGTTTGTGGATACGTGGACATTGCCACCCACCACCGTTTGCAGGTACGAACTGCGTCCCAGTACCTGCACTGTGTGGGATCCACGCAAGACTAAACCAGACACACTGCACGGGGCCACTTTTTGGTCTAACACAATATAATCTGACACAATAAAATAATCATGTTTATATACAGGGTGTAATGGACGGAAGTGCACATATATTTATACGTGGTACTGTAATATGCACACATATCAGTGTCTTGGCTGTTTTTTCTTCGTATCGAACAATCTTTCGACAAACATGTGAAAAGCATTATGACCAGACGGTTTCTGCATGGCTGTAATTGCACCACTATGTGGACTTCGCCTATCAGTATAGACTAACCATTTTGCGTCCATGTATCCACACTTCAAAACCTGATCTGCTGCCCAGGGGAAAGTAAGGATTAAGGGCTCGCTCTTGCCACATGATCTTGGAGGTATTAACCTGCCTAAAACATACGACTCCTAATAGCTATTGTTATCAGTGTCCAGATGATGTAAATAATGACGTAATGTTGTTCAGTACACCATCGTCAGTCACCAATAGAAATATGTGTACTCATAACCCCTGGTTACTCCCTGTAGATATTCTTTCTTCTTTTGTATCCAAAGTACGGTATTTGCGATTCTCGTGTCGAAATAAACGAAATTTTAGTCATTGCAGTAGGAAAATGACATAATTAAGATACAAACGAATTACAGACATTGGTTGCCAGTGGGCATTGATTTAAATCAATAGGGAAAGTTGAAAATTTGTGCAAGACTGGGATTCGAACCCACGTCTCCTGCTTACTAGGCAGTTGCGCTGACCGCTACGCCATCCAGAGACACACAATGGTCATCACAGCTGCACGAACTACCCTAGCATGCCTCCCATCACACCCAAATTCTCAACCTTTCCACGCACTACTCATGTAGTGCCGCTTGCTCCTTATCCTCATTACTCGTGGCATTTCGCTGATTCCCATAAGGGATCTGTTCTAGTGTGCACCTGCACTGAAGAAATTATTGGCCGTGTTCACCGTAGTTATATCCACACATCAAAAAAAGTTTTGCATCACCTCGGTTCCGAGAGTTCCGGAACCTCTACAGAAAATTGGAATAGAGATCAACATAAACATCATTTCCGTCCTTTTTATTGCTCATGAAAACTACACATTGCATGCTGTAACAGCATACAGCGAGACCTTCGGAGATGGTGTTCCAGATCGCTGTACACACCGGTACCTCTATTACCCAGTAGCACTTCCTCTTGCATTGATGCATGCCTATATTCGTCGTGGCATACTATCGACAAGTTCATCAAGGCACTGTTGGTCCAGATTGTCCCACTCCTCAACAGCGATCCGGCGTAGATCCCTCAGAGAGGTTAGTGGGTCACATCGTCCATAAACAGCCATTTTCAATCTATCCGAGGCATGTTCTATAGGGTTCATGTCTGGAGAACATGCCGGTCACTCTAGTCGAGCGATGTCTTTTTCCTGCAGAAAGTAATTCACAAGATGTGCCCGATGGAGGCGCGAATTGTCGTCCATGAAGACGAATGCCTCGCCAGTATGCTGCCGATATGATTGCACTTACGGTCGGAGGATGGCATTCACGTATCGTACAGCCGTTACGGCGCCTTCCACGGCCACCAGCGGCGTACGCCGGTCGCACATAACAGCAGGGAACTCCCACCTTGCTGCACTCGCTGGACAGTGTGCCCAAGGCGTTGAGCCTGACCGGGTTGCCTCCAAACACGCCTCCGACGATTGCCCGGTTGAAGGCATATGCGACACTCATCGGTGAAGAAACTCTCTTAGCAGTCAAAGGGACTGTGTCTGTGATACAATGTCCACAATCAACGTCTGTCTTCAGGGGTTCTGGGAACCGGGGCGATACAAAACTTCTTTTGATGCGTGTATATGTGGTGTCCGTTCTTTCGGACATGTTTGAAAGAACAGACACCACATACAAATACGTGACTAAATTTGCAGGCGACGTAGGAGCCCGCAGAAGTGAAAAATTTTGTGCACAGAGCTGCTACCTATTGTAACATCATTGGCTCTAACCCAGCTGGGCATCGAGTTGAACTGGTGTGGGACGTGACGCCGTGTTGCTTCAGGTCCAAGACAGGATTCAGCGTCCTGGTGACTGGCTAGAGGGGGCACGGCGGTCTCTGACCAACTCGTGAGCCGGAGTTTTCACTCGATGAGAAACATGGTGGACGGGGTAACAGCACAACGCTCTCTGTCTCGAGCTGGCTCAGGACAGCACAGTTGGAAGATGACATCACAGAAACATCGAACACATGGCACAATCGACGCCGATAACACGTCAGATGTGATTGTGTTGTGTTGTGTTCCCTACGGCAACTCACCATCGTTACGCCAGCTGCTGGGTACCCTATGCAGATCGGATATTCGTCTGAGGAAATGAAGTGGAACGACTAGTGTGTAAGCAGTCTTGTCGTTGACTGCACCACTATCAGCGAACCTCCAATTCACATCGTGGCAAGGGAAGCTGCAACAATGGTCTCCATGCTGACAATCTGCGCTTCTGCTGACGTCATGGCACTGTTCGTACCGATACTGGTCTTGCCCACTTCCTGACAGAAGGCAGGCGACGTGGCTGTGCAATCCTGCACAGCGGAGTGAACCATATGTCTGTCCTCTCGGGCGCTAGCCGCGTGCGGCTGCTCAGACCCTAGTCGGCGTTGAGTCGATATCTATAAGACGCTGAAACACGCTTCTCCTCCTTACACGACGCGTAACAACAGCTCCTCAAAAAAATTAGCACTGAAATGCCATTTCCAACGGAGAAAACAACTGCGTAATTCTTCCTTGTACACAGAAAGTAGACAGCATTGGTCCTCCATATGCTGTGCAATTGTGCTGAAATGGTAATCATTGGCATGCTGAAGCACGTGACACAGGGGATGAACAGAAAAACATCATCATACTCAAAACGGCGTAGTAAAACGTTGGAATTGAAAACAGCATCCGGCCGTCTGCAAATGGATAAATACACGTCCCGTTAGGTTGTCGAGGGAATCTCATACTATTCTTCCTGGAAAACAGTGGCAAGTTAAGGTAACGATGATGGAAGTAGATAGCGATAATGGACCCTTCTGTCCAAAGTACACAAAGGCTCAGTAATATTGGCATCTGGAGACTGTGGTGGCCGGAGGAGGCGCGACAGTTCAGACCTCGTCCTCACAAAACCACTCCAGGAGGATACGATCAGTGTGAACAGCGGCCCTGTCCTCTTGGAACACACAATCGCTGTTGGAGAACAAACACTGTACCGTAGGACGGACGTGATCAGCAAAAATGGTCTCATCATCATTGGCAGTAATGCGACCTTGACGGTAAGCGTGGAGCCCATGTAACACTTGTGTTGTTGTGGTCTTCAGTCCTGAGACTGGTTTGATGCAGCTCTCCATTCTACTGTATCCTGTGCAAGCTTCTTCATCTCCCAGTACCTACTGCAGCCTACATCCCTCTGAATCTGCTTAGTGTATTCATCTCTTGATCTCCCTCTACGATTTTTACCCTCCACGCAGCCCTCCAATACCAAACTGGTGACCCCTTGATGCCTCAGAATATGCCCTACCAACCGATCCCTTCTTCTAGTCAAGTTGTGCCACAAATTTCTCTTCTTTCTAATTCTATTCAATACCTCCTCATTAGTTATGTGATCTACCCATCTAATCTTCAGCATTCTTCTGTAACACCACATTTCGAAAGCTTCTACTCTCTTCTTGTCCAAATTATTTATCGTCCATGTTTCACATCCATACATGGCTGCACTCGATACAAATACTTTCAGAAACGACTTCCTGGCAAATCTATACTCGATGTTAACAAATTTCTCTTCTTCAGAAACGCTTTCCATGCCATTGCCAGTCTACATTTTATACCCTCTCTACTTCGACCATCATCAGTTATTTTGCTCCCCAAATAGCAAAACTCCTTTACTACTTAAGTGTCTCATTTCCTAATCTAATTCCCTCAGCATCACCCGACTTAATTCGACTGCATTTCATTATCCTCGTTTTGCTTTTGTTGATGTTCATCTTATACCCTCCTTTCAAGACTGTCCATTCCATTCAACTGCTCTTCCAATTCCTTTGCTGTCTCTGACAGAATTACAATGTCATCGGCGAACCTCAAAGTTTTTATTTCTTCTCCATGGATTTTAATTCCTACTCCCAATTTTTCTTTTGTTTCCTTAACTGCTTGCTCAATATACAGATTGAATAACATTGGGGAGAGGCTACAACCCTGTCTTGCTCCCTTCCCAACCACTGCTTCCCTTTAGTGTCCCTCCACTCTTATACCCGCCCTCTGGTTTCTGTACAAATTGTAAATAGCCTTTCGCTCCCTGTATTTCACCCCTGCCACCTTTAGAATTTGAAAGAGAGTATTCCAGTCAACATTGTCAAAAGCTTTCTCTAAGTCTACAAATGCTATAAACGTAGGTTTGCCTTTCCTTAATCTAGCTTCTAAGATAAGTCGTAGGGTCAGTATTGCCTCACGTGTTCCAATATTTCTACGAAATCCAAACTCATCTTCCCCGAGGTCGTCTTCTCCCAGTTTTTCCATTCACGTATGGCTCCGAAATCATCATCGAACCCCCGCTCCTGGGAGGTAATCTCGGCCAGAAGTTGGAAACAGCGTGAAACAAGTCTCATCCGCCCAAATGACATTCGTCGGTTGCTCCGCAGTCCATATTTTATGTCTTCGGCACATCGCTTTCCTGTCACGGTCGTTTCCATCACTGTTGACGGGTTTTGGAACCCCAGTTAGCCCTGCAGTTCCCTGCTTACGGGGTTCCCTTCGCGTTGTCTTCGTGCTGACAGGGGTCGCGAGTGCGGCATTTAATGCTGCAGTGTCGCGCTGCATAGCCGCGCTGTCTAAGGAGTTTTGCCACGGTTCGCGCGGCTCCCCTCGTCGGAGGTTCGAGTCCTCCCTCGGACATGGTGTGTGTGTGTGTGTGTGTGTGTGTGTGTGTGTGTGTGTGTGTGTGTGTGTGTTGTCCTTAGCATAAATTAGTTTAAGTTAGATTAATTAAGTAGTGTGTAAGTCTAGGGACCGATGACCGATGACCGATGACCTCCACAGTTTGGTCCTAAAGGAACTCACCCCTCCCCCACCCCCCAAAAAAAACTCCAGGCAAATACCGGGAGGATTCGTTCGAAAGGGCATGGCCGACTTCCTTCCCCGTCCTTCCCCAATCCGATGTGACCGATGACCTCGCAGTTTGGTCTCTTCCCCTAAACAACCCAACCAATCAACCAAAAAAAATTCTGCAGTGACTTTTGCAGCTTTCGTCCGCTTATTTTTCTCCACAATCGCTAAATGACCGCCAGTCAGGTCAGTCAGCACTCACATTTGTGCCCGTTGTGACTTACTGGGTGACGTTTTTCTGCTTTCCCTGTTTACGGTTTATACACTTTGCCTGCCTTGGTTACGGAAGCGTCCACCACAGGAGCAACAACAATTTGCCAGTGTTCGAACTGACCTAGCTGCGACTTAATCCACCGAGGCCTACACAGCAGACTGTCCTGGCCACGACTGACACTTGCGACGTAGCGAGGACACTGCGCAGGCGCCTCTCGTGGTCAACTGCAGGCTCGGCTAACAAAAAAAAAAATGTGACTCTTCAGGCTTTCCCGGCGATCTAATGACATCTTGGGTTGTCGGGTGTTCTGCCGGATATCAGCGTCGTACATGCACGACATTTCGGTCACGTAGCTCGTAACCTTCATCAGGTGCGACCTGAGACTGCTCCTCGAGTCCATAGGCACTCGAGTCCATAGGCATAAATACTGGACCAGGTCCACTCGAGGAGCAGTCTCAGGTCGCACCTGATGAAGGTTACGAGCTACGTGACCGAAATATCGTGCAAGTACGACGCTGATATCCGCCAGAACACCCAACAACCCAAGAAGCCAAAAAAAATTGGTTCAAATGGCTCTGAGCACTATGGGACTTAACTCTTAACTGCTATGGTCATCAGTACCCTACAACTAAGAACTACTTAAACCTAACTAACCTAAGGACATCACACACATCCATGCCCGAGGCAGGATTCGAACCTGCGACCGTAGCGGTCACGCGGTTCCAGACTGAAGCGCCTAGAACCGCACGGCCACACCGGCCGGCGCTTGGCTAACATCCGCATTTACGTTTAAGTATGCATTTCCCGCTGTGTTTGCATATTTTTATCCAAACCGTGTGTACTTGACTTTTGACGGCTTCCGTCTTGATGGAGTTGCAGTTTTAATATCCACCAGCGCGCAACACTCTTGAAATTTGTGGCAAGATCCTACGGGACCAAACCGCTGAGGTCATCGGTCCCTAGGCGTACAATCAACTACTTAACCTAACACAAGGTAACTTACGCTGACGACAACACACATCCGTGCCCGAGGGAGGACTCGAACCTCAGATAGGGGGAGCCGCGCGAACCTTGCAGGACGCCACAGACCGTGTGGCTAGCCCGCGCGGCTTGTAACACTTTGTTCCAGTATTTATGGCACGACGAGGGAGCAAGTAACTGCTTCTACTGCCTACGAGCACTTCTATTTTTACGGCGGAGACAGTGGCAGTTTTGGAAGCACTTAAGTTTGTCTCTAAGACTTCCTTCCACAAGATATTGATAGTATCTGACTCGCAAAGCGTTCTTAAAAACATTCAGTCGATGGAACAAAACGACCAACAGTTAAATCTTGGATGTGATATCTGAATATATTCGCAGCACACGCACGGGCCGGACGATCCATTTGCTGTGGGTACCTTCCCACTCTGGTATCCTCTATAATGATGAAGTTGATGCATTAGCCAAACAAGCGCCAACCTTAGGCACCGTCCTGGATCTGCAGCTTCCTTGTACAAGACTACTTACGTGAAGTCAAGGATCACGCAAGACAACAATGGCAGGAAATGTGGAACGTTTCTCAACAGACAAAAGGCGGTCATTACGCAGTGCTACAACCTCGGATTCCTTCACAGCCATGGTTCATGAGGACGCATCTGGACCGATCCACGATTTCTACCATCATAAGTCTCCGCTTCAATCATGCCACTTTCCCACAACATCTACATCGGATCAACGTTTACAGTTCACCACCATGTGAGTGTGATCCTGAGTCGGAAGCTGATGTCAACCACATCTTATTTATGTGCCCCAAATTTGACCGTGAACGGTTGGTCTTTCTGAAGACATTGCTGAGTATGGGCTACCATCTCCCTCAATCAGCTTCTTCTCTTTTGTGCACTAAAGACGTTCGTCTATATAAAGTGATAGTTAACTTCATCAAGAGTTCTGGTTACAATCTGTAGGTTTTAATGGTGTACATAAATTATAAATATGTCTTGCTGATGACGATATTTCAGAATTGGTGTGAATTGTAAGCCGAGACACTTTTAATTATTTTCCAATTCAATTTAGTTCAATTTTTAAAACATTATGTACAAAACTGTAACAGTTAAGATTTTTATTCTTGTAAATATGCATTTCTGTATTTGTTTATTCAATTATGTGTACATTGTCACTGTGTGTTACCGATGGCTAAATTGAGTACACACTCAAAGGCCAAATAAAAAAATAAAAAAATATATATAAAAAAAGTGCATCTACAAGTACTGAGGCTACGACTCCTCCAATTTTGACATCATCACCCTCCTTGCCATCTATATTCTGCAAACTTGTAAGCTGACAGAAATGCGTCTGTTGCACCACAGCGTTAACATGAATTACGATGGGATGCGATTCAATTGTCAATTATTACGGGATGCGACCCAGTTAACCACATTACAAAGAAACTGTGTGATTAAATCCTCCGTAATAACGCAAGGAGTTTTGTATCAGAAAACTGAGGCTTAGAATATGCTATCGCAGAATAACAGCTGTTTTGTGTGTGACACGTCATATCGCGCACTTTGGAGTCTGCAGTCAAAAAATCATAAAATAACATCAACCAGAAGTCATTCCAGTTCACAACGACCTCGTCGTTTAAGGGGGGGTAGGACGTCAAACGGGCCGACTTGGAGCAGGAGAGGCACCACAGGACATTTTAGTTTCTACTGTGTATACTTTTACAACTTTGTCAGCATGACCAGGAAGTATTCAGAATTCACACTCGTAGCAGCGGAAGTTCAAAAACATAACAATAATTTTTTTTTACATGTGAAATTTCATCATTTTTTCACTTACTATTCGCTGCATTTGTTGCTATAGGCACACGTTTCTTCATAAGTAAGAGAGACTGTTCGATGACTTTTGCACAGCATTCAAACCATACTTACAGGTGTCTGAAACTCTAGAATCCATTTAGTTTATGAAAAAATGAATGAGCTGTTACGTTTTAAATTTTATGTTTAGAAAAAATCAAATTTTGCAGTTAATTATCTCAATTTTTACCAAAGTTTTTAATAGATTTGAAAAATTCTAGAGTTTCATACACCTGTAAGTATGGTTTGTATGCTGTACAAAATTCATCAAAGAATCTCTCTTACTTGTGAAGAAAAATGTACCTATAGCAACAAATGCAGCCAGCAGTAAGTGAAAAAATGATGAAATTTCATATCTAAAAAAAATTTATTTTATTATGTTTTTGCACTTCCACTGCTACGAGTGTGAATCCTGAATCCTTCCTGCTCATGCTGACAAAGTTTTATGAGTTTATTTGTAAAAGTATAGACAGGAGAAAATAAAATGTCCTGTGGTGCCTCTCCTGCTCCAAGTCGGCCCGTTTGACGTCCTACCCCCCTTAACATCCTCGAGATAAGTGCAGAGCGCATTCCAGAACCTGGCGAAAGTAGTAACGACGACGGCCATACCCGTAAGCCTTTTGTTTCCGAGTGCCACTGCGTCGCGTTAGCCGCGCCTTGCCTGTCGCGCTCACTTCCGGTACGAGTACAGTGATGATCCAAAACATTGTGACCACCTGCTTAACACTCTGCCGTCCGCACGTCTCGTACAAATTTATTCGCTTGGCGCCGGCACCGCTAAGTCGGATTACTTGGCTTGTCGCCGGCCGCTTGTCACCTTCCCGTTGATGACAAGCTTTAATTTTAAGGAAATCCTCTATTTTGCCGTATCGTTCCACAAACTAATTTTCTTTTCAAGTAACTTCTCTGCAAGTTCTACACTGTTATAATAATTATCCGTCCAGAGGTGATTGCAGTTTCCATCAGAAGGTGTCAATAGTTCCGTCACTGTTTTTGCTAAAGGCTGTCCAGCGCCGGAATATATCTTGAATGAGGAAATGTATCCCGTACTCGAATCACACAGCATCCGAATGAGTATGCCGTATTTCGTAATTTTCTGCGGATTGTAAACTTTAAAATTTAAACGTCCACGCCACGGTATCATTCCTTCATCAGGCGAGATGTTTTGACTTAGATTAAACCGTCTCTTTAAACATTTTGGAAAAATAATCAGTTACGAATTGCACTTTGACAAGCCGGTCGGCGCTATCCAGTTTATTGTTGCTGTCGGAAAAATGTAAAAATGGTAATATTTGTCTGAATCGGTTGCAGGACATCGTTTTGCGAAATATCGGTGTCTATCAACGGATTCGTTGACTACTAATCATCGATCCATGCTTTTTTTACAGTTCCCATAAGGATAGCAAGTCCAAACCATTTTCTAAGTTCGGGTCCCGTAACGTCGACAAACTTGGCATTTTTTAACCAAGTTTCCTTCTATTGCAATTTTGACTGTAGTACTTGTTGGTTTCGTTGCTAATATATTCAAATTTATCATTCCCAATATAAAAGTCTACGATATCCTCGACGCTCTTTGTATCCTTGTGAAGTATGTTTGGACCCGGGGATCCTTCAAATTTATTGTTGATCCTCGGTAAATCAAAGTCTGACCACTGTGCACTGTCTTCTTCGTCTGATTCAGCCGAATCAGTTGGCAACCATGGCGTTCGCCGAATTCTTCTTTGACGTATTTCACTATCTTCCTACGATTCCACTTCACTTTCATTTTTTTTATATCCAGTGTCTTCTTCCCAATCGACCAACTCGTCCGGAACGTCAGACAAGACGTCGGCGCATTCATCCTAAATAATCCTATTGTCTCTTTCGTCGGCCATGATGAAAGGGCACAAAAACAAAACACTTGTTGACGTGCGTAACTTATTAATAAGACCAAGAACTCTCATAGATATGACGGGGTATCTAGCAGAATACTGAAGTATTGTTCTATGTATGTTAGCCCAAGCCATATCTGTAACTTTTCCTTTAGGAGTCGTCGGTTTCCTGACCGATTAAAATACTCGGTAGTGAAGCCACTTTATAAAAAGGGAGACAGTGATAATTTTGACAATTATAGACCTATTTCTATGCCATCGGTGTTTGCTAAAGTTATCGAGAAGGTTGTATATACAAGCTTACTAGAGCATTTAAATTCACATAATTTGCTGTCAAATGTACAGTTTGGTTTTAGAAATGGTTTAACAACTGAAAATGCTATATTCTCTTTTCTCTGTGAGGTTTTGGACGGATTAAATAAAAGGATGCGAACGCTAGGTGTTTTCTATGATTTAACGAAGGCTTTTGACTGTGTTGACCACAAAATATTATTGCAGAAATTGGACCATTATGGAGTAAGGGAAGTAGCTTACAATTGGTTCGCCTCTTACTTTAAGAACAGAAAGCAAAAGGTAATTCTCCGCAATATTGAGAGTGGTAGTGATGTTCAGTCCCAGTGGGGCGCTGTTAAGTGGGGCGTTCCCCAAGGGTCAGTGCTGGGGCCACTGCTGTTTCTTATTTATATAAATGATATGCCTTCTAGTATTACAGGTGATTCAAAGATATTTCTGTTTGCTGATGACACCAGCTTGGTAGTGAAGGATCTTGTGTGTAATATTGAAACATTATCAAATACTGTAGTTAATTAAATAAGTCCGTGGCTTGTGGAAAATAATTTAATGCTAAATCACAGTAAGATTCAGTTTTTACAGTTTCTAACTCACAATTCAACAAGAACCGATATTTTGATCAGACAGAATGGGCATATTATAAGAGAGACGGAACAGTTCAAGTTCCTAGGCGTTCGGATAGATAGTAAGCTGTTGTGGAAAGCCCATGTTCAGGATCTTGTTCAGAAATTAAATGCTGCTTTAATTACCATTAGAACAGTATCTGAAATAAGTGACAGTTCAACACGAAAAGTAGTCTACTTCGCATATTTTCATACGCTTGTATCATATGCTATTATTTTTCGGGGCAATTCTTCTGATCCAAAAAGGGTATTTTTGGCTCAAAAACGGGCTGTTCGAGCTATATGTGATGTAAGTTCGGGAACCTCTTGTCGACCCCTATTCAATAGTCTGAGAATTCTGACATTGCCCTCACAGCATATATTTTCTTTAATGTCGTTTGTTGTTAGCAATATTAGCTTATTCCGAAGAGTAAGCTGCTTTCACTCAGTTAACACTAGGCAGAAATCAAATCTGCATGTGGAATGCACTTTCTTGACTCTTGTGCAGAAAGGAGTGCAGTATTCTGCTGCATCCATTTTCAATAAGCTACCACAAGAACTCAAAAATCTTAGCAGTAGCCCAAACTCTTAAGTCTAAACTGAAGGGTTTCCTCATGGCTCACTCCTATTCTGTCGAGGAACTCCTGGAAGAGCTGAAAAATTAAGCAAATTCCAGTGTTACATTGTTGATTTTCTTTATTTAAACTTACGAATTGTCGCCTGAATACGTTTCTTATATTTCATTTTATCTGTTTCTACTATCGTGTTATAATTTCATGTATTGACTCGTTCCATGACCATGGAGACTTCTCCTTAATTTGGTCACACGGAACAATAAATAAACAAATAAATAAATTGTTACCTAAACAAAACACCAACAGAATGCAAAAGATACTAACGTGCTGTCGCCGGCCACTGCGCGATACTATGCAGACGACACCACTGTGGTGTCACCGGGGCCGGCCTCTGTGGCCGAGCGGTTCTAGGCGCTTCGGTCTGGAACCGCGTCACCGCTACTGTCGCAGGTTCGAATCCTGCCTCGAGCATAGATGTGTGTGATGTCCTTAGGTTAGTTAGGTTTAAGTAGTTCTATATTCTACGGGACCGATGACCTCAGATGTTAAGTTCCATAGTGCTCAGAGCAATTTGAACCATTTGGTGTCGCCGGCTGTTGACCGCTATTTCGCGGACGACACCACTGTGGTGTCGCCGAACGGCATAGTGTTAATAGCTCGCTTGTTGTCCTTTGGAACGAAATACGACACTGATTCTGCGTATCAGGGATCCGACAGTTTTTTGGTAGGTATATGGAGGTGCGTAGCATTAGATGTCTACGTACAGGTCACGTCATTCACGGAGATAACGGGCCGCTGATCTGCGTACGCGCTGATGGAGCCTGATAGATACCCAGAAGCGTTCCACAGGATTTGCATCAGTCGAATTTGGTCGCCGAGACATCAACGTGAGTTCACTGCAGCGCTACACAAACCAATGTAGCGCGGATCTGGCTCCGAGACACGGACGACCCTGAGGCTGAAAGATGACACCGCCGTCCGGGAAAACATCGAGGATGATGAGGTGCAGATGGTCCGCAGCTGTGAGCATGTCTCTGATTCCTACCACAGGTCCTATGCAGAGTGTCTCCCATAGCATAATACTGCTGCCATCAGCCTGCGTCCGTAGCTAGCTGCGCGTTTCGAGCCACCGTTCACCTCGACGACGCGTTTGTGGGGTCGGCCGTGGACACAGTGTAGCAAAAATGTGCTTCACCCGAAGAGGCCACACGTTTTCATTAATCGACGGTAGAATCCCGATGGTCCTGTGCTCACTGCAATCGTAACTGACGATTTCGTCGAGTTAACATGTGAACACGTAGGGGTGGTCTGCTCCAAAGCTCTGTGTTCAGCGATGAACGATGAGGTCCGAAACACCTGTGCGTGCACCAGCGTTGTGCAGAGATGCCAAAGATCACGGTCTATCGTACTTTACAGATCAGACCAGCCTCCGAACCCCGCGCTCTGTGAAGAGTCGTGGACGTCCAAACATTCAGCGCCTACTGCTAGTCTCACTCTCCTACCTTTTTTCCGTAAATGCTCACGACGGTAGCACGTCTTTAAAAACAAAGTATTCTAGTGGTTGCGATGAAATATCAACAAAGTTAATTAAGGTATGTTCTTGTGAGTTTAGTACAATTCTAAGTTACTTGTGTAACCAGTCAATTATAACTGGGACATTTCCTGACTGGCTAAAATATGCAGATGTCAAGCCTCTATTCAAGAAAGGGGATAAAGAGATACCATCAAACTACAGACCGAATTCACTTTCGCCAGCACTCTTTTAAATTTTAGAAAAAGTCATGTACAGGCAGCTTGTCAACCATCTGACCACAAATAACATATTATCAAGAACACAATTTGGATTTCTGAAGGGTTCTGATACCAAGAAGGCTATTTACACCTACAGTGAAAACGTACTTAATTCATTGAATGACAAGTTACCAGCAGCAGGTATTTTCTGTCATTTGTCAAAGGCATTCGATTGTGTGAACCACAACATCCTTTTAAATAAATTAGAATTCTACGGAGTCACGGGCAGTGCTGCAAAATGGTTCAAGTCATACCTTACTAACAGGAAACAAAGGGTGTCAGTGCAAGGGACTAGTGAATTAAGTCATCATCAGAATGGGAAGAAATAACATGTGGTGTCCCACAAGGATCCATCTTAGGGCCATTGCTTTTTCTTGTGTACATTAATGATCTCTCATCAGTTACACTGCCAGAAGCAGAGTTCGTTTTGTTTGCAGATGACACAAGTATTGCAATAAATAGTATGTCGAGTGCAGTTCTAGAAAAATCTGCTAATGATATTTTCATGGATACTAATAAATGGTTTAAAGCCAACTCACTGACGTTAAACTTCGAAAAGACTCACTATATGCAATTCAGAATCTGCAAGAGGTTTCCACCCAGCATACGCATAAAATACGAAGAAGAGCAGATAGAAGAGGTTGACAGTCT
This sequence comes from Schistocerca piceifrons, assembly GCF_021461385.2. Lineage (NCBI taxonomy): Eukaryota > Metazoa > Arthropoda > Insecta > Orthoptera > Acrididae > Schistocerca > Schistocerca piceifrons. Next base: position 13,057,945 of record NC_060145.1, on the reverse strand, counting down.
TAAATTCCTGGGATTACAACTTGATAATAAATTCAGTTGGGAGGAGCACACCACAGAACTGCAGAAACGCCTTAACAAATCTGTATTTGCAATTCGAATGTTAGCAGACATAGGCGACATAAAAATGAAAAAGCTTGCATGCTTTGCCTACTTTCATTCCATAATATCATATAGTATAATATTTTGTGGTAACTCTTCAAGTCAAACAAAAGTTTTCAGAGTCCAAAAGCGTGTAATACGTATTATTTGTGGAGTAAATTCACGGACGTCCTATAGAAACCTCTTCAAAGAACTGGGTATACTAACTACCGCCTCTCAGTGTATTTACTCCTTAATGAAATTTTCTCGTAAATAATATACTTCTTTTTCCAACAAATTGCTCAGTTCATACATACAATACCAGGAACAAAAATGATCTGCACAAGGACTTAAAAGCACTGACATTAGTTCAAAAAGGAGTCCACTACTCAGGAAGACTCATCTTCAATAATTTGCCACCAAACATAAAAACTTTAGTTGCAAATAAAGATCAGTTTAAAAGAGCCTGAACGACTTACTAGTGGCCAACTCCTTCTACTCCATTGAAGAATTTTTTAACAGAAACAAATGATGTATTGTATACGAGGTGCGGCTAGAAAAAACTGGACTGATGCTGGAAAAAACATTTATTTACAATTACTTACAATTTCATGTTATCTCCTTCAATGTACTCTCCTCCTCGGTCTCTACACCGCTCCATACGAATTTTCCACTGTTCATAGCAATGCTGCAGATCATATTCGGTAAGTCCACACATTACTTCCGTCGCTTTTTCTTTTACTGCTTCAACAGTCTCAAATCTAGCTCCTTTCAAAGCTGACTTGAATTTAGGGAAAAGAAAAAAGTCACAGGGGGCCAAATCAGGTGAGTAGGGTGGATGATCTAAGATGGGAATGTTGTGTTTTGCCAAAAACGTCTTCACTGACAACGCACTGTGAGCTGGGGCATTGTCTTGGTGAAGGATCCATGACTTTTTTCTCCACAAATCGTTCCGTTTTCTCCGTACTCGCTCACGTAGGGTAGCCAGGACGCTAATGTAGTAATGCTGATTCACTGTTTGTCCCTCTGGTACCCAATCAATGTGCACAATCCCTTTGATGTCAAAAAAAAAAACAATCATCATTGCCTTGAATTTCGATTTTGACATTCGTGCTTTTTCTTGTCGTGGAGAACCAGGAGTTTTCCAATGCATCGATTGGCGTTTAGTTTCGGGATCGTAAGTAAAAAACCACGATTCATCGCAAGTAATAACATTTTGTAAGAAGGTGGGATCACTTTCAATGTTTTCCAGGATGTCAGAAGAAATCATTCTTCGGCGTTCCTTCTGTTCAATTGTGAGACACTTTGGAACCATTTTTGAACACACTTTGTTCATGTTGAAACTTTCATGAAGAATCTGCCTAACACTTTCCTTGTCAACTCCTGTTAACTCAGTCACTGCTCTGATTGTTAAACGGCGATCTTGTCGAACAAGTTTACCGATTTTTTCAATGTTTGCATCAGTTTTTGCTGACAATGGTCTGCCAGTGCGAGTGTCATCACTGGTATCTTCGAGGCCATCTTTAAATCGTTTAAACCACTCAAACACTTGTGTTCGCGATAAACAATCATCGCCGTACACTTGTTGTAACATTACAAACGTTTCACTTGCAGATTTTCCTAGTTTGAAACAAAATTTGATGTTAACACGCTGTTCTTTCTGTACACTCAACATTTTCCGACGCACAGACAAAACGTCAACTACTTAAAACAGACGCCACGGGCAGACTGAGTGCAGGAGGCAGATGAAACTCGAGCAGTAGGCGGAGCGAGAGTCACGTGACAGGCCACGCGACTTTCAGCCTTATTGCATTCGTTCTATTGTTTCACCAGTACTAGTCCGGTTCTTTTCTAGCCACACCTCGTATATTCATGCTATTAGTAATGTTATTTCAGATTTTAAAAAAAATACTGACATGTTCCACATCCACGAGGATCTCCTCAGCACGGATCTATGGAACGAAAAACTAATCTAATCTAACGTGAAGACTGGACCACTTTCGTCGTTTTCGAGATACTCGTTCAGAGGCTCTGCGTAATAATAATCTCGCCTTTGTCAAACTGGCTTATCTCAATGGAGCTCCCCATTTGTAGCCCGTATCGCCGCTAGGGTGGTCTACCGTCCGTGTCTGATCCGCCTACGTTCTTTTGTCACCGCGTCACGTGCCCGCAACGTCACCGGGCGGCATGCGACGTCACGCTGGCCCGTCGTCATAATGTTTCGGCTCGTCAGCTTACACTGCGAAGCCGTTAGGCGCGAGGCGTCACCGGCGTTCGCTTTAGCACGCTGCCAGCGAACGCGCGCTAATAATTCGCCGCAGCGGCAGTCGTGACGCGGTCGGAGAGGCTAAGCGCTAACAGCCAGGTTCTGACGCAGCAGAGCCGACAGGTGGGGTGTGGGCGTGGGTGTGTGTGTTCCCGCCGCTGCGAGCACGGCGCCGGGCCCGCGCACAGAAGGGCCGCCTTCATACCGCGGACCCCCTGCCGCTTAAGCCGCCGCCACACGGACCGTGCTGTCGAACGTTAACGTTGAGCGTGCCAAGTTCAACGTGCTGCTGAAAGCCCAGGAACGATACGACTTGTCCACACGGTACGTGGGCCCCAACGTGGTATACGCGATCGCAACGCACTCCAGCGGCAGTTGAGGGATGTTTCTAGTTGGTAAATCACACTATTTACTCAACGGGCGCGCGTAAAATTCCCACGCTAGCTCCATTAAAACGCACATTTCCTCCATCGTCCACGAAAAGGGAAGTACCACGTCCAATCAATAAGGACACAGGCGTATAAAACTTCCAATACAAACAGTGCGGTACAAATTTGGAATACTTCTCCGCATAAGATGAAATAACGTTTATCATTCCCACATTTTAGTAAAATCCAAGGTCAGTCTTACTTGATCACTGTTCCTACCCAGTAGCAGAATCTTTGCAAGATGTGAATTACGAACCGTAAAAGAAAAAGGAGCAAGAGATAGATCCCTTATCATTTAGCTACAAAATAGCAGGTCAGCAACTGGAAGCAGTTAATTCCATAAATTATCTGGGAGTACGCATTAGGAGTGATTTAAAATGGAATGATCATATAAAGTTGATCGTCGGTAAAGCAGATGCCAGACTGAGATTCATTGGAAGAATCCTAAGGAAATGGAATCCGAAAACAAAGGAAGTAGGTTACAGTACGCTTGTTCGCCCACTGCTTGAATACTGATCACCGGTGTTGGATCTGTACCAGGTATGGTTGATAGAAGGGATATAGAAGATCCAATGGAGAGCAGCGCGCTTCGTTACAGGATCATTTAGTAATCGCGAAAGCGTTACGGAGATGATAGGCTAGGCTAGGATAGTGTTTAACGTCCCGTCGATTAGCCGGCCGGTGTGGCCGTGCGGTTCTAAGCGCTTCAGTTTGGAACCGCGTGACCGCTACGGTCGCAGGTTCGAATCCTGCCTCGGGCATGGATGTGTGTGATGTCCTTAGGTTAGTCAGGTTTAAGTAGTTCTAAGTTCTAGGGGACTGATGACCACAGATGTTAAGTCCCATAGTGCTCAGAGCCATTTGAACCATTCGTCCCGTCGACAACGAGGTCATTAGAGACGCAGCGCAAGCTCGGGTTAGGGAAGGATTGGGAAGGAAATCGGCCGTGCCCTTTGAAAGGAACCATCCCGGCATTTACCTGAAACGATTTAGGAAAATCACACGGAGATGATAGATAAACTCCAGTGGAAGACTCTGCAGGAGAGACGCTCAGTAGCTCGGTATGCGCTTTTTTTGAAGTTTCGAGAACATACCTTCAGCGAAGAGTCAAGCAGTATATTGCTTCCTCCTACGTATATCTCGCGAAGAGACCATGAGGATAAAATCAGAGAGATTAGAGCCCACACAGAGGCATACCGACAATCCTTCTTTCCACGAACAATACGAGACTGGAATAGAAAGGAGAACCGATAGAGGTACTCAAGGTATCCTTCGCCACACACCGTCAGCTGGCTTGCGGAGTATGAATGTAGATGTAGATGTAGATCTTTATACAAGCAGCGAAAGCTGTCCTGTACATTAAGCCAATCGAACAAAGTCACCCCTCAAAAAAGATGAATTTATATTTACATTTTATCAAATATTATAGTATATACTTATATTAAACTAATAATAAGTCATCAGAACCTAATAAAAACGCGAATGTTAGGAAAAAAGAATTTGGAAGTGTCAAGACGCGAACCACCGCCCCAATTAACAATTCTTCACTCGACAGTGACGCAACTTTTTTTTTCGTTTTGTTCGTTGTTGATCGTTGTATTTGGTCGTTGTGGACGTCACTTAACATCCGTTCAAGTTCGTTGTTGATCCTGTCACTTAGTTTTTTTATTACAGAGGCCACCCAGCTCTCTGACCGAACATGCTGAGCTATCGTGCCGGCATGACAATACTCAATACCCTAAACCAACAACACAGCGTACCGAAGTAATCAAAGTACGTTACCCGTTGCAGAAAACCTTATCATAGATATGTTACTAATTGAAATTTAACTATAACAAATTGTACCAAGAACAATGCGTTTTGGGTGGACCTTCAGTGTGTCGCTGCCTTCAAATAGCCTACTCTCATAATACGCAAGTTACAATAATTCTTTTGCTACGAATACGATGTTTCTCATTATTTTATTGGAACAAATCACACAGTTAACAACGGGTTTTCCAGTGATGCTCAATTTGCTGGTGCTCAGAAACGGCATATACACGTATAGGCTTGAAATGAATGCCAATATGGCGCACCACAACTCTGTACTGAAGGTGGACGGCGTGCGTGTGACGTAGTTGGCGTTGTGCCATCTCATTGGTCAACGCTCAGACGCACGCTCAGAATATCTGACAAGCCAGATATTGCTCTGCACGTTCGGAAAGACTCCCGAGTTATGACGTCAGAAACCCGGCACGCTCAACGCTCAACGTTCGGATGCACGGTCCGTGTGCCGACGGCTTTAGGTTCACGCCGCCCTGTGACTCGTCTACGCGCTCGGTGTGCGGACGTTTGCCACGCCGGACATTTGCCACTATTTTACCTGCTCCGAAGGGTTGGGTCCCTTGTCTCCCCCTCCTCCTCCCCATCGCTGCCGAACAGTAAAGGGACTTACTGAGCCTTTCCTCTAGTTCACTTAACATAGGACCAGAATCTCTTTCGATACTCCGCCACATTTCTAGAGAGACTTTCGTTGTGGAAACTATTAAATGCATCTCGCATTGAAATCCACACCAAATTTCGAGCCTCAATAAAACTTCGCCAATCTTGGAGATTTTGCGTTCGTCTAAATTATTCGTGCCTTTTTCGGTGCTCCTGCAGCAGCTTTTTGTGTAGTATGGGGGATCACTTCCGTCTCTTATTAATTTATTTGGTAGGAATCTCTGGAGTGCTGTTGATACTATTTCTTTGAACTTAAGCCACATATGGTCGTCACTTACATAGTTTGGAAGGATTGGAGACTGTCTCTTAGAAAGATGTCAACCGAATTTTTAGCTGCCTTTATAAATAGATATATTTCGCGTTTAGTTTTGGTGAATTTCTTTGTTATGGAATTGAGCCTCGCTCGACTGTATGTTCAGTAATCCCTGTATCCGTCGTGATGCTCGGGATTATTTGTAGCTAAGAGGTCAAGTGTGTTTTCATAACCATTTACAATTTGAATGGCCTCGTGAACTAATGGTTCAAAATAATTTAAAACAAGCATTTAGAACAGTTACGGAAGTTGTTTTCTATCTACAATAGGATCTGAAAATGTATTTTTGTCAACATACGGAAGGTATTTTGAAGTCACTGCCAACTATAATTGTATGAGCAGCGTACCTATTTGTGATGAGACTCAAGTTTTCTTTGAAATGTTCAGCAACCGTTTCATCTGAAACCGGGGGTCGGTAAAAGGAGCAAGTTATTAATTTATTACGGTTGTCGAATATAACCACTGCCCATATTAAGTCACAGGAACAGTCTGCTTCAATGTCATTTGTGAGATGGAACACGCATTACATTATTTTTCCTTAAGTTGTGCTTCTTGTTTCTGTTGTAGCGCAGATCATTACAATTACGGCTTTTCCCTCCAAAACCTAGGATGCTTTCTGTATGACCCGGTAAATACGAGAGCTAAGCAATGTAGAACAGCAACGTACGTTACAAGCATAGCATTTTGTATTACTTCATTTCCTTATTTCTAACATATTAAAATTGTACGTCGTCTTTAGATGACATGTCAATCATAGATGTTCTCATCTCTATTTAGTGAACGTATTTTCAGTCATGTTTTGAGCATTGTCCCGCTACACTTTATTAACTAACGTTTCGCCGCAAGGGATATCGCATTTTAGAGAGTAAATTAATATGGAGTATGTCGTTCTTCTTTTCAAACATTCACATTCCCATTCCTTCTTTCCTTATTGTCTTTTGGGCATGCAGTTGTACTAATTAAAGTAGGCACAAATGCAGTGATCAAAAAGAAATGATTAGCGTACATTCGCATTCTCTTTACAGTGTTCCTTTCTTGTTGCTCCCCTGCCGATGGACTGTTTCTGTCGCAATCAGTAAGCGTGAAAGGAAGCTACCGTACAGACAGAGGGATCTATATTTATACATGGCAGAACTAATTACTTACTCACATAATCGTCGGTATTCCTTTCGTTTCCGAAAAGTTATAAATATTTCGATTTCGGAAAAGAAGTTCTGTATTTCGCCAAGATGTCGAAGAAGAAGGTCCCTTACGTACTGCTTGTGTCGACTAAGATGTGGAGACGACGGTTTGAAAGCGGACAGAAAAAGTACGAGGGACTGCTACTCAATCTACCTGGCGAAGAGGCAAGTGTGGCAAATGTCTGGCATGGCAAATGTCCGACGTGGCAAATGTCCGGCATTCTGCGCGCTCACGGATCAGACATGACCCTGCTACAAGTCTGGTGCATGGTCCGCGGGCGGACGCTGAAGCTGAAGTAAGGAGAGTCATCCACGTCGTAAAGGGTTGTCAGTTCGACGTCTTCCTGAAGTCGTCAAGAACATTCAGCTTATTCGACAACGTAGGAAACCGACGGCACTGGAAACACACTCCATTCGTAAGAGTTGCTATGGCTATTCAGTGGATATATTTGACAATTCCGAAGAAGGGACAAAGCGATCAAATACAGATTTCTTAAAACACAAAAAAATTCTGACATTTTTATAACTATCTCAAACACGTACATTATTAAAGTTTTATAATGTACTCGATCTCGAAAATTATAAAAAGATTAAAAAATAATAATTGTTATTATTTGTACTTTAAGACACCTATTCGTAACTGGGCTACTGAAACATATCGAGAACGCAATGGAAATGCCGTCACTGCGACCACACTTAAAGCTGAGGTGCCTCACTGGAAATAACTTCAGCGTCCATCTAACCAATGTCAATTAAAACAGAAAAAGTATAAACTAGCTTGTGGTATCCAAACTCTTACACTGTCGAACGATGAAAAAAGTCCTTTAATGGAGTACTTCTTGTGGTGTCTTGCGCACAGATTGTTAATATCATACGAAAAGAAAGCGCTCTCACCCATCATTTTTATAATAATCACTGGATACACTTTAAAAAACCTTTTTTAGCGATTTTACTTTTATAGCGTGATTCAGCTGCCCTTACCGATGTCGTTTTATGAGACGCGAAATTTCATATCTGGCCTTCAAATACCACGCACGGCATTTTCATATTCTCTCGGTCACTACGCGCAAACTATCAGCCCTAGATGAAAAGTGAACAAGATCTTTTTGTTGGAAATTTAATGTCTTTCAATTTTTTTATTGGGATACGTTTTCGCTGGAGGCCACGGTTTTCGAGTTATTCAAGAAAGATGTAGGAAAGTGACGTTCAAGGGTACCTCCACCTCCGTGCTCACTGGTCAGGATTTCTGCTATGTTGTCCGTGGCACTCTCTCCTAGCCGGCCGCTGTGACCGAGCGGTTCTAGGCGCTTGAGTCTGGAACCGCGTGACCGCTACGGTCGCACGTTCGAATCCTGCCTCGGGCATGGAGGTGTGTGATGTCCTTAGGTCAGTTAGGTTTAAGTAGTTCTAAGTTCTAGGGGACAGATGACCACAGATGTTAAGTCCGATAGTGCTCAGAGCCATTTGAACAATTTTTGAACTCTCTCCTACCACACTACAAAAAATTCCGACCACACGAACTGTTCCCGATGTTCTACCTTTCGTGGTCTCTATTGATTGGGCTACTTCGCCATCAGCATGGTCGGCTATTTCGTTACGATAATTAATTTAAACGAGCGTGTGAGAGTGACGAAAGAGAAACGGCTCTTGTAAACGTTACGCTAAAACTAATTACGTTGATAGTTCGATCCAAACTTAACCCTTATAAGCGTAATAGTTTGATAATCAGAAGGCTTGACGAGTACAACGATGAAGTTGTTCATATTAAGTTGTTAAAATGTTCAAAATGGTTAGGTAAAATTTATACAAACGTCACTCTTGTTGTTTTTAATTGTCCGGCTAAACTGGTGGCGTAATAAGGCACATCAGTGAAGACCAAAAAATTTCTAATACGAGAAATAATTCGTGCAGTCATATTTCTGTACCGTGGTACGAAGGAGTGCTATGAGAAAGTACTACACATTCTGACAGGTATAGGCTGAGTGTCGGAGTGGGTATCCGTTTGAAAGTCACTTTTGTACGTTTTTCTCTCGAAAATTACGATCTCTGACGAAAACGAGTCCAGTAAAAAATTTAACTACATTAAATTTCCGTCAAAAAGACTGATTTTTTCTGCAGCGGTAACAGTTTGCGCGTAGCGAGAAAGAGAATATGTCAATCTCACACGTGGTTTCTGAAGAGCACTTATAGAATTGAGGGTTTTACAAAGCGGCATCCGCAGGGGCAGCTGAACCACCCCGTGCGCACGGTATGACGTAAGAGATTGGAGCGCCCATAACGAGAGGAGGAAACGAAATGAAACTTCGCGGTTTGGGTGGATACGTGATGTTACTTCCGTGATTACAATATCGAGTCACATTTACAAAGAACTTGGCAGCAGGAACGCACTCGTCAGTGTGGCGTTGCTTCCCCTTCTCTCCAGGGTGCATTCGCTGATTGGCTCGGGAAGATTGTCATAAAACTGTCGGACCTTCTTCCGAGGCACGCTGGCCCTCAACTGTTGTAGCCGGTCCTCCATATCCTGGATAACGGTAGTGGGGCAGGGTTGACGCAGGAGGAGCTCCCTCACATAACCTCTCTGGCGATCGTGCTGTAACGGGTAAGGCGAACTCTAGATTGCGGTTTATTGGTAGAATCCTGAAGCGATGCAGTCCTTCAACAAAGGAAATAGCTTACAATACGTTAAATCGTCCACTCTTGGAGTACTGTTCGTCTGTATGGGACCCTCACCAGGTGGGTATGATTTAAGAGATTGAGAAGGTCCAAAGAAGAGCGGCAAGATCCGTGACTGGTACATTTAGCCATCGCGAGAGCGTTACAAATGCCACAGAAAGTTTGAAGTAGGACACACTTGCAGATAGACGACGCGCTAAACAGAAGGGGCTGCTCTCTAAATTCCGAAATCCAATCTCCACAGAGAATGTAAAGCATATATTATTACCACCAACTTTCAAATCGGGTAATGATCACCATTCAAAGATAAGAGAAATAAGAGCTCCTACTGAGGCCTTCAGACAGTCGTTTTTCCCTCGCGCGATCCGTGAGTGGAACAGAGGGGGGAAAATATGACTTCGGCGCGAATTGTGCCCTCCGCCACACACCGCTCGGTGGCTAGCGGAGTATATATACAGATGTAGATGCTCGCCACGTGGCAGACGGTTCACAGAGAAACGTGTGGAAGGGCATTGTCCTGTTGAAAAAATGCACCTCTACAGGGTGAAAAGTATTTAAACCGACAAACTGTGGGAGGTTACAGGGGACATCAAAACAAATATTTTTCCCTAATGTCATTTTTTCCTATGAGGAGTATTTAAACAGGTAGAGAAAGATTTCTCTGGCGGCAAATTAATTAAACCAACAAACACTTTTCAATTTTTTGTATGACCAGGAGACAACACATTAACACAACCCAATTTCAATTACAGTAGATTTTCAAAAATGCCTCCATTGACACGTAAACAAAAGTTACACCGTCGAATCATGTTCTGTTTGACACGGGTAAAATTCGCAGGTGTATCCTGAATTGTTCCTGCTGCTGCTACTGTCCGGGCAAGCAGATCCTCTTCTTTGCAACAGGAGTTGTGTAAACAAGGTTGCGCATCTCTCCCCACACAAAAAGGTCAGGAGGGGACATATCTGGGGATCTAACAGGCCATGGTACAGGACCACCTCTGCCAATCCACTGTTTTGGGAACCGTCGGTCAAGGAATCGACGCACACGACGACTGAAATGTGCCGGCGCCCCGTCATGTTGGAACCTCATGTGTTGTGTTGTAGGGAGCGGGACGTCTTCCAGCAATTCTGGCAATGCTCTGGCGAGAAAATTGTAATAGTGCCTGCCATTTAATGGCCTAGGTAGCAGATACGGCCCAATTAAACAGTCTCAACAACACCGACCCACACATGAACGAAGAACCGCACTTGATGAGCGCTAGTAACTGTGGCCTGTGGGTTATCCTCACTCCAAACATGCGAACTGTGCATGTTGATGACTCCATCAAGCCCGAACGTTGCTTCATCGGTAAACAACACAGAGGATGCAAATGTAGGATGCATTTCACACTGTTCCAGGTACCGCTGTGGAAACTGTGCTCTGGGTGGATAATCAACTGGTTCCAGATTGTGGACACGCTGTAAGTGAAATGGACGTAACAATTGCTCTCGAACGACTGTTCTTACATTCGTCTGATTTGTCCCCATGTTACGTGCAATTGCACGAGTGCTGATTGAAGGATCCCACTCCACATGCTGCAAGACAGCTTCCTCGAATTGCAGCGTTCTTACCGTGCGACGGCGTCCCTGTCCACGTAATCTGCTAAATGATCTGGTCTCACGCAGACGTTGGTACACAGCAGCAAAGGTCGTATGATGCGGTATACGGCGATTAGGATATTGTTATTGATAAACCAGCTGTGCAGCTCGTCCATTGTGGTGCGCTACGTAGTACGCACCAACCATATCAGTGTACTCACTCCAGGTGTATCGCCCCATTAGTAAACAGAGACAATGCACTACTACATTGGTGGACAGCAGTTGCCCACAACTGAAGAGCGTAATACGCCCTCTAACAACTGAAGAACGTAATACGGCCTCTAAAAGCTGAAGAACGTAATACGGCCTCTAAAAGCTGAAGAACGTAATACGGCCTCTAAAAGCTGAAGAACGTAATACGGCCTCTAAAAGCTGAAGAACGTAATACGGCCTCTAAAAACTGAAGTGTAATACGGCCTCTAAAAACTGAAGTGTAATACGGCCTCTAAAAACTGAAGTGTAATACGGCCTCTAAAAACTGAAGTGTAATACGGCCTCTAAAAACTGAAGTGTAATACGGCCTCCACCGGTTTAAGTAATCCTCATGGGAAAAAATGACACTAGGGAAAAATATTTGTTTCGCTGTCCCCTACAACCTCCCAGAGTTTGTCGGTTTAAATACTTTCCACCCTGTATACTGTCACGTGGATGGGAACACACGACTGCTCCTCCCTCAGTCACTGCTTGTAGTGAGTCGGCGTTACACCTGACGTTTTCCCACACCATACCCCACTGCTGTGACTCTCCAACATGTTGGGAGGCTGGGACCTCTGGCCAGGTGGCAGTGGAGAGCCGCGGGTCGTCGCCGGACACAGCGCGACGCCGTCCACCGGCAGCCCGTGCCACCACTTTGTTGTGGTTTAGACGGCAGCCTACACGCGGCACGCCATCTCCCCGGCCCGGCTGCTGCCGCTCTCCCACCAGTGGTACATGACGACACAGAATGTCGCAGGGAGTCCACTACCGGCTCTCGGACGGCAAGCGCTATTGTAAAGGGGTGACGACGTGCTCGATGTACAGAGTACTGCAGTCCGTCCCCGTAGTATTGAGATGTTGCCGACAGGAGCCTGGACGACAAGCGTGCCTGCCCTCACATCACCACGCAGTTCAACAGCGGACCACTGTCACATGTGAAAGCCCCATAAATCTCGATATCGCACAATTCGACCAGCCGACCAAACGGATGTAAGGTGTCAGGCAAATCCAATACCTTCCATGAAAACCCTGACATGATAGCAAATCCGCCAGTATGTCACATAACTGCGAATAAATCCTGACATTAAATTAACCAAAGTAATACGATCAACGAGTGAGCAAATGGAATACCACAGACTAACACAAGAACGCCTAAATGCATGTCATACCTTCCCACCATAAGCCGAGAGCAGAGCCGTGTAGGCTAGGAGGCCCTACGATAAGGGACGGACACCCACATCGCCAGCCGATCGCCAAGAGCAGCCCCCAGCCCATGTTAAAAGATAGAGCCCTCCAGAAGAGCAGTATAGATCTTACGATAACACTAAAAGGGCCACACCAGCTGCAAGTTTTAGTGTGAGACTATACGCATCTCTGTTACGTAGCAAACATTAAAAACATTGGCCCACCACGAAAAGCATAACGTTTCTCATTGGATAGACAGAATTTTTGTAGGCAGAGCTTAAGGTTAACATTGAGACCCTGATTGGTCAGTTGAAAACACAGCCAGATACCTTTTTTTAAAACGCGCTTCAGTAATTTGTAGTAAGGAGAAGTTAGGAGAGAGTTGCTTCCGAGACAGCGAGGTGTGTGGAACTGTGCCGCCCGCCGCCCCCTGACGCTGCCTAAACACCGTCAAGGTAATGAACACACGTGATTCCCCATAAGAGCACATAAGGCTTCACTCAGAACTGCAGAAGTCTCATCTATTACATCCCCTTTTTATGTAATACTAGTGTCGATCGTCAATTAAACTTTGTGGTATTCACATTTGCTACTTGAAGTAAAAATCTGAAATGCGATGATTTTTCTGTTATATAATTACTGAGAAGTCACATCAGCCACTGTAATTTATGACAAGTTTAATAAGTAATTAAAGATAATTGAGGGTCACTGTAGACCATTTTGACAGTTTTCTCTTTTATGAAACTTAATTAAAATCTAGATTATAGATGTGATATGGCATAGGTCATCCTTCGATCCATTATAGAACTTGGAAACCCAATCAGGGAATATTCGTTCACATTTTTGTTGAATGCAGTTGGTTTTCATCATTCTGTACTAAAATATTTCCTTTTATCAATGGTGCAATTTATAAACAGTGTTTTGTGAGTAGAATAAAAATTCCAATGGTAAACTTAACTGCTTTTTCGACGTTATTTTACCAGCTAACTAAAAGTAGGAAAGCCTTGAACCCCTTCCACTAAATTTAGTTAGTATTAAGATTCTTTTACAGGGAGCGCAGTGGAGCTGACGCTGAAATCATTAAGTATTTGATTATATCATCGATAGTCTCACTGAACTCTTCAGAACTCTACACGTCATGTGTGGTCTGGCGTCTCCTTACCAGCAACAGGTCCCAGGTTCAAACTAGTCAATTCCCTAAAAAACGCGCTCAGAGCGTCGTTGCGCGAAAGTGGTAAGGAGACACGACTCAGAACAAACAGACACCACGCAGAATGCTACACGGAGACGCAGAATGGGGCCCCTCTCAAGATGTGTCAGGTGCTCAGAACGATACGCTCACTCGACATCTCAAGGTGTTCGCGCGTCTTCTGACAAAAACCGAACATCACTAACTAACTCTGCTGATCCCTCCACCTGTCATAGAAGATTGCAGCATTAATCACTCGTATTGTCGCTGATGTTCGGTACGTGTAAAAAGCCAGACTGACATCCGACCGTGTCCACTGGCTGTTACAGTTTCCTTCTGAGGCAGTGTATATCTCATACACTATTTCAATTAATACACTTCTAGCCATTAAAACTGCTACACCAAGAAGAAATGCACATGATAAACGGGTATTCATTGGACAAATATATTACACTAGAACTGACATGTGATTATATTTTCACGCAATTTGGGTGCATAGATCCTGAGAAATCAGTACCCAGAACAACCACCTCTGGCCGTAATAACGGCCTTGATACGCCTGGGCATTGGGTCAAACAGAGCTTGGATGGCGTGTACAGGTACAGCTGCCCATGCAGCTTCAACACGATACCACAGTTCATCGAGAGTAGTGACTGGCGTATTGTGACGAGCCAGTTGCTCGGCCACCACTGACCAGACGTTTTCAATTGGTGAGAGATCTGGAGAATGTGCTGGCCAGGGCAGCAGTCGAACGTTTTCTATATCCAGAAAGGACCGTACAGGACCTGCAACATGCAGTCGTGCATTATCCTGGTGAAATGTAGGGTTTCGCAGGCATCGAATGAAGGGTAGAGCCACGGGTCGTAACACATCTGAAATGTAACGTCCAGTGTTCAAAGTGCCGTCAATGGGAACAAGAGGTGACCGAGGCGTGTAACCAGTGGCACCCCATACCATCACGCCGGGTGATACACCAGTATGGCGATGGCGAATACACGCTTCGAATGTGCGTTCACCGCGATGTCGCCAAACACGGATGCGACCATCATGATTCTGTAAACAGAACCTCGATTCATCCGAAAAAATGACCTTTTGCCATTCGTGCACCCAGGTTCGTCGTTGACTACACCATCACAGGCGCTTGTGTCTGCGATGCAGCGTCAAGGGTAACCACAGCCATGGTCTCCGAGCCGATAGTCCATCCTGCTGCAAACGTCGTCGAACTGTTCGTGCAGATGGTTGTTGCAAACGTCCCCATCTGTTGACTCAGGGATCGAGACGTGGATGCACGATCCGTTACTGCCATGCGGATAAGATGCCTGTCGTCTCGGCTGCTAGTGATACGAGGCCGTTGGGATGCAGCACGGCGTTCCGTATTACCCTCCTGAACCCACCGATTCCATATTCTGCCAACAGTCATTGGATCTCGACCAACGCGAGGAGCACGTAGTAGGTGTCGCCACCGGCGCCAACCTTGTGTGAATGCTCTGAAAAGCTAATCATTTGCATATCACAGCATCTTCTTCCTGTCGGTTAAATTGCGCGTCTGTAGCATGTCATCTTCGTGGTGTAGCAATTTTAATGGCCAGTAGTGTAATAACATGAAGCTGAATTTTTAGTGACTGCGGTTACACTTGTAGCTACTATGACAACCGTTTAGGCTTTCCTTCTTTAGAAGTTGGTGAGTTCGAGGAAAAATCCATCAGCACCGGTTCTCTACATATTAAATGAGACCTAATACAACGGTCTGTCAAGGCTTTACTCAAAGGTGGAGACTGTTTCGTGAACCTCCGCGAGAAGTTTCGTTTTCTGTCTGTATTCATTTCGAAGAAGACCCATTTGCAGGACCCGGCACTCTAAAAACGATGTTCCGTTCTAGCTTTGGATCAGAAACGAATGAGCGAGGGCGAAGCTAGTGTGTCATTAAAAAAGGCTTTTACTAAGCTGTTTAGCGATATAAAGGACCCACATTAAATTTATGTTGTAGTGGACAACACGCTGGAAAATTTCAAAAAGCTGGGCTGTTTGAGATTAACTTTTTGAACAGCCACTTACATTACACAGAATAGGGGTTCGATAAGAAATTCACCACAAGAAAATAGTAAAAATGAAACATCTCTATCACTTCACACAACACCTTCGCAATGTAATGTTCTTCTTTCCGTTTTCTTCTTTGGAAAACCTCACTGCCAGTGGTCGACAATGTATAGTAGTAACAACTTATACTCTTCCTGAGGTCAATACCTCATTCACTATGCTGAGATGACGTCTCAATTTTTCTGGAAAGAAAATGGGAAATTGTGGTATACAAAATGAAAAGCAAGCGGCGTCGTTGTGGTCCTGATCTGTCTATTGTCACAATGTAAAGTAATTTGTGTAACGGCTGTGTAGCGTCAGCAGTGGATAATCAGTGGACGTTGCAGTACTTGCCTTTTTACACTATTAAGTAACTTCTTTACAAAAGAGCGTTGTACAGTAGAGACAGACCGAAGCGCGTGGCACTGTTTTAAACAGGCCTATCCGGGACGATAGCTGCTCCGGTCTTCGTCCGGTCACCCTGGTTTAGGATTTCCAAGGCTTTCCACAATTACTCCAGGCAAACGCCGGGATGGTGCCTAATACAAAGCCAAGGCCGGCTTCCTGTCCCATCATTGTCAATCAGGACCTGTATGTATGTAAACGCTTATTACACATGAGCGACGTTACTGCTGTTGTTCTTAAATTGTAACCATGGCATGTCAACTAACCTTGTAAAAGTGACCCACGGATGAATACAACGACTAATCCTACGAACTACCACCTTGACTTTATGTGTGATATCAGCAAGTAACAAATTTAGTTCTTTCATCAACTGGCCAAAGTGACGGAAAGACAACACGAAGACCGTAAGGAGACTACTACCGATCACTTCACGGTGACGTAAAACAGAGAATTCACGGAGAAAAAGCGACGAGGGTCTTGGCCAAGCGGATTCCAACTTTTCGCGGTGTCTGGCCGTCAAACGGAACATATGACGGTGGCCGGCGCTGCAAAGGTTCGCGTCAGTTAAGGAAGACGACACCGCGTTGTCAGGATCTCCTAAACTCCACACGGAAAAGAAAAGGAACCACATTTCTGTGGATATATTAAAGCAGAGCTAGTGAAAACGCATGGAAATATCATATCATAAACTTTACCTGACGTCGCTAAGGCAGGGCAGACAGCAGTTCTGCCGCCAGCGTTTCTAACACTAATCTAGACGTGTCCTTCAGCCAGTGGAGATAATTTTCAAGAGGAACAAGGGTACTGGATGTGCAAAAACTGTTTTGTTTTGTTCTAAGAGCCAACAGATACAAATTTTTAGACGAACTTACAATCTTCTAACTGTTCAAAATTCAGGACCAAGGCATCTGACTGAGCTTCAATAAATCGTATTTGCCTAGTAATACACGCCAGACTTTGCTTGTCTATTAACGAATATCGTATATTTACACTCATCTACATCTACATCTACATGACTACTCTGCAAATCACAGTTAAGTGCTTGGCAGAGGGTTCATCGAACCACAATCATACTATCTCTCTACCATTCCACTCCCGAACAGCGCGCGGGAAAAACGAACACCTAAACCTTTCTGTTCGAGCTCTGATTTCTCTTATTTTAGTTTGATGATCATTCCTACTTATGTAGGTTGGGCTCAACAAAATATTTTTGCATTCGGAAGAGAAAGTTGGTGACTGAAATTTCGTAAATAGATCTCGTCGCGACGAAAAACGTCTTTGCTTTAATGACTTCCATCCCAACTCGCGTATCATATCTGCCACACTCTCTCCCCTATTACATGATAATACAAAACGAGCTGCCCTTTTTTTGCACCCTTTCGATGTCCTCCGTCAATCCCACCTGGTAAGGATCCCACACCGCGCAGCAATATTCTAACAGAGGACGATCGAGTGTAGTGTAAGCTGTCTCTTTAGTGGACTTGTTGCATCTTCTAAGTGTCCTGCCAATGAAACGCAACCTTTGGCTCGCCTGCCACACCATACAGCAATCTTTTCTAAATCGCTTTGCAACTGATACTGGTCTTCGGATGACCTTACTAGACGGTAAATTACAGCATCATCTGCGAACAACCTAAGAGAACTGCTCAGATTGTCACCCAGGTCATTTATATAGATCAGGAACAGCAGAGGTCCCAGGACGCTTCCCTGGGGAACATCTGATATCGCTTCAGTTTTACTCGATGATTTGCCGTCTGTTACTACGAACTGCGACCTTCCTGACAGGAAATCACCAGTCCAGTCGCACAACTGAGACGATACCCCATAGGCGCGCAGCTTGATTAGAAGTCGCTTGTGAGGAGCGGTGTCAAAAGCTTTCCGGAAATCTAGAAATACGGAATCAACTTGAGATCCCCTGTCGATAGCGGCCATGATTTCGTGCGAATAAAGAGCTAGCTGCGTTGCACAAGAACGATGTTTTCTGAAACCGTGCTGATTACGTTTCAATAGATCGTTCACTTCGAAGTGATTCATAATGTTTGAATACAGTATATGCTCCAAAACCCTACTGCAAACCGACGTCCATGATATAGGTCTGTAGTTCGATGGATTACTCCTACTACCCCTCTTAAACACTGGTGCGACCTGCGCAATTTTCCAATCTTTAGGTACAGATCTATCGGTGAGGGAGCGGTTGTATATGATTACTAAGTAGGGAGCTATTGTATCAGCGTAATCTGAAAACAACCTAATCGGTATACAATCTGGACCTGAAGACTTCCCGTATCAAGCGATTTGAGTTGCTTCGCAACCCCTAAGGTATCTACTTCTAAGAAACTCATGCTAGCAGGTGTTCGTGTTTCAAATTCTGGAATATTCCATTCGTCTTCCCTGGTGAAGGAATTTCGGAAAACTGCGTTCAATAACTCCGCTTTAGCGGCACAGTCGTCGGTAACAGTACCATCGGCACTGCGCAGCGAAGGTATTGACTGCGTCTTGCCGCTTGTGTACTTAACATACGACCAGAATTTCTTCGGATTTTCTACCAAATTTCGAGACAATGTTTCGTTGTGGAACCTATTAAAGGCATCTCGCATTGAAGTCCGTGCCAAATTTCGCCCCTCTGTAAATTTTAGCCAATCTTCGGGATTTCGCGTTCCTCTGAACTTTGCATGCTTTTTCCGTTGCCTCTGCAACAGCGTTCGGACCTGTTTTGTGTACCATGGGGGATCAGTTCCATCTCTTACCAATTTATGAGGTATGAATCTATCAATTGCTGTTACTACTATATCTTTGGCCACATCTCGGCTACATTTGCATATTTGGTTCGGAAGGAATGGAGATTGTCTCTTAGGAAGGCTTCTAGTGACACTTTATCCGCTTTTTTAAATAAAATTATTTTGCCAAAGAAACTGGTATAGGCATGCGTATTCAAATACAGAGGTATGTAAACAGGCAGAACACGGCGCTGCTGTCAGCAATGCATATATAACACAACAAGTCTCTGGCGCAGTTCTTGGATCGGTTACTGCTGCTACTGTGGCAGGTTGTCAAGACTTAAATGAGTTTGAACTTTATGTTACAGCAGGCGCACAATCGATGGGACACAGCATCTCCGAAAGAGCGATGAATTGGGCATTTTCCCGTAGACCATTTCATGAGTGTACCGTGAATATCAGGAATCCGGTAAAACATCAAATTTCCGATATCGCTGCGGCCGGAAAATGATCCTGCAAGAATGGGACCAACGATGACTGAAAAGAATCGTTCGACGTGACAGAAGTGCAGCCCTTCCGAAAATTGCTGCAGATTTCAATGCAGAACTATCAACAAGTATCAGCGTGCGAACCATTCGACGAGACATCATCGATATGGGCTTTAGGAGCCGAAGGCCCACTCGTGTTCCCTCGATGACTGCACGACACGAAGCTTTACGCTCCGCCTGCGCCCGTCAACACAGAAATTGGACTCTTGATGACTGGAAACATCTTGCCTGGTCGGACGAGCCTCCTTTCAAATTGTATCGCGCGAATGGACATGTACGGGTATGGAGAAAACCTCATGAATCCGTGGACCCTGCATGTCAGCAGGGGACTGTTCAAGCTGGTGGAGCGTCTGTAATGGTGTGGAGCTTATTTAGCTGGAGTGATATGGGACCCCTGATACGTCTAGATATGACTCTGACTGGTCAGAAGTACGTAAGCATCCTGTCTGATCACCTGCATCCATTCACATCTATTATGCACTCTGACGGACTTGGGACAAAATTCAACGGTACAATCCGACACCATACACGACTAGAATTGCTACAGAGTTCCTCCAGGAACACTCTTCCTAGTTTAAACATTTCCGCTGGTCACCAACTCCCCAGACATGAATATTATTAAACATATCTATGATGCCTTGCAACGTACTGTTCAGAAGAGATCTCCACCGCCGGCCAGGATGGCCGAGCGGTTCTAGGGGCTTGAGTCTGGAACCGTGCGACCGTTACGGTCGCAGGTTCGAATCCTGCCTTGGGCATGGATGTTAGTGATGTCCTTAGGTTAGTTAGGTTTAAGTAGTTCTAAGTTCTAGGGGACTGATGACCTCAGACGATAAGTCCCATAGTGCTCAGAGCCATTTGAACCATTTGAAGATCTCCACCCCCTACTCTACGGATTTATGGACAGCCCTACAGGATTCATGGCGTCAGTTCCCTGCAGCACTACTTCAGACATTATTCGAGTCCATGCCACGTCGTGTTGCGGCACTGCTGCGTGCTCGCTGGTGCCCTACACGGTATAATCCGAAAAAAAGGGAAGTAGGTTACAGAACGCTTGTTCGTCCACTGCTTGAATACTGCGCAGCAGTGTGGGATCCGTACCAGATAGGGTTGATAGAAGAGATAGAGAAGATCCAACGGAGAGCAGCGCGCTTCGTTACAGGATCATTTAGTAATCGCGAAAGCGTTACGGAGATCATAGATAAACTCCAGTGGAAGACTCTGCAGGAGAGACGCTCAGTAGCTCGACACGGGCTTTTGTTAAAGTTTCGAGAACATACCTTCACCGAAGAGTCAAGCAGTATATTGCTCCCTCCTACGTATATCTCGCGAAGAGACCATAAAGATAAAATCAGAGAGATTAGAGCCCACACAGAAGCATACCGACAATCCTCCTTTCCACAAGCAATACGAGACTGGAATAGAAGGGAGAACCGATAAAGGTACTCAAGGTACCCTCCGCCACTCACCGTCAGGTGGCTTGCGGAGTATGGATGTAGATGTAGATGTAGAAGGCAGGTGTACCAGTTTCATTGGCTCTTCTGTGTATTTTGAAGAGCTCGTGAATGCAACTTACAGAATGACGTAATAACGTTTAAAAAAAAGGTGTGCCTCATTATAATGACTAAGCTTAAAACACACGTACTATGATGTGTGATTGTTGTTGTTGTGGTCTTCAGTCCTGAGACTGATTTGATGCAGCTCTCCCTGCCACTCTATCCTGTGCAAGCTTCTTCATCTCCCAGTACCTACTGCAGCCTACGTCCTTCTGAATCTGCTTAGTGTATTCATCTCTTGGTCTCCCTCTACGATTTTTACCCTCCACGCTGCCCTCCAATACTAAATTGGCGCTCCTTTGATGCCTCAGAACATGATCTACCAAGCAATCCCCTCTTCTAGTCAAGTTGTGCCACAAACTCCTCTTCTCCCCAATTGTGTTCAATACCTCCTCATTAGTAATGTGATCTACCCATCTAATCTTTAGTATTCGTCTGTAGCACCACATTTCGAAAGCTTCTATTCTCTTCTTGTCCAAACTATTTATCGTCCATGTTTCACTTTCATACATGGCTACACTCCATACAAAAGCTTTCAGTAACGACTTCCTGACACTTAAATCTATACTCGATGTTAACAAATTTCTCTTCTTCAAAAACGCTTTCCTTGCCCTTGCCAGTCTACATTTTATATCCTCTCTACTTCGACCATCATCAGTTATATTGCTCCACAAATAGCAAAACTTCTTTACTACTTTAAGTGTCTCACTTCGTAATCTAATTCCCTCAGCATCACCCGACTTAATTAGACTACATTCCATTATCCTCGTTTTGCTTTTGTTGATGTTCATCTTATACCCTCCTTTCAAGACACTGTCCATTCCGTTCAAATGCTCTTCCAAGTCCTTTGCTGTCTCTGACAGAATTACAGTGTCATCGGCGAACCTCATAGTTTTTATTTCTTCTCCATGGATTTTAATACCTTCTCCGAATTTTTCTATTGTTTCCTTTACTGCTTGCTCAATATACAGATTGAATAAAATTGGGGAGAGGCTACAATCCTGTCTCACTCCCTTCCCAACCACTGCTTCCCTTTCATGTCCCTCGACTCTTATAACTGCCATCTGGTTTCTGTACAAATTGTAATTAGCCTTTCGCTCCCTGTATTTTGCCCCTGCCACCTTCAGAATTTGAAAGAGAGTATTCCAGTCAACATTGTCAAAAGCTTTCTCTAAGTCTACAAATACTAGAAACGTAGATTTGCCTTTTCTTAATCTAGCTTCTAAAATAAGTCGTAGATGTGTGATTAGCATTCAAAAATATACCTGGAACGGATTACAAGTATTAGCTGTATACTCTCGCTGGCTCTGAACTGTACGTTCCATCCTCGTTACAGGGTGCTGATGATGTCAGAGCCGCTGTACAGCATTACCGGGAGAGGAGAGGAGAGGAACATAGCCGGCGCCCACACAGGCGGCAGTCCTCCCCGGTCGTGGCCACGCTTCCGGTGACCCCTGACATAAAGCAAACCGCCCACACCTCTCACCTTCCCCCTCACCCCTCACTCCCGACTCGGAGCCAAGAACGACAAAGGGGCTGAAAACGCTGACAGATACGGATTTCTGCGCTTAAGCCACTCCCCCACCGCCCCCCCCCCCCCTCTCTCTCTCTCTCTCTCTCTCTCTCTCTCTCTCTCTCTCTCTCTCGTCTTCCTTCCGGCGCAGCAGAGTTTTCGCTAGTCTTGGCTTGCACCTCCTCCTCTCGCCTAATAGTGTCAACCAAACTTTTGCAAATGTTAGTTGTGGAATCGGCTACCAGTATTAAAGCGGGACGTAGCAGGCGAAAATAGAACTCCAGTAAAAAAAGGAGTGGAAGTCATTTTCTTTTTCTCAGTTGGTGACGTTACGTGCGTAAGTCCCCTATTTCGGCGCTGTTATCATCGGAAAGTTAGTCTAAAATTATCATGCGGACTGCAAATCCCAACAAGTGCGATATTAGTGTTAGTTTCCAAGTATTGAAAATTTTATGAAGAGGCGAGACGTTGCAGGTTATTGTGAAGAGGGAACAACTGTTGCTCATCGCTAAAGGAAGAGTGGAAGGCACCCTGTAGTCAGAGGTGAAATTGGCGGAAGTGTTGAAGGAATACCGCGAGCCTATTTTGTGCGTCCAGACGAGAAGACACTGACGTGCACTGTGGAGGCGCCGAGTCAGACAGGGAGGGAAGCAGCCAGCTAGCGGACAGCGCCCTCCACTGGGCCGGTCACTGTGGTCGTGACGTGGTCGTGACGTGGTCGCGGCGGGGGCCTTTAGGGGAGCTCGGGCATGGATGTGTGTGATGTCCTTAGGTTAGTTAGGTTTAAGTAGATCTAAGTTATAGGGGACTGATGACCTCAGCAGCTAAGTCCCATAGTGCTCAGAGCCATTTGAACCATTTTTATCTGTCATTTCAATTGAATACTGTGAGTGATTTTCTCTTAAGATGTGACATAAGGATATCAGTTAATGCTTTTGAGTCAACGAAAACCGTTCCACACGGAAAATACAACTACTCTCGTCCCTTATGTTGCGATTTATCTGCCATAGCGGCTACTGAGCCACAAAGTACGTCAAGGATACCGCACCTGTACGCTAGCTCCTAGGTAACGTGCTTGCCTGTCGGGTACACGCTGCCTCTGTCCGCCTTTCGAGACTCGCTGAAAGCCACATTTTTAATTCTTTTGTAGCAGAGCTACAAGCAGGCGGATACATATTCAATGAGGGAATCGTAAGACAACGCTAGAGCAAAATTCGTCTTGCTACTTTGAGTAACCCTTAGTGTGAGCGAAAACCTTACGGTACTGCCAAATTCATAATGACACTTTTGTTTTCTGCCGACATATTTTTTGTTGTTGTGAATACATAATTTTATCTATGAACTGTCACATTTTCCTAATACTTGCGAATGATACAGGAAATGAAGTAAATACAGATCTTTTCCAAGTCAAAAGTCGGTAATATCCTACTAATATAGGCTCAATGGTCTTACAGATACTTAATGCTTCATTAAGACAGAATGCCGTCGTAATACATCTGTAGTAAGCTGAATTTAATTTGTATTAGTGCAGTGAACATTTTATTTGCATTTTCCATTAGTTTACTAAACGCAACAGTAATCATCAAAGAGAAATTAATCAGCAGAAGAATTTTCTTTCCCGATATCTAAAACAATCTGACACTGCTTAAGTAGTTTACAAATTCTACGCCTGTAGAAACATACTGGTTCTAACGATGCCATTAAACCATTGTAGTTTGAAGAATATTTTCGTCTAGAAACGAATTGCCTTGACGGTTGATCGATCAAGAGCGGGAAAGGTAAAATTTTACGAATATATGACGAAAGGGACAAGTGCTTGAGAGAGGACTTCCCTATCAATACAAGTGCCTGAGAGACGACTTTTCTATCAATCTCCTGGATAGTTTTGTTTCTCAAATCAATAGAGTGCGCTATCATGCAGCAGCACAGGTGATGTAGTTTTGTTGCTCGATTTTCGTACACTGCGAGCGAAAGGTGTCTCAGTTGTTGGCAACAAATTCCAGTTGTGATGCACAAACCCCTTGTGGCAGAATTCGTAGCCCAAAACACACTTTTGGAGCTATCAGATGTAAAATATTATGTTCACACTACTCTTTGCTCGAGTTTACGTCTTTTGGTTGAGCTCAGCCTTTCATTTCTTCTTAGGAAGTTAACGATAAAGGCATCATAACACGTCACCAGTAACAGTACTGCGTAGGAATGCTCAATGAGCGACCAGACTTCTGAAGTTTGCCTGTTGAATGCAAATGTCGCATGATGGTTAAATGGTAATCCATCACATATATCAGTAGTCGAGACTTCCCTAATGTGGAAAATCATTCATGCCAGAATGATCTGGCGTATTTTTCCCAAAAGCACTCGCTCCACACACAGTTCAGATCTTTCTAGCTGCCTCCTCTGCATTCACCCCTCTGGTATACCAAAAGTAAATATTGTGTGCGGATGCTACAGCTTTTCCCACTTGCGACTCAATTTTACAATGCTTAACCGTAGTTAACGATTTTCAGGTATGCAAAATCCAATGCTTAACTGTAAGATGATTACCAGAGCTTCAAATTCGAAAATGACAGCTGATACATACACTGACAGCGTCGCGCCGCGTTCACATGGGCGGCGCCGGATTTCAGCCGGCGGGTGGCGTCTGGCCGGTGGCCGGTAGCCGCTGCAGCTCGAGGAAACGCTCGAGCGTAAGCTGTTATGATCGCGGCGCAACCACGAGCTATCATGCGGAATTGTTTGTGGAAGTTCTTGTTACTGCTGGTGGGTAGAATGTGAAGCGAATTATCTTCGATGTTCAATCAGACTTGTAACTTTAGCCGACAGCCGAAATGTGGTAAAAAAAAAAAAAAAAAAAAAAAAAAAAAAAAAAAAACAGTTGGAAGCGAACAGGCGACTATAAGTTTAGAATGCACGAAGATTACCACTAGACCACGGACTCACACGCTCGGAGAACATCTCGGAAGTGGACAACACTTCCTTCTAACAATTCCGCATCTTACAGTGTTGCCACATTGTGCAGATGGCCGGACTTATTGTAAGGGGGGTCAGTTTTATTGGCCACCTTAAGTGAACATCTCGGACATAGTCTCTGTGGCGGCCGGCCGGCGGTCAGTTTTTATGTCAAAGACTGTACGTGACACTCGTCAGAGTCGTACCTAGACGTTATCAGGGGGTCCCATACCACTCCAACTGCACACGCACCACACCATTACAGAGCCTTCACTAGTTTGAATAGTCCTCTGCTGACACATAGGATCCATAGTTTCATGAGGTTGACTCCATAACTGTACACGTCTATCCGCTCGATACAAACGAGACTCGTCCGACCAGGCAACACGTTTCCAGTCATCAACAGTTCAATGTTGGTGTTGAAGGGCATAGACGAGGCGTAAAGCTTTGTGTGGCGCAGTCATCAAGGGTACATATCGATGATGTTTCGTTGAATGGTTCGCGACGCTGACACTTGTTGATGACGCAGCATTGAAAAAATGGTTCAAATGGCTCTGAGCACTATGGGGCTCAACATCTTAGGTCATAAGTCCCCTAGAACTTAAAACTACTTAAACCAACTAACCTAAGGACATCACACACACCCATGCCCGAGGCAGGATTCGAACCTGCGACCGTAGCAGTCCCGCAGTTCCGGACTGCAGCGCCAGAACCGCACGGCCACCGCGGCCGGCGCAGCATTGAAATCTTACTTTGCGTAAGGGTTGCACTTCTGTCACGTTGAACGATTCTCTTCAGTCGTTGTTGGTCCCGTTCTTGCAGGATCTTTTTCTGGAGAGATTTGATGTTTTGCCGGATTCCTGATATTCAACGTACACTCGTGAAATGATCGTAAGGGAAAATCCCCACTTCATCGAACCTCGAAGATGCTGTGTCCCATCGCTCGTGCGCCGAATATAACATCACGTTGAAACTTGTTGCGTTGTATAGGCGTTGCCGACCGCAGCTCTGCATTCTGCCTGTTTACATATCTCTGTATTTGAATATATTTGAATACGGATGCCTGTGCCAGTTTGCTTGGCGCTTTAGTGTATGATGCCACAGGAGAAGACTGAAGCTGGAAGGCCTGAGTAGACAAGCAACGAGGAGTTAGTGAATCGAAATGTGAAAAAAATGTTTGTGGCATGTTGTTGTTGTTGTTGTTGTTGTTGTGGTCTTCAGTCCTGAGACTGGTTTGATGCAGCTCTCCATGCTACTCTATCCTGTGCAAGCTTCTTCATCTCCCAGTACTTACTGCAACCTACATCCTTCTGAATCTGCTTAGTGTATTCATCTCTTGGTCTCCCTCTACGATTTTTACCCTCCACACTGCCCTTCAATGCTAAATTTGTTAGAAAGTTCTCACAGAACTGACGAGCTGACTTCTGCTATGCGACATCAGAACTGAGACTCAGAATAAACTAAAATAGCCTGGCGATGCAAATATCTGTATGGTCTATACGTAAACCTGTTGGAGAACTCGGACGCTTAAGTGCCCTATAGAAGGAAAATGGGAGTAGAGTCAGTGGTTGCACAATGTAAACGAAGTAACAATGGAAGCCATCAAGACGATAGACCTCACATTTGTGGAGTTCACATTTGAGACTGCGGACCTCACGTAATCTGGCTATCGTGTCTTGGTGAACAATGAATGCCTCCACCGGCAAATATGTAGGGCTCTAGGAATAGCAGATCCCTACGACAAATGGTAACGACCACACCCTTGAAGCGATCACCCTGGCTGGACGTAAACCTATACTGCACTGTTAACAAATACGTATGTACCGACCGAATTGTAGCACAGGTAACAAGCCTGGCATTGTTGTACGCCAAAAATACAAAATATCGAGCTCCGTCGCCCACGTCCCAGTCCTGTGATGGAAATATTAATGATAAGACTGATATGAAATAATTTCAATATAAGGATCTGAGCGTCGAGGTTAGTTGAGCGTTAATGTTAAAAACGATGCCATCATTTGCGTCCTGGGAAAAAGACTTTATGACATGAGAGAGCCCTATCTAGAACGTCAGGATGTAGTTTGACTGTGAAATACAAGATACATTCTATCGTAAAATATTGCAGAACCACATAAGTCACCAGGACTACTGTTCAGGAAGGTGTTAGTAACCTGAAGTACACAATAATGTGAGAAATAAACAACAATGTGAGAAATAAAAATAATTATATTAGACTTATGAACTTGTATCGCAGTTACGCCACCTGTTTCAATGTTTTCGCAATCTCTTGAACATCATTTATAGCGGCACACTTTATTTCGTTCATATTTAAAATCAACGAAAATTACGATTCGGTCTGCATCCGTTTCCTCTGTCAACACTGCGATCACACAATACCTTAAAAACCCTCCGCGATATTGCACTTCGTACTAAAAAGCGTGCATCAAGAGGAATTTGCGATACTAAACGTAGATTTTGACCAGTGTTGCAGTAATAATAGCTGCTGCCACCTCACTTTTGCACATTTTTAATTGCATTTCTGTATAGTGCTCTTTATCATCATCTTTCGATGGTTTCGAGAGACATTTTTAATCTCTGTTGTATATGAGAACCAAAATACTGTCTCTTCTGTTTCGGAAATATTTACAATATTTAGTACGTATATCAGTCATTTTTTTTCTACGATAAATATTTCAAACTCCTACTGTGTACCGAGGTATCCACTTTCACTTTAAAACTTCTTTCTGTGGCACCCAGTTCGTGTTCTTTTCGACAAACAGTTAAAGTCATTGTGACATAATCCTTTCGCTTTACTACTGGTATTTTCGTAACCACGTAACGCAGTTCCCATTTGAATTACATAGCTAAAATGTGTTTCCAATACTAGCTTCACTTTCTTTTCGAGACTATTTTGTTTTAAGTTCGTACTATGTTTCGCAGTCTCCGCTGCAGCTTGCAGAGCTGTTTTTACACACTCGATTTGGTTTCTCTTTCAGAAATAGTTAAAGTTCTTGTCAAACACTCGTGTGTCGTGTGCTCACTTCGTCTCTCGTCAAAGTCCACTGCTAGTATCGCCATTTCCTCTCCACCTCGGAGCATAAATGAAATAGTATAACGATTCTAAATTAGCTCCCAAAGTTCGCAGTTCACTAACCTGCTTTCGTACGAAAAGCCACCCGATTATTCCACGCAGTCCATGTTCCCGTGATAAGTGTAACTTTGTGAAAACACAAAACAGCTGAAGTCCGCGGACGGAGTAAACAAACACGAGCAAAGAGGTTTCTTGTGGCAGACAGCGCAGTTCGCGTGCAGTGAGGACTCTGGCGTGTTCGCTCGTACAGTATCTACGGTGTAGCACCCTGTCAGCAGCGCAACAATGTAACAAGAGCCCCTCTGACGGACGCCGAAACTCGGCGTTAATTACGACGCGCGATCATTACCCGGAACGGAGCGTGACGGGTTAATTAATGACTCGCTTCAGGTTGCTAAAAGTTGCCCGAAAACTCTGCCGAGGTAGCGTTTTAGGCACTCTACGATTCCCTCACCTGGTTTCTTGTGCGCCTGAGAGCAACCGGCAAGATATGCCGAGTGTTTTGCGAGAAGAAAGGGGAAAGGCACCTCAAATAACATTGCAGGACAAGATTACTCCGTGACCTTTTCTTAAATGTGTCTGATGACTGGGTGCTAATCTTCAGTTTACTTTAATGCTTAAACTTCATCCACGAGTCATTTAACTTTGCCCGCTTCCATTTGGTGGAGTGAAAAATGTGAAAGTTTTTCCAGAGAGAACAAAATCAGTGTTCCTGTTGAGAAACATTTCAGATTGTGCTGCGTTATTTATTTCTCTTCGGGGTTTAGTATCAGGAGGACGTGTTGACACTTGTAGCAATATTTTGATTCTGAAGGAAGGAAGAGTAGGTCTTAACGTGCCGTCGGTATCGAGGTTATCACAGACATTATTTTGTTCTGTGTCATTTATTTCGGTTACGTCCAAACATTATGTCCCTTTACCAGAAGGTAAAAATTAGTTAGCTAAAACTTGCTTTGCTACATGTCAGATATTTTATGTAATTGAACAAATGATAAAAAATGTTTGGTGCTACAAACTCACCTCCTTTCTGAACAACTGAAAGCTTTAATAATGGGCAAAAAAGGTCATTTTTCCCTCTAATGTTGTAGGTATGGACATCACTGTGCTTTTTAAATTGTGATGGACTATTTATGACGAATTTCATTGGCGAATATATGTGTCGTGGCGATGCAGTTAAGACGCCAAAATCCTTGAACAGTTCCTACATGACATCCGTGGGTGAACACCACAATTTTTACTTGTCGCTTCCGTGCAGTCAACACTTTTTTCCAAGTGATGCGTAACCCAAGAAAATTATTCCATAAGACATAATTGACTGGTATTATATAGAATATGTTAGGGGACTGATCCTTTTGTTTCCAAAATTAGCAGTTATACGAGGAGTAAAAGTAGCTGAACTTAAGCGTTTGCGAGGCTCAGTAATGTGTTTCTTCCAGTTCACGTTTTTATCAATATCTACGTCGAAAAATCTGGAGCATTGTACCCCACTTACCTACTTTTGCTCATATGGTACCTCAACTGTTGGTGTGATGTATTTGTTGTACGGAAATGAACACATTGCGTTTTTCAAAATTTGAAAAAGAGTCCTTGTTGTGATAACTACTTTATAATTTTTGGAAAATATTATTGACCGTCTCTTTGTTGCTTTTTCTCTAAGGGGTTCGTTATAACATCAGTACCAGGTGCAAAAATGTACCAATTCTTCTTATTAAATGTTAAGTGGAAGATCATTCACATATATAAGGAACAGGAGTGGACCCACAATTGGACCCTGTGGCACTCTGAGATTTCTCCCCAGTCACTAAAATTTTCTACATTTTCGACGTTGTAAGAATTATTCAGCACAATCTTTTGAATTCTGTTTGTTAAGTATGATTCAAATCATCTCTGTGTGTAACGCCATTAGTTCCATAAAACTTGAGTTTTTCTAAGCGAATAACATGATCTATGCTATCAAATGTCTTGGGAGGATCACAAAAAATACCATCTGGCTATGTATTATTATTTAAGGATTGTACTGTTTGATGAATGAATGAACAAATAGCATTCTCAGTCGAGGAATCCTTCTAGAACCAAACTGTAATACATTAAGTAAATCGTTTCCACTTAAATGTCAGACCACTCTCGAGTACATTACTTTTTCGAATATTTTTAAAAAAGATGACAGTGAAGAAACTGGACAATATGTGTTTAAGTCTGTCCTGTCACCTGCCTATAAGGAGGTTTAACAAATGCATATTTTAACCTGTCTGGAAAAATTCCCTGTGCCAATGATGCATTGCATTAAGGGAGAAAGGGATAATGTAGATAATTTTAGACCTATTTCTATGCCATCAGTGTTTGCTAAAGCTACTGAAAAGGCTGTGTGTGTGAGGATAATTGATCATTTTATATCACACGATTTGCTGTCGAATGTACAATTCGGCTTTAGAAGTCGTTTAACAACTGAAGATGCTATATTCTCCTCTCTCTGTGAGGTACTGGATGGGTCAAACAAAAGGTTTCGAACGCTAGGCATATTTTTTGATTGACTAAGGCATTTGATTGTACTGATCACAAAATATTGGCCGGCCGGTGTGGCCGAGCGGTTCTAGGTGCTTTAGTCTGGAACCGCGCGACCGCTACGGTCGCAGGTTCGAATCCTGCCTCGGGCATGGATGTGTGTGATATCCTTAGGTTTGTTAGGCTTAAGTAGTTCTAAGTTCTAGGGGACTGATGACCTCAAATGTTAAGTCCCATAGTGCTCAGAGCCATTTGAACCATTTTTGAAGAAAATATTGCTCCAGAAGTTGAACCACTATGGAATACGTGGAGTAGCTCACAATTGGTACACCTCTTACTTTAGCAACAGACAGCAAAAGGTCATTATTCACAATGTTGAGAATGGCTGTGATCTGGGGTCTGAGTGGGGTACGGTCAAGTGTGTGTGTGCGGGGGGGGGGGGGGGGGGGGGATCAGTATTGGGGCCACTCCTGTTCTTTATTTATATAAATGATGATATGCCCTCTAGTATTACGAGTAGCTCTAAAATGTTTCTGTTTGCTGATGACGCTAGCTTGGTAGTAAAGGATGTAGGGTGCAACATTGGCTCAGTTTCAAATAGTGCAGTTCATGACCTAAGTTCATGGCTTGTAGAAAATAAACCAACGCTAAATCACTGTAACACGCAGTTTTTATAGTTTCTAACACACAACAAAACCTGACGTTTTAATTTCACAGAATGGGCATATGATTAGTGAAAATGAGATATCTAGGAGTTCAGATAGATAGTAAACTGTCGTGGAAAGCCCACGCTCAGGATCTTGTTCAAAGACTTAATGCTGCCATTTTTACTATTCGAACCGTATCTGCAATGAGTGATCGTTCGACACGAAAATTAGTCTACTTTGCTCATTTTCATTCGCTTTTGTCGTATGGTATTACATTTTGCGGTAACTCTTCCCATTCTAAAAGGATACTCTTGGCTCAGAAACGGGCAGTTTGGGCAATAAGTGATGTAAGTTCACGAACCTCTTGTCGACCCCTGTCCACGAGTCTGGGTATTTTGACATTGTCCTCTCAATATATATATTCCTGTCATTTCTTGTTAACAATATTAGCTTATTCCCAAGAATAAGCAACTTTCACTCAGTTAATACTCGGCGGAAATCAAACCTGCATTTGGACTGGACTTTCTTAACTCTTGTGCAGAAAGGTGTGCAGTATACTGCTGCATTCATTTTCAATAAGCTACCACTCGAATTCAAAAATCTTAGCAGTAATCCACGCGCTTTCAAATCGTAATTGAAGAGTTTCCTCATGGGTCAATCCTTCTATTCTGTCGAGGAGTTCCTTGAAAAATTGAGCTGATTCTTGTTGTATTGTTGACTGCGTTTACCTGAACTTATGGATCGACTTGTTTCAGGTTCACAAACATTTTATTTTTATCTGTTATTACTTTTATGTTGTAATTTCATGTAACGACACGTTCCATGACCTTGGAGATTTCCTCCTCAATTTGGTACTATGGAACTTGACCTGTAAATAAATAAATAAATAAACTACGGACAGCGCTTACTGATGGAAGAACGTTTCAGAATTCTGTCTGAATTTCCAGCAACGCCACATGAGTTTTTGTTCTGTAGACTTTTTACAATTCTATCAATTTCAGTGAAGTCTGCAAGCAAGTGCGGATCCTGAATTACTCTGACTTTTATATGAATTTCCTTCTATCTCTTAGTTATGCACAACTTACTTTTTTTTAATGTGTCTTCTGAATAATTTCTTGGGAAAGCAGCTGTGAAATATTGACACAAATTTGCTATGGAATAAACTGAAGCTGACATTAGTATCTCTTTGTACATGTACCTCATCCCATACCACCCGTTTTAGCTTACACTTAAAACATTGTATCCTGTTCTCATTAACGAGCCTCAATGTTTTGTACGAACCTGCCTCTGGGTGGTAAGATGCTAGACTGTTTATTTCCATCAATTGTGCGTCACGATCAGGTAGTCCATTTACAACTGAATGCACATTACTTGTTTCAGCCTGAGCACTGTCTATAAAAATATTATGGTCGGTGTCCTACTGCATTACAGCACGTAAATTGGAAAACTGACTACTGAAATTATGTTAAAACACCCAAATAATGATTCCAGTTAAGTTTTTCAGTCTGTATCTTTCAAGAAATCTACATTTAAATCTTCACAAACTATAGATTCTTCTTGTGTGACAGTTCTCATAAATAGCTGATTGTCCCCTAGAGGTGATCTGTAGACTGTCACAGTTATCAGGAAGTCTCCTATAGTAACGTCTTACACGCACATGCTTCTAGACTCTGATCAACACAAAAAGCATTTGCTTCAATATTTTTGACCGTGTAACCAGCTTTTACATATTTTCCAACCACTCCTTTTTCCTTGTTAATCCTGCATGAAAGTGATAGTGACCTATAATGCCTGATATTTAACTTTTCCTTCCCTGTGAACTATGTCGTTTAGCCCTACTCCAGCACTCCCTCTACCGATTAATCAAATGAAATATTCCTGCTTAAAATAATAGTAACTGTCGACAACGCAGATTATTTTATTTGTCCTTCTGATATATGTTTGGAGACAATGGCGAATAGCCGGCCGGTGTGGCCAAGCGGTTAAAGGCGCTACAGTCTGGAACCGCGTGACCGCTACGGTCGCAGGTTCGAATCCTGCCTCGGGCATGGATGTGTGTGATGTCCTTAGGTTAGTTAGGTTTAAGTAGTTCTAAGTTCTAGGGGACTGATGACCTTAGAAGTTAAGTCCCATAGTGCTCAGAGCCATTTGAACCATTTGAACAATGGCGAATAAATACGTAGGGACTTCAGTTTGTCATGGAATGAAAGTCACATGAAATGTGTCATTACTGTCGTCATCAGAAATGGTAACAAGACGTGGTTCAAAGCCTCTTTTAGGAACAGATCAGCCACCTCCTACAACAGATCAGTTAGCCCCATCAACGGTTGAATCTTCTGAGAGTCGCGGTAACAGACTCATCCAGAGATGGTGCAGAGACAGTCCTTCAACAGCTTTCCCAAATCCTTCCTCCTCAAATGCGGCCACGAGAGCTGTGGTGCTGGCAAGGTAGCAAGTGGCTTACTGCAGCACCAAAATCTGCAAGCACTGAAGGAAAAAGGAAGTAAGGAACTGAGAAAATCCAGGCGAGCAGCTACGAAGCGATGTTTTGTCATGATGACAGGATGGAGAAGTAGTAGCAGAAGTAAACACTCTTACTGTTCATGATGAGGATGCAGCTTGTTTTTACTGCAGCGAATTATTCAGCCAATGAAAAGGAAGATCAGTATGGCTGAAACGCATGATCTGTTCAAAGTGGAGCCATACAGGTTGTGTTGGAGTTTATAAGCAAACAGGAAAGTGACTTGTGTCCATAAGATAATAACTGCCTCACTATCCAAACTGAAAATACTGTCGAAGACTTTAACACTACTGAAATTTTACATGCGAGTCGTCAGTTTTTAATTTTCTAATGCCATTTTTGTTAATGAATATGTATGACAATCCTAACCTTTAATGCAGGTAGCTTTATGTTTATGATCTATGATTAACAAACGAATTTCTCTGATAGGAGAAAAGGTGTGTCATTTTGTCCTAGCGGGTAAGGCTAAATGAAACGGTGAAGGTATTTCGGAAGCTGCGAATTCATGAAAAAATTGGTTATGTTAAATAATTTAAGCATATAGTACTACACGAACATTAGTGTTTGATAAAACTGCACTTAAAAATTTTTCTTTGCCTATATTAGCTCTGAAATGCAAACAAAATTTTATTACGTCGGTTTGCGTCACCTTCTCCTATGTTAAGAGCCGATGACACAGATTATTTTGGTGGAAACACATCACAAAAACATATTAGGCGCTGTTCTCACCGATTTCCCGTGCACACATGTATGAGACTTGCAGCAACGATACTGTACATTAACTTTAGCGGATCCTTCACTCTGTAGCAGAATGTGTGTCGGCACGAATCTCCCCTGCGGATGAAAACTGTTTGCCGGACCGGGACATGAACTCAGCACATGTGCCTTTAGTCTACATCTGCTCTTACCAAGTGAACTATCTGGGCACAACACAGCGCACTGCTCAAGAACCACCATGAAGAAACTCTCTCCTGCTTTACCTGACATACGGAAAGGTCTGGTTGCAAGTATATATCAGTATCTATATACTTCAGATACACTGAGACAACAAAAGTCATGTGATAGTTCGTTATGTCGTGCCGGACTTCCTTTTGCTCGGCATAGTGCGACAGCTCTCGCTGGAAGAGACATTCTGCCTCTACAGCCGTCCACAATTGCGGAAGTGTTTCCGGTGCACGAATTACTATATCTTGATTGTATCTTATAAATGTTCGATGAGATTCATGTCGGGCGATCTCGGTGGGGAAATCACTCGCTCGAGCTGTCCACAATATTCTTCAAACCAGTCGTGAACAATTGTGGCCATTCGCGAATTGTCATCCATAAAAGTTCCATAGTAGAATGGGAAGAAATTACACGTGGTGTCCCACAAGGATCCATCTTAGGGCCATTGCTTTTTCTTGTGTACATTAATGATCTCTCATCAGTTACACTGCCACAAGCAGAGTTCGTTTTGTTTGCAGATGACACAAGTATTGCAGTAAATAGTATGTTGAGTGTAGTTCTAGAAAGATCTGCTAATGATATTTTCATGGATATTAATAAATGGTTTAAAGCCAACTCACTGACATTAAACTTCGAAAAGACTCACTATATGCAATTCAGAACCTGTAAGAGGTTTCCACCCAGCATACGTATAAAGTATGAAGAAGAGCAGATAGAAGAGGTTGACTGTCTTAAATTCGTGGGATTACAACTTGATAATAAATTCAGTTGGGAGGAGCACACCACAGAACTGCAGCAACGCCTTAACAAATCTGTATTTGCAATTGGAATGTTAGCAGACATAGGCGACATAAAAATTTAAAAGCTTGCATACTTTGCCTACTTTCATTCCATAATATCATATGGTATAATATTTTGGGGTAACTCTTCAAGTCAAATAAAAGTTTTCAGAGTCCAAAAGCGTGTAATACGTATTATTTGTGGAGTAAATTCACGGGCGTCATGTAGAAACCTCTTCAAAGAACTGGGTATACTAACTACCGCCTCTCAGTATATTTACTGCTTAATGAAATTTGTCCTAAATAATATATCTCTTTTTCCAATAAACACCTCAGTTCATACATACCAGGAACAAAAATGACCTGCACAAGGACTTAAAAGCGCTTACTTTTGTTCAAAAAGGAGCCCACTACTCAGGAACACTCATCTTCAATAACTTGCCAGCAAACATAAAAAATTTAGTTACAAATGAAGATCAGTTTAAAAGGAGCCTGAAAGACTTCCGCCACACACCGCTGGGTGGCTTGCGGAGTATAAATGTAGATGTAGACTTACTAGTGGCCAATTCCTTCTACTCCATTGATTAATTTTTTAATAGAAACAAATGATGTATATATCCATACGTTAGTACTGTTATTTCAGCTTTAAAAATAAAAAAAAAATTGACATGTTCCACATCCACGAGGATCACCTCAGCACGGATCTATGGAAAGAAAATCTAATCTAATCTAATCTGATCTGTGAATGGTCTCCAAGAAGTCGAACATAACAATTTCCAGTCAGTGATCGGATTAACTGGACCATGCGTCTAGCTCCAGCTACCATTCCGCGTTGAAAGTCTGCTAATTGCCGTCGCGCGTCCATAATAACGTCGGAAGCCCTTTCACGTGAACCACATGAGTACAAATGAAAGCTCCGCCAATGCACTGCCCTTTCATACCGCGTGTACGCGATACCACCGCCATCTCTCTCTCTCTCTCTCTCTCTCTCTCTCTCTCTCTATATACAGTATATATATATATATATATATATATATATAGCCTTCTGTCACTTCAGCTACTTCGCAATCCACTGTACGATGCGTTTTGGAAACAAAGTCGCACCAGTG
The DNA here is from genome assembly GCF_021461385.2 of Schistocerca piceifrons. Classification (NCBI taxonomy): domain Eukaryota; kingdom Metazoa; phylum Arthropoda; class Insecta; order Orthoptera; family Acrididae; genus Schistocerca; species Schistocerca piceifrons. Next base: position 13,020,963 of record NC_060145.1, on the reverse strand, counting down.
TTAACGAATATTTGGCCTACTCCATACGGCTCCGAGTGACGGGAAAATGACTGACTGCAGACCTCGTAACGCGCCAAAATCTGCCTTACCTTACTCTCGTCATCGTTGCGCGAACACTGATGTTCTTTATTTACCCGGCTGAGTAATTCGTCCCTTGAGGTTCCCCGAGCATCCTTGTCAGGCTGAGCCTTGAAGAAGATGGCCGCAGTGTTGCTTTATGTATGGAACATAGCACGCTGTGAGTATAACAGTTTATTATTGTGATGTGAGCTGATATTGCCCTGGCGAGCGAATTTAGATACTTGCTAAATAACTAAAAAACGACCTTACGCAGGGAAATGACTTTCTCTAAGAAGCTAAAATTAGGAGCGAGTGGAATATAAAAATGACAGTTCTTAATATTCGTGAAGCATCGCTTCAAAACGTATTAACCGCAGTCAAGATCAGAATACAGTTTGATGAGTTTTCAACCCAGTTGTGATATGCTCTTTAACACTTCTGAGTCACAACATATCGTTTCGTATTCACTCTCGTAGTAATTTAGTGCTGAAAAACATGAATCAGATGAAGTCGTATTATGTAAATCGCAGCCGACGGTTCAAAGGTAGCTTGAGTTGTTCGCCCGCTCTGTTGTTGGCTGTTTGCACTATTTTGATCTTGGAGCTCGCTGTGTGTTCACACTGTGGCCTTGACTGCAAGACTGTGCTCATTCGATCACCATGGGGACGGGAGGGGAAGCTATTTTCCCGTGAGACAGCGATCGAGAAGAACAGAATGAGAACTGGAGCTGCGAACTACACTGGTGCGCCAAAGAAACTGGTATAGACAAGCGTATTCAAATATAGAGATATGTAAACAGGCGGAATACGGCGCTGCGGTAGGGAACTCCTGTACAGGGTGGTCCATTGATAGTGACCAGACCAAATATCTCACGAAATAAGCATCAAACGAAAAAACTACTAAGAACGAAACTCGTCTAGCCTGAAGGGGGAAACCAGATGGCGCTATGGTTGGCCCGCTAGATGGCGCTGCCATAGGTCAAACCGATATCAACTACGTTGTTTTTTCAATAGAAACCCCTATTTTTATTACATATTCGTGTAGTACGTAAATAAATATGAATGTGTTAGTTGGACCATTTCTTCCGCTTTGTGATAGATGGCGCTGTAATAGTCACAAACGTATAAGTTCGTGCTTTCACGTAACATTCCGCCAGTGCGGACGGTGCTTACTTCGTGGTAGATTACCAGTGTTAAAATGGACCATTTACCAATTGCGGAAAAGGTCGATATCGTGTTGATGTATGGCTATTGTGATCAAAATGCCTAACGGGCGTGTGCTATGTATGCTGCTCGGTATCCTGGACGACATCATCCAAGCGTTCGTGCAGTTTGCCTGGTAGTTACGATATTTAAGGAAACAGAAAGTGTTCAGCCAATTGTGACTCGTCAACCATGACCAGGAACAAATAATGATGCCCAAGTAGGTGTTTTAGCTGCTGTCGCGGCTAATCCGCACATCGGTAGCAGACAAATTGAGCGAGAATCGGGAATCTCAAAAACGTCGGTGTTGAGAATGCTACATCAACATCTATTACACCAGCACCATATTTCTATACACCAGGAATTGCATGGCGACGACTTTGAACGTCGTGTACAGTTCTGCCACTGGGCACAAGAGAAATTACGGGACGATACACATTTTTTGCACGCGTTCTATTTAGCGACGAAGCGTCATTCACCAACAGCGGTAACGTAAACTGGCGTTATATGCACTATAGGTCAACGGAAAATCCACGATGGCTGCGACAAGTGGAACATCAGCGACCTTGGCGGGTTAATGTATGGTGCAGCATTATGGGAGGAAAGATAATTGGCCCCCACTTTATCGATGGCAATCTAAATGGTGTAATGTATGCTGATTTCCTACGTAATGTTCTACCGATGTTACTACAAGATGTTTCACTGCGTACCACAATGACGATGTATTTCCAACATGATGGATGTCCGGCACATAGCTCGCCTGCGGCTGAAGCAGTATTGAATAGCATATTTCATGACAGTTGGATTGGTCGTGGAAGCACCATACTGTGGCCCGCACGTTCACCGGATCTGACGTCCCCGGATTTCTTTCTGTGGGGAGGGTTGAAGGATATTTGCTGTCGTGATCCACCGACAACGCCTGACAACATACGTCAGCGCATTGTCAATGCATGTGCGAACATTACGGAAGGCGAACCACTCGTTGTTGAGAGGAATGTCGTTACACGTATTGCCAAATCCATTGAGGTTGACGGACATCATTTTGAGCATTTATTGCATTAATGTGGTATTTACAGGTAATCACGCTGTAACAGTATGCATTCTCAGAAATGATAAGTTCACAAAGGTACATGCATCACATTGGAACAACCGAAATAAAATGTTCAAACGTACCTACGTTCTGTATTTTAATTTAAAAAACCTACCTGTTACCAACTGTTCATCTAAACTTGTGAGCCATATGTTTGTGACCATTACAGCTCCATCCATCACAAAGCGAAAAAAGTGGTCCAACTAAAACATTCTTATTTCTTTACGTACTACACGAATATGTAATAAAAAATGGGAGTTCCTATATGAAAAAAACGCAGTTGATATCCGTTTGACCTATGGCAGCGCCAACTAGTGGGCAAATCACAGCGGCATCTGGTTTCCCCCTTCAAGCTAGGCAAGTTTCGATCTTTGTAGTTTTTTCGGTTGACGCTTATTACGTGAGATATTTGGCCCGGTCACGGTCAATGGACCTCCATGTTTAGCACGAGTGTCTGGAGTAGTTGTTAGATCGGTTACTGTTGCTACAATGGTAGCTTATCAAGATTTAAGTGAGTTTGAACCTGGTGCTACATTCGGCGCACTAGCGATGGGGCACAGCATCTCCCAGGTAGCGATGAACTGGGGATTTTCCCGTACGAACGTTTCACGAGTGTACCGTGAATATCAGGAATCCGGTAAAACATCAAATCTGCGACATCGCTGCCCCTGTAAAAAGATCCTCCAAGAGCGGGACCAACGATGACTGAAGACAATCGTTCAACGTAGAAGTGCAACCCTTCCACAAATTTCTGCAGATTTCAATGCTGCACCATCAACAAGTGTCAGCGTGCGTACCATTCAACGAAACATCATCGATATGTACCCTCGATGACTGCACGACACTAAGCTTTACGCTTCGCCTGGCCCCGTCAACACCGACGTTGGACTGTTGATGACTGGAAAACATGTTGCCTGGTTGGACGAGTCTCGTTTCAAATTGTATCGAGCGGATAGACATATACGTGTATGCAGACAGCCTCATGAATCCATAGATCCTGCAGGTCAGCAGGGGAGGCTCTGTAATGGTGTGGGGCGTGTGCAGTTGGAGTGATATGGGACCCCTGATACGTCTAGATACGACTCTGACAGGTGACACGTACGTAAGCATCCTGTGTGATCAGTTACATTAATTCATGTCCATTGAGTATTTCGACGGACGTGAGCAATTCCAGCAGGACAATGCGACACCTTACAGGTCCTGAATTGCTACAGAGTTGCTCCAGGAACACTCTTCTAAGTTTAAACACTTCCGCTGGCCACCAAACTCCCCACACCTGAACATTATTGAACATATCTGGGATTCCTTGCAACGTGCTGTTCAGAAGAGGTCTCCAACCTCTCGTACTCTTACGGATTTATGGGAAAGCCTGCAGGATTCGTGATGTCGGTTCGCTCCAGTGCTACTTGAGACATTGGTGAAATCCATACCACGTCGTGTTGAGGCAGTTCTGCGTGCTCCCAGGATCCCTACACGATATTAGGCAGGTGTACAAATTTTTTGGGGTCTTCAGTGTAAAAGAGAGCGTGAAAATGAAGCTTAGTAAGTAATAACAGCCGATGCACATTAGGAATGATCATTTTCATTTAAATTTGTCATGCGGGTGCACTCATGTATTAATTGTGTGGAACAGATAGAAGAATGCATGTTTTGCACGACGATCTTTAGAGTGTGTTGTCCTGACTGGGCGAGACGTATTTCGCTTTAGGCACTTTCACCGACACCCACTTTTAAATAATTTTAGGACGGCTTGCAATCACAAAGAAGGCAAACTGAGGTGTGGAAGCATCCGTGTATTCTCTCTGGAGAAAAAAAAAGTTTCCACACCTCCAAATCAATGAAGAATTGCAAAGCATTGTGCAGGAGAGCGCAGTCGATATTCTGTCGTTGAGTGCTATGAGCTAGGTTACAGTGTTGTTTAAAATATCGCTACTAAAGCGTCAAGTTGTTATGCTGTTCTTGTACCGTCATTATCATTCTACACTAAACCGCTGAGTTACCTCCCTACCGTAGAAAAATGGTTCAAATGACTGAGCACTACGGGACTTAACATCTGAGGTCATCAGTCCCTTAGAACTTAGAACTACTTAAACCTAACTAACCTAAGGACATCACACACATCCATGACCGAGGCAGGATTAGAACCTACGACCGTAGCGGTCGCGCGGTTCCAGACTGAAGCGCCTAGGACCGCGTGGCCACAGCCGCCAGTTACTGTAGAACAATAAGGGTCTGGCACCTGATTACAAGACTGTAACGCATCGATATACCGTCAGCAACGTGTTAATAATTTTATGCCAGCCGCAGTGGCCGAGCGGATCTGGGCGCTTCAGTCTGGAACCGCGCTACCGCTACCGTCGCAGGTTCGAATCCTGCCTCGGGCATGGATGTGTGTGATGTCCTTAGGTTAGTTAGGTTTAAGTAGTTCTAAGTTCTAAGGGACTGATGACCTCAGATGTTAAGTCCCATAGTGCTCAGAGCCATTTGAACCATTTTTTTTAATAATTTTATTTCCTAACGTCATGGCCCGTGTCCAACAACAAAAGAAATAAAAAGAGATAAATGAATGTTTCAAAGCATGATTTCGGATACACGACTGGATCAAAACGTATTTTGTTCGATGTACTGGGTCAAAATATATTAAGCGCAATTTAAAAACTGAAATTGCGCCTTATGCATTGGGGAACGATTTCACTGATCATCAATTCTGGCATGTAATCTAAATACCTAGGCTCTGCCGTCGAGAATTTTGACATTTCCTTTGGTTAGGAAGCGGAATGTTTTTCTTTTCTTTTCGCTTCGTGTAAGATTACGATCAGTGCACTTAATACGATTTGAAACGATGCTCCTGATTTCTGGGTAGCACAGTCGGTACGAACTTGCCCACAGCAGGCAAGGTCGCAGGTTGAATTCTCGCTCCGACACACAGTTTTTAAGCTGCGGGGAAGAGTCACAAAACAGGCGCACACTGAAGTAGCCATTCCGTCTCCTAAAGTTTTGTGCGGGCGAGAATACGAGAGGACAGAAGCCGGCTGCGTGGTGTGATGCGCTTACCTGCAGGCTACGGGCACCGCACACGGAGCCCAGCATCGCGTCGTCATCAGGCGGACAGCACAGTACTGTGCTGCACTGGCGGGGTGCTGTCCGCGCGTTAGCGAGCGCGCCGCCCGTTACACATTCGCACCTCGGACGCCAACGGCACCGGAGGCCATTGGTCGCGTGGCCGCGGTCAACTGTTGAGGAACCCCAGCTGTCAGCGATGTTTAAGTCTGACGATTCCACTGGACGACACGCATACAGTAGTACTTCATCTGAGGGCGGACCAGGCTTTTACACTAAAGAGCCAAACAAACTGCTGCACCTGCATACATCTACTTCTTCGTTTATACTCCGCAAGACACCCAACAGTGTGTGGCGGAGGGCACTTTACGTGCCACCGTCATTACCTCCCTTTCCCGTTCAGTCGCGTATGGTTCGCGGGAAGAACAACTGCCGGAAAGCCTCCGTCCGCGCTCGAATCTCTCTAACTTTACATTCGTGATCTCCTCGGGAGTCTGCCACTTGAGTTTGCTAAACATCTCCGTAACGCTATCACGGTTACCAAATAACCCTGTGACGAAACGCGCCGCTCTTCTTTGGATCCTCTCTATCTCCTCTGTCAACCCGACCTGGTACGGATCCCACTCTGATGACCAATACTGAAGTACAGGTCGAACGAGTGTTTTGTGAGCCACCTCCTTTGTTGATGGACTATATTTTCTAAGGACTCTACCAATGAATCTCAACCTGGTACCTTCCTTACCAACAATTAATTTTATATGATCATTCCACTTCAAATCGTTCCGCACGCATACTCCCAGATATTTTACAGAAGTAATTGCTACCAGTGTTTGTTCCACTATCATATAATCATACAATACAGGATCCTTCTTTCTATGTATTCGCAATACGTTACAGTTGTCTATGTTAAAGGTCAGTTGCCACTCCCTGCACCAAGTGCCTATCCGCTGCAGATCTTCCTGCATTTCGCTACAATTTTCTAATGCTGCAACTTCTCTGTATACTACAGCATCATCCGCGAACTTCCGACACTATCTACTAGGTCATTAATATATATTGTGAAAAGCAATGGTCCCATAACACTCCCCTGTGGCACGCCAGAGGTTACTTTAACGTCTGTAGACGTCTCTCCATTGATAACAACATGCTGTGTTCTGTTTGCTAAAAACTCTTCAATCCAGCCACACAGCTGGTCTGATATTCCGTAGGCTCTTACTTTGTTTATCAGGCGACAGTGCGGAACTGTATCGAACGCCTTCCGGAAGTCATGGAAAATAGCATCTACCTGGGAGCCTGTATCTAATATTTTCTGGGTCTCATGAACAAATAAAGCGAGTTGGGTCTCACATGATCGCTGTTTCCGGAATCCATGTTGATTCCTACATAGTAGTTTCTGGGTTTCCAGAAACGACATGATACGTGAGCAAAAAACATGTTCTAAAATTCTACAACAGATCGACGTCAGAGATACAGGTCTATAGTTTTGCGCATCTGCTCGACGACCCTTCTTGAAGACTGGGACTACCTGTGCTCTTTTCCAATCATTTGGAAGCCTCCGTTCCTCTGGAGACTTGCGGTACACGGCTGTTAGAAGGGGGGCAAGTTCTTTTGCGTACTCTGTGTAGAATCGAATTGGTATCCCGTCAGGTCCAGTGGACTTTCCTCTATTGAGTGATTCCAGTTGCTTTTCTATTCCTTGGACACTTATTTTGATGTCAGCCATTTTTTCGTTTGTGCGAGGATTTAGAGAAGGAACTGCAGTGCGGTCTTCCTCTGTGAAACAGCTTTGGAAAAAGGTGTTTAGTATTTCAGCTTTACGCGTGTCATCCTCTGTTTCAATGCCATCATCATCCCGGAGTGTCTGGATATGCTGTTTCGAGCCACTTACTGATTTAACGTAAGACCAGACCTTCCTAGGATTTTCTCTCAACTCGGTACATAGAATTTTACTTTCGAATTCACTGAACGCTTCACGCATAGCCCCCGGGAACACGCAGAAGTGCCGCAGCACGACGTGACGTGGACTCTACTATGTCTGAAGTAGTGCTGGAGGGAACTGACACCATGAATCCTGCAGTGCCGTCCATAAAGTACGAGACGGTGGATATCTCACTGGACGTTGCCAGGTATCACGTATATGTTCAATAAAGTTTATGTCTTAGGAGGTTGATGGGCAGCGGAAGTATTCAAACTCAGAAGAGTGATCCTGGAGCCACTCTGTAGGAATTCTGGACGTGTCGGGTGTCGCATTGTCCCGCTCGCATTGCCCAAGTTCGTCGCAATGTAAAACGGCCATCAATGGCTGCAAGTGATCAGACAGGATGCTTACATACTCAGCACCTGTCAGAGTCTTATCTAGACGTATCGGGGGTCCCACATCGCTCCAACAGCACACGCCCCACACTATTACAGAGCCTCCAGCAGCTTCGACAGTCCCCTGCTGACATGCAGGGTCCACGGATTCGTGAGGTTGTCTGCACACCCGTACACGTCCATCAGCTCGATACAATTTGAAACGCGGCTCGTCCGACCAGGCAACATGTTTCCAGTCAGCAACAGTCCAATGTCGGTGTTGACAAGCCGAGGCTTTGTGCCGTGCAGTCATCAAGGGTACACGAGTGGGCCTTCGGCTCCGAAATCCCATATCGATGAACGGTTCGCACGCTGGCATTGTTATTGGCTCAGCATTGAAATCTGCAGCAATTTGCCGAAGGGCTGCACTTCTGTCACGTTGAACGATTCTCTTCAGCCGTCGTTGGTCCCGTTCCTGCAGGATCTTTTTCCGTCCTCAACGATGTCGCAGATTTCATGTTTTACAGCCTTCCTCATATTCACGGCACACTCGTGAAATGGTCGCATGGGAAGACCCCTCTTCGTCGCTACCTCGGAGACGCTGTGTCCCATCGATCGTGCTCCGACTGTAACACCCCGTCGAAACTGATTTAAATTTTGGTAACGTGCCATTTTACCAGCAGTAACCGATGTAACAACTGCGCGAGACGCCAGTTGTGTTATATAGGCGCTGCCGGCAGCAGCGCCGTATTCTGCCTGTCTAGACATCTCTGTATTTGAATACGCATGCCTATACCAGTTTCTTGGCGCTTCAGTGTATAATGGTTCACTACGACTGCCCTGTCCCGCGATCGATCCCCGGTCGCGTCAGACCTCTGACACCTACCCACACCCCTTCCCGCCTTCCACGACAGAAATGACAGTCGCAGACGTTGATGACGTCCCATACTCCGAGGTGCGTAGGGGAGACCCGCACCGCCGCATAGGCAAGGTCCTAGGGGTAGCGGTTTGCCATTGCCTTCCTCCGACCGTAAGGGGGATGAATAATGATGATGAAGACGACACAACGACACCCTGACCCCGCCGGGAATCGAACCTGGAACTCCGTGCTTGGGAAGCGAGAACGCTACCGCAACACCACGAGCTCGCAGTCATTAACCAATTATATATAACTGTACGCGTCTGCCGGCCGGGGTGGCCGAGCGGTTCTAGGCGCTACAGTCTGGAACCGCGAGACCGCTGCGATCGCAGGTTCGAATCCTGCCACGGGCATGGATGTGTGTGATGTCCTTAGGTTAGTTAGGTTTAAGTAGTTCTAAGTTGTAGGGCACTGATGACCTCAGAAGTTAAGTCCCATAGTGCTCAGAGCCATTTGAACCATTTTTTTGTACGCATCTGTGTGTAGATAGCGGAACTGTACGTGATAGAAACGGGCCTTGCCAGTATCACAGCCACTCGAGGAAGCAAGTTTAAAAGTTTCTTCAAGTATGTTACCGACGACTGTGCCGCTAAAGCGGAGTTATTGAACGCAGTTTTCCGAAATTCCTTCACCAGCGAAGACGAATGGAATATTCCAGAATTTGAAACACGAACAGCTGCTAGCATTAGTTTCTTAGAAGTAGATAGGGGTTGCGAAGCAACTCAAATCGCTTGATACGGGAAGTCTTCAGGTCCAGATTGTATACCGATTAGGTTCCTTTCAGATTACGCTGATACAATAGCTCCCTACTTAGCAATCATATACAACCGCTCGCTGACCGATAGATCTGTACCTACAGATAGGAAAATTGCGCAGGTCGCACCAGTGTTAAAGAAGGGTAATAGGAGTAATCCATCGAACTACACACCTATATCATTGACGTGTTAAAGAAGGGTAGTAGGAGTAATCCATCGAACTACACATCTATATCATTGACGTCGGTTTGCAGTAGGGTTTTGGAGCATATACTGTATTCAAACATTATGAATCACCTCGAAGGGAACGATCTATTGATACGTAATCAGCATGGTTTCAGAAAACATCGTTCTTGTGCAACGCAGCTAGTTCTTTATTCGCACGAAGTAATGGCCGCTATCGACAGGGGATCTCAAGTTGATTCCGTATTTCTAGATTTCCGGAAAGCTTTTGACACCGTTCCTCACAAGCGACTTCTAATCAAGCTGCGGGCCTATGGGGTATCGTCTCAGTTGTGCGACTGGATTCGTGATTTCCTGTCAGGAAGGTCGCAGTTCTTAGTAATAGACGGCAAATCATCGAGTAAAGCTGAAGTGATATCAGGTGTTCCCCAGGGAAGCGTCCTGGGACCTCTGCTGTTCCTGATCTATATAAATGACCTGGGTGACAATCTGAGCAGTTCTCTTAGGTTGTTCGCAGATGATGCTGTAATTTACCGTCTAGTAAGGTCATCCGAAGACCAGTATCAGTTGCAAAGCGATTTAGAAAAGATTTCTGTATAGTGTGGCAGGTGGCAGTTGACGCTAAATAACGAAAAGTGTGAGGTGATGCACATGAGTTCCAAAAGAAATCCGTTGGAATTCGATTACTCGATAAATAGTACAATTCTCAAGGCTGACAATTCAACGAAGTACCTGGGTGTAAAAATTACGAACAACTTCAGTTGGAAAGACCACATAGATAATATTGTGGGGAAGGCGAGCCAAAGGTTGCGTTTCATTGGCAGGACACTTAGAAGATGCAACAAGTCCACTAAAGAGACAGCTTACACTACACTCGTTCGTCCTCTGTTAGAATATTGCTGCGCGGTGTGGGATCCTTACCAGGTGGGATTGACAGAGGACATCGAAAGGGTGCAAAAAAGGGCAGCTAGTTTTGTATTATCACGTAATAGGGGAGAAAGTGTGGCAGATATGATACGCGAGTTGGGATGGAAGTCATTAAAGCAAAGACGTGTTTCGTCGCGGCGAGATCTATTTACGAAATTTCAGTCACCAACTTTCTCTTCCGAATGCGAAACTATTTTGTTGAGCCCAACCTACATAGGTAGGAATGATCATCAAAATAAAATAAGAGAAATCAGAGCTCGAGCAGAAAGGTTTAGGTGTTCGTTTTTCCCGCGGGCTGTTCGGGAGTGGAATGGCAGAGAGATAGTATGATTGTGGTTCGATGAACCCTCTACCTAGCACTTAAATGTGAATTGCAGAGTAATCATGTAGATGTAGATGCCGCGTCCGCCTCAAGCCACTCATTGTTGATTAGATCACGCTTTGTTGCAGATGCAACAGTCACTTTGTATTGGTACAAGCAATGTATTAGCGGTTGTGATTACGGGGGGCCTTAAACTGCAGAATGGAATGACGACATTGAAAATTTATGCCGGACCGGGACTCAAACCCGAATTTCCTGCTCGTCGCGAGCGGTCGCCTTAAGAGGAGACTTACGCAAAATTGCAACGCTTCGAAAAAAAAAAACTTACAAACTCCAAAACTTTCACGATAATGTAACTATATTTGCCACAGTTGTTTAGAGATGTTGCACGCACACACACGTAAGTATTCATGCTTGTTGACGCAATGCTTTGTTAAATATAAGCAACTGAAATGTTTTCAATAAGGGGACTACAAACGTTCCTTTTTTGAAAGATCTATCAGAACGAAGTTTTCCATTTTTGTACAAAATTCGATATACCATTATTACAAATATCAGTTGAACGGAATTTTTACATCTGCTATTGCTGGATATTTACAGTTGTTCAAATATCTGCGCAAGAGAAATGCACCAATTTCTCGCGCTTTTCTCTTACGCAAATGCCTTACTATGGTATTAAATGAATATTACTTCTACGGAATACTTCATTATGGCACTGACTAGTTGCATGCCGAATTTAAGTATTCTAACGGCAGTGGTTTATGAGTAAAAGGTACACATAGTTTCCAAATTGTAATTTATTGGAAATTAGAATCAGACGTTTGACAGTGTTTGTATAAACTTTACCTTAAGTGAGTCAAAGAGTGCAAATTGGAAGGAATACACAGAAAATGTTGTGGGGAAAGCTAAACATAGACTGCGTTTTATTGGCAGGACACTTAGAAAATGTAACAGACCTACTAAGGAGACTGCCTACACTACGCTTGTCCGTCCCCTTTTAGAATGCTGCTGCGCGGTGTGGGATCCTTAGTAGATAGGACTGACGGAGTACATCGAAAAAGTTCAAAGAAAGGCAGCACGTTTTGTATTATCGCGAAATATGGGAGAGAGTGTCACAGAAATGATACAGGATTTGGGCTGAACATCATGAAAAGAAAGGCGTTTTCCGTTGCGACGGAATCTTCGCACGAAATTCCAATAACCAAATTTCTCCTCCGAATGCGAAAATGTTTTGTCAACACCGATCCACATAGGGAGGAACGATCACCACGATAAAATAAGGGAAATTAGAGCTCGAACAGAAAGACATAGGTGTTCATTCTTTCCGCGCCCTATACGAGACTGGAATAATAGAGAATTGTAAAGGTGGTTCGATGAATCCTCTGCCAGGCATTTAAATGTGATTTGCAGAGTATCGATATAGACGTAGATGTAGATGTAGAAATCATAAGATACGCCTCTTCTTCCTGAACCAGTCTTTTCTTTGGTTGTCTTGTTTGGTTAATCTGATTTTCAAACTGATTAGCAATAACGTGAACTGCAGTAATTCTGCTGTTACCGATTTCCTGCAGTGTTCATAGTGTGACGGGTCCTGGTTCAAATCCTAGCCTCTGTAGACTTCGCAGTCTGGCAAGATTATTAAAAGATGGTAATCACACTCTACTGGAACGAGGAATGCTGGAGATTGTAATAACAGATGTAAACACAACTTCCATTAAGTTTAATCCTTTGTAATCACCTATAAAAAAAAAAAAGCTCCATTAACCACAGAATACAAAATCGGTGGCTGTGATGCTCTTCCACTGCCTTCTCGATGTACAACAAAAACGTACGCTAGATGGTAATTAAATGGAACTGGAGGAAAACTCCGCATGCATAAAAAATATGAAGAAAGACGGAACAAGACAGGAGCGTGACCCCGTGCAATTTTTTGCCGATTATTATTTTTATCACACTTGGGACCGGAATTAGGACGTAACATTCAGGAACTGAAATTTCAATTCCTTGTAATAAATTGAGAGACAATAAAAAAATTTTCACAATTTCGGTTGCTTTCATTTACTTGCTCGGCTATCCGTGCATGGCTGACGGCCAGACCCAAACTTTCACATGTCGTCGTCAATATGTGACCCATCTGCACTTGTAGACTTTTTCGAACTTTCCGTACAGGAAAGATGTTTAATCGAAAGTCTCTACCTCTGTATCGCCGGAAAAATATGATACTGCAGTGCCTGTCTTTGTAACAAGTACGATGCAATGTTCGTTCGAACACGCACGCATGTTCAAAGGAAAGAGTACTGCGGCGACTACAGCCGTTATGAAATACACGAAATGTATTCGCAGCTGAGAACACGGGCGACCTCCCGGTCCGGCACAGATTTCCAATGTCGTCATTCCGTTCTACAGTTAGAGGTTGCATGTATTCGCGGCTGCGAATACAATTCCTTCGTTTCATAACAGAAATATTTGTCACGGAGCCCGTTCTTTCGGACATGGATGCATGTCCGCAGGAAGATTGCATCGTTGTTCTTAAAAAACACAGGCACCACAATATCGTACTTTTTACTGGATCAAATACGGGTGATTTAGCGGACACTCGAGGTGTGATTGTGAGACTGACTGTTCTTCAAACCTGAAATCTCCGAACGCAGCCCTTTGAACACAACTGCTGTCACTTGTAAGACGCGTGGTGCTACAGAAACGTTCACGTACACATTCGGTTTCGTGTTCGCGGTGCTCTCGATGAACGGGCGCAGGTCACTGTACGAGGGTCACTCTGGAATGACCTCTGGTGCACGGAACTCCTCGCGTTATTTGAAAACGGCAATTTGGGCGTACCCGGCACCAAAAATCCGTGGCGTGCAGTTCCCGCCGCAACTTTCAAATGGTTCAAATGGCTCTGAGCACTACGGGACCCAACTGCTGAGGTCATCAGTCCCCTAGAACTTAGAACTACTTAAACCTAACTAACCTAAGGACATCACACACATCCATGCCCGAGGCAGGATTCGAACCTGCGACCGTAGCGGTCACGTGGTTCCACACCGTAGCGCCTATAACCGCACGCATACAACAAATCTATTAAAAAACTGTGGAATAATTGACATAATTAACTATAAAACTTGAATTTTTTCTAAACACGAACTTTAAAATGTAACAGTTCATTCATTTTTTAATAAATTAAATAACTTCTAGAGTTTCATACACCTGCAAATATGGTTCGTATGCTGTGCAAAAGTGACCGAAGAATCTCTCTTACTTAGGAAGAAAAGTGTACCTATAGCAACAAATGCAGCGAGTAGTAAGTGAAAAAATGATGAAATTTCACATGTAAAAAAAAATGTGTTTTGCTACGTTTTTGAGCTTCCACTGCTATGAGTATGAATCCTGAATCCTTCCTGGTCATGCTGTTAAAGTTTTATGAATTTATTTGTAAAAGTATAGACAGTGGAAATTAAAATGTCCTGTGGTGCCTCTTCTGCTGCAAGTCGGCCCGTTTGAAGTCCTACCCACCTTTAACAGACACTGAACACGGAATGGTACTTCGAGCTAGACGCATGGAATATTCCATTTCGGGTATCATTAGCGAATTCAATATGCCGCAAGCCGCAGTGTCAAGAGTCTTCCATTGTTGTAGTTGTTGTGGTCTTCAGTCCTGAGACTGGTTTGATGCAGCTCTCCATGCTACGCTATCCTGTGCAAGCTTCTTCATCTCCCAGTACTTACTCCTTCTGAATCTGCTTAGTGTATTCATCTCTTGGTCTCCCTCTACGATTTTTACCCTCCACGATGCCCTCCAATGCTAAATTTGTGATCCCTTGATGCCTCAGAACATGCCCTACCAACCGATCCCTTCTTGTCAAGTTGTGCCACAAACTCCTCTTCTCCCCTATGCTATTCAATACCTCCTCATTAGTTATGTGATCTACTCATCTAATCTTCAGCATTCTTCTGTAGCACCACATTTAGAAAGCTTCTATTCTCTTCTTGTCCAAACTATTTATCGTCCATGTTTCACTTCCATACATGACTACACTCCATACAAATACTTTCAGAAACGACATCCTGACATTTAAATCTATATTCGATGTTAACAAATTTTTCTTCTTCAGAAACAATTTCCTTGCCATTGCCAGTCTATATTTTATATCCTCTCTACTTCGGCCATCATTAGTTATTTTGCTCCCCAAACAGCAAAACTCCTTTACTACTTCAAGTGTCTCATTTCCTAAACTAATTCCCTCAGCATAACTCTCTATAGCCATTAATAATTCCAGTTGTTGTCGGTGCAGGATTTTGTGCACGAACTAACCTCTCGATTATGCCCAGTAAATGATCGATGGGATTCATGTCTGGGTAGCCGGCAGTTACTGCATGCGAAGGATAGAGTGGAAACTCGACGTCTGGAAACAGTTCACGGTTCTACGCCTATGCATCGGAGAGCATGTCTGCAGACTCCTGCCGTGGTGCAGTTGGACACTCAAAGCCCGGAAACAGTTCTACATCTTGACTTGATTTCCACTCCAACATGTAGGGAGCTGCAACAGGGAGTTGGCCTGTCTGCGGATCTGATTTGTCCCTCCGCTGCTGTCTCGATATTCCGTACGTATATGCTCTTATAGCTTATCAGCTGTGGTCCCCTCTTTCTGTTTATACCATACAACTCTGATACACGCCCCCAAGCCAGCCAGGGTATCTCCAGTCCATCGATAACACCCATGTACAGTCGTGCTCAAAAGTATCCGAACGACCTGAATTTCATTTCACCTGATTCGCATGCAACCCACATAACGCATCTGTCTAGCAGGTCCTCTAATCGCTCCTTGGTACAGTCGTTGGACTATTGAAAATGGTTCCAACAAGTCACCACTAGAAAACACTGCTCTGTATCGCAATAACTCAAGATGTAAAGTTATACCACGATTCTAGAAATATCAGGTAACACTCTATCACAGATAAGACTGTCCTTAAGGCTTGTAAACTCACATTTATTGCAATAAATGACATTCCTGAAATGTTACCACTCTCATTATTACGTAAGATAGGTAATGCACGTATTAAGTTTGTCATATTCATGATTTCCTCTTCAAAGTAATATACCGTACTTGTTATTTAACACAAAATGAGATTAAAAATTTAAGTTATTCACAAGCAGCTAGTTGAGAATATGTATGTACTTCAAATGACACGACGAACCGTCGCGTTCTGCATATGGATTCAAACCCAGGTCATGCAGACTAAGATTTCGTGACTGACGGACACTAACAGACATTCCTGACTAGGCAGACAGAGAGTGATATAGCTCGATTTTAGACAGTATCAGTTAGCAAATATCAACTTTAAATTACATAACGTAAACATTTTTAATGGAGCGAATTCCTACCCAGCATCTATTATCCCTGTTAACGAACTACGAGAGATGTTAAATATTGCTTCTTCACAAGTAACTAACTTGAAATGCCGCTTTGTGTTGGACAGGGATTCCAACCCAGAACCTAACTGGATTGTTATCGAAGCGCAATCAACTGTGACATATCGGATTTTCTCGGCAGTAGCAAGATGTTTTAACTAAAATGATGAGACGAAACATTAATCTTTTCCTTCCCAGGACTCCAACCCGGCATCTATCGCTGTTACATTCTAGAGAAAATGAACGTTAAATATGGGTTTGTTACACCAGCAGCGACATGTTTGATCTAGAGATAATATAACGAAGAGTTCAGTGCTGACTGGAAATCGAACCCCACACATATCGTTGTTGACTTGACACAAAGAGACGTCAGCTACCGAATTTTTCTCCACCAGCAGCTCGGAATAACGTCCTTGAACTTACAGTGATCTCTCAAATAGTTCTGTCTCCCACTGGAAGTCAAAAACGTCAGATATCCCTAGTGTTGACAACGATTGAAGAAAATGCATTAAAAATCAAAATTATTATCCATCAGCAGATAGGTGTTCTCACGCTAGAGCTTGATAATACATAATGAAAACTTTAGTGCCAGGCCAATATTCAAACCCATTCACGCGCAATATGTGGAGATGTTGATGAATCTGCAGTTTTGAACAAACAACAAATAGTAGTAGAGCTGTATTGTCACGAAGGGATCAAATTCCGTGTTAAGGGCGGTCTGAGTTGCATTCCCAGTTCAGAACCAATTTTATCGATATAGAAAAGCTCAAATAAAAGATGGAATAACTGCTCCGTGACCCTACATAGCGTTTGTTTCGTCACTAGAAATAAATAACTACTATAAGAAAGGTTACTTGTGATAGAGTTCCCGGCCGGCCGACGGGGCCGTGCGGTTAAAGGCGCTGCAGTCTGGAACCGCAAGCCCGCTCCGGTCGCAGGTTCGAATCCTGCCTCGGGCATGGATGTTTGTGATGTCCTTCGGTTAGTTAGGTTTAACTAGTTCTAAGTTCTAGCGGACTAATGACCTCAGCAGTTGAGTCCCATAGTGCTCAGAGCCATTTTTGATAGAGTTCCCACATTTCGCCACTCCAGACTTAATTGTGATGCAACCAAACGTCTACTTGGAATATCATGTTTAATGTGAATTTCAGACCACAATGCCATTATACCTTATTCACTTGGAAGAGAATAAAATCTGTCTCTCCCTATCAAAAATCATGGGCAGAAGTTGCAATCGAACCAAGATCATCATCATAGGAACCTAACACCAATCCAACAGACCACCAAATCCTCTTCTCGGAGACTTATTTTTCTATCATAACACCGTTGCAGCACACTCGATGAGAATTCTGACACACAGGCTCCCTGTAGTGGTTTACAGCATGTTCAGTACATTCATTTACTTGGTTGACCAAATTGCCATGAACTAGCTGCCTCAGCTACCCAGTGCATACGTTCGAATCTATTTTGTAATCACCGAAATAAAATCACGTAACTGCTTCTTACACAGAACTGCCTACAGTGTAGGATGCGGAAATTTAAATAGGAAGTGTTCCTTTCCATTTGAGCTACTCTATTGCGCTATCTGTTTGTTGAAATCGTCATGCAGTTCAAAAGAAGAGCTGTAACTCTCTGTCTCTCAGAAGTCTAGGTCCGGCAATACCCATTATCTCACAGTACTGTGGAATGCGGAAGTTATGGAGGAACTGTTATTGACTTCTGGAGCTGCTGTAACTACATGATAGCTAGTAGCGTAACGGTAAGTGTCGCGCCCCGTAAATAAGACGTCGCCGGTTCTGTTACATTCGTTGCTACATTTTTTTAAACGCAGTTCTGCTGTTTGCTGAAGTTATCAATTTAATGGAACTTTGAATAAAAAAGGGAGGGAGATAAGGAAAAGAGATAAGGAAAGGACAGAACACACTTTACTGTCTATAATAAATCATACAATCACCGTTGATCTTTATTTTACAATTGCCATTGCTGACTTTGGCCCATAAATAGCCGCATGTGGAAAAAGGGCTGACTTCTGCGATACTTTGTTTTTTTCAGGTTTAATAGATGGCCAGGCAGCAATGCATCTCGAAGCTTTTGTATTACGTATGCCAAAATAGAAAAGTATTAAAGTATTTTCTACATTAGCTGTCGTGTGGTAGTGGCATTTTATTCTTCTTCAAACCTTGTTTGACAGCTTTAACTCAGAACAAGTTTTCTACATGCATGTAATCAATAAACTGCATGTGCATTGTCAGACTGTTATAGATAACATCAGAGAATTCGCATATATCGTTGATGATTAATTTCTCTCTCACGTTTACTATTGTTTTAACAACACTAAAAGAAACCTTACGAAAACTGTGCACTGTATTACAAGAAATGAAATAAAACTACCCACGATAACCTTACGACGAAAGTCTGTTTTAATAAAACTGAATATCTGTACACAAGCGTGCCTCTATCGGCACGAATTAGTAAGATACCACTTAGATTTCGATTGGGTCTGTGTTTAATTGGTATGCTGTGTCATACTCAACAGGTATGCAAATGTGGCATTTCATAAATAAAATTATGTATTCCTAGAAACCCAAAATTTGCTTGTCAGCAGCGGAAAGATGCGTTACCTGTTGTGCAGCATTGTAAGTTTTTCACCATTGCACTAGGAGCTGAAATTATATTCTTGCGATTTCCTTATCGATGTTTGATCTGACTGCTTGTAGCTCTTTCACAGAAAATCTTACAGTCAGGGAGACTGGAAGTGCGAACCAAACGAAACTCTGTTTCACATGTCAGCACGTCCCCACAGAGTTAGCGAAGAGGTATGCGATGTGTCTAGGTCAATAGGGGCTAGAACTCGTAAATCGCTATTTAAAGGACGAGATTAGTTGCGATTTCCACGTGCAACGACTTTCCTGGGCTGGAAACCGTAAATTTACAATCTTTTGTTACACCTCAAGCGATAATAACTCAGATTATTCAATGGGAATGACAGGAAAAGTCAAGTGAACTTTGAGGCTCAATTCCGTGCACACCAGGAAGTAACTCGTCGATCACAGAGCTGCCAAACATACCTTCCCTTGTTGCCAAATCTCAGAGTACCAGCAGGAAGAAGACGAACCGATGTGCTCCTACAGCGGGCTGAGAAGTGACCATAGCTGGTGTCTCAAAGACGCGGCCGCTACGTCCTGGAATACGTAATGCGTCTGATTCGCATTTCTGTAACTAGGTTTAGGGACTGGAGCGTAGTTACTAATAATACTCAGAACTGACTGCAAACTAAGCGTCATAAATCAGTAACTCTCAGAGTTGTTTTTATATTTCTTTCGTAAGTGTACTCAAAACTAAGAAACTCATTCACGGACGTCTTCATGCCTCGCCGATTCCCGAGCACACCAAACAAATAAAAATAAATGTGTGTGTGTGTGTGTGTGTGTGTGTGTGTGTGTGTGAGAGAGAGAGAGAGAGAGAGAGAGAGAGAGAGAGATAGAGACAAGAGAGAGAGAGAGAGAGTGAAATAAAAAAGAATGAGAGAAAGGGTAAAAAATTGTTGTAAAGAAATTGAATACTGGTGTGTAGAGAAATCTTTCATTAAAATGACACGTTCCACATCATAACGAAAGGTTGTATTCAGGATCTATGGAACAAGTATTAATCTAATCATACCATATTGCTGACTAGCTGTGAAGAGTCATGAATTACCGAAATTTTCGCCAATATCAGTAACCAAATCTAAACTCGAAAATAAAAGACGACAGTTTTTGTAATAAACCGGGACTCCTATCAAGACCCTTTCATCCCTGTTAACTAATCACGAAAGATGTCTGATAGGCTTCCGTTCAGAAGTAACAAACTGGGTATGCATTTAAAGATGAAGCACATGATGTGAAGTTCTCTGGTGGAGATACGAACCCAAGACGTAATCGGATTGTTAACTAAGTAAAATCAAATGTTGCGTGTCGGTTTTTCTTACCAGCTGCTAGGTATTTGAATCTAGAATAAGGACACAAATTTTTGTGCCTGAGCGACAATCGAACCGCACTCCTATCGTTCTTCATTATCGTCCACGAATATAGCTTAAGTATCAATGGCTTAGTCACCAACAGTAAGATGTGTGCGTGTTTGTCCAGAAATTGTTGGCAACAGAAGAACAGACATTAAAAATGCGCATCAACTTTCACTAACAGGCCGGTGTGCACGTGATAGGGCTTGAAATGAAATTATGAATATATTTGTACCAGTACAAAAGGAATCAGACCCACATACTTATCTTTGGAGGAGACCTAGACAATATTGCAGTCTTGGAAAAAGGAACGAAATGATTGAACAATACTGTTTCAGAACGGTATAGTTCAATCATATTCAGATCCTCGAAAGAGGACATACGAATTCGAATCACAGTCCAGCACCAAATTTTTCAACGTCTCTAGTACAATCAAGTACAAGTAAAATAAGAGCCCTGTTCCTTTAAATGGCTATCGGTTCATCAGAAAAAAAAAAATTCTAAAGCAAGCAAGTTTACTGGCTACAGTATTTTTGTTTACCATGACCTTCACCTATGTCATTTCCCAAAGTAAACCGGCTCTGTCCAGTTGGGAACGAAGGAACGTTATGTTTAATGCTGATTCTGTGTTATAACGTCTTTCTCTTGAGGTTGCCAGAGGTAAAGTAAATCTGTTTGTGCCTCTTAAAAGTAAATGCCTGAACCCACGCACTGCACCTGTGATAGTTCGTTCCACCAGACCATTGTGGCCACATTTCCCAGCCCCAGGAGTGTGCTGTAACGGATGATGTGTTTAGCTTACAAACGTTAGTTACGGTGGAAAAAATGCAAGTCTGTTAAATGGTTAAGTAGAAGGAAGCTTCTGACGCGGAGATTGTGATGTTCTCACGTCAGCAGGATGTAAGGATGTAGAGACTCTTTTAGGCATCAGAGCCTCGATGTGAAGTCATTTTGAAATTTTCACTTATCAAGGAAATTTCTTAGTTCGAGAGATTTCACTGTGAAGTGTGAAGTTACCGGATAATTCGATTATTACCGTCATTACTACTATCATTGTCATCATACTGCTGCTGGAGCACATGTGCTTGAAGATCATTTAAGGCCTTTTGGTCATTATAGAAGTAGTTGGCTAAGAGCAGGTTCTTTCCCTGTCTACGGAATCCTTTTCAAGTTAATATAAGACATCAGCAATTACTCGTAGATTACATTAAAACTAAAGTAATTGATGAAGACGTTACTTGATAACAAAAACGCGCTGCCTTTCTTCATTTACATGCGCCTAGAAATGGCTGTCGAATACTGCCAAACCAAAAGCCAAGGGATATACGTCGCTGTCAGTTCTTCCATATGATTTGGTCGACGTGACCTGTTTCAAGTTATGTATGACAGAAAATGTTTTAGAAAATCAATTGTTTTCCTTTGCAATAAACAGCAAGATTTTCATTCTAAGCTACCCAAGTTCAAAATTTTCACAATATTAGTTCAAAGTTAATATTCGTTTCTATAATGTAGGAAAGTATTTCACAGTTGCAAAACACACATCCGACTCATTGTCCTTACACTTAGACGCTCGCCATAAATTCTAGTTCAGAGTGACATCAGTTTAAGTAACCTAATGTAGCGGAGACTGTTTGCCAATGCTCTTTCTCACCGGAAAATACGCAATTCACTCATTTGGCTCCATAAGTACACTGTAACAGTAATTTCTGTGTGTATGCAATGCATACGGATTGTAGAATTTAGTGGTGCTCTCTCTTCCACTTCTGTATACAATATGCCTGACCTAAACGTGTCCTTTATCATTACAGGCCCTGGGCGGTGCAACACCATACTTACAACAGTAATGTGCTTATAGTGACAACCTCGCTGTTCGTTTTACCTGATTTTGTAACCATTTAAATAAAACATGACCTTCCAGTGGGAGACATTTCATCCTCCTTTTCGTTCTGTGAAATTTGTCAGTAAGCTTTTTGCCTTCCAACCAGCGAAATGCGGCAGAGTACGGCCGGTAAACGACTCACAAACCACGTTTTAGTGCGGTTAAGACGATTTCTTTAAAAACTGGCGTAGCTGAAGGAGTTTAGTTTCTCCTTAAATCGTCTTATGCAGCAACGTTCACAGATATCTCAAATAGGAAAAGCTCTTTATCCACATACGAAGGTTGTAAAACAAACTTCCCACAGTTTGTGTCAGGTTGATCTTTTCATCTGATACCACTGCTGAAGTATTTTGTCTAAGAGGTATCACAAGTAGTGTTCCTGTAGCTGTGGGAATCATTGGTTGAAAACGAGTTTAACACCAGTGGGTACAGCACTGCTAAATATTCAGAATGATTATCAGCCTAAGTCTGAGTTCATCCACAAACTGAGGTGTATTTATAATATTGAAGCTAGACTGCATATCCTTGTCTTCCTTGAGTTGGAATCGGAAGGCGTTTTGAACCTGGATAGCTTAGAATGAAGATCTTTCTGTTTATTGCAAAGGAAAACAATTGATTTTCTAAAACATTCTTTGTCATACACAACTTGAAACAGGTCACGTCGACCAAATCATATGAAAGAACTGACAGCGACCTATATCGGAAGGCAGTAAGATCCCTTGGCTTTTGGTTTGGCAATATTCGACAGCCATTTCTAGGCCCAAGTAAATGAAGAAAGGCAGCGCGTTTTTGTTATCAAGTAACGTCTTCATCAATTACTTTAGTATTAATGTGATCTACGAGTAATTGCTCATGTTTGATATTAACATGAAAAGGATTTCGTAGACAGGGAGAGAACCTGTTCTTGAACAACTACTTCTATAATGACCAAAAGACCTCAAATGATCTTCAAGCACATGTGTTCCAGCAGAGGTATGAAGAAAATGATAGTAATAATGACGGTCATAATCGAATTATCCGGCAACTTCAAACTTCACAGTGGATTTTCCCGAACTAAGAAATTTTCTGAATTAGTGAAAATTTCAAAATGGCTTCACATCGAGGCTGTGATGCCTAGAAGAGTCTTTACATCCTGCTGACATGAGAATAGCATAATCTCCGCGTCAGGAGCTTGCTTCTACTTAACCATGTAATAGACTCGCATTTTTTCCACCGTGACTAAGTTTGTTAGCTAAGCACATTATCCGTTACAGCACACTCCTGGGGCTGGGAAATGTGGCCACAATGGTCTGGTGGATCGAACTATCACAGGTGCAATGCGTGGGTTCAGGAATTTACTTTTAAGAGGAACAAAGAGATTTACTTTACCTCTGGTAAACTCAAGAGAAAGACGTTATAATCCAGAATCCGCGTTAAACATCACGTTCCTTCATTACCAACTGGGCAGAGTCGGTTTACGTTGGGAAACGACATAGACGGAAGTCATGGTAAACACAAATACTGTCGCCGGTAAACTTACTTACATTGGAAAATTTTATTTCATTTGATGAACCGATGACTGCAATCTTCTCTAGGCCTCGTCCGAAGGTAAGTATGTGGGTCCGAATCCTGACAGAGTACAAAAATATTCACAATTTCATTTCAAACCCTATCACGTGCACACCGGGCTGCTAGTGAAAGTTGATGTGCATTTTTAATGTCTGTTCATGTGTTGCCAACAATCGGAATAGGTGTCGTTATTTCTGGTCAAACATGCACACATCCTACTGCTGGTGAGTAAGCAATTGATACTTAAGCAATATTTGTGGATGATAAAGAAGGACGGTAGGTATGCGGTACGATTGTCGCTCAGACACAAAAATTTGTATCCTTATTCTAGATTCAAACACCTAGCAGCTGGTAAGAAAAACCGATACGTAACATTTGAATTTACTTAATTAATCCGATTACGTGCTGGGCAAGATAGACACGAAGCCCACACCTACTACAGTAGTACAAGTTTATATGCCAACTAGCTCTGCAGATGACGAAGAAATTGATGAAATGTATGATGAGATAAAAGAAATTATTCAGGTAGTGAAGGGAGATGAAAATTTAATAGTCATGGGTGACTAGAATTCGAGAGTAGGAAAAGGGAGAGAAGGAAACATAGTGGGTGAATATGGATGGGGGGGAGAGAAATAAAAGAGGAAGCCGCCTGGTATAATTTTGCGCAGACCATAACTTAATCATAGCTAACACTTGGTTCAAGAATCATGAAAGAAGGTTGTATACATGGCAGAACCCTGGAGATACTAGAAGATATCAGCTAGATTATATAATGGTAAGACAGGGATTTAGAAACCAGGTTGTAAATTGTAAGACTTTTCCAGGGCCAGATGTGGACTCCGACCACAATCTATTGGTTATGAACTGTAGATTAAAACTGAAGAAACTGCAAAAAGGTGGGAATTTAAGGAGATGGGACCTGGATAAACTGAAAGAACCAGAGGTTGTACAGGATTTCAGGGTGAGCATAAGGGAATAATTGACAGGAATGGGGGAAAGAAATACAGTAGAAGAAGAATGGCTAGCTACGAGGGATGAAGTAGTGAAGGCAGCAGAGGACCAAATAGTTAAAAAGATGAGGACTAGTAGAAACCCTTGGGTAACAGAAGAAATATTGAATTTAATTGATTAAAGGAGAAAATATAAAAATGCAGTAAATGAAGCAGGCAAAACGGAATACAAACGTCTCAAAAATGAGATCGACAGGAAGTGCAAAATGGCTAAGCAGGGATGGCTAGAAGACAAACGTAAGGATGTAGAGGCTTATCTCACTAGGGGTAAGATAGATACTGCCTACAGGAAAATTAAAGAGACCTTTGGAGAATAGAGAACCACTTGCATGAATATTAAGAGCTCAGATGGAAACCCAGTTCTAAGCAAAGAAGGGAAAGCAGAAAGGTGGAAGGAGTATATAGAGGGTCTATAAAAGGGCGATGTACTCGAAGTCAATATTATGGAAATGGAAGAGGATGTAGATGAAGATGAAATGGGAGATATGATACTGCGTGAAGAGTTTGACAGAGCACTGAAAGGCCTGAGTCGAAACAAGGCCCGCGGAGTAGACAACATTCCATTAGAACTACTGACAGCCTTGGGAGAGCCAGTCCTGACAAAAGATGTATGAGACAGGCGAAATACCGTCAGACTTCAAGAAGAATATAATAATTCCAATCCTAAAGAAAGCAGGTGTTGACAGATGTGAAAATTACCGAACTATCAGTTTAATAAGTCACGGCTGCAAAATTCTAACGCGAATTCTTTACCGACGAATGGAAAAACTAGTAGAAGCCGACATCGGGGATGATCAGTTTGGATTCCGTAGAAACACTGGAACACGTGAGGCAATACTGACCTTACGACTTATCTTAGAAGAAAGATTAAGGAAAGGCAAACCTACGTTTCTAGCATTTATAGACTGAGAGAAAACTTTTGACAATGTTGATTGGAATAGACTCTTTCAAATTCTGAAGGTGGCAGGGGTAAAATACAGGGAGCGAAAGGCTAATTACAATTTGTACAGAAACCAGATGGCAGTTATAAGAGTCGAGGGACATGAAAGGGAAGCAGTGGTCCGGCAGGGAGTGAGACAGGGTTGTAGCCTCTCCCCGATGTTATTCAACCTGTATATTGAGCAAGCAGTGAAGGAAACAAAAGAAAAGTTCGGAGTAGGATTTAAAATCCATGGAGAAGAAATAAAAGCTTTGAGGTTCGACGATAACATTGTAATTCTGTCAGAGGCAGCAAAGGACTTGAAAGAGCAGTTGAACGGAATGGATAATGTCTTGAAAGGAGGATATAAGATGAACATCAACAAAAGCAAAACGAGGATAATAGAATGTAGTCGAATTAAGTCGGGTGATGCTGAGGGAATTAGATTAGGAAATGAGACACTTAAAGTAGTAAAGGAGTTTTGCTATTTGGGGAGCAAAATAACTGACGATGGTCGAAGTAGAGAGGATATAAAATGTAGACTGGCAATGGCAAGGAAAGCGTTTCTGAAGAAGAAAAATTTGTTAACATTGAGTATAGATTTAAATGTCAGGAAGTCGTTTCTGAAAGTATTTGTATGGAGTGTAGCCATGTGTGGAAGTGAAAAGTGGAAGATAAATAGCTTAGACAAGAAGAGAATAGAAGCTTTCGAAATGTGGTGCTACAGAAGAATGCTGAAGATTAGATGGGTAGATCACATAACTAATGAGGAGGTATTGAATAGAATTGGGGAGAAGAGGAGCTTGTGGCACAACTTGACTAGAAGAAGGGATCGGTTGGTAGGACATGTTCTGAGATATCGAGGGATCACCAATTTAGTATTGGAGGGCAGCATGGAGGGTAAAAATCATAGAGGGAGACCAAGAGATGAATACACTAAGCAGATTGAGAAGGATGTAGGCTGCAGTAGGTACTGGAAGATGAAGAAGCTTGCACAGGATAGAGTAGCATGGAGAGCTGCATCAAACCAGTCTCAGGATTGAAGACAACAACAACAACAACAACGTGTTGGGTTCACATCTCCATCATAGAACTCCACATCAGGCACTTCATCTTTAAATGCATGCACACTGTTACTTCTGAATTGAGGTATATCAGACATCTTTCGTGCTTAGTTAAAAGGGACGAAAGGGTCTTCATGGGAGTGCCAGTCTATTACAAAAACTGTCCTCTTTTATTTTCAAGTTTAGTTTTGGTTACTGATATTGGCGAAAATTTCGGCAATTCATGACTACTCATTGCTAGTCAGCAATATGATATGATGACATTACATTAATACTTGTTCCATAGATCCTGAAATCGACATTTCGTAATGATGTGAAATGTGTCATTTTAATGAAAGATTTCTTTACATACCATGATTCAATTTCTTTACAAAATACTTGTACTCTCAATCTGTCTCTCATTCTTTTTTATTTTTATCTCTCTCCCCCTCTCTCTTCTCTCTCTCATTCACATGCACACACATTCTTTTCTTAATTTTAATTTGTTTGTACTACTTCACTATCGGCGAGGCACGAAAACGTCCATGAATGAGTTTCTTTGTTTTGAGTACACTTACGAAAGAAATATAGAAACAACGATGAGAGATACTGATTTATGATGCTTAGTTGCAGACAGTTGTGAGCATTATTAGTAACTACGCTCCAGTCCCTAAACCTAGTTACAGAAATGCCAATCAGGCACATTACGTATTCCAGGCCGTAGCGGCCGCGTCTTTGAGACACCAGCTATGGTCACTTACCAGCCCGCTGTAGGACCACATCGGTTCATCTTCTTCCTGCTGGTACTCTGAGATTTGGCAACAAGGCAATGTATGTTTGGCAACTCTGTGATCGACGAGTTACTTCTTGGTGTGCACGGAATTAAGCCTCAAAGTTCACTTGACTTTTCCTGTCATTCCCATTGAATAATCTGAGTAATTATCGCTTGAGGTGTAACAAAAGATTGTAAATTTACAGTTTTCAGCCCAGGAAAGTCGTTGCACGTGGAAATCGCAACTAATCTCGTCCTTTAAATAGCGGTTTACGAGTTATAGCTACAGCTGGCTTCGTAAGAAGAAACAAAGGCACATACCCGTTTGCTAGCTCTGTGGTAATGTGCTGACCTATGAGAAAGCGTCTCTTATGGCTTTCGGTTCGAGTCTCGCTGACTAAACAACGTTTGTATCCCTTCTGTGAAAGAGCTACAAGCAGTCAGATCAAACATCGATAAGGAAATCGCAAGAAAATACTTCCGGCTCATAGCGCAATGGTGAAAAACTTACAATGCGGCACAACAGGTAACTTCTCTTTCCGCTTATGACAAGCAAATTATTAGTTTCTAGGAATACATAATTTTATTTATGAAATGCCACATTTGCATACCTCTTCAGTATAACACACTATACCAATTAAGCACAGATCCGATCGAAATCCAAGGGAGTAGTATTTTACTAATTCGTGCCGATAGAAACACGCTTGTGCACAGACATTCAGTTTTATTAAAACAGACTTTCGTCATAATGTGATCGTGGGCAGTTTTATTTCATTTCTTATTATATAGTGCACAATTTTCGTAAGGTTTCTTTAAGTGTTGTTAAATCAATAGTAAACATGAGAGAGAAATTAATCATCAACGATATATGCGAACTCTCTGATGTTATCTATAACAGTCTGACAATGCACATGCAGTTTATTGATTACATGCATGTAGAAAACTCGTTCTGAGTTAAAGCTGTTAAACAAGGTTTGAAGAAGAGTAAAACGCCACGACCACACGACACCTAATGTAGAAAATACTTTTCTGACGTATTTTGGCACGATGCGCTCTCCCCATACATAATACAAAAGCATCTGCTGCCTGGCCATCTATTAAACCTGAAAAGAACAAAATGTCGCATAAGTTAGCCCTTTTTCAAGATGCGATTATTTTAGGTTGACAAGTGAAGGGAATTATGCTCATAGTTCCAATAGATTGGTAACTACAGCAGCCAGCAGAATTGCGCTTTAAAAAATGTAGCAGTGAATGCCCTCGAATTCGGGACGTCTTATCTGCGGTGCGCGACGCTCACTGTTACGCTACCAGCTGACAAATACCTACAGCACCTCCAGAAGTGACAACGATTCCTCCAGAACTGCCACATTCCACAGAGCTGTGAGATAATGCGTATGGCCGGATCTAGACTTCTGAGAAACAGACGGTTACAGCTTTTCTTTTGCACTGCACAACGTTTTCTGCAAACAAATAGCGCAATAGATTAGCTAAAGTGGAAAGGAATACGTCCTATTTACATTTCTGCATCCCACACTGTTGGCAGTTCTGTGTAGGTGGCAGATACGTGACTTTATTTCGGTGATTACAAAATAGAGTTGACTGTATGCACTGGGTAGCCAGGCAGCTAGTTCATGGTGATTCGGTCAACCAATTTAATGTATGTACTGAACATGCTGCAAACCGCTACAGGGAGCCTGTGTGAGAAATATTATCCAGTGTGGCGCAGCGGCGTTACGATAGAAAAACGAATCGCAGAGAACGTAATATGGTGGTCTGTTGGATTATATATTTATGGCCTGGGTTCGATTCCAACTTCTGTCGATGATTTTTGATAGGGAGAGGCAGATTCTGTTCTTTTCTGGCTACCCCAAGTGAAGAAGGTATAATGGCATTGTGGTCTGAAATTCACATTAAACATGATATTCCTTGTATACCAACTAGATGTTAGGTTGAACCACAATAAAGTCAGGAGTGGCTACATGTAGAAACTCTATCACCAGTAACCTTACTTATACTAGTTCTTTTTTTTCAAGTGACGAAACAAACGCTATGTATGGTCACAGAATACTTATTCCATCTTTTATTTGAGCTTCTGTCGATAAAATTGGTTCTGAACTGGGAATGCAACTCAGACCGCCCTTAACGCGAAAGTTGGTCCCTTCGTGTTAATACAGCTCGACTATAATTTGTTGTTTGTTCAAAACTGCAGATTCCTGAACATATCCACATATTGCGCGTGAATGGGTTCAAATCCTGGCCCGGAACTAAAGTTTCCATTATGTATTATCATGCTCTAGCGTGATAACACCTATCTGCTGGTGGATAATAATTTTGATTTTTAATGTATTTTCATTCGTTGTCAACACTAGACGATATCTGACGGTTTTGACTCTCAGTGAGAGACAGAAATATTTGCGAGATCACTGTAAATTCAAGATGTTATTTCGAGCTGCTGGTGGGGAAAAATTCGGTAGCTGATGTCTATGTATAGTCAACAACGATGTGTGGGGGGTTCGATTCCCAGTCAACACTGAACTCTTCGTCATATTATTTCTAGTTCAAACATGCTCACATGTCGCTGCTGGTGTAACAAACCCATATTTAACGTTCGTTTTCTCTAGAATATAACAGCAATTGGTGCCGGTTGGAGTCCTGGGAAGGAAAGAATTAATGTTTTTTCTCGTCATTTCCGTTAACATCTAGCTACTGCCGAGAAAATCCGATATGTCATTGTTGAGTGTGCTTCGACATCAATCCGATTAGGTTCTGGGTTCGAATCCCTGTCCAACAGAAAGCTTTACCTCTCGGCATTTCAAGTAAATTACTTGTGAAGAAGCAATATTTAACATCTCTCGTAGTTTGTTAACAGGGACAATATATACTGGGTAGGAATTACCGACCGTTAAAAATGTCCACGTTACGTAATTTAAAGTTGATATTCGCTAACTGATACTGTCTATGATCGAGGTATGTCACTCTCTGTTTGCCTAGTCAGGAATGACTGTTAGTTTCCGTCAGTCACGAAATCTTTGCTTAGTCTGCATGACCTGGGTTTGAATGCATATGCAGAACCGTACGGTTCGCCGTGTCATTTGAAGTTCATACATATTCTCAGCTATCTGCTCGTCAATAACTTAAATTTTTAATGTCATTTTGTGTTAAATAATAAGTACGGTATGTTACTTTGAAGAGGTAATCATGAATACGACCAGCTTACTACGTGCATTACCTATCTGACGTAATAATGGTTCAAACGGCTCTGAGCACTATGGGACTCAACTGCTGAGGTCATTAGTCCCCTAGAACTTAGAACTAGTTAAACCTAACTAACCTAAGGACATCACAAACATCCATGCCCGAGGCAGGATTCGAACCTGCGACCGTAGCGGTCTTGCGGATCCAGACTGCAGCGCCTTTAACCGCACGGCCACTTCGGCCGGCCTGACGTAATAATGAGAGTGGTAATAAATGTGAGCTTACAAGCCTTAAGGACAGTCCTGTCTGTGATAAGGTGTCCCCTGACATTTCTAGAATCGTGGTATTACTTTACATCTTGAGTTATTGCGATACAGAGCAGTGTTTTCTAGTGGTGACTTGTTGGAACCATTTTCAATAGTCAAACGACTGTACTGAAGAGCGATTAGAGGACTTGCTGAACACGTGCGTTATGTGGGTTGCATGCGAATCAGGCGAAATGCAATTCAGGTCGTTCGGATACTTTTGTGCGCGACTGTACGTAAGCATCCTGTCTGGTCACCTGTATCCATTCATGTCCATTGAGCATTCCTACGGACTTGGGCAATTCCAGTGGGACAATGCGACACCACACACGTCTAGAATTGCAACAGAGTGGCTCCAGGAACACACTTCTGAGTTTAAACGCTTCCGCTGGCCATCAGACTCCGGAGACGTGACCGTTATTGAGTATATCTGGCATGCCTTGCAACGTGCTGTTCAGAAGAGATCTCCACCCCTCGTAGTCTTACAGATTTATGGACAGCCCTGCAGGACTCAGTGTCAATTCCCTCCTTCCCTACTTCAGATATTACTGGAGTCCATGCCACGTCGTGTTGCGGCACTTCTGAATGCTCTCGGGAGCCCTGCACGATATTAGGCAGGAGTACCATTTTGTTTGCCTCTTCAGTGTAGAAGAAAAATCGTTCCATAAACAAAGGTCCACAAATGAGCCGTTTGCGAAATATTTGCGAATGTGTGTACCACCCGACACTGGCTTCAATATAAAGTATTGTGGTTGTTAGCAAAAATCTATTTGAAATGTAAATCGCCGGCCTAAGTGGCCGAGCGGTTCTAGGCGCCACAGTGTGGAACTGCGCGACCGCTACGGTCGCAGGTTCGAATCCTGCCTCGGGCATGGATGTGTGTGATGTCCTTAGATTAGTTAGGTTTAAGTAGTTCTAAGTTATAGGGGTCTGATGACCTCAGAAGTTAAGTCCCATAGTGCTAACAGCCATTTTTTTGAAATGTAAATCTTTCGATTACGTCTCCATGGAAACGGGATAAAATTTCGCCCATCGTCCACCTGAACAAGAAATACATTACCACTTCACCGCCCTACTTGTTACAACTTACAATTCACCGCACGCTCGTACGCTGATACGGGATGTGTTCCACAAGTGTTCCTCTTACCTGGAGGCAATACTGCAGCCGTCTCTGCTGAGAGTTTCGAAATTGTTCGAACAGCTCCTCATCAACTGTAACGAGAGCACTGCTGTATAGCTCACTTTAAAGATGACCCCCTCACAGAAAAACACACAAGGTTGAGGTCAGCAGATCTTGTCTACGGACATGAAAATTTAACTCTTAAGTTTACACTGGAAATAGTTTGTTCTAACCAGGTCAGTACTTCGTAACGAAGTCAGACGTGGTTCGTAATCACATACTGGTAGCTATCTTGTAAAATGCTCGCTTGTGTGGCAATGTTTGCTGGAATGGTTTGCGTTCTAACGTCGCACACTTCCATCCTTGTCAGATATCGCTGTCAATTGTGACAGATCCTGCGTACAGAGGGCGTTGCGTAAGACCTAACACCCTTTTATCTTCTTGAGTGGTTCAATATATAGCAACTAGGTTATCGACAAATGATAATATGCAGACGGACGCATATTTTTGTTTGCCGTTAATGATACTGACTCTCGCAAAAACCAAGATTCTGAATCAAGTAATTTTTTAAAGGCATTCGAAACTTCTTTAAAAGAAGGTTTGGTTTCTATTCTTATTTTTTTTATGCACGTATCTACAGTGGAAATGATGGAACCATTTAAACCGCAGTAGTTTGTCATTGTTACTCCTTTAATGCACCATGCATATTTACATTATTGGACAGCTTCGGCAGACAACAAAAAACTTGTGTGTTACATTTGTTGTTTAAACGACTTACGCGATATTAGTGATGTGTGTGTCACATTCACAACCTTTTTTCTTTCGTTTTATGTCGGACAGGCACGTCCCCACTCTTCCACATGTCAGATGTTACAAATATAGTCTTGCACATACCAATCCGCTTACAGGCACACCTTCCACAACACGTCAAGTAGGCAAATACCTTACTCACAGCTAAGTACGTATACTAGTCCTTGCACATTTGTTTAACAGCATACCGTGTACTTTTCCACACTCATACATGAATATAACTGTTGCAAATCACGAGAAATGCGCATCACCCAAAGATTATACTAAGACGTGCCATTCTCTAGACACAAAGTTATCGCAAGAGGACTTCTCGCCATGAAATCTGGTCGATGGTTGCAGAGCATAGAGATAGTTTTGTAATTTTACTGATGACGAAAATCATTAATTTTAATACACTGTTTTAGGAAAACGAACACGAGACCATTTCAGAGAAAAAATTGGTTACTAGAATGACACTTATTTTTATAGTAATAACGGATTCAATGATTTCAGTATTTGATAGTATTAAATAATTTTAGCAGTGCTGTAAATAATTTTAATAGTTCACAGATTGATGTGACAGAGGACTATAATCAAACGTAAGGAAGCCGTTGCATAAGCACCACCTGATGATGGCGGAAAGGTTATTCGCGGAAATATCGTGGGCATTCGACGACCGTATCGAACTAGACACCAGAGAACCCTTCTAACAGCATATACGCCGTGGAAGTCTCGGATCTCTGTTTTACTACAGAGGTGACGGACACTAATATTGTGCAACTTTATGGTTTGTGTGATGACAACGAGCATACATGCTGTTTTCAGCATTGGTACATAAAATAAAGGACAAGTTTTTAAAAAGATATAGTAAGGCCACGTAATATCATTCCAGCAATAGCGAATGTTTTATTATGCCTGTAATGGCTGCAGTCGTTGTCGGAGCCCATTATGTAAGAGTTTTAGTAAGAACCTACGATATGTACGGAAGACTGTGACCACGTGACTGCAGCTACCTCTGGCGAGAGCTGTGTCTTTGCAGAATGACAGTCTCAGCTCAGTCTTTGGATGACCCACGTTTCCCGCCACGATTTGTAACAAAATGTGACACACACGTCAACAATATCTTGT
The DNA here is from genome assembly GCF_021461385.2 of Schistocerca piceifrons. Lineage (NCBI taxonomy): Eukaryota > Metazoa > Arthropoda > Insecta > Orthoptera > Acrididae > Schistocerca > Schistocerca piceifrons. The sequence goes on along the minus strand of NC_060145.1, from coordinate 12,987,038 downwards.
AAGTGCTTTGAACAACAAATGTAACACGAGAGCTGATTGTTGTTCACTGAATATGTGTTAGCTATTTACTGTTCTTTTTTTTTTTAGTTTTGGTTTTATGTTCTACACATTTGAAGATGTCCAGTAATGTAAATTATATGCCTGGTGCAGTAAAGTAATGAAACTGACAGCCTACAGTGGCTAAAACGGTTCAGTCATTTAAAAGAAATGTTTAGTAATATCAAGTGCATTATGTTGGCTTGAAACTTTTCGCTAAAAGAATGTGAGAAACGTGCTAGAACTGAGGGTGGATGCTTTCAGGGATCGGCCATTGCGGTGTAACGGCCGCTAATCGGGTCTCTCACACGGGGCTGCGTCGCTGCGACAGCGCGTCGTCGTGAGGTGTGCTCTGGCGACGATGAAGATGACGACGACGACGACACGGAAGCACCAGCGGCGAGCAGAACCGTCTTCGTGCTTCTCCTCTCCGTTGGGTGAATCATAACACTTTCCTAACGTGGCTTACCGTTGAAAAATTGAATTACACCACTGGTCATTAAAATTGCTACACCAAGAAGAAATGCAGATGATAAACGGGTATTCATTGGACAAATATATTATACCACAACTAACATTTGATTACATTTTCACCCAATTTGGGTGCATGGATCCTGAGAAATCAATACCCAGAACAACCACCTCTGGCCGTAATAACGGCCTTGAGTCAAACATAGATTGAATGGTGTGTATAGGTACAGCTGCCCATGCAGCTTCAACACGATACCACAGTTCATCAAGAGTAGTGACTAGCGTATTGTGACGAGGCAGTTGCTCGGCCACCATTGACCAGACGTTTTCAATTGGTGAGAGATCTAGAGAATGTGCTGGCCAGGGCAGCAGTCTAACATTTTCTGTATCCAGAAAGGCCCGTACAGGACCTGCAACATGCGGCCGTGCATTATCCTGCTGAAATGTATGGTTTCGCAGCGATCGAATGTAGGGTAGGGCCACGGGTTGTAACACATCTGAAATGTAACGTCCACTGTTCAAAGTGCCGTCAATGCGAACAAGAGGTGACCGAGACGTGTAACCAGTGGCACCCTATACCACCACACAGGATGATACGCCAGTATGGCGATGACGAATACATGCTTCCAATGTGCGTTCACCGCGATGTCGCTAAACACGGATGCGACCATCATGATGCTGTAAACAGAACCTGGATTCATCGGAAAAAATGACGTTTTGCCATTCGTGCACCCAGGTTCGTCGTTGAGTACACCATCGCAGGCGCTCCTGTCTGTGATGCAGCGTCAAGGGTAACCGCAGCCATGGTCTCCGAGCTGATAGTCCATGCTGCTGCAAACGTCGTCCAACTGTTCGTGCACATGGTTGTTGTCTTGCAAACGTCCCCATCTGTTGACTCAGGGATAGAGACGTGGCTGCACAATAAGTTACTGCCATGCGGATAAGATGTCTGTCACCTCGACTGCTTGTGATACGAGGCCGTTGGGATCCAGCACGGCGTTCCGTATTACCCTCCTGAACCCACCGATTCCATATTCTGGTAACAGTCATTGGATCTCGACCAACGCGAGCAGCAGTGTCGCGATAAGATAACCGGTAATCGCGATAGGCTACAATCCGACCTTTATCAAAGTCGGAAACGTGATGGTACGCATTTCTCCTCCTTACACGAGGCATCACAACAACGTTTCACCAGGCAACGCCGGTCAACTGCTATTTGTGTATGAGAAATCGGTTGGAAACTTTCCCCATGTCAGCACGTTGTAGGTGTCGCCACCGGCGCCAACCGTGTGTGAATGCTCTGAAAAGCTAATCATTTGCATATCACGGCATCTTCTTCCTGTCGGTTAAATTTCACGGCTGTAGCACGTCATCTTCGTGGTGTACATACTCACTAACCACAACAAAATTTTATCTGACATACAAATTTGTTTTTATATGGGATCCGTCTTGAGCTGAACATAATTTTTCTTTTCCTATGTCGCATTGCATTCATTGATAAATAACCACGGACAGAAGAACTTCAATCTCAAGATGATCATGTTTACACATTTTTCCGTTAACTGAAAGTGATGCAGTGAAAAGGATGATTCATTTGAGATTTACTTACTACGATTCTCCTGGATTTCCATAGTGCCTTTATTCGAGTATTTCTCATCGCTCAGCACCTTTTAATGTCTGCATAGAAACTGGACACAATAATAATACCGTCTTACCTAGGTATCACATCGCTATTCACATCCGCCATTCCCTAGCAGGGTATTTCACGAACGCCTGAACGCGATTCAGGAGCAGAAGGTAGGACGGCCTGCACGTACTGCGGTGTCTCCAAGTATTGTATAAGCTGTTCCAGATACCTGGACAAGGTTTTCCCCACGTTTCAGTACACGGACAGTCGAGTAGGTTGCTCTTTGCTTAACAACGCTACGCTTTTTAATCCGCCAAGATAAGGAAGCATCGAAATTATTAACGAGCTACAATATCTATAAAGCTAAAACGTTTCGTAATATTTTCACTTAAACTTTTCGCAAACCTAATGAAGAATTGTGATATTTGAAGCCGAAATCTAGTTGCCCACAAAACGCATGATCACATCTACTTCCAAGTAAACGTAGCATAACGGGTCTGAGGCTGCACTGTAGCGAGTAAGGTCAGCTTCGCATTGAGCTGGTTTACCCACTGTTGTTCCAGGATACCTGATTGCAGACACCTGTGCCATCGTTTTCTAGAGCTGACGAATATCTTTAAAAGCGTACAGTTTATTATTATCATTATTATTGTTGTTGTTGTTGTTATTATTATTATTTCTTTCTTGTCTCAGACGTTATGTCTGGTTAAAAATGGAAGGTGACGCGGACCTTGATCAAGCGTCACTTCCTTTTAACTGTACGGTATATGTTACATTGCATTTAGGAACTTTCGGGTAATTGAACAAGTGTCAATAATAACAGTTCTGTAGTTGTATATATAAGTTTGGATGTAGCTGTATTGCATTGATGTACTGGTGGATATTGTGTGGTATGACTCCTGTAGTTGATAGTATAATTGGTATAATGTCAACTTTATCCTGATGCCACATGTCCTTGACTTCCTCAGCCAGTTGGATGTATTTTTCAATTTTTTCTCCTGTTTTCTTTTGTATATTTGTTGTATTGGGTATGGATATTTCGATTAGTTGTGTTAATTTGTTCTTTTTATTGGTGAGTATGATGTCAGGTTTGTTATGTGGTGTTTTATCTGTTATAATGGTTCTGTTCCAGTATAATTTGTATTCATCGTTCTCCAGTACATTTTGTGATGCATACTTGTATGTGGGAACATGTTTTACAAGTTTATGTTGTAAGGCAAGCTGTTGATGTATTATTTTTGCTACATTGTCATGTCTTCTGGGGCATTCTGTATTTGCTAGTATTGTACATCCACTTGTTATGTGATCTACTGTTTCTATTTGTTGTTTGCAAAGTCTGCATTTATCTGTTGTGGTATTGGGATCTTTAATAATACGCTTGCTGTAATATTTGGTGTTTATTGTTTGATCCTGTATTGCAATCATGAATCCTTCCGTCTCACTGTATATGTTGCCTTTTCTTAGCCATTTGTTGGATGCGTCTTGATCGATGTGTGGTTGTGTTAGATGATACGGGTGCTTGCCATGTAGTGTTTTCTTTTTCTAATTTACTTTCTTCGTATCCGTTGATGTTATGTGATCTAAAGGGTTGTAGAAGTGGTTATGAAATTGCAGTGGTGTAGCCGATGTATTTATATGAGTGATTGCTTTGTGTATTTTGCTAGTTTCTGCTCGTTCTATAAAGAATTTTCTTAAATTGTCTACCTGTCCATAATGTAGGTTTTTTATGTCAATAAATCCCCTTCCTCCTTCCTTTCTGCTTAATGTGAATCTTTCAGTTGCTGAATGTATGTGACGTATTCTATATTTGTGGCATTGTGATCGTGTAAGTGTATTGAGTGCTTCTAGGTCTGTGTTACTCCATTTCACTACTCCAAATGAGTAAGTCAATATTGGTATAGCATAAGTATTTATAGCTTTTGTCCTGTTTCTTGCTGTCAATTCTGTTTTCAGTATTTTTGTTAGTCTTTGTCTATATTTTTCTTTTAGTTCTTCTTTAATATTTGTATTATCTTCCTATTTTTTGTCTGTATCCTAGATATTTATAGGCATCTGTTTTTCCATCGCTTCTATGCAGTCGCTGTGGTTATCCAATATGTAATCTTCTTGTTTAGTGTGTTTTCCCTTGACTATGCTATTTTTCTTACATTAGTCTGTTCCAAAAGCCATATTTATATCATTGCTGAATACTTCTGTTATCTTTAGTAATTGGTTGAGTTGTTGATTTGTTGCTGCCAGTAGTTTTAGATCATCCATGTATAGCAGATGTGTGATTTTGTGTGGGTATGTTCCAGTAATATTGTATCCATAATTTGTATTATTTAGCATGTTGGATAGTGGGTTCAGAGCAAGGCAGAACCAGAACGGACTTAATGAGTCTCCTTGGTATATTCCATGCTTAATCTGTATTGGCTGTGATGTGATATTATTTGAATTTGTTTGGATATTAAGTGTGGTTTTCTAATTTTTCATTACTATGTTTAGGAACTGTATCAATTTAGGATCTACTTTGTATATTTCCAATATTTGTAGTAACTATGAGTGGGGTACACTATCAAAAGCTTTTTGGTAGTCAATGTATGCATAGTGTAGCGACCTTTGTTTAGTTTTACCTTGATATGTCACCTCTGCATCTATTATCAGTTGCTCTTTACATCCTCATGCTCCTTTGCAACAGACTTTTTGTTCTTCATTTATAATTTTGTTCTGTGTTGTATGTGTCATTAATTTCTGTGTAATGACTGAAGTTAATATTTTGTATATTGTTGATAGGCATGTTATGGGGCGATATTTAGCTGGGTTTGCTGTGTCTGCTTGATCTTTAGGTTTCAGATAAGTTATTCCATGTGTAAGTGTATCAGGGAATGTGTATGGGTCTGCAATGTAACTTAAATAATTTAGTTAGATATGAAGGTGTTGAGGTGAATTTCTTTAGCCAGAAATTTGCTATTTTATCTTTCCAGGGGCTTTCCAATTGTGAGTAGAATTAATTGCTTGGGTGACTTCATGTTGCAAAATTATCACTTCAAGCATTTGTGGTATCATCTTGTATGTATCTGTTTGTGCTTGTATCCACCGTGCATGCCTGTTATGTTGTACCGGGTTTGACCATATGTTGCTCCAGAAGTGTTCTATGTCTGTTATGTTTGGTGGATTGTCTATTTTAATGTGTGTGTTATCTATTGTCTGATAAAATTTCTTTTGGTTTGTGTTGAATGTTTGGTTCTGTTTCCTTCTATTTTCACTTTTTTTGTATCTTCTAAGTCGTTTGGCCAATGCTTGTACTTTCTGCTTCTTTTCATCTAATTGCTCTATCACTTCTTGTTGTAAGATTTTACCTAACCTTTTTCGTTTTTTCTTCTGACTTATTCTGATTGCACATTATTTTGTTCCAGTATTTGTTGTACTTGTTTGATGTTTTTTAATTCTGACTGGGGTATCCTGTTATTTTTGATTATTACACGGATCTGATCAGCTAGTCGTTGTTCTGTTAAAAATTTTAATTCTGGGTATCTGGTAATAAATGTTGGTTCCTAGGTTTGTTGCTTGGTAATAACAGAACATGAGGTGTCGATTAACTTCATCTGACCATCTCATCCTCTGTTTTTGTTTTCCTTCTAGGGTGGTTGCAGGAAGCATATCCTGCAAAACACCTCTATTTGGATTTGAATCATTTTCCAGTTGGCTAGCAGTGTCGTTACCATTGTGGGCGGGCATAGGGTTCAAGCGTCGTTCCCGACCATGACGGCGCTTGTCCGAGGCTTCTTTAGTTCTGTCCTGAACCAACTAATCACACTAAAAGGGGGGTTAGCCCTATTAGTGGTTTGTTCTTTTCGTCGCCTTTTACGACTGGCAGAACATACCGGAGGCCTATTCTTTTCCCGGGCCTCCACGGGAATTATTATTATTATTATTATTATTATTATTATTATTATTATTACTAGCGAATTCTCCCAATAAATACAAGATGTTAAGCAAATAACTGAATCAGGTTTCTTTCGGTTCTTGCTGTCGTCCCAAGAGACTTTCATTCTTTCCGAGCGTTTTTACTTTTGTACTGTTTTTGTTTTGGTTGCGCTGATGTAAAAACACATTTGTCTATTTTGTGTCTGAAGACGTCTCTTTCTAAAATGTCGGCTGGTATTATGTTTGCGTTTTTGAGGTCCTTTCAGATTTCGTTCAGTCAAGATGTTGAGTTGTTAAGTGATGTTGCACAGTCTACTATTCTTTTCGTCAGTATCTTTTCCGGTAGTCCATTGAGCTTTTCTCTATGCCAGTTTCGACGTTTGAAAACTTTTCTGTTGTTTTGATTGATTGTAGCCTGAGCCTAAACTTTTCCTAATGATCTTTATCTCTTCTCTTTTTATTTCTTCAAGGTTATGTTTTCTGTTACTTGTCAGTGTTTCGCTCGCGTAGAGGGTTGTTGGTTTTATGACTGTATTGTAGTGCCCGATTTTTGTCGGTCTTGATACTGGTTTCTTGTTCTACATGTTTGGGCTAACACTAATGCTTTTTTTTTACTTTTTGGAGCGGATTTTGCTGTGCATTTTTTTTTCAAGGCCTGTCGGTTCGATGAATTCTCCGAAGTATTTACAGTACAGGACCTGTTGATTGTACCGTATTTTGTTTTCAAGCTCGCGATTTCTGTCTTCAAACGTACGAAATTGCTTTTATCGAATGAGATTTGTAACGCTACTTTTCCCGCACATTCTGAGGTATGGTATGCAGAGGTTGTTTTTGAAAAAGGCCAGTAGGATTGTCTTCCAAAACCCACGTTTCCTGAGTTCTTACTACCATTCTTCCATGACATTGTCTAGGACGACGTCCAACAGAATAGGAGAGAGTCCATCTCCTTTTCTCACACCTATTTGAAAGTCAAAGGGTTCTGCGATTTCCCCATAAATTTTAGTTTAGATTACGTGCCAGTTAGTATTTGTTTTATGAGTTCTCGTGTTTTGGGATCTAGCAACCTCTCTTCCAAAATTTGGTATAGCGAGGGCCTGTCTATCGACTTGTTCACCTTTTTGAAGTATACAAATATTCATACGAAAAGTTTTGGTCTGAGGGCACGCATTTTGAGTACGGTTTTGTGGTTAAAATTTTGTTCTAGGCATGTTCTGTTCTCCCTGAATCTTGCTTGATTTTGTGTTAGCAGAAGAGCCAACACCGTGTTAAGAGTGGAGGCCGAAATGCACGCGTTTTAGCTCACGCAGGTGGGCATGAAGAGGGAAGAACTATACTGACGTGAGGTCTGGAACATGACAAGGAATTAGAATTCAGAAAGCGGACGTAATTAGTTTGATACTTAACTTTAATCCATTAATGATGAACGTCGCTCTTGACGGTACATGCTTCACAATATTATCTGTTCAGAATACATTCTTGAAGTAATTATAGTAACTGAATATGGCGCCTTGCAAAGTAGTAGCAAATGACGTAGCTGAAGGCTATGCTAAACTGTCGTCTCTGCAAATGAGAGCGTACGTAGACAGTGAACCATCGCTAGCAAAGTCGGCTGTACAACTGGGGCGAGTGTTAGGGAATCTCTCTAGACTAGACCTGCCGTGTGGCGGCGCTCGGTCTGCAATCACTGATAGTGGCGACACGCGGGTCCGACGTATACTAACGGACCGCGGCCGATTTAAAGGCTCCCACCTAGCAAGTGTGGTGTCTGGCGGTGACACCACACTTGATATTTTGCTAATTTCAGTCTTAATTGCTTTTCTGCTCTATTTGAGAGAAAAGCTCATAGGACCAGTAAGAGGGAGATCCCTCTAGTTGTTTACATCTAATTTGTTGTCTCTCTCTTATGTAGTGGATGGATTGTTATTTAAGCGGTTATTCATCATCGCGCAACAAGACACCGACAAACTTACACGGGTTGTATAGGGTGTCTTCGAGAACAAACTGTGGATAGAAACCGGTTTCCGGAAACGTCATCCAGCGAGAGTACCGAACATCGAAGTTACAGGTGCCAATGTCAGCAGCTCGGCCAGCCCTTCAGCGCAACTCCTCGTAACGAGCGCGGCGGTATTCTGGTGAGCAGCAGGACCGCATAGTAAGGGGAGCTGTCGTGACGTCACAGACTTGAAGTCGACGTGTGCCATGGCAAGTTGCCCCAAACGTTAGTCTGTAGTGGATTAGAGAGTAGATTAGATTAGATTAGTTTTTCGTTCCATAGATCCGTGCTGAGGAGATCCTCTAGGATGTGGAACATGTCAATTTTTTTTTTAAAAAAAGGTGAAATAACAATACTAATAGTATGAATATATACATCATTTGTTTCTATTAAAAAATTCGTCAATGGAGTAGAAGGAGTTGGCCACTAGTAAGTCTTTCAGGCTCCTTTTAAACTGATCTTTATTTGTAACTAACTTTTTAATGTTTGCTGGCAAATTATTGAAGATGAGTGTTCCTGAGTAGTGGACCCCTTTTTGAACTAAAGTAAGTGCTTTTAAGTCCTTGTGCAGATCATTTTTGTTCCTGGTATTGTATGTACGAACTGAGCTGTTTGTTGGAAAAAGAGATATATTATTTAGGACAAATTTCATTAAGGAGTAAATATACTGAGAGGCAGTAGTTAGTATACCCAGTTCTTTGAAGAGGTTTCTACAGGACGTCCGTGAATTTTCTCCACAAATAATACGTATTACACGCTTTTGGACTCTGAAAACTTTTGTTTGACTTGAAGAGTTACTGCAAAATATTATACCATATGACATTATGGAATGAAAGTAGGCAAAGTATGCAATCATTTTCATTTTTATGTCGCCTATGTCTGCTAACACTCGAATTGCAAATACAGATTTGTTAAGGCGTTTCTGTAGTTCTGTGGTGTGCTCCTCCCAACTGAACTTATTATCAAGTTGTAATCCCACGAATTTAAGACTGTCAACCTCTTCTATCTGCTTTTCTTCATACTTTATGCATATGCTGGGTGGAAACGTCTTACAGGTTCTGAATTGCATATAGTGAGACTTTTCGAAGTTTAACGTCAGTGAGTTGGCTTTAATTTTATTAATATCCATGAAAATATCATTAGCAGATATTTCTAGAACTACACTTGACATACTATTTATTGCAATACTTGTGTCATCTGCAAAAAAAAAAAAACGAACTCTCCTTCTGGCAGATGAGAGACCATTAATGCACACAAGAAAAAGCAATGGCCCTAAGATGGATCCTTGTGGGACACCACATGTAATTTCTTCCCATTCTGGTGATGACTGATGACTTAATTCACTAGTCCCTTGCACTGACACCTTTTGTTTCGTGTTAGCGAGGTATGACTTGAACCATTTTGCAGCACTGCCCGTGACGCCATAGAATTCTAATTTATTTAGAAGGATGTTGTTGTTCACACAATCGAATGACTTTGACAAATCACAGAAAATACCTACTGCTTGTAACTTGTTATTTAATGAATTAAGTACATTTTCACTGTAGCTGTAAATAGCCTTTTCGATATCAGAATCCTTCAGAAATCCAAACTGTGTTCATGATGAGATGTTATTTGTGGTCAGATGGTTGAGAAGCAGCCTGTACATTACTTTTTGATCTGTTTTGATCAAAAACGCAGCTCGCGTCATTTACGACTGTTGTAATCATTCTGATTATAGTGTAAAGGAACCACACTTTATACGTTTTTTTTTTCTTTTATAAACATGAATTTTGGTTGTACTGATCGCTTTTAGTGCAGAGGTTTTATTTCTGTTATTTGACTTTACATTTCCCATCAGTCCAGCTCGAAAAGCTCTCTGGATGAACCCTGTGAGAATGGAAGATTGGAAAACGACCCAGACGATGCCCAAAGCATGTTCGCAGCATTTTCGGGAACAGCACGCAGGCTGAACGTCAGTTTCGTCAGTCCGTACCGACGAAAACGATGGATTACGAAGGCCGCCTTTACTCTTCACTGACTACTTATTTATTCGAAACCTACAACAAAAGTAAAGTTACATTAACGAGGTCAGGTTCGTCGTATTACTGGGTCAAATATGAATTTTAGACCATAAAAAAGGTAAGAAAATGCCTGCCTGACAGCGTGTTATTCACGAAAGCACAGTAACACTCACGATTTAAAACAATTATTGCGTGAAAACGACAGAATAAAGAACAAGATGCGATCGAAATCAGTAGTTGCCGACGTTTAGGGCTTTTAACGCGGCAGCGCCGGCTTCAAAGCAACGTACTATCATGCGCAAAAGTATCCGAACGACCTGTATTGTGAACCGCCTGCATAACGTAGCTGTCTAGCGGGTCCTCTTATCGCTTTCCGGTACATTCGTTCGGCGATATAAAATGGATACCACGAGAGACCACTGGACAACACTGATATTTAAGGCAATCAGTGCGATGTAACATCACACCATGATACTGCAAAAACTAGAAAAACACGTAATTATAGGTGAGTTAGTCCATAACGCTTGTACAGGTTACAATGATTTACAAAAGCGTTACCATCTCATTACAATCTGAAACAAACTGACTATGGCACATAAACTATTAGTAATCCTTAAACAAATTAGATGTTTACATGAACAAGATATTCTGAATCAGTATCTGGACTAATAAAGGTCTATGACAGTTCGAAGTATTTTTCCTCTGTATAAGGTTTTCCCGCATCTGCTACATGTCCCAGTGACGATTGGTTTTTGCATAAACTGGTCGTTAAAGGAAATAGTTAAAGAAAACGCGATAAACATCGATAAATGATCTATAGAAACCGCAATATTAATGGAGTATAATCAGTAACGTCACTGTACTAATTATTCATGAAGAATTATTTACCCACATGTTTGAACTATAAATGACATGACAAAAGTTTTTGTTCTGGATCTGGACAGAAACCCAGCAGACGTAGCCACTACTAATTAAAATACACTTTCACGTCAGCCCGGGACTTGATCAAGGCAACAATCATCAATGCTGCCTAGCCATAAAGAGACGTGAAATACAAAGCTTTTCACCAGTATTAGTCAACACATCTGAACTTGAAACGAAATGACGAAATTATTTCTACTGCATCAAAACCATTATCGCCCTGTTAACTAACCGCGAAAGACGTTTAATATACTTTCCTTCACTAGTAACCAAGTACGCATGTGCTGAAAATTGTATCGTCCACGTGGAGCGAGATTTGACAGAAACTATGTTCATCAGAGGCCGAACTTCTGCCACAGTTTGGATATGGATATCAGCAGACGGTTGTGGTGTTTTGTGGCAACTGGACCGTCCGCTTGCTAGTCATTTCTACTGCCAAATACTGGAGAACATAATGCTTCCTTCTGTTCGTCAGATTTTTCGGGAGGCAGTATAATATTCCAACATGACCGTTCCCCACTCCATACAGCGCATTGTGTAAAACAATGGTTTCAAATGAATGGAGACATCGATATCCTGGACTGGCCTCCAAAAGGTGCTGCTGACAGTCCCGTAGAGCACGTATGGGCAGAGATGGAGAAAATTGTTAGAAGACCTACACCAACAACCAAGACATCGCTGTCCGAAGCAGTTCATGATTCATGGGAAGAGCTGTCGCAGAATAACAGATTCATCCGTAAACTTGTTGCCTCTGTTTCCGGCGGCTAAATGCTGTTGTAGAGGCGGATGGAAAGTGGACACGATACTGAATCCATTGTGTCATTAGGGAGGAAACTTTGACAAAAGAACGTTTTGTTTACCTTTCGGTTAGTCTTATTGAGCATTTACGTTGCTATGAACAAAATGAAAATGTGTTTAACTTAAACGTTTTTCAAATGAAGGTGTAATATAACTAAATCGAAAACGATTGATCATCACCAGCTGAGACATTTAATTGAAAGAAGAAGACCATAATATACACATACCTCAATTAGTCTATTTCACTCTTTTTCAGTCATTTAAAGGACTATTGATTTTAAATTATTTTCTGATCATTGATCAAGAAGATCAAGACGACTACGGGAACAATATTTTTTTCACATGGCAAATGACGTCAAATCCGATGAGGCCATCAAAGTGAAAGAATTAATTTTGTTTGACGTCAATGAGAAGGCATATTACTTTGAGTTATTTGTGCAGTACCGACGGGAGCATAAAAGAGATTATTTATATTTAATACTGAGTGGAAAACACAATACCAAAGCGAATAATCAGGAAAGTGTGAGTATGACTCACTATGTGAGTTCTGTACAAACACAGTTACGTACTCAGATAACAGCAATTCCTTTTGCTTAGTGCCTTGGTGCAAGTTTTTGTATTGGACATCACTTCGGTGACTTGTGTGTCCCTAAACTACTCCAGTCATCCAAGCTGGGAGAAGCCAATTGCAGTTAAATGGGTAAACCGAAACACGTGTTGTTTCTGGCCAATCGTTACATCATTGAGAGGAGAACACTAGGTTAAAATGAAGACTGAAAATTCCGTGGTATAAACGAGATTTGATCCTGAGACTTTTCTAATTGCAGGCGCACACTTTACCGCTAAACCAGCAGGCCAAATACTTCCGACCAATATTCGTCTGCAGCTTTTATCGATTATGTTTGCGAGTATCAGAACGTTTGACGTACCAGGCTGTATCTTTCGAGAGAAGTAACTTAGGAGCTTAAATTTATTTACTCAGCCACGGGCCCGTAGACCTTAGCACGTGGCACAAATTTCTACTTCATATCTTTACATGTCCTGAGAACAAGAGGTCTTAGCAGACGGAAAGACAGGTAGATGGATAACAAATGGTAAAGAAAATGTATTTTTCCATGCCGTACCATTACAAATCAACAATTTTCGGACTTATTCCTTTGCTTGTAATTTATTACTTTATGTATCTGCACACACTGCTACATTCCAAACTTTTGTGGTAGTTCTGTGACGCTCCTGTATGACTGTGGACTGAACATAGACAAAGAGCATTTCGCGGCCGAATTTATATAATCTGTTGATAATCCTTAACGACTTTGGGTACTTTGAATTAATCATACAGACGTTTTTTGTACCTTTATCGTGATAAGTTGTATTCCATTTTCTGAGTATGGTGCATACTAAATGTGGACTTTAGTCACTTCTGTAAACAAAACATCGTCCCCCCCTATAAATCGTCGCTTGAACGACAAAATAGATACAGAACTACGTGACCAAGGGATAGTAAAGCTACAGAAATAACTCATCAGAAGAATGGGCACTGCATCTGCAAGTATACCAACTGGATTATACACAAAGAATACGAAAGAACTTGCTCCTATCCTAACATCGTTTTACCGTAGATGTCCTGATGAGCCATCCTAATTATCGGAAAAAAGCACAGGTTAATTTCATTTTCAGGAAGGGTCGTCGGAAGGATGCACAAAACTATAGGTCTACATTTCTGATGTCGGTCTGTTGTAGAACTTCGTAATATGTTTCATGCTCGCACATTAAACAAGTTTCGGAGTTTCAAAATCTACTCTCTAGGAATCAACGCGATCTCTGTAAACAAGGATCGTGTGCAACTCAGAACGCTCCGTTCGCCCACCAGATCCTAGAAAACAGTAGACACAGGTGACCGGGTAGATGCCATGTTCCTTGACTTCTTACAATCTTGACTTCTTACAGCCGTTTGACCAATACTTAAATACTGCTCATCATCCTGAGGCCCGTACCAGGTAGGATAGCCAAAATACAGAAAATCCAAGTAATCCTTTAGTCACTGGATTATTTAGTAAGCACGAAAGCGTCAGAGAGTTGCTCATTCAATTCCATGTGAAGACTCTGCAAAAGAGGCAGCCTTCACGGCGGTATGGTCTACCGTTAAATACCTAGACCGTAGGTAACTTGAATAGTCGTGCTATAAATTGCTTCTTCCTACTTATATCTTGCAGAAAGACCGTGAAGATAAAATTAGAGAGATTAGAATGCACGTAGATGTTTACCAGCAATCGTCCTTCCCACGAAACATTCGTGCCTGGACCAAACAACAGGAGAAGCGACAGAGATGTAGAAAGTGCCCTCTATCACGCACCGTAACACGCCTAGTGAGACGTAGATGAAACAATGTGTTATTCGCAGTTTATGAAATGTCTTTGTTGATGTTCGCATTTTGTAATCAGTGTCATGTTGTGGTTTCATCTGTTTTAATAAGAAATCCTACGTAATAAAAATTATTTTCACGTATTTCATAACAAAAAGAATATTATATATTCATTCTGTTAACGGCATCAGGTGATACTACAGAACCTAATCGCTTCTGGAAGATAATTTTTTTTTAGTTTGCAGTTCTTATAAGACATAATAACAGAAATTACTACTTAATAAAAATTGCTACGACAGCTAATTAAAAGGAGGGCCCCGTAAATTATTCCCCCGATATTTATATCTGATGTTCAAATTGCAATCGGTAGCTAATTGGCCTTTACGTTTGTTAATTCACGTCCCGGTAAAAGTGGTAACAACCGGCGCTAGCACCAACGCCGGCCTTGCCTCGTCTGTGTTGCCGAGCTTGTCCTATGGTTACAACCTGAAGAGACTTTTCGCGTTAGCAAGCGTCTTCTGCCACCAGTCTAATGGAGAATTGGCAACATTGTAGCATACTTTTGGCAGCAATGTGCCCTTCGAATTACTTCCTGGACTGGTATAAAACTTTCCTTCTAAATTCACTCACTAATATCATTCTCACTAAATATCCTGAATGATTCTCCCTTAGAGGATGATATAGAAGGTATCAAATGAATAATTTTGATTCCAGGAAGCTCGTTTCAACAGAAACTCCAGCTGGTTCCGCTATTTACGTCGCTGTTTAGCTGACGAATATACGATTAAGGCTCCAAGGAGGAAAGGTTTGTAGCAGATGGCTACTAGCATAGGGGTAAAGTGTTGGACATGAAATTGGCAACTGCGCTTGCTGTCGGTTCAAATACTGCCGGCACGGTAGCTCAGCGTGTTCGGTCAGAGGGTTAGCTGCCCTCTGTAATAAAGAACTGAGTTAATCGATCAACAATGAACTTAAACGGATATCTTACGACGTCCGCCCCGAGCAAATAAAAAAAAAATGTAACTCTTCAGGCTTTCCCGGCGATCTAATGACATCTTGGGTTGTCGGGTGTTCTGCCGGATATCAGCGTCGTACTTGCACGATATTTCGGTCACGTAGCTCGAGACCTTCATCAGGTGCGACCTGAGACTGCTCCTCGAGTGAACCTGGTCCAATATTTATGCCTATAGCCTTCCCCCTCCACCAACGGCTGCTGACGCTTCCTCTGTGGTCCGCGCCCATTCCCTGCGACCTGCTGGAGCGTTGCTGCTCCGTTTTCCGTCCGCTGCGGTTCTAGGTGTTCCCACTGCGGTCCGCGCCCACCAAACCCGCTCCTGGAGGTTTCTTCTACGGTCTGGGATACCAGGCGTTCCCCCTGCGGTCCGCGCCCGCTCACCACGACCTGTTGGAGCGTTGCCGCACCGTTTTTCGTCCGCTGCGGCTCTGGATGTTCCCTCCGCGGTCCGCGCCCACCAGTCCCAGTTCTGGGTGTTCCATCTTCGGTCTGGTGCTCCTGGCAGTCCATCAGGGGCTCGTTTACCATCTCCATGTCTCTGGTTCTTCTGTTTGTGTAGTGTTGCAGCTGGCCCCGTTGCTCCTTTAACAATTCCAGAGCCGGATCCCAGGCTCTGCTTAGCTGATACCCTGTGTCACGATTCACAAGATCGTCAGCCATTTTAATCTCAATCGATTCTCTTATAACACTGTCCCAAAATCTGGGTGTTTGTGCTAGAATCTTGGTATCCTCATACTTCATGGCATGATCTAGTTCTAGACAGTGTTCAGCAATGGCTGACTTAGTCACCTGTCTTAATCTAGTGTGCCTCTGATGTTCTTTGCACCTGATCTCCACAGTTCTTGTCGTCTGGCCAATTTAGGACCTGCCACATTAACAAGGTATATTGTAAATCCCTGGTTTTCGTAACCCCAGGTCGTCTTTGACACTCCCCAGCAGTCCCCCGATCTTGTTGGATGGACAGAAAACACACTTGATATTGTGTTTACGCAGGATCCTACTGATTCTGGCAGAAATAGAGCCAGCATAGGGCAGATATGCCACCTTCTTTGCTTCATCTTGGTCTTCTTCAGGAACCTGTGGTATAGTGGCTGGTCGGAGTGCCCTCTCAATTTGTCTGTCCGTGTATCCATTCTTGGAGAAAACTGTTTTGAGACGTTCTATCTCTATGGGTAGATTCTCTTGGTCTGATAGGACACGTGCTCTGTGGACCAAAGTCTTCAGAACCCCATTCTTCTGTGCAGGGTGGTGACAACTGCTGGCCTGCAGATATAAATCAGTGTGTGTTGGTTTTCGGTACACACTGTGGCCAATTGATCCATCTGCTTTCCTCTGGACCAGTACATCCAGAAATGGCAGCTGGCCATTCTTCTCCAGTTCCATGGTGAAATTGATATTAGGATGGCATGAGTTAAGATGTTCAAGAAACTCATTGAGCCTGTCCATCCCATGTGGCCAGATCACGAAGGTGTCATCCACATACCTAAAGAAGCATGTGGGCTTAAATGTGGCTGTCTCCAATGCCCTCTCCATAAACATATTGGCAACCACAGGGGACAGTGGGCTTCCCATAGCTACACCTTCAGTTTGCTCGTAATATTGGTTTCTGTACAGGAAATACGTGGATGTCAGTGTATGACTGAACAGGTCCAACAGAGCATTATTAAATTTCTCTGCAATCAGTTCTAGTGAGTCCTTCAGTGGGACCCTGGTGAACAGCGATACCACATCAAAACTAACCATGATGTCCGAATCTGTGATGTGCAGTTGCTTGAGGCGTTGCAGGAAATCTCCTGAGTTGCGGATGTGGTGAATACATTTCCCCACATATGGAGCCAGGAGACCTTTCAAGTACTTGGCTGTTGTGTACGTAGGTGCCCCAATATTACTGACAATAGGACGTAGGGGCACGCCCTCCTTGTGTATTTTAGGCAGACCATACAGTCTAGGTGGCACTGGCGCTTTTTCCCGTAGTTGTCTGATGATCTTATCGGGCATCCCTGTTTCCTTCAAGAGAGCACTAGTCTTCTTGGCCACCTTGTCCGTGGGGTCACACTCCAGAATTCTGTATGCAGGATCCTCCAGAAGTTGGCGTACTTTCTCATCATAATCCACCCGCTGCAAGACGACAGTGGAGTTCCCTTTGTCTGCTGGCAGTACCACAATGCTGTTGTCTTCCCGTAGTTTCTTGAGTGCAAGCCTCTCCTCGGTTGTGATGTTCGATTTCGGCGGCCTGGCCTTGGTGAGGGCCCTGCAGGTCTCTCGGCGGACTTCCTCTGCCACATTAGGTGGAAGTGTGGCTGCAACTTGCTCTACTGCACTGACGAAACCTGAAATGGGTACGTTTCTAGGGGTCGTAGCAAAGTTGAGACCCTTGCTGAGTACCATTAAGGTTGTATCATCAAACTGTATGCCACTCAGATTCGTCACCGTGCGTGTCTCTTCCATCTGCTGTGCTTTCTTGTACAGCCAAGTACTTGAAAGGTCTCCTGGCTCCATATGTGGGGAAATGTATTCACCACATCCGTAACTCAGGAGATTTCCTGCAACGCCTCAAGCAACTGCACATCACAGATTCGGACATCATGGTTAGTTTTGATGTGGTATCGCTGTTCACCAGGGTCCCACTGAAGGACTCACTAGAACTGATTGCAGAGAAATTTGATAATGCTCTGTTGGACCTGTTCAGTCATACACTGACATCCACGTATTTCCTGTACAGAAACCAATATTACGAGCAAACTGAAGGTGTAGCTATGGGAAGCCCACTGTCCCCTGTGGTTGCCAACATGTTTATGGAGAGTTTTGAGGAGAGGGCATTGGAGACAGCCACATTTAAGCCCACATGCTTCTTTAGGTATGTGGATGACACCTTCGTGATCTGGCCACATGGGATGGACAGGCTCAATGAGTTTCTTGAACATCTTAACTCATGCCATCCTAATATCAAGTTCACCATGGAACTGGAGAAGAATGGCCAGCTGCCATTTCTGGATGTACTAGTCCAGAGGAAAGCAGATGGATCAATTGGCCACAGTGTGTACCGAAAACCAACACACACTGATTTATATCTGCAGGCCAGCAGTTGTCACCACCCTGCACAGAAGAATGGGGTTCTGAAGACTTTGGTCCACAGAGCACGTGCCCTATCAGACCAAGAGAATCTACCCATAGAGATAGAACATCTCAAAACAGTTTTCTCCAAGAATGGATACACGGACAGACAAATTGAGAGGGCACTCTGACCAGCCACTATACCACAGGTTCCTGAAGAAGACCAAGATGAAGCAAAGAAGGTGGCATATTTGCCCTATGCTGGCTCTATTTCTGCCAGAATCAGTAGGATCCTGCGTAAACACAATATCAAGTGTGTTTTCTGTCCATCCAACAAGATCGGGGGACTGCTGGGGAGTGTCAAAGACGACCTGGGGTTACGAAAACCAGGGATTTACAATACACCTTGTCAATGTGGCAGGTCCTAAATTGGCCAGACGACAAGAATTGTGGAGATCAGGTGAAAAGAACATCAGAGGCACACTAGATTAAGACAGCTGACTAAGTCAGCCATTGCTGAACACTGTCTAGAACTAGATCATGCCATGAAGTATGAGGATACCAAGATTCTAGCACAAACACCCAGATTTTGGGACAGTGTTATAAGAGAATCGATTGAGATTAAAATGGCTGACGATCTTGTGAATCGTGACACAGGGTATCAGCTAAGCAGAGCCTGGGATCCGGCTCTGGAATTGTTAAAGGAGCAACGGGGCCAGCTGCAACACTACACAAACAGAAGAACCAGAGACATGGAGATGGTAAACGAGCCCCTGATGGACTGCCAGGAGCACCAGACCGAAGATGGAACACCCAGAACTGGGACTGGTGGGCGCGGACCGCAGAGGGAACATCCAGAGCCGCAGCGGACGAAAAACGGAGCGGCAAGTCTCCAACAGGTCGTGGTGAGCGGGCGCGGACCGCAGGGGGAACGCCTGGTATCCCAGACCGTAGAAGAAACCCCCAGGAGCAGGTTTGGTGGGCGCGGACCGCAGAGGGAACACCTAGAACCGCAGCGGACGGAAAACGGAGCAGCAACGCTCCAGCAGGTCGCAGGGAATGGGCGCGGACCACAGAGGAAGCGTCAGCAGCTGTTGGTGGAGGGGGAAGGCCATAGGCATAAATACTGGACCAGGTCCACTCGAGGAGCAGTCTCAGGTCGCACCTGACGAATGTCTCGAGCTACGTGACCGAAATATCGTGCAAGTACGACGCTGATATCCGGCAGAACACCCGACAACCCAAGATGTCAAAAAAAAAAAAAAAAAAAAAAAAATACTGGTGGCGGCAATACTTTTTCCTACTGTGTAAAACAGAATCTCGAAGTCAGATCAACAATCAGTAAAGACATCGAATGAAAACCTCTCCGCCCTTATATCGTGTAGTGTTTCCTTTCCTCGGGGTTCTGGCGTGAAAATATAAAATATAAAATCTGGTTGGGTTTTGAATTTTGATGGAATAAGTTACGGATAAGGCGGACTTCGTATTATTGGTTGAGATAGTGCTGTAATTTGACCGTGCATGGCAGACCGGGTCGGCAACACTACAAAAAGCGACTGTACGGAAATAGCATCAGAAATTAGTTGTAATTTACCTTATAATTTTGTTAGAAACGTAGTATTAATTATAATATAGTCTTCGTGGCTGTCTTCCCAATTTTCTTGTAGTATGACCCGTTCTCATTGTTCTCCGTTTGTTGAAAATTTCTTTAAGTTGTCACTGTCAGGATCAATTCACAAATTTGGCGATAACCACCTCGAATCACTATTGAAACAACCTCGCTTTGTAATATAATTTTAATTTCCACCCAAAAGCACATTCAGCACAGCGCCGAAAAATACACGTCTTTCGTATGAAGACAAGACAGAGAGAGTAATCAATTAGTTGTTACAAACAAACACCTACGCAAAAGTAAAAAAAAATGAAAATTGTTTATAAAAATCGGTCGCTGGCGCAGCGCTCTTCTGCGTGCGCGGTTGTAAATTATATATTTGTATTGGCGGAGGCGCGGTAGTCAATGTACCGTTACAATCGCTACCTCTTTTCTGTAGTCTGTGGATGTATAGACACAACATTTACAGAATTGCACACACGTTAATCCCTTTTTATCTGCTTCTGTCAATAATATCGACTTAAGTGTGGTACTGAATGATTTTTTAACTTCCTCTTGCTAATTCGTAATGATTTGGGGTATTTTGCCTTAAGAAGGCAGACTTTTTTGTACTGTTATCATGATAAGTTGTAATCAGTTTTTATAACTATATTGCATACTGCATATGGTCTTTTCGGTAGTTTATTAAACAAGACACACAAAAATTATGGAGATATTAATCAGCAGCAATGATATGATTCACAACAGTCTGACCAAGTCATGTGTAAAGCATACACTTGACATTTAACGGCAATCATTAAACATCCCTGCATTTTGAATAGTGTTTTACCTCCAGATTTCGCATTTTACAAGCATCGTTGCTAAGCGCAAATAAATAAAGAAAAGCAACACGATTTCTGCTCTCAAATAAAGGTTTCAGCAATTAATTTAATTTTAATGTGATTAACGAAGCATTGGAGATTTCCGACATTAAATCGAAAAGTAGTCCCTGTACGTGGAAGGAACTACATAATTACTATGTTTGGGCAGATGGTTCCGAAATTGATCAAAGAGCAAATACCTTTCCTTCAATCACATGTGTAGTAGCAGCATAATGAAGACAATAATAGCAATCATGACAGTAGTCATCGAATCATCTGGAAACCTCACATACAGCAGTTGCATTTCTCGAACTATAACATTAGTTGTCATAGAAAAAATTTCATATTGGCATCAAATCCGAGCTATGAAGACTAGAATGGTCCTTATATCACGTATTCATGAGATCAGAATAATACCCGCATTAGAAACTAGCAGGTAATTAACCAGTTAATCGAGAGAGCTGGATTTTTTCACAGCTTCTAGGAGCATCGTCGGACACAACAACACAATCAGGACGTTGCCAACTGTGAGTTGCAGTGGTCTGCTGGGTTGATCGTAGTTTGATAATTGCGGGATATAGGTTGGCTTCTCACTCATGGGCCGTCCCCTGTGGCCGAGCGGTTCTAGGCGATTCAGTCTGGAACCGTGCGACCGCTACGGTCGCAGGCTCGAATCTAGCCTCGGGCACGGATATGTGTGATCTCCTTAGGTTAGTTAGGTTTAAGTAGTTCTAGGGGACTGATGACCTCAGATGTTAAGTCCCATAGTGCTCAGAGCCATTTGAACCATTTTCTCACTCATGGCGTCCATTTTTAACATTGACGAAAAGATCTAATTCACCTATGGTAACGCCAAGTCCAGAATGTTAGGTCGCACAGTGGTTCAGAATCCGCATTAAACACGATATCCCTTCACTATCAACAGCGTCAGAGCCACTTTAAATGGCGCCATAACAAAGGCGGCAGCCGTGGATGGCACAAACTCTGTCGCCAGTAAACTAGCACTAAAAAGTTTATTTCATTTAATTTAGGAATGGTTATTTCGTTCACAGTGTTCATTTTTAATCTGAACTTGAGACGTTGCAATTTTTGATCCTCGGCTGGAACTCTAATTCGGATCTCTAGAAATGGAACGTATCTGGGTTGCAATGCTGGTCCAGCACAAACACATTCATAATTTCATTTTACGCCCTAGCATGTGCACACTGACCTACAACCGAAAAATAATTTGCATATTTAATGTCTGTTCATGAATAGTCAACAATAACGATAGGTACCGTTATCTCTAGTGAAACAGGCGAGCATCTCACTACTGGTGAGCAAGCAGTTGTTACTTAACGTCTATTTATGGATGGGAATCAACAACAGTAGGCGCCGGGTTCGATTCCCGGACAAGCAAAACAAATTGTACCCTCATCTCATATTGATACAGCTCGCTGCTGGTAAGTAAATTCGATTTCTAACATCTGATTTAACTTGGTTAACAATCCGATAACGTGCTGGGTAGAAAATCCCGTCAACATTTTAAATCATAACATTCCAATTTTCAGCACATGCATAGTTGGTTACTTGTGAAGGAGAGTATATTAAACGTCTTTCGCGGTTAGTTAACAGGGCGATAATGGTTTTGATGTAGTAGAAATAATTTCGTCATTTCGTTTCAAGTTCAGATGTGTTAATACTGGTGAAAAGCTTTGTATTTCACGTCTCTTTATGGCTAGGCAGCATTGATGATTGTTGCCTTGATCAAGTCCCGGGCTGATGTGAAAGTGTATTTTAATTAGTAGTGGCTAGGTCTGCTGGGTTTCTGTCCAGATCCAGAACAACAAACTTCGTCATGTCATTTATAGTTCAAACATATGGGCAAATAATTCTTCATGAATAATTAGTACAGTGACGTTACTGATAATACTCCATTAACATTGCGGTTTCTATAGAGCATTTACCGATGTTTATCGCGTTTTCTTTAACTGGTTCCTTTAACGACCAGTTTATGCAAAACCCAATCGTCACTGGGACATTTAGCAGGTGCGGGAAAACCTTATACAGAGGAAAAATACTTCGAACTGTTATAGACCCTTATTAGTCCAGATATTGTCTCAGAATATCTTGTTCATGCAAACATTTATTTTGTTTAAGGATTGCTACATTGTTTATGTGCCATAGTTAGTTGAAAAACATTGTAACCTGTACAAGCGTTAGGGATTAACTCATCTTTTTCTAGTTTTTGCAGTATCATGGTGTGATGTTACATCGCACTGATTGCCTTAAAGCAGTGGTTCCCAACGGGTGGTCAGCGGACCCCCAGGAGTCAGCGAGCTATGCCAAAGGGGTCCGCAAGATGCTATTAGAATAAAAAATATATTAAATATATTTCGTATGATAACAGATTTTTTTGTTTTGGCCGCTTCCTGCATGAGCAGAGCTTTAGCGAACGCTACCTTCTGCGCCTAGCGTCTTCCTAGAGCCAACTGCCACTAGCACACTCTAGCAAATGCTTCAAACGGCTCTGAGCACTATGGGACTTAACATCTGAGGTCATCAGTCGCCTAGAACTTAGAACTACTTAAACCTAACTAACCTAAGGACAACACACACGACCGTGCGCGAGGCAGAATTCGAACCTGCGACCGTAACGGTCGCACGGTTCCAGACTGTAGCGCTAGAACCGCTCGGCCACTCCGGCCGGCCACACTAGCACAAAACTAGAATTAGATAGAGGCAAATAGTTCTGCTGTATGCCGTTAAACTGCGCGCGCTGCCTCTTTGCAGCTGACAACTCAGTGTCATCTCATTAAGAACTGAAAATTACAACTAACTGTATACTGATGGAGTACTCTGTTGTAACTGTATTTTTTCAAATAAATAATACTTTGTATGAAATTATTGTTTTCTTATTTTTTACACATGTCTACTCAATGCAATCTCAAGTGTAGTACACTTGAAAGACCAATACACTCAGTTTCCATTTTTCCTGTCATTTTCAGCTCATACTCAATTTTTATTTTTTTAAGGAGTCTGTTATACTAGACACCCAGATTTGAAGACAAAGATTTTGAGCAATAATCAAAAATTTAACAATAACAATGATGGCTAAATTGAAAAAGTTTTAAGCTCAATATTTTTTCAATAATGAGTAAGTCAATGTTTTTTTAAGTACCAAAAATAGAAAACGTATAAAAAGACCCTTAATTTGGTTTTTTTACGTACTTGACACTGTGATATGACAAGGTACCAATCATGCTCGATGAGGGGGTCCTCGAGAAAATTTTGTTGGGAACCCCTGCCTTAAAGATTAGTGTTGTCTAGTCGTCTCTCGTGGTATCCATTTTGTATAATCGAATGACTGTACTGCAAAGTGATTAGAGGACCTGCTAGACAACACGTTATGTTGGTCGCATCTAAATCAGGCGGATCACAATTCAGGTCGTTCGGATAGTTTTGCGCTGGATAGTACAGCCTTAAGTGTGTAGCGCTAAATCCCCTTACTGGGCCTCCCTGGGCAAAACAGCACTGCGTCAGCGCCCGAGGGGTGGCCCACCCACAGGCGTTCGCCCCTATGGGCGGGCGTCAGTTGCGTCGGTGGGTAACGTTGCCACACGTCGCTTCCTCTCCTCAGTTGTTCCCCGAGGCATCCTCTACAACCCCTATAACTTTGCCGGTGCTAGATAGTTAGGAGTGTGAGCCACAGAGCAAAACCATCGTTCATTTAGTTACTATCTTTGCGATATTTTGAATCACTTACGACAAATAAAATGAAGGGCCAAAGAAACTGGTACACCTGCCTAATATCGCATAGGGCCCCCGCGAGCACGGAGAAATGAGGCAACGCAACGTGACATGGACTCGACTAACGTCTGAAGTAGTTCTGGAGGGAACTGACACCATGAATCCTGCAGGGCTGTCCATAAATGCGTAAGAGTACGAGTTGATGGACATTTCAGAACAGCACGTTGCAAGGCAAACCAAATATGCTCAATAACATTCATGTCTGGGGAGTTTGGTGGCCACTGGAAGTATCTAAAAAATATTTATTGTTCAAACTTTTACGACATGTGAAAAACTAAAAACTTCTATAGCTTGGATTTACGAGAAAGTTTCACAAAACGCTTATTGCATCATCAGTGGGATTTCTATCTAGCTTTTAGGCATTATTTAACCAAAGAAAACCTATTTTATTAATTATTCTTTCTAGTTTCCCCAGGTATGTGCCGAGTTTCGCTCAGTATATAGCTTATTATGTGCGTAGCGCCATTTCTTACGTTGATGCTGTCACGAACCGGCTGCCTCCTGCAGGCATCTAGCTCAGACTCGAAACACGTCTGCTGTCTCTGCGGATCTCCTCACCACTACCCAAACTTTTACCGCGTGCACCTAGCTCTGTTAGCTGTCAAAGATCTTACTACTCGAAGATGTACTACTCGTCCAACCTTGCGGTTGGCAACTATCGACTTTTCCACTGGCTCTATCCTGATCGAATCTCAGCACATACCTTTCAACCTCGATTTATCGAAGCATCTTCAGTGGCCATATCTTTTGGCGTTGTACTACATGCGTCTGCTGGTGATGCTATTCTTCTGCCTCCAGCACTAAAATCGCTTGTGAGCAAAGCACACAAACTGCATGCACACCTTTCCACACATGATAGAGACATGTAATATACCAAGAAAGCATGTAGTGCAACACCAACACACACTGCCACTGAAGATGCTTCCATAAATCGGATGAAACGCTTACAGCAAAACATAAATTGCATTTACTCAGTTAAACACTGACTTAATATCAGAATAATTAAAATAAAACTGCCAGCAACTGAGGACTGGCAGATGAACAACATTAAAGATACCTACATCTACGCCTTCATCTAGTCATATTCCGTAAACTACTATGCAGTGCATGGCAGAAGGTACTTCTCATTGTATCACATGCTAAAGTTTCTTGCCACTCACCGAAAATAAGGGCTCCTTAGACACCACTACGGGCGCAGCAGTTACTCTAATATTGTCTCCACATCCCCTTCAAGAGCGACAGAAGGCTTGCTATACTGCACTCCTAGCCTACTCACTTAATACTGGTTTGGGATAATTTCTAAGTAGACTTTCGGAGGATACGTCACGTATATATACAACTGTTTACCAGTTCACGCTTTTCGGTATTGGTCAAATAAATCGTGCTGCTCTTTCTTAGAATACGTTAAATATCCCCCATTAGGCCTATGTGATACTGGTCCTTCTACGAATAAATGTGAAATAGTCTTATGAACACATGGTTTAAAGTTCCTAACATGAGCAGTCATACATGGGAAGCACCAGCAGATAGTGCTGGATACTAAATAGATTACATTCTAGTCAAACAAAGAAACAGAAACCAAATAATATACTGATGATCACATAAAAGTTATAGCCAAGTACAATACTAGGTTTAAAAACAAGTGCAACTGGGTCTAGATGCGCAGGAGGGTTAAAGAATGAAGACACAGATGAGAAATTTAGAGTCGAGACGGAGAAGATATCTCAGGAAACTGTAACTAGGCAGGAAATAAGACGATGTTTCACTGAAGGGCACTGAATGTGCTAGGGAAGAAGAAACTGAAGACAAGAAAACGATGGATGACCCAAGAAGTACTAGATCTCATAAAAGAGGGAAATACCTTGAGAAAAGTCCATATTGAGAGACAGTGAGAAATGCAAAACGAAATAACTATGTGCCACATAGGAAAAGATATATGAATGAGACAAATAACTTGGGAAACAAATGGTTCAAATGGCTCTGAGCACTGTGGGACTCAACATCTGAGGTCATCAGTCCCATAGAACTTAGAACTACTTAAACCTAACTAAACTAAGGACATCACACACATCCATGCCCGAGGCAGGATTCGAACCTACGACCGTAGCGGTAGCGCGGTTCCGGACTGAAGCGCCTAGAACCGCCCGGCCACAGCGGCCGACTAGTTGGGAAACAGAAGCAGATCAAGCATACAGAAACACAAACAAGGTGTGCTCAGAACTTAAATCATAACAGTTTAAATGCAAATCTCGTGGCAACATAGTTAAAGATAGGAAAGGTACGAATCTGTTCGAACCTGAAAAAAAAAAGCAAATAGGGAAAATGAATGCGGTGAAGAACTATATGACGGAGAAAAGCTCGGAAATTACCCAGATTACAGAATAAGAAGTCGTAAATAAATTCACATGACGAGCAGCAACCAGGTCAGAATTTAACAACATTTTAAACAACTCAGACAACAACAAAGCGGTTGAAAGAGATAGTATCCCTGTAAAGTTATTAAAAAATGCTGGAGACAAGGCAAAAGGACATCTGTACAAATATATGTGTGTGTAATAAGATGATGGAACACTATCAATGAAATTAATAGAAGGTAAAATAATTACCATGCCTAGCGAAGGAAATGCCAATGATTGTTAAAATTATAGGACCTTGGCATTACTAAGCCATGCATCAAAATTTCTGCTCGACATTGTTAAAGAAAAACTAAAGGCTAAAATCAATCAACATTTACGAGAAGACGAATTTCGATTTGGGAAAAGGAAAGAAACCACGGACGCTATAAAGGCACTACGAGTGATCTTAGGAAGAGGAACTGATATGAAAAGGAAAATATGTGCCGTATTCACTGACTTGAAGAGGCCTTTGGTCGAGTGGTGTGGAGGATACTATATGGAAGAATGAATAAAGCTGGAATGGACAGGACGGATAAAAGATTCATTCCTGACCCATACGAAAACCACAGTACAGAAATTGATATCAGTGCCACTAAGAGAAAGGCCAGGATAAGAGGAGGTGTCAGATAAGGCTGTCTCTCTGTCCTTACTTAATTTATTTATAGGAAGTGCAATAGGAACAATGAAAAGCGGCAGCCAAGGAGTCAAAATTGATGGTAAAGAAAAACATTGTACTCGATTTGCTGGTGGTATGGTAGTATTGGCAGCTTCTGAAAAATGACACGAACTATATGTTAAAAAATTTCTGACGTGTTAGACAGTCACGAACTGAAATTAAACATAAACAAGACTGAAATAATGGCGATAAATAAATCGAAGAGGCAAGTAAGGGCAAATATTGAGATAGTAAAGAAGATTGTGGCGCACGTAAATGAATTTTGATACTTGGGACGCACAATAAAAGATAACAACAAAAGTATAATAGATGTTAAAAAAGAACTGCAATGACTAGACAAGCACTCCGAAATAAGAGTATTTTACTAACATAACATAAAATAAGAAGACACAAGAAAGAAATTCAGCGAGACAATTATTTGGAGTATTTCAAGCTAAGGCTGTGAAAGGTGTACTCTGGGGAATAGAAAATTAAAAACTAGAAGCAATAAAATATAGATCTGGAGAAGAGCCGCAAAATCGTGATGAACTGAAAGACAGTCTAATGAACTAATACAAAAAGAAATTGAAGGGAAAAGAACGCTGATGAGCGTGAAACAAAGGAGAAAAACTAAATTGATTGGACAACTAATTCGACATAACAGCTTCACAAAAAAAACTTCTTGGGAGGAAGAATGCTGGGGAAAAGATCAGGGGGCTGACTGAGGACATTCAGATTAGAAAGCGTTGTCAGTGGGGCGGAGTTCAGCAGCTACGGTTAAATGGTGACGACGTCAGCGGACACGGTAGGGTGCGTACATTAGCAAGGTGTCTGTCTGGTCTGCGTCCCACACACTTGAGCAACAGTTTACGACAGGTCGCTCGAGTATTTTTTAAGGAATTTCCCTTTGCAGACTAACTGCATTTACCCAGTGTCTTAGAAGTGAACCAAAGGTTGCTTTACCTACGACTAAGCCCAAACGTTGTTACACCCAGTCATTTTTATAAATGACTCCAGTTGTGTGACCTACATCTACATCTACATTCATACTCCGCAAGCCACCTGACGGTGTGTGGCGGAGGGTACCTTGAGTACCTCTATCGGTTCTCCCTTCTATTCCAGTCTCGTATTGTTCGTGGAAAGAAGGATTGTCGGTATGGCTCTGTGTGGGCTCTAATCTCTCTGATTTTATCCTCATGGTCTCTTCGCGAGATATTAGTAGGAGGGAGCAATATACTGCTTGACTCCTCGATGAAGGTATGTTCTCGAAACTTAAACAAAAGCTCGTACCGAGCTACTGAGCGTCTCTCCTGCAGAGTCTTCCACTGGAGTTTACTTATCATCTCCGTAACGCTTTCGCGATTACTAAATGATCCTGCAACGAGGCGCGCTCCTCTCCGTTGGATCTTCTCTATCTCTTCTATCAACCAGGACACCAATACTCACGAACACAACCCGGACACCAACTCAACAACCCACACAACACACCCACTCACCACAGAGAATACACAGGCGCCCATAACTACCACACGAACAGCCGACTCTCAGGCCAGCCCTCACCAAACGCCAACACTGGAACAAGCGGCCGCTAACACGACCAATAACTCGCAGGCCGACATGACCAACATTACGACAACATTCCAGAGAATAATGGAAACATTATTCCCCGGACGCACGACCACCGAAATAGTCACGAAGATTATGGGGTGTCTCTCACAACTCTTCATGCAGTTCATGTCGGGTACGCTCAACTGGACTAGCATCCAAGCCACTATCACACCGCTTTTTACACTACTACATGGATAATACACCACACCAGCCCCAAAACACAGACTTAAACACAATCTCACAGATCCTGTTTCGGAATGCCAACGGGATCGCAAACAAAAAAGCCGAGATGGCCGCGTTCATGGAGCGAAAGGGTATCCGAATCGCTCTTGTGAACGAAACACTGCTTACGCCTCGCAAACAACTAAACTTCCCAGGGTATTGCGTCTATCGTACCGACCGAGCGGATGGCAGGAGGGGGGGGGGGGGGGGGGCGGCACGCAATCATCATACACAGAGACATAGAACACACGAACATCGAGCTCCCAGCACTTGAAAGACTAGAGGCTACGGCCGTCAGGGTCAAGTTCAACGGGGCCAACACCACACTGGTATCACTATACAACCCTCCTAAAAACATAGTAACACGTGATATCAGCACAGTACTCAACACAGCACCGCGGGTAATAGCCGCTGGAGACCTCAACGCAAAACACCCTGATTGGAACTCACGAATACGAACCTCCAACGGCAAGAAACTGTACGAACACGCACTAGGCCGAAACTACATTATACTTGGGCCGGACGTTCCCACGTTCGTGCCTACACAGGCTCGACATAGGCCAGACGTGTTAGACATAGCCCTCATAAAGGGCATCACATGCACACTCAACCTTACGGTTGAAAACGATCTGGACTCGGACCACATGCCTGTGATACTGCACATGGAAGAGACACTGCAGGACATCGAACCACGCAGGATGCTTAACTACAAGCGTGCGAATTGGACACTGTTCAAAGAAACGCTTGATAGTCGCATTCCTGACACCCACGAAATTAACAACACACAGCAAATCGATGAGGCTGTGGAGGCTCTCACAACTGCCGTCCAAGACGCAATGACTGACGCCATTCCATGTACAACACCAAGACAACACTCGACGGCCCTGCCCCAGGAGATCCTGGGCCTTATCTCAATGAGGAACCGCCTCAGGAGATACTGGCAACGTACCAGGCGCCCGTTCTATAAACTGCACGTCAACAGACTCCAGGGCATAATACGGGATAAAATACAAACATTCAGAAACGAGCAATGGGGACAGAGACTCGCTGGGCTGGATACCACACGTCCTGGCGTGTGGCAGCTAGCCAGACCCTTCACCAGGGAGAAACACTACATTCCCACGTTACAAGGACCAGACGGCCCGGCCTACTCCGCGACGGAAAAGGCAGAGCTTACGGCCACAACACTTGCAGCGTCCTTCATGCCGAATCTGGTTCCTTCAGACCCAGCATTCACACTTGAAACGGACCAGGAGGTTACACGACTTGTAGCCCAGCCCTCGCGCAACGAAATAAGACGTACCAGCACAAATGAAATCACATGGGCTATCAAGCACACCAACGCTAGAAAAGCCCCTGGGCCTGATGGCATTCAAAACCGTGTCCTCCAGGAGTTCACGGATAAAGCCGTAGAATACCTCACACACTTAACGAATGCCATCCTGACACACCAACACTTCCCTGACTTTTGGAAGGCGGCCAATGTCCTGATGTTCAGGAAGCCAGGGAAAGACCACTCCCTCCCACAAAATTACCGACCCATCAGTCTGCTGTGTTCGCTCAGCAAGATTGTTGAGAAAGTAATACTGAAACGTATCACTAGGCATTGCATCGCCAACGACACCCTAAGACCGGAGCAATTCGGCTTTAGGAATCACCACTCGACAACACAACAACGCCTCCGCGTAGTCGAACATATAACACACGGCTACAACATGAACAAAGCCACAGGGGCTGTGTTCCTAGACATCGAAAAGGCTTTCGATCGTCTCTGGCGCAACGGACTCATACGCAAACTAAGCGACGCTGGTTTCCCAGACGGACTCGTACGTCTCATACACTCATATCTCACGAACAGATGTTTCAACACTAACGTGCAGGATAAACAATCAGCACAACACGGTTCCAAGCTGGAGTACCCCAAGGGAGCATCCTAGGGCCCATCTTGTTTAACCTGTACATTAATGACTACCCAGCGACACGAAACACGACGTTAGCCGTCTACGCGGATGACACAGCCATCCTCGCGCAAGACTGGAAACCGTCGAACATCAATTCACGAATACAGACAGCACTCAGAACAGCTGAGCCTTGGTTGGAGCGATGGCGTATTAAAGTAAACGTCGACAAGTGCGAAGCAGTTCTGTTCACACGCAGACCGAAACTACTGCGCAAACACCAACACTGTAGACCAATAACACTACATACACGCCCAATACGTTTCCGAGAGAAAGTCAGGTACCTTGGTGTTTGGCTGGACCGGAAACTTACATGGGGGGACCACATAGAGTACGTTGCCAACCGAGCGCACGCGACGCTCAAACAGCTCTACCCAATGCTCAACAGGGAAAGCACACTGAATAGGAGGGTGTCGAGGTCCATATACATGACACTGATTAGACCTCTGATGACGTACGCAGCTCCCGTCTGGGGATATGCAGCTCCCACACGACTGCGCCGCCTGCAGATCATACAGAACAAGGTGCTACGAATCATTAGCAATGCTCCACGCTACACACGCACCGTGGATCTTCACCATCAATACCGCCTTGATACCCTCAAGGAAGTATTCAAAAAATACGCCACACGACTATACAGGAACTCGAGACACTTGAACAATCCTGTCATCCTCACGCTGGGAAACTACGATCACAACCACAGGTGGAAACACAAACGGCCAAAGACACTGCTAGCTAGGGCATAGCCACCTATGGTCAACTAACATACGCCAACAGCGGCAAACGTCGGCAAGCCCCTGCATATCAGCAACACAGACTGGCAACTACCAGCTGCTATTAGAGCCGACCAACAGGCCACAGCAGGGACACCGACGAGCTCGCCCACAGACGCACAAACAATCTGCCAACACTCCCTCACACTGTGCCTCCGGTATATGACCTATCGGACCCAAGATCGATAACAAACCTAACTGTTGCAGGTTGCTGACGCTGAACGAGGACTCTGTACCAGCACCCAGCGCCAGCCGCCGAGCAGCACAATCGCACAACGTCAAGGTATCGACATGCATGATACTCACTGCTAACAAAGCCTATCCTTGCACAACCTATCGCAGGCAGCAAGACAACCGCTACTGCTCTTGCCGCCCGACCTAACTTCCGCAGAGGTTTTTTTTCCCTTGGCTCTTGCTTTGGCACTTTTTTTCCTCTGCCCTTCAAACCACTATCCTTCGTCAGATTTCGACCAATCTATCTCCAGATGAGCGCGTATTAATGGTTAACCTTAACCAGACGTACGCAAAGATCGCAGTACCCACATCCTACGACACCTCACTTCAGTGAATACTAACCCCTATGCAGAGATGGCAGTAGACCTTTTGTGTTGGCCATCATGCCGGTGTGGGCGTGGAGGGGCTCCACCTCTTATTTTTTTCTATCAACCTTATCTGGTACGGATCCCACACTGCTGAGCAGTATTCAACCAGTGGGCGAACAAGCGCACTGTAACCTACTTCTTTTGTTTTCGGATTGCATTTCCTTAGGACTCTTCGAATGAATCTCAGTCTGGCATCTGCTTTACCGACGATCAACTTTATATGATCATTCCATTTTAAATCACTCCTAATGCGTACTCCCAGATAATTTATGGAATTAACTGCTTCCAGTTGCTGACCTGCTATATTGTAGCTAAATAACAATGGATCTTTCTTTCTATGTATTCGCAGCACATTACACTTGTCTACATTGAGATTCAATTGGCATCCCCTGCAACATGCGTCAATTCGCTGCAGATCCTCCTGCATTTCAGTACAATTTTCCATTGTTACAACGTCTAGATATACCACAGCATCATCCGCAAAAAGCCTCAGTGAACTTCCGATGTCATCCACAAGGTCATTTATGTATATTGTGAATAGCAACGGTCCTACGACACTCCCCTGCGGCACACCTGAAATCACTCTTACTTCGGAAGACTTCTCTCCATTGAGAATGACATGCTGCGTTCTGTTATCTAGGAACTCTTCAATCCAATCACACAATTGGTCTGATAGTCCATATGCTCTTACTTTGTTCATTAAACGACTGCGGGGAGCTGTATCGAACGCCTTGCGGAAGTGAAGAAACACGGCATCTACCTGGGAGCCCGTGTCTATGGCCCTCTGAGTCTCGTGGACGAATAGCGCGAGCTGGGTTTCACGCGATCGTCTTTTTCGAAACCCATGCTGATTCCTACAGAGTAGACTTCTAGTCTCCAGAAAGGTCATTATACTCGAACATAATACGTGTTCCAAAATTCTACAACTGATCGACGTTAGAGATATAGTGATATTGTGATCGAAGCAGATAACGTTTATGCGTTTTGTCAAGTGCACAATTTTACATTTGTAAACATGGGAGAGACGTTCAATAAGTAACGCAACATATTTTTTTCTGATAGCAGAGTGGTTTTATTCACGATTCCAGTACACCATATTATTCCCCGCTCTTTAGGCTACAAAACCCTATTTTTCAACATAATCTCCGTTCACTGCGATGGCATTGCACCACCTTACTGGGAAGACCTGTATGGCTGCGTGGTATCGCTCTATCGGTCGCCGTCGGAGTCGACGTCTCGTTGCATCCTAACCTCCCCATCGTCCAAGTAGTGCACCCTTCATTGGATCAACCGGATGGAAGTAGGAAGGTGCGAGATCTGGGATGTAGATTGGATCGAGAAGAACAATCCAATGAAGTTCTGTGAGTTCCCCTTGGGTGCGCAGACTTGTGAGGTCGTGTGTTGTCGTGGAGAATGAGAAGTTTGTTTGCTTTTCTGTGGCGACGAACACGCCGAAACACAGTACACTTCAGAGTCGGTCGTTGCATCGTGAGGGAGAACATCAAACAGAATAACGCCTTCAGAGTCCCGGAAGACCCTCGCCACGACATTACCGGCTGAGGGTACGGCTTTGAACTTTTTCTTCCAAGTAGAGGAGGTGTGGGACCACTGCATGGATTGCCGTTTCGTTTCCAGTTCCAAGTGACAAACCTAGTTTACCTAGTTTTCATTGCCTGTGACTGTGTCCGACAAAAACCTGTTGCGATCACCCTCGTGTCGCGCAGACAACTTCGCACAGACGGTCCGTAGTTGCTCTTTGTGGTCTTCTGTTTGTGGCGAGGGAGCCAGTAGGCACATATCTCTGTTTACCCCAACAGGTGGACGAGTGTGTCAGCTCTACAAATAGAGACGTCCAGCTGTGCAGCGAGGTGTCTGTCTGTGATCCGTCCATCACCTCGAATGAGGGTGTCCGCACGTTCCAGCACTGCAGGAGTCACAGCCGTGCGCCGCCGGCCGGCACGCGGGAGTCCGGCCGGGTTTGCGCGACCTTGTCGCGATGAGGACAGACGCCTCGCCCAACGGCTCACCGTGTTTTTGTTCACTGCTCGGTTCCGATTTGAGCTAGGAACATGGGGTACAAATTTTCTGGTTTAGCCCGGACCAGCGGTCATTTGTACAGTCATTTCAACATCTGTCTTATACCCATCTGAACGTCTGTCTTGCTGTAGCTACACTACTGGCCATTAAAATTGCTACACCACGAAGATGACGTGCTACAGACGTGAAATTTAACCGACAGGAAGCAGATGCTGTGATATGCAAATGATTAGCTTTTCAGAGCATTCACACAAGGTTGGCGCCGGTGGCGACACCTACAACGTGCTGACACGACGAAAGTTTCCGACCGATTTCTCATACACAAACAGCAGTTGACCGGCGTTGGCTGGTGCAACGTCGTTGTGATGCCTCGTGTAAGGAGGAGAAATGCGTACCATCACGTTTCCAACTTTGATAAAAGTCGAATTGTAGCCTATCGCGATTGCGGTTTATCGTATCGCGACATTGCTGCTCGCGTTGGTCGAGATCGAATGACTGTTAGCAGAATATGGAATCGGTGGGTTCAGGAGGGTAATACGGAGCGCCGTGCTGCATCCCAACGGCCTCGTATCACTAGCAGTCGAGATGACACGCATCTTATCCGCATGGCTGTAACGGATCGTGCAGCCACGACTCGATCCCTGAGTCAACAGATGGGGGCGTTTGCGAGACAACACCCATCTGCACGACCAGTTCGACGACGTTTGCAGCAGCATGGACTATCAGCTCGGAGACCGTGGCTGCTGTTACCCTTGACGCTGTGATGGTATACTCAACGACGAACCTGGGAGCACGAATGACAAAACGTCATTTTTTCGAATGAATCCAGGTTCTATTTACCGGATCGTGATGGTCGCATCCGTGTTTGGCGACATCGCGGTGAACGCACATTGGAAGCGTGTATTCGTCATCGCCATACTGGCGAATCACCCGGCGTGATGGTATGGGGTGCCATTGATTACACGTCTCGGTCACCTCTTGTTCACACTGACGGCACTTTGAACAGTGGACGTCACATTTCAGATGTGTTACGACCCGTGGCTCTACCCTTCATTCGATCCCTGCGAAACCCTACATTTCAGCAGGATAATGCACGACCGCATGTTGCAGCTCCTGTACGGGCCTTTCTGGATACAGAAAATGTTCGACTGCTGCCCTGGCCAGCACATTCTCCAGAACTCTCACCAATTGAAAACGTCTGGTAAATGGTGGCCGAGCAACTGGCTCGTCACAATACGCCAGTCACTAGTCTTGATGAACCGTGGTATCGTGTTGAAGCTGCATGGGCAGCTGTACCTGTAAACGCCATCCAAGCTATGTTTGACTCAATGCCGTTATTACGGCGAGAGGTGGTTGTTCTGGGTACTGATTTCTCGGCATCTATGCACCCAAATTGCTTGAAAATGTAATCACGTGTCAGTTCTAGTATAATATATTTGTCCAATGAATTTCTTCTTGGTGTAGCAATTTTAATGGTCAGTAGTGTATATTACACGATATTACGCAAGGTGCGAACTACAAACCGGAGTTGGCGCCCACGTAAATTGTGCGTGTCGATTAATTCCCTTTGCAATTCGGCTGTGGTTCAGTCTCAGCTAATGGCACTATTTGTATATGCACCGTTCGGATTTTACGAGCAAAAACAGTCACCCGCGCTCGGATTTTACGTGCAGAAACAGTCACCCTTAAATAACTCCGCACTGGAGCGAGACTGGTGGTTCTTGGTCCACCGGTGTATCGGACCGTGGTCTCAGATAAGCTTTAACTGTTAGAAAAAAAATGCTTTGTTTGCATTTTACGTGAAAAAAAAACACATTTTTCTGGGAGACTTCTGAAGCACATCTCTCCTTTATTTTAAAGCTGGACGAATCGGTTCAAACTCCGCACGAAGGTTGATAAATGGATAAACTCAAAACGAAATTTTTGTATTGAATAAGATTTCTCCGTTGTTGAGATATGATGGTTTAAAGTGGAGCTAAATGTAACATGTAAAATTCGTTCTTACCTAAATAGAATGAGCAGAAACGGTTGAAAGTGACCCAAATCAACAAAAAAGCCATTCTTACTAATTCACTTTCAAAATATCTACCTTCATTGGGATTTTACGTGCAAAAAATCGTTCTTTCGAGTTTCTTGAGCGCACCTTTTGTATGTTTTAGACTTGTGGGAATCGGTTCAAATTTTCTAAGAAGGTAGACAAATACATTTAATTAACGGACGTTCTGTTGTGTGCCGAAAGCCAAGACATAAGCAACATGGCTCGGAAGACAATATAAAAAGCTATACGTGATTAGCAGTCTCCTGAATCAATAAAAAACTACAAAGGTTGCCAAATTATGGCGTGTAAAAGAAGTTAATTAGCTTTTCAATTTATCTGGCAGCTTCAAAGATATTTAGATCAAAACATTTTGACATGTTCGCCCTTTTTTACGAGTTAAACCTAGGGCCCCTTCGCAGTGAGCTCTCTTAGATGCAAGGTGTTGGCACACCTGCATCTTGTGATTTATAGCCTACAGTCCCTGACCCCGTGCTCAAAATCCAGGAAATTCGCCACTCAAGTAAACAGTAAATAATAATTTTGTACGGCTGAAGAACGTATATGTAACAGCAAAGAAAGTTTTTATGGGAGAATAAAAATTTTGGGAGTGGATTAAAAACGTGAATGTGTCAAGATGTTTTCATTTAAATGTCTTTGAAGCTGCCAGATACGTCGAAAGCTAGTTCTCTTCTTTTACATTTCTAATTCTGCCCAGGACATAGTCGCCTTTCTTGTGCTATGACGGGAGCGTTTTTTATTCTGGTAGTGATAAGTGGGTAGGGAATCAAAGGCGCAATATCTGTGCCAGAAGAATAACAATATGAGGCTGTTATTTACAGCATTTAGCGACTTGTGGTTACGAGTCGGGTTCTGCTGAAGTATCTCTTTCGCTGTGTTGGTCCATTTGTAGTCTAACATCGATCACTTGCATTCTTACAGTGCAAGATAATTATTTACATGAAAGTTACAGTTTTTTTATTCTTATGAAGAGCTAAACGCTCCGTGGAAATGTCAATTTTTTAGCACTCGCGATAATTCCGATTCATCCCCACGCTGAAAAACAATTTCAGATAATCGGAAAGAATGCCCAGCAGTAGTTATCTCAGATACTTAACAAAACTTCCAGGAGATGCATATTTTTAGGTCGCTTTGTGTAGCGCCTACTTGGATGAATGGCTCTAACTAGGTACATCCAAGTACGAATGGGCTGTTTGTGAATTAAGACATAAACGCTCAGGATATATTGAAGCCCATCGATATGATGTACCCCATACCCTTCAAGATTCGGAAACGAGAAATGGTAGTAGGCAGAATATCACGTAATTCCGCGCAATGGATACCAGTCTTAATTCTTGTATGAACCGAGATACTGAACCAGGAATCTTTGTTTCGATTTTTTAAAAGTAGAACGGTATAGTTTTTAAAGGCATTCGAAAACTTATTATTTAAATCGAAGAAGTTAAAAGAAATTCAAGGGGATCTTTAAGACACAAGTGCGACGATATAACGCGTTGAAAGCTTTTGCAAAAATATTCGAGATATGTGCTGTAACCGAAGGGCGAGCTGTCGGCGGTGTAAACAAACTCGGCCAGTTGCGGCTCTGGTGTTGGGCTCCGACAACACTCGCTACTGGTCACTTGTTTTCACCTAGGCTGTTCACTCGGCTGTGTATACATATACATCTAATTGTTTTAAGAATCTTCAGACGCGCTAGAAGTTAGCGGATGCTAGCATTTATAACGACCGTAGCTGACCCCGTATTTCTGTCTTTCAAAGCAGGGCCGAGAGGAAACAATGTTTACCTCAGTGTAGCGCAGGCCCCTCTCCTTGCTGCGTATAACGGCTGACGGTGGCACGCGCGCCGCACGTGGGCGGGTCGACATCCCCGGCTTGCCTTATAGCAGCACATTTGACGGATGTATTTCCGGAAATTTTTAACGTCGATCGCTGCACATGTGTCTTCATTAAAGTTTAACGTGGAACCCGAACTACGCGTTCACACGTGAAGGCTAGTTTAAGACGCAGACTGAAAAATCCAAGTTCCGGCCGGGACTCGATCCTGCGATCTCTCGGCTTCCAGGTTGCGATTTATTGTTGGACAACCAGGCCCAACGTGTGTGCAGATAGTTCATCTGAAGACACTGACAAGTGACTTTGCAAGGGTCAGAATAAACCGTATCTTGATGATGTTAGGACAGCAACCAGCCATAAATTTACTTTCAGTTCCTTTATTCAAAGACTACCGTTACCGGTTTCGAATCGTTGTGATTCATCCTCACACGGTTTACATTCTTTCTTTATGACATGTGGTGTTTTTTACATATTAGTTGTCCTAAAATATAAATAATACGTAATTATAAACACGCCACACACAGATGGTTGCGTTACAGATTTTCGTTGCATGTGCCTTACGTGAATCATCGGTTTCGAGTGTTTGTTTTCATAAAATTCGTCCAGCAGATCTAAATGCATTCCCACTGCATTCTTATTTTTGCACACGTAAATTGTTCTCACTGAACACTTAAGATTAGTCACTTAGATGATTTCTACCACGCACCACATGTTCTGATACGTACAAAGGGCTTACAAGCTTGTGCAACGAAAATCTATAACGCAACCATTTGTGTGTGGCGTGTTTATAATTATGTATTATTTATATTTTAGGACAATTAATATGTAAAAAACACCACATGTCATAAAGAAAGCTTGTAAACCGTCTGAGGGTGAATCACAACGATTCGAAACCGGTAACGGTAGCCTTTGAATAAAGGAACTGAAAGTAAATTTATGGCTGGTTGTTTGTCTTCAAACAACAGCCACGGTCTCCATCATGTCATCATATGACAAAATTGCATACCGTAGCTTTTGATTGCACTTAGAAGCTTAAATTATTTATAACGCCAAGGGACCGTAGACCTCAGAACATGACATAAAGTTCAATGTGATACGTCTGTCCGTTAATCTTAACTGACGGACGGACACACAGACGGACATACAACAAATTGAAAAAAGGGTGATGTAATTACGAATCAACAGTTTTCGGGTTTTTTTCCTTCGCTTGTACTGTGGGAACTTACTTTTTTTCGAATTTCGTGTTTCTAGGTCAATGGTAATTCCCGTATATGTTTTGATGCGTCAGTTTCCGAGTATCGAAATAGTGACATAAATGGCATTATCTTTTGGTCGTATTGACTTAGAGTTTTCAATTTTTCACACAGCCAAGGGACCGTAGACCTTAGTAGGTGAGACAAATTTCATCTCGATGCCTCTAAAGGTTGATGAGAAAAGGGGGTCTTAACATGCGTACAACAGAGTGACCCTTAATAAGGTTCCGTTTTTAGCGGTTGGGGTATGGAGAACTAAAAACATACTTGCTTTAGTATCTCGGCTGTTACAGGTGAGAGGTTAAACATTCGACTAAACATTCCTCCCCCTTGTCTAGTATCATCTGACTGAAGCCCCGTTTCCGTATCTAGAGGCGTTCACGAAATAAGAGGGGCGATGGTTCGGTGTTAGCGTCGTGCAGTGGCCACGGTTAGACGGCGTGGAGCGGGCCGCCTCTTCGGGCCCCCCGCCTCGGTCTCGAGGAGAATTTCCGGCCTACGGGGGCGCCAGAAATTACTCCTTTAATTGGCCGAGGAAGGGTGCTGGAAGGTAACCTGATGGCGGCAGATAACGAGAACGGCCCCGCCAGCCGGGCCGCTCCACGACACAGCTGGGCGATCGATAGAGGAGGCTGCGGTAGGCGGGCAGCAAGTAGCCGGCGAGCGACCAGCTGCGGCTCACCTGGCGCCGAGCGGAGCTGCGCGCCTTGGCCGTCGCGAGCCGCCGCGCCTGCCCCTGGCCGCGGCCCTGCTGGGGCGGCGAGCACTGCCGCCCGCCGCCGAGCGCGGCGCCGCCCCCCGCGACGCCGCCCCCACCCACCGCGACGCCGGCGCGCGTCCTCGCGCTGTCTGACCCCGCCGCCGACGCGTCCGCTGCGACGGCTGCCGGCCGAGTGCCGGGCGCGCGCTCCACGCCCCGACGGCAGCGCCGCGCGGCGGCCGGCCGCCGAAGCACGCCGGCGCCGGCTTACCGGCCCCGGCACACATCCCCCACTCACGAGGAGACGGCACGATATTTTGTGGTGAAAGTGGACCCCTAACACCTCACGTGGTTAAAATATTAGGACGCACTACCCGGAAAATCTCGGGAACAATCGATCCAAAGTTTTTTAGTTGCCGTATGAGTGTACAATGTTAGTCCATTGTCAAGCCGCTTTCTGGCCTAGATGCTTTAAGGTTTCATATGGTACCTTGACGCTACCGACACGCAATGGAGGGCTACATCTGACAGACATCTACCTTAAAGCGCAAGCGCTATACGTTAGCAAAATTTATAAACAGTGGCAACGATCGCCGCGGTGGTCTAGCGGTTCTGGCGCTGCAGTCCGGAACCGCGGGACTGCTGCGGTCGCAGGTTCGAATCCTGCCTCGGGCATGGGTGTGTGTGGTGTCCTTAGGTTAGTTAGGTTTAAGGAGTTCTAAGTTCTAGGGGACTTCTGACCTAAGATGTTGAGTCCCATAGTGCTCAGAGCCATTTTTGAACCGCGGACCTTAGTGGCTCATCTCTTACGTGAAATCACCCCAGTCAGCAGAGATCCACCAATCGATGTGCATCACATCTCCCACGAGCTGTACCACTATAAACATTTTCTTGTGGAATACAGCTATATACGCCATCGAATACCGGAGAAGGACATATATCAGGTTACGGAGGTTTACAGGAAAATTGCGCAATCGAATAGAAAACAAGTTTCGACATTATAACTGGAAAAACATATGGGAAAACATATCTGACCCCCATCTACCATCCAATGTGCGATCGACGTGGTACCTCGCAGTCAATAGAAAAATCCCCAACAACTCTAAATTGCACGCGATACGTCTGGCACAGACACCAAACTGTCCCAGCTGCAATGTCGTCGACACTGCAGAACATCGCTTCGCCTGTGACGATGTGAAAGACGTGTGTAATCTCTTCAGGCAAAAACTAGCACATCTGCTCCGCACGTCACCTAACACTATTACACCGACACACGTCCTTCTGCCTGATGACGTGCCATATCCTAACACTAAAAGAAGGTCAGCTAACTGGCTCAAAGGACTGACAGTCCATTACATCTCAACCGCTATGACGAAGAGTGAAGCAGATTATTGGATGTACCTGATGACAGAACATCAAAAACTCGAACGACAAAAGAAATACAAAGAAAATTACGGAAATTTCTTGAACCGAACATTGTCTTACCGACAGAGCTGAAGAACGATCAAACGATATTTTGTTCACTCTCAGGATTCCTTTTTTTTCTTTATGAAATTATCTATTAAGTTTCTCATTCATTTTACGCCAACAAGGTGGCTATTTCGTTTACCCTTTGCCCTCGTGTAGCAGCACTAATAGGTTGCTGACGCAAACATGAGACGCCAGCAGGCTGAAGTGGGCCTGGCTCTCCTATAAAAATGGAAGAATGTAGAGGACCTATTTTCTTTCCACAACCCCAAAAGAAGAGATTTTGTTTACTTGTATACATTTACTTCGTTGGTCAACTATCTCTTATGGAACAAACATAGCACAGAAGCTAGCCGAAAAAGGCACAAATGGCGAGCGGAAGGACGGGCTGTAGGGGAGAGAAGAGGCCCGAATAATTATTAGGGCTCGGACTCTCAACGCCAGATGTCTCAGGTTCGTTTCCTCCTCCGGCAATTTTTTTTTCTTCTGTTTCATTTTCTATTGTTATTCCATCAATTATTCAGAAAGTTTCCCAAACCTACATTATCTTTAACAAATTAGTTACATTATTGAATAAAAATTATTTTCTTTTTGTCGAACAACACAAATCACGGCGGTGGGTTTCCCATTTTTCATTGTAAAGCGTATGAGGAGAAACATTGGGTTTTTAATCAGAATAACAAAGTCGATCGGGAAACATTCAATTTTTATACATATAATAACTATAAACAAGAACATAGCATCGCGAGAGATTTCTTCCGAAGATGTCGATGCAATTAAATTATTTTCCATCAACATCTTTTCATAATACACCACTGCGTCCTTCAATCGTAATTTTGATAGATCACTATGAATGGATTATTCAGGAATTTCTTCCCCTGTTCCAGACGAGCCAGCAACTTCTTCAGTCGACATGTTTACCCTCGGCTTGGAATAATACGTTGAAATTTGAAACAGGCACGTCTGTTCACGACGAAATCGAAAAACAAACTGCCATTTACTTGTCAGTCCTATGCGCAGATGACCGTTATAGTCTGAAGGGGACCCTTACAAAGCCCCTTTAAGCCTTGAAACCCCATAAAACGAAACGGAACAACGAACACGATTATTTTTCAGTGAATGAAAAACTTTACGCTCTTGAGCTAAAATAATGTTTTAAAATAATGTAGGTTTGAGAAACCTATTGGTGGAATAACAAAAGAAAATGAAACAGAAGAAAAAAAAGTGGCAGAGTAGGAATCGAACCCGAGACATCTGGCGTAAGAGTCCGAGTCCTAAGCATCTATGCCAAACGGCGGCTCGCCAATGGACTCTCATTGTATACTCATAATGCACCTAAGAAACTTTGGATCGATTTTTCCCGGGATTTTCCGGGTTGTGCGTCCTAATGTTTTAACAACGCGAGGTGTTATGGGTCCTCTTTCACCACACAAAATTTCGGACAAATCCCCGAC
Organism: Schistocerca piceifrons; assembly: GCF_021461385.2. Lineage (NCBI taxonomy): Eukaryota > Metazoa > Arthropoda > Insecta > Orthoptera > Acrididae > Schistocerca > Schistocerca piceifrons. The sequence goes on along the minus strand of NC_060145.1, from coordinate 12,943,577 downwards.
CCCACGGTCGTGCCGTCTCCTTGTCAGTGTAAGAACACAGGGGAAGGCGGAAATCCGCGTGCCGAGTCGGCTCCTTGAGGCGCCTGCGGGTGCACACACACACAGAACGCTGATTGTGGTCAGTTCAGAATTACTTTGGGATTGAAAGCTACGACGGAAGTAGAGGGGGGGAGGGGGCGGGTGATTCCACGTGGGAGGCACTGACCACATTCCACCAATCAGAAGAGACCTGTGGCCGCAGCAATGTTGTGAATTGTGGTTTATTAGTCTCATAACGTACATAATCTAAATCATTTGATTCAGGTACAGGAGACACGTCAAAATTTTGGTAAAGTTTTACCATATACACTCCTGGAAATTGAAATAAGAACACCGTGAATTCATTGTCCCAGGAAGGGGAAACTTTATTGACACATTCCTGGGGTCAGATACATCACATGATCACACTGACAGAACCACAGGCACATAGACACAGGCAACAGAGCATGCACAATGTCGGCACTAGTACAGTGTATATCCACCTTTCGCAGCAATGCAGGCTGCTATTCTCCCATGGAGACGATCGCAGAGATGCTGGATGTAGTCCTGTGGAACAGCTTGCCATGCCATTTCCACCTGGCGCCTCAGTTGGACCAGCGTTCGTGCTGGACGTGCAGACCGCGTGAGACGACGCTTCATCCAGTCCCAAACATTCTCAATGGGGGACAGATCCGGAGATCTTGCTGGCCAGGGTAGTTGACTTACACCTTTTAGAGCACGTTGGGTGGCACGGGATACATGCGGACGTGCATTGTCCTGTTGGAACAGCAAGCTCCCTTGCCGGTCTAGGAATGGTAGAACGATGAGTTCGATGACGGTTTGGATGTACCGTGCACTATTCAGTGTCCCCTCGACGATCACCATTGGTGTACGGCCAGTGTAGGAGATCGCTCCCCACACCATGATGCCGGGTGTTGGCCCTGTGTGCCTCGGTCGTATGCAGTCCTGATTGTGGCGCTCACCTGCACGGCGCCAAACACGCATACGACCATCATTGGCACCAAGGCAGAAGCGACTCTCATCGCTGAAGACGACACGTCTCCATTCGTCCCTCCATTCACGCCTGTCGCGACACCACTGGAGGCGGGCTGCACGATGTTGGGGCGTGAGCGGAAGACGGCCTAACGGTGTGCGGGACCGTAACCCAGCTTCATGGAGACGGTTGCGAATGGTCCTCGCCGATACCCCAGGAGCAACAGTGTCCCTAATTTGCTGGGAAGTGGCGCTGCGGTCCCCTACGGCACTGCGTAGGATCCTACGGTCTTGGCGTGCATCCGTGCATCCGTGCGTCGCTGCGGTCCGGTCCCAGGTCGACGGGCACGTGCACCTTCCGCCGACCACTGGCGACAACATCGATGTACTGTGGAGACCTCACGCCCCACGTGTTGAGCAATTCTTCGGTACGTCCACCCGGCCTCCCGCATGCCCACTATACGCCCTCGCTCAAAGTCCGTCAACTGCACATACGGTTCACGTCCACGCTGTCGCGGCATGCTACCAGTGTTAAAGACTGCGATGGAGCTCCGTATGCCACGGCAAACTGGCTGACACTGACGGCGGCGGTGCACAAATGCTGCGCAGCTAGCGCCATTCGACGGCCAACACCGCGGTTCCTGGTGTGTCCGCTGTGCCGTGCGTGTGATCATTGCTTGTACAGCCCTCTCGCAGTGTCCGGAGCAAGTATGGTGGGTCTGACACACCGGTGTCAATGTGTTCTTTTTTCCATTTCCAGGAGTGTACATACAACACCTGATTTTAACAAATGGTACCATAACAATAATACAATATAAAAATACACATACAATAAAAAAGTAACAATTAATCACAACAACTGATTTTAACAAATGGTATCATAATAATAATACAATTTTGTTACACTGCAATAAAAGACTAACAATTAATTACCCCTTGCTCAAATTATCATGTCATCCTCTATGAATTCTTCTACTGAATAGTAACATTTCTCCTACAGAATCTGCTGTAGCCTTATTTTTAGACTCTCTGGCTTCATACTAAATATATTTTTGCCCATTAGCTTGCTACATGTTGTCATCCCCATATACTGTGGAGTTCGTGCATATAATTTCAAATGGTGTGTGGGTAACATAAAATTATTTTTATTTCTTGTGTTGTATGTGTGGTTAAAATGATTTTCCTCAAATAATTTTTGTCTGCTGAGTACAAAGATTATAATTTCATAAATGTATATGGAGGGAACTGTTAGCATTTGCAGGTTCCCAAATAATGGGCGACAAGATTCTGTTTGTTGTGCACTACACATGTAACTTATAATTCTCTTTTGCAGTTTCAGTATTCGAGATACACTACTTGAATTTACCCAGAAAATGATACCATACCTAATGACAGATTCAAAATAACTATGATATGCTAATTTTCGTGTACTCATGTCAGCAGAGTTTGTTAGTATTTGCATTGCAAGTGCAAAGCTGCTTAGTTTATTTGATAGGAACTCAATATGTGTACTCCAGTTTAAGTTGTTGTCCACATTTAGTCCTAGGAATTTGACTGTGTTAACTTCTTCCATAGGATGATTGTGATGATGTATTTTAAGATCCACACATTTCAAATGTTTGGTTTTGAAATGTACCATATTGGTTTTTGCAGAGTTCAGTTTCAAGCCATTTAACTGAAACCAGTTTTCTATAGCATCCATTGTGCTCAGAATGGAGCTCTGAATTTTTTCTGCATCATCTTCAATTAAAACAGAAGTGTCATCTGCAAACAGAACTGATGGGGAATTTATATTTATGGGCAAAGCTTCACTCCCACGAGCGCAACACTTCCCTGTTGCACTGTACTTGTGAGTTCCAGGCAGCGTGCTGTCCTGTACGTTTCAGGTGCTACTATTTCATTTGTTGTTGCTGTTATTTCTTGCGTGGTACTGAACAGTGTCAAAAATAAGTTTTTCGAAAGTTATGAGTGGAAAAGTTCGGTATCGATCTCTTGTCCAGGGGATTACCTTACGAGCTCAGTCTAGGGAAATTGTTTCCCAGTTACGGGTGTACTTTGACACCGAAAAACTAAAAGTCGGCTCGCTGCTCTCCGGTAACAATGTAACTGACAAAGGTGCTGCAGCTTTGAACACAGATAAAAATGATATTGCGAAAGCTGACGAGTAAATGTTCAAGGAAGAAGAGCAAGCTGGAGAAATATACAAGCGTGATACTCTTGCGGAGAAAAAACGTTGTGTGCATAAGTAGATAACCAACATAAATTCGTTTTCTGAGGATACGATTCGTCACCGTGTTTATTATCGCACAAGTTATTGGTCACCTTTACGGAATCAGGCTTTCTTCAAGGCAGTCGTACATCATTATTCACAGTTTTGCACTAATTAAGGTTTCGCTATCGACATTCCTGTGTCTTCAATCTCTTCGTGGAGAGGGAGAATATAGCTACATGACGATGCCGACTTTTACTGTGGATCCTCGCAAGCTTTTTCTCGAACAGTGTCCTGCTTTTTAAATCCAAGAACAGAAGATTTTATCACGAAGAAATGAACCATTTTACGTTTTCGAATCATTGACTCAATATCTGGAAAAAATTTTCACCATTGTTGTTCTAGATAATACTCTTTAAGCACAACTACGCACGATTTCGCGCACTCGTTGCTGGTGCCTGCGCTAGATGTATTGCATTTAGCACAAATTTGCTATGCACTACACTTATATATTGTTGCCAGACAGCTACCAGTTTCAGTTTTGCAGGAATTGTCCATTACATTGGTCGGACTGTGGTACCGTATAGAGAAGAGTAGATCGTACCACGAATTGTCATAACAATTGCTGTCAACGAAGTTTTCATTGCATAACATTGCTTCAGTCATATTTTCCATGTTCTTACCTTTCTGTTTTGGAAACATTTCCACCGATCAGGGCGCTTCTTCCTTTTCTGGGACGGACCGTCGCCCTAGGCCTTTGCAACTAATACGACGGGTTGAATTTCTTGCAGAATTCCGACTATATCAATTACTCCCACTTCGTTTATACCGTCTTCTGCACTTAAACCGTCCGCAAAATCGCTCATTTTCTTCTAAACACTCACGCAAATACGTCGACAAACACTCTGCTTATCAGCTGAATTGTGCTCACCGGCTTTTATTTCGACAATGCATCGGCAGCAAGAGCTTCATTGTTGCGTGGGAATTCGCTACAGTGCAGCCAACCTAACTCTGAATAAGAAATATATTCCTTCTAACAGTAACAAACTGAAAGGTAACTTTGAATGTCTAGACGGGTAAGTCTGATGTCAGTTGGCGTGCTTTGCATCCGGACATGGCACGGCTACAGCTATGTCTGTGGAAATTGGCGGATTTTGCAAACGTTGGACATTTAGCGGGCTTCGCGCTCCAAGAAAACGTGCAGTTAGCGGCTTTTGCAAACGAATACGATTTTCTACAGTAATTTTCAACGGTTTATAGCGGGTTTTCTAATCAAAATCGACCAAAAATGTATTTAGCGGATTTTGCATCTGACCTACTCATATGCTGCTGCATATGAAATTTAGTTAACGTATTGAATTATTCTTTAGACTTGGGAGGAGTTCTCTATCGATCTCCAATCTCCAGAAAATAGATTTTATACAGTACACGCTGTTCACGTCGCATGTGCCGGCAATAAAGCCACAATGAAATACCGAGTGATCAAAAAGTCACTATAAATTTGAAAACTGAATAAATCACGGAATAATGTAGATATTGAGGTACAAATTGGAATGCTTGGAATGACATGGGATTTTATTAGAACCAAAAAAATACAAAAGTTCAAAAAATGTCCGACAGATGGCGCTTCATCTGATCAGAACAGCAATAATTAGCATAACAAAGTAAGACAAAGCAAAGATGATGTTCTTTACAAGAAATGCTCAATATGTCCACCATCATTCCACAACAATAGCTGTAGTCGAGGAATAATGTTGTGAACAGCACTGTAAAGCATGTCCAGAGTTATGGTGAGGCATTGGCGTCGGATGTTGTCTTTCAGCATCCCTAGAGATGTCGGTCGATCACGATACACTTGCGACTTCAGGTAACCCTAAAGCCAATAATCTCACGGACTGAGGTCTGGGGACCTGGGAGGCCAAGCATGACGAAAGTGGCGGCTGAGCACACGATCATCACCAAACGACGCGAGCAAGAGATCTTTCACGCGTCTAGCAATATGGCGTGGAGCACCATCCTGCATAAACATCGTACGTTCCAGCAGGTGTTAATCAGCCAGGCTGGGGATGATGCGATTCTGTAACATATCGGCGTACCTCTCATCCGTCACGGTACATCTACATCTACATCTACATTTATTCTCCGCAAGCCACCCAACGGTGTGTGGCGGAGGGCACTTTACGTGCCACTGTCATTACCTCCCTTTCCTGTTCCAGTCGCGTATGGTTCGCGGGAAGAACGACTGTCTGAAAGCCTCCGTGCGCGCTCGAATCTCTCTAATTTTACATTCGTGATCTCCTCGGGAGGTATAACTAGGGGGAAGCAATATATTCGATACCTCATCCAGAAACGCACCCTCTCGAAACCTGGCGAGCAAGCTACACCGCGATGCAGAGCGCCTCTCTTGCAGAGTCTGCCACTTGAGTTTGCTAAACATCTCCGTAACGCTATCACGGCTACCAAATAACCCAGTGACGAAACGAGCCGCTCGTCTTTGGATCTTCTCTATCTCCTCCGCCACCTGATCTGGTACGGATCCCACACTGATGAGCAATACTCAAGTATAGGTCGAACGAGTGTTTTGTAAGCCACCTCCTTTGTTGATGGACTACATTTTCTAAGGACTCTCCCAGTGAATTTCAACCTGGTACCCGCCTTACCAACAATTAATTTTATATGATCATTTCACCTCAAATCGTTCCGCACGCATACTCCCAGATATTTTACAGAAGTAACTGCTACCAGTGTTTGTTCCGCTATCATATAATCATACAATAAAGGATCCTTCTTTCTATGTATTCGCAATACATTACATTTGCCTATGTTAAGGGTCAGTTGCCACTCCCTGCACCAAGTGCCTATCCGCTGCAGCTCTTCCTGCATTTCGCTACAATTTTCTAATGCTGCAACTTCTCTGTATACTACAGCATCATCCGCGAAAAGCCGCATGGGACTTCCAACACTATCTACTAGGTCATTTACATATATTGTGAAAAGCAATGGTCCCATAACACTCCCCTGTGGCACGCCAGAGGTTACTTTAACGTCTGTAGACGTCTCTCCATTGACAACAACATGCTGTGTTCTGTTTGCTAAAAACTCTTCAATCCAGCCACACAGCTGGTCTGATATTCCGTAGGCTCTTACTTTGTTTATCAGGCGACAGTGCGGAACTGTATCGAACGCCTTCCGGAAGTCAAGAAAAATAGCATCTACCTGGGAGCCTGTATCTAATATTTTCTGGGTCTCATGAACAAATAAGGCGAGTTGGGTCTCACACGATCGCTGTTTCCGGAATCCATGTTGATTCCTACATAGTAGATTCTGGGTTTCCAGAAATGACATGATACGCGAACAAAAAACATGTTCTAAAATTCTACAACAGATCGACGTCAGAGATATAGGTCTATTGTTTTGCGCATCTGCTCGACGACCCTTCTTGAAGACTGGGACTACCTGTGCTCTTTTCCAATCATTTGGAACCTTCCGTTCCTCTAGAGACTTGCGGTACACGGCTGTTAGAAGGGGGTCAAGTTCTTTCGCGTACTCTGTGTAGAATCGAATTGGTATCCCGTCAGGTCCAGCGGACTTTCCTCTGTTGAGTGATTCCAGTTGCCTTTCTATTCCTTGGACACTTATTTCAATGTCAGCCATTTTTTCGTTTGTGCGAGGATTTAAGGAACTGCAGTGCGGTCTTCCTTTGTGAAACAGCTTTGGAAAAAGGTGTTTAGTATTTCAGCTTTACGCGTCTCATCCTCTGTTTCAATGCCATCATCATCCCGGAGTGTCTGGATATGCTGTTTCGAGCCACTTACTGATTTAACGTAAGACCAGAACTTCCTAGGATTTTCTGTCAAGTCGGTACATAGAATTTAACTTTCGAATTCACTGAACGCTTCACGCATAGCCCTCCTTACGCTAACTTTGACATCATTTAGCTTCTGTTTGTCTGAGAGGTTCTGGCTGCGTTTAAACTTAGAGTGAAGCTCTCTTTGCTTTCGAAGTAGTTTCCTAACTTTGTTGTTGTACCACGGTGGGTTTTTCCCGTCCCTCACAGTTTTACTCGGCACGTACCTGTCTAAAACGCATTTTACGATTGCCTTGAACTTTTTCCATAAACACTCAACATTGTCAGTGTCGGAACAGAAATTTTCGTTTTGATCTGTTAGGTAGTCTGAAATCAGCCTTCTATTACTCTTGCTAAACAGATAAACCTTCCTCCCTTTTTCTATATTCCTACTAACTTCCATATTCAGGGATGCTGCAACGGCCTTATGATCACTGATTCCCTGTTCTGCACTTAAAGAGTCGAAAAGTTCGGGTCTGTTTGTTATCAGTAGGTCCAAGATGTTATCTCCACGAGTCGGTTCTCTGTTTAATTGCTCGAGGTAATTTTCGGATGTGCACTCAGTATAATGTCACTCGATGCTCTGTCCCTACCACCCGTCCTAAACATCTGAGTGTCCCAGTCTATATCTGGTAAATTGAAATCTCCACCTAAGACTATAACATGCTGAGAAAATTTATGTGAAATGTATTCCAAATTTTTTCTCAGTTGTTCTGCCACTAATGCTGCTGAGTCGGGAGGTCGCTAAAAGGAGCCAATTACTAACCTAGCTCGGTTGTTGAGTGTAACCTCCACCCATAATAATTCACAGGAACTATCCACTTCTACTTCACTACAGGATAAGCTACTACTAACAGCGACGAACACTCCACCACCGGTTGCATGCAATCTATCCTTTCTAAACACCGTCTGTACCTTTGCAAAAATTTCGGCAGAATTTATCCCTGGCTTCAGCCAGCTTTCTGTACCTATAACGATTTCAGCTTCGGTGCTTTCTATCAGCGCTTGAAGTTCCAGTACTTTACCAACGCAGCTTCGACAGTTTACAATTACAGTACCGATTGCTGATTGGTCCCCGCATGTCCTGACTTTGCCCCGCACCCGTTGAGGCTGTTGCCCTTTCTGTACTTGCCCAAGGCCATCTAACCTAAAAAACCGCCCAGCCCACGCCACACAACCCCTGCTACCCGTGTAGCCGCTTGTTGCGTGTAGTGGACTCCTGACCTATCCAGCGGAACCCGAAACCCCACCACCCTATGGCGCAAGTCGAGGAATCTGCAGCCCACACGGTCGCAGAACCGTCTCAGCCTCTGATTCAGACCCTCCACTCGGCTCTGTACCAAAGGTCCGCAGTCAGTCCTGTCGACGATGCTGCAGATGGTGAGCTCTGCTTTCATCCCGCTAGCGAGACTGGCAGTCTTCACCAAATCAGATAGCCGCCGGAAGCCAGAGAGGATTTCCTCGGATCCATAGCGACACACATCATTGGTGCCGACATGAGCGACCACCTGCAGATGGGTGCACCCTGTACCCTTCATGGCATCTGGAAGGACACTTTCCACATCTGGAATGACTCCCCCCGGTATGCACATTGTAGCAGTTACAAAACCAGAATCACGCATTTCCTCGAAGAAAAAAGGCCCGATAACGGTAGATGTGGTAAATCCAACCCATACCGTGACTTTCTCGTCGTGCAATGGAGTTTCCACGACAGTTCTAGGATTTTCGGTAGCCCAAATTCTGCAGTTGTGGGCGCTGACAGACCCTCGGAGTGTGAAATGAGCTTCGTCGGTCCACAACACGTTACTCAACCAATCGTCATCTTCCGCCATCTTTTGAAACGCCCAAACCGCAAATGCCCTCCGCTTCACTAAATCGCCAGGTAACAGTTCATGATGCCGATGGATTTTGTATGGATAGCATCAGAGGGTACGCCTCAGTGCCAACCAAACGGCAGTGTATGGAATGCCAGTGCAACGTGCGACTGCACGAGCGCTGACTTCCCCGTGCATAGACGAACCCGCTACAGTCTCCATTTCTTCCTGAACTGTCTCAGTAGCATTACGCCTTGTGCTCAGTTGGCCACTACGGGGTCGATCGTCTAAACAACCTGTGGCTTCGAACTTCGAAATCATTCTCGCCACAGCTGCATTTGTCAACAGACTTTTACCTGTTCGAATCCCCTTCCTATGGCGATAGGACCGTAAGCTGAACTAGCAGATTCCCCATTCTGATAATACAGCTTCACTAAAAGCGCCTTTCAGGTAACGTCAACATGATGCGACTGCTGGCGCATCTGATTCTCTCTTTTTTTTCCCTTTATTGTACTTCAATTCCCCATCGGGGCGGTCTGGCAGCCGAAAGACATACAACAATATACAAAGGAGAAAACATGGTGAACATGAATATAAAAAGGGAGGAACATCATGGAAGACAATAGACAAAGAAAGGGGCGACTGTAAAATGGAGATAAAAAACGTAAAAAAGTAGCAGACACAAAAAGCCACACACTGGGACAATTAAAAGAACGCAAGGCGCAGTATGACCGGACCATAAAAGTATTGACGGATGGCGTAGCACATAACAAACACTGACAGTGACACTAAGTACAATGCCAGCACACAATTAAAATCACACCTCTCGATGTACAGGAGAAACAGCACTAAACACAACACTGATGTGGCACACTGACGATGATCAAAACATAGGATCTGCCAGGCGCTAGGAGATGAGGGAGACTGGAAGAAGGGAGGGAGGGAGGGGAAGAGAGGTGGGAGATGGGCGGGGGGGGGGGGCACTGAAGAGGGCCAGGTAGGGAGGGATGTGGGAAGGAAAAGGGCAAGGATGGGGTGTAGGGTCTCAGGGGGGGAGGAGGAAAATTCGCTCTGGGAGAAGGAAGGGAGATGAAAAAGGGGGCCCTGGGGAGGGTGGGGGGCAAACAAGGCCAGGCTATAGTTGGAAGGAAGGGTAGATGTCACGGCGAAGTTCGTCATCCGAGATGTCACGGCGAAGTTCGTCATCCGGGAGGGAGAGGCGCTGGAAATTACCCTGATGAAGGAGATGGAGGGTGTGGAGGTGGAGAGAGGGAGGGATACAGCGATAGAGGCTCGGCAACGGGTGGGGGGGGGGGGTGGAGAGGAAGGAGGAAACCAGAGGGTGGGGGGATCAAGCCTGCAGACAATGTAAAGGATGCAGAGATGTTGAAGGAACAGGAGGAGGTGGGGCAAGGGGATGAGTTCATACAGGAGCCGTGTGGGGGAAGGAAGGCAGATATGGAAGGCAAGGCGGAGCGCATCGCGTTCGAGGATTTGGAGGGCCTCGTAAAAGCGGGTGGGTGCAGAGATCCAGGCAATGCTGGCATAACAGAGAATAGGATGGACGAGGGATTTGTAGGACGGTAGAAGGATGCAATCCCTATGTCCAGCCAGACAGGAGTTTCAGAAGGTGGAGGCAGGAATGGGCTTTCAGCTGAATGGTCTGGAGGTGAGGGTCCAGGTGAGGTGACGGTCAAGGGTGAGGCCAAGGTATCTCAGAGTGAGGGTGAGCTGGATGGGACAACCATAAAGGGTGAGGTAGAAATCATGGAGGCGAAAGGAGCAGGTGGTGCCGCCTATGATGATTGCTTGGGTTTTGTAGGGGTTGAGACAGAGGAACCATTGGTTACACCAAATGGTGAACTGGTTAAGGTGGGTTTGGAGGGTATGTTGGGACCGTTGAAGGGTAGGATAGAGAGCCAGAAAGGCAGTGTCATCAGCATACTGGAGAAGGTGGACAGGTGGGGGTGGCTTGGGCATATCAGCCATATACAAGAGATAAAGTAGAGCGGAGAGGACAGAACCCTGAGGGACTCCAGCCGTGAGATAAAAGATTTGGGAGTTTGTGTTGTGGTGGGTGACATAGGAAGGACGGTGCGAGAGGAAGGAAGCGACCAGATGGACAAAATTGATAGGAAGGGCGTAGTTTTGGAGTATAAGAGGAGACCAGGATGCTATACACGGTCATAGGCATTTTGGAGGTCAAAGGAAACAAAAATGGCAGAGCAATGGGAGTTGAGCTGGAGGGACAGAAGGTGAATGAGGTTAAGGAGTTGGTCTTCTGCGGAGAAGCCACACCGGGTAAGGGGGAGGAGGTGGTGTTGGGTAAGGTGCTAATGGATACGCTGGAAGAGGATGGATTTGAAGGCCTTACTGAAGATGGAGATGAGGCTGATGGGACGATAGGAAGAGGCGGCAGATGGGGGCTGGGTTTGAGGAATAAGAGGACGCGGGAGGTATTCCACAGGTCAGGGTAGAAGCCAGTAGAGAGGATGACGTTACAGACATGGGCGAGGACAGTCAGGAAGGAATAGGGGCTTTCTCGAAGGTGGCGGTAGGTGACACAGTCGTGACCAGGGGCCGTGTTGCGTTTGGACCGGAGGATAAGTTTAATGTCTTGTGCTGTGATGGGAGTGTTTATGTCGGAGGGGGCAACTGCCCCAAGTACTGGAGACTAGGAGCAAGTGGAGCGACCGAGGTATCGGCACGTTCCATGACGGTGGGGAAAAGAGAATAATCAAAGTGGGGATCATCGGGGATGGAGAAGACCTCGGAAAGGTGGGAAGCGAAGTGTTTGGCCTTACTGAGGTTGTCAGGAAGCGGGTGATCGTTATGGAGAAGGGGGTAGTGGGGAGCGGAAAGGGAACCAGTAAGGCGATGGAAGGCGGACCAGTACTTGGAGGAGTTGATAGGGAGGGTGGCGTTGAGTCGTGTGCAGGTCTGGCGCCAGTCTCGGCGTTTCGTTGCTGTAATAAGGTTCTGTAGGTGTCGCTGTATTTGCCGGTGGCGTTGGAGTGCATCCCTGTCACGAGTGCGCAGGAAGGAGCGATAGAGGCGGCGGGATTCACGGAGGAGGAGGAGGATAGCCGGTGGAGGGAGAGTGGGACAGTGGGGGTGGATGGTTTTAGTAGGAACATGGGCCTCCACGGCGTCAGTAATTACCTTCTGAAGCAAGGACGAGGCGTGGATGATGTCGTCAGGGTGGCGATAGGTAAGAGGGTGGCTTTCGACCTGGGTGGAGATGGAGTCCCGGTAGGCATCCCAGTTGGCATGGTGGCAGTCATGGAGGACCTTGGGAGGGGGTGATTCTGTCTCTCATTGCAGCTCCTTTTATACACGATTGTCATGCGCAGCCACTGACGTTTTGCTGTCCAGCGCCATCTGTCGGACATTTTTTGAACTTCGTTTTTTTTTTGTTCTAATAAAACCCCATGTCATTCCAAGCATGTGTGTCAATTTTTACCTCTCTATCTACAGTATTCCGTGGTTTACTAAGTTTTCAAATTTATACTGACTTTTTGATCACCCAGCATTTGTAACATACCTCGTATGCCATAAACTGTTTGAAGTATCGAAACTAGATTTTGGCAAACGATACCACACAAGGAGGAGAGTATTTTGCTTTTTGGTTAACATGCGGAACTTTATGATCTACGGCGCTATACGAGTAACAGCAGACTTTTTCAGTGAAATAATTTAATTTTAATGGTCGTCGATAGCTCGTGCGATGATCATTGCTGTGACTTTACAAAAATATAAATAAATAATTACACATTTATTTTTATACCAAGGATGTGTTTTTTCATAAACTTTTGACCTGACGTGTCCTCAGTTCCTCGCTTAATAAAACACTGTTTCCTAGGAGATTTAGGGGAACAGAAAGAAAATATTATGGTAAGTTTCACTGCGACATGTTCATTATTAAAAACGCTGGTTTACAGGATTCTGCTGAAACTGCAACAAAAGTTAATTAGATAAATGTATGCATTACTCAAAACTCGTCACTTACGACACCTCCCTGAAGAAGAAGAAAAATATGTTTAAAAAGTCTAATGAAAATAAATCACCAATTCAGTTACAGTCTCAGGAGTGCGTCTTTAATAATGAACAGCTGTTGCTTCCTACACTTCAATTATCTTTGACACACGAAAAAGTACAGCAAATAGGGGTACAATCTTTCCATTGTATCCCTCTACAAACGGAGGGGGTGAATCTTCTAATCACAGACCTCTTTCAGTTCATCAGTGATGTTGACTTTGACGAAGATCTGGCAAGGTTCTGTAAGTCGTAAGTGTATTCACAGCTTCAGAGTTACGAAAGGGTTTTATTGCATCTGTTGTACTCTGCAGCAAAAATGCAACACTGTTCTATTGTCTGTGGAAAACAAGGTTACGAAAACATGATAGTCATGACCTTCTTAACCGCTTGAGACTGTTCATTAAGGTGAAAATGGATTATAAAAATATATAATCTGTCTTTAACACATGAAAAGATAATTAAGGTGAAGAAAGTCACCACATCTCTCTGAATGGGCATAGTAAAAAAAGATGGTATGCTGTTTCCTGTGGATTATTTTCATGTAGGGTGATTATAATTAAACTTTCGCCACTTGACTGGGCCCCCATGAAAAACTAGTAATCATAGGACAATAGAACTTTGTGCAAACGTTCGTAAGGACAGGCAGGGGAGAAAAACGAATAAACTGTTGAAAGAAACACATTTTAATTTCCACGTGAAAGGGTAACACTGTTAATTGCGTTCTATTTTTAAATTCTAGGCTAGAAATGTTGCTCACTGTGACGACCATCTGGATTCATGATAGCCTGGAACCACCGCTGCCCGAAATGATGGTGCACTGTGGAATGTTCAGCTGCCGTGACAGTCATACACTGCTTGAATATCGCACATGGCGTCCAGCATTCTCGGCCATAGCAAAAGTAACTTCAAAAAACAGTGGTGCAGTTGGCCGGTTTCATGAAGTTCCGATAGGTGGCATCACTGTACGTAGCCTTAAGAATGGCGTCTGTAACGGAGGTGCACTCAAGCAGAGAGCTGTCACTGAGTTTCTTTTCGTAGAAAACCAGAGCATTGCATATATCCATAGGCGCTTGTATATATGTACGGAGACCTGGCAGTGAACAAAATCACTGTGAGTCGTTGGGCGAGGCGTCTGTTAGCATCGGAACAAGGTCGCACGAACCTGTCAGTTCTCTCGCATGCCAGCTGATCGCACACAGCTGTCACTCCTGCAGTGTTCGAACGGGCGGACGCTCTCATTCGAGGTCATCGAAGGATGACAAACACCTCGTTGCACAACTGGACGTCTTTGTCGGTAGTGTTGGCACGCTCGATCACCAGTTGCGGTAGTGAAGTGGTGTCACCTCCAGAGAAAAAGTTCAAAACCGCGCCGTCAGCCAGTAAAGTCATGGAGGTGGTGTTCTGGGACTCGGAAGGATTATAGTCTTTGATGTCCTCCCTCATGGTGTAATGATCAACTCTGAAGTGTATTATGCGACCGTTAGGAAATTGAAGCAACGACTTCAGCATGTTCATCGCCACAAAAATGTACACGAATTTTTCCTTCTCCAGAAGAATGTAAGACATCACACAAGTTTGCACAACCAAGAGGAGCTCAGAAATCTTCATTGGACTGCTCTTCTTCGTCCACCCTATAGACTGGATCTCGCACCTCCCGACTTTCATCCGCTTGGCCCAATGAAGGATGCAATCTGCACGAAGCAGTACATGGGTGACGAGGAGGTTACTCATGCAGCGAGACGTTGGCTCCGACGGCGATCAGTAGAGTGGTACCGTGCGGGCATACAGGCCCACTGGGTTGGGTTGGGTTGTTTGGGGGAAGAGGCCAAACTTTTTTTTTTCACTAGCTGCTTATTTTTTATGACCGACCGTCTAATTTCTTATGGTGTTATGGTGGGTCGTATGTTGCCACTTAGCCGCTGTGACTGGGTCCGGGGTCCGGAGTGACTGAAAGTAACACCACACCGGCTCCCGTCCCCACCCACACCGTTGCCCGTGTCCCGCCACGTGGAGGCGGGCTCAATTTGTTCACGTCCATTTCATATCTTTTTTTGTGCAGCATTAGAAAAACGTATAGCTAATACAAAATCAAGTGAGATATTAATAAACAAAACGCAATTAAATATTTAGAAAGAAGGAAGGAAGAGAATTGAGTGGAGAAGAGATAGGTATAATATTGCCCGTCACCTGGTTGTGGGCGGCGGCCCGGGTCTTGGAATGACCCTCAAGACGCTGGCCATCGCTCACCATGCCTTTAACATCTACCATCCTAAAAATTAGAAGAGATTAGGGTACATTAAAGCTAGAAACTAAGACTAAGACCTCCATGTCCTGCGTGCTAAACTATTTACGATATACATTAGAGAGGTAACTGATTTTGTGCTTGGATCAAAGTTGCTGATGAAAGGGTTCTAGTAATAGTAATAAAGGTAATGACGCTAACGGTTTGTGTTGGCCTACAAGGCTCCTAGTAGAGTACATCAGGCGCAAGCACCTCCCGGCCCCGCCGACAACACAACCTGAACTGTGGTTTTCCCCGATCTACCATAGGTATCCGTCGGGTTGGGCTCAAAAGAGAGGAACCACAATTAAGATGCTTCCATCCAGGCCATGCGCCACCTCTTACCAGGAGGCGTAGGTCCCTTGAAGAGGTGCCTAACTTTAAGCTTCGGATCAGAAGTTATTAGTGTAGTGGAGGTTGAGGTATAGACTGTGTAGGTTGGTTGTACAAACAATACATGCAGTGCCAATGAGACTTATAATGATACGTGGTGTGGCAGTTAGCACCTGCCGGCCAAACTGCGAGGTCATCGGTCTCATCGGATTAGGGAAAGACGTGGAAGGAAGTCGGCCGTGCCCTTTCAAAGGAACCATCCCATTATTTGGCTGGAGCCATTTAGGGAAATCCCGAAAACCTAAATCAGGATGGCCGGACGCCGGATCGAACCATCGTCCTCCCAAACGCGAGTCCAGTGTGCTAACCACTGCGCAACCTCGCTCGGTCCAGCAAAGTGGGTTAAGGCCATCGCGTTGAATCGAGATTGTGTTGAAAAATAGGGTTTTGTAGCCAAAAGAGGGGGGAACAATATGGCGTGTTAGAATCCTGACTAAAATCAGCCTGCTTTCAGCAAAAAAAACGTGTTGCATTACTTATTTTTTCACGATTGGAGGTAAACGGTGGCCTCCTCTCAAGTCTAATCTAAACTAAAATACAATATGTCACGTAACTTTTATGTGCAGCAATGTATGACGTAATATGCACCAAATCCAAAATCATAGCGATCCCTATTTTTCGTCGAAAACTTTTCGAATTTCGCACGGTGTCTTACTTACATCTACATCTACATCCATACTCCGCAAGCCACCTGACGGTGTGTGGCGCAGGGTACCTTGGGTACCTCTATCGGTTCTCCCTTCCATTCCAGTCTCGTATTGTTCGTGAAAAGAAGGATTGTCGCTATGCTTCTGTGTGGGCTCTAATCTCTCTGATTTTATCCTCATGGTCTCTTCGCGAGATATACGTAGGAGGGAGCAATATACTGCTTGACTCTTCGGTGAAGGTATGTTCTCGAAACTTCAACAAAAGCCCGTACCGAGCTACTGAGCGTCTCTCCTGCAGAGTCTTCCACTGGAGTATATCTATCATCTCCGTAACGCTTTCGCGATTACTAAATGACCCTGTAACGTAGCGCGCTGCTCTCCGTTGGATCTTCTCTATCTCTTCTATCAACCCTATCTGGTACGGATCCCACACTGCTCAGCAGTATTCAAGCAGTGGGCGAAAAAGCGTATTGTAACCTACTTCCTTTGTTTTCGGATTGCATTTCCTTAGGATTCTTCCAATGAATCTCAGTCTGGCATCTGCTTTACCAACGATCGACTTTATATGATCATTCCATTTTAAATCACTCCTAATGCCTACTCCCAGATAACTTATGGAATTAACTGCTTCCAGTTGCTGGCCTGTTATATTTTAGCTAAATGATAAGGGATCTATCTTTCTATATATTCGAAGCACATTACACTCGTCTACATTGAGATTCAATTGCCATTCCCTGCACCATGCGTCAATTCGCTGCAGCTCCTCCTGCATTTTAGTACAATTTTCCATTGTTACAACCTTTCGGTATACCACAGCATCATCCGTAAAAAGCCTCAGTGAACTTCCGATATCATCCACAAGGTCATTTATGTATATTGTGAATAGCAACGGTCCTACGACACTCCCCTGCGGCACACCTGAAATAGCTCTTACTTCGGAAGACTTCTCTCCATTGAGAATGACATGCTGCGTTCTGTTATCTAGGAACTCTTAAATCCAATCACGCAATTGGTCTGATAGTCCATATGCTCTTACCTTGTTCATTAAACGACTGTGGGGAACTGTATCGAACGCCTTGCGGAAGTCAAGAAACACGGCATCTACCTGTGAACCCGTGTCTATGGCCCTCTGAGTCTCGTGGACGAATAGCGCAAGCTGGGTTTCACACGACCGTCTTTTTCGAAATCCATGCTGATTCCTACAGAGTAGATTTCTAGTCTCCAGGAAAGTCATTATACTCGAACATAATACGTGTTCCAAAATTCTACAACTGATCGACGTTAGAGATATAGGTCTATAGTTCTGCACATCTGTTCGACGTCTCTTCTTGAAAACGGGGATTACCTGTGCCCTTTTCCAATCCTTTGGAATGCTACGCTCTTCTAGAGACCTACGGTACATCGCTGCAAGAAGGGGGGCAAGTTCCTTCACGTACTCTGTGTAAAATCTAAATGTGATATACCACCCTAACTATGACCATTAAGGAAATGGTGGGCATTTCCCAATGGGTTTGACATGTAAAGCCGTCTGTAACGCAAACATCACGTTTTTTAACAGAATAGTTGGAGGGAGACTGCAGCGTGCGCGCGACTTCGACTTGGGCAGCGCAGCGCGCGTCATCTGCCATCATTTCCGGGGCCGACACCGGCAGGCAGTATATGCCCAGTATCTACCTGACACAGCGCCACCCCACAAGGCAGGCTGCCGCTGCGTGCTGACCCACCGCACAGCGAGTTTCCCGCGCCGGTTCAAGCTGCCTCCGCTACGCAGGTAACACGCTTTCTGCCTGTGCCCGTACAGTTAACAGCAGCAGGGCCTCTCAGCTGGAGGCTAGCACCCGCATGGCCAACGGTGGACATCTTTGGGGATCGTCTAGCGACCATAAAAACACTTGTTTTTGCTGATTTCTAACAATATCCTTATGACCAAACTGCAGTCGAAGGACATTAAAATAAAGCTGTAGTTGAGGAGGGGAGGTTATACAGGCTTGGGTAATTGCAGGAAAATTAACGTCGTCGGTTGGAATAGCGGTGCACAACGTACATGCAGTAGTATGCAACTGAGTACACTGACAAATGCAGTCAAGTGGTATTACATTTGATGTCACTAAAGCGCGCGTCATTTACGACGGCGGCCGAGTTTAGGTTCGTTCTGCGCATCTGATGCCACAAAACACAGTCAGCCAGTGAACAGAGAACGACGTTGCCAGAGCTTGACTGGAGTGCAGACCACGGACGAGTGCCTTCACTTTTAGAAACGTTCAGTCATAAATAAAGTAATTGAACAAAAGCAATGTCTTGATAGCAGACTTTCTTTTATAGAAAGCTTGGAAAAAGCATTCTTTATACCAATTGCTTCACATTCTCTTAATTAATTAAACCAAACAAGCAATAAGCCTCCTAATTCAGGTGATACCGAGGAAAGGTGTTTGTACCATTCTCACGAACCACTTTTTCGCAATAAGAACAGCGGTAATTGTTTATTTCCTATTGTACTTCGACGAAACGTGAATAATTCGTAGTCATACCAACAGTGTTTGTGGGCATTTTGCATGTTTTAAAGTCCTCCAGGAATATCCTTTAAAGATGGGCTGCGTTAGCGTGCTGGTTAAGGTGTCTGACTGCTAAGCGAAAGGTTCAGAGTTCAAGCTTTGTTTGGTGCATAATATTTTCTTTATTTAAAAACAATACCGAAGTGTCTTACTTCATGAACTTTATTCGTTTGATTGTAATTTTTTGAAATTTCTAGTTCTTTGTCTCTTCATTACAATCATAATAAGTTTTCGGTTTTTCTAATTTTGAAACTTCCTGGCAGATTAAAACTGTGTGCCCGACCGAGACTCGAACTCGGGACATTTGGCTTTCGCGGGCAAGTGCTCTACCAACTGAGCTACCGAAGCACGACTCACGCCCGGTACTCACAGCTTTACTTCTGCCAGTACCTCGTCTCCTACCTTCCAAACTTTACAGAAGCTCTCCTGCGAACCTTTTCTAATTTTGTCCTCCAATATTTGTTTTCACAACAATTAAAAACAATGAAAAGGCACACATACAATATTCATGTTATCTGTTTTGTTTGTGTATCTTCTCTTCTGCAGTCGCTGTTTTACTATTCATATTGAGATATATTCTTTTGCGACAGTATCTAAAGTATTATTTAGAGCAGAATTTCGGCTCGTACGTTGCAGAGCTACTTGATTGTCCGACGCAATTCTTTGCTTCGCTGCTTTGGCAACATTATCATATTCAATGTTTTCGTCAGCTGATAGATGTATTGGCAAGTATTTGCTGTCCGTTGTGACAAACACAAATTTTTTTGCGCATTGCGCCACACTGTCAATATATTTTAGTTTCTATGTTTTATTACGTCCACAATTCAGTTTTGTGTACTTCGCCAATTTTGTTTTAGTCAGAACTTTTTAGAAAAAAGCGAAAAGACTCTGGTATAAATAAAACTTTTATTACAGTCTCGAAAGATGGAACATTTCTCAATATTACATATGACACGTATCTGGTACTTAAATTAAATGAGATATTGTAATACAGTAAATTTTATATGAAATTTAGGTATCTTGCCCACATTTCATTCTCAACATTGTGGCAACTAAAATCGACCATACAGAAAGTATATACTATGGACTTTTACCTCTGCAAACTCTTCAAAATTTTGTGCAATGGTTTACTACTTTTGATGCTGCACAATAACTGCGTTGAATATCGAAACAAATTTAACTCGTTTATGGGGGGGAAGATATCAGTCAAGAAGATGTGTAAAAATCAAATTTTTGGGCCAAATAGTTTTTGTGAAATCAAATGATAAGTGTGTCAAAGCAGTGGGAACACCATGTCTCAGCACAGGCGAGCAGTGCAGTGATGACAAAATCGCGCACAGAGCGGAATGCGGGGAGCACGTCTCTGTAGCGGCGAAAGGGTTAATGCGGCCGTGGTGGCTTTACTTCATAAACTGCGCGCTCCCCCCTAAACGTAAGTTTGCGAACTATACTATACTATGGCGCTGCTTCTCTTGGCGCGTGCGTCGTTTGCAACTGGCAACGCAGCAATCTCCAGCACCTGGGCGGGCATGCGCGAGCCGCAAAGATAAAAGAATTCAACTATAGCACAGTACATAAGAAGACATCGATGATTCAGGTGCTAGAATGTGGAAATTTGCATAAAGACAGTCGGCTCTGTGAGCCTATATGCCTTTCCTGCAGACAGTGCAGTCCGCTTTGTGGACATAAACCACAATTGTGACGATGCCACACGGAAAAGTTATCATGTCATGAAAACGCAAAAATCCGTGGGTACAAAGACACTCTCATCATCAAATCGTCCGCCCCTGGTAGCTGAGTGGACAGCGCGACGGAATGTCATACCTAATGGCCCGGATTCGATTCCCGGCTCTGTCGGAGATTTTCTCCACTCAGGGACTGGGTGTTTGTGTTGTCCTTATCGTCATCATTTCATCCCCATCGACACGCAAGTCGCCGAAGTGGCGTCAACTCGAAAGACGTGCACCAGGTGAACGGTCTGTCCGAAGGGAGGCCTAGCCACACGGCATTTCCATTTCCATCGTCAAACCTCCGAGAAGCTGAACCGTTCAAATACAATGACTAATAATTTCGTTAGACTGGGCGCGTGATATGGACAGATGGGCAAAGTAGATAATTATCTCAGGCATCAAAACAGTTACTTTTGCACTAAGCAAAGGCCACAAACCGTTATTCTTCACAATTTGTTGCTGATTTTACAGTCACCAGTAACTCACAGAAATGTACCACATATTTTGTCACGTGCCAAATATCTTGCATACAAGAAACGACTGCAGAAAGCTGCTCTAACATCCAAACATAAACAGGCTGTATTGGAGTGTGCTGAAAAACACATGTCACTGATTTTAGCATGGGCTAAACGGATCTTCAGGGAAGACAAGAAATTTAATTTAGATGGACAGAATTGATTTCAGTATTACTGGCATGTTGTGAGAACAGAGCAGCAGGTAAGAATGAGCAGAAACTTTGGTGGTGGAAGTGTTACGATAAGGGCAGCATTCTGCACTAAAAGTAAACCACGCATTCCTTGGCTGAACACGAGAATGAACTGTAACATCTACACTGAGGTGCTAGAGACAGAATTGATTAGAATGTATGAGGACCTAGGGGTTGAAAGTCTAAAGACTCTCGCATCTGTGCATCTTTCTGCTATAACAAAAAAGTGGTTTGAAGATAAAGATATCGAAGTCTTGCCTTGACCTGCACGTAGCCCGGAATTGCAAGAGACAGCCGCTGCTTGTGCCTCGGCAAGCTCTTGCGCACACGATGCAGACGACGCTTTCTTGTGCGGGTCGACGCCTACGACTGCCCGTTTGGCTCCGAGACTGCATTGTTTTAGGCATTCGCGCCCTGCACCTCCATCCGTCACTGAGGAACGGCCCAGCCGAGCCTTACTTCGAGACTGAACACAATACAGCTGGACACGCGAGCTTGCCGCGTGGTTCTTCCGATGCCGGCCGACCGCCACATCACTCTAAGCGACTCCACACCAGCCTCGTTAGACCCTCCTCTTCTCCACGCTCCGCGCGCTAAGGGGGGGAAGACAGGGCCGGGTGCTCTGTGGCGACTATCCACAGTGAACCGAACATCTTCGACAAAGGAAGTGAAGATCTTTGCCTCTAGTTTGCTTTTCATCACTTCTGTGTATACATGTGCTTACTTGCAACTTGTTTGAGATACAAGTAAATTATTGAGTTATATCGACTAGTTGGATTTCTGTGTCAGTCTCCGCAGAATTTGGAGCTGGAACCGACGAACTACTCAACAAAATCATCGACTCTCTTCATTAATGTGTGGCTGGCCGGTGTGGCCGAGCAGTTCTAGGCGCTTCAGTCTGGAACCGCGCGACTGCTACTGTCGCAGGTTCGAATCCTGCCTCGGGCATGGATGTGTGTGATGTCCTTAGGTTACTTAGGTTTAAGTAATTCTAAGATGTTAAGTCCCATAGTGCTCAGAGCCATTTGAACCATTTTTTCATTAATGTGTCCAATGTAGGTTGATCAGTTTTGGTCTCTTGCTTACAATAACATTGTCATAATCTTGTAAGGATTCCAACTCCAGCCCTGCAGCAAACTCTCATCATGTTCCAGATGTCAAACAAAGTGTTAAAGTCCAATGTGCTTGTTCTTTTACACGTGCAGCATGCCTCACCAGTTTTACGTTTTGGTGATAAACGCATAAACATACGTTATGCGTTCCACCACCGTTTATAACAATGTGTAGGCAGTGGGGAGCAGGCGTGATAATTATGACGATAAATAGTCACTCACATTCCCGTCACTACCTATGAATACTTTTACTCTCGCAGCGTATACATAATGCATTTAATATAGAGCGCGTACTAGAGAGAACTGATCTGGCAAAGATACAGTTGTTCTTACTGCGGTAGGGCAGCGATATTATTGGAGGTAGAGCCAGTGGTTCTACATCTCCACAAATGCATTCTTTCACTCGAAGTTTATGAAACTTTGTAAAATCAATGTTATTGAAGGGGACAGGTTTCAGATTATGCAAAATGAGTCATTTGCCTTTCACACTCTTTCGTCATTTTCTGAAGGGACGGATAGACGGTCTCCCTTCTTAACAGGAATTTTACTCGATTTGTGTGTCTAGACACGAGTTTCTCCTGCATCACTCAGTGGCTGTCACAGAGCATGGAACCAGAACCGGGACCCAGTTGCAGATTGCGCATGTAACAGCTCTTCCAGGGGCAAGCAAATAGTGACAGAATTTGAAAATTTTATATGCTGTCATATTCTACTCACTAAGAGGTTTAATCGTATGTGAAAGGTTCAACACAGTAAAATGAGGCTTACGGTTCTGAGACTGAGTAGAAGTCTTGAGGCAGCGTAAGTCATCGCATTCAAATACCCCGACTGTGTTCTTCCAGTATCAGAAAATGGATGAGAGCGCTGACTTGCAACAAACTTCATACATAATTTCAAAGCTTTCTTCAACTTTTTCCCGCCGACACCTCCGAGAGATGCTGAAAGGAAACAAGTTTATCGCCGACTGCACTTTCGCTGTTAGTGCAATAAGACCGCCACGTCTGGCACGGAGTTCTCTTTATTGTTTCTTCACTGCAAACTGCGTTCACAGTGCATTTCACAGACAGTATTCACTCATAACACTGAAAGTACCGGCAAAATTGTAGTATGACACATACTTCAGGAGATACATCATGAACAGTGAGACGAATGAAAAACGAGTTTTTGCTTAAAATCATGTGCAAACTACCCACAATATATTCATCCAGTGTTTGATAATAACAGCATTTAGTGACTTCCAACAAACCTTAAATGTAATTTTAGACCTTTTCTAAACTTTTTTCCGTGCTTATGAGCTTAATGTCAAATAATTAACACATTATCTCATTTATAAAGTAATCAGAACCTGTTTTACACATTGGAGCTCAATTCTTCCCACTTCATAGCTTCCTTTTGACAAAATATACCACCTTCTTTTAATAACACCCTTGAATTCTTCACAGCATATTCAGCAGTGTTAAAAAATGTTTGGATTTTTCATTATTCCGTGAAGTTTGTGCTAAAGGTAAGTATTTGTAGATTTTCTTTAACACAACTTCTGGTAAATTTCTCTTGAAGTTTTTTCCACTACACTATTCAACACTACCATGCTCTTCACACACACTTTCCACTGTAACATGTAGCACTTCTGATGCTGTTTGCTGGAATTTTAATGCTAAGCAACAAGATTTTGTTGAGTTGTATTTTGGGCCCCTATCTTGTTTTCCTTTGATAACATTAAATGATGAAATTTCAAGTAATGCACAAGGAAAAATATAGATTCTGGATCTTCAACTCCTTTCATCCACCCATGGCGAGCTAAATAAGGTAGGAGATGAAATAAATTGCCTCATGCCATGTTGTAAAAATCCTAGTACCAGGTATAAGTTCAAGAATTTTATATTTTCTTGCCATGATTAAAGAAACAACTTTCAATGATTTCTTAATAGTTTGCTTACCATGCTTCTCAAAAGGGTCACAACAAATTTTTACTATCTTGAAATATTCCCAAATAGGACCTTTGATGAGAAGAACTAATACTGTCAGTATTTTCATAGGTACTTCTTAGCTTCTGTAAATCAATACCAGATTAACTCAGACTTGACGTATCTACCAAACCAATCTCTTTGCTACTACTCACTCATAGTGTATATACATTTCTCTGTAAGACACACTTTTAATGATTTTTGAATAGATTCAGTTCCATTAGTTCCTTACTCGATTTTGGTAGCTTATTGTAAAACCTTTTGCCTGCTTCATCAGGAGCACACATTTTCAGTTTGAGTTTTCGCTGTCTTGGGTAATAATTTTCCCTTCTTCTTGCGTGGTCACATATGTCTCTGTTTAGGAGGTGTTTATCACTTACTCTCGCTCCCATAATATTCTGATATACAAGGCTGTAGCAGAGCAAACTGGGACCCCATCCCATTTTGTTCTGTTGTTTGCCTTCTTAAATAATTTTTTTATTATTTATCTATTTATTTTTGCTTTCTTAATTATCATTAGTGTTAGCTGAGATGTGCCATGAGATAAAGCTGTTATTCTGTAAACTCTATATTTCAGAGTACAAGATTGGGCTGAACTTTGCTAAATTACATTAGTCAGAATAATTTCTTTATTAATTTGAACAATTTGAAGTAACTAGTTTTGCTAAAGCTCAGTTCAACTAACTAAAAGTAATTATTTTCTATTCCAGTCACATTATTGACATATAAATAGATGTAATTACTATATTACTAATAAAATTACGAAAATAACCCATAGAAATCTTTAAATTATTCATGTAGCTAATTTCAAGACATGGTAGGAACATCGACACTTAATTACTTTCCAATAATTAACACTTTTATGTATGATATTGTTTATTTTGCTATTTTTGCAGTTTTGTCATCAAGAACGCTTATTTCAGTGAAAACTGTTATTGTAAAATAAAGTTCAGACCAAAATCAATTTTTGTGCACTATTCAATTAATTTGAGATGTAAAATTCTAGTTGTAAATTATCGAAATTGCATATTTAACGATGTAAAACTTTAGAAACAATTTTTGCAAAACTGTGTAAGCACTGGGCCTGAAGCCGTGATTTGGTCAGTCTGCTCTGAGATTTTGAGTGTGGAACCTGTGTAAAATGGAACCGTAATAATGGTGCAATGCTGTGCTGTTGTGAATAAGTAGATGGACAGTGAAGTAGGACAATTAACAATGATTACTGATTAATACGAAAGTGCCACACCTATTGTTCATCTGAGTGGTGTTGTAGGTTGATTAAGTTACACTGCAGATTGACTATTTGTTGTATAATTAGAAGATGTAGTATGTGCAAACCTGGTAAAAGAGACTTAACTACATAATTTAAGACATGTACTGGTCGTAGCTAACTCAGTGAGATAGGTCTGATGTCTATGGAAGTAAAACCTATGAAACCAAATGCGTGTTTGTCGACTACATTATTGAATGCAGATAGTGCTCCACTGCCCACATCTACAACCAATTTGTCACCGTGATCACTGCCACCAAGGAACTAAAAGTTGATTTATGAACAGGTATGGCACAAGATGATTCAAAAGTCACATGACATATAACAACCCCATTGTTCGTGCAGATACAAAAGAGAGAAAAAAGAGATACAGGGCACAATTGTTGGCATATATTTTAAATCGTGACCTTCATGTTGAATTTTTTCTCTTTTTTGTCAGTAAACAACAACAATGTCTCAATACTCAATTCAGAAAAGGGTGGAGATGGTTGTTAGACCTGCTGGAGGTATGAGTCTACAGGAAGCTGAAGAGGTATATCACACATGGCATTCAGTTCAACCACCCACACGTGGAACAACCACTGTTTGTTTATGGGGGCAGTTCAAGGCAACAGGCAGTATCCGTGACAAACAAAGGGCAGCGCAGTCACATGCAGCAACCCTAGGTAGCGTACTAGCTAAGCTGATGGCCAGTCCAACATGAGTCCATCACATTTACCTGTTTTAGGTTGAAATATTAAACTACTGCACTGAAAATTACGATTATTTCACATTGCGCAAGACACACTTCTGTAAACAACTCGGTTATATTTCTTGTCTCTCCAAAGACTCTGCAGCAGAAGTGCTGCCAACCTCATTTCAAACTTAATTAAATACAGATATACATAACTGTAACTCCATCAGACCTACAAGATAACCCTTGACAGCTTTCATATCCATTTTGTGTCTTCTTTCAACCAGGATGTAAGCATAGCATGTAGAGCGTATTACAAATAAATGTTTTATTATCGGTGTCTTACATAACCACAACTCAAAAGGACTGATTCCTTCCACAGACAATTTTGCTGTTTGATTTAGAATGCACACTGACGCTCTAACCAATTCTGCCCACATGGCTGCTGGGAAATTAGCTTCTTTATGTGAGTACTTGATGGTTCTTGACATTTCAACTATAGTTCACATATCATGTTCACTTCCACCATTTTTCTGTGATGTGTAGGGTGTTGTCAGCCTTTGAGTAACACCTGCATGCAGTATGTCCTGAACTTCCTTACTGTCGAATTCTCCACCATTGTTACTTAGCAGCTCTTTGGCTGTATGATATGGAAATCTTATTTGGATCCTAAATTTGGTCTCAGTACTTAACTGTCCAACACAAGTGGATAAAGAGAGAAGGACCCTTATTGGTAACGTTTTCTTAGGTGAAGCTCAAGATAAGAAAATAACTTTTTACCTAGTAACAAATGCTTTCTCTGCTCATGATGCACAGTTTGGTAGGATAAGGAACTAAATGCCTTACAATATGGATACTCTTCAGTGGAAATCAGTTAGAATAATTAATGACTCCATTACAAATGTTTTTAAGAACAGTTTACAGGAGATGACATGGGATGTAATTTATAACAAATGAAGTGCTAACATTAAATTTAATCTATTCCATGATAAATTTATATCATTATTTGAAAATAGCTTTCCACGTATGCTAATCAGAAAGAACATAAATAGCCATGTAAAAAACAATGGATCACTAGAGGCATTAAAGTATCTTGTGAAAGGAAAAGTGAAATTTATTTTTTGGCAAGAACAAGCAGGGATCTCGCAGTCGTTTCACACTACAAAAGCTACTCAAAATTACTAAGAAACGTTATTAAAAAATCAAAGAACATGCACATAATGTCAGAAATCAGTTCTTCCAACAACGTAAAGATATATGGAATGTAGTGAAACGAGAGACAAGACAACCAGCCATAGAACAAGATAACATCACACTGAGCTGAACGGAAGGGCTATAAATGGTGAATCACAGGTAGCAAATGCATTTAATTATCATTTCTGAAATGTAGTTGAAAGCATAGGGCAGACAGTTTAGGAGCAAAATCACAGCAGTATGCTGAAAATGTAACTTTCACAAAATTCAGTCATATGAATGTATCACCAACTTCTCCTTCTGAAATTAAGAAAATTATAAATTCTCTCAAAAACAAAAGTTCATCTGGTTTTTATGGTGTTTCCAACAGAACACTAAAAATTTGTTCCCATGTAGTAAGCCCAGTCTTACCTGAAATATGTAATGCCTCACTAACTCAAGTCGTTTCCAAAGAGAGACTGAAATACACCATTGTTAAACCCCTCTTTGAGAAAGATGATAAGGAAGATGTCAATAACCACCAACTTGTTTCACAGCTGACATCATTCTCCAAAATTTTTGAGATGATGATGTATTCTAGAACAGTATCTCGCCTAAGCAACACTAGTATCCTTAGCATATCACAGTTTGGGTTTCAGAAGAGTTGCTCTACTAACAATGCCATTTACACATTCACTCACTACATTTTACAAGTATTAAATAATAAAACAGCACTGGTTGGTATTTTCTATGACCTCTCTAAGGCATTTGACCGTGTGAATCACAGAATTCGCTAAAATAAAATGATGTTTTATGGGATTGGTGGTACGGCCAACCAATGGATAATATCATATCTAACCAAAACAAGGCATAAAGTTATACTTAGGAATTCAAGCAATATAATCCAGGGACATAATTCTGACTGGGGAGAAATCGCATATGAGATTCCCCAAGGTTCAATCTTAGGTTCACTACTGTTCCTCATACATGTAAACAACTTTCCATCTAGTGTACAACGAGCAGAATTAGTTGTTTTTGATGACACCAGTATTGTAATCAATCCAAGCACACATACAGAAAATGAAGAAGTGGTAAACAAAGTTCTTAAAAGTATCATTGACTGGTTTTCTGCAAATGGTCTCACCTTCAATTTTAAAAAGAAACAACATATTCAGTTCTGCACATCTATAGGTACTATACCAATGATAAGTGTAACACATGGTGAGGAAATAATAAATAAAGTGGAAATTTCAAAATTCTTAGGGTCCATATTGATAAGAATTGAAACAGTAAAAAGGAAACGCATTTTGGAACTCCTAAAACAGGTAGTTCAGCCACATTTGTGCTTCACATCATTGTAGACATTCGTTTAAGGAGTTCGGCATTCTGATTGCTGCTTCACAGCATATTTATTCCCTCATGAAGTTAGTTGTAAATATCCACTACTGTTCAAAAGGAACAATGAGGTTCATAA
The DNA here is from genome assembly GCF_021461385.2 of Schistocerca piceifrons. Lineage (NCBI taxonomy): Eukaryota > Metazoa > Arthropoda > Insecta > Orthoptera > Acrididae > Schistocerca > Schistocerca piceifrons. Next base: position 12,914,683 of record NC_060145.1, on the reverse strand, counting down.
CTACAATACCAGAAGGAAAAATGACATTCATTACTCTACATTAAGGTTGTCTTTACCACAAAAGGGGATGCACAATGCTGCAACAAAAATTTTTGATCACTTACCCAGTATAATAAAAAATCTCACAGACAGAAAAGAAAAAATTGATAACAAACTGAGGAAGTGTCTCCTTGACAACCACTCCTATCCCGCACAAGAATTTTTATTGCTGTAACCACATAAAAAGTAGTGGGTAGGAATTCTAACATCTGTATATCTTTTTTCCCTTTTTGTAAAAATAAACAATTAATTAATTAAAAAAATAATAACTTAGAAATGTTCATAACATAATAATATGCACAAATTAATTTGCAATGTGAATGTGAAGTGACTCGTTCCACATCATTATGATCTATCGTGCAAAATGCTCCATGGAACATCTAACTAACTAGTTAGCCTTCATTTCTCTGATGAAACTGCAGTACTACTACTTTTTTTATTTTGTACAAAGTATTACACATTGCTTCCCGTTTTTCTGCCACTAACATCTTTTTTAATTGAATTAAATTTTGTGAGTTTATCTACCATTATTGCTCCCGTATCTTCTGCTCACTTCCTGCAGTCTTTATATTAATGTCTATCATGATGGCAAAATGATCTGCTAGTGTGGAATTTATCATCTAGATGTCACAATAGCATGAAGGAATATTTGTTATTGTCAGCAATAGTAGTTTCACTGTCCTTAATTTCTTTCGTGGGTTTATCTATTTTTATATTCAAAGTATACATTAATTCCAATAATATCTTACTGTTATGTATTTTTCCAGTCATTTATTTTCAAATCCCCAATAATTATTAAATAAGCATATTTTTGAGAGCTCTTAGTTTGTTCCTTCTAGCTGTTCATAGAATGTTTTTATTTTACTATTTTGTTATTGCCACAGGCCTAATACATGGTACAATTGCACTGCAATTTTCATTTCCACTGCTGTAGCTTCAAAGCTCACTCCTTCAACAAATTTTGGGATGTTCTGGATGCCTAAGGCCAACTTTTCTAAGATATGCGTAGGTGTTGACATCAAAACATGCCAGTACATCATCTACATTGATACTCCGCAAGCCACCCAACGGTGTGTGGCGGAGGACTTAGCACATCAGCTGGCTGTGAAAAATAGTCTGAAATTTCTTGAGACAGAGGGAAAGGCAGGTGTGGACTGGTTCTATGGGTTCATGAACTGTCCAGAACAGCATCCTTTAATTGTTATAATGTTTTGATTTTCTATGAAAACTTGGAAGAGCTCTACTGGACAGATCCTGAGTTTCCTGATGGTACTAGTGTCTCTAATTTACGTGAAATGAGTACCTCAATTATACAAGAGAGGCTTCCAAAGACAGTGGTACAGAAAGGAACTGAAAGGTTTCTCAAGCTATTAGTGGTAAAGTTGGTGTCGAGGTCACCACCTGCTGTTTAATTAGTGACAGAGATATGTTCTTGCTCCTGCAAATTGTATTTCCTCAAGTACATTTTAAGAAACATATGACATATCATGCACAAGCAGGCATCCAGGGTTAGTCAGAAGGATTGGCTGGATGAATAGAGGACTTTTTGTTCTTCTCATGAAGCATTTCATTCATACATCCAGTAATGGAAAAGACAATCCTTCGCTTTTGATTTTAGGCAATCACGAAAGCCATCTGTCTATTGATGTGATTGATTTAGCATGGGTCAATGGACTAGCATGCTAATTATAATCCCCCATACCTCACATAAAGCATTGCCTCTAAATGTGCGCATTTTCTCTTTGTTCCAGGAAAGTTATTATTCAGCACTAAATTTCAAACAACTGCAAAGTAAAGGTACTCTTCTTAATTCATGTCATAGTTGCATGCACTAAAATTGCTCATGACAGATCTATGACACCCACTAATGTGTACTCCGCCTTTAGGAAAACAGGATTTTTTTTCCTTTGATAAAGACAGATTCACCAATGAAGATTATGTACCATTGAGGTTGAAGGAGATATCGAGGTGGTAAGGTAATGACCACGGTTCTCTCTTCTAATCATCAACACTTTTATTACACGACATACGTACAGGTCCAAGACTAGGCCGGAACTGAGGTCCCGGAAGTATACAAAACAAAGATCAACTCGAAGACATAATAAACATATGATGTTCTGGCATATCGATCCGTGGATCAACGCCACATAGCCCCCCCCCCCCCCTGGAGTATGGAGTACGTACCCGAAGGTGGAGGGGGGGGGGGGGGGTTGGCGAATGTTTAAGTAGGTTACAGTGAGTTCCTCCGCATCTAACGGCACAGGCCGTGTGGGAGGAGAGCATGGAGCAAATCCTGGAATGCTGATGCTGAAGTCTTGAAGCGATGTCAGCGGTCGTAGTCATCGGCTGGTGCGGGAGCGCTGGTGTGGAAGGGTGTCGTCGGCAGGGAACCTAATGATCACCTTTCCACTTGGCCTAACGTAAGCACGTAGGTTGCGACACGTAGCACTTCGAGAGATTTTGAAATGTTGTGACACACCACCTAATGAGTCACACGAATCGTCAAATGCAAGCAGCACTAATGCGGTATCACCACTAACGATGACAGATAAACCACAAATGTCATTAGGATGAACGTGGGTAGAGAGCTCGTAAGTGGTGCCTGCTAACAGAGAGGTATGCTGAGAAGGCGGGGTGGGGAAACCGTAGCACGGTGAGGGCGGTGTGCTGCAAGTAGAGGGGTGAGTGTCAGACGGTGAGGTCTGAGTGGGTGTGGCAGGGACATGCGGGCGGGCTGCACCAGTCAGAAGAGCGGCATGGTGTGCTGTCGCACGAAGATGGAACTGTTATATTAGAGCCCTGGGAGCTGGGGCCTCTGCTATGGGAGCTGGGAGGTGGAAAACCCCGGAATGAGTGTGGGCTCATTGATGGGGCCAGTGTAGGCGTGAGTTTACTCGAATCGTGAGCAGAGGAAGAAGGCCGAGGGTGCTCTTCAACGGTGGGTGAGGTAGGGGAAAACTCGACGCGATCAGGTTTAACCCTATTGAGGGAGACAGTAGTTACTGAGCCCTTAAATACAATGTCCATTGTGTTATTGGTTCGTTTGACAACTCTATACGGGCCTGTGTAAGGGGGCTGTAACGGGGCTTTTACAGTGTCGTCGTGAAGGAACACAAATTACGCAAGTGTCGAGTGCCTTGGGAGCATATGTGAGCGGCGGATTTCCTCTAACCTTTACATAAATTTCCCTCTTTTTCTTACACAAGATTTTAATTCCCTCAGTATTCCATGGCTTACTTTTTTTAAATAGATTTTCTGGATAACTTTTTAGGAAAGCAACTGGACAAACTTAGTAAGATGGAAGCATACACGCAAAGAAAGTGGGAAAAGATAAAAAATGTTGTATAAGAAAATAAAACGTAAGGAAAACAAGAAAGGAGCGTCAAGGATGCCACAGGAAATTGTCACTGGCTGGCTATTCGTGTAAAATATGGGCAAGCCACTCACCCTGTGAACAAATTAAGCCCACTCCCTAAAATCTTGGTAAAAACATTGGACAAGTCACAGAACTAACCACATTCATTTGAGTATTTCCTAAAAGAGATGGCAGATCTACTGGCAAGTCAAGCCCCGACCCACTGGTCAGAAAATAAAACGCAATCCAATAAAACGTGGCGAACAGTGATCTGGATGCTACAAGCACCACACATTGCGGGGGTCCCCTCCCCAGAGCAAAATGCCATGTGTCATAGGAGTGTGGCCTATGTGAAGACGAATGAGGAGGACCTTGTCCCATCTATGTGGCTGGAAAGACGTACACCAAACACATGTTGTGGGCTTCACTAAATGGAGCTTACTGTCAGTCATTTCCAGCCACTCTTCCTCCCATCGACGCAAGACTCATGAGCTCAACAGTGAGGTGAGTGTGTGCAGGGTGATGGCACACTGAAATACTTGCAGACTGAGACACACCTCCTTGGCTACGAAATCTGCCCTTTCATTCCCAGCAATGCCGACATGCCCTGGAACCCAGCAGAAAGCTGCCACCTTCCCCAGTCATCGTAGTTGGAGGAGGGCATCCTATTTTAGCTGTTGGATACAAATGTTGCAACGAGTGAAGGGCACTGAGTGAATCGGAATAGACATGAAATTTAGGATGGGAAGAGCGTCTCATCCACTCCAGTGCCCCCAAGATCACAAAAAATTCTGCATCAAAGACAGTAAACGCTTGAGGCAGTCGGGCCTTGAGGACACGATCCAGAAAAACAGTGGAGCAACCAACGGAATCCCCCTATTTTGACCCAACCGTAAAGACAGCTACATAGTAGTGGTGCTCAGATAAAATGGCAGAAAATGTTGCATTAAAAATGGAAGCAAGAGTGCAATCTCTCTTGTACCGCACCAAATCTAAAATCATTCTGGGCCTCTACAGAAACCAGGGTGGCAGGTGGTTAAAACCCTGGATTTGAGGCCGGACAAGCTCGACACCGGGGAACTCGAACACATGTTGCATGTGGATCCAAAACGGCACCGGGACTTGGAGACGGGGTAGGAAAAGTGATGGTCCAAAGGCAGATGAGCAACAATATGGTGAGTGGGTGAAGCTGGAGCTGCAAGAAACTTACATACCTGGCGCACCAGGAGGAGCTGCTGTTGGATGGTAAGTGGCGGTTCCCCAGCCTCAGCACAGAGGCTGGGTGTGGGACTGGTCCAATAAGCACCCGTGACCAGTCGAATCCCTGCATCCCCGCATGGTGGACAGCGTAAAGGAACCACAAATAAGACAGCCTCACTGACCCATACACCACGCACCCATAGTCCAGCCGCGAACGCACAAAAGCCCAATAAAACTGGAGGACCTATGGCTAATGCACTTGAGGACGTTCAGCGCCTTCAGGGTTCTGGCTTTCAGGTCTCGCAGGCGTAGCAACCATGAAAATCTGCAGTCAAAAATGAGGCCCAGAAACCACACTGTGTCTCTAAAATGTAGGATGGTGTCCTCCACCTTCAAGGCAGGTAAATTAAAAAGATGACGAGAACAATCAAAACGAACACACAGCACACTTATCAGCAGAAAACCAAAAACCTGTGTTTGGAGCCCACTCCTCTAACAGCTCCACTGTAAGTTGCAACTGACAGCTCACCATAACAGCAGTGGAGGAGGAGCAGAAAACAGCAAAATCATCCACAAATAAGGAGCACTGTACAGGACTCCTTACCGTAGACACGATGCTGTTGATGGCTATGGCAAAGAAAGTAACACTTAACACACTGCCCTGAGGAACACCATTCTCCTGCTCAAATTGATCAGAAAGCGTAGCACCAACTCGGGCTCAAAAAAACCACTGAGACAGGAAAGACTGAATGAAAATGGAGAGGTGGCCACGAAAGCCCCACTGATGCAGTTGCGCGAGTAGACAGTGTCTCCAAGTAGTATCGTATGCCTTACTTATATTGAAGAAAATGCCAGTACAGTGATGCTTACGGAGAAAAGCCTGCTGAATAGCTGCCTCTAGGAGGGTCAGGTTGTCGACAGTGGGTCGATATCGGCGGAATCCATACTGAGAGTGGCTATGAAGTTGCCTGGTCTCTAACAACCAGACCAGAGACCGGTTAACCATTCGCTCCATGGTCTTTCTGATACAGCTCGTTAGGGCAATGCTCCAATAACTACTTGGACATCTACATCTACATGATTACTCTGCAATTCACATTTAAGTGCTTGGCAGAGGGTTCATCGAGCCACAATCGTACTATCTCTCTACCATTCCACTCCCGAACAGTGCGCGGGAAAAACGAACAGCTAAACCTTTCTGTTCGAGCTCTGATTTATTTTATTTTGATGATCATTCCTACCTATGTAGGTTGGGCTCAGCAAAATCATTCGGAAGAGAAAGTTTGAAATTTCGTAAATAGATCTCGCCGCGACGAAAAACGTCTTTGCTTTAATGACTTCCATCCCAACTCGCGTATCATATCTGCCACACTCTCTCGCCTATTACGCGATAATACAAAACGAGCTGCCCTTTTTTGCACCCTTTCGATGTCCTCGGTCAATCCCACCTGGTAAGGATCCCACACTGTGCAGCAATATTCTAACAGAGGACGAACGAGTGTAGTGTAAGCCATCTCTTTAGTGGACTTGTTGCATCTTCTAAGTGTCCTGCCAATGAAACGCAACCTTTGGCTCGCCTTCCCCACAATATTATCTATGTGGTCTTTCCAACTGAAGTTGTTCATAATTTTTACACCCAGGTACTTAGTTGAATTGACAGCCTTGAGAATTGTACTATTTATCGAGTAATCGAATTCCGACGGATTTCTTTTGGAACTCATGTGGATCACCTCACACTTTTCGTTATTTAGCGTCAACTGCCACCTGCCACACCATGCATTAATCTTTTCTAAATCGCTTTGCAACTGATACTGGTCTTCGGATGACCTTACTAGACGGTAAATTACAGTATCATCTGCGAACAACCTAAGAGAACTGCTCAGATTGTCACCCAGGTCATTTATATAGATCAGGAACAGCAGAGGCCCCAGGACGCTTCCCTGGGGAACACCTGATATCACTTCAGTTTTACTCGATGATTTGCCGTCTATTACTACGAACTGCGACCTTCCTGACAGGAAATCACGAATCCAGTCGCACAACTGAGACGATACCCCATAGGCCCGCAGCTCGATTAGAAGTCGCTTGTGAGGAACGGTGTCAAAAGCTTTCCGGAAATCTAGAAATACGGAATCAACTTGAGATCCCCTGTCGATAGCGGCCATTACTTCGTGCGAATAAAGAGCTAGCTGCGTTGCACAAGAACGATGTTTCCTGAAACCATGCTGATTACGTATCAATAGATCGTTCCCCTCAAGGTGATTCATTATGTTTGAATACAGTATATGCTCCAAAACCCTACTGCAAACCGACGTCAGTGATATAGGTCTGTAGTTCGATGGATTACTCCTACTACCCTTCTTAAACACTGGTGCGACCTGCGCAATTTTCCAATCTGTAGGTACAGATCTACCGGTGAGCGAGCGTTGTATATGATTGCTAAGTAGGGAGCTATTGTATCAGCATAATCTGAAAGGAACCTAATCAGTATACAATCTGGACCTGAAGACTTGCCCGTATAAAGTGATTTGAGTTGCTTCGTAACCCCTAAGGTATCTACTTCTAAGAAACTCATTCTAGCAGCTGTTAGTGTTTCAAATTCTGGAATATTCCATTCGTCTTCCCTGGTGAAGGAATTTGGGAAAACTGCGTTCAATAACTCCGCTTTAGCGGCACAATCGTCGGTAACAGTACCATCGGCACTGCGCAGCGAAGGTATTGACTGCGTCTTGCCGCTTGTGTACTTTACATACATGTACAGTCCTTTGCTGGTTTCAGGAGGGGGATCTGAATTGCCTCCCTCAACAAGTTGGGGAAGTTGCCTGCCTGCCATATTAGATTAAAACATTCGAGGAGGATTTCCTGGGATGCTGCTGGCAAATGTTGAAGCATGCAGTTCCAGATGTGGTCGTGACCAGGTGCAGTGTCAAGTCTCAGCCAGTGCCAATTTGAGTTCCTACATGGAGAAAGGGGAGTTGTAGGCCTCATAACTGTTGGACCTGAAGTCCAACTTTTCCCTCTCTACAGTTGCACGGTAGTGACAAAGCACTGGATCCTGGCTTGCATTGGTAGTAGTCTGTGCAAAATGCTCGGCCAGCGTTTGAGCCCCATGGGACATGATGGGTACTGAAGTCTCCCAGAAGGAGAAATGGCCAGGGGAGTTGTTCCAGAAGATCTGTGAGAGCCTTGAAGTCTACTGCACCCAGAGGAGGTAAATAAAAGGGGCAAACTGTAAGCCTCCGACATGAATCAATTTCAACAGCAACTGCTTGCAAGTTAGTATCCAGGGGGAGAACAGAGGAGTGGTAGCCATTATTGACAAGCACAGCTACCCCTCCTTTGGCTCTTTCCCCAGTCAGATCATCCTTGCGGTATAGCGTATAGCCCCGTAGTGCAGGGGCATCAGATGTGTTTCCTGCAGACACAAGCACAGAGGGCGTTGCTGCACTAGGAGTTTCAGTTCCTCCATATGTGTCCTGAATCCATTCATGTTCCATTGTATAATGGAAGCCACCTACCAGGGGGGTAGTACTTTCATTCTGACTTTCTGGTGGGGAGGGGAGCCCACAATGGGTGGAGGCCCAGTTTTGGAGCGAGACGGTTGCCCCAGTCCGACATCAAGCTCCATAGCCTCTAAAGAAGAATCGAGAGAGACGTGAAAGAGGTTGATGTCAACATCATCAGGCTGTTTTCTGTCCGATTCCACCCATGTGTGACGTTTTACCTTGGATTTTTTTCCCTGGGTAGGCTTTGCAGCCACAGCCGTGGATGCAGGTGTGGTAGCATTGGACAGTGTGAGACGGAACCTTCAGAGGGGCAGGGAGCTCCACAATGTCAGCAACCACAGCTTTTTCTGAAGTTCTCGTGGAGGGACAGGCTTAGAAATGACTGCAGCAGCACAAGTGTATAGACACAGGTACTAGTGCCGACATAGCAGCCTCCATTTGTGTAGCAGCATCAGCTTTCCACGTGAGCTGTTTAACAACTGAAGTGAAGGAAGTAGCAAAACATGGGGCAGCATGGCTTTATAGAGCTTTTTTGCCTCATTATATGGGATGCACTTCATAGTTTTAAGCTCCTGTATATTCTGTCCTTCCAGATACATGCTGCAGTCCCTACTCCAGACAGGATGAGATCCAGAGCAATTCACACACTTCAGTGGATACAAACAATGGACACCTTCATGGGCGGCCTGACCACACTTGCCACAAGTAGCTTCTCCATGACACCCAAGAGTAGTAATCCCAAAACACTGGCATTTGAAACACCGCATGGGGTTGGGTATTGAATACATAAGGCTGCAGACTTAAGCGAAGGAAACCTGCCTTAATATGCTCAGGGAGTTTTGTGCTATTAAACATCATGATAAAGGAGTCGGACTTAACAAGAACCCTACCCAACCTCTTCATGATATTTTGCACATCAACTATTCCTTCTGGAGCCCACTCATCTTTGAGTTCCTCTTTGGGAATGTCCACCAGATCCCTGCACGTCACAACACCTTTGCTGTAATTCAAAGTGGTGTGCAGCTCAGTTTCGATGGCATATTCCCCAAGGGATTGCACATTCTGCAGATTCTTGGCTTGTGGGAACTAGCCGTTTCCACCAACAGCGTCCCATTGCGCAATCGTTTAACAGATTTCAAACTGCCAGCAATGCCCTTGAGCCCTTTTTGAACATAGAAAGCTGAAACTTCCTCAAAGCTGCCCTCATTCCTTTTAACAATTAAAAACACATTCTGACTGCCAGTATGTGTTCTGTTACTAGACATGATACAATGAGATTTCGCTCCCGAGTCAGGAGGACTGGCTACGCGTGCCCTCTTGTTGGATTGGGTGTTGGTACCTACCGGCAGCCTACCCTTTCTGCTGGGAGAAGGCAAAGGAGATTTTGAAGGATCCATCCCAGTCTCACGAGCAGCTAGGGAACTAAAAGTCTACCCAGATAGAGCCCCACATGCCTAGGTAAGCCTTATACAACTTAGGTGCAGCAGGTTCCCCATAGGTTGCCCGCTAACAACTGTTCCACCTCAACAGCCAAGTATCTCATCAGTGGACAGCAGACCTTGAGATTAAGGCTTTTTTTTATATAGAGTCTTATTCCATCCTCACGAACTGGGCAGTCAAACCAAGATCCCCATTCCCTCACACACACAACATTCCACCGTTGCACTGCATGGGGCTCGCTGAAGTATGCCCAGAGCTTACGGTGACAGAGGGCTGGTGGCACTTACCAGTCCCCAGCTCAGGAACCCCAGGGTCACCAAGCTCGTACTCAGCAAACAAATGACAAGCCCCTGGGGGCAAATATGATATTAACATCTCCTTCCATGTGTACCCCATCCCATACCACCTCTATAAATTTACACCTAAAACATTGTATCCTTTTCTCATTAAGAACCCTCACTGCTTTGTATGACCCTGCTTCAGGAATATAAACGATATTGAAACTTCCTGGCAGATTAAAACTGTGTGCCCGACCGAGACTCGAACTCGGGACCTTTGCCTTTCGCTAAAGTTTGGAAGGTAGGAGGCGAGATACTGGCAGAAGCAAAGCTGTGAGTACCGGGCGTGAGTCGTGCTTCGGTAGCTCAGATGGTAGAGCACTTGCCCGCGAAAGGCAAAGGTTCCGAGTTCGAGTCTCAGTCGGGCACACAGTTTTAATCTGCCAGGAAGTTTCATATCAGCGCACACGCCACTGCAGAGTGAAAATGTCATTCTGGATAAACCATATTATTTATTCCATTAACTGTGTGCACAATGAGTAGATAGTTCATTAATAACTGGGTACACATTAATTGTTTCAACCTGAGTACTGCCTATAAAAATGTTATCAGTCACTGTCTACTATCCTATTGCACACGAGATGGAAAATTAACCAGTAAAATTAAACTGAAACACCTAAATAATAATTCCAGTCCATTTTTCCTATCCGCATATTTTAAGGAATCTACATTGAAATCTTCACAAATTACTAATGGTTTCTTCTTGTCACACAGGTGCCTGAATAATGCATTTCTATTTCTCAAAAGTAGCTGAAAGTTTCCTTGGGAGGGATCCGTAAACTGTTACAGTTATCAGAGAAGCATTCGGCAGTAACAATGGAAAATTACATCCTTGTAGGTTCTGGTATACACATAAACTGCTTGAATCAATATTTTTGACTTTTATATGTGTTGCAACTCTTCCTTTCTCCATGTCCACTCTTCACAAAATGATGCTAGTTTATAATCCCTTATAAGCAACAAATCACTGTTTCCCCGTCCTGTGTCTAATTCACGATATAATCAAATTAACAGTCAACGGATGTCCATCTAATCGAGTCCTGTGTGGAAGATGGCATTCTGGTCAACAGACAACCACACCAATGATGACGTCTGGGCACCTACCAAACAGGGTAGTGTTTGCCTGTTAGTCCCACACCCACAATCAATGTGTACACAGTCACAGATGGTGGAGTATGGCAGGTCTACCAGGGATTTGTTTGGCGACATCATGGTGAACGCACATTGGAAGCATGTATTCGTCATCGCCATACTGGCGTATCACGCAGCTTGATAGTATGGGGTGCCATTGGTTACTCGTCTTGGTCACCTTTTGTTCGCACTGATGGCACTTTGAACAGTGGACGTTACGTTTCAAATGTGTTACAACCCGTGGCTCTATCCTTCATTTGATTTCTGTGAAACCCTACATTTAAGCAGGATAATGCATGATCGCATGTTGCAGGTCCTGTACGGGCCTTTCTGGATACAGAAAATGTTCGACTGCTGCCCTGACCAGCACATTCTCCAGATCTCTCACCAATTGAAAATGCCTGGTCAATGGTGGCCGAGCAACTGGCTCGTCACAATACGCCAGTCACTATTCTTGATGAACTGTGGTATCGTGTTGATGCTGCACGGGCAGCTGTACCTGCACATGCCATCCAAGCTCTGTTTGACCCAATGTCCAGGCGTATCAAGGCCGTTATTACGGCCAGACGTGGTTGTTCTGGGTACTGATTTCTCAGGATCTATGCACCCAAATTGCGTGAAAATTTAATCACATGTCAGTTCTAGTATAACGTATTTGTCCAATGAATACCCATTTATCATCTGCATTTCTTCTTGGTGTAGCAATTTTAATGGCCAGTATTGTATTTGATAAGGATGTCAGTATAGACTGAACGTATTTCATTATAAAATTAGGATCATTTTAATACATTAGTATGCGGTGATGTTCTTGAAAATACAATTGTGGCCACCTCCTGGACATTGGCTGTCAGCTGATTCCTTGTAGTGACATGTTTTGTCACATGCAGCATTCTCTAGATAACTTATTGACATGAACTTGTGCTGTCTTCAATAGATTAAGAAACACTTAATAATATACATTCAAATAACTAATCATTCCTTACCTGACATCATTCAGGTGGGAAAAGGCAGTGGTGGTTCAATTTATATTTTGAAACACTATAAAGTTAAATACATGATCATTTAACATTTTCATTTTAAAGATTGCACAAAAAACAGTTGAAGTATAATGAAAACTTTTCTTATAACTTATTGACAGGAAAATACAAGAAGAGAGTGGGCCTGGACATGAAGCATGGATTCAACCAGCGTGGACAGCACTGATTGCCATTCACTTAATGTATTGACTGAGGATCAGTAAGCCCCTAACTGTCTTCAACCCAGATAGGGTTGAACATCACTGACCCGCAACTTTGTGTTTCATGACAAAACAAGGTTGTTTTATAAATTTAGAAAAAATCCATGAGCTCTATACAACACATGTTCTCTCAAGATGTGTAAAACATCATCACAGTTTTGACTTTATGTTTCGTAACAAATTAATCAACAGAGGTTTTGTCATAACATGGTATGTGCGCTGATTTTGAAACTTCCTGGCAGATGAAAACTGTGTGCCTTTCGCGGGCAAGTGCTCTACCAACTGAGCTACCCAAGCACGACTCACAACCTGTCCTCACAGTATTACTTCAGCTAGTACCTCGTCTCCTACCTTCCAAACTTCACAGCAGTTCTCCTGCGAAACTTGGCGAAAGTAAAATTGTGAGGACGGGTCATGGGTCATGCTTGGGTAGCTCCGTTGGTAGAGCACTTGCCCGCAAAAGGCAATGGTCCCGAGTTCGAGTCTCGGCCCAGCACACAGTTTTAATCTGCCAGGAAGTTTCAGAATTCATTTTACATAAAAAATGTATAACATTGCTAACGGATCTTACATCTGATATTTTTAGTTTTCACAAGTACACACGTAGGAAAATTATTGTTTTCTTGCCAGTAAATGCAAATATGAGAGGATAATTCACTATATTCTGACAATTAAGTATAAAATGAAATTTCTGAAGTTTCCAGTTTGATTTTTAATAGAAATACAATCAGTCAATTTTGCACATGTACTAAAAAGAAAAGTTTGACTGCAGCGAAGTTTTACATTTTTTAATCAGAGGAATGTATATGTTTCCATGAGTCAAATATAGCCATAATTTTTAGACTTCGCCAAAAAATGACATAAGGTGACATAAGCAAACATGATTACTATTATTATTACATTAAATTATTTTATTTCTACAATTTAAATCCTAGGCAATTATTGTACATTAAAAGTTGCAGTGAAAGAAAATTACAAGGGTCATTCAACAATTAAAAAGACAAATTGGCCTGGGGAAAAAACTGTTTGTACGGCAAGTTTGGTACTTTCATGGCTTTAAGTTGGCATCCCTGAGATGAGCCCTGATCAGCCGATATATCAACATTGCTTTGTTTATAACCTCAAAAATACATTTCAAGATGGGAGTCCTCTTGAAAAAAGTTATGTTATTCAATTTTTACTTGTTGAAGGTGAGAAACCAGTGGATATATACCGTAGAGTGTCTAAAGTTTATGGTGAAGGTTGTATGAATTGTGCAAATTTTTACATGTGGGTAGAGCAGTTCAAAAAGGGTTGCGACTCAGTGACTGAAAAACACTGTTCTGGCCGACCAGCTGCAATTTCAACTCCCTCACTTGAAAGTCGAATTGATGCCATTACTCGTGTTGACCACCATGTGACTGTGGAAATGATAGTTGATAAGGTTCAAGTTAGTACTGGTACAGTTTATAACATTATCTGTAAAACGCTGAAGTACCGCAAAACATGTGCAAGATGGGTCCCAAAGGAGTTGACGGGGCTACACAAGGAAACAAGGTTGAGAGTGTGCACAGAGCTAAAGAAACGTCATGCAAGAAGTGAGCACTTCCTCAACAAAATTTTAACTTCTGATGAAATTTGAGTTCACCATTATGAGTCAGAATCAAAATAACAAAACATGGAGTGGAAGCACACCAACTCACCTGTCAAGAAAAAGTCATGTTGATGTTGTTTTGGGATGCTGAAGGTCCAGTGTTTTGCAATTATCTTGAAGAGCAGCGTATAATGAACAGCCAATACTACTCGGATTTGCTTTTAAACAAGGTGAAGCCCGCCATGAGAGAGAGAGAGAGAGAGAGAGAGAGAGAGAGAGAGATCGTGGATCTCACAGGAGGGGTGTGATTCCCCAGCAACACAACACACATCCTCATATTGCTCAACTAACCCATGAAACCAACAACAAAATGCACTGGGAAGTACTGCCTCATCCCCCTTACAGTCTTGATGAAGTTCTAGGACAACGAGGAAGTGAAAAATTTTGTGGGGGAATTGGTTCAAACACCAAGATAAAGAATTCTTTGCAGCCGGAATAAAAAAAGCTTGTAGCCCGTTGGAACAAGTGCATATATGTTCAAGGGGATTATGTTGAAAAGTAGAAAAATTATTGTTTTGTAAAAATAAACCCCTCTTTCTCCAGAACAATGTCTCTTTAATTACTGAATGACCCTCGTATATGTTCTGGCAAGGGGGTGGGGGAAGGAGTAAGTAAGACATCTCTTCTTCCCCCCACCCCACCCTGCTCTGCTCCTGACACGAACACAGTAGGGACAGGCAAAGTCCACTCCCATTGTCCAGTTACTGTTCTGATATCTCCAGGAAATTAATTAAAATGCAAGCAGGATATGGCTGGAAGAATATAATCGTCCTCAAGATAGTAGAGCTAGAGTCTACTTAATAAATAATTTCACACATTTGTGTGGCATACTGATAGGCTTTCCTTGTTATCAACAGTACACCGCTTGAGTGATAATTACAATTCGTTGCAAGATAATCTAGAGCTCAGAGAGTTGATGATGTATACAAGCCAGTGAAATGCACTTCGGAATATACGAGTATTATGAGTTGGTGAACTCTTGCAAGGATTTAGTAAGTCTTGCACATTTTGCTGCAGTTCAGAGTTAAGAATCTGCTAAAGCTATTGTGGAAACTTTATCTGTCACACAAAAGTTTTCGTTTATGTTTATAAGTATCTGATATGCCACACACACAAAATTTATAACAGGGATATCTCATTTAGTGCTCACAGATGACTGTCAGGACCAACATGGCGGCATTCATTAAATGGTTTAGCTATCAACCTGTCATTGGCAAATAAACGTCTCACAACTCACTTTCAGTTGTGACATAGAACAAAATGCCAATTCTTGGGAAAATCTGCATGTAATCTCTCACCCAATGGGCACCATTTTTAGTGAATAAAAACTATACTAAAACTTATTGCTAAAACAAGTATACACTCCATGCAGCCATAGCAAAGACTCTGATTGTAGTAAAGAATGCTAATTCATTTTTGTGTCAATGTTGAAGACTGTTCTCTGGAACTATTTATAGAATGGCAAACAAATGATTATGATTTCTGCATTAACTACTGCTGCAGTTCATGGTGTGTGCTTTCTCCCATTTATTGGGCCATCTCACTGATCTTCTGAAACATGATTTAGGAAGTTATCTTACTACTTTTTGTAAGCAGTGTTTAATAACATTCATCTTGTATGTAAATAGCCTGCCATCTTGTTCTCTGTGCATACTGCATTTTACTGCAATGGCTTTTCAAGAACTGACCACAATGGGTCTTATTTAGTTTACTATTTTCTGCTTAAGATGTGGGAGAAAGGATTAATTCTTACTTTTTTTTATCATTTTGACGCAATTTGTTGATTTATTGTCTATGTAATGAGCTGTACGACTCAAGAATTCTAATGATGTAGGCATACGAAGTAAGAGAAAAGACAGTACACACACACATTCACACACAAAAAGACAATTATTCTCAAATCTTACTGAATGTTACTGAGAATTTCTATTTGTATCCAGCAGTATTATGGATTTGGCATTGGACAACTAATCTTTCAAGTTCATCCTTCATCTAAAAAGATTGTAGCATATCATCCATATTTGATCAAAACGTACTCCAGGGTAGAAGTGAGTCACAACAGAGTCAGCCACAGGTTGGTGAGAGAGTTATGCATTGTAAAGAAAAACACAGCTGACTGGCACTGCGAAGCTCATGGTGTAGGAACAGCCGATGCTGCAATACGCTAGTGGAAGGACGGAAGCCTTTCTTCACTTGACACCACAGAAGTGCTTAGAGTACATGGACATAGTCTGGAGTGTATAAGTACTCAGCAATTTATGTACTAAATCATTTTCATGTCAGTACCACAGCCTACACCACGAGCCTTTGACTTCCACAGCGACATCCAGGAATGCAGTACGCTCTTCGAGCACGGGGCAGGGCACCTTGCTCTCAGGCACAAGGGAGCTGCCTTCTCACTGGAAGAAGTTCAGCAGCAGTCAGCTGTGCCATCACACTGCTGTCATGGTCACAGCCAGCAGCGTTGCTGACAGTGGCATTTGAGTGATGCCAAGCTCGGCCCTGCTTTTTGTGCTTTCAGCAATGCCAGACTTCAATTTTTTCGCACGAGAGGCAACTCAATGCCTCCACGGAGCCATTCCTAATTTACTACAGCAGAGGGACGGAATATAGAAATTAATTGAACAAATCTATGTCATCCTGATATCTCAATTTGCTCTCACGGTTGACAATTCAAGGGTGTCACAGCACTACCATCACCCTCTTAGAGCAACACCTGAACCTGTAGCCTATGATACAGTGAGTCCAAAAATTTTTGAGCGTATTTTGGTCATCGAGAAAAGGCTTGAATGTTGTGCATTTTGTAAAGCAGATTTTATTGTGAGTAGAGAACCAGTGAATTTATCTAGTTTTAGAGGTAATGCAAGTCATGATTGGTTAGTGCCTGTTAGATGTACACAGTGTAACCTAGAGGGTCACTCAGCACCATGTACGAAATCAGCTCCAGTAAAATGTTATACATGTAATCATTGGGGGCATACGGCTAGGCAATGCTGGGGGTCGAGATGGCTCACGATTAGACATAAGAATTAAGTTAATGTATTTTGTTTTCTTGTTTTGTAAATGTCAGTTCTCAAAATGAATTGCCAAGGACAAAGCTTCAACAGAGCCAGAGACGCATGGTGTGTCAGAACCGGTAGCAGTACGCGTATTGTTAGAAAAGGTAGCCCAACTATCAAGGGACAATACAGAACTGCGTGAATGGGTTGTAGATCTGTCAGTTGTACGTTTAATTGCTCCTTTTTCTGATAAGACAACAGAGGATGTGCAAGCCTTTGTGGCAGACACTGGAGATCTGGCTCAGTTGGAAGGTTGGTCTGATAAGGATTTATTGAGTGTTGCAAAATTGAGATTAACAGGGGAAGTGAAAACTTATGTAGGCTATACAGAAGTTCTTAAGGGAGCCACAACATTAAAAGAATTTAAAGAAGGGTTAATTCAGAGATACACAAAATGGAATAGTGCCAGGCACTATAGGGAACAATTTGGGATAATAATTAAGAAAAACATAGAAACTGTGGAACAATTTGCAGACAGCATAAGGAAAATTACTGGATATACCTATGAATTAGGACAAGATGAAGCAGTCACTGACATTTTGCAAGAAGCTGAGCAGAGGGCTCTCGATGCTTTCTGAAGAGGGTAGCGTGAGGAAATGTCAAGATGGGTGTGGACAGGGGGTCAAACAGATTTGCGCACAGCAGTGCCGTTAATTAGAGTGCGAGGAGATTGATTTGTCAACTAGAATGCAGGGTAAATGTACAGTGTTTGCTGCTAATATAAAATGTTTCAGATGTGGACAAATAGGGCAGGTAATGAGGCAATGTTGCCAGCCTCTAGGTGATGTGAATAAAGTGTGAGAAAGTAATAGTTTTAGAAGTAGTGGACTGGGGAAGAATAAGATGTTAAACACCAAAGGGAAGCCTGCAATCATTCCCAGTAAGACTGGATGTTACAAAATCGAATGCAGAGCTGGATTGTGTGATAAGAGGAACAGTAGGAAAGAAGGATTGCAGGATATTATTGGAAACAGGGACATGTGTCGGTCACCAGTAGCAATCTAGTGAAACTTAAAGCAATGGGACCTGCCACTGCACAGATTGTGTGGAGTGGGGGATAAAGATATTGCACCATTAAGATCAGTAGACATAGAATTTTGTTTGAATACGGTTTAATTTACACAGTGTGTAGTGATTGTGCCACATGTGAGGAATGGTTGCCAGGCCAAAAGAAATCAATGGACAGAACCTGAAAATATACGTTCTTTTGTGATTACACACCCAATTGCAAAAACCATAACAGATGCCTACTCGATCCCAAATATCACAGAAATCTTGGATCATTTAGGACAATGCAAATACTTTTCAACGATGGATTTGAAGAGTGCTTATCACCAGACAAAGGTTGGATCACAGGATCAATGCAAAACAGTGTTTTCGGTACCCTGGGGGCACTACCAATTCGGAAGAATGCCATTCGGATTAAAAAATGCACCTGAAACATTTCAGAGGTTGTTGGATGACGTACCCAAAGGTCTAAAACCAAGGTAATGTTTAGTGTATCTCAATGATATGATATGATATGATCATCAGGAGTACTGATATGGAAAAACATATACAGCAATTAAGGGAAATATTCCTAAGCTTAAAAGCAGAGACATTGACCCTGAGTACGGAAAATCGTAATTTTGTAATGGAAGAGGTAACATACCTAGATCATGTCATAAGAAAAGATGAGGCTAAGACAGACCCAAGATTAATTAGAGCTGTATGTGAATTTCCTG
The DNA here is from genome assembly GCF_021461385.2 of Schistocerca piceifrons. NCBI lineage: Eukaryota > Metazoa > Arthropoda > Insecta > Orthoptera > Acrididae > Schistocerca > Schistocerca piceifrons. The sequence continues at coordinate 12,896,021 of NC_060145.1, read as the reverse complement.
TACGAGAATCTGTAAAGGAGCTACAATCGTTCTTGGGACTCGCAAAATATTACCGCCAGTTCGTAAAATGATTTGTGGATATTGCTAGACGATTGACACAATTGATAAAAAAAAGGGGTAATAAATTTGTGTGGTCAGAAGAGTGCCAGTATGCTTTTTATGAGCTAAAAGAAGTTTTAACATCAAGTCTGATATTGTTATTTCTGGATTTTAATAGAGAATTTGTTTTACAATGCACTGCATCAAACCACGCACTTGGCTGTGTGTTGTCACAAGAGGTAGACAGCATAAGAACATCTGGTGGCTTATGCATCAAGGCAACTAAATTCTGCAAAAAGAAATTACTCCACAATGCAGAAAGAGATGTTAAGCCTTATTTATGGAATCACACATTTCAGATGTTATTTGTACAGTGAAAAGTTTAGAGTGATAACAGATCATGCGGCATTAAAATGGTTGCTGGAGTTAAAGGATCCTTCCAGTAGGTTGACACGATGGGCAGTAAGATTAAGTGAATTTGATTTTGAAGTTATGCATAAACCTGTGAAGAAGCACAGAAATGTGAATGGCCTAAGTACAAAGGTAGCTATATTACATATTGGGAATAGTGAGCATAAGGAATGGCAAGCTGCACAAAGAGCGGATGATGAATGTAAGCATTGTTTTACGAAATCACAGTTTTGTATGCAGGATGGGTTGCTGTGCAGAGAAACCAACTTGGGATCATGGGTATTGGTACCAGCGAAGCTAAGGAATAGAGTGCTACAAGAAGCTCATGATCACATATTAGTGGGCCATGGAGGTTGCAGATCTACCAATGGATGAGTAGAGGAAAGGTATTGGTGGAGGAATAGGCTGACAGATGTAAATCAGTGTATGCACAACTGCATACAGTGCACACAGAGTGCAGATTTGTGTTGAACAATAATACCATTGCAAAGGTTACCTGAAGCTTAGCACCATTCGAATTTCTAGGGACTGATGTTTTAGGTCCACTCAATAGAACACCTGTAATGGATAAGTAAGTATTCACAATCATAGATCATTTTTCAATAGACGTAGAAATGGTCACAGTGCCAAATCAGCAGGCAGCAACAGTGGCACAAGCAGTTCTGAATAATTGGATATTGAAGTTCGGAGTGCCTGAAACAACATCATCAGACCAGGGAACAATCTTCACATCAGATCTATTCAAGGAATTGTGTAAGTTATTGAAGGTGAAGAAGTTAATGACGAGTCCTCTCCATTCACAAACCAATGGAAGAACTGAAAGAGTGCATAGGACAATTGGGAACATGCTTGGATACTATGCTGACTCACATCACACCAACTGGGATGTCTATTTGAAGTACGTAGTCTCTGCCTACAACTCAAAGCGGGATACAAATACAGGATTATCACCATATGAAACACTATAAGGTTGTAAAATGCCCTCACTGTTCTACATACTGAAAGTGAAGACTTTAAAGTCTGTTAAGGAATTTGCTAGAGTGATTAGAGAAATTTAGAAATACATGAGCACTGGAGAAACAGGGAGAAGCTGTGGGCCATACAACAAAAATGACAGTATAAAGTTGGTCAGTGGGTGATGCTATCCATTTTGTATACTCCGAAGGGAAAGATAAGTTTTTTGCAAAGTATTTGGGGCCATACCAAGCAGTAGAGACTACGTCGCCAGTAAATGTCAAGATTCAGTTGCCGAAGATAATGGTAGCTGTGCGTGTAGTGCAATTAAAACCTGTTAAAGGAAGTCTAGGAGTTACTCCAGGGATAGGAGATGTGGACCAGAAATGGAGAGTAAGGAGAAAGGAATTGGGAGATAAACAAGAGGTGGTGAATGAAACGGTAAGGAGAAACCTGTATTGATTAAGGCCTACGAGATAGTCATTTAAAAATCTTTTTAGGTTAGCAATGTATTTAAGTGGGAGGGAAGTAATAGGTTTTTCTGCCCATAGGTAAGGTTTGATGAAGGGCATATTGAATAATACACATCTACTACAACAACTTACCAGAGCTGCAGAAGAGGCAGTTAATCAGAATATCAGGGAACTACAAGCTGAAGTAATAGTCTTAGATAGTGAAATAGTCGTGACAAAATGGTTGCAGTCCATAGAAGACAGTGTTTGGGAAGCACGAGGGAAAGCAACAGAGCTACAGGAGGCTATGCAGCATGCTGTAAGAGGTCAGCTAGGGGTAAACTTGCTGTTGCCAGAGCAGTATTTATAGGGTCTAAGGAAAGTACAGAAGGAACTACCCCTAGAGATGACTTGGTTTTAGAACGCGAGCACAAAAACTTACTCTTATTTCAAGGCAGCCACAGTGTCGGTCAGAACTGATGGAGCGAAAGTTTACATTTCCATTTCTATACTAGTAGCAGCAAAACAAGCACATTATGATTGCTACATATTTCACGTATATCCTGTCAAATGGGAGATATTGAAGAAATTTGTAAGAGTAAAAACACAGCGACTGCTATTAATTGCAAAATACAAGGGAAGATATGTAGACGCGGAGGAGGCAAAGCTACAAAAGTGCCACTGAGGGGAAATCCTAGTCTGTCTGAATATGGTAATAAGAGAGGGGTAGGAGTCCTGCACAGTGAAATTGCTAATGGGACAAAAGGAGGTAAGAGAATGCAATAAAGAAGTGATTGCAACAGAATCGTACTTTCTGCAGGTCGAGGCGCACTGGTTGTACTCTACCTTTGACAAGATGGTAGTAGTAGCTAGTTGTTTCGAGCAGGAGACGCTTATGTCGGCAAAAAGGCTAGAATTAAACAGGAGTGGTTTGTTTTTAATATGGAACAGGGTGCGAGGTAATGCAGCCTGCTTTCCGTCTGTCCACCATAATTTCAGGGATAATACACATGAATATTTCATAGCCTCATTTGTATTGCCCAGAGGAGTTCACGTAAGTGCTACCTGCTGCAGATCTAACCAGCTTAAGTCAGACTACGACTCGAATTAAAGCAGTCTATTAACAAACTTCTGAAGCAGCAGGAGGACAAGTCTCCCTGGAAATCTTATTGCAACATGTAAATTCATATTGGGAAAATCAGTACCAGAAAGAGAGAGAACTGACTATCATCGTACCAACCACCACAGCGGCACTTATTCTGCTGAGCATAGTCCTTGTTTTGTTAAGTAGAATATGAAGCACAAGACTGAGCTCTGACCCAGCTGTCATTCACATACCAGTGGATTGGATACCCCGAGCATAAAAGCTGCAGAAGGAAGCTGAACACACAAGGGGGAAGTATTAAGAATAATTTATTCACTTTAGCTTGTAAGTTGGGAATAGAGAGTTAGAAATTATTGTGCAAGAAGCCTAGTAATGAAACAAGTTCCATGGTGTTTAAGTTGAGGAGCAACGCAAGGGGCCCTGTTGAAATGTGTGAGATCATGTGTGAGGGCTAAGGGAACTAACTGTTAGAATAATTAGGGTCACAAGGGCCATCATCAGGAACTCTAATGTAAATGATAATCTAGTTCTGTTGACCCGAGAGACCACGTGTCAGAAAGAAGGGTGGTGTAGTGTGTGAACGATATTCGATCAAACGATATGCCACAGTGGAAGCGAGTTGCAACAGAGCCAGCCGCAGGCACACATGAGTGTTTAGCGTTGCAAAGTGGAGCCAGCTGGGTGCAGTACAGCAACAGCTGATGCTGAAACATGCTAGCAGAAGGATGGAAGCCTTTACTTGTATGCCATCATGGGAGTGTTTAAAGTATATGTCTTAAGCCCTAAACGAACATAGTCTGGAGCATGTAAGTACTCTCCCATTTGTGTACTAAATCATTCTCATCTCAGTATTAAACTCAACATCACAAGCCTGTGACTCCCACACTCCCCGGAATGCATTATGCGATCCGCTGTTCAACCAGGAGACAGGGTAGCCTGCCCCAAGTCACGAGGAAGCTGCCCGCACACTGCAGGAACTTCACGGTCATCACCGCTGCGCCACTGCAATGTCATCACGGTTGCAGCCGAAGTCGCTGACAGTGGCATTCCAGTGACATCACACTTGGCCGCACTCTCTGCATTGTCAGCAATGCTGGACGTCTATTTGTTTCGCATGAGAGGCAACTGGATACCTCATGTACTACAGCCGAGGGCCAAAATTAATTGAACACATCTACTCTCATCCTGACATCTCATTTCACTCTCATAAGTGACAATCCAATGGTCATTCAACAATAATATAATTTTGGACATGTTCATACTGTGCACTGACACTGTTGATTCCTTTTGTATGCCTTTATTACTTATATTTTTGATTAATGTTAAGTGATGCAATTATACAAGGGTTGGAACTTAAATAATGGCAATTATTTATTCACAACAGATACAAAAGAGTTACATGTTTGCACCTGTTACTGTCCTTCGAAGTAGTCACCAGCGTTGTGTAGAACCTGTTGCCAATGATGTGGAAGGCGTAGTATACCGTTAGCACAACCTGCTCTGTTGATGGTGCGAATGGAGAGGTCTAAAGTTACGGGGATTCTTGTGTACGACTGTGATGGTGTTATCCTAATGCATTACATTCCTCCACAGCAGACCATCAATAAACAGTATTACTGTTCTTTTTTGGAGCATCACCTGCGACTAGCTTTGCGAAAGAAGCGGCAACACTTTCTGCGCAACCCACCCATCATTTTGCACAAAAATGCGCAGGCGCATACAGCGCAAGGTGGGGCTGCTCTTTTTGGCCAATGGGACTGGGAAGTACTGTACCATCCACCATACTCCCCAGACTTAAGTCCTTGTGACTTTGATTTGATTCCGAAGATGAAGGAAGCACTTCGTAGCATTCGCTTCAGAATTGTTCCAGAGATTCGACAGGCAGTAGACCGCTCCATTCGTACTATCAGCAGAACAGGCTCTGCTAACGGTATACTACGCCTTCCACATCGCTGGCAACGGGTTCTACACAACGATGGTGACTACTCTGAAGGACAGTAACAGGTGCAAACATGTAACTCTTTCGTATCAGTTGTCAGTAAATAGTTGCCACAATTTAAGTTCCAACCCTCATATTATTATACTGTATGAATTTATTATCCAAATGGCATACTGATTTGCTTGTTTTCCCCAAGGGCTATCTTTTGTGTTCCAAGTGTTTCAGACGACGCCTCTCCTGACCATCTAACTTTAGCCAATGTGTGTTATCAGAAAACTACCAAATCTGGAACACCATTCAGATGAGCCCGACTGTTGCAAAGGCCAGCATGTGGTGCATTTGTTATTTGCCTTTTCTTTCTGATATTTTAATGCAGCATTTTTCGACTTGTGGACCGCAACCACCAGGGGGTGGCAAAGTCTTGCTCGGGGGTCACAGTTGCCGGAGTTACTTCAGTTTAATCACTTTAAATGGTGCAACCAGAATTTGCAGTATAGCTGATAACATATGTTTCATGGCGCTCATCTGTTATGGTAGAAACATCACACGGAAATGACGAGGCTTTGTGAAAGCATATTATAAAGTCTCACTCATTCAGATGTGGTACTTTTTAATATAATAAAAGTTTAATTAAACCTGTTGAACACTTCAAATATAGGAAGACTTGCGGCGGTGAGAAGTGACATGAACATACGTCTATCGAACACTTCCGACATCCTAAGAGCGGAAATAGCACAGTGAGGGTCACAAGCTCTGTAGGGAGAGGGGAAGGACCACAGTAACTTCAGATGGACTCTGCAGTGTATGGGTAGTGTCTTGTTCCGTATTGACACCTTAGTTTTTCACGCCGATCATCTGCTGCGGTAAAAATATCACATGGAAATAGAACAATTCATGTAAGTGAATTTAAAAGATGCTCACACTAAAATGTAGTACAAAATGTCTGCAACAACACACACACAGCTCACATGCAAGTCTTCACAACATGGTTATTAGCATTCATTTAAGTAACTGAGCTTTGAACCAAACAACAGATTGCTAGGACTGGAAGCAGTGAGAGAAGGCACGAAGTACAGCAATATCTACTGAGGTGACAAGACGTTTGAGCTCATCTCGGACTGTAACTGAAACATTGTGTGTTGACATTGTTTCTGTTTTCATAGTTCTGTGGCTTTATCATGATTCCCACAAAATCAATGTTGCTTGCCACCTGTTTCATTTCTCATTTCTTTCATGTTCTTAATAGTGAATACTATGAAGTGAATCTCTGTTTTCTTGGTAGTGCTTTAAAAAAGAGCTGAAACATATCTTCCAAAAACTAGTACAATAATTCGCAATAAAATACACCAATACTCTTGCAATTAATGAAAAAGTAATTTTTGTCTTCTCTGAAACTGAGTGAAAGTAAACGAAACAACCAGCCCATTGCATGACTGATTACTAGGGGTTCTGTAATACAGAAACAGGCCTAAGAAAAGTGAAACTTAACAGTATAATGAGGATAGTTGCTACTCATTATATAGCGGAGAAGCCGAATTGCACACAAAAAGAGAATGTCACATAATTAGCTTTCGGCCAACAAGGCCTTTGTCAAAATTAGACAACATACACACATGCACACACTCACGCAAATGCAACTAACACACACATGACCACAGTCTTTGGCACCTGAAGCCAGACTACCCGCAGCAGGGCATTATGGAAGAGGCAACCAGTTGGGGGTAAGGAGGCTGGGGCAGGGAGGGGGTGCGATAGCAGGGTAGGTATAGGGGATGGTCAAGTGCTGTTAGGAATATGCAGGGACAAGGTGGAGAGAGAGTCAGGCAACTAGGTGCAGTCGGGAGATTAGATGGGGGTTAGCAGAAAAGAAGTAAAAAGACTGGGTACGTTGGTGCAATAGAGAGCTGTGCAGTGCTGGAATGGGAACAGGGAAGGGGCTAGATGGGTAAGGGCAATGACTAATGAAGGTTCGGACCAGGAGGCTTACAGGAACATAGGACATACTGCAGGGAGAGTTCCCATCTGTGCATTTCAGAAAATGCTGGTGATAGTGGGAAGGACCCAGACAGCATTGGCTCTGAAGCAGTCACTGAAACAAAGGATGCCGTTTTGGGTGGTGTGCTCAGCAACAAGCTGCCCAGTTGTTTCTTGGCCACAGTTTGTCGGTGGCCATTCATGCGAACAGACAGCTTGTTGGTTGCCACGCCCACGTCAAATGCAGCAGTGGTTGCAGCTTAGCTTGTAGATCACATGACTGGTTTCACAGGTAGCCCTGCCATTGATGGGATGGGTGATGTTTGTGACAGGACTGGAGTAGGTGGTGATTGGAGGATGTACGAGACAGGTCTTGCATCTACGTCTATTACATGGATATGAGGCATGGGGTTGGGAGCAGGTGTTGTGTAGAGATTGACAAGGATATTGTGTATGACATTTAGCATTTCAGGGCACGATGAGAGGTAGTCGAAACCCGGGTGGAGAATGTAATTCAGTTGCTCCAGTCCTGCATGGTACTGAGTCACGAGGTGAATGCTCCTCTATGGGCAGACGGTGGGGCTTTGGAAAGTGTAGGGTGACTAAAGATAAGGCATGGGAGATCCGCTTTTGTACAAGGTTGAGAGGATAATTACAACATGTAAAGGCCTCAGTGAGACCCTTGGTGTATTTCGAGATGGCCACAGGTGACTAGGCTGCACTGGAGGGACTTCTTAATACGGACTGGCTGTCAGGTGTCGAAATGGAGGTATTGTTAATGGTTGGTAGATTTGATATGGACAGAGGTACTTATATAGCCATCTTTGAGGTGAAGTCAACATTGAGAAATGTGACTTGATAGATTGAGTAGGACCAGGTAAAGCGAATGGGAGAGGAGGTGTCGAGGTTCTGGAGGAATGTGGGAGTGTCCTCACCCTCAATGCAGATCAAGAAGATGTCATCAGTGAATCTGAACCAGGTGAAGGGTTTGACATTCTGGGTGTTTAGGAAGGATTCCTCTAGATGGCCCATGAATAGGTTGGCATAGGATGGTGCCATGCGGGTGTTGATATCCATACCTTGGATTTGTTTGAAGGTAGTGTCTGAAGAAGAAATAATTGTGGGGGAGGATATAGTTGGTCATGGTGACTGGGAAGGAGGTGGTTGGTTTGAAATGTTGGGCACTGGGAAAGGTAGTGTAGAATAGCAGTAAGGCTATGGGCATTAGGGATGTTAGTGATATCATTTATGTAGGAGAGTAGGTTGCGGGTAATAGGCCAAAGATGTTGATCTACGAGAGCAGAGATTCTCAGTGGGAGCACAGTAACCGGCCACAATGGGGCACCCTGGATGGTTGGGTTTATGGACTTTAGGAAGCATGGAGAAGGTAGGAGTGTGGGGAATGTTAGGGGTGAGGATAGAGATGGACTCCAGGAAGAGGTTTTGATATGGGCCTAATGGTTTGAGTAGAGACTGGAGATCGTGCTGGATGAATCTGACAGCTGGTGGAGTCCTTCTGCCAAGCAATCCTTGTGATTCAAAACAATGGTGGTGGAGCCTTTGTCAGCAGGTAGGATTATAAGGTCAGGATCAGTGTTTCTGAGGTGGACTGTGGATCTTTCTGCAGATGTAAGGTTGGTTTGCATGTTGAGGGATTTGGAGAATGATGGTGAGACAAGGTTTGAGGTTAAGAAATTCTGCAAAGTTAACAATAGGTGATTTTGGGGTACTGGGGGTGAATAACGGTTTGGTGAAGAAGTGAACCGAGTCAGCTAGGATTCAACATTGGTCTTCGGTTGAGTCCAATTGGTAGAGCTGGCGGTGAGAAGGTGTTTCCACTGTAGGGACTGGGAAAAAGAGACAAGGCCTCTATCAAGTCCTGCATGATTGAAGTTTTGGGTGGGGCAAAAGGTGAGGTCTTAGGAAAGGACTGATACTTCTGCAGTGATACAGCTTTCGGAGGAACATTTCATGACTTTTTCAGGTCTGTTTGGATTCTATATTCGGTGTGGTGGTGGGAGGAAGTTTTAGAGCATGTGGTAAATGTAGTAAGTCTGGTAGACAGGGTTTGTCAGCTAAGAGGGGATGTGGGGGAGGCTTCTATATTGTGGTAGAGGTGGTGGACAGTGGTAGCCCAAGGCAGGCATAGGAAGTGAGCAGGTTGGAGAGTTTTTTGAGGTGGTGTTGTGCGTGTGGCTCTAGTTCCTGGAGGGAAAGAGTTTCAATGTGTGTTATGGGATCCAGGAATTTTGGATAGCATTGCAGGAGAATTTTATGAATGGAGAGAAGGTATTGCAAGGAAGTTTGGGGCTGATTGACATGGTTTTGCTGGAATATGTTGGTGAGGGCTAAGGATTGGCAGAATGTGAACAGATGGAGGTCATTGTGTAAGGAAGGGTGGCAGCCGGAGATGGGTACTTTGATGGTAAGTCCATTTAGGGGGATTCCATGAGCCAAGCAACAACGCAGTTACAGTGTGTGGGACTGGGTTCTTTACTGATGCAAATGGAAGGAAGAAAGATCCATTGTGGTGGAAAAAATGAGAAAAAATGTAAATAACGCAGAATTATGTCCGAAGAAATTTGCAAAAATACATTCAAACCCATAGGAAAAATTACAAAAAGGAAGGACTGGATCAAATAGGGGAGAAACAAGATGAAATTTGAGGGAGTAGACCGATAGTGAAAGGCAAAAACCAAATGAAATTGGCGTGAAGTCACAATGAAATCAAATGAAAAATAAATGAGATCAAATGAAAAATAAATGAGATCACATGAAAAATAAAAATATTTGTAATGTGGGATGCAGTTCTGTGGGTGGATAAGTGTCAAAAGGGAGACAGCAGCAGTGATTAGATTAAGAATATTTTTTATTCAAATTATGTAATTACGTGTTTAACATTCATTTGAACTGAACAGAAAGTAGACTTTCACAGTAACTTGACCATGTTAACGATGAATAAATGCAAATCCTACAAACTGGTTTAGGGACCGATCAACAACTAAATGAACAAAATCCAAAAAGTAACTTTGAGAAATCTGAAGAAAAGGTTTCCTTTTTTTACAAACTGACTACACAGTGGGGCCTCCCAAAATGAGTGTAATTCACTTCAGAGTCACACCTGCACTGTGAAACACTCATTATACAGGACATATTTCTCAAACATCTCTCTAGGTATATTTAATATGTGCTGGTTTATGACGACGAATTTAAAATAGAATTCGTAGACAGGTATTTCAAGGGCATGGATTAACATGAGTCTTCAAGGTGAGAAAGGCTTGCAGTATCATCATGAAGGATTTGCAGCATCGTTGAGGCCCTCAGAGCAGTGGTACCGGAGACAATAGCTGCACCATGAGGTGTGTCGCTATCAGTACAGCTGAATACTGCAGTGTCAGCGGCATTGTCATTTATCAGAGCTTCTATAATATAAGGCAGGAGGTCACAGAAAGTGTCTTTTTGCCCAATTATGGCAGCTGCAGAAGTTGGTGGTTTTTAAAATGGTAAAAAAAGGGGGGGGGCCACTCATTACGCAAAACATTTCTTGTTAAGCAATTCAGCCTTTTGCAGAGTTGCAATATTGATCTACAGCAGTGGCAGAACACACACACATAAAAGAAGGTTATAATTAGCCAAGCTTTAGAGCCAGTGGCTTCTTCTTCAAGCAGACAGGTGTTGAAGGGAAAGGAAGAGGGGTGAAGGAAACGGATTAGGGAGGTCTAGGACAAGGGATAGATTTCGGGAAAGTCACCCAGAACCGCAGGTCAGGGGAGACTTACAGGACGGGACGAGAAGGAAAGACTATCCAGTTACATTACATTGCTAAAACTTGATTGTTTTCGTTGTTATACTACATACTGCTTGTTATGTAATTCTCTCTTTATGGAAGGTGCTTGTTTAGTGAGGTCGGTCTGTGCTTTGTTCAGTGTAATAGTAATACTGATGTAAACATTACACTATTTATTCTTCTGCATTTTCTGTTCTCTTATTGTCATTTCTTTCCTGCAGAGCATAAGCCATACCATTAAGAGTAAAGTCAATAACAATAATTGTAGATTCAGTGATTATACACAAATGCACAGTACTTTATTGGGAAAACAAGGGTTTTAGGTCCTTTACTGCAGTAAAAGGACAACAATTTCAGCAAGAAGACTATGGCTGTTTATTTATTAATAATTTGTCAATTTGTGGTTCTATTTTTGACACTCAAATTACCAAATTATTTTCTAATTGAAGATTATTTCTCTTCTAAGATTTTGTGTTCACCTCTGACGAGAACACAGTCACATAAATAGGTAGTGTCGAATGGCACTAATAATTTCAGAGCTTCCCTTGGCAGTTGTGCATATTGTTCTTTTTTCTTCATGCAGAAGATATCAGTCTTTTGCAAATTAAATTCCATTTTAAGCAAGCCGTCTGCAGCAAAATCTATAAATGTTCCTTTCATCCTCATGCTCATATCAACCAGTTGTCCTGAAATATCCAAACTAGGATTTAGTACATTTATTGTCAGCTTCAGACTTCAGTTCTGGAAAGTAAGTTAATACTTTCTCTTCCAAATTATGCAAGCTCTGTATAATGTAAGAAATGTGAGAACTTAATATCATCAACTGCTCCATTGCAGTTTCTCCACAATCTTCCAAATGCGTGGGAAAGGCTCAAATGTCATCTTTTGTAAAAACAATGACCAGACACAGAGCTCTGCAAGGAATTCTTTTATTTTATTGTAGACTGTTATAATGTTTTCTTCTCTGCCTTGGAGGCTCTTGTTTAAAATATTTAGGTGGCTAAAAAGGTCAGCAAAGATTGCTAATTCCAATAGCTAAACAGGTTCACAATAATGAGATTTTCACTCCGCTGCAGAGTGAAAATCTCATTCTGGAAACATCCCCAGGCTGTGGCTAAGCCATGTCTCCGCAATATCCTTTCTTTCAGGAGTGCTAGTTCTGCATGGTACGCAGGAGAGCTTCTGTGAAGTTTGGAAGGTAGGAGACGAGATACTGGCAGAAGTAAAGCTGTGAGGACCGGGCGTGAGTCGTGCTTCGGTAGCTCAGTTGGTAGAGCACTTGCCCGCGAAAGGCAAAGGTCCCGAGTTCGAGTCTCGGTCGAGCACACAGTTTTAATCTGCCAGGAAGTTTCAGGTTCACAATATTTTGCATATCCCGATTTAAAATCCTGTAAGAACATTAACAATTCAGCTTTTAGTCCCACAACTCATGCTTATACCATTCCTCTCAAAAGCCACCTGACCTGTGTGATAAAGGCGATTTTGATGGAGCAAACCCGTGTCTTCACAAATGACTGTAAGCAGTCACTTTACCTTTAACAGAGTTCATAACTTTGATCACCGCTTTAAGCACATCATTTAGATTACAATGTAAAACCATGGCTGCCAGAGCTTGCCTATGAAGAAAGCAATGTTCCCATGAAACATTTGGCACTATTAATTTTAATTCTGCAACGAGTCCACTTTTACAGCCAGTCATAGCTTTAGCACCACCATTACAAATGGCGATGCATTCTGACCAACCAGTCTGGTTGCTGCAGTGCTCTTTATAAACATGTTGTACCAACACTGGCCAGTAGTGCTTGCAATTTCAACCATATCCATGGCAACTGGCAAACAGATTCTCGGCATCTGTAGCTCCCCTGCTTTAGTGTTTCGGGGTGTGACTCAGTAGCTAACTAACAACGATTTGTCACCGACATGGGATTGTCACCTAAAAATCAGATAAAAAAAATATTGTTCAATCTGAACTGTTTAAAGTTTTGAAATATTCCAACATGTCCCACATGTACACTACATAGAGAATTTATAAAATTTGAGAATAGAACAAAAGGGAAAAATACTTATTCAAAAGAGTCATAACAGATGGAATACTTCCAACTTCCTATGTCACAATCTCTGGTGCAAGTTCATTCTTACTGCCAAATCAGTACACACGTTAGGACACTACGACCGTTATTATGTTGTGCAATATGTCTGAACGGCCATAATCTGGACTGGGCACTTCAACCACATTCATTTGTGTCTGCTACTTCCATTACAATTTCATGACCAAAACACTTGTTTCTGCATGTTACCCTACAATGTTCAGCACATAACTTCATAAAAACTCTAATTGCTGATGATGATCTACTCTACTTAGTGTTCACACTTACCAGCATGGATAAACAAAGAGCATTTATAATTCTCATGTTGATTTTACAAAATGGTAGTGAAAAAAGACACAGTGTAACATATCAGCAATCTTTAATAGACACAACTCACATACAGTTAACAGTTCAATTCTTTCTAATGGACAAGAATACTGTTTTACACAATATGAACTGCTCAGACAATCCATAATGCTAGAAAAATACTTCTGTAACATTCTTTCTTCAAGAGTGCCTTTAAGGCTATTGAATCATTAAGTGCAAGGCTTTGTTAAACATCGTAAGTACACATTATAATTAATACTTCAGTATATCGTATCACAGGAAGCAGTTTTCCTCAACACAATAAACAATGTTTTAAAAAATACTGGTTACAAATACTTTCATAATTTCTCACATTTTGAAAAATATATCACATCACTCTACGAAAATATATTGTTAGAAATTTCAATAGTTCAGAGAACTATTTTCTGAATAAGTTTATGGTATACCATATTTATCGTGGGCACATGCATCCTCTTCCTCCATCAACTGGAAGGGTGACACCAGTGATGAAAGACGCATCATCTGAAGCCAGGAAAGCGATAGTACCAGCAACTTCCTCGACATTCCCAGGTCTCCCCAGAGCATGCGTTGTCTTACACTTCTCAAGGAACTGCCAAAAAAATTACAGTGCTACTAAATGTCATGCTTTCAGCACAACCACCACAGACTGACAGTTGACAAATACATACTGAAACCGGATTTCAATACTTGATAATAAATTCAGCTGAGAAGAGTAAGCCACAGAATTGCTGATGCGCCTAAACAAGTCTGTATTTGCAGTGAGAATGATTTCAGGCATAGGAGGTATACAAATATAAAAAAAATTGTGTATTTTGCTTACTTTCATTCTATTATGTCATACAGGATCATATTCTAGGATAACTCGTTAAACCAAGCAAATGTTTTTAGCGTGCAAACGAGTGTAATAAGACTCATTTGTGATGTAAATTCAAGAACATCTTGCAGAAACCTGTTCAAGGGACTAACCACTGATTCTCAGTACATTTATTCCTTAATTAAATTTGTTGCAAGTAATATATCTATTTCCAACCAACAGCTCAATACTAAGAGTAACAACGGTCTACATAAAGACCTAAAATCACTTACCTTGGTCCAAAAAGGGGGTCCAATATTCAGGAACACATATTTTCAATAAATTGCCAGCAACCATTAAAAACTTAGCTTCCGATAAAGCACGATTTAAGCAGACCTTGAAAGACTTTGAGAGGTAATTCCTTCTATTCTACAGAGGAATATCTTAACAGGGACTGTTAGACCAGCTTCAGTAAAAATGTCAGTTACATTTCAGTTTTGACAGCACTATGTTTCATCCTGAGAGGCTACTGATTCTGTAAATATTAGCAGTTCCGGTTTACTGTAATGTATTCACCTATTTTGACAATCTCCTCACAAATGATCAGGGTAATCAGTGTTATATTCAAATGTTTCATGTTTTTCATGTTATACTTTCTGACTTGTTCCACAACCACGAGATTCATCTCACTTTTAAGTCTATGGAACGAAAACTGAATCTAATCTACACAGTTATAGTCTGAAGTTACATGTAAATAAGTGTGCAGCATTGAGTACCCCCCCCCCCCCCCCCTCTGCCCTTTCAGACACACATGTAATTCTGAACAATCTTCCTTCTCCTAGGATTTAAAAACATAAATAATTAACTACCAGCTCATGATATTGAAAACTTTAAAAAAAGGCTGTCCATGATGTGTAATCAACTTGTCCAAAGTGAATGGTTTGTTTCTTTTTAGACACAGAATAATGGCAAGTGATACCTATATCAGACTATCAGACACAGGGGCACATCTACAAGCTAGGGGTCCCACACAATTAAAATAGGTTTCTTTTTTTCTTTTTTTTTTTTTAATGCTGTAGTGCAGACTGCCTTATAATCGTAAAAGACACAAATATAATTATTTTGTATTAGCTTCCTTGACCGAATTTTTCAGTTGGTAGCACCAGCATTCACCTCTCAAAATCCATTCTCTCTCGCATCATCAAACTCCTAGTTGTTCCCAGTCAAATATATGGCATTTAAGTAGCAAAGTCACTGAGACATAAAAGGCTCTTTAATGGAAATCTGGCAGTTTGAAATTAGAATGTATGTAGCTTCATTACAATGAAATTAATTAGACAGCAGCAATGTCTAAAACTTTCATTTTAATGAAGGATGTCTGGAAAGTGTTATCTGAGTTAAATGCAATTAAATTTGCTTTTTTGCTCAATTTCTTTATCATTCACCAATCAAATATATTTGCTTATACATATAACATTTCTTTTTAAAATTGAGACTGATTTTTGCATGGCCATAAACCTCTACTTTTGTTCTCTTTTAAGAAAATAGTCTTTATGTTTTTAATTTTTTAATGTTATCAATTCATTGTACCACAAATTATGTAGTAAAATTTACTTCAATGATACACCTCCCATGCTGCATTATAGGCTTTCAATTAAAAATCACTCTAAAATGTTTTTTGTGGGTTGGTGATTACCAAATTTCCTTTGGTACCACCTGTACCACAGGTTCAGCCTAGGTGTACACACATGTTAAACACAGCCTGTATTGCTCTGGAATCTATGAACAACTGAATGTTTCAATGGCTGTGTATTTGTACACCTGAACATCAGCTGCAGGCCGACAGACTGTCATAGTTAAGTAAGATCAAGTAAGCTTCATCACAAGTACCAGGAAGGTATACTATGCATTATCATCTTTGGAATCAATAATGTACTTGAAAATGGGCTTATGACCCGAAACCTAGGTTGTGCAGTAACCGTAACACAAGCTTCAACCATAATACAATTTGTGAAACAAGCATAAAACAGTGTTCGTTTAGTTAATTTACAATGTTTCACCAAGAACCCACAGTTGATTCAATTAACAGTATAAAGTCCATTAATCTGGCAAGAAATGTGAATGCACATTCTCAATAAGATGTTTTTGGAATTTTTTTTTTATTTCACATGCCCCTTGTAACACTATTACATCGTGGAAAAATGGAACAATGTAGTTATTGTTGTTGTCTTCAGTCTGATGACTAGCTGATGCTGCTCTTCACACTACATCTCGTAAAAGCCTATTGCTGTCTCTTAGTAATGTTGTGCCACAAATTTCTTTATTACCAACTCGATTCAGTATCTCTTCGTTAATTACTTGATCTACCCACCTGCACTTCAGCAATCTTCTATAGAACCCCCATTTCAAAAACCATTTACTCTTTTCTTGCCTGGATTGTTCATCGTTTAAGTTTTACCACCATTTAAGGCTACACTCCAGACAAATACCTCCAGAAGAGACTTCTGAACATTACATTTATCCCAATTGTGACAAATTTTCCTTTTTCAGAAATGCTTTTCGTAGTATAGACAGTCTGCATTTTATAGCTTCTCTATTTAAGCCAGTATTAGTTCCTTTGCTGCCCCAAAAAAAAAACACTACTACTCTTAGTTTATTATTTTTTAACCTAATTCCTTCAGCACCACTTCATTTAATTCAACCACATCTCTTTACCCTTGTTTTACTTTTGTTGTCTTTCATCTTATAATCTCTTTTCAAGACATTATTCTTCCATTCAACCGCTCTTGGAAGTCCTTCACTGTCAGTGACAAATTTCATCTACAAGAGTTCATTGAACCACTTCTCACTCCATTACTCTACTGTTCCACTCTGAACAGTACATGGGAAAAATGAACACAAATCTTTCCGTGCGAGCTCTGATTCTCAAATTTTATTATGAAGATCATTTCTCCCTATTTAGGTGGGTGCCAATAAAATATTTTCATCCTCCAAGCAGAAAGTTGGTGATTGAAATTTCATGAACAGAACCTGCTGCTAGAAAAATGCCTATGTTTTAACCATCACCACCCCAACTCATGTACCATATCCATAACACACTCTTTCCCTCTCCTATTCTGCAATAATACAAAACTAGCTGCCCTTCTTTGAACCTTTCTGATGTCCTCTATCAATCCTATCTGGTAAGTATTACATCTTCTAAGTGTTCTGGCAATGAAACACAGTCTTTGGTTTGCCTTCCCCACAACATTATCTATATGATCATTCCAATTTAAGGTAATTGTAATTGCAATTCCGTTGAATACAGAAAAAAAATCCACTCACCAAGTGGTGGTAGGGGAACACACACACAAAGGTATGAAAGTTTCCAATCTTTTGTAGGCTGTAGC
This sequence comes from Schistocerca piceifrons, assembly GCF_021461385.2. Taxonomy (NCBI): domain Eukaryota; kingdom Metazoa; phylum Arthropoda; class Insecta; order Orthoptera; family Acrididae; genus Schistocerca; species Schistocerca piceifrons. Next base: position 12,878,743 of record NC_060145.1, on the reverse strand, counting down.
TCCTTTGAGGACTGGTCAAATTTTGGAAAAGGGGTGGAGTTCAAAAAAAGTTTCCCAGGGCACCGGTGTCAGGGGAGACTTACCAGATGGGATGAAAAGTGAAGATCTCCCCTTCACATTCCCAACAGGGAGTCTCCCTTGACCCTGGACAAGTTTTACAGACTCCACCCCTTTTCCTAAATTTGACCAGTCCTCTCCTCCACCCCTCTACCTTCCCCTTCCAGTCTTCTACCCAGAGCAGCCACAGCCTCCAAAAGCTTGGAAACTTTAATACCTTTACAAGTGTGTTGTCCTGCCACAGCTTGGTGAGTAGATCTATCTATCCTATTACATTGAATATAATAGAAAGAAACATTCCACATGGGAAAAATATACAGCCTATTACATCATATTTTCAGACACTGCTTATTTTTGCTGATATAGATATTTAGTTGAATTGATGGCCTTTAGATTTGTACGATGTAACCAAGACTTAACACATTCCTTTTAGTACTCATGTGGATGACCTCACATTGGTTTATATTTTCTAATGACTTTACAAGGTGGTAAATGACAGCATCATCTGCCAACAGTCTAAGGGGGCAGCTAAGATTGCCTCCTAATCATTTATATGGATTAGAAGCAGCAGAGGGCCTATATGACTTCCTTGGGGAACAACAGATATCACTTCTGTTTTACTCCAAGACTTTCCATCAGTTACTACGAACTGTGACGTCTCTGACAGGAAATCATGAATGCAGTAGTGCAACTGATAAGATACTCCATTGGCATCCAATCTGATTAGATGCCACTTGTGAGAGATGGCATCAAAAGCCTTTTGGAAATCTGAAAATGTAGACTCAATTTGATATCCCTGTTGATAGCACTAATCATTTTGTGAGAATAAAGATAGTTCCATTTCACAAAAATGACATTTACAGAATCCATGCTGACTACATGTGAATAGACTGTTCGTTACTTTTGAGGTAATTCACAATGTTTGAACACATTATATGTCCGAAAATCCTACGACAAATCTATGTCGGTGATATGGGTCTGTAATGCAGTAGATTACTGCATTTCCCTTACTGAGTACTGGTGTGACCTGCGCATCTTCCCCGTCTTTAGGCATGAATCTTTTAACGCGGTAGTGGTTGTATACAATTGTTAAGTACGGAGTTATTATATCAGCATAATCTGTAAGAAGTCTGGTATACAATCTGGACCCGACGACTTGCCATTATTTAAGCGATTTAAGCCGTTTTGCTATATTGAGGATATCTACTTCTAAGTTACTCGTGTTGGCAGCAGATCTTTATTAAAATTCTGGAATATTTACTTCATGTTCTTTGGTGAAAGAATTTCAGAAGACTGTATTAAATAACTCTGCTTTGGCAGCACTTTCATCAGTACCATATCCATCATTATCAAATGGTGAAGGTATTGGGTTGGGTTGTTTTGGGGAAGGAGACCAGACAGAGAGGTCATCAGGCTCATCGGATTAGGGAAAGAAGTCAGCCATGCCCTTTGAAGGGAACCATCCCGGCATTTGCCTGGAGCGATTTAGGGAAACCACGGAAAACCTCAATCAGGATGGCTGGACGCGGGATTGAACCGTCGTCCTCCCAAATGAGAGTCCAGTGTCTAGCCACTGCGCCACCTCGCTCGGTTTTGGTGAAGGTATTGATTGTCTTGCCACTAGCGTACTTCACACATGACCAGGGTGTCTCTACATTTTCTGCCATATTTTGAGACAACAGTTCTATAGTGGATGCTGTCAAAAGCATCTTACTTTGAAGATCATGCTAAATTTCAAGTTTCTGTAAAACTTAACCAATCTTGGCAATTTTGTGTGCTTTTAAGTTTGGCATGTTTTTTGTTGCTTCTGCAACAGTGTTCTGACTTGTGTTGAGTACCATGTGGGATCACTTACATTTCTTATTAATTAATTTGGTATAAATCTCTCAATGCCTGTTGATACTATTTCCTAACAAAGCCACATCTGGTCTACACTTACATAGTTTGGAAAGAATGGAGGCAGTCTCTTAGGAAGGCATCCAGTGAATTTTTATCTGCCCTTTTGAACAACGTTTTTTGCCACTGCAATTTCATTTTCAAACATCAAACTGTTTACTACTTCTCCCTGAACTTTAGTGCCTTCTCCAAATTTCTCCTTACTTTTCTTAACTGCTCAGTCAATTTACAGACTGAATAACATGGAGGATAGGCTGCAATCCTGTCTTACGACCTTCTCAACCACTGCTTCCCTTTTATGTCCTTCGATTCACACAAATGCATTCTCCTTTCTGTACAACCTGCAAATAAGCCTTTGCTCTCTAGTAAGAAGGAAAGTTTTGAATGGAATACAATAGATTTTCTCCTTTTTAGCACATTTTCCTGGCACAATTTCCTTGAAATTAAATCTACCTTCACAGTTACACGTGTTATTTGTAGGTTGTAATTAGTTTTTAACAGTATGCTAACCTTTACCTTTTCATAATCTGCATCAGACATGCCACCACGTTTGTGCACCTCAGTAACAATAACACCTGGGTTCACAGCGTTCACTCTGATTCCACGATCAGCAAGCTCTAGTGCAAGGCAATGTGTAAACTGGTCCAAAGCTGCTTTGGACATTGCATATGCCAAGATACCTGGAAACTGCCAACAATTTCAGTTAAAATAAACCTGCTCCACAGTATTATAATTATTCTATAAATATTTTAAAAGAAACATTTTTATATTGAAAGATGAAACACTTTCAGGTTTGTGCTCACTCATGTAACAGTGTGTCCCACCACATGCATCTATTTGGTGTTTAACAATATTATAAGAAGGAAAGTTGCTGTTCACCATATAGCAGAGATGCTGAGTCGCAGATAGGCACAACAAAAAGACACTCACAATTATAGCTTATGGCTGTTAAGGCCTTCAACAACAACAGGCGCACACACTGCCTTACAGTGAAAGGGTATGACCAAGACAAAAAGTGGAAATATATGTTTCTCTATTGCCTTTCACAGCTGAAACACTTGATTCACCCACCGGTAATATCTTAAATTGAACTTCTTTGGTTATGCGTCATTAGGCACAACATGGTTGCATATCTTGTTTTACTGAACTTCTGTGCTGTAAGTCACTTTCAGTAGCTATTGTGTTGATCTCAGTCCATCACGAGATACCTAATAAATGTTTGGTGTTGACTACTCATTGTGATGTTTTGTTAACGTGAGTGTTTCAATAAGACCAGAGAGTCAGAACAGATGCATGTCGTAGGCCAAAAAAGGAAAGAGCAAGAACAGGTCTTTACAACAGACAGGAGAAACTACTAAATGTTTTCCATAATCAAAGTTCCAGCTTCAAAACACTGCAGAAAGAGAGACACTTCTCAGAATGACACCAATTTTGAACAGCGTATTATTCACACATGGGGAAATGTCCTCAAACGTTGAAGAACTGCACCACAACAGTATAGTTAAAGCTATTAAAACACTCATCATAGAAGTTAAGCAACATATATTCATTCCCACACAATCTACATCTGCTTTAAAATATATGCCTCTGATAATTTCATCCATATAAAGTGTGTGATCAATCTGTGTTTACTTTACCCTCTTGACATTTTCCGAAAATTCGAGTTCTTGTTGTTAAACTTTACTTCTTGTTTGCTGTTATTGAAACATGATTCTACACGAGAAAGTTATAAACCTTTAATACCATACAGTTTATCGAGAAGAATTTTTTAAGACAAATTCCTTACACAGAACAAGCAACAGAGTATCAGATTATATTGATTCAAAAGCCATAAGTATCTGTGAGACAATACTTTCCACTTGTCAAGAATTTAACCTACAACTATTGACAGTTAGAAAAGAGTTTACTTAGTTTTTGGTACATTCACTATTCTACTGCTTTTGAAAAATTCACAAAAAAGTAACACCTTTCATAGCCCCTGAGATATACACTTAGCAGTAACTAGATTTCTCTGCTGCATTTATGGGAACACAATTTGCCAGTTCTGTACGCTCCTTGCATCTATTGGTAGTCCGCTGCAGTTTGTTGTGAAATGTAGGTTTTAGGGCCGTGGGAAGTATAAATTCCAGGAAATAAGGTCCTCAGGAAGTATGCTTACCACCAAAGTAGTTTCTCGAAAGGGGCTTACGAAGTATACTTACCACAAAATTAATATGCCTTTTTGGTTCTTAGGAAGCATACTTACCATCAACTTTAAGTATCCCAATACTTTTGGGTATATACCTTACATCTGAATTTGCCCGACATCCTATGGCAGTAGCCTGCACCATTTCTATTAACACTGTCACAACACTCAGTTTCTACGCCAGAAAATCCAGGACGGAATGTAACAATATTATGGAAAGGATAGTTGCTACTCACCATCCAGCATAGATGCTGATTCGCAGACAGACAACAAAAAGACTGTCAAGGAAAAAAGTTTTCAGTTTTGTCGGAAATTTCCGACAAAGGCATTGGTGGCTGATAGTTCATTTCCTGATGACAGTCTTTTTGTTGTGCCTATCTGTGGTGAGTAACAACTATCCTTTTCATAATACTGTTATAATCAGTTTCTGTTTTTCACAGGATCCTACTGTTGCCGGAACAAATTGCTTTGTCCTTTAGATATTATGTTTATCAGAAATGTTCCAAGACAGGCTATTTTTTTTTCTTTTAAAACAGAAAACTGCACTTACCAACTAATGATACTAGCTCCCCTTGGTTATCTACACACAGTTGCCAACATTCCTGGAGGTCTTGGAAGCAAGCAGGGAAATTTTGAACTGTGTTTCTTGTACAGTCATTTGTCACAGCCTGTTGGATGTCTATGATATCTCAAAGCTTTCCTTTCGGTCGCCTTCTCACTCACACGAATATCATGGATGCGGGACGGCCAGATACTAGGTAAGAGATAAAGTAGTATGCGGTCATACACCGTTATGCAGTAAGACCCACTCCTGAGAATGCCACAGATCAGGGCAACTTGAATAGCTGGTTGCAAGACACTGATGTAAAGAGCTTGGTTCACTTTTTGACATGAAGGAACTTACTCGCGGTGAACTACAGCTGGAGGCACACATTCTGTCACTTGAATTTAGGCTCATTCTGCACACCTACGTCACATGTTCTCCAATAGCCAATGAGCATTCAGCATATTTCACTATAAAAATACAGCAACCAGCCACCAACCAGTGGCTGGTTGCTGTATTTTTATAGTGAAATATCATCATCCACACCCACGGAGCTCAACAGTCCAAATAAAATGGACAAATTGTTATTGAGCATTCAGCAGTTTTATGGGCACTGTTAAGAATGTTGGAACCATTTAACATGATCATAGCGAGTTATTTAGTGAATTATTATTCCATTTGTTGCAAGTTGTCATAGCTGAGGGTAGTGGTAAGTGAGAAAGTCTATATGTGCAAGAGAGAGTCACAATTTAAGGGTTACACACTTTCATCAAATGTGAAGCACATGTTTATGTGCACTGCAACTGTCATTTGGAACCGCCAACAATGCAATCCCCATCCTCGTCTTGACCTGTGTGAACCTCCATTTGTGGGTCAAGCTATAATCGTTTACTATCAAAGAACATGATCCACTTTGTCTTTGTTCTCAAAGATTGCCATCTGACTTTTCGAGACTGGTGATCCAGGACTCCGCCATTCAGTACTTTGACATTTCATGTGAGGGTCTTACTGATAGCACAAACTTTCTTCCCCAGCAATAATCTTTGTCAGAAATCTGGGTTCATGTCTGGCTTTTTCCAGTAGTTCAGCAGAAATTCTTTGCCCTTTCTCTTCCTGTTTGTTTGTTAATGTGTGAGGGATGAGTTTTGCATCACGTTTCCATTTCCCTAAATCTTTGCTTAAAATCTTACGACACACATCACGATTAAAATTAAGTTGTTCTGATATCACACACACTGTTATGTGATGGTCTTCTTGAAATAACTGTGTTACCTGCTCCACTTTTGCATCAGTATGTGCTCTAAATGGGCAACCAGCTCTGGGATCGTATTGCACTGAATCTGTGCCTTCACGAAACCTTTTGTGCCACTCGAAAACACAAGTTCTTGAAAGTGCTTCGCCTGCATATGCTTGCTTAATTGTCCACATTTCATTACGGATTTTCCTAAGCTTAACACAGAACTTTATGTTCATTCTTTGCTCACAATCTCCTTCCGTTGTCCTACCGTAACTAATATGCCAAAACGACAAACAGTGTGTTGCTAAGTACAGCCCTGCCACCTAGTGAGATCGCGTGTAAACATGGCAGAGGTCATATCCAGAGTGCACACATTCCATGTAACAAAAAAAAAAAAAAAAAAAAAAAAAAAAAAAAAAAAAAAAAAAAAAAAAAAAAAAAAAAAAAAGGGCATTTGTTCCTTTTTAGTACTGCAACTTTTCTGACAAAGGGAGCACATTACTGTGACTTACCAGCTCATCTCAGTCATTCATTGCCTTTTGCAGCAAAAATGTCAAAAAAGCAAGTCTACAGAAAGAAATACAATCCAGAAGAAGCATTGGAATTACTTGTTTCACTACCTAGCAATCCTGAGGATAATGAAATAAGGGAATGAAGTAACAGAAGGGGAATTAGTTTCAGATATTGTGCAGCAACGTAATCCATATTTCGTTCCACATCCAGATATTAATATTAGCAGAAACAGTTTCTGTGCTATGGGTGCCAAGATTTTTAGTGACTGTATCATAAGTGAAGAAGAGCCATCTGCAGAAGAGGACCAGTCAGATGACACTGCTGTTTTTGACTTTCTCAACACTGATGCACAAGGAGAACAAGTTGTGAATCGTCCACTGCAAAATACAGCACAGAGGCAGACAATTTCCTCCTTTCTGAGATACTGGAGCATATGGTGCAGCAGACAAATTTGTATGCAGAGCAACTGAAACAAGAATGGCCATCTGATTAGACTGTAAAAGAGGTGACAAATAACTGGGGAAATTTCTCTGCAGACGAGTTACAGGCCTGGACTGGTATGAATATCTTGTTTTCCCAATAAAACTGCACTACTGGAATTCAAAACCTGCACTTGGTCAGCCTTATATATTGAAGCCGATGACATGCAAACCATTCAGATAAATGACAATAGGCTGAATCCTGCAAAAGGGCATTCAAATCATGATAACCATCACAAGATCAGGCCTTTTATAATCTTTAAGACCAACACAATTTGTAAGCCATACACTTTCAGTAAGGTATTGACTGTGGATTAAGCATAATACCTTTCAAGGGACAGACACCTCTTCAGCAGTATATGGCTCTGAAACCAAATAAAACAAAACAAGGATATTGGGTGTCGTGTTTAATGGACTCCGAGACAGGCTATGTCACAAAGTTAGATATTCATACACAAAAAAAATCAGACAGTGGAGCAACAGAAAATTCTCTGAGAGCGTGTAGTCATTAGCCTGATCCAAGACCTGAAACACTGTGACATTGTGGTAGCATTTCACAACTTATTACCATTGTGAATCTAATGTAAACGCTGTTGAATGAAGGTACTTTTTTTCTATATGCACTGCGAGAGCAAATCAGAAAGGACTGTCTTCAATGATAAAAGAGAAACTTAACTTGAAAATGAGAGAATTTCATTGCCAATGCAAACATGGTATTCCAGCTATAAATTGGACGGACAACAAACCTGTCACTATTTTGGCACCACACTTGTCTCAAGGAAGAATAAGGATGATACTGCCAGCCATATTGCTTGTCCAACAGCTGTAACAACATAAAATAATATAACGGAAGGTGTAGGTCACATCGATCAACTTATTCTGCAGTATGTCAACATAGTAAGTGGTGGCATCAGATTCTTTGTTTCTGTAAATGCCTTTATACTGTACCAAACGAACAAAGAGAGAGACTGATACAAAGATCAACTGAACTTTTGATTACAAGTCACAAAACAATAGATAGGTGGCTTCACATTCAGCACAAAGAAAGGCCATCCATTAACCACTCCAAGCAAGAACAACACTGCACCAGATCACATTCGACTGGAGAAAGTAGGTGATCATATCTCCTTATGGGAAAAGCATACAGACAGGGCTAAAAGTGTTCTACAAAAGTTAGGTAGAAGAGAACAAAATACATATGCTGCTCCTGCAGAGTCCTGCGTATCGAACCCCGTTTCCACCAGTTTCACGGAAAATAAAAAAATAATTTACACTGAACTGTTAATGTTTACTCTAAACCACTTGTAAATGTTACATGTGAATACTTCTGAAATACAGTAAAACAAAAAAAAAGCTGAAAAAATTAAGCTTCTACGTAAATGCAATCAAAAGATATGGCCATTTTCATCACATATTTTGATACTCCCATACTCTTCAGCAAAACCTACAGATGAACTATATACATACATACATGATTACCTTTGTACAAAACACTCTGACTACAAGTCTTACTTGCACATGCCAGTTTTAATTTCATTTTATATTTTTATTTAACATGTAATGTGAACAAACAACAGCTCACAAAAGGGAAGCGGGACACTGACAAAACCAAAAAAACAAACACCTATACACAACATTCCACAGTCTACCAACTTGACCTTGTGAATTCATTTTGTTATATAGTTTCTGGAAGCAGTTATGTTGTGGTTGTTTTTGAAATACAGTTTACATCTAGGGACACTCACTCATCTGAATATAGTGATGATTTGGGGGGAGCAAATGACAGAGGGCGAAAGGGGGGGGGGGGAGAGGGGGGGGGGGGGGAGAGAGAGAGAGAGAGAGAGAGAGAGAGAGAGAGAGAGAGAGAGAGAGAGAGAGAGAGAGAGATAGATAGATATGGAATATGGATAAGCATTTTTCCTCGAGAATCACATTTTATGAAATAATTAAATCTATATTTTAAGCTGTTGACAGGCGTTGATATACACCAACGGGGACAGTTGAAAATATGTGCTCCAGTCGGGGCTCGAACCCGGGATCTCCTGCTTACATGGCAGACACACCTTCCATCTGAGAACCGAGGGCACAGAGGATAGTGCAACTGCAGGGATTTATCCCCTGCACACTCCCCGTGAGACCCACATACCTAATTTAATGTTCACACACTACATTCAAAGAGCCCCTGCCCATTATACTCATTACTCGTGGCAGACAATCTTACCGAGTCCCGTAAGAGTTCGGGCAATGTATGTGCATCCAGCATAGAAGAAGGTCAATGGCCAGTTAGCCTTAACTATATGAACATGGTATCTGTTCTTTCGGAGATGTCAGATGGATAGTGTGTCTCCCATGTAAGCAGGAGATCCTGGGTTCGAGTCCCAGTCAGGGCACACATTTTCTACTGTCCCCGTTGATGTATATCAGCACCTGTTGATAGCTTAAGGTCTTAAATTAATTATCATTTCATTCTAAGAGCTGCATTGTCACCAATGGTCTCTCTTCTTTTGGACATGTCCAAAACATCTTCATATAATCATATTTTAGTTCTACTGTACCCTCAGTCCAGACTATCAGTTTGCTTTTCCAGGTAAAAAAGTGTTACCTGGAGGGAAAAAAAAAAAAAAAAAAATGCCACAGCCACACACTATTACTTCCAGCTTCAGATGGTAGCACAAAATCTTGCCAAGAAACCCAGGAAGTTCTGGCCCCATGTGAAAATCACTTTTGGATCGAGGATTTCTCTTCTGTCATTTGTTGATCAGTCTGGTACAACAGAAAGCAGCTAAGATTCAAATTTTGTGTTTAAAATATTATTCATGCAGGAGGATTATACAGACATAACATTACTCGAACATCCACAAATTTATGACTAGAGGACTTAGAAATAACTATGCCTGGTGTTGAGAAACAACTAACAGAGTTGAAAACAATGTTGTCAGTTCCGGATCAAATCACAATTCAGTTTTACAGAGAGTATTCTGTAGCACTGAGCCCTTACCTTGCATTATCAAATAAAATTATCTGCAAAATTACAGATCATTATGTTCAACATTAGGTTGCTGCAGAATTATTGAGCGTATTCTGTTAACTTGTAAGTTTGAATATAATAAATTTCCTTGCCACAGTAAATCTCCTGTTCACAAATCAAATAGATTTGGAAAGCATCACCATAATGCAAACCTTGCTTGGCCTTTTCTTGCAGAAAATCTCAAGAAACATGGATAATGGACAACAGGAAGATTCCTCATTCCTAGATTTCCAGAAAGCATTTGACAGTGCCATACTGCTGACTTAACGAAGGCCCAAGCATAGAGAATACACCATCAGTTGTGAGTAGCTTTGAGACTAAGTAATACAATCTAGTGTGTTGCCCTGGACACCAAGTGATCATCCAAGACAGAGGTACTGTCAGGAGTGCCCCAGGCAAGTATGCTGTCACTGCTCTGTCGTTTATACACATTAATGATCTGACAGACAGGGTGCGCAGCAATCTGACTGCTGATGGCACTGTACTGCATGGGAAAGTGTCATCTTGAGTGTCTGTAGGACAATACAGGATGACTGACAGTATTTCTACTTGATGTGAAAAATGTCGGCTTGTTCTAAATGCGAAAAGCTGTAAGTTAATGCAGACAAGTAGAGAAAACAATCCTGTATGTTTTAATACAGCTTTAGTGGTGTCATGTTTGACACAATCACATCGATTAAATATCTAGGTGCAACATTGCTAAGTGACGCAGAATGGAACAAACACATAAGGTCAGTTGCAGGGCAGGCGAATGGTCAACTTCCACTTATTGGGAGAAGTGTAGGAAATTGTACCTCATCTATCAAGGTGAGCACATACAGAATCCTTGTACAACCCATTCTTGAGGAATTAATGGAAGCTTTCAACACGACTTCAGGCGTCACACAAACTTACCTTTCAACCTAATCTAGGCCTCTGGCTAGGCAACAGCAGTATTTCACTGCAACTAAGGCTACATTTTCACATTCGTTGGCTTCACCATCTCAGAACCAAACTATCACCTGTCAACCTATCCTGTACCTCAGGCTACACTACATATTTGCCACCATAACCTACATTAAAAATATATATATAAGAAAAAGGTCAGTGTACTGTTCTCTTCCTGTATATTACAACACACAAACCCTTAACTTGAAAGGACAAATCAGGCATCTGGTATTGGTAGGTTCAGTTGTCCTCCTTAACTGAGGATTGACATTTTTGGTCTCCCCACCTCATCAGGCTGAAGGAATGCACCAAAATAATTTGAATGGATGTTATATTTGTCACCCTTTGGTCTGATCAGTACAAGAGTGGTAGGGAAATTTTCTGTGAGCTTAGATGAGAATCCCTGGAGGAAAGACAATGTTCTCCTGAAACACTGTTGAGTGAGTTTAGAGAATTATTATCTGCCGTCAACAGTGGAATGCTGCTACTGCCACCAATCTACATTTTGCATAAGGACCATAAACAATATACGAGAAATCAGGTCTCGAATGGTATCATATAGACAGCTGTTTTTCTCCATTTCCATTTGTGAGTGGGAAAGGAAAGGGAATAATTAACAGTAGTACAACATACCCTTCACTACACACCATGTAGTGACTTGCACAGTATATGTGAAGATGGAGATTATTGTTGTGTGCACACTGTTACAGTGCTGCTTGCTGCTAATATCTTGCTTCAACATGAAAACATGCAATGTGAAAGCTATGAGCTCTTAAATAACTGTCATGTTTTCTACTAAAACTTGTACAAAGGATGAGTTAATCTTCAATAAACTTTGAAGTTATTTTATGAGTTGAACCCTAATGCTTAAATAAAAATTTGGTTTTTATAAGGTGTATATTTATATTATTTCACAAAGGCATCAGTCAATTTCTACACTTCTAGTGTCCAAGTATTAATGAATTTTACAGTTAGGAGAGTGTGGGTGTTCTGCGTATGAAAAATGAAGATGCAAATCTAGCAAGATGGCAATAAAACAGGAAATGAACTTTACTTACAGATCTGATACCAGCTATGCTGGAAACATTGATGATAGTGCCTTTTGTTTTCTCAAGATGAGGAACTGCTAGCTGAGTAAGCACGATAACTGACCGTACATTCACATTCATGGTGTTATCATACTGCTCTAAAGTCATGTTGTATATTGATCCTGGGGTTAACTGTCCAGCATTGTTCACCTGAAAATAGAAGTTAAGTAGGCCAATAAATATACACAGTTTACTTTGCTGCAAATTCTCTCATACTACAACCACATTCCCCACCCCATGAGAGGGGAAAAAACTATACATTATACAAACATAATTGCCACAGTAGCTTGAAACTTTTAACTTTTCACAACGTATTTTCTAATTTAATTTTAGAGTTTGTACCAGTAGACAGCGATACAACAGTATTTTTATTATTTTTTAAGACACATCTGCAGAAGAAATAATTCTTGAATATCTTACCAGTACATCCAACTGTCCAAAGTGGCCAATAGTTTCATCTACTATGCGCTTACAGTCATCTACACTGGTCACATCTCCCACCACACACAACACCTGGAGCATAAAGGCAATTCAGCTACTTATTCATCTCCTGTGACAATGTTAGAATTTTGTGACGTAATGTTTAAATATACAAGATTAAAAAAAACTTACTGGCACGTTAGAACTGTGTGCCGGGGCAAGACTCGAACTCTGGACCTTTGCCTTCTGCAGGCAAGTGCTCTACCAAGTGCCCGTGGAAGGCAAGGGTCCAGAGTTGGAGTCCCGGTCCGGCACACAGTTTTAATCTGCCGGGAAGTTTCATATCAACGTAAACTCCACTGCATAGTTAAGATTTCATTCTAGATGCAAGATACAGTCTCCAGAACACTAAGAAAATTACTTTTTATTTGCATGGAATCAGTAACAGAATAAACTGTAACAATATAATTGTTTAGCAATTATTTCACAAGCAATAAAGAAGTTGGGCGGCAAATATACATTTTTAGACATATTTGTTAATATACTCAAACTTTTCAACACGATTAGCGTCAAAGCCCAAGAAACAAATACTGCCTATTTTGTGAATATGACAGTCCGAACAGCACTTCTTATAAGTTGTCATGTAAAACTGAAACATTAGCGAAAAATTTGGGACTAGTGTAGCATGGGATACAACCCGTCGGCTTTGGACAATGTCGTCACAAGTCGCCAAACGAGAAGCGATTCATCTTAGTGTTGTAGCTCCCTTCAGCAGCTGATAAGTGTTTTTTGGCTTTTAAAAAAACAAATCTCACGAGATAGAATAAACAGATCCACTTAATTAAGCAATCAGTAAAAAAACGAAACTGAAACATAACAGCAAAAGCAAAAATGGTAAACTGCTCTCTGGCGACTTGTGACGTCATTGTCCAAAGCCGACGGGTTGTATCCCCTGCTACACTAGACCCAAAAATTTAATAGTAACGTCTACAGATGCTGTTGAAAGCTTGTTTGGAACTTTCATGCGCTAATGTCACATAACGATACCTTTTGTTTTTTCAAGTAACATACAATACTGACGAGCCAGAACTGAAGTTGCACTGTGATTACAGGCTAACATTCAGTCATCTTACCTCGTCTTGAGGCAGACCAGCTTCGGTACACTGCGTTGCTGTCTTCTTCAAATTAGTCTCGTTACGACCACAAAGAACGAGGCGGCAACCCAATTTTGCCAGTCTAATAGCAACACCAGCTCCAATGCCGGAACTAGCTCCTAATAAAATTCGGAAACATTGGTTACATGAACGTATCACAAAGAAACAAAACTCTCAACTTCGCGAGGAAACCCATACCTGTAATAACAACCACTTTCGACTTCAATGACATGACTGTCTTCGTTTAACTTTCTCACCCGCTAATCAAACACTGACTAGTCAGTAGTGACTAGTGACTACTGCCTACCGGCAAAACAAACAAAAGATTTATATCAAAGATGTTAGTGTTTCGTAAAACTGTCCAGTATGACCAACTTTCGCGTGAGAATTTCCTGGTCCTTTCTTATTTGACTTCATTCTTCTCGTCTGCTTACTCTTTTTTTTTCTTCAACATAATTTTGAAGTAAGTTTTCAATCACCTAGAAGTACGACACTGAAATATTTAGCTATGGAATATTCCGCCCATACGTGGAGGAACATAGACACATTAGAAACTGAAACGCACACTTCTGACTGTGAGGTCCTAGAAAGTCGAAAGCCGGTTTATATCAACAGTTAAATATTATTGTGGAACCTTAACAGTGTGTGATTTAGTTTTTTTTAGATATTGGTTTATGGGCAAGGACTATTTAAATGAAACTAAATTTAATTTCTTCTATAGTTTCATAATCAACTGAAGGCAAAGTTTGTAGGATTTTTGGTCACATAATACTTCTCTTCTGTTTCTTCTTATTAAATAGATCTTTCGATCTATCTGCTGTGATCTTCTGGTGTTTCCAGTTACATGAAAACCACATGATTTGATAATCAATTTAGAGAAGGAAAAGTGTCAAATTACGTGAAAAAATTGAAATTGCAACAAGAGTGAACAGTATGCTAACAAGCATTACATATCAAAAGGACTATCGGTACATCAATTGATGTGTCAAAGTGTTACTGCGACTACCATCATGTGTTTGAGGCCCTGACCGTTTTTATCTTGGTGAAAGGACAGTGCCGAGAATGTGATCTACTTGGACTGAAGAATTATGCTGTACCATATGTAGGATATCGGCAGTTCAATAAGTAGTCCAATCAGGTAGCAAACACTGTGACACATGACAAAAAAGGATGATGATGTGAAAAACAGCAAATATGTATGAGCGTACCAAGATCCTGGCACAGACCTCTAAATATTGGGACAGCGTTATAAGGGAGGACATCGAAATTCGCACCAGAGAAGATCTTATCAACCGAGATTGCGGCTACGATCTCAGCAATGCTTGGGACCCGGCACTGAATGTAATTAAAAAGACTCTCAGCAAGAAGTACAAACTGTGGACCTGGGCGGACGTAGCAAGCACATCGACGTTACCACAGATTCCGACGCCCACGTCTTCGCGACCGCCGGCGCGCGGGGGGAGGGGACTTAAATCGGCAGCCCGCCCTCAGGAGCTCAGTTCGTCAGCGCACCTGACGATGGCGACATGTCTGATCGCCGAAATATTGTGCCCGTTGGACACTACGAACCGGCAGTATACCCGAGGACTGTTCGAGCAACAAATGCGCCGGGAGAAACTGAAGAATCACATGTACACACATTTATTAGTTTAGTTGTTTAACGCAGTTGTCTACAACAGAAGGTAATAATACTCAACTTACTTAAAATAATTAAAATAAAAAACAATTCCATATTAAGCTAGTAAAATCTTCGGCAAATTTCAATTTTTGAGATATAAACAGTTTCTAACTTCTAAGTATAATCTGTTTCTGAATTTCGTTAATCTTTAATTTGACAGTTCAGTTAACTTTCAAATAATTAGCAGTAATGACTGTAAAGTATTGTAATCATTTTATAATTCTTAAAAAAAGTTGATTTTAACGCACACGATTCCAACATGCATATAATTCCTTTCACTTGAATTTGTAAATAATATTCATATATTTTAATAATTTTACTTACGAGGGTTGGAGCTTTAATAGTGGCAATTATTTATTTACATCTCGTACAAAAGAGATGCATGTTTCAAAGTTTTACTGACCTTCAAAGTAGTCACTGGCATAAAATCTTGTCGCATTCCGTTCACGCGTCGTTTCATCCCTTCTCCGATTGGTGCTAGCGGTCGTAATTGTAGGTATATAAGCGGGAACTAGTGCCAGCCGGGTCAAATGGTTCAAATGGCTCTGAGCACTATGGGACTTAACATCTGTGGTCATCAGTCCCCTAGAACTTAGAACTACTTAAACCTAACTAACCTAAGGACATCACACACATCCATGCCCGAGGCAGGATTCGAACCTGCGACCGTAGCAGTCCCGCGGTTCCGGACTGAGCGCCTGAACCGCTAGACCACCGCGGCCGGCCAGCCGGGTCAGCCAGTACTTTTACTCCTGACGACGATGGCAGAACTAGCAGTCGAAATGTCGAGAATTTTTTTTTTTTTTTGCAACTGACGCGGCTTGAAAAGCCAGAAGATGTTATCCAAACACGTTTGTAATCGGATCTTGCACAGTCCACTTGGAGTATCGGTAGAATAGGTCGGAGTCAGGTGCAAGGACATGGCGGGCGCAAGAAACTGTAGTGTACGTGACGTCACAGGCTTGTACACTGAGGTGACAAAAGTCGCGGGGTTGCGATACGAACATATACAGATGACTGCAGTATCGCATACACGAGGTATATAAGGGCAGTGCATTGGCGGAGCAGTCATTTACACTCCTGGAAATTGAAATAAGAACACCGTGAATTCATTGTCCCAGGAAGGGGAAACTTTATTGACACATTCCTGGGGTCAGATACATCACATGATCACACTGACAGAACCACAGGCACATAGACACAGGCAACAGAGCATGCACAATGTCGGAACTAGTACGGTGTATATCCACCTTTCGCAGCAATGCAGGCTGCTATTCTCCCATGGAGACGATCGTAGAGATGCTGGATGCAGTCCTGTGGAACGGCTTGCCATGCCATTTCCACCTGGCGCCTCAGTTGGACCAGCGTTCGTGCTGGACGTGCAGACCGCGTGAGACGACGCTTCATCCAGTCCCAAACATGCTCAATGGGGGACAGGTCCGGAGATCTTGCTGGCCAGGGTACTTGACTTACACCTTCTAGAGCACGTTGGGTGGCACGGGATACATGCGGACGTGCATTGTCCTATTGGAACAGCAAGTTCCCTTGCCGGTCTAGGAATGGTAGAACGATGGGTTTGATGACGGTTTGGATGTACCGTGCGCTATTCAGTGTCCCCTCGACGATCACCAGTGGTGCACGGCCAGTGTAGGAGATCGCTCCCCACACCATGATGCCGGGTGTTGGCCCTGTGTGCCTCGGTCGTATGCAGTCCTGATTGTGGCGCTCACCTGCACGGCGCCAAACACGCATACGACCATCATTGGCACCAAGGCAGAAGCGACTCTCATCGCTGAAGACGACACGTCTCCATTCGTCCCTCCATTCACGCCTGTCGCGACACCACTGGAGGCGGGCTGCACGATGTTGGGGCGTGAGCGGAAGACGGCCTAACGGTGTGCGGGACCGTAGCCCAGCTTCATGGAGACGGTTGCGAATGGTCCTCGCCGATACCCCAGGTGCAACAGTGTCCCTAATTTGCTGGGAAGTGGCGGTGCGGTCCCCTACGGCACTGCGTAGGATCCTACGGTCTTGGCGTGCATCCGTGCGTCGCTGCGGTCCGGTCCCAGGTCGACGGGCACGTGCACCTTCCGCCGACCACTGGCGACAACATCGATGTACTGTGGAGACCTCACGCCCCACGTGTTGAGCAATTCGGCGGTACGTCCACCCGGCCTCCCGCATGCCCACTATACGCCCTCGCTCAAAGTCCGTCAACTGCGCATACGGTTCACGTCCATGCTGTCGCGGCATGCTACCAGTGTTAAAGACTGCGATGTAGCTCCGTATGCCACGGCAAACTGGCTGACACTGACGGCGGCGGTGCACAAATGCTGCGCAGCTAGCGCCATTCGACGGCCAACACCGCGGTTCCTGGTGTGTCCGCTGTGCCGTGCGTGTGATCATTGCTTGTACAGCCCTCTCGCAGTGTCCGGAGCAAGTATGGTGGGTCTGACACACCGGTGTCAATGTGTTCTTTTTTCCATTTCCAGGAGTGTATATTCATGTGATTCACGTGAAAAGTGTCCGAAGTGATTGTGGCCGCACGGCGAGAGTTAATGGACTTGTAATTCGGAATTGTTGGTGGAGATAGACGCATGCGACATTTCACTTAGGAAATCGTTATTCCGCGATCGATAGTGTCAAGTGTGTGCCTAGAACACCAAATTTCAGGTATTACCTCTCACACACGGACAACACAGTGGTCGATGGCTTTCGTTCAACGACCGAGAACAACGAGGCTTGAGTGGAGTTGTCAGTGCTCACAGACAAGCAACGCTGCGTGAAATAGCCGCAGAAATCGATGTGGGACGTACGACGACCGTATCCGTTAGGACAGCGCGTCGAAATTTGGACGACAGACGCCTTTGCTAACGGCACGACATCGTCTGCTGCGGCCCTCTTGGGCTCGTGACGATATCGGCTCGACCCTAGGCGGCCGAAAAACCGTGACCTGC
Organism: Schistocerca piceifrons; assembly: GCF_021461385.2. NCBI lineage: Eukaryota > Metazoa > Arthropoda > Insecta > Orthoptera > Acrididae > Schistocerca > Schistocerca piceifrons. The sequence goes on along the minus strand of NC_060145.1, from coordinate 12,860,580 downwards.
TCAGGTCACTCCTGATTTCAGTTGGCAATATCTGATGGTAGTGGTCGAGTGTGGCGCGGATCCCAGAAAGACGTGTACCAAAGTTGTCAACAAGGCACTATGCAAGCTCGTGGTAGCTCCACAACGTTTCGGGCTGTGTGTATATGGAATGGACTGGATCCTTTGGTCCAACTGAACCGTTCTTTGAGTGGAAATGATTATGTTTGGTTGCTTGGAGACCATTTGCAGCCTGCCGCGGGGTAGCCGCACGGTCTAGGGCGCCTTGTCACGGTTCGCGCGGCTTCCCCCCAAAAAATTTTCAAATGTATGTGAAATCTTATGGGACTTACCTGCTAAGGTCATCAGTCCCTAAACTTACACACTACGTAACTTAAATTATCCTAAGGACAAATACACACACCCATGCCCAAGAGAGGACTCGAACCTCCGCCGGGACCAGCCACGCAGTCCATGACTGCAGCGCCTAAGACCGCTCGGCTAATCCCGCGCGGCTTCCCCCATCGGAGATACGAGTCCTCCCTCGGGCATGGGCGTGTGTGTTGTCCTTAGCGTAATTTAGATTAATTAGTGTGTAGGGACCCATGACTTCAGCAGTTTAGTACCATAGGAACTTACCACAAATTTCAAAAAAATTGCAGCCTTTCACGGACTTCATTTTTCCAAACAACGATGGAACTTTTATGGATAACAATGCGCCCTGTCACCGGACCACAGTAGTTTGCGATTCGTTTGAACAACATTCTGGACAGTTCAGGGCAATGATATCGCCAGCCAGATCGCCCAACATGAATCCCATCGAACATTTTTTATGGAACGTAACAGAGGTCAGTTTGTACACAAGGTCATGCGCCGGCAATACCTTTGCAATTCTACATCTACATTTATACTCCGCAAGCCACCCAATGGTGTGTGGCGGAGGGCACTTCACGTGCCACTGTCATTACCTCCCTTTCCTGTTCCAGTCGCGTATGGTTCGCGGGAAGAACGACTGTCTGAAAGCCTCCGTGCGCGCTCGAATCTCTCTAATTTTACATTCGTGATCTCCTCGGGAGTTATAAGTAGGGGGAAGCAATATATTCGATACCTCATCCAGAAACGCACCCTCTCGAAAGCTGGACAGCAAGCTACACCGCGATGCAGGGCACCTCTCTTGCAGAGTCTACCACTTGAGTTTGCTAAACATCTCCGTAACTCTATCACGCTTACCAAATAACCCTGTGACGAAACGCGCCACTCTTCTTTGGATCTTCTCTATCTCCTCCGTCAACCCGATCTGGTACGGATCCCACACTGATGAGCAATACTCAAGTATAGGTCGAACGAGTGTTTTGTAAGCCACCTCCTTTGTTGATGGACTACATTTTCTAAGGACTCTCCCAATGAATCTCAACCTGGCACACGTCTTACCATCAACTAATTTTATATGATCATTCCACTTCAAGTCGTTCCGTACGCATACTCCCAGATATTTTACAGAAGTAACTGATACCAGTGTTTGTTCCGCTATCATATAATCATACAATAAAGGATCCTTCTTTCTATGTATTCGCAATACATTACATTTGTCTATGTTAAGGGTCAGTTGCCACTCCCTGCACCAAGCGCCTATCCGCTGCAGCTCTTCCTGCATTTCGCTGCAATTTTCTAATGCTGCAACTTCTCTGTATAGTACAGCATCATCCGCCGCGAAAAGCCGCATGGAACTTCCGACACTATCTATTAGGTCATTTATATATATTGTGAAAAGCAATGGTCCCATAACACTCCCCTGTGGCACGGCAGAGGTTACTTTAACGTCTGTAGACGTCTCTCCATTGAGAACAACTTGCTGCGTTCTGTTTGCTAAAAACTCTTCAATCCAGCCACACAGCTGGTCAGATATTCTGTAGGCTCTTACTTTGTTTATCAGGCGACAGTGCGGAACTGTACCGAACGCCTTCCGGAAGTCGAGGAAAATGGCATCTACCTAGGAGCCTGTATCTAATATTTTCTGGGTCTCATGAACAAATAAAACGAGTTGGGTCTCACACGATCGCTGTTTTCGGAATCCATGTTGATTCCTACAGAGTAGGTTCTGGGTTTCCAGAAACGACATGATACGTGAGCAAAAAACATGTTCTAAAATTCTACAACAGATCGATGTCAGAGATATAGGTCTATAGTTCTGCGCATCTGCCCGACGACCCTTCTTGAAGACTGGGACTACCTGTGCTCTTTTCCAATCATTTGAAACCTTCTGTTCTTCTACAGATTTGCGGTACACGGCTGTTAGAAGGGGGGCAAGGTCTTTCGCGTATTCTGTGTAGAATTGAATTCGTATCCCGTCAGGTCCAGTGGACTTTCTTCTGTTGAGTGATTTCAGTTGCTTTTCAATTCCTTGGACACTTACTTCGCTGTCAGCCATTTTTTCGTTTGTGCGGTGATTTGGAGAAGGAACTGCAATGCGGTCTTCCTCTGAGAAACAGCTTTGGAAAAAGGTGTTTAGTATTTCAGCTTTACGCATGTCATCCTCTGTTTCAATGCCATCATAATCCCGGAGTGTCTGGATATGCTGTTTCGAGCCACTTACTGATTTAACGTAAGACCAGAACTTCCTAGGATTTTCTGTCAAGTCGGTACATAGAATTTTACTTTCGAATTCACTGAACGCTTCACGCATAGCCCTCCTTACGCTAACTTTGACATCGTTTAGCTTCTGTTTGTCTGAGAGGTTTTAGCTGCGTTTAAACTTGCAGTGAAGCTCTCTTTGCTTTCGCAGTAGTTTCCTAACTTTGTTGTTGAACCACAGTGGGTTTTTCCCGTCCCTCACAGTTTTACTCCTATTCCTCTTGCTAAACAGATAAACCTTCCTCACTTTTTTATATTCCTATTTATTTCCATATTCAGGGATGCTGCAACGGCCTTATGATCACTGATTCCCTGTTCTGCGCTTCTTGTTGTTGTTGTGGTCTTCAGTCCTGAGACTGGTTTGATGCAGCTCTCCATGCTAATCTATCCTGTGCAAGCTCCTTCATCTCCCAGTACCTACTGCAACCTACATCCTTCTGAATCTGCTTAGTGTATTCATCTCTTGGTCTCCCTCTACGATTTTTACCCTGCACGCTGCCCTCCAATACTAAACTGGTGATCCCTTGATGCCTCAGAATATGCCCTACCAACCGATTCCTTCTTCTAGCCAAGTTGTGCCACAAACTTCTCTTCTCCCCAATCCTATTCAATACATCCTCATTAGTTACGTGATAAACCCATCTAATCTTCAACATTCTTCTGTAGCACTACATTTCGAAAGCTTCTATTCTCTTCTTGTCAAAACTATTTATTGTCCATGTTTCACTTCCATACATCGCTACACTCCATACAAATACTTTCAGAAACGACTTCCTGACACTTAAATCTATACTCGATGTTAACAAATTTCTCTTCTTCAGAAACGCTTTCCTTGCCATTGCCAGTCGACATTTTATATCCTCTCTACTTCGACCATCATCAGTTATTTTCTCCCCAAATAGCAAAACTCCTTTACTACTTCAAGTGTCTCATTTCCTAATCTAATTCCCTCAGCATCACCCGACTTATTTCGACTACATTCCATTATCCTCGTTTTGCTTTTGTTGATGTTCATCTTATATCCTCCTTTCAAGACATTGTCCATTCCGTTCAACTGCTCTTCCAAGTCCTTTGCTGTCTCTGACAGAATTACAATGTCATCGGCAAACCTCAAAGTTTTTATTTCTTCTTCATGGATTTTAATACCTACTCCAAATTTTTATTTTGTTTCCTTTACTGCTTGCTCAATATACAGATTGAATAACATCGAGGAGAGGCTACGACCCTGTCTCACTCCCTTCCCAACCACTGCTTCCCTTTCATATCCCTCGACTCTTATAACTGCCATCTGGTTTCTGTACAAATTGTAAATAGCCTTTCGCTCCCTGTATTTTACCCCTGCCACCTTTAGAATTTGAAAGAGAATATTCCAGTCAATATTGTCAATAGCTTTCTCTAAGTCTACAAATGCTAGAAACGTAGGTTTGCCTTTCCTTAATCTTTCTTCTAAGATAAGTCGTAAGGTCAGTATTGCCTCAGGTGTTACAACATTTCTACGGAATCCAAACTTCCCCGAGGTCGGCTTCTACCAGTTTTTCCATTCGTCTGTAAATAATTCGCGTCAGTATTTTGTAGCTATGACTTATTAAACTGATAGATCGGTAATTTTCACATCTGTCAACACCTGCTTTTTTTGGGATTGGAATTATTATATTCTTCTTGAAGTCTGAGGGCATTTCGCCTGTCTCGTACATCTTGCTCACCAGATGGTAGAGTTTTGTTAGGACTGGCTCTCCCAAGGTCGTCAGTAGTTCTAATGGAATGTTGTCTACTCCCGGGGCCTTGTTTCGACTCAGGTCTTGCCATGAAATGAAAAATTTACACTAATTTAAAGCCGGCCGGTGTGGCCGTGCGGTTTAGACGCTTCAGTCTGGAACCGCGTGACCGCTACGGTCGCAGGTTCGAATCCTGCCTCGGGCATGGATGTGTGTGATGTCCTTAGGTCAGTTAGGTTTAATTAGTTCGAAGTTCTAGGCGACTGATGACCTCAGAAGTTAAGTCGTATAGTGCTCAGAACCAACCAACTAATTTAAATTTTCTTTATAATGAAATGGTCCACTCAAAAAAATTATTCATATGTTATTACCTTAAAATTGTTTTATTAAAAACAATATTCGCCATTAATATATACGGTGAAATAATAACAGATGCACAATTGTTATTGGTAGAGGGCACTTTTTACTGTTACCAATCAGGTTACTCTTAAAAACTGCGATATAAGGTTTTAACAGATTGAAATTTACTTTACTTATAATAGCGAACCGAGTGTTCTGTACGGACAAGTTACTCTGTAACTACAATATATGGTATGTTGGCACTTAATAATTCCAAAATTTCTTTTTTGTAAACTAAGATATTTCTATCACTAACTGTACCTCTCTTATTTGTATTTTTAACTTTGTCTAACAGATCTGAAGATGGGCAGCTAGCCCGAAACCGGTAATTAAAAATAAAGAATAGCAATCGAAGACTGAAACGCCATATTTTATCCCATATCTTCACTCGGTCGGTAAACTAATTACTGGATTCGCTAGAGGGTGGCTAGATGCCTTTCCTCTCGGCACAACTTCCCCCTGGGACGCATTTTGTGTCCCTCACGGTATTCAGCTTGTGGGATGTTGGAAACCATCCAAAATCCACATCCACACTGGCCTCCATACAGTCGTCAATTCGCTGGGCAGATTCCATCCGCACCAGCCTCCCTTCCAGAATCCCCAACGCGGGGTGCTAACGCGCGCGGCCATCCAGGCGGGTGGAAAAGTCACCTACAGCACAGTGTCTACTTCATTATTTGAAAAAGCGGCTGTTTTCTCTCGTGTGGAAAACATGTTGAAAGTCTCTGGCTTCGTAACATACAGGTCGTACGTTACACCTCACCTGCGGCTACATGCTGAAAATTTACGGGTTGTGAGGAGTGGTGTAAAAGTAATAATAATGAGCACTTAACCAGAATGAGATTTTCACTCTGCAGCAGAGTGTGCGCTGATATGAAACTTCCTGGCAGATTAAAACTGTGCGCCGGACCGAGACTCGAACTCGAGACCTTTGCCTTTCGGGGGCAAGTGCTCTATCATCTGAGCTATCCAAGCAAGACCCACGCCCCGTCCTCACAGCTTTCATATCAGCGCACACTCCGCTGCAGAGTGAAAATCTCATTCTGGAAACATCCCCTAGGCTGTGGCTAAGCCATGTCTCCGCAATATCCTTTCTTTCAGGAGTGCTAGTTCTGCTAGGTTCGCAGGAGAGCTTCTGTAAAGTTTGGAAGGTAGGAGGTGAGGTACTGGCAGGAGTAAAGCTGTGAGGACGGGGCGTGAGTCGTACTCGGGTAGCTCAGATGGCAGAGCACTTGTCCGCGAAAGGCAAAGGTCCCGACTTCGAGTCTCGGTCCGGCACACAGTTGTAATCTGCCAGGAAGTTTCATGAGCACTTTAGTCTTTAACTGTAACTACTGATACAACAAAAAAAATTTAATACAGATTTAAAAGCAAACATTTTTAGCTGTTGTCTAGTAGAACTGCTTTTAAGCAAAATTAAAATTTTATCTCCTATGTGTTATACTTCTGATGTTGATCAGATGATCGAACACTTTTGTAGCCCCGATACTGGTCTTTGTTTTGAACCACTGACACCCATAGCAAAAACGTGAACATTCCTTCGGTACCTAAACCGGTAAAAACGGACCCTTATAGGATCATTTTTATGTCCATCTGTTAAAAAGAGTTCTTTTTCTTAGGAACAGGTAGAGGTATAAAGTTGAAATGTATGTCACGTACTAAACTCTACCATGCCTTGGAGGCATGGAAAATTTAAGCTTCGAACTCCACACAGTCACAACATACGGGCGTTTATGTAACAACTTTGATACTCTGAAATTCACTCGTCGAAACGTATAGGGTTGACCTAGAATCATGAAATTTGGCAAGAAGCAGGGTTTCACTGTAGAAGCAAGGGAAAATCCGAGAACTGTTACTTTGCAATTATATCACTTAATTTTTTTTATATTTGTTGTCCGCCTGCCTGTTTGTCCTTCTACTAGGAAGTCTACAGTCCCTTGCCGAGTGTAAAATCTTTAAGCTTCTGAGTCAACGCAATCAAAAAATACGGCCATTTAAGTTTCATATATTGATACTCGCAAATTCACTCACCAGAACCCAAAGATGAAGCTCAAATGGCTCTGAGCACTATGGGACTCAACTTCTGAGGTCATCAGTCCCCTAGAACTTAGAACTAGTTAAACCTAACTAACCTAAGGACATCACAAACATCCATGCCCGTGGCAGGATTCGAACCTGCGACCGTAGCGGTCGCGCGGTTCCAGACTGTAGCGCCTAGAACCGCTCGGCCACTCCGGCCGGCAAAGATGAAGCATCTATGTACATAATTAAGTATGTACGGAACCCTGAGAGCGTGGTTGCTAATTAGCCAAGTCCGTATATTTTCTTTTAGTTGTTTAGCTGTTGACGCCAACATTCTTTTCAAATTATGCTGGATTATTTATGACTAATTTTACTAGCGAATATACGTATGAGGAAGCAGCTATTAAAAAAATGGTTCAAATGGCTCTGAGCACTATGGGACTCAACTGCTGAGGTCATTAGTCCCCTAGAACTTAGAACTAGTTAAACCTAACTAACCTAAGGACATCACAAACATCCATGCCCGAGGCAGGATTCGAACCTGCGACCATAGCGGTCTTGCGGTTCCAGACCGCAGCGCCTTTAACCGCACGGCCACTTCGGCCGGCCAGCAGCTATTAACAAGCATCACTTCTTGAAGAGGCGTCCACAGGTTTATTGTCAGTTCACACCACACACTATTCCCACTGCTCCAAATCTACATGGATACTCTGCAAATCACGTTTAAGTGCCTGGCAGAGGGTTCATCGAACCACCTTCACAATAATTCCCTGTTATTCCAATCCCGTACAGCGCGCAGAAAACACGAACACCTGTATCTCTCTGTGCGAGCTCTGATTTCATGATGATCGTTTCTCCCTGTTTAGGTCGGCGTCAGCAAAATATTTTCGCATTCGGAGGAGAAAGTTGGTGATTGAAATTTCGTGAAAAGACGCCCCCGCAATGAGAAATGCCTTTGTTTCAACCATGCCCACCCCAAATCCTGTAGCACTTCACTGACACTCTCTCCCCTATTTCGTTTTTGTACAACCAATACTTTCTTCCTAAGTGATGAGTTGCCCCAGGAAAATATCTCATAAGCCATTAATGAGTGGAAATATTCAAAACATCTTAAGATTTATATTTGTTTGTTTCTAGATTAGCAAGTATGCGAAGAGAAACAGTCGCTGGGCTTAGTTGTTTCAGCAGTTCAACAATATGTTTCTTCCAGTTCGCATTTCATTAGTGCGAACACCAAACTATCTTGAATATTCTACTGTTCTTATTGCTTCTTCCTTAGGAGATACATGAACTGTTTTTTCGATAGCAATTTCGTCTGTTACCGTCTTTAACACGATTAATTATAACCCTTGCGTCTGCAAGAACTACGAGCTACTCTTTATGTATTGTACAGGGTGTTACAAAACGGTACGGCTAAACTTTCAGGAAACATTCTTCACACACAAAGAAAGAAAATATGTTATGTGGACATGTGTCCGGAAACGCTTACTTTCCATGTTAGAGCTCATTTTATTACTTCTCTTCAAATCACATTAATCATGGAATGGAAACACACAGCAACAGAACGTACCAGCGTGACTTCAAACACTTTGTTACAGGAAATGTTTGAAATGTCCTCCGTTAGCGAAGATACATGCATCCACCCTCCGTCGCATGGCATCCCTGATGCGCTGATGCAGCCCTGGAGAATGGCGTATTGTTTCACAGCCATACACAATACTAGCACGAAGAGTCTCTACATTTGGTACCGGGGTTGCGTAGACAAGAGCTTTCAAATGCCCCCATTAATGAAAGTCAAGAGGGTTGAGGTCAGGAGAGCGTGGAGTTCATGGAATTGGTCCGCCTCTACCAATCCATCGGTCACCGGATCTGTTATTGAGAAACGTACGAACACTTCGACTGAAATGTGCAGGAGCTCCATCGTGCATGAACCACATGTTGTATCGTACTTGTAAAGGCACATGTTCTAGCAGCACAGGTAGAGTATCCCGTACGAAATCATGATTACGTGCCCAACTGAGCGTAGGTGGAGGAACATGGGGCCCAATCAAGACATCACCAACAATGCCTGCCCAAACGTTTACAGAAAATCTGTGTTGATGACGTGATTGCACAATTGCGTGCGGATTCTCGTCAGTCCACACATGTTGATTGTGAAAATTTACAATTTGATCACGTTGGAATGAAGCCTCATCCGTAAAGAGAACATTTACGCTGAATTGAGGATTGACACATTGATGGATGAACCATTCGCAGAAGTGTGCCCGTGGAGGCCAATCAGCTGCTGATAGTGCCTGCACACGCTGTACATGGTACGGAAACAACTGGTTCTCCCGTAGCACTCTCCATACAGTGACGTGGTCAACGTTACCTTGTACAGCAGCAACTTCTCTGACGCTGACATTAGGGTTATCGTCAACTGCACGAAGAATTGCCTCGTCCATTGCAGGTGTCCTCGTCGTTCTAGGTCTTCCCCGGTCGCGAGTCATAGGCTGGAATGTTCCGTGCTCCCTAAGACGCCGATCAATTGCTTCGAACGTCTTCCTGTCGGGAGACCTTCGTTCTGGAAATCTGTCTCGATACAAACGTACCGCGCCACGGCTATTGCCCCGTGCTAATCCATACATCAAATCGGCATCTGGCAACTCCGCATTTGTAAACATTGCACTAACTGCAAAGCCACGTTCGTGATGAACTCTAACCTGTCGATGCTACGTACTGATGTGCTTGATGCTAGTACTGTAGAGCAATGAGTCGCATGTCAACACAAGCACCGGAGTCAACATTACCTTCCTTCAATTGGGCCAACTGGCGGTGAATCGAGGAAGTACAGTACATACTGACGAAACTAAAATGAGCTCTAACATGGAAATTAAGCGTTTCCGGACACATGTCCACATAACATCTTTTCTTTATTTGTGTGTGAGGAATGTTTCCTGGAAGTTTGTACGTACCTTCTTGTAACACTCTGTAATTATGGTAAGTGAAGATCACTCAGTTCTGTAAGTAATGGGAGTGGGAATCTTAAGAGTGGAAAGCCTCAGGTACCATGGCGGTTTTTTACACCATAGAAACGGACTGGTTCATGAACTGTTGGAGCACTTCGAAGCAGGCCATGTTACCTACTAGTCTTTGTGTTAGTCCTCCCCTTGAGCTTGTCCCGTCCACGTTACCTTTCAACACAGCCGTTAGAACAACTTCTACCTCTTCGCATTACATGCTGATACCAAACTAACCACTTTTGTTTAGTCGTAACTTGCGCCAGTATGTCTGGTATTCCACTGAATTCTCACACATGCGTGCCTTGTTCCCCTTCTCCACATATTTTCTTGTTTTGCTCGTGTAGTTCTGTGTGTGTCTGATATGTCACGCGATTTCCTTTTCTTCCGAAAATTAAGTGTTGCACCCAAGATGATAGCTTTCAAAATGGGCTCTGTATTGGTACCACAACGTCACAGCCTTTCCTACTCTCCAATCTCATTTAACTTTACTGTTGTTGTTCTTTTTTTCGCCTGTTTGTCTTAGAAGAATTGTTTCATACCTGCAGACCACTATGAAGATAATTTTGTTTTATCCACGACTTTTACGACAAGGGTGCTTTTCGATTATACAGCACGACGTAACTGGATGCGTTTCTGCATTCTTGCCGCTTGCCAGTTATTCATTTCCCTTGTATCATACCTCCAACAACGGTTTTCAGCAATTGTCACAGTTACTTTTACTTCGGACGATGTCGTTCACCTGAGAGCAATGTTTGATTACCATCTTGTAGAGAGTCCTTAAAAAATTACCATTCTGTAAGTCCATATTTCGTTCAGCCGGCCGCAGTGGCCGAGCGGTTCTAGGCGCTTCAGCCTGGAACCACGCGGCTGCTGCGGTCGCAGGTTCGAATCCTGCCTCGGACATGGATGTGTGTGATGTCCTTAGGTTAGTTGGGTTTAAGTCGTTCTACGTCTAGGGCAGGAGTCTCCAAACGTTTTAGTCTGCGGGCCACGTTGATTCCTCCACAAAGTCATAAGGGCCAAGATCTACCTAGTGGGATTAAAAAACCCTAGCACTCCATGATCACCGTAACGTAAGGCTAAAGGAAAGATGAAATCGCAAAAATCTAAGGTTGTGGGAACAACGATTTTTATTTAATTACATAATTTTGATTGGTGGACGTACGTGACCGAATTTCTGGCATATTTTATTCTGGCGAATTTCACCGACAAAAAAGTGTCACTGCACATTCTTCACGAAAGCGTCCTGCAAAGTTAACGAAATCTCAACATCATTGTTAGCAACACTATTACTACAAGACATAACAAAGGTAGAGTATGTCAACGCATTGTTATTTCAAGCAGCGCAACAATAAGTTTAGTTATGTAGCCTTGTAGCGAGTAGCAGAGCCAGAGCATATATTTGATGGTTCTGTTGGTTGATTGTGTCTATGTTGCGAGTGTGTCACGAGTTTTTTAGTGTTTTATGCGCTGTAATAGTAGGTGTGGGACAATTCAAAGTTTGAATTTGAAGAGACAAGGAACATCTGAAAATCGAAATAAGTAAAGAAAGTGAAACCTTGCTTAAGAAGTATCTTCCATAATGATTGATTACTAAGGCTAGTCGCCGAAGTGGCGTCCATTTGAAAGACTTGCACCAAACTCGTGAGTAGAAAAAAATGCAAAGAATTTTTTTACTTAAAATGTTTTCGCCAAACTAGTCTGTTAACCGTTTTTATTTTCATTATCGCACGGAGAATGGACTGTATGTTTATTGTGGATAGCCACAAGTTTAACCATGACCTTCCGCTTTGTAAAGATAGAGCTTCGACAATGTCGCGGTGTACTGGTCGCGATAGACCTCGAAACTCAATTGTTGGCAGTATAGGTACCACCTCAAATATTTGGCGGGCCGGATACCGGGGATGTCCGGCCAGCTAATGCGGGCCGGTTTGACGGCCCTCGCGGGCCGGTTTCGCCCGCTGGCCGTAGTTAGGAGATCCCTGGTGTAGGGGACTGATGGCCTCACAGTGCTTACAAGGGAACCTCCCCATCGCACCCCCGCCCCCCCCCCCCCATCAGGTTTAGTTATAAGTTGGGACAGTGGATAGGCCTTGAAAAACTGAACACAGATCGATCGAGAAAACAGGAAGAAGGTGTGTGGAGCTATGAAAAAAATAAGCAAAATATACAAACTGAGTAGTCCATGCGCAAGAAGCCAACATCAAGGATAATGTGAGCTCAGGAGCGCCGTGGTCCCGTGGTTACCATGAGCAGCTATGGAACGAGAGCCATTTGAACCGTATTTTGTTCACTGACAGACAGCGCGGAACTCAGTCGTAATCGTCCCATCAGTCAAAGAACATGTTATCAGCTTGGGTTCTTGGACGTAGAGAGTGACCTGCGTTTCACAAGACTGCAGCGTGTGGAATCGGTGTCGGTCCGTAGAGATGACGTTTCCGTGGTCTGGAAGTTAATTCCAGCTCGCTCCCGGAGACTGCAGAGAGTGTCCCTGATGGCCGACTACTCGGACGCCTCGCAGCCCTCTGAATCCTGTGTGCCGCTGTCCAGGAGGACGGCCTGCAGGCCTCGCCAGCCAGCGTGAACGCCAGGTCCCCGCTGACTGTCGCCCGCCACATGTGGAGGCAGACCGCCGTACCTGCTCCACACCACCGTCGCCTGCTTCATACAGTTCGGACTGTACACGAGGTGAGCACCGGGCTGCCGTATGTTCAAGAAAACATTTCACACAAAACGGCACCGACCTTCGTACAAATAAGCATCCCTCCTGTTCCTTTTTTGTTGGTCTTTATTCGATATCTAGCGCTGAAACACCTAAGTCGAAACAAGGCCCCTGGAGTAGACTACATTCCATTGGAACTACTGATAGCCTTGGGAGAGCCAACCCTGACAAAACTCTACCATCTGGTGAGCAAGATGTACGAGACAGGCGAAATACCCTCAGACTTCAAGAAGAATATAATGATTCCAATCCCGAAGAAAGCAGGGGTTGACAGATATGAAAATTACCGAGCTATCAGTTTAATAAGGCACGGCTGCAAAATACTATCACGAATTCTTTACAGACGAATGGAAAAACTGGCATAAGCCGACCTCGGGGAAGATCAGTTGAGATTCCGTAGAAATGTTGGAACACGTGACCCTACGACTTATCTTAAAAAATAGATTAAGGAAAGACAAAAACCTACCTTTCTAGCATTTGTAGACTTAGAGAAAGCTTTTGACAATGTTGACTGGAATACTTTCTTTCAAATTCTGAAGGTTGCAGGGGTCAAATACAGGGAACGAAAGGCTATTTACAATTTGTACAGAAACCAGTTTGCAGTTACTAGAGGTGAGGGGCATGAAAGGGAAGCAGTGGTTGGGAAGGGAGTGAGACAGGGTTGTAGCCTGTCCCCAATGTTATTCAATCTATATATTGAGCAAGCAGTAGAGGAAACAAAAGAAAAATTCGGAGTAGGAATTAAAATCCATGGAGAAGAAATACAAGCTTAGAGGTTCACCGATGACATTGTAATTCTGCCGGAGACAGCAAAGGATCTGGAAAAGCAGCTGAATGGAATGGACAGTGTCTTGAAAGCAGGATATAAGATGAGCGTCAACAAAAGCAAAACGAGGATAATGGAATGTAGTCGAATTAAATCGGGTGATGCTGAGAGTATTAGACTAGGAAATGAGACGCTTAAAGTAGTAAATGAGTTCTCCTATTTGGGGAGCAAAGTGACTGAAGATGGTCGAAGTGGAGAGGATATAAAATATAGACTGGCAATGGCAAGGAAAGCGTTTCTGAAGAAGAGAAACATCGAGTATAGATTTAAGTGTCAGGAAGGCTTTTCTGAAAGTATTTGTATGGAGTGTAGCCATGTATGGAACTGAAACGTGGGCGATAAATAGTTTAGACAAGAAGAGAATAGAAACTTTCCAAATTTGGTGCTACAGAAGAATGCTGAACATTGATGGGTAGATCACATAACTAATGAAGAGGTATTGATTAGAATTGGGGAGAAGAGAAATTTGTGGCACAAATTGGTAGGACATATTCTGAGCTATCAAGGGATCACCAATTTAGTATTGTAGGGCAGTGCGGAGGGTAAAAATCGTAGAGCGAGACTAAGAGATGAATACACTAAGCAGATTCAGACTGATGTAGGTTGCAGTAGGTACTGGGAGATGAAGAAGCTTGCACAGGGTAGAGCAGCATGGAGAGCTGCTGAAGACCACAACAACAACATTCCATATCTTCATAGGATTGCATTTTGGCTTTGCTGCACTTCCAGTGGCCGCCTTCGCAGATAAAATTACTAAATATAAAGTCCGCCTGCTCTGCAAACAAATAAATCCAAACGTGTTTCAGCAAGTTTGTGCTAAAGTTGAAAGAGTTTTAAAAACGGTAAAATCCAATCACACCACATACCATGAACTTCATAACTTCGCAATAGAAGAAAACTTCCACATGCAGAGGATATCAGCAGAAGGTAAATATATTGTTACGTCACAGAGTAGAAATGGAGAAGAAATTAAAATTTTTCTTATGTTTACCCAAGCACAGCCATAGATGACATCAGGCAAACTTGGTGATATAGCTACACAGCATAAAGAAACAATCAACACTGTAAGCTGGTTACGTACATGAGCACACGTTGCCATATCAGCACCAATCGCCAGCCACAAGCTACGCATTAACTAAAAACTCAACCAAGAGAGAGAGACAGAGAGAGATAGAGAGAGAGAGATTCGTTAGCTCTTTTTATGTGAAGCAACAAACACTACCTCAGATGCAACAGAACATTTCAGAAACTTGACAGTGCAATAAGAGCCAGTAACAATTGTTAAGAAACACAGCAGAATGGGGACCATTCAGCAGTAGCAAAGAAGTGGGCCACATTCGGCCATAACAAATAGAGCCTCGCGTTATTACCTCCCACTGTCTCCATGAATACTGCTGGCCTCTAGCTCTGAATTCAGTTGGTCATGAGCTTTGGTACCGTTCATACCAAAGCACTCAATTCAATGATTATTATAGTGTAGTGACATCCATGTGTTAGATGTTCCAGCACTTCTCGTGGACAAACTGTTTACCTTTCCTGAAGTGACAACATCCAAGTAAGCACAACCTGCCACTCATGATACTTGCACTGGCTGTCATCTACTATATTGCTAATTGGGAGACCGATGGTCTTCCAGTAGTGGTACGTCTCGTGGTGCTTGTCACATCAACATCAGCATCATCACAACTGGGCGAGGGGGGTGCCTCTGTTCCTGACGTCACCACCGAGCGAGGTGGCGCAGTGGTTAGCGCACTGGACTCGCATTCGGGAGGACGGCGGTTCAATCCCGTCTCCGGCCATCTTGATTTAGGTTTTCCGTGATTTCCCTAAATCGCTTCAGGCAAATGCCGGGATGGTTCCTTTGAAAGGGCACGGCCGATTTCCTTCCCCATCCTTCCCTCACCCGAGCTTGCGCTCCGTCTCTAATGACCTCGTTGTCGACGGGACGTTAAACACTAATTTCCTCCTCCCCCCTGAAGTCACTTCAGGGTGCCAAGGGCTTACCTGTCTGGTGGGGCCAGGATCAATTCGCTACACAATCTCCATCAGATTGGTACGTCCCGATGGGTCCCGAATGGGATCGAGGATGCTCTAAGGGTGTGGGGGCATAGTTTCATGCTATGACTTCGGCTACAAACTGCCACACAGCAGCGCAGAAGACTTTGGCTCAATTGCTAGAGCAGTGGACTTGGTGGCCAGCCAGCCGAGCTGAGAACAAGAGTCAGTGGGATTTCACTGTGTCACTGGTGTGACACATCAGCTGAGGCTAACGAGAAGACACAAAGCTGTAAATCTGAATGAATAAATGTTAACTTACTAATCATGATTTATTAGCACTGAAAGATGCTCTACAGCTTGCCCTATACATTCCTGACAGTTAGAAGTGTCTCCACTCTGGACCCCCAGAGTGTTATAAACGACTTCATTACATTATGCAGTGGCATGTTATTTAACTTTTTAAATGAATTGTACAGAAAAAATACAACAGAAATAGCTGAACACACACAGAGGCAGGTAAAAACTTAAACAACATTCGAATTTGGCGCCAAACTGACTTTGGTACAAGTGAACGCCAACTGGGACTAAACACATAACAGCAACATTAATCATGTGTTGGGGTAATGTTGGAAAATGCTATTTACTAACGAAGTTCTAAAAAATAAACTCAGTGGACAAAATTTGTCCTACCATCTAAAAAAGCAAACTGGTCGCTTTCGATTGCTGTAGATGGTGGAGGACTGATACCAGGCAGTCGTGTCATGCCCCATTGGCGACGTAAGTCACGGCAATGAAGTAGCCAGCGCTCGCGCGAGTGTGTGTGTGTGTTTGTGTGTGTAACAAGCACAGCCAGATGATGACGGAATGATAGAAAGGAGCTACCGTGTCTGGACGTCACCATGGCGATTTCGTGTATGAAGTTGCCCAATTTGTTAGTGCATCACTGCAAATTATCCCATGTGAGTACAGGGACTGATGTGGTGTTCACAGCGTAAGAACAGCGGTCATTAAGAGACCCTAACTGACCGGGCAAAGAGTCCAGTCCAGCACATTCTCAACAACAAGGAGTTCCACATCCAACAGGAAGTGCTGCTCTAAGTGAAGACAGGTTCATTTCAACCAGTTTCAGAGCGGGTATTGAAAGGGAGATGCAAGTAATGGACATTTTATGCTGGGTGCCTCGCAAAAGGCCAATTGACCAATGAACAAAAACTAGTAGCCGACTAGAATTGTGCAGTGTCATTCAACTAATAACGATTTTGCCCCGCCCCCCCACCCCCCCTTTTTTTAATGATAGAAGGCGTCGAGTGCACTGATGACCCAATAAGGCGGTTAAGCAACAGTGGTTGGAGAGCATGGTTCAAAACAGAGGTGTTTACGTGTTTTTCGTACCTTGGCTTGAGCCCACTGATGTTGGTGAGTGTGAACATGGACCAGAACGTTTATTTCGTCATTCCTTATGACTCCGTGTTATCATTTCTTCCGCCTCTTCAAAGACATTCTCATCTTTCAAGATGACAACAGGAGTTCCCTTCCCACTCTTAGTTTAGAAACTCGTCGACATGCATACGCATTCACTGATGGCAGCAGTTCCTTTGGGGCTGAAAGCGACTCTCATTGACAAGGCAGAACACTCATCTCGTACACCTGTCAGTCAGCATCTTTTTTACAACCATTGCTCTCAGGCCATGTTGCATTCCTGTGAGCGTAGCACCACACAGTGTAGACATGTTGGACAGTCTGTGTTGATACACCAACAAATCAGACATCATCATCAATGGAGTGCTTCTGGGCACTTCTATCATGACAGCTGCTTTCTGCCATTCTGTCATGTCTACATGCCCACCAACCTTACCGTGCTGGTTCGATACAGCCGACTGTTACTTCTACATCTACATCACTACCCTGCATTTCATATTTAAGAACTTGGAAGAGGATTCACCGAACCCATCACTCCATTGTGATGACTTGCATCAGTGGCAGATGATGGGTTCACTGTCTTGCGCCAGTCCCATGCCATCTACAGCATTCCAAAGTTAACGGTCATCTGGCCACAAAATGTTCATGTTCTGTTCTTGTGATACATTTATACATATTATAATGCCATAACATAGTCCACTGCAAGAAGAAAATAGTACACCATTTTACAGATTTCCAATTCACTCAAAAGTTATTATAGTAACAGTGCACATGGAGTACATGAAATGACTACGTTTACAGACCAACAGCACATGCAGTACCAGATATTAGCAAAATGTTCAAATGTGTGTGAATTCCTAAGGGACCAAACAGATTAGGTCATCGGTCCCTAAACTTACACACTACTTAAACTAACTTCTACATCTACATCTATATACATACTCCGCAATCCACCATACGGTGAGTGGCAGAGGGTACCTCGTACCACAACTAGCACATTCTCTCCCTGTCCCATTCCCAGACAGAACGAGGGAAAAATGACTGCCTATATGCCTCTGTACGAGCTCTAATCTCTCTTATCTTATCTTTGTGGTCTTTCCGCGAAATGCAAGTTGGCGGCCTTAAAATTGTACTGCAGTCAGCCTCAAATGCTGGTTCTCTAAATTTCCTCAGTAGCGATTCACGAAAAGAACGCCTCCTTTCCTCCAGAGACTCCCACCAGAGTTCCTGAAGCATTTCCGTAACATGATGATCAAACCTACCAGTAACAAATCTAGCAGCCTGCCTATGAATTGCTTCTACGTCCACCCTCAATCCGACCTGAAAGGGATCCCAAACGCTCGAGCAGTACTCAAGAATATGTCGTATTAGTGTTTTATAAGCGGTCTCCTTTACAGATGAACCACATCTTCCCAAAATTCTGCCAATGAACTGAAGACGACTATCTGCCTTCCCCACAAATGCCATTACATGCTTGTCCCACCACATATCGCTCTGCAATGTTACGCCCAAATATTTAATCGACGTGACTGTGTCAAGCGCTACACTACTAATGGAGTAGTCAAACATTACGGGATTCTTTTTCCTATTCATCTGCATTAATTTACATTTATCTACATTTAGATTTAGCTGCCATTCTTTACACCAATCACAAATCCTGTCAAAGCCATCTTGTATCCTCCTACAGTCACTCAACGACGACACCTTCCCGTACACCGCAGCATCGTCAGCAGACAGCCTCACATTGCCAGCCACCCTATCCAAAAGATCATTTATGTAGATAGAAAACAACAGCGGACCTACCACACTTCCCTGGGGCACTCCAGATAATACCCTCACCTTGGATGAACACTCACCATCGAGGACAGCGTACTGGGTTCTATTACTTAAGAAGTCTTCGAGCCACTCACATATTTGGGAACCAATCCCATATGCTCGTACCTTAGTTAGGAGTCTGCAGTGGGGCACCGAGTCAAACGCTTTCCGGAAGTCAAGGAATATGGCATCCGTGGGATACCCTTCATCCATGGCTCGCAAGATATCATGTGAAGAAAGGGCGAGTTGCGTTTCGCAGGAGCGATGCTTTCTAAAGCAACTAAGTTATGCTAAGAACAGCATACACATCCATGCCTGAGAGAGGACTCGAACCTCCAGTGGGAGGGGCCACACGGTCCGTGACACGATGCCTCAAACCACACAGCCACTCCGCACGGCAGACATCGACCCGTGCAAAGTCGTCTGCATTAGTATGTGGTGTAGCCTCCACGAGTTGCAATGCAGATGCTGACTCTGGCATGCAGTCAATGACACAGATGGCGAATACTGTCCTGGGATACGCGATGCCACGCCTGATTGACCTGTTCATGTGGTTCTCTAAGAGTTGTTGTTCTCGGGTCACACGAGTCTCTTCACATCTCCATCATATCAAACATGTGCTCAATTGGCGACCAGAGATTGTGCTGGCCAGGGAAGTTGATGCACATCTTGCACAGCACACTGAGTTTCAAAGGTTATGTTTGGGTGAGCAACATCTCACAACATCTCACATTCCTACTGCAATAATGGCAGAAAAATGAGTCTAACACCATTCTGCACATACTGAATGCTGATTAATTTCCCCCAGTGAGTCTTGGACAAATGTGCTCTACAAGAAAGCGCTCATAAGGTCTCCATCATGTACGCAGATGACATTCACTAACGTACAAGCAGAATTTGCTTTCATCACTGAAGACCACTGTGCGTTATTCCATTTTTAAGTGATGTTCTGACAGCACAAATCAAGCTGTACGTGTTGATGCTGTTGTGTGAGTGGAAGACGGGCTGGAGGTGAGCATGCCTGCAGTCCCACTGCTAATAACTGGTTTGCACCAGTTTGTGTTAATGGTCTTGGTTCACAAGCCCTCTTATCTGTGCAGTGGTAGCTGTGCGATCTGCCACTGCTGCCTTTATGATACAACTATCCTGGCAGTGGTCTGTGCTGTATGGACATCCAGAAACTTGCCTGCATGTGTGAGAATGTTCACATGACCCTGATAGCAACACTGTTGCACAACTGATGCAGCACATCCAACATGTGTGGCAGTTCTCTGAAAGGATCATCGCACCAACTGGAAGACTACAGTATGACCCTTTTCAAAGTTGTTCAGTTGGCCGTAGGAAGCATGAGTGCGTCCTGCTTGCTTCATAGCTTTGCATCGTACTGAGCCTTCTGGCTGTGAGCATTACTTATTAAAGGGTGGACACAGATAATGCTCTGGTAGTTGTCCGCAGCTCGTGGTCGTGCGGTACCGTTCTCGCTTCCCACGCCCAGGTTCCCGGGTTCGATTCCCGGTGGGGTCAGGGATTTTCTCTGCGTCGTGATGACTGGGTGTTGTGTGCTGTCCTTAGGTTAGTTAGGTTTAAGTAGTTGTAAGTTCTAGGGGACTGATGACCATAGATGTTAAGTCCCATAGTGCTCAGAGCCATTTGAACCATTTTTGAACTCTGGTAGTTGTGCCACTACACTATCTGTTGGTGGATGATGTTGAAACAATTATCAATACATGTACTATCCGCCAGGTGGCATATGGCACCATCGGATCAAAATCGACGTCGTCTTTCCAGGTCTACTAATTCTTTTCTGTCAGTTTATTTTACAGTATGGCAGTCTTTACATGCTCGGTGTGACGGCTTTGCAGCTCCAATGGGTTCTACATGTGGCTGCCGGAGCTGCTGAACCGAGTGGGCCAGTACAACGAAGCCTACCCAGAGCACCATGCTGCCGTGTGTGACGTCATCGCCATCCCGGCAGTCCAGATGTCGCCACCAGTCGCCGTGGAACGCTTCCAAGCCCACTACTCCAAGTAAGCGCTCCGGGGGAAAGAACGCACAGTGTAATACAACAATTGGAAATCGTGATTCCTCTTCCTCTCAGAAGGCAGCAGTTCAGCAGTGATGGAGTCGTCGACCTCCTTAAAACTGTAGGTTCTGTGTTTTTCTCACAGCCACCAACACAACAGCGAGTGCTGAAATATTCACCATCAAAGAGATACAAATATTCATTTCGAAAATGTTGCCACATTAATAAATAGCGTACAGTCTGATAAGTTGTTTCAGCTGTCCTATTCAAATACGAGAGTTATTGATTGGAATGAGCACACATTACCAACTGAGAGACCTAAGGAGCGAAGAATAGCAGAAGTAAGTTTATCAATAAAGTGAACATCAAAATAGCGGCATTGTAGACAATGCAAGCGAACTGTGCTTACTTTGGTAAGGAGAATTACAGAAGCAGAGTAAGTCAAGCAAAGAGAAATTTCCTCGCAATAAGATATCTGCCAGTATCAAAAGTACGACTTAATTTAAGGTAGAGATTTCTGAGAACGTATGTCTGGAGAACAGCGTTGTATGGAAGTGATTAGGGGTCTTTGAGAGAATCAGAAGAAGACACATTCGAAGCGTTTGAGATGTATTGCTGCAGAAGGTTGTTGAAAGTTTGACTGATAAACTAGGAAATGAGGGGGTTCTGTGGAATCTGCGAGGAGAGGAACTTGTTGAGAAAGCCGACAAGAGGAAGGAACAGAATATCTTAAGACGTCAGAGAGCAACTTCGATGATGTTACAGAGAAAGATGTATACCGGGGTATGTACAACTAATTATCGAGTTTGGCGGGTCTAAACGCTACACTGACACACTGTGGTGGGCCACATCAGGTAAGTCAGAAGAATGACGAAAAAAAGAAAAAACGACTCGAACCAAGTTTCCAAAAGATGGAAGGCAGTCAGCCATCTAGCTCTTGGCCCTGACGGACCAGTCATCGACCGACAGCTGTCATCCT
Source organism: Schistocerca piceifrons (assembly GCF_021461385.2). Classification (NCBI taxonomy): domain Eukaryota; kingdom Metazoa; phylum Arthropoda; class Insecta; order Orthoptera; family Acrididae; genus Schistocerca; species Schistocerca piceifrons. The sequence continues at coordinate 12,839,053 of NC_060145.1, read as the reverse complement.
CCGTCAGTGACGTCAATGGAGGGGTGGGGTGTGGGGCAGCACACAGCTATCCGCTCTCTATGCCTCAGAGCCGCTACTTTGGCACTGACGTGATACAGGATTTGGGGTGGGCATCATTAAAGCAATGGTGTTTTTCGTTGCGGCGGAATCTCCTCACGAAATTTCAATCACCAACTTCCTCCTCCGAATGCGAAAATATTTTGTTGACGCCGACATCCGTAGGCAGAAACGATCATCATAATAACATAATGAAATCAGAGCATGCACAGAAAGATATAGGCGTTCGTTTTTTCCGTGCGCTGTTCAAGATTGCAATAATAGAGAATTATAGTGAAGGTGGTTCGATGAACCCTCTGCCAGGCACTTAAGTGTGATTTGCAGAGTAATCATGTAGATGCAGATGTGGATGAGAATCAGCTCTATCTCTGTAACCAATAACAAATGGATACACGTTACATGAGACGTTTTACTCGAAATAGCCAAAACTAACATCATCTAAAATATTAACTATTCGTCCTGAAACATCCCGTATGAGGTGTGATCAAAAAACTAATGGGAATTTTTTTTAATTTCACGGGATTTGTACATCTGATTTTCAAAACTATTTTTACCTTGTTAGTATAGATGTTCGTGATGTATGGTTGCATACTCAGCTGTTTTTAATATTTAGTTTATTGTTGACAGTCGAAAAGGTTATATGCGTATTCGAGTGCTCAGCGAACTTTTACTTTCGAAAAGATGGATCGAAGAATTTTCATTAAATTTTACTTGAAAAATGGAATGAAGTGGAGCACCGCAATCGAATTGTTGACAGTGGCTTTTAGTGAACCCGCTGTAAGTAGGACAATAGTTTACGAGTAGCATAAAACTTTTCACAGAGAGTCGAGAAGTCGCCATAAGACATCAATAACTGACGACAGTGTGGAAGAAGTAAAGAAAATTACTCTGGAAAATCGCCGAATCACCATTCACAGGGGTTGCTGATGGCGTCGGCCAAGCATTTTTTTTTTTTTTTTTAATGTTTTGAACATGAAACTTGTAGCAGCAAAATTTGTACAGGAATTGTTAAATTTCGACCAAAAATGACTTCGCCTAGACATCGCTCAGAAATTGCTGAATGAAGTCGACGATCGGGAACATCTAAAGAAGGTTATAACAGGTTGTGAAACAAGGGTATATGGGTATGTCGACGAAACCAAGGCCCAGTCGCGCCAAAGGAAACTGCCTGAAGAGCCAAGAACGGAAAAACATCAGCACGTCTAACCACACGTAGAGGTTCTTCTCACTGTTTTCTTCGATTACAGTGAGATAGTGCATCATGAGGTATTGCCTTATGGTCGCACGGGCAGTAAGGAATACTACCTGGAAGTTATGGGCCGTTTGCGTGGAGGAATCCGAAGAAAACGACCAGGACTGTGGTGAAATTAATCGCGAAAACTGCATGACGATAATGCTCCCGCTCAAAGCTCGTTGTTTTTTGGCAAATTATTCACAGAATCTAACAGTATACATGTGATGGGCTACGACAGTGAAAGGAATCTGTGACCACTGAAGGTACTCTATTTTAGTTATTTTAGTTTTACCATTAGATACATGTTGAGTCTTTTGTTAAAATAAACCCAAAACCATACTGTTTTGTTTCTCCACTAGATAGTTACTCCAAAAAATCGTAACGCATCACACATACACACACACACACACACACACACACACACACACACACGTCATGCCAACAAATGTAAATCCACCTGATGATGAAAGTTTAAGCCTTTCAAACTCGTTGTCGAGATAAAAAAACAGTGACTGGTAAAAGTAAACTTGTTGTTTTATTTGATGAAAGGTGTTTGTTTTGTCATTCTGTACTGAACAGCCGAGACACACAACCATCTCTGAAAACACGGACATACAGAAACAATCAACATGTTGCAGCATAACAGCCGAATACACTGCCACCAAAGTATCTGCCTTCGCCAACTGGACCTCCGTGGACCGTTTCGCCGACAGTGGCACCAACTGGTCAGCGACCGCACTGGACATCTCTACCGCTGGGCCCGAGGTGTGCGTGGCGACGGTTAGCGAGGTCAGCTTCCAGAACTCGATGGTCAACGGCACGGGCTGCGCCATCGCCTACGTCGCCATCATCCCCTTCGTCAAGGTCGTCAGCAAGAGGCTCCTGCTGGGTGAGCAGCCCGACACCTCACACAAACAAATAACTGCAGAGTGCAAACGAATAACGGGCTGACACCCAAACCTCCACACGTAAGACACTCAGACCGGTACCGAAACTTCTATGTCGATAGAGTATCAACCAAAACACCGATCCAGTTCGTGCTGTGTGCTGTCGTCCAGTAGAACATGTCTAAATCGTAATGAAGTGGAACACCAGTGCTACGGAGTGTCAGAAAAGAGTATCTGTGAGATGTGAATCTGAAGATCACTGGTAGGTAGAGCGTCAGACCATTGTGCGCAAAGTCCCTTTATCGAAACCCACTGATGGCGACTTTTTATCAGTTTGCACGTGAAATTGTTTTATGGGAGAACGTTTTTCTGTCACATTAAAGGACGTTTCGGAGTTTTTAGCAATGTTCTTTTGGGAGTCTGCTTTCTCTTCGCTAGTCGAAACTAGCAAACATGTTGTTGTTGTTTTGGTCTTCAGCCCTGAGACTGGTTTGATGCAGCTCTCCATGCTACTCTATCCTGTGCAAGCTTCTTCATCTCCCGGTACCTACTGCAACCTACATCCTTCTGAATCTGCTTAGTTTATTCATCTCTTGGTCTCCCTCTACGATTTTTACCCTCTATGCTGCCCTCCAATGCTAAATTGGTGATCCCTTGATGCCTCAGAACATGTCCTACCAACCGATCCCTTCTTCTAGTCAAGTTGTGCCACAAACTCCTCTTCTCCCCAATTCTATTCAATACCTCCTCATTAGTTATGTGATCTACCCACCTAATCTTCAGCATTCTTCTGTAGCACCACATTTCGAAAGCTTCTATTCTCTTCTTCTCTAAACTATTTATCATCCACGTTTCACACCCATACGTGGCTACACTCTATACAAATACTTTCAGTAACAACTTCCTGACATTTAAATCTATATTCGATGTTAACAAATTTTTCTTCTTCAGAAACGCTTTCCTTGTCATTGCCAGTCTACATTTTATATCCTCTCTACTTCAACCATCATCAGTTACTTTGCTCCCCAAATAGCAAAACTCCTTTACTACTTTGTCTCATTTCCTAATCTAATTCCCTTAGCCTCACCCGACTTAATTCGACTACATTCCATTATCCTCGTTTTGCTTTTGTTGGTGTTCATCTTATATCCTCCTTTCAAGACACTGTCCATTCCGTTCAACTGCTCTTCCAAGTCCTTTGCTGTCTCTGACAGAATTATATTGTCATCGGCGAACCTCAAAGTTTTTATTTCTTCTCCATGGATTTTAATACCTACTCCGGACTTTTCTTTTGTTTCCTTTATTGCTTGCTCAATATACAGATTGAATAACATCGGGGCTATCCTACAAACCTGTCTCACTCCCTTCCCAACCACTGCTTCCCTTTCATACCCCTCGACTCTTATAACTGCCATCTGCTTTCTGTACAAATTGTAAATAGCCTTTCGCTCCCTGTATTTTACCCCTGCCACCTTCAGAATTTGAAAGAGAGTATTCCAGCCAGCATTGTCAAAAGCTTTCTCTAAGTCTACAAATGCTAAAATGTAGGTTTGCCTTTCCTTAATCTTTCTTCTAAGATAAGTCGTAAGGACAGTATTGCCTCACGTGTTCCAATATTTCTACGGAATCCAAACTGATCTTCCTCGAGTTCGGCTTCTACCAGTTTTTCCATTGGTCTGTAAAGAATTCACGTTAGTATTTTGCAGCTGTGACTTATTAAACTGATAGTTCGGCAATTTTCACATCTTTCAACACCTGCTTTCTTTGGGATTGGAATTATTATATTCTTCTTGAAGTCTGAGGGTATTTTGCCTGTCTCATAGATCTTGCTCACCAGATGGTAGAGTTTTGTCAGGACTGGCTCTCCCAAGGCTGTCAGTAGTTCTAATGGAATGTTGTCTACTCCGGGGGCTTGTTTCGAGTCAGGTCTTTCAGTGCTCTGTCAAACTCTTCACGCAGTATCATATCTCCGATTTCATCTTCATCTACATCCTCTTCCATTTCCATAATATTGTCCTCAAGTACATCGCCCTTGTATAGACCCTCTATATACTCCTTCCACCTTTCTGCTTTCCCTTCTTTGCTTAGAACTGGGTTTCCATCAACATATAGCGTACATTTGTACAGACAGCACCATACCTGTGTGTACAAATGTACGCTATAGGATTGCTAGTTTCGACTAGCGAACAGAAAGCAGACTGCCAAAAATATAATGCTACAAACTCCGAAACTTGCTTTTACACGTCACAAAAATGTCCTCCCATATAACAGCTTCAAGCGTAATCTGTGTAAAAAAAACATAATAAATCGCCGTCAGTGGGTTTCGAACAGGGGGCCTTTCGCACGATGGCCTGATGCTCTACCTATTCACCTCCCATTGATTTTGGGATTCAGAGCGCACAGATACACTTTTCCTACACTCCGTAGCTCTGGTGTTACATTTCATTATGATTTAGACATGTCCTACTGGACGACAGCACACAGCACGAACTGGATCGGTGTTTTGGTTGATACTCTATCGACACACAACGCTTGCTGGCGACCACAGTGTCTGCCATCTGGTGGTATGGGGTGTAAGTGCCAAAATCCTGGTCCCGAGTTATTCAATTTGTTTTGTTTGTTTTGTCTGAAATATTTTAATGAAAAAACCTGAACAAGATTTTTTACTTATTGTCTCCAGTAAGAGTCACACAGCTATTGCAAAAAGTTTTTAAACTCGCTTCCTTTTATCAATGAAAATAAATACTTTATTTTGAAAAACGCAGAACCTGCTTAATGGCACGCAGTTATCGGCAGTTATCGGTAACTGCCAATGAAACAAATCTCAAGTATTTGCCAGTATTTTTAATAGTAACATTTTACAGATACACTATACTGTGATTGAATTATTTTCAATTCTTCTTTTAATTCAATAGCGTACTAAGCAAACTCAACTGATTAAGTGTTCGAAAAATGTTCTATCAGCTAGGTTCAAGTACATGAGCATCTGTTAGAGATACCTTTTCTTTTCAGCTGCCATGTTGTTTTTACATTCTTGGGAGGGTAAAACAAAGTTCTTTATTATGTCAGTGGTAACTCCTTCCTTCAAAACCTTAAAAGTGTTCCCGTCTTCAAGTTCGTTAAACATTGTTCCCGACTTGATGACACCAGGAGCAGTTTTTAAATTTGGATCTAACTACATATTTACCATCGTTGTGTTACTACGTGTATCGGAAGCTTTTTGCAAAATAAAAAAAGTCCTCAGGCTAGAGCACAGTGACCATAAATCGACTGTTAGGTGACACATTCTCCACGCTCCTTAGGTACTTACATTGTTCCTGCCTCTTACATCTTTCAGTCTGGCCAAAACCTCTGTCAAATGACATAAACTAACGGCAAGAGATCAGCAGTTTATGATTTATCTCATCATATCTGTCTCAGACCAAACGGTAAGCTTTCGCTTCCTGCGACGCTAAGGCCGGTATTATACTATCAAATTTCTTTGTCAAAGATTTGATCAAAGATGTGATCAAATATTCCCTCAAATATATTTGACAAAGATCTTTGACGTAGTGCTAGAAGGGGTATTACACTGTCATCAAATTTTTCGTCAAAGTTCAAGATGGCTGACAACAACAACTTGTTATTAACCGCAGCAGTTGCATGTACCACAATTGCATTGTGTGCACATGCGGAAAAGAAGCGGGGGAAAAAAAGGAACCATACATACGAGGTTGACAGTCTTAAATTCCTGGGATTACAACTTGATAAAAAATTCAGTTGGGAGGAGCACACCACAGAACTGCAGAAACGCCTTAACAAATCTGTATTTGTAATTCGAGTGTTAGCAGACATAGGCAACATGAAAATGAAAAAGCTTGGATACTCTGCCTATTTTCATTCCATAATGTCATATGGTATAATATTTGGGGTAAATCTTCAAGTCAAACAAAAGTTTTCAAAGTCCAAAAGCGTGTAATATGTATTATTTGTGGAGTAAATTCACGGACGTCCTGTAGAAACCTCTTCAAAGAACTGGGTATACTAACTACTGCCTCTCAGTATATTTACTCCTTAATGAAATTTGTCCTAAATAATATATCTCTTTTTCCAACAAACAATTCAATTCATACATTCAATACCAGGAACAAAAATGATCTGCATAAGGACTTAATTTAGTTGAAAAAGGGGTCCACTACTCAGGAACACTCATCTTCAATAATTTGCCAGCAAACATAAAAAATTTAGTTACAAATAAAGATCAATTTCAAAGGAGCCTGAAAGACATACTAGTGGCCAACTCCTTCTACTCCATTGATGAAATTTTTAATAGAAACAAATGATGTATTTATTCATACTATTAGTATTGTTATTTCAGCTTAAAAAAATTGACATGTTCCACATCCACGAGGATCTCCTCAGCACGGATCTATGGAACGGAACTGTAATCTAATCTGGATGAAGCCGTGGGTTTTATGACGACACGATGAAAGCATTCAACAAAACTTGTTACGTGAGCTTACAGTGGAAGACGTCAAGTCGTACATCAATTCCTTAAGAATGGATGAGCATACATTTCTGTATGTGCTCAGTGAAGTGTATGCTCATGTCACAAAGCACAATATTCACTTAAGAACTTCTACATCTTGAGAAGACAGGCTCACTGTAACACTCCGATTCCTTGCTACAGGAGAGGGTTAGCTTAGGTTAGGTTAGGTCGGGTCAGGCCAGGCCTTTTATAAGTGATACCATCGCCATTTGCATATGTGCATATCAATGTTGCGTGACTTTTGTCACCTCAGTTTATGTTTCCTCCAGTTGTTTCGATAGTTTTGAGTAGTTTTGAATGAGTTACATTTCGAGTTCCTTCAACACGCCTTCGTTTCTTTCGTGATCCCATTTGATGTAACCAGTTATTCGTCTCAAGAATTTCATTTCACAGTCTGTTAGTCTTTGCATCTTTTGCCTTTATTGGTCAGGCTTCACTGTCATAACATGGCACAACACAGATCTTGCTAAGTGTAACATCCACGAGATAAATTTTTGGCTACAGTGCGACGAGAGGAACTTATGCCTCTAACAGTTATAAACATTATGTATTCAACGTATGAAAAAACAATGAAAACTTATAAATGTTAATTATTTATATAATATTCTATGATGTAATTTGACATATCGATGTGTATCATACAAAGACAATGATAATTGTAAATTCCTTTTATGATCTGCGTTTGTCTTCCTTTGTTTTTACCTTTTGTTGGTTGGCTTTTGTAGGTTCAGCACGCAAGACGCATATCAAACTGAGGTCTGTTAAGAAATTGTAATTATTTGTTAGTTATTACTTGAAAATAGAGTTCATTATTATTATAAACATGAGTGAATAATTATTTGTAACTGTAATTCCTCTCTCAGTAAGTGTTATCTGTGTTAATTGTTTCTTTCCGCTGCAAGGAGCGCAGCCATTGATGATAGCGATTTGTATCGCGTTTTTGTCTGTGTTTTCCTTGGAAACAAATCAAATGTTTGCTTGATGAAGTCTAAATAGTGCACTATACGAAAGTAGAGTTTCTGTAAAGTTCAATAAGCATTTAAAATACTTATTTGCTCTAACAATAGAAAGTCTCTATCAATTGTCTGCCGCCATCTTCACAATTATCAGAGCGGCAAATTCAAATTACGCAACTCTGCAGACATACATGCTGAACGTAATACAAATGTATAAAAATAAATGTGCACCGGTGGTCCCGAACTCATTTTAATGAAAATGATTCGAACCAGATTGGTTCTTTAAAAACAGTGCTCATAGCACGATCCTTATAAGAAACTTTTCTAGCTGATGTATGGAGCCGAAATTAATTACGCTCGAGTTGCGAAGAATATTGTTTCAGATAACATATGTCAGTGTTGTGCGCGGCTGATATTCGGTGGTTTTAATGATCATTTTGTTGAAGATAACTGCTTCCATCTTAATCAATAGTTGTATAGAATCTGTTGTATGAACTGTGATTTAGTGACACTTACACAACTTACAGACAACACTTTAACACGACGTTAACTTGGAGTTCTTTAGCAACTTGATCAAATCTTTAGCCGGGAGAAAAATTATTTAGTAATTACTCAATGTAATATAATAAGATTATCATTTCCATTTACAAATTAGTTAAATACCAAACCACTGAATAACACAGCGAACGCCACATAAGGTCTTATAAAGACGCATCTGGTGTGCTTTTGAGCTAGGGAAGGTTTCATTACATTATCAATGATACATTATTAATGACCCCTCCCATTGGTTTTGTGTATCTGGTGGGTTTTCCATCTAGGTCTGCTTCTCTCAGACAGGATAGTTCATAGCCTAAATATGTGAATGTTTTAAGGCTTTCCAGAATTTTATTTCTCAGGCACTTCTCACTTTGTAAAGGGTATTTTCCGCAGAAGGACATAGATTTTTGTACATCCTTGTTGAGGTCCTTGCTGTTGTATTCCCCGGATACAGGTCGTAAATCGTGTACAGAATGCTGCAGATCATCCTCTTAACTCGCTACAAGGGATAAACTATCTGCAAAGCGTAAAGCATCCAACTACGTGATTCTGTTCATTTGACAGAGGACAGAGACCGTAAAGGCACGAGAAAACGATTTTTTTGAAGATTTACTTGTTTCTAGAAAGCGGTCTCTAGAAATTCGCAGAGTTCTATCAAAACATATTGAACCCAAGGGTCAATCTAGCTCTAATTAATTAATGTCGGGTATTACTGAAATGCTTACAGAAAAATGCTGAATATTGTATGGATGGATCGAATAAGTAACGAACAGGTGCTGTGAATTCAGCAGAAAAGAGCTTTGCGGCAAAACCTGAATAAACATGGAACAGACTGATATGATATGATACATGGAACAGACTGATATGATATGTCATGAGTCATCGAGGAATAGCTAATTTGGTAACGGAGGAGAGTGCAGGCCTAAGAACTGTAGAACGAGACCAAAGCTTGCCTACAGAAAGCAGGTTAAGTGGGTGTGGGTTGCAGTAGGTTTGTGGAGAAAAGACCAGAGTGGGGAGCTGCGTCAAACGAGTGTTGGGAGTGAAGGCTGCGTAAACAACCTCATCGGTCGTTTCAGAATAGCGTCACGTGTCAGAACTTTGTCAATCCGTATCCCAATATGCCTTTACAATTACAGGATGGCTCACAGATAGTTTTACTTTTCATTTGGTTATTATGAGGTCTATCGCATATTTATACCAACGTAAGTTTTGGATAACTGGTCTACACAGATTTTCGTTACTAAAAAGCCAACCGCAGGATGATTTCTTACAAAGTGCGTCACACAAATGGCTTCCATCATTGGCAAAGCTTTGCTAAACACGTTCACAGAAGCTCTGCATTACGTTCTCAATCATTTGTTGAGGAATGGTCTCTGTCTCTACCTAGACTGTGACTTTCGACTCGTCAGTATTGTGGAGTCGCCGTAAAAAAAAAAAAAAAAAAAAAAAAAAAAAAGAAAAAAGTATATCACGACATCGTGAGAGTTCAAATGGTTCAAATGGCTCTGAGCACTATGCGACTTAACTTCTGAGGTCATCAGTCGCCTAGAACTTAGAACTAATTAAACCTAACTAACCTAAGGACATCACACACATCCATGACCGAGGCAGGATTCGAACCTGCGACCGTAGCGGTCACGCGGTTCCACACTGAAGCGCCTTTAACCGCACGGCCACACCGGCCGGCATCGTGAGAGTAATCTATGTGGGGAGTGGCTTCTCAGTGTAGTCAGTGAATTACGCGCCGTATGGTTTGCAGCCCCATCTTGCTGAAACCATATTGTGTACATTAGGCAAACTCCACGCAGCTGTGGAATGAAGAATTTCGATATTGCAATGCCTGCGTTGTCAAGTAGAACGGTGCAATGTTCCTTCGGACATGCGCTGTGGTGACAACAGTTGTATGAAATACGTGAAATGCACTCGCAGTTGCGAATACGAACTACCATCAGTTGTAGAATGGAATGGCGACAAAGAAAATGAGTGCCGGGCCGGGGTTCGAACAAGGATTTCCCGCTTTGGCTCTCCGTGCACGACTCACGGCCACACCCAAACTTCCATAGGTCGTCGGTCCTGTGTCAGAACCCGAATGTCCGAAGGAGAATTGCGTCGTTCTGTTTTACAACGCAGGCGCTACAATACTGTACGAGAACTGTTCAAAAAATTCCGGAACATTCGTAATTTCGCGCCAATGGTCTGTTGGAGCTAAATGCAGTTGGCATTCCTGCACACGCCTGCGTCTAATGTCTATCTGCCGCGAGTTTCACTGTTGTTTGGCTGTTAGTTATCGTTGGGTGCCGTATTGAGTAGAACGTTGTGTCGCACAGTTTGCGAATTTCGAGATGGCAGAGTTAAGTGGTTCTCATGGTTCTAAGCATTATGGGACTTAACATCTGAGGTTATCAATCCCCTAGACTTAGAACTACTGAAACCTACGTATCCTAAGGACATCACACACATCCATGCCCGAGGCAGGATTCGAACCTGCGACCGTAGCAGCCTCGTGGTTCCGGACTGAAGCGCCTAGAACTGCTCGGCCACCGCGGCCGGCTGGCAGAGCTAGCGGAGCAATGCGTCTGCGTTTAATTTTGAGTGAAATTCGAGGAAACCTTTACAGAGACACATCAAATGATCCAGGGAACCTACGGTGATGAACTCTCAATCCGTACTCGGTGCTACGAATGGTTCACGCGGTTTACAAATGGCCGGACGGAAGTTAAAGATGACCCCCCCATCTGCCCATGTCGCCCCCCCCCCCCCCCCCCCAATCTGCCCTCAGTTACGGTGTGTTATCTTTGTGCCGACATTTTAGTACAGTGTTTACAGTGAGTTTTCAGTGTTGTGTGTCTTCTCCGAAGTGTTGCGAACGGACATCATACTGTCGCTGGGTGAGATTTTTAGATTTCTTGCGAACAGAAACCAGACTGTCGGCATGTTTTTTGATTTTCTGTGTACTACGCTCCCTGTCTGCTTCCTGTGTATTTTATTAGCTTTGGCACCCCTTTGCTTTATGTTTTAACTTTCCACAATTTTCCGCCGTTTTACAATTTTAGTCACTGTTTTATCGTCTGCTTTTATTGTTTCTTATCTTCTTTGTTACTTTTAAAGTCTGTAGGCTGCTGAGCAGCGTAATACGCTGCTTACAGCCCGCCCCCTTGGGGGGGAATCGAAATACAATAAAGGAATAAAAAATTTAAGATGACCCTCGCTTAGGACGTCCTTCGACGCCTACCGACGCTTGTGTCAGGAACGTCAACGAAACTGCGCGTACCAATCGAATATTGGCTGGGATCGTGTCATGAAATGCGGTCACAGCATCTTGGAGTGCATCGTGTTGTCGCCAAGACCAGAAAAACCTTCGCCTCGCAATCTGTGAAGAGCTTTTGCATCGCGCACATGAGAAAGAGGTGTTCCTTAAGAGAATCATAACTGTTGATGAGACGTGGGTCTACGGTTATGATGTTAAGACCGAGGTTCAATCTTCACAATGGATGGGGGAAGGTACTACAAAACCAAAAAAGCTCTTGAGGTGAGGTCAAACACCAATGCCATGCTGACAGTTTTCTTTGACTTTGAAGGATTAGTTCATCACGAATTGGTGCCACAGGGAAAAACCGTTAATCGATGGTACTATCGGGAGGCATTGCGACGCCCACGGGAACATATGGGCAGGAAACGGCCTGAAATGTGGCGAGGCAAATCATGGCTCTTGTATCACAAAAACGGATCCCTGTTGGTGCGTGACTGTTGCACAAAAAACGAAATCACCGTGCTGCCTCATCCTCCATATTCTCCAGACCTGGCCCCTATGGACTTTTTTTCATTTCCAAAGTTTGTTGAAAGCACTAAGATTTACAACGATAGATTAGATAAAAGGAAATTCGCAGACCGTTTCGCGCGATTCAGAAAGAGGCGTACCAAGACTGCTTCCGAAAGTGGAAACGGCCTGGGGAGTGGCGTATCAATTGTGGAGGAGAGTATTTCGAAGGAGACCACGCACACTAAGTAAAAGGTAAGTGTAGAGAAATTTTGTGGCCAAAGTTACGGAATTCTTTGAACAGACCTCGTATTTTCCTGTCGATACCAGGCAGCGACTTTCAATTAAAATGTCCTCCCCTGTGTGGGAATTACACAATGTACGTACGAGAACAAGCTGGAACGCAGGAACGTCGACATATGTAGGTCTGGGTCTGGCCATAGATCGTGCATCGATAGCGAAAGCGGCCCCTAACCCGATTGAACAAAAGTTCCCCCAGGTTGACTGGCGTCATGTATGGCGCGCGGTGTTCGCCTGTTACCTTGACACGAATGATCAGTCTGTCTGGTACCTAACTGCCAATGGTAAGCAAATCAACCAATTTCGCCTTCATCGTATCCACCTCGCCCAATCACTTCTATGTTCCACGTGTGGAGTGCCAGACAATGACGAACATCGGTTTGTTTGCGTACCGGTGGCGGAGGTTTGGCACTTGATTCGTCGTATTGTGGCTTTTCTAACGCGGGACATTCCGGATCGGATTACTCCCCTTTCATTATTATTTTCGGAACGTGACTATTTTCCTCGGACAAAGACCAATGCTGTGAATTGGATTCGCGGACATGCCATTCACTACCTATTTGGACAAACTGTAGACTCTGTACTCGATTTTTGAACATACTTCAATGACCGTCATTATGTCGCTGTCCGTTACTCGAAATACAGACAATTTTTCTCGAACTTCCTTGGGAGTGCTTTCCACGACCCACCTCGCAGCTGGAATGTGTTAAGCCAAGAGAGAAGAAGGTTTCCTGTTTGAACCAATGAACATTTCTGAACAATTTAACGGAACACATCAATTTCGAGAAGACGTGACTCAACATACTACCAGCGGGGCGCAGAAGGACTCTGATGAATTATGATGTGTCGACAGAAGTGCCGACACAGTGTTATTTTGAGGGGGCCGATAGGCACGCTATCTAACGCAGACGGGCGTGAATTCTGGAACAGTATAAGTAGTGAATTCTCATAAGAAAAGTATGCAGCTCCTCAAATACTTATCTTTTATCCTTTGATGAATACAGCATTCTTCTTGAGACATTTATACGATAACTCTCAAACTAGGTAAGGCTAATGGCGCCTTGCTAGGTCGTAGCCATGGACTTAGCAGAAGGCTATTCTAACTGTCTCTCGGCAAATGAGAGGAAGGCTTCGTCCGTATTGTCGCTAGCAATGTCGTCCTTACAACTGGGGCGAGTGCTCTATCGTATATCGAGACCTGCCTTGTGGTGGCGCTAGGTCTGCGATCACACAGTGGCGACACGCGGGTCCGACATGTACTAAATGGACCGCGGCCGATTTAAGCTACCACCTAGCAAGTGTGGTGTCTGGCGGTGACACCACAAATTACACAACAAAACTAAGCAAAAAAAAAATAAAAATAAAAAATAAAAATAATAAAAATAAAAATAAAATTCAGATAAAGGAAGATTTTGTTTTGTTTGTAAGGATAGCCGTAACCTTGATTTCCCATATTTCCCCTGGTATATAGGCAGCTCTCTGGGGTAGGTTTGGTTAGGAGCCAACGCCTGAAGTGGACCAGATTTTTTATTATAGGATGAAAAGTGACGGTGGCCTTTAGGTTTTTTTCCCTAAAGGCCTTTCTAAAAATAAAAAAAAATAAAAAAAGAAACAAAAACCAAAAAATAAAAAAAAGAATAAAAATAAAAATAAACAGAGAAAAATATAAAAAAGATGGAAATAAATAAAAAATTAAAAAATAAAAAGTGGTAATCGTCAAAAAAACAAAAAAAAAAAACGGTTAATGCGACCGCTCGCGTAGAGCGGGAAACGTGGGTTCGAGTCCCAGTACGGTACAAATTTTCATTGTCGTCATTCCATTATCCAATTACTGGTAGTTCGTACAGACAACTGTGAATACATTTTATGTAATGAAATAATGGTTAATTATGTCCGCATATCGCTCGGAATTGATGCTCACTGGCCGGCCGTTATTGTCTGAAAAACAAAACAAAAAAGTGCTACAACGGGCTGTTCAGTAGCACACCAGACAAAGACTTCGGGCTATCCTTGGGTTCCTCACTAAGCAGCTGCGGGTCTGTGTGGGAGTAGCATCGGAAGCTTCGTTTGTTGACAAACCCACTCAGATGAACCCAACCACGCATCACATTACTCGTCCGTTCTGTCCGGTAACGTTGTGCAGAAATTGCGCCTGCTCACTTTGTCTCCCAGCCCTAACTGTTGAGCCACTTTCAGCAAATAAGGATGACACTTTAAATCCTGTTTCACAAGCCCCTGCAAAGAAGTGGAAGGGATTTCTAATGTAACAGTCTGGAATGGCGGCAGACAGGTCGCTGTGGTCTTCATCGTGCAGGTGCTCGAAATCATTGGGCATTTTCTGGCGTTTGAAGCGTCTTTTCAGGTCCCTTACGCTGCTTCACAGTGGGTACAGAACCCGTCATATCCGATGTCCTATCGGTCTGGATATGGTCCTTCTGTCTGCAGCACGGAAATGGCGGTCTCTTCCACGGCGTATAGCGCATAGGACAACCACAGTGCTCTACGCGTGACAGAACTCGTCCACTGCCTGAGTTCGAACCTGCACTGGCCAGCTACGTGGGTATGATCACCGTGCGGTGAGAGCCCAACTACGTATCATCAGATTGGCCGATTGGAAACTGTGAGACACCCTGTAGTGAGTCGCACGTTATGGTAAAGCCATAGGTGCCCCATTAATAGCTGAGATTGCTCCGCATGTTTGACAGCAGCTACTCTGGAAAATGAACACGCACAAAGCGCACTCCCACGCGTCCGTATACACAGACGAACTTTGGTGTTGCAGCCGTCAGCCTGATAGCATCGGGACTGTGCGGCGTTGCCGTTCTTTGGGCCCAGACGCAGCTGCAGATCCTGATGTTGCCGATGGCGTGCGTGGTGCTCTCCGGAGCGTGCGTGTCCGTCGTCGATATCGTCGTCGTCGACGCTGTCCCCACGTACCTCAGGTGAGACGCTCCACGTGTCCGTGCGCTGTTCACCTTCCTTCCATTCTGACGTAGAAGGAAAGGTGCATATTTATTGAGGGCAACTTTGCATTAACATTTTTTGTTGTATGATACGTCAGCACGAACAATATGACCTGGAAAAATTAGTGGAACCACGCACAGTTTCCTCGAACACATGGATGTGAAGCGGCCATTTGCATGACCAACAAAACTGCAATGCTAGCCACTTTCTGACAACCTAGTGTGTTGCTGTCGATTCTGACGTGAACTACCCAATCACTGAACTGCTCACAGTAACTAACTCTCTGTCCTACCACCCTATTCATAATGAATCCTTCTCCCATTATACCATTCTCTACTGCTAGGATATTACCCTATACTCGTCTGACCATAAATCCTTGTCTTCTTTCCGTTTCGCTTCACTGACCCCTACTACGAGGGTAATCCCAAAAGTAAGAATGAATGGCTCTGAGCACTATGGGTCTCAACAACTGAGGTCATCAGTCCCCTAGAACTTAGTACTACTTAAACCTAACTAACCTAAGGACATCACACACATCCATGCCCGAGGCAGGATTCGAACCTGCGACCGTAGCGGTCGCGCGCTTCCAGACTGAAGCGCCTAGAACCGCTGGGCCACACCGGCCGACCCAAAAGTAAGGTCTCCTTTTCTTTTTTTTCTTTTTTGTAAGTATAGAACTCTGTTTGTGTGGCAGTTGGTCACACTGTTACGAAGAGTGCTTCACAAGCTGTGTGTAAACATGCGCACGCCGCGCCGAGGCGCTCAGTCTTGGCTTGGAAGCCGTTGACAATGGAGCTCCCGTTACATGTTACCGCCAAGTGCGAATTGCGCGCAGTTATTCGGTTTCTGAACGCAAAGGGCACTGCGTCGATTGAAATCCATCGCCAATTGACGGAAATGTATGGTGAGTCATGCATGGATGTCCAAAATGTTCGTAAGTGGTGTAGAGAGTTTGCAGTTGGTAGGACCGAAGTTCACGACGAACAAAGGAGCGCGAGACCGTCAATTTCTGAGGAGACAGTGTTGAAGGTTGAGCAAAGCATGCTTGAAGATGAGTGGATCACCCTGGATGATCTCTGACAGGTACTGTGAGACTCCTAAAAAACTCAAACGGGCAATTCAGAACCGGAGAAGAGGAATGTTGAGCAAGGGCGTACACATTCTCCATGACAATGCTCGCCCACACTTTTCTCGGCAAACCATTGCTCTCCTGCAACAGTTTCAGTGGAACATAATCACCTACCCACCCTATAGTCCTGACTTTGGGCCCAGTGACTATCACCTCTTCCCTAGGTTAAAAGAACATTTGGCCGGAAAGCAATTCATCTCCGACGACGAGGTGAAAGAAGAGGTTCATAACTTTCTGAACAGCATGGCGGCGAGCTAGTATGAAATGGGAATACAAAAACTACCACAGTGTCTACAAAAATGCATCGACAGAAATGGTAATTACGAGGGCCGTTCAGAAAGTAACCTCCGGTTGATTTAAAAAAATACACCAAGTTAAATAAAAATATTTTAATATATACATCTTACAACTACATCTTTGCATTATTTTTCTACATAGTCTCCATAGCGATTGAGGCACTTATCGTATCTCTTCACAAGCTTTGAAATTCCTTCTGCATAAAAATGAGCCGCTTGTGCCTGGAGCCAGCCTGTGACCGCATCTTTGAGCTCTTCGTCGTCATCAAACCGCTGTGACCCGAGCCATTTCTTCAAATGCATGAAGAGGTGATAATCACTTGGCGCCAGGTCTGGGCTGTAAGGTGGATGGTTGATAACGTCCCACTTGAAGGACTCAAGAAGGGCCGTTGTTCTGCGAGCAGAGTGAGGACGGGCGTTATCGTGCAAAAAAACGATACCGGAAGTCAGCATACCACGGCGTTTGTTCTGTATAGCCCGTCGTAACTTTTTTATTGTTTCACAGTACACGTCTTGATTAATGGTGGTACCACGTTCCATGAATTCAACCAACAACA
Organism: Schistocerca piceifrons; assembly: GCF_021461385.2. Classification (NCBI taxonomy): domain Eukaryota; kingdom Metazoa; phylum Arthropoda; class Insecta; order Orthoptera; family Acrididae; genus Schistocerca; species Schistocerca piceifrons. Next base: position 12,821,848 of record NC_060145.1, on the reverse strand, counting down.
CCTCTTTGGCATCCCAAAACACCGTTGCCATCAGTTTTCTGGCAGAAAAATCTTGCGAGGCATTTCTTGGTTTGGTAGGCGAATTTGAATGTGCCCACATCTTTGATTGTTCTTTTGTCTCAGGGTTCACGTACTTAATACAGGTTTCGTCACCGGTCACGATTCTGTTTAACAATGGTTCTCCTTCGTCCTCATAACGTGACAGAAAGTCTAATGCAGAGGCCATTCTTTGAGTTTTGTGGTGGTCGGTAAGAATTTTGGGCACCCATCGTGCACAGAACTTACGGTAACCCAATCTTGCTGTCACTATCTCGTACAAGAGAGTCTTAGAAATCTGTGGAAAACCAGTAGACAACTCCGACATTGAGAAACGTCGATTTTCACGAACTTTTGCATCAACTGTCTGAACGAGTTCGTCAGTCACCAATGATGGTCTACCACTCCTCTCTTCATCATGAACGTTTTCTCGTCCACTTTTAAATAAACGTACCCATTCACGGACAACTCCTTCACTCATAACTCTTGGTCCGTACATGGCACAAAGCTCACGATGAATAGCTGCTGCAGAATATCCTTTGGCTGTAAAAAACCTTATGACAGTACGCACTTCACATTTGGCGGGGTTTTCTATTGCAGCACACATTTCAAACTGCCACAAAAACTAAACTAGCGCAGGTACGACGTTCACTCGACCACGGCTTGATGCCGACTGACCTGTTGAGTGCGTGAACGCACAGATGGCGTCGCTACTCCCCCCCACAACCCGCACTGTGACCAATCGGAGGTTACTTTCTGAACCGCCCTCGTATATTGAAAATAGCTAAATGTTCAAGCTGTAAACTGATGTAAACCATTGTAGAAATAAACAGGTCTATCTACTTATAAAAAAAATATGAGACCTTACTTTTGGGATTACCCTCGTATATCTAGATCGAGCTTTCGCATTTCCCTTTTCAGATTCTCTAGCTTCCCTACTCCGTTCAAACTTCTGACTCATAGAACGTTAGTTAGCCTTTCGTCGTTTATTCAATGCTTCTTTCATGGTCACCTCCAGTTTGGCAGTCCTCTCCTGGAGATCCAAATGGGGGCTTGCCTGGAATCTTTTGCCAATGAAGAGATCATCATGACATTTCTTTCGATTACAGGCCACATGTCCTGTGGATACACACAATGTGTCTTTAATGCTGTGGTTTCCACTATCTTCTGCATCCTCATACCATTGACCACTGCTGATTTTTCCCCCTTTTAGGGGCAGTTTCCCACATCTGCCTCATTACAAGCCCTAATTTCTCTTAACTTACGTTTGTGGTCCTTAAGCGTAATTTACGTTGGTGCTATTACAATCGTTCTGCAGTCAGCCGCAAATGCTGGTAGTCTAAAATTTTCTTTATAGTATTTCGCGGAAAGAAAGTGGACTTCCCACTTGAGTTCACGGAGCATTTCCGGAATGTTAATATGTTGATCGAATTTACCGCTAACGGATCTAGCAGTGCGCCTCTGAATTATTTCTATATCTCTCTTTAATCTGATCTGATGGGGATCCCAAACACTCAACAGTACTCAAGAATAGGTCACTCTGGTTTTCCACGCAGGTGTCCCATAACGAGGAGCTACACATTTCTATAATTTTTCCAATAAACCGAAGTCGATCAGTCTTCTTCCCTGCTACCGTCCTTACGTGCTTGTTCCATTTCAAATCACTTTGCAATGTTACACCTAGTTATTTAATTGACCTGACCTGACTGTGTCCTCTACCCGGATGAATCATTTTATTCTTAAGAACTGCTATAAATGCAGAAACTCATTGTTAAGTTAATTACTAACTTTACAAAATTAGTAAGGATATTTTCTGTTGCACTGCACTGGGTTGCCGTTTATATACGAAAAGAAACTGGAGCACTGAACTGTCATTGATGATCTATATTGTTGAAGTGCACATACTGACATTATCACGTTTTCTTATTGCTACATATACACTGATATGCCAAAACATTTCACCATTGCCCACCAGGAGTTAGGATGTCGTCTGGTGACGTTACGGGAACGTGACATGGTAAGGAAAATGTATAAGTGGATCAATGACGAATGGGGATTCATTCTAGCGACGACACGGGGCACAAATGGGGAACTACTGACATGAGTGACTTTGACAAAAATGATACCATTATTAAACAGAGCCCATGAACAAGTATCTCGAAAACGCCATAGTCGATCATAAGTTCACGGGCCTATGTAGTCACCATCTACAAAAACAGATAGAATAACAGCGAAACTACCATTAGGCGCAAAATGTTTGGAAGTCCACGACTCTTCACAGAACGTGGGCTTCGGAGGCTCGTCTGCTCTGTAAAACAGGAGAGGTGGCGGCGGTTTGTGGCATCTCTTCCGAAAGAGCACAGTACTGGCGCACGCACACGTGTTTCGGAGCAGGCCGTTCATTGTACGTTGTCGAAGACGGAGCTCCACAGCAGATCACCCCTACGTCTTCACATGTGGACCCAACGACAGCATTATCCACGATTCTAGTGTCCACTGGGTCGTCGAGACTGGACCATGGATCAATGGGAATGGGTCACCTCGTCGGATGAATCACGTGTTTGCTACAGCAGATCGATGGTCGTCAGTAGTGGGACTAAGAGAGAGTCACCCCACTCTCCATTGCTGCCAAATTTATTCAAGATGGCGGCGATGACGTCATCCAAGATGGCAGCAGGTAGACCTGGCGACAGCACATGACGTCATCCATGATGGCGGATTTTGGCGGGAAAATAAGCCAATTGGGCTACGTCCACTAACCTAGCCCTCGAGAAAAAATGGCGGCAATTTTGAATTTTGGCGGGGAAAATAGACCCATTGGGCTTTGTCCACTAACCTAACCGCCAGAAAAAATGGCGGAAACTTTGAATTTTGGCGGGAAAATAGACCAATTGGGTTACGTCCACTAACCTAACCTAACCCCCGCCCCTCCATAAAATTGGAGCCAAATTCAAATTCCAACAGGATAATGCATGCAAAACCTTACTTTTCTTTATTATTATTCACTGTCATTAATTATTATTATTATTCATTATCACTCATTATCATTTATCATCATTCATTATCATTTGTTATCATTTATTATAATTATTATTATTATCTTCTTTCCTTTCTCAGACCTTAGGTCTGGTTAAAAATAGAAAGTGACGCTGACCTTGATCAAGTGTAACATCCTTTTAACTGTGTAGTGTATGTTACATTGCATTTAGGAACTTTCGGGTAATTGAACATGTATCAACAATTACAGATTTCTGAGTTGTATATATAAGTTTCGATGTAACTGTATTGCGTTGATGTACTGGTGGATATTGTGTGGTATGACTCCTGTAGTTGATAGTATAATTGGTATAATGTCAATTTTATCCTGATGCCACATGTCCTTGACTTCCTCAGCCAGTTGGATGTATTTTTCAATTTTTTCTCCTGTTTTCTTTTGTATATTTGTTGTATTGGGTATGGATATTTCGATTAGTTGTGTTAATTTCTTCTTTTTATTGGTGAGTATGATGTCAGGTTTGTTCTGTGGTGTTGCTTTATCTGTTATAATGGTTCTGTTCCAGTATAATTTGTATTCATCATTCTCCAGTACATTTTGTGGTGCATACTTGTATGTGGGAACGTGTTGTTTTATAAGTTTATGTTGTAAGGCAAGCTGTTGATGTATTATTTTTGCTACATTGTCATGTCTTCTGGGGTATTCTGTATTTGCTAGTATTGTCCACCCGCTTGTGATGTGATATACTGTTTCTATTTGTTGTTTGCAATGTCTGCATTTATCTGCATTTATTTTATTGGGATCTTTAATAATATGCTTGCTGTAATATCTGGTGTTTATTGTTTGATCCTGTATTGCAATCATGAATCCTTCTGTCTCACTGTATATACACTCCTGGAAATTGAAATAAGAACACCGTGAATTCATTGTCCCAGGAAGGGGAAACTTTATTGACACATTCCTGGGGTCAGATACATCACATGATCACACTGACAGAACCACAGGCACATAGACACAGGCAACAGAGCATGCACAATGTCGGCACTAGTACAGTGTATATCCACCTCTCGCAGCAATGCAGGCTGCTATTCTCCCATGGAGACGATCGTAGAGATGCTGGATGTAGTCCTGTGGAACGGCTTGCCATGCCATTTCCACCTGGCGCCTCAGTTGGACCAGCGTTCGTGCTGGACGTGCAGACCGCGTGAGACGACGCTTCATCCAGTCCCAAACATGCTCAATGGGGGACAGATCCGGAGATCTTGCTGGCCAGGGTAGTTGACTTACACCTTCTAGAGCACGTTGGGTGGCACGGGATACATGCGGACGTGCATTGTCGTGTTGGAACAGCAAGTTCCCTTGCCGGTCTAGGAATGGTAGAACGATGGGTTCGATGACGGTTTGGATGTACCGTGCACTATTCAGTGTCCCCTCGACGATCACCAGTGGTGTACGGCCAGTGTAGGAGATCGCTCCCCACACCATGATGCCGGGTGTTGGCCCTGTGTGCCTCGGTCGTATGCAGTCCTGATTGTGGCGCTCACCTGCACGGCGCCAAACACGCATACGACCATCATTGGCACCAAGGCAGAAGCGACTCTCATCGCTGAAGACGACACGTCTCCATTCGTCCCTCCATTCACGCCTGTCGCGACACCACTGGAGGCGGGCTGCACGATGTTGGGGCGTCAGCGGAAGACGGCCTAACGGTGTGCGGGGCCATAGCCCAGCTTCATGGAGACGGTTGCGAATGGTCCTCGCCGATACCCCAGAAGCAACAGTGTCCCTAATTTGCTGGGAAGTGGCGGTGCGGTCCCCTACGGCACTGCGTAGGATCCTATGGTCTTGGCGTGCATCCGTGCGTCGCTGCGGTCCGGTCCCAGGTCGACGGGCACGTGCACCTTCCGCCGACCACTGGCGACAACATCGATGTACTGTGGAGACCTCACGCCCCACGTGTTGAGCAATTCGGCGGTACGTCCACCCGGCCTCCCGCATGCCCACTATACGCCCTCTCTCAAAGTCCGTCAACTGCACATACGGTTCACGTCCACGCTGTCGCGGCATGCTACCAGTGTTAAAGACTGCGATGGAGCTCCGTATGCCACGGCAAACTGGCTGACACTGATGGCGGCGGTGCACAAATGCTGCGCAGCTAGCGCCATTCGACGGCCAACACTGCGGTTCCTGGTGTGTCCGCTGTGCCGTGCGTGTGAACATTGCTTGTACAGCCCTCTCGCAGTGTCCGGAGCAAGTATGGTGGGTCTGACACACCGGTGTCAATGTGTTCTTTTTTCCATTTCCAGGAGTGTATTACCTTTTCTTAGCCATGTGTTGGATGCGTCTTGATCGATGTGTGGCTGTGTTAGATGATACGGGTGCTTGCCATGTAGTGTTTTCTTTTTCCAATTTACTTTCTTCATATCTGTTGATGTTATGTGATTTAAAGGGTTTTAGAAGTGGTTATGAAATTGCAGTGGTGTAGCCGATGTATTTATATGAGTGATTGCTTTGTGTATTTTGCTAGTTTCTGCTCGTTCTATAAAGAACTTCCTTAAATTGTCTACCTGGCCATAATGTAGGTTTTTTATGCCGATAAATCCCCTTCCTCCTTCCATTCTGCTTAATGTGAATCTTTCTGTTGCTGAATGTATGTGATGTATTTGTGGCATTGTGATCGTGTAAGTGTATTGAGTGCTTCTAGGTCTGTGTTACTCCATTTCACTACTCCAAATGAGTAGGTCAATATTGGTATAGCATAAGTATTTATAGCTTTTGTCTTGTTTCTTGCTGTCAATTCTGTTTTCAGTATTTTTGTTAGTCTTTGTCTATATTTTTCTTTTAGTCCTCTTTAATATTTGTGTTATCTATTCCTATTTTTTGTCTGTATCCTAGAAATTTATAGGCATCTGTTTTTTCCATCGCTTCTATGCAGTCGCTGTTGTTATCCAATATGTAATCTTCTTGTTTAGTGTGTTTTCCCTTGACTATGCTATTTTTCTTACATTTGTCTGTTTCAAAAGCCATATTTATATCATTGCTGAATACTTCTGTTATCTTTAGTAATTGGTTGAGTTGTTGATTTGTTGCTGCCAGTAGTTTTAGATCATCCATGTATAGCAGATGTGTGATTTTGTGTGGGTATGTTCCAGTAATATTGTATCCATAATTTGTATTATTTAGCATGTTGGATAGTGGGTTCAGAGCAAGGAAGAACCAGAAAGGACTTAATGATCCTTCTTGGTATGTTCCACGCTTAACCTGTATTGGCTGTGATGTGATATTATTTGAATTTGTTTGGATATTAAGTGTGGTTTTCCAATTTTTCATTACTATGTTTAGGATCTGTATCAATTTAGGATCTACTTTGTGTATTTCCAATATTTGTAGTAACCATGAGTGGGGTACACTATCAAAAGCTTTTTGGTAGTCAATGTATGCATAGTGTAGCGATCTTTGTTTAGTTTTAGCTTGACATGTCACCTCTGCATCTATTATCAGTTGGTCTTTACATCCTCGTGCTCCTTTGCAACAGCCTTTTTGCTCTGCATTTATAATTCTGTTCTGTGTTGTATGTGTCATTAACTTCTGTGTAATGACTGAAGTTAATATTTTGTATATTGTTGGTAGGCATGTTCTTGGGCGATATTTAGCTGGGTTTGCTGTGTCTGCTTGATCTTTAGGTTTCAGATAAGTTATTCCATGTGTAAGTGTATCAGGAAATGTGTATGGGTCTGCAATGTAACTGTTAAATAATTGAGTTAGATGTGAATCTGTTGAGGCGAACTTCTTTAGCCAGAAATTTGCTATGTTATCTTTTCCAGGGGCTTTCCAATTGTGAGTAGAATTAATTGTTTGAGTGACTTCATGTTGCAAAATTATCACTTCAAGCATTTGTGGTATCATCTTGTATGTGTCTGTTTCTGCTTGTATCCACCATGCATGCCTGTTATGTTGTACTGGGTTTGACCATATGTTGCTCCAGAAGCGTTCCATGTCTGTTATGTTTGGTGGATTGTCTATGTTAATGTGTGTGTTATCTATTGTCTGGTAAAATTTCTTTTGGTTTGTGTTGAATGTTTGGTTTTGTTTCCTTCTATTTTCACTTTTTTTGTATCTTCTAAGTCGTTTGGCCAATGCTTGTAATTTCTGCTTCTTTTCATGTAATTGCTCTATCGCTTCTTGTTGTGAGATTTTACCTAACCTTTTTCGTTTTTTTTCTGACATTTCATTTCTTATAAATTGTGTTAGCTGTCTAATGTCTTTTCTCAGTTTTTCTATTCTGATCTGTAGCCTGTGTTGCCATACTGGTTTTGTGGGTTTCTTCTGTGTGTGGGTTGGTTCTGATCTCTGCCTAGCGTGTATATTTAGTGTAGTGAGTGCGCCTATATAAACCAGTAGTTGTAACTCTTCCATTGTTGTATTTTCATTTATTTTGTTGTGTATGATTGTGTTGATAGTTGTTATTGTTGTTTCGGCTTGTGGGTTATTTGGCGGTCTGTGCAAGAATGGTCTAATGTCTGTATTTGTGTCTTTGTATTCTATATATGTCAGCTGAAATTTTTCTTGTATATCTAACATGTGTGTCACTTCGTGTTCTATTTGTGCCTGTTCTGGTGGCTGTCTTAAGATTTCGTTTTCCTCTGATTGTTTAATTGATGCGTGTTGTTCTTTGTTTGTTTGCTCTGGGATGTTTGAGTCCATTACTATATTTTCTTCTTCTTCTGATTGCACATTATTTTGTTCTAGTATTTGCTGTAGTCGTTGTTTGATGTTTTCTAATTCTGACTGAGGTATCCTGCTAGTCGTTGTTCTGTTAAAAATTTTAATTCTGGGTATCTGGTAATAAATGTTGTGTATACTTGTGATCTGTATCCAGTTGTGTTTGTTCCTAAGTTTGTTGCTTGGTAATAACAGAACATGAGGTGTCGGTTAACTTCATCTGACCATCTCATCCTCTGTCTTTGTTTTCCTTCTAGAGTGGTTGCAGGAAGCATATCCTGCAAAACACCCCTATTTGGATTTAAATCATTTTCCGTGTGGCTAGCAGTGTCGTTACCATTTTGGACGGGCATAGGGTTCAAGCGTCGTCCCGGACCATGACAGCGCTTGTCCGAGGCTTCATTAGTTCTGTCCTGAACCAACTAATCACACTAAAATGGGAGTTAGCCCTATTAGTGGTTTGTTCTTTTCGTCGCCTTTTACGACTGGCAGAACATACCGGAGGCCTATTCTTTTCCCGGGCCTCCACGGGGATTATTATTATTATTATTATTATTATTACCCGACCGAGATCGCCGTGCTACACTTTTGGCGCCAAAGTTTGCTCAACAGTTAAATCCGCCATGACTGTACAAGAGCACGTTTGCGTCACGATACCCCTCGCTAAGTTAGTTGACTCTCTCTCGCGCGTGCATTAAACCGGACAAACGCCCCGCGGACGTCCAACCGCTTACGTGACACACCCTCTATCGCCCCCACAATATACGCGACGGGCATAGTCTTCTGTAAATACGCTTACATCCACATCGCCCATCTAACGTATCAATTAATTAAGTACTTAACTCCATTTCAATTTTAATCATATTAAATAATTCAATTTCATATACGTATGCAAAGGTGCTCAACTACCTACTTTCAACTACTTTTAGAGGACCGCTGCTGCTTCCTAGGAACCCTCGCCAAGTTTGAATTCTGTCAGTAAAGAAACCTCGCGCTTTCGCTACCAACCTAACAAAATTGCGCGTAAAGAAAGGGCACTTCTACTAACCTCAGAAATCTGACCGCCACTTCCTCCTAGGAACCCTCGCTGATTTTGAATTCTGGCATTAAAGACAGGTCGCTTATGCATTCGGGACGGATCTAAGAAAATTGCGCGTAAAGAAAGGACACTTGTACTAACCTCATCCACCCGATCACCACTTCCTCCTACGATCAGGCGCCAAGTGTGAAATCTGCCAGTAAACAAAGCTCACTTGCGTCTTCGCTAACAACTTAAAAAAATTACTGAAAACGTTGCATACCACCACCAACACTTCCTAGGGGGCAGTTGGTAAAAGGACTCAGCCTGCACTAGGCTGATGGAAGGTTGAAGGACTTTACTTTATTAATTTGGGAGCGATTTAATTACGAATGGAGTATATGTATCACAGAACACACGCTCTGACGTGCCCCACACCATACAAACCTGCAAACAACTCCCACATAACTCATTTATAATGCTCTATACAAACGTTTGCTAATTGTAAACAGTTAAAAATAACTCATATCACAGCCTACAGACATGCGAACTGCTCGTAAATAATGCAAAACATTTACCTCCAAATACCCAAACAACTCCTAATTTCCGCAAATAATTTCAGTCCAGATATGTAAACTGCTCCTAAATAATGCACCACAGTGATGTGTAGACACGCTAAGTACTTATAAACTATTCAAATAGCGCATATGAAGACCGCATATGAAGACCTACCGACCCGATCCCGAAATAATGCAATCAACGCGCGCAAGCTCAGTCCATTGAGTACACAGGAGGCAGCGATAACTGATGTATACCTAAGATCTCGAAACGCTCACAGCCCCTGCTCGGCTTCCGCAAACATGAAGTGGCGGCACCTCCCTCATACGTAACACCTGTGAAACTCCTATCCAAATACGTGCTCACCTACATACACGTGCTGATGTGATCGGGAGGGAGTGCCACTGCGGTCCGGCGAAGACGCTTCAGAATTCCATTCCACAATAGCAGAACCTGCTGTCCCCCCTTAGCGATTCTAACGGACCGTAAGTGACGACTGACTGACGCTTCACCGCGCGCGCCACAACCCCCCGCGCGAAGTGAGGCAGCCTCAGCTCGCACCCGCCAGCCGCCGCCTCCGAACACCGGTGAAAGCTGCATTCCAAGCAGTGCGCACACCAGCCTCATATTCGAGGTATCTCCAGGTTCCGCTCGTCTCTGTTGCTGAGTGCAAGGCGTGTTGACACACACACTCACACACACACACACACACACACACACACACACAAACACACACACGCACACGGTCATCCTCTCTACTCATCCCATAACATAAGCAATAGTAACTTTACAATCCAATATATACAAAGCCTACTCAATGTAAGCCACAGTAACTTTGACAATACCGACTACATGCCCCAATGCTCTCCACCCCTAAGGAAGCACTGTGAACCTGCTCTTTCTTTCTACACATGCGACACTTGGCGGTAATCAGCCCTTCTACACCAACGGATGGAAGTCCCTCTCAGAACTGTTCCACAAATCCGGTGATCGCTTCCCCTCAACACAAATGTGTTACTGTCTCTTCTTCCTTCACTGCTCGCTTATTTTTTCTACAAACATTTCCAGACTCATAGACTACAAGAACACACCAAAATTTTTCGAAGTACAGCATCCTATAAACCACTGAGTAACTAGAAACAGGCAGCCCAAAAAATGATATTGGCACTCTCGAATACCGAAGTTGTTGATGTCAGTATACTTACAGTTAAATGTTACGATCGTGGTCTCAATTGATTGGCATTCGACAATTAGGTAAGTATCAGAAATACACTCTCTTGACCCCTGTTACTCTGGAAATATCTCTACTGTCCTTACGACTTCTTCTCTACTCATCACATAACATAAACAATATCAACTTTACAATGCAATATATACAAACGCTACACAAGGTAAATCACATTAACTTTACAATACAGTATATTCACATTTGACACAAAACAGTGCACTTATCCAGTATATCTCTACAGCATGCGAAAAAAATATCCTATTCCTACAGCGTCTATATACCGCAATGCTCTCCAATCCTAGCAAAGCACCGTCAACCTGCTCTTTCTCTCTACAGACCAGACACTCAGAGCTAATTTCCCCTCTTACATCAGCGGACCTAAGTCACCCTCAGAACTCTTTTTACAAATTCGGTATTGTCCCCCCCCCCCCCCCCCTCAGCACAAACGCCTTACTGTCTCTCCTTCCTTATCTGTTCGCTTTTCTACAAACATCCTCAAACTCATAGACTGCAAGAACACATGTACTTTCTCCATAATATTACACCGTTTTAGCTGCACTTCTCAATATCATGCACTACACCCTACCGATCACTAGTTCGTCGTAATTCCCAAGATATAGACTTCAAATTAATTCTCTACAAACGCCGAACTTTATCTATGTGCAGTATGCTGTAAACCACTGACTAACTAGAAACAAACATACACAAAATGATATTTCCACTCTCGAATACTGGTCTCAGTCATGTAACATATTCGAGATCTTGGCTATAATTTACACGTCAACTAAGGTCAGTCCCAGGTCTAGAGAACAGACAAGTGTGTATCCAACACACCACAATCGATCTTCACTCAACTAAATAAAGGAAGCAAATGTGCAGAAGTAGTCAACCGGACAATCTACGTCCCATCGACTAACACTCCGACCCAAATCAATTATCTTCTTAAATTCTGACTTGATCACCAAAGCCGCCCAACACATACTATTACTTCGCTATTCAGTCGTCTAGAGGACATCAAAGTTAACTCTTATAGATCTATACCCTCCAACAGGTCTCTACATTCGGACAGCTGCTCCAGTTATTTATTATTATTTATTATCATTTATGATCATTTATTACTGTTTATTATAATTTATTACTTATTATTATTTACACTCCTGGAAATGGAAAAAAGAACACATTGACACCGGTGTATCAGACCCACCATACTTGCTCCGGACACTGCGAGAGGGCTGTACAAGCAATGATCACACGCACGGCACAGCGGACACACCAGGAACCGCGGTGTTGGCCGTCGAATGGCGCTAGCTGCGCAGCATTTGTGCACCGCCGCCGTCAGTGTCAGCCAGTTTGCCGTGGCATACGGAGCTCCATCGCAGTCTTTAACACTGGTAGCATGCCGCGACAGCGTGGACGTGAACCGTATGTGCAGTTGACGGACTTTGAGCGAGGGCGTATAGTGGGCATGCGGGAGGCCGGGTGGACGTACCGCCGAATTGCTCAACACGTGGAGCGTGAGGTCTCCACAGTACATCGATGTTGTCGCCAGTGGTCGGCGGAAGGTGCACGTGCCCGTCGACCTGGGACCGGACCGCAGCGACGCACGGATGCACGCCAAGACCGTAGGATCCTACGCAGTGCCGTAGGGGACCGCACCGCCACTTCCCAGCAAATTAGGGACACTGTTGCTCCTGGGGTATCGGCGAGGACCATTCGCAACCGTCTCCATGAAGCTGGGCTACGGTCCCGCACACCGTTAGGCCGTCTTCCGCTCACGCCCCAACATCGTGCAGCTCGCCTCCAGTGGTGTCGCGACAGGCGTGAATGGAGGGACGAATGGAGACGTGTCGTCTTCAACGATGAGAGTCGCTTCTGCCTTGGTGCCAATGATGGTCGTATGCGTGTTTGGCGCCGTGCAGGTGAGCGCCACAATCAGGACTGCATACGACCGAGGCACACAGGGCCAACACCCGGCATCATGGTGTGGGGAGCGATCTCCTACACTGGCCGTACACCACTGGTGATCGTCGAGGGGACACTGAATAGTGCACAGTACATCCAAACCGTCATCGAACCCATCGTTCTACCATTCCTAGACCGGCAAGGGAACTTGCTGTTCCAACAGGACAATGCACGTCCGCATGTATCCCGTGCCACCCAACGTGCTCTAGAAGGTGTAAGTCAACTACCCTGGCCAGCAAGATCTCCGGATCTGTCCCCCATTGAGCATGTTTGGGACTGGATGAAGCGTCGTCTGACGCGGTCTGCACGTCCAGCACGAACGCTGGTCCAACTGAGGCGCCAGATGGAAATGGCATGGCAAGCCGTTCCACAGGACTACATCCAGCATCTCTACGATCGTCTCCATGGGAGAATAGCAGCCTGCATTGCTGCGAAAGGTGGATATACACTGTACTAGTGCCGACATTGTGCATGCTCTGTTGCCTGTGTCTACGTGCCTGTGGTTCTGTCAGTGTGATCATGTGATGTATCTGACCCCAGGAATGTGTCAATAAAGTTTCCCCTTCCTGGGACAATGAATTCACGGTGTTCTTATTTCAATTTCCAGGAGTGTATATCATGCGCAAGTGTTCGCCACGAGGTCCGGACTCCAACTGGGTTAGTGCACATTACCACCAGCAGAGGGCCTCATTCAAGATGTCCGATTTTGGTAGGGAGTTTGAATTTTGGTGGAAGATCATACAATTCGTCTAACTAACAAAAATGGCTCCAAGTTCAACTGTGTTTAGCTCCTATCACAACCACCAGAACGCTCTGTCATCACGTAAGTTGATTACGCAATTACCATTATTCAAGATGGCTGCAACCAGTCCGAAACGTGTCACCTTTCCCGAACCTGTATGCTACATTAAAATTCCAACTTGGCTTTAGTCACACCCTACACATCGTTCAGGTGATCCCATTTCCAGATCTTTGCCCATATAATATCTGCAATTTAAGTCCGAGAAAGACATATCCACTACCTTCTGCAGCCTGTATAGAAACAGAACGACCTAAGTTACTGCAACAGGACCTTGGTCTTGACCATTCGCCGGAAATGCGAGCGGCGCCGGCGGCATGTCAAAACCACATATCTGTCCATCTAAACAGCCGTTCACTCAGCCCCAGGACCAGCATGGCGAAGTGGGCTCTCTCTATACCTGCTCTCCAGCTATTGTCCTACGACATACTCTGCGCAAATGGATTCCTGAGTAGCGCAGATGTCTATCCTCCCCTGCATCTCCAACTCGACATGTAAACTGTGTCTCTCCCCCAGCCAGCGAACACCACGTCATTTGCACCTTGTAAATCATATTCTTACAGTCGAGAGCATAAAATTGAATGATTTTAAATAAAGGAGCACCACAACACAAGGAAACTAGAAGAGCCTGGTGGCGCTGTGGTGGCTTTCCAAACTGCCCCCCCCCCCCCCCCCCCCGAAAGTGATTGACGGCCTCTACAATCAAACTCATATGTCGCAATGACCCAATACTTGATAACTCTGCGTCGCATTTCTAGTGACTGTTCATTTTGCACACAAGAACGGGATCACCGTTTTCGGTGCTAGCAACCCCAGAAGTTGCGGTCCATCAACGAAAATTTGTTCCCCAAGTCAAACAAGCATTGTCACTCAATCATTATGTGGTACCCAATGCACGGATGGGCTGAATAAGACACCACCGATCTACTGTAATATTATCCATCACAGCTGATATCGCAAAAAATTTTACAGTAAGTTCAACACTGGCCAATCATGTGACAGCATGTTTTCCTAATTTCAGTATCATAGGTAAACCATACCTCCTCTACTTTGTAAGTATCATTGCGAGCATTGATAGATGACTGCTCAGTACGTCCATTCACACTTAATTCTCGAACACATAAAGACGATCAAAGTATACCAGACAACGATAAACATATTTCTAAGACCTCGCGCATAGTACTCGATCAATCTCTTTGCGTTTGGCGGTCACAGAGCAATCTCGCCCTCATACGTTAAAAGACCATCCTCACCTCGGCATTGACCAGCCTACCCCGCAACATCGCTACCCAATTAATCCTCAACCGAGCAGACGAATATAGGTACACATCACCTCTCTCGACTCAATAGAGCTTTCCTAGTCCTGACCCCTCCAAGTGCACCACATTTCTCGAGATGTAACCAAGTCTTGGAGCTTAGCACACCATATCGATCTATAGTAATAGATCTCAAACTACCTTAATTTAATAGCATACAGTTAAGAAAAACAAGAACAGAGTGATATTTATACGCAACGTAGTTCCACACATTTTTACGTAAATAATCCAATCTATCATGTGTAAAGTATTTTTGCTGCCTACGACTAGAACGCAGGCTATACCACGTGACTAAAGCATCCAGATAGAACACAGGGGGAAAAAATTGACCTTCAGCAACTTGTCCTTCTCTAGAATAAATGAGTCAACGTTTAAATCGTATCTAGTGACAGCTCTATCTCAGTCAATCATCCCGTGCACTCTCTGTTATCCTTTAACACAGATGTGAGTAAGTTTAGACGTGAATGATTCTCTGTCCTCCTGAAAAGCATCAAATGCAGTAATCAACTCGCGTGTATCACTGCTACCTCAGTAGACATACACTATAATACGAACTCAACGAGAAAAAATTGACTAACTTCCTGATTCCGCTCGTTTCGATGTCATCGTTTTCTTACATTCCTCTTGTTGCCACATACTTGACTCCATGTACAAATTGCTCCCTGCAAACCAGAAGACAAGCAAGTACGTCCTCATTTTCACCGCATATCGGTCTATTATAGGTCAGTTTATACGTATGTGCTAGTCAGTTTTCGCATTTCTTTCTATTTTATGTCAGAATGATCCATGCGACCATGACATGGCGTATCGTTCTGTGTTCTAAAATTGCGTGTAAATGTAACCCCAGCGTATCCAGTTACCTCCACATTCGGAGAGCGCTTGCTCTGTTTTCTGTATGTCTGTGTACATCCACACCTCGCAGAAGGCTCCCAAGACCGGTGGTAGACTTGGGTTAGCGTTCGAATGTGGATCCGCCGCCAGTTATATGCGGAGCGGTGTTCAGATGCGGATCCACAATGCCGGCCGGAGTGGCCGAGCGGTTCTAGGCGCTACAGTCTGGAGCCGCGCGACCGCTATGGTCGCAGGTTCGAATCCTGCCTCGGGCATGGATGTGTGTGATGTCCTTAGGTTAGTTAGGTTTAAGTAGTTCTAAGTTCTAGGGGGACTGATGACCTCAGCAGTTAAGTCCCATAGCGCTCAGAGCCATTTGGATCCACAATATGCCGAGCACGGGGTAGTCTTTGAAGATGGAGCCGCCTCGCGCAAGGTAGGAAGCTGAATTCGAATGCAGATCCACAGTATACCCTACCCGAGTTGGCGTCAGAGTGTGGATCTGCTGCGTACTATATATCCGGAGCTGTGTCTGAGGGGGGGATCCACCACACGCAGCATCCGCTATAGGGTTCGCTGGTGGACCAAGCACACGTTACGTCCAGACAAGTATTCTATGCTCGACGTTTGGCCCACCAGTCGATAGGACTGGGTCCTGGGAGCCATCCGCGAGGCGTGCATGTACACAGACATACAGAAAACAGAGCAAGCGCTCTCCGAATGTGGAGGTGACTGGATACGCCGGGGTTACATTTGCAGGCAATTTTAGAACACAGAACGATACGTTATGTCGCGGCCGCATGGATCATTCTGACATAAAATAGAAAGAAATGCGAAAACTGACTAGCGCATACGTATAAACTGACCTATAATAGACCGATATGCGGTGAAAATGAGGACGTACTTGCTTGTCTTCTGGTTTGCAGGGAGCAATTTGTACATGGAGTCAAGTATGTGGCAACAAGAGGAATGTAGGAAAACGATGACATCGAAGCGAGCGGAATCAGGAAGGTAGTCAATTTTTTCTCGTTGAGTTCGCATTACAGTGTACGTCTACTGAGGTAGCAGTGATACACGTGAGTTGAATACTGTATTTGATGCTTTTCAGGAGGACATAGAATCATTCACATCTAAACTTACTTACATCTGTGTTAAAGGATAACAGAGAGTGTATGGGATGATCGATTGAGACAGAGCTGTAACTAGGTACGATTTAAACGTTGACTCATTTATTCTAGAGAAGGACAAGTTGCTGAAGGTCAATTTTCCCCCTGTGCTTTAGTCACGTGATATATCCTGTGTTCTACTCGTATGCAGCAACACGCCGTTCTTGTTCTTCTTAATTGTATGCTATTAAATTAAGGCACTTTGAGATCTGTTACTATAGATCGGTATGGTGTGCTAAGCTCCAAGACTTGGTTACATCTCGAGAAATGTGGCGCTCTTGGAGGGGTCAGGACTGGGAAAGCTCTATTCAGTCGAGTGAGGTGATGTGTAGCTATGTTCGTCTGCTCGGTTGAGGATTAATTGGGTAGCGATGTTGCGGGGTAGGCTGGTCAATGCCGAGGTGAGGATGGTCTTTTAACGTAAGAGGGCGAGATTTCTCTGTAACCGCCATAAGCAGAGAGATTGATCGATTACTATGCTCGAGGTCTTAGAAATATGTATAGCGTTGTCTGGTATACTAGTATCGTTTTTATGTGCTCGAGAATTAAGTGTGAATGGACGTACTCAGCAGTCATTTATCAATGCTCGCAATGATACTTGCAAAGTAGAGGAGGTGTGGTTTAGCTATGATACTGAAATTAGGAAAACATGCTGTCACATGATTGCCCAGCGTTGGACTTACTGTAAAATTTTTCGCGATATCAGCTGTGATGGATCATATTACAGTAGATCGGTGGTGTCTTATCCAGCTCATCCGTGCATTGGGTAACACACAATGATTCAGTGACAATGATTGTTTGAGTTGGGGAACAAATTTTCGTTGATGGACGGCAACTTCTGGGGTTCCTAGCACCGAAAACGGTGATCCCGTACTTGTGTGCAAAATGAACAGTCACTAGAAATGCGACGCAGAGCTATTAACTATTGGGTCATTGCGACATGTGAATTTAAATGTAGAGGCCATCAATCACGTTTGGGGGAGGGTAGTTTGGAAAGTCGCCACAACGCCACCAAGCTCTTCAAGTTTCCTTATGTTGCGGCTGTCCTTTATTTAAAATCATTCAGTATTATGCTATCGCCTGTAAGAATATGATTTACAAGGTTCAAATGACGTGGTCTTTGCTGGCTGGGGGAGAGACACAGTTAACATGTTGAGTTGGAGATGCAGGGGAGGATAGAGATCTGCGCTATTCAGGAATCCATTTACAATAACACTTACACACCACAACAACAACATTAAATAGAACTCTGAATTACCCATTATGTGTAGTTTCTGCTGTTTGCATGTTTCTATACAACAGTTCAAGAATCATAAAAGAAGGTTGTATACATGGAAGAATCCTGGAGATACTAAAAGGTATCAGATAGATTATATAATGGCAAGACAGAGATTTAGGAACCAGATTTTAAATTGTAGGACATTTCCGGGGGCAGATGTGGACTCTGACCACAATCTATTGGTTATGAACTGTAGATTAAAACTGAGGAAATTGCAAAAAGGTGGGAATTTAAGGAGATGGGACCTGGATAAACTGATTAAACCAGAGGTTGTACAGAGTTTCAGGGACAGCATAAGGGAACAATTGACAGGAATGGGGGAAAGAAATACAGTAGAAGACGAATGGGTAGCTCTGAGGGATGAAGTAGTGAAGGCAGCAGAGGATCAAGTAGGTAAAAAGACGAGGGCCAGTAGAAATCCTTGGGTAACAGAGGAAATACTGAATTTAATTGATGAAAGGAGAAAATATAAAAATACAGTAAATGAAGCAGGCAAAAGGGAATCCAAACGTCTCAAAAATGAGATCGACAGGAAGTGCAAAATGGCTAAGCAGGGATGGCTAGAGGACAAATGTAAGGTTGTAGAGGCGTATCTCACTAGGGGTGATACAGCCTACAGGAAAATTAAAGAGACCTTTCGAGAAAAGAGAACCACTTGTATGAATATCAAGAGCTCAAATGGAAACCCAGTTCTAAGCGAAGAGGGGAAAGCAGAAAGGTAGAAGGAGTATATAGAGGGTCTATACAAGGGCGATGTACTTGAGAACAATATTATGGAAATGGAAAAGGATGTAGATGAAGATGAAATAGGAGATACGATACTGCGTGAAGAGTTTGACAGAGCACTGAAAGACCTGACTCGAAACAAGGTCCCGGGAGTAGACAACATTCCATTAGAACTACTGACGGCCTTGGCAGAGCCAGTCCTGACAAAACTCTACCATCTGGTGAGCAAGATGTACGAGACGGGCGAAATACCCTTAGACTTCAAGAAGAATATAATAATTCCAATTCCAAAGAAAGCAGGTGTTGACAGATGTGAAAATTACCGAACTATCAGATTAATAAGTCACAGCTGCAAAATACTAACGCGAATTATTTACAGACGAATGAAAAAACTGGTAGAAGCCGACCTCGGGGAAGATCAGTTTGGATTCCGTAGAAATGTTGGAACACGTGAGGCAATACTGACCTTACGACTTATCTTAGAAGAAAGATTAAGGAAAGGCAAACCTACGTTTCTAGCATTTGTAGACTTAGAGAAAGCTTTTGACAATGTTGACTGGAATACTCTCTTCCAAATTCTAAAGGTGGCAGGGGTAAAATACAGGGAGCGAAAGGCTATTTACAATTTGTACAGAAACCAAATGGTAGTTATAAGAGTCGAGGGACATGAAAGGGAAGCAGTGGTTGGGAAGGGAGTGAGACAGGGTTGTAGCCTCTCCCCGATGTTATTCAATCTGTATATTGAACAAGCAGTAAAGGAAACAAATGAAAAATTCGGAGTAGGTATTAAAATCCAGGGAGAAGAAATAAAAACTTTGAGGTTCGCCGATGACATTGTAATTCTGTCAGAGACAGTGAAGGACTTGGAAGAGCAGTTGAACGGAATGGACAGTGTCTTGAAAGGAGGATATAAGATAACAAAAGCAAAACGAGGATAATGGAATGTAGTCGAATTAAGTCGGGTAATGCTGAGGGAATTAGATTAGGAAATGAGACACTTAAAGTAGTAAAGGAGTTTTGCTATTTGGGGAGCAAAATAACTGATGATGGTCGAAGTAGAGAGGATATAAAATGTAGACTGGCAATGGCAAGGAAAGCGTTTCTGAAGAAGAAAAATTTGTTAACATCGAGTATAGATTTAAGTGTCAGAAAGCCGCTTCTGAAAGTATTTGTATGGAGTGTAACCATGTATGGAAGTGAAACATGGACAATAAATAGTTTGGAAAGGAAGAGAATAGAAGCTTTCGAAATGTGGTGCTACAGAAGAATGTTGAAGAGTAGGTGGGTAGATTACGTAACTGTTGAGGAGGTATTGAATAGGATTGGGGAGAATAGGAGCTTGTGGCACAACTTGACTAGAAGAAGGGATCGGTTGGTAGGACATGTCCTGAGGCATCAAGGGATGACAAATTTAGCATTGGAGGGCAGCGTGGAGGGTAAAAATCGTAGAGGGAGACCAAGAGATGAATACACTAAGCAGATTCAGAAGGATGTAGGTTGCAGTAGGTACTGGGAGATGAAGGAGCTTGCACAGGATAGATTAGCATGGAGAGCTGCATCAAACCAGTCTCAGGAGTGAAGACCACAACAACATCAACAACATATAACAGTAATAGCAATGAGTGTGAATGTGCTGGGCAAGTTGTCTTGCACAGGGCAGTTGTAGGACTTCGCTTCTAAAATGGGTGCGAAAGAGCAGCTGCTGTCCCCTCCTTGAAAACATATTGCGTAAATATCGAAAGTAATGGGCCGATTAAATACAGGTTGAATCACTTAAAACTTGCACCGCGGACATTACGGAAATTGATTGTGCGAATAGTTTACGTGATATCGTATCTTGAAAAGTTTCCACGTTGACAGTTGTTTGTGCCATTCAACCTGCGTAGTTGCTAGGTACGATGTTCTTATGTTTTCTTACAGTGTGATTGGGTGTTCCTCAAGTGCATTACGACTTGGTAGTCAGCTAGTGTGTTACATTGCAAGCAGTAGGTCGAAAATGGACGATTGTATTTACCAGTGCAGGAAAGCCAACATGTGCACAGTATATGCAGAGTGTAGGAAGAATGCGGTTGATTCTAGTACGGTGAATGCTGCAAGATACCCCAATAGACGTCAACCATCTTGGGAGGTATTTATCAATCTCTTCAACCAGTTACGTGAAAGTGGTGGCGTAACCCCTAGACAACATAACAGAAGAAAAGAAGTGATGACAGACGAGATGGAAATTAATGTTCTTGCTGCTGTTGCACTTGTTTCAGATGTTACCTCCCACGCAATTGCATGAGGAAGTCGCATGAGTCAGGCACGTTTCTTATGCATTCTCGATCGACGTAGGTTTCATTCTTATCGCATCTGTGCCCATCAAGAGCTGCGTGGAAACAATTATGGGAAACGTGTTAACTACTGTACATGGTCATTATGACAGGAAGCTCCAGATGTACCATGTATCTTGTTTAGTGATGAAGACACATTTACCAGCCATGCCAGGTAAACCTCCAAAACATTCATTAATGGTCTGTTGGCAATCCCCGTTGGTTTTCTTAGGTGGAACATCACCGTCCGTGGAGTGTAAATATGTGGAGTGGGGTAGTGAGGCCCATTTTTCATAAACAGAACACTAAACACACACAAGTATCGCAGCCTCCTAAAAGACCAGCTTTCGCGGTTGCTAGAAGACGTTTCTCTGCAGACTCGGAGGAGCCTTTGGTTCTAACATAATGGTTGTCCAGGCCACAGTGCACAGAGTATCACAGCATGTCTTCACGAACTGCTTCCGAATCGTTGGATTGCAGCAGAGGACCTGTGCCTTGGCCGGTCCATTCCACAGATTTAACCCCTGTAGACGCTTTTCTCGTGGGGAAAGCTGAAAGACACTGTCTGCAACGACATATAAGCTATACCCGATGGTAGGCAAAGACGTATGTATTACTGTAGCCTACTCAGACATCTGTAAAAGTAAAAAGTAAAAAATTGAAAGACGATTACTGTTAATGAAGTAAAAGATCCACGTAGTGGACCCGAAATGAAAAAGCTACTCCTTATGTTTCTGATCTAGACTGCCATAAAAATGCGACGGAACTATTAATCAGAACTCAGGGAGAAGTTGTAGTCTAATTCACAATCGATTTATTGATTTTAAACAAGACAAGACAACAAAATTATTAAAGAAACATCATGCAAAAAATATTTATTTAACAAAAGCCTTACTAAAATTGGATCTATGGTGGATAAAGTGATCTGCAGGGGATCGACACATGACACTAACCAGAACACTACTCGCTCTACCTCACTTCATACACGTGAATCCAGGTTATGGCATCAAACTACACGACCACCAAGAATCTATATTCTACCATACAAAAAAAGGAAAAATTTGGTTCGAAAGAACAGGGTGATGAGAAATAGATATTATAGCCCTACGTCACAGCAGCGAATACTTTACCATCATACTGGTCAAGGCGGCACACCACGATGCGTTCGGCGACTGAAGTCATGGACGGCGGCAATCTGTTATTAAATGCGCGTTCCCGAAAAATACAAGTACGCGGTCTTGCGTTCTGTTCATTCAGAACACAGGTACTTCCCTGTGAGCCTCTGAAACCCCGACGGATTCCAGTGTGCAGGTGGACCCGTTTGCTGGTCTGCCAAACCGATCTGAATCCATGCCACGACTGTGCGTGTCAGAATACGTGAAATGTTTAGACGGCCGACTCAAGACAAATAAGTACACCCACTTGTCACTCGCGGTGACCGCGATGATATAAGCAGTACCTCTGACAGTTCAGAAGGTGGCTGTAAATTCAAGTACATAATTAGGGGTGACAGTTTCGAGTGACTTAAGTTGGAACGATGACATAGATAATGTTGTGGGTAAAGCAAACGAAAGACTACGAATTAAGTGAGAAAATGTAACAGGTCTACTAAAAGGGCTGCCTACACTATGCTTGTACGTCCTCTTCTGAAGTACTGCTGTAGGATCTGCATCAGACAAGATCGACGGAGGACATCGAAAAAGTCCAAAGAAGGGCAGCTCGGTTTGTACTGTCGCGAAGTAGAGGAGAGAGAGCCACAGATATGATAAACGACTTGCGATGGCGATCATTAAAATAGAGGCGTTTATCGTTGCGGCAGGGTCTTCTCGTGAAATTTCAGTCACAAACGTTCTCCTCAGAGTGTGAAAATATTTTGTCGGCGCCCACCTACATACGGAGGAATGATAATTATAACAAAAGAAGAGAAATCAGAGCTCGCACAAAAAGCTTTAAGCGTTCGTTTTTCTCGCACCCCGTTGGGGAGTGGAACGGTAGAGAAATAGCTTGAAGACGGTTCGATGAACCCTGTACCAGGCACTTGATTGAGAATTGCGGAGTAATAACGTAGACGTAGATGTAGATGTAGATGAACATATGATAAGTTGAACTCCCACGCTGCGTTTTTCTGTCTGTAGGTGAAGGCTAACCTCAGGAAGTTGTACTAAGATTCTGACACAGTTTACTGTAACAGACACACAGCTTCACGAGGAGGGTTTGTGCAGGTGTGTTGTCACTGCTACACAGATGAGTTGCCCGACCATAGGGACGTACCGCTAGCCACACTCAGCTGGAGCAGGTTGCCAGTTTACTACTAGTATCGTGTTTTAGTTCTATGAAAGCAGGTTGTGTCCCCCACTCTCTCTGCGACACCTCACTCGATGGTTACCCGCGTGTGTGCTCGCCCTGTGCCAGAGCCAGCTGCCAGCACATGGGGAGGGGGGGGGGGGAGGGGGGGGCGCAGGGCAGCTCTCTCTCCAGCCTGGAGGTAGTGGGCCAGTCTGTCGCTAATCCTACTAAACCGGTTGTTGCTGGGGCCGACAACGCTGGCTCAAACAGCGGCGACTATCCACAGTAACAGGTGTTAACCGGCAGTCGCTGCAAAGAAACTTCTGAAGGTGCCGGCAAGAAGTGGCACCTAGGACTGCTAGTGGCAACCGGAAGTGGTTTATTCAAACAAATCCATCCGGCTTCTGAAGCTGACTGGGAGGAATGCCTGGATGTAAAGTAATCTCGTTAAGCATTTTTGGAGCTCAGTAATGTCAGTGGACTCGGCCAATACCAGTTGTGGGCTTGGGCGGCAGGTGATGGGCCCCCTAAAGCGGAGTTTGCGTTTTAGTCTTGAACCGACTTTTTACTTCAGAAATGGTTCAAATGGCTCTGAGCACTATGGGACTTAACATCTATGCTCATCAGTCCCCTAGAACTTAGAACTACTTAAACCTAACTAACCTAAGGACATCACACAACACCCAGTCATCACGAGGCAGAGAAAATCCCTGACCCTGCCGGGAATCGAACCCGGGAACCCGGGCGTGGGAAGCGAGAACGCTACCCCACGACCACGAGCTGCGGACGACTTTTTACTGGTTGGGAGAGGAAGTGTGGTATTTAGTAACACGTGAGGTTGACCTGAATAGCATTTACTGAAAAATACATTTGAAGCAAGTACAGTAACCTCAGAGGCTAGAGTGGAGATTCGGTCGTCGCTGCTGGTCCACCAGCCCGTGAAACAATGTCACGCGCCAGTGATCCCGCAGTACTGGCCGCAGACGCCTTGACGTGTGTACTGTCCGCCATCGGGTTCCCCTAAATGGCAGGCAGCACTGCATAACAGCCACGCTATGAGGGAAACAAACCAACAGCCAAACAGGCGAAGACATCAGGTAAACACGCCGAAGATTCCAGTCGATTAATAGGAACCTTCCTTGCAGAGGTCGCCGCGACATATCCGGCCATGGATTCCTACGCCGGGTTTCTATTGGCTCCAGCTCACTATATAGGCCCGGCCGGTCGAAGGCAGACCAGTCTTCGTCCACTGCTAATGGCAACCGAGAGTCTCCGAGAAGATATCACCGAAGCTGCTGTACTGCACCGCCGATCAAAGTACCAGCCGACCGTGAGAAACCACATCTCCGGCTAGATCGACAGACCTCTACATCTATTGCAGAGCCAGCTATTGTATTGTAGAAGAAGCTACGTTCAATAAACTGTTGGAGAATACAACAACGTAACTGAGATCGGTGTAAGAACCATGGCCCACGAACGGTGGTAACACCCCTTAAATATGACAGACAACACAAGATTAGAGATGAATATCAAAAGATTAAATAACTTTATATCAAAGGTATTCCAAGGGAACTTTCATTTAAAATTTCATAAATGTAATATTAAGAAACCGTGTAGCCCTTAAAAAAAAACACTCTTTGAAAACTGCAGGTTTTCATTCAGTACTAAAAATTCTAAAACTGACTGTCAATGCCACCGTTACTCAGCCGGCCAAAGTGGCCGAGCGGTTCTAGGCGCTACAGTCTGGAACCGCGCGACAGCTACGGTCGCAGGTTCGAATCCTGCCTCGGTCATGGATGTGTGTGATGTCCTTGGGTTAGTTAAGTTTAAGTAGTTCTTAAGTTCTAGGGGACTGATGACCAAAGAGGTTAAGTCCCAAAGTCCTCAGAGCCATTTGAACCACCGTTACTCGAAAGGTTAAACATTACTCATGTGATAATACACACTCAGATTAAGAGATTAATATCAATTCTTGAGTTTTCCTTTTAACAGACTCCCACATTTAAATAAGGGAAGTGAATTCATCGGTTTGTCCCCATCAATGAGAATTACCCCACAACGCAATTTACACCACATGTAGCAGTCACTCATCCATCACCACAGGACACTACCAGTGCCCAATGTAAAACTTTAGCGGTATGCCGCTACGCGCAATGCTCTCTACATGCGAAACTGTCCGCAGCCCAAACTAGCTATTTCACACAGGGAGAACATAGACAGCTTAGCGCACCTTAAGACAGTTTTACTTTCGAGCAGGCCAGTACAACAGCACTAGATTTCTCTGGATGGCATTGATGATCGATTACTAATCCGTGTACTGTCTTAGGGGGTCATAGCGCACTACATCTAACTCGGAAGCAGGGCGCAGGAAACAACTGCTCTTCATCACAGATTTTCAAAATAATCAGTTCCTTGCTCACACTGAATGCGGAAAACTGCAGATACATTCCCTGGCATATTGTACCAGGATACAGAAGGCGTGTAACACTTTCACAGGCACTGCCACTAACAGAACATCCCTCCAGTCTTATCGTGCGCCTAGCGCCGGAGCTACTGGTCTGAACAAGAAACGCAAATACAGTCTCGTGCGGCCACCCCACACGCATAAAATCTGTAACCACGACCCGCCACAAGGGTGTAAAACATCACAGCACGATGCTTACAGCAATGAGAGCAGAGAGGGAGAGAATGAACGACCCACAGATTGCTATTAGCCTCAAGCCAGACAAACAGAGTGACAGCAATAGCGTGCGACAACGCTGGAATAATTGAAGTGGGCCGCTCTCCGTCGCAGCATGTGGCATCAGACTCACGAGGGAATGGTCCAATCCGATATGTCGAAACTTGCCCTGAAATTTCTCAAGCAGCAGGAGTACACTGAAAGAAGTGTACTCTCAAAATTCCAGCCGCTAAGGTGCAATGCAAGTATTTTTAAACAAATGTTAAAGTCCTAGTCTCGAGGGTCAAAGCTGGAATGCGCAGTGTAGCAGAGCAGAAGATTAATGCGGGTCCGCCAGCACACGCTGCCAATTAATTCTGCCGAGTAGCACGTTGCGTAGTTTGGCGCTTGCACCCCATGTCACTGGAAAGAGTGCATGGGTTCTGGCTGGAGTCGTGATGGGCCTTGGCACGGTGCCACAAGGGCTGCACGAAAGGGCCTTCCCAAATCCCCCAAGAAACAGTCACCATGGAGGGGAACTGCCAACATCTCATCGTCTGTACTACAGAGAAGACATAAAATAAACGTGGCAGCAAGCTAAAGTAACGTATTGCTTGGGAGCAAGGCATAGCTGGGCTTTTAACGAATTAAACAATCACCACAGGATGGATAATGTATTTTTATTTTCAGTAACAATGAACTTTTATGTGTTGTTGTAATAAAGGAAATATTTCTTTGTGGACAGCTGTCGCAACTGTAATCATGTCAGTTTACTCTTCTTCTGTGGATTCTTCTGGCATAGATTTCCCCACATGCTACCGTCACCAAGCCGTATGTTTTTCGAAGAAGCATATTGTTTCCAGCATACCATTGATTTGAAATGGTGATTCATCAAACACTAATATAATAGATGTGGACACATCTTTCTCATAAGTTGTATAAAACAATAGTGGTATGCTACACACAGTTATGCATAGCATGGCTGTCAATGTACAAGACCTCAGATCAGGAATCCAGAGATTACACATACACAGGGCTGTTTGCAGTTCTGCAACACGTTTACACGAAGGGCATTCAATACGTTATGCAGCACATTTTTTTCCTCGCCCAGTTGGAGATGGAAAAATGTGGAATTTGTTGTGGGACGTCGTGCAATATTCCCGCTTCTGCCCCTATAGTTTCATAAAGTTCTGACACATGGCGGCGCTATACGCAGTCTTCAAAATGGAGTCTGTAATGGAGGTGCGTTCCAAGCACAGAGCTGTCACCGAGCTCCTCTCGGAGGAAAACGGGACTATCGGAGATATTCATAGCGCTCGGAGAATGTCTACGGAGACCTGGCAGTGAACGAAAGCACGGTGAGTTGTTAGATGAGGGGTCTCCCATCATCGTACCAGTGTCATGCAAACGTGTCTGATCTCCTGTATGCTTGCCAGCTGAACACAGGTGTGATTGGATTGGATTGTTTCGGGGAGGAGACCAGACAGCAAGGTGATCAGTCTCATCGGATGAGGGAAGGATAGGGAAGGAAGTCAGCTGTGCCCTTTGAAAGGAACCATCCCGGCATTTGCCTGGAGCGATTTAGGGAAATCACGGAAAACCTAAATCAGGATGGCCGGACGCGGGATTGAACCATCGTCCTCCTGAATGTGAGTCACAGGTGTGACTCCTGCAATTATGGAATTTGCAGACACTCCTATTGGAGGTGATGCACAGATCATGATCAAACACCTAAGGCTCAACTGGACCCATTGTTGGTAGTGCTGACACGTCTGTCCACCATTTGGTGGACTTAAAATTTTGTGCTTCCAACTGGAAATTAAAGAAACGACTTCAGCATGTTGGCCACCACAAAAATCCAAACAAACTTCTTCTTCGTGACAATGGAAGGCCTCATACAAGTCTGGGCATCCAATAGGAATGCACAGACCTTCAGTGCACTGCTCTTCCTGATCAACATGTAGCCCAGATCTTGTATGTACCAACTTCCATCTGTTTGACCATACTGAAGGCTGCACTCCTTGGATAATGCGGAACTTACTGATGCAGCAGGACATTGGCTCTGACGTCAACCAGTAGAGTAACATCACATCAGCACACCAGCTCTCCCAGTAAGGTGGCATAAGGCCGTCGTATTGAATGGAGATAACGCTGAAAAAAAAGGGGTCTTGAAGCCAAAAGAGTGGGAAATAATCCTGGATAAAACCAGCCTGCCATCAGAAAAAATTGTCTTCCATTACTTATTGAATACCCCTCGAAAGTGGTGTACGAGGAAATTTGGAGCTTTCTGTTTCGAGGTCACGTACGTTGACGTTCAAACTACGAATAACTGCATACAGCGTGTGGCTTTTGTCTTTTACAGCTTATGAGGCTGGTGTAACCACTTCTACCACACACTCGAGAACGAGCGAAGCTGGAAACTGTCTTGTGGTGCTGCAGTGACAGCCCGGTGGCAGCGGAGCGGAGCCGCCGCCGGCTGCGATCAGGCCCTGGGCAGCAGCCGCAGCTGGAAGCCGCGCTGCGGGGACAGCACGGCGCGCAGGCACAGGTCCTGCAGGTGGTCACGGCTGTCGCCCGCGGCGGCGACGCGGAAGGCGGACAGCAGGCGCGACAGCGCGGCGCACAGCAGCTGCAGCGACAGCTCGCTGCCGGGACAGCGCCGCGCGCCGCCGCCGAACGCCAGGTAGGCGAACCGGTGCCTGCGCACCTCGTGCTCCTCCAGGAACCTGAGGCACACATCCCGGAACTCACACTGCGGGGCCAACAAAGTGGCACAGGACGGGACACCAACATCAAGGATTTTCAGGAAAGACTTCTCACATTACGTAAATTGAAGATGGAGGGGGGAGGGGGGAGGAGGGGCGGTATCAACTGCATCGGGAGTTTACGCCAATTCAGCAGCGACAAGTGAAAATTTGTGCCAGATAGGGACTCGAACCTGTGAACTGCTGCTTATTAGACAAAAGCATACATATACCACTACACCACCGAGACAGTGTTTACGGCAAATGCACATACTATGCTACTGGCCATTAAAATTGCCACACCACGAAGATGACGTGCTACAGACGCGAAATTTAACCGACAAGAAGAAGATGCTGTGATATACAAATGATTAGCTTTTCAGAGCATTCACACAAGGTCGGCGCCGGTGGCGACACCTACAATGTGCTGATCTGAGGAAAGTTTCCAACCGATTACTCATACACAAACAGCAGTTGACCGGCGTTGCCTGGTGAAACGTTGTTGTGATGCCTCGTGTAAGGAGCAGAAATGCGTACCATCACGTTTCCGACTTTGATAAAGGTCGGATTGCAGCCTATAGCAATTGCAGTTTATCGTTCACGACATTGCTGCTCGCGTTGGTCGAGATCCAATGACTGTTAGCAGAATATGGAATCGCTTGGTTCAAGAGGGTAATACGGAATGCTGTGCTGGATCCCAATGGCCTTGTATCACTAGCAGTCGAGATGACAGGCATCTTATCCACATGGCTGTAATGGATCGTGCAGCCACGTCTCGATCCCTGAGTCAACAGATGGAGATGTTTGCAAGACAACAACTGTCTGCACGAACAGTTCGACGATGTTTGCAGCAGCACAGACTATCAGCTCGGAGGCCGTGGCTGCAGTTACTCTTGACGCTGCATCACACACAGGAGCGCCTGCGATGGTGTACTCCATGACGAACCTGGGTGCACGAATGGCAAAAGGTCATTTGTTCGGATGGATCCAGGTTCTGTTTACAGCATCATGATGGTCCCATCCATGTTTGGCGACATCGCGGTGAACGCACATTGGAAGCGTGTATTCGTCATCGCCATACTGGCGTATCACCTGGCGTGATGGTATGGGATGCCATTGGTTACAAGTCTCGGTCATCTCTTGTTTGCATTGATGGCACTTTGAACAGTGGACGTTACATTTCAGATGTGTTACGACTCGTGGCTCTACCCTTCATTTGATCCCTCCGAAACCCTACATTTCAGCAGGATAATGCACGACTGCATGTTGGAGGTCCTGTACAGGCCTTTCTGGATACACAAAATGTTCAACTGCTGCCCTGGCCAGCACATTCTACAGAGCTCTCACCAATTGAAAACGTCTGGTCAATGGTGGCCGAGCAACTGGCTCGTCACAATACACCAGTCACTACTCATGATGAACTGTGTTATCGTATTGATGCTGCATGGGCAGCTGTACCTGTACATGCCATCCAAGCTCTGTTTGACTCAATGCCCAGATGTACCGAGGCCGTTATTATGGCCAGAGGTGGTTGTTCTGGGTACTGATTTCTCAGGATCTATGTACCCAAATTGCGTGAAAATGTAATCACATGTCAGTTCTAGTATAATATCTTTGTCCAATGAATACCCATTTATCATCTGCATTTCTTCTTGGTGTAGCAATATTAATGGCCAGTAGTGTATTTTGGCATGCTCCTCGCTCCTAGGATTCTGTACGGTGTCTGCTCTTTTGAACATGTCTGTAATTGATATCCGATGGTGGGCTATGAACTCACAACTATCGGTGCATATGCTCACTTACATTCGACTTCCTGTGGAATCTCAATGTGGTCAGCATGGAGGACACAGATGGGGAATGCAGATAGGTGCTGCTAGCCGGGAATGTGAGTCAGCCGAGGAGTGTGCCAACAGTCTGTGCATTTGCGATTGGCACTGTGTCTGGGTGGTTAACCCAGATGCCTAGTAAGCACGAGATCCCACGTTCGTGTCTAAGTCTGGGACACGTTTTCACCAATCGCCGCTGATTCTGAATAACGTCCTGATGCAGTTAATATTATCAGTTCCTTCCATTTCCTTTCCTTTCTCGCTCTCACCATCCACTTTTAATTTACATCATTTGAATCACAGCTGTGGATTATATGTGTGGTCTGTTCTTTCAGACAAACCCAAAAGAATGGGCGCCATGCATCCCTATAATATTTTTGACAAGAATGATGTGCTGTAAAGCTGAACTTGAGGAAATGGCGTATGAGGTCCTCTTGCGGATCGAGCACTGATGCATAGATACCAAATTAACTGAGCCCCACAGAGAACCACCCACATATGCCATTCGTAAGACTTTTCGATAAATATTTTGCATCAAAATCCAGACACTTAACTACTGCCAATATTGCCACTCTTTTGAATCTCCTAAATGAATGTCTATTAATATATATTAAACAGTTATTCTAACAGCGTAACAAAGAATGTAAACATTATTGGAAATGACTGAAATATTTCTGAGGAACATATTCATGAAAGCCAGTTTTCAAACAGTTCATTATGTAAGATAGCAATCCACAATGGATTTTGCTTTTCCGAGTAGTTCAGTTGACCTCATTTTGCCACATGGTGGACATAACGTAGGGAGTTACAGACAGGGTAGTGTTGAGTGCAGATGTGGACGTGATTTCCGTGTCACGAGATGTGAATTTGTTAACTGCTTAAAAGTGTGACGAATCGTAAACAATATGGTGTGCCTAAGGACGATACATAGAGAAGTTGCGTCTGAAATTATGGATTCTAGATTACAAGATTCTCTGGTTATGATATCTCTTGGAGTATTTGAGCCATACATACAGAATCAACAACAGATTCTACAGGAATCATGGTGAACCTTTGTTAATCTACATGATCAGAGACGTGAATATCTGGTGTAAACCTATTTGCCACCACAGTCTTCTGTTATATAATACCTCAGACGAACTTCATGTAGCAAATTCAGACAATTTGCAGACAAAGCAAGCAATATCATGCACAAAACTGCATCTCGACAGTGAACTAGAAGTTGTTGCTGAATCTATCACAATGCCATTTTCACATCCAACACGGCTTTCGCAGCAAGTGGTTCAGGGTGTACAGACTTCTGTGTGTGCAGAACAGGGAAAGGCTGCAAAATGCTCAGAGGGGTGTGCTCCTCCGACTCACTGGGGCTTTCAGCACTACAGCAACCGATACTTCACTGGTGCTCCTTGGAATCTATATGGTATACATTACAGTAAGATTCGTGCAGCCACCCAATGGTTACATAGAAGAATTTGACAAAACTCCAATCAGTCTTAGACCAAATGGTAACAACTAAGGCTCAACTTGTGAACTGGAAAGTGAGTATGTGGCAAAAAATATGAGACAACAGTGAAAAAGGCAAAGAGTCCACCAATTCTCCCATGCAGTCTAGAATGTCTAGCCCTTGGCCTTGTAAACCCCAGTTAGAACATGGTACATTGCCTAATGGAGCGTGGCCCATATCCAGTTTATCTGTACGGATTCAACAAGAAGGGCAATGATACCTTTGGTCATGTGGAAACTGCCAATCACTTTACGTTTAGCTGTGACACTTGTAGGGTAGGAATAGCCCTAACTGATCACTAAGTGAGCTTTTAAGATATTATGAATGGTGGATAATGATAGACAATGTCGCTAGCACCATTTTGTGGCATAAAAAAGACAAATAAGTCAGTCTACAACAATCATTAAACCCCTCTCATCCCATACAGCGTCACCGTAGAAGTGTAAATGTGAATAACCAAATGGCAATGAGAGCAGCTAGTGTTGTGGAAGGTGCGCATGAGAGTGTTGTGTTAAACAACGTGTGCGTGCAATCAGGACCACAGCGACACACAAGGCACAACCCGCTGTACCACATCAGCCATCGAGATCCACATTGGTGACAGCAGTGAGGAGCTCCGCGTCAGAGGGAGGTGTGCAAAACAATTCCTCAAGTGTAGTACTGTGCCTTAAGCAGTCCTGATGCTTTTTTCAGACTGTTTTCAAGCACATAAAAAAGTGATTGTTATGGCAGAGAGAAAGCAGTTACGCGTTCTGGCGTCGTTCCACAGCATACACACTTTTATGAATAAACACACTCATACCTTCATACGGTTATTTGTCTCAAAAAAAAAAATGTGACAACTGTAGTCATGGACCATGTATAGCCAAAAAGGCCGAAAAAGCGTGTGATTGAAATGACTCAGAGCCACAGAGTGAGTAAAAAACATTTATACAGCTGATGTGGCTGAGAAGACATTCCATTTTGTTGCTTCAGTCAACTGAAAAAATCGACTGAATGAAAAAACATTTGACCAGCAACCGATTGTAAAATACAGTGTGTTTTGGTATCACTGCTTCCCAGGTGGGACGTATCATTCAGGGTTGGAGTACCACTTAAAAAGATATGCTCTGAAGGAAAGGCAGGAGAGTTTTTGCAAGGTGCAGCATCGCTGAAGTGTGGCGACTGACAGAAACGAACAGGTGGACTCACTTTAGCACAGGATCCATATGGCCTTAGAACTTAGTTGCCAGCCACAGCTATGAGCGATTGTGGGTAAAGGTGTTGAGTGTGTGCGCATGTGTATGTGTTGCACTTTCCACCTACCTCAGAGGAGTCGATACGTGAAACTGAGAGGTGAACATGTTAGAAAACGAATAGATGGCAGCGGCAGTTGGGTACCTGTCGGGCTGGAAGGCATCCGGGTCGGGCCAGTGCTCGGGATCACGGTGTGTGAGCGGCGAGCAGACGATGGCGATGCAGCCCTGGGGCAGCAGCAGCTGGCCGTGGCCACCTGCCAGCGGCAGCTTCAAGTCCTCGGACAGCTGGCGGGCCAGCAGCGGCTGCACCGGGAACAGCCGCAGCGACTCCAGCACGGCGCGCCGCAGCAGCTGCTCGTCCCGCGCCGCCGCTGTCTGCACCTGCAGGTGTCACACAACAGCGGCTGTCACATGGTAGAAGGCGCTCTCCTACTTAGCTGTGGGATGAGTCGACTACATACATTAAGGAGAAAAAGAAGCACACCTGCGAGAGATCAGCCCCAGGAATCGACCCTACGCGAAAATTTGAGCTGATACTGCACAGCCATGACCTGAAATTACAGCTTTTAAACTTGGTGTACACTGGTCATTTGTCGCTCTCTCTGTCCAATGCAGCCGCATAATGCCCTAGCGTGAACTACTGTGCAGTGAGCGACAACCTCAGCCCTCCTACCTGCAGTATATTCAGAGTGATAGAAGAGGAGGTTGGAGTAGGTCACGTATGCAAAAATGTGTTTTGAAATCATGTTCAAGAACTTTTATTACTTCGGTTACTTATTTTAAAACTCATTCGTGTCGATATTTGCTGTAAAAGTTACTTATTAGTGGATTTTCATTCAGCTCAGTCTTTCTTTCTGTGTTACTGATTCGAGTGATTTGTTATTCGTGAGTGTACTTATGTCATTCATCCAAGTCTCAGCCCTCAGCAGTGTGTTTACAATTCATGGCGTGCGGATGCTGCTGTAGCGGTCCTAAGGCTAAGTACTTTAAAAGTTGTTTGTGCACTGTATTCGCATATTAAATTTAGTACACTCATGCTCATAAATTAAGGATAATGCTGATACATGGTGAAACAACGCTCTGGTGGGTGGTTTGCGGGTTTAAATCACCTCGGGGTATGACCGTGCGGTGCATTTGACCTGCGGTCGTCGCACGGTGGCGCTGGCAGCAGTCCACATACACACAGGTGTGTTGGTGCATGTCAGAGTACGGTGCAGCGAGTAAGTGTGCAGACGTTTTCAGACGTGCTAATGGTGACTGTGTGTTGAAAATGGCTCAAAGAACACATATTGATGACGTTATGAGGGGTAGAATAATAGGGCGACTGGAGGCTGGTCAGACACAGCAGGTTGTAGCACAGGCCCTCCGTGTGCCACAAAGTGTGATCTCAGGATTATGGCAACGATTCCAGCAGACAGGAAACGTGTCCAGGCGCTACAGTGCAGGACGTCTACAGTGTGCAACACCACAAGAAGACCGATACCTCACCATCAGTGCCCGCAGATGGCCACGGAATACTGCAGGTACCCTTGCTCGGAACCTTACCGCAGCCACTAGAACAGTTTTCTCCAGACACACAGTCTGCATACGACTGAACAGACATGGTTTATTCGCCCAGAGACCTGAAAGGTACATTCTGCTGACCCCTCGCGGGAGAGCCCGTAAAGCCTTGTGTCAAGAACACAGTACATGGTCGTTGGAACAGTGGTCGCAGGTTATGCTCACGAACGAGTCCACGTATAGTCTAAACAATGATTCTCGCCAGGTTTTCATCAGGCGTGAACCAGGAACCAGATACCAAGCCCTTAATGTCCTTGAAAGGGACCTGTATGGAGGTTGTGGTTTGATGGTATGGGGTGGGATTATGATTGGTGCACATACACCCCTGCATGTCTTTGACAGAGGAACTGTAACAGGTCAGGTGTATCGGAACGTCATATTACACCAGTACGTCTGCCTTTCCAGGGGTGCAGTGGGTCCCACCTTCCTCCTGATGGATGATGAGGCACGGCCCCACCGAGCTGCCATCGTGGAGAAGTACCTTGAAACAGAAGATATCAGGCGAATGGAGTGGCCTGCCTGTTCTCCAGACCTAAATCCCATCGAGCACGTCTGGGATGCTCTCGGTCGACGTATCGCTGCATGTCTTCAAACCCCTAGAACACTTCAGGAACTCTGACAGGCACTGGTGGAAGAATGGGAGGCTATGCCCCAGCAGCTGCTCGACCACCTGATCCACAGTATGCCAACCCGTTGTGCGGCCTGTGTATGTGTGCATGGTGATCATATCCCATATTGATGTCGGGGTACATCCGCAGGAAACAGTGGCGTTTTGTACCACATGTGTTTTGGGACGGTTTTCTCAACTTATCACCAATACCATGGACTTTCAGATCTGTGTCGTGTGTGTTCACTATGTGCCTATGGTATTAGCACCAGTTTTGGGTAGTGCCTCCTTGTGTGGCACCATATTCTGCAATTATCCTTAATTTATGAACATGAGTGTAGTTTTATCTCGTTCATCCAAATATTAGCAGTGTGTTTACATTTTGCGGAGCGCAGTTGTAGCTGTATTGGTTCTTCAGTTAAGGTCTGACAATGTTGTTCGTGCACTGTTATTAAGTTATTAAATTTAGTAGTTTTCAACGGTGTCTGGTGTTGTTTTTGGCGAAATAACGCTCTAACATACTTTTGGGAACTATGCTTTTTTAGAGTTGTCTGTGCATTGAAGTCGTTTAGTAAATTTCGTGCGGTAGCTTTCAGGTGACGTTTCTCATTGTTTCTAGAGAAATATTTGAGTAAAATTTTTATTTATTGTTTTAATTTCGTTGAGTGTTCCAGTGGCTGCTTGAATTTTTGGTTTTAGCTAAGAAATTGTGTGAAAGTTTTGGTGGTACTGGTATTAGTTGTGGTTTAGTAGTATTAATAAAAGTTGTTGCTTTCTTAGTAGACAGATAATTTCTAGAACACTATCGTAAGTTCTTTAAATAGTTGTACTATTGTAATTAAACTTAGGTAATATATATGTTTAGTTTTTTCAGTAACTATTAAAATTTTACGACAATTGAGAAGCATGGCTTCTGTTGTAGTTTTGTCAGTAGTGGGTTACGGTGTGGAATTTATTCAAAGAATTTTCAAGTATTTTCATTGGGGAGGGGAGGGGGGTGCACTGGAGAAGCCAGTGGGCGTTCTAGTGAAATACTATCCTGGGAATGCAGAATCTGTAGTAGAAATAAGTTGACAGAGGAGCAGGAGCGTAAGATCTGTGCGCTTCAGGTGTAGTTGCAAGACGCAAAGGAGGAACAAGGTAGGATGAGGATGGTGAAGGGTGCTGGGGAATGGGAAATGGCACTTGGCAAGAAGGCAGCTAAGAGGAGAAGGAGGTATTCAGACAGTTGTACTTTGCGTTTATGCAACAGATTTGACCAACTGTAAGAGTTGAGTGGAGAGGAGCCTCTTGTAGCTGTAGTCGTAGGGAACATGCAACAGTCCTCAGAAGTTAGGTGGCCTAGGTCAGTTGCAAAGTTTAACAGAAAGAAGAAGGTTGTGCAGCTAGGTAGTTCACATGTTAGAGGAGTGGGCCAGCAGTTGCAGGAAGTGTTGAGGAGTGAGTATCAGGTCATTGTGAAGCCTAGTGTGGGATTGGCTCAGGTCACTGACAGCTTAGGAGAGTTATGTAGGAATTTTACGAAAGAGGATCAGGTAGTGATTGTAGGTGGAACAGGAAATAGTCTTTATAGGGACAGGGAACATCATGTAGTTGGTAACCTGGTAAAGACAGCTACTCAAACTGCAGCCACTGATGTGCACTTCATGCAACTGTTTCAGCCTCATGGCAGGCGCTTAATGCTGCTTTTAGGCGTATTAACATGGGGGTGGAGAAGACATTGCTGGTGGAGGGCATGGCTCACATTACAGTGGTGCCAGATGAGTCTATCAATAGATCGGGTTTCACTAAGCATGGCCTGCACTTCAATAGATATGGGAAGGGGATGCTGGCAAAGCTTATAGGTGATAACTTAGTAGGAAGTGGTGGGATCACCCATGGAAAAATTCCTGTACTGGCTGGTATTAGAGCTGCACCTTTTTTAGGTTGAAGTCAGCTGATAGGTATATCTGTTTAAAGAAAATCCCTCTGACACAGGAATCACCTTCAGAGGAGATCACGTATCCAATTAGTGGAGAAATTAGCAAACATCAGCAAAATATTAGAGGTACTCGTATTAGAGATAAAGTTAGAGAAATGTGTATAGATGTTGACTCTGAAATTATTGGCATATTGGAGCACCACTTAAATAATTTGAAAATTCAGAGGCTTCCTTTACCAGGATACAAATCAGCTGGCTGTTTTTCAAGGAGTTCCTTGTGGGGTGGGGGAGTGGCAATGTACATAAAAAACAGTATTCCATTTGAGTCCATAGACGTACCATGGCACTGCACTAAACAGATATTTGAATGTTGTGCAGGGGCAGTTGATTTTAGTGAAACTAAACTTCTAATTGTTGTTGTTTATGGGTCCCCTAACTCTGACTTCAGAGCATTTCTGTTCAAGCTAGAGAGGGTTCTTGGTTCATTTTATAGGAAGCACAAAAAGTTAATTATATGTGGTGGCTTCAATATTAATTTTGTATGTGATTGTGCAAGGAGAAAGATGTTGGTAGATCTCCTAAACTCATATGATCTGATGCAGACTGCCTTTTTATGCCTTGTGTGTGCGATGCTACTGCCATCTGTATATGTACATTTCACTGTCCCATGACTTTTGTCACAGTGTACACATATCAAAATGAATAAACCTAAGTAACTGAAAAATTATTGTTGAATGAAATGAATGATTTACGATTTACAATTTTATCATGAGAATTACATTGAAGAATAGTGCAATTCCTACAAATATACTTCACATCAACAGTGTCAGCTTTACAAGATAAAGTAAATAACACACAACAGTGTTGTTAATAACTAAATAGCGATACACTACTCCTTTGATCACACACTGATTATTCATTTCATTAATTTATATTGCCATTTATGAATCGCTAAAAATGTAATAAAATGGAACATCTACAGCCATCCTTATGATGTTATTTATTGTATGGCTACCAGTTTTGGTGCTTCAGTGCACCATCTTCATGCCTTAACTGACGCCGAGGAGGTTAGCTCCAGTCATATACACGATTCATCAGTAGCGAACATCTATGAACTGGTTT
Source organism: Schistocerca piceifrons (assembly GCF_021461385.2). Classification (NCBI taxonomy): domain Eukaryota; kingdom Metazoa; phylum Arthropoda; class Insecta; order Orthoptera; family Acrididae; genus Schistocerca; species Schistocerca piceifrons. The sequence goes on along the minus strand of NC_060145.1, from coordinate 12,783,433 downwards.
TTGCAGACTACCTGTAATAACACGGTTGTGTCTCCAGCTATCAACTCAAAATACTCAGTGACTGGTAAAGTTGCAGTGTTTCTCATCATGGTTGGCAGTGATTGCAGTTTAGCAGAGCCATAGACAGTTTAGTGGAATCACAAACAATGACTGCCAGCAATGCGAGAAAAGTCTATAGTATGCAAATCTCAGAACCTGAAGTTCCACGTTGATTTATATAAATCAGTGTGTGTGTGGGGGGGGGGGGGGGGATGTCTGAGATATCCTCCCAAACTCCTGGATCGATTTGAACCAAATTTGGCACAGAAACAGCAGACCTCATGAGTATCAGCACTGTGGGACTTATAACCTCCTAACTCCAACACGAGCAGAGACGACAAAAACCACGATTTTTACAGCCCCTGGAGGATGTAGGCTGCCCTGCATGACATCTGTGTTGTCTTGGAATAGTACTGGCCTGTCTTATCGACCTGCTTCGCATGGTGGCCTTTACATCAGGAGAAAATAAATGATTTTCAAGCCCCTGACGTGTATGCTACCCTGCATGACATGTGTGTTGTGGCAGTAGTATCAGCCTGCTTTATTGAACTGTACTGCAGGGGCTACACATGCTGACCATGAGCATGGCTAGGGACTGGCTGAGATAGTTAGAGGAGGGGATGGACAGAGCGAGGGAGGAGGAGGAATTGGACAGAGAGAGGGGAGGAAGGGGAGGCAGATGCGTGAAGCAGGTGGAAGGTGTGGAGGGGTAGTGGGCTGATGGGAAAGGAAAAAGGGGAGGCGAAGATAGAAAGAGATATAGAGAGGAGGATATGGTCAGGTGGAGTGCAAAAGCACATACACCCAGAGAGAAGGGGAGAGAAACTGGATAAAGAGAGAGGGCAGAGGAGATAGATGAGGATGAGGTGGACAGGCAGAGGCAGGAAGAAATAAACACAGAGAGAGGGGGGAGGAAGTGTGTTCAGTACACACGCTGAACACATACATGGGTGAATCTGTGGGGAAAAGGCTACAAATGCAATATATCTCAGCGCAGTTTCAATTAACTACACCTGATTACCTGAATGAACATCTGCGAACGCTTTATACAATAATGACATTGAGGGAAACTTCAGTCATTTTTAACGACTTTAATTCTCACTATTTTATTTACTTAAGATTACAAATATATCATTTATTATCACAAACAGAACTAAGGACACTGTCATTCCGCCCTCCATCCATATGGGGCAGGGGGAGCGGAATGAAATTTTTACTAAAGAGAAAAAATGTAATATGAAGCAACAGAATAAAATAAGAGAAATCACAGCTAACATGGAAGGATTAAAGTTTTCGGTATTTTTGTATGGTGTTTCAGTGTGGAACGGTAGAGAAATAGCTTGAAGGTGGTTTGATGAAGCCTCTGCTAGGAAATTAACTGTGAATTTACAGAGTAATCACGTAGACGTAGATGTAGTTGTAGATACCACGTCATGCGGCCAGCTAAGATGTGCAGTGTTTACAACTCTATCCCTACCCCTGCATACTACTATCCATGGCCGCCAAAATCAGGTTGGGACTTGATATTCACTGTACAATTCGTGGCATATGTGTCTTCACTATTATAGTATTGTAGTTTTTGATTCACCACTGGGCCTCTTCCTATTTTCATCGCCATTTTACAGCATCAGAGTTATCTGAACTCATACATAGCGAGGTACATACCTCGAACAGAATGACCGCCTCTGTGCCAACGACCAGGAATTCCGAAAACAATGGTCTCGCATAACCGATTTTGTGTTTTTCTCACAGAAAATCCACAAAGCCCTAGTTTAAGGCAATCAGGTGGATTCAGTATTCCTTAATTTCCGAAAGCGTCAGATTCGATGTCCAACCAATACCTGTTAATAGAAGTACGGTTATATGGAGAACGAAGAATGTTTGTGACAGGGTTGAAGATTAATTGCTAGGGAGAACGCAGCACGTATACTGTATGGATAGTCACTGACATATGTAGAAGTCTCTTCAGGAACGAAGTAAGTTGGGACACTTCCTGTTCGTGCTGTACATCGGTGATCCGACAGACAATTTAACAGTAACGTCAGAAATTTTTTCTTTTTTTTCAGATGATGCAGTTATCTGTAATCAGTTGCTACCTGAAGAAAGCTGCACAACACTGAGGGAGATGTTGGTAAGATTTCAAAGCAGTGCAAGGACTGGCAACTTGTTCATAACGTGTAGGCTTTCACGGCCGGCGTCTTCATTGGTTACAACTTCCGGGCTAAGAGGCTGTGGTCAATCTGTAAGACTTCTTCTTCCTGACGTTTCGTTGCCAACTGCGGACAACATCTTCCGAAGTGAGTCAGCGACCGGCTGCCAGGCTGACGCTGAAAAGACGAGCCTGTCCTTGGCTCGAGATGGTGCAGTTTAGACAAAATTGTCATTCCTGTGGTTCCTAGGGGGAAGGGGGGGGAAGAATAGATCTCACCATTCTTGTTGATTTGTCCTTGCTGGTGGAGCCTGTAAAAGAGGTAAACACACTCTGATGGGGGATTAGTTAAAAGCTTAATCCCGCAGCAGGTCAGGCCAACGCGTGGTTGGCCTGTGGTGAGGTTGTTGGCCCAGTCCTCGGATGAGCCGGTTGAGGGAGCGGCCCACTTTCTCGTAAGACTTCTTGGCGATGGCGCGGATCCTATCTCGGGGCGGCAGGATCCCGGTGTCCTCGTGGAGTTGGTGCGTCGAGAAGCACCTCGGAAGATGCGTGGCAGTCTTCAGGGCGCGATTCTGTATCCGCTGCAGAGTCACAATGTGAGCATCTGCGGCTTTCCCCCAGACCACGGTCGCATACTCTAACAGTGGGCGGACCAATGTTAGTTATAGCGTGATGCCGTGTTGCGGGGGCAAAGACGACTGCGGGTTTAGCAGCGGATACAGGGCGCGGAGGCGTCCCATTGCTCTCCCTTTCACATCACGGATGTGATGCTTCCAGGTGATCCAGTGGTCTAGGATAACCCGTAGGTATTTCGCTGTCCCACTCCATGGGATAGGTTCTCCCAGAATTTCTACTGGCGTAAGCCTTCGGGTGAAGACAACTGCCTGGCTCTTCGTGGCGTCGAATTTCAGCCGCCATTTTGTTGCCCATGAGTTCACGGCGTCGCACCCGCGTTGGAGGCGGTTTCTCAGCACTTGGGCGTTCACGCTGAGAGTGAACAGGGCCGTATCATCCGCGTACAGCGCCAGTTCAACCGCTGCCGCTTTCGGGGCGTCGGCGGTGTACAGGGATGTACAGGGAGTACAGCGAGGGGCCGAGTGCCCTGCGGCACCCCCGAACGTATCTGCCGATCTGTGGACGTACCGTCGTCGGCCCTCAAGTGGAAGGTTCGTTCGGACAGGTACGACCCGCAGCAGCGTCATGTGGGACATCGGTATCCCTTGTTCAAAAAGTTTGAACTCGAGTCCGTCGTGCCACACCAACTCAAAGGTCCGGGAGTGGCTGCCAGGCCGCGGAGGTCCCGATTATACAGGGTGTTACAAAAAGGTACGGCCAAACTTTCAGGAAACATTCCTCACACACAAAGAAAGAAAATATGTTACGTGGACATGTGTCCGGAAACGCTTACTTTCCATGTTAGAGCTCATTTTATTACTTCTTTTCAAATCACATTAATCGTGGAATGGAAACACACAGCAACAGAACGTACTAGCATGACTTCAAACACTTTGTTACAGGAAATGTTCAAAATGTCCTCCGTTAGCGAGGATACATGCATCCACCCTCCGTCGCATGGAATCCCTGACGCGCTGATGCAGCCCTGGAGAATGGCGTATTGTATCACAGCCGTACACAATACGAGCACGAGGAGTATCTACATTTGGTACCGGAGTTGCGTAGACAAGAGCTTTCAAATGCCCCCATAAATGAAAGTCAAGAGGGTTGAGGTCAGGAGAGCGTGGAGGCCATGGTATTGGTCCGCCTCTACCAATCCATCGCTCACCGAATCTGTTGTTGAGAAGCGTACGAACACTTCGACTGAAACGTGCTGGAACTCCATCGTGCATGAACCACATGTTGTGTCGTACTTGTAAAGGCACATGTTCTAGCAGCACAGGTAGAGTATCCCGTATGAAATCATGATAACGTGCTCCATTGAGCGTAGGTGGAAGAAACTAAAATGAGCTCTAACATGGAAATAGCCGGCCGAAGTGGCTGCGGGGTTCTGGCGCTGCAGTCTGGAACCGCGAGACCGCTACGGTCGCAGGTTCTAATCCTGCCTCGGGCATGGATGTGTGTGATGTCCTTAGGTTAGTTAGGTTTAATTAGTTCTAAGTTCTAGGGGACTAATGACCTCAGCAGTTGAGTCCCTAAGTGCTCAGAGCCATTTGAACCATTTTTTTCTAACATGGAAATTAAGCGTTTCCGGACACATGTCCACATAACATCTTCTCTTTCTTTGTGTGTGAGGAATGTTTCCTGAAAGTTTGGCTGTACCTTTTTGTAACACCCTGTATAGAGCGCATAAAGGGCACCACCATACGCCACGTGGGGCCGACGGCAACTCTGTCTCTGACTAACATCATTACTCTCGATTGAAGGTAATCGACTGTCACATCGTTGGTGCAAAGTCGACCGCCGTATCTTGTCTAACTTTAGGCCTTCCTCTTTTCTATTAAAATCATTGTGGTGTTTCTGAGACTCTATAACTTCCCTATACATAATGCATACGTGCATAATCCCCCCATGAACCATGGACCTTGCCGTTGGTGGGGAGGCTTGCGTGCCTCAGCGATACAGATGGCCGTACCGTAGGTGCAACCACAACGGAGGGGTATCTGTTGAGAGGCCAGACAAACGTGTGGTTCCTGAAGAGGGGCAGCAGCCTTTTCAGTAGTTGCAGCGGCAACAGTCTGGATGATTGACTGATCTGGCCTTGTAACATTAACCAAAACGGCTTTGCTGTGCTGGTACTGCGAACGGCTGAATGCAAGGGGAAACTACAGCCGTAATTTTTCCCGAGGACATGCAGCTTTACTGTATGATTAAATGATGATGGCGTCCCCTTGGGTAAAATATTCCGGAGGTAAAATAGTCCCCCATTCGGATCTCCGGGCGGGGACTACTCAGGAGGACGTCGTTATCAGGAGAAAGAAAACTGGCGTTCTACGGATTGGAGCGTGGAATGTCAGATCCCTTAATCGGGCAGGTAGGTTAGAAAATTTAAAAAGGGAAATGGATAGGTTAAAGTTAGATATAGTGGGAATTAGTGAAGTTCGGTGGCAGGAGGAACAAGACTTTTGGTCTGGTGATTACAGGGTTATAAATACAAAATCAAATAGGGGTAATGCAGGAGTAGGTTTAATAATGAATAAAAAAAAATAGGAGTGCGGGTTAGCTACTACAAACAGCATAGTGAACGCATTATTGTGGCCAAGATAGACACAAAGCCCATGCCTACTACAGTAGTACAAGTTTATATGCCAACTAGCTCTGCAGATGATGAAGAAATAGATGAAATGTATGACGAGGTAAAAGAAATTATTCAGGTAGTGAAGGGAGACGAAAATTTAATAGTCATGGGTGACTGGAATTCGAGGGTAGGAAAAGGGAAAGAAGGAAACATAGTAGGTGAATATGGATTGGGGGGAAGAAATGAAAGAGGAAGCCGCCTTGTAGAATTTTGCACAGAGCATAACTTAATCATAAATAACACTTGGTTCAAGAATCATAAAAGAAGGTTGTATACCTGGAAGAATCCTGGAGATACTAAAAGGTATCAGATAGATTATATAATGGTAAGACAGAGATTTAGGAACCAGGTTTTAAATTGTAAGACATTTCCAGGGGCAGATGTGGATTCTGACCACAATCTATTGGTTATGAACTGCAGATTGAAACTGAAGAAACTGCAAGAAGGTGGGAATTTAAGGAGATGGGACCTGGATAAACTGAAAGAACCAGAGGTTGTAGAGAGTTTCAGGGAGAGCATAAGGGAACAATTGACAGGAATGGGGGAAAGAAATACAGTAGAAAAAGAATGGATAGCTCTGAGGGATGAAGTAGTGAAGGCAGCAGACGATCAAGTAGGTAAAAAGACGAGGGCTAATAGAAATCCTTGGGTAACAGAAGAAATATTGAATTTAATTTATGAAAGGAGAAAATATAAAAATGCAGTAAATGAAGCAGGCAAAAAGGAATACAAACGTCTCAAAAATGAGATCGACAGGAAGTGCAAAATGGCTAAGCAGGGATGGCTAGAGGTCAAATGTAAGGATGTAGAGGCTTGTCTCACTACGGGTAAGATAGATACTGCCTACAGGAAAATTAAAGAGACCTTTGGAGAGAAGAGAACCACTTGTATGAATATCAAGAGCTCAGATGGCAACCCAGTTCTAAGCAAAGAAAGGAAGGCAGAAAGATGGAAGGAGTATATAGAGGGTTTATACAAGGGCAATGTACTTGAGGACAATATTATGGAAATGGAAGAGGATGTAGATGAAGACGAAATGGGAGATAAGATACTGCGTGAAGAGTTTGACAGAGCACTGAAAGACCTGAGTCGAAACAAGGCCACGGGAGTAGACAACATTCCATTAGAACTACTGATGGCCTTGGGAGAGCCAGTCATGATAAAACTCTACCATCTGGTGAGCAAGATGTATGAGACAGGCGAAATACCCTCAGACTTCAAGAAGAATATAATAATTCCAATCCCAAAGAAAGCAGGTGTTGACAGATGTGAAAATTACCGAACTATCAGTTTAACAAGTCACAGCTGCAAAATACTAACGTGAATTCTTTACAGACGAATGGAAAAACTGGTAGAAGCGGACCTCGGGGAAGATCAGTTTGGATTCCGTAGAAATGTTGGAACACGTGAGGCAATACTAACCTTACGACTTATCTTAGAAGAAAGATTAAGAAAAGGCAAACCTACGTTTCTAGCATTTGTAGACTTAGAGAAAGCTTTTGACAATGTTGATTGGAATACTCTCTTTCAAATTCTGAAGGTGGCGGGGGTAAAATACAGGGAGCGAAAGGCTATTTACAATTTGTACAGAAACCAGATGGCAGTTATAGGAGTCGAGGGGCATGAAAGGGAAGCAGTGGTTGGGAAGGGGGTGAGACAGGGTTGTAGCCTGTCCCCGATGTTATTCAATCTGTATATTGAGCAGGCAGTAAAGGAAACAAAAGAAAAATTCGGAGTAGGTATTAAAATTCATGGAGAAGAAATAAAAACTTTGAGGTTCGCCGATGACATTGTATTCTGTCAGAGACAGCAAAGGACTTGGAAGAGCTGTTGAACGGAATGGACAGTGTCTTGAAAGGAGGATATAAGACGAACACCAACAAAAGAAAAACGAGGATAATGGAATGTAGTCAAATTAAATCGGGTGATGCTGAGGGAATTAGATTAGGGAATGAGACACTTAAAGTAGTAAAGGAGTTTTGCTATTTAGGGAGTAAAATAACTGATGATGGTCGAAGTAGAGAGGATATAAAATGTAGACTGGCAATGGCAAGGAAAGCGTTTCTGAAGAAAAATTTGTTAACATCGAGTATAGATTTAAGTGTCAGGAAGTGGTTTCTGAAAGTATTTGTATGGAGTGTAGCCATGTATGGAAGTGAAACATGGACGATAAATAGTTTGGACAAGAAGAGAATAGAAGCTTTCGAAATGTGATGCTACAGAAGAATGCTGAAGATTAGATGGGTAGATCACGTAACTAATGAGGAGGTATTGAATAGGATTGGGGAGAAGAGAAGCTTGTGGCACATCTTGAGTAGAAGAAGGGATCGGTTGGTAGGACATGTTTTGAGGCATCAAGGAATCACAAATGTAGCACTGGAGGGCACTGTGGAGGGTAAAAATCGTAGAGGGAGACCAAGATATGAATACACTAAGCAGATTCAGAAGGATGTAGGTTGCAGTAAGTACTGGGAGATGAAGAAGCTTGCACAGGATAGAGTAGCATGGAGAGCTGCATCAAACCAGTCTCAGGACTGAAGACCACAACAACAACAACGTGCATAATAATGCGATGTTCTGGCTAGCACGCTCGTCTCAGTAAATTTTATTTCATGATCACCGTCTTTAAAAACGTGTTCCCCTACAGCTGATTTGTCGGTATGTTCTAGTGGACAGTTCCTTTTGTGTTCGGTGGAGCGGGTATTGACACTTCTTGTTGTTGTTCCGATATAAACCTTCCCACAGGTACACGGAATTTTATACACCCCAGGAGTTGCTAAGGGGTGTTGTGCGTCTTTCGCCGTTCTTAAACACTCACTAACCATCGTGGTGGATCTAAAGATTGTTTCAACTTGAAACTTGGCCAGAATTTTTCCAGTACGGTCCGTTATATTGCGAATAAAAGGAAGAAAAACTTTTCCAGCTGACAGTTGTTGTTGCTGAATGTTGTCAGACACTACCCTTATGAGATGGAGTGCTCGATCTATCTGATGTCAGCATATACATTTTTCTTAAAACCCGTTAACAAATGATTTAGTTCATCTTGCAAATAAATTGGTTCACAGATCTTATTAGCTCTGTCCACCAATGTTTTAATGGCTCCTCTCTTCTGCCTGGGATGATAGTTCGAATCCTTATGGAGGTAACGGTCAGAGTGTGAATCTTTTCTATACACTTTATGCCCTAGACTCCCATCTGCCCGTTTAATTACTGATACATCCAAAAAATTTAGTTGTCCATTGCTCTCTTTCTCCATAGTAAATTGTATCTTTGGATTAATACTATTTAGGTGCACCAAGAAACCATACAATTCCTCTTCATCCTGATTCCATGCCACGAAAGTGTCATCCACTTACCGATTCCACTTCAAAGGGCTTTTACTGGCAGACTGCAGCGCCTGCTGTTCAAAAAATACCATGAATAGATTAGCAACAGCTGGACTCAGAGGGCTTCCCATGGCCACTCCTTTGGTTTCTCCATGAAACTCATTATAATACTGGAAATAGTCGTCGGCAGGCAATGCCGGAACAGAGCTACTATATCAGTGGGAAACATATCAGCTATGTATGAAAGAGCTTTGTTAACAGGAGCCATGGTAAACACAAACATTACAAACACCATATCAAAACTGGGCTGACAGTCATCATCATGTGCTTTGGGCCTTTGTCCCACTTCAGCTCGGGGTTGGCCTTGTTACTACGGATTTGGCGTTGTTAGTGTCTGAGGGTGGCTGGATCCCCTTCCTGTGGCCACCCTGTACCCCTCCAGGCCGGAATTAGTGTACCCCAATTGTCTGCGTCTAGTGTAAGCCATAAAATAGCGCGAACGTGCTCAAATGTCTGCGAGCCGTGTAACTGAGGCGGGATGTGGGGACCAGTCCGGTAGTCACTTAGTGGGATGTGGAAAACCGCCTAGAAACCACATCCAGGCTGGCCGGCGCACCGGCCCTCGTCGTTAATCCGCCAGGCGGATTCGATCCGGGGCTGGCGCGCCTACCCGAGTCCAGGAAGCAGCGTGTTAGTGCCCACGGCTAACCTGGAGGGTATCACCTGGGCTGACAGTAATCTCCTTAAATTTTTCAATGAAGTGCACAGATTTTTTAAATGTGATAATCATTTTTACCAGTATGTGGTTGTACCGAGGAGGCGAGATGTCTAGCTAACTCTTGAGTAGGCGATCCGATAGCACTCACTATCGGTCTCAATGGGACATTGGGCTTAAGTGTTTTCCATAACCCATATAATCTAGGGCCAACTGCCTTGCCGCTGTACTAACGCCTGTTCCCGTCATATCACCGAAGTTAAACGCTGTCGGGTTGGGCTAGCACTTGGATGGGAGACCATCCAGTCTGTCGAGCGCTGTTGCCATGCGGGCTGCTCTCAGCCCTTGTGAGGCAAACTGAGGAGCTACTCGACTGAGAAGTAGCGGTTCAGGTCTCGTAAACTGACATTCGGCCGCGAGAGCGGTGTGCTGACCACGTGCCCCTCCATATACGCATCCAGTGACGCCTATGGCCTGAAGATGACACTGTGGCCGGTTGGTACCGTTGGGATTGCCAAGGCCTGTTCGGACGGAGGTTTTTATATACTCTAGGAGGGTAAGCTTCCGTTTTACATAGATATTTTTTTAATCCTCTGTAGGAATGGAAGATTTTCTTATTAATCGATTGGTAGATCCTAACACTTTTGTTGTAGGATCCTTTTGAAGCTTTTTTAAGTGTTAGAATCCAATAAGTCACTGATCTTCTACCGTAGTCCTCACTCTTCTTCACAACGAAATGTCCAGACACACTGTGACAAAAATGTTACTGAAACAGGGGATGACAGACTAAAGGCCGAAATACTAAATGTCTTTTTCCAAAGCCGTTTCACAGAGGAAGACTGCACTGTAGTTCCTTCTCTCGATTGTCGCACAGATCACAAAATGGTAGATATCGAAATAGACGACACAGGGATAGAGAAACAATTAAAATCGCTCAAAAGAGGAAAGGCCGCTGGACCTGATGGGATACCAGTTCGATTTTACACAGAGTAGTCGAAGGAACTTGCCCCCCTTCTTGCAGCGGTGTACCGTAGGTCTCTAGAAGAGCGTAGCGTTGCAAAGGATTGGAAAAGGGCACAGGTCATCCCCGTTTTCAAGAAGGGACGTCGAACAGATGTGCAGAACTATAGACCTATATCTCTAACGTCGATCAGTTGTAGAATTTTTGAACACGTATTATGTTCGAGAATAATGACTTTTCTGGAAACTAGAAATCTACTCTGTAGGAATCAGCATGGCTTTCGAAAAAGACGATCGTGTGAAACCCAGCTCGCGCTATTCGTCCACGAGACTCACAGGGCAATAGACACGGGTTCCCAGGTAGATGCCGTGTTTCATGACTTACTCAAGGCGTTCGATACAGATCCCCACAGTCGTTTAATGAACAAAGTAAGAGCATATGGACTATCAGACCAATTGTGAGATTGGATTGAAGAGTTCCTAGATAACAGAATGCAGCGTGTAATTCTCAATGGAGAGAAGTCTTCCGAAGTAAGAGTGATTTCAGGTGTGCCGCAGGGGAGTGTCGTAGGACCGTTGCTATTCACAATATACATAAATTACCTTGTGGATGACATCGGAAGTTCACTGAGGCTTTTTTCGGATGATGCTGTTGCATATCTAGAGGTTGTAACAATGGAAAATTGTACTAAAATGCAGGAGGATCTGCAGCGAATTGACGCATGGTGCAGGGAATGGCAATTGAATCTCAATGTAGACAAGTGTAATGTGCTGCGAATACATTGAAAGAAAGATCCCTTGTCATTTAGCTACAATATAGCAGGTCAGCAACTGGAAGCAGTTAATTCCATAAATTATCTGGGAGTAGGCATTAGGAGTGATTTATAATGGAATGATCATATAAAGTTGATCGTCGGTAAATCACATGCCAGACTGAGATTCATTGGAAGAATCCTAAAGAAATGCAATCCGAAAACAAAGGAAGTAGGTTACAGAACGCTTGTTCGCCCGCTGCTTGAATACTGCTCACCAGTGTGGGATCCGTACCAGATAGGGTCGATAGAAGAGATAGAGAAGATCCAACGGAGAGCAACACGCTTCGTTACAGGATCATTTAGTAATCGCGAAAGCGTTACGGAGATGATAGATAAACTCCAGTGGAAGACTCTGTAGGAGAGACGCTCAGTAGCTCGGTACGGGCTTTTGTTGAAGTTTCGAGAACATACCTTCACCGAGGAGTCAAGCAGTATATTGCTCCCTCCTACGTATATCTCGCGAAGAGTCCATGAGGATAAAATCAGAGAGATTAGAGCCCACACAGAGGCATACCGACAATCCTTCTTTCCACGAACAATACGAGACTGGAATAGAAGGGAGAACCGATAGAGGTACTCAAGGTACCCTCCGCCACACACCATCAGGTGGCTTGCGGAGTATGGATGTAGTTGTAGATGTAGAGAGAACGGTAGCGTTACCGTTATCAGTAGAAAGTACAACAACATTCATGACCACATTAATTTCCGGTAACGCGTTCCTTTCTCCTTGAGACTGCTAGGTGGCTTAGCTTTACGTAGTATCCTGGCTGTTTCCATCCCGATTTCATCAGCAGGATGTGGTGATAACTGCCGAATCCCTGCCTCTATATTAGCTACAATATCCTCCGTAGGCGCCGGCCACTGTGGTCGAGCGGTTCTAGGCGCTTCAGTCCAGAACTAGGCATCTGGTACGGTCGCAAGTTCGAATCCTGCCTCGAGCGTAGATGTGTGTGATGTCCTTAGATTAGTTGGGTTTACGTAGTTCTAAGTCTAGGAGACTGATGACCTCAAATGTTAAGTACCATAGTGCTTAGAGCCGTTTGAACCATTTGAACCTCCGTAGGAACCTTTGATGGAGTAATTCCAAAATTTCTACCTTTCGAGAGAACAGAAATTTTTTGCTTACTTAATTCCATTCAGGACAGATTAATAACCACACGGGTATCATCTGTAACTGGTGTTTCCCGTCTGCCCTTCTGTGAATTCTCGAACTTCTTCTTCTGCCACATATTTAAATGTTAGCCTGTCCACCTTACTCCAGTCACAAAACGGCTTTGCATTGCTAATAAATAAACGGAGATTTAAAAGCTGACTGCTAGTTACCGCCACTCCTCGGCGTGTTTGATGAATCCGCTCCCGTAGCATCGCCACTTCATATGTGAGTAGATACGGTTAGCTTGCACCGAGTGAAACAACATAACAAAAAAGTGAGCGTACGAAGCTTTCTTCTTACGTAGACCCTCCAGTCGTCGAACTATAAACGATATATCCTCCCGGTAGAGGCGTCCTATCATAACGTGTAGACCTCCATGGTCGGCGTCTTCATTGGTTAAAACTTCCGGGAAGAAGAAGTTTTAGAGATCGACCACAGTCTCTCAGCCGGAAGTTTTAACTAATGACTGGCAACTTGGTTTACATGTTCAGAAGTGTATAATGTGTTGAGTGGTACTTAAGATAGATCAATAATTAAGTGAAATCAATGTGAAGTGAAGTAGAAATTAGAAAATAAATGAAAAACTTAGTTTAGAAGAGTTACACACTGACAAACAGCGGGCAAAGCAACAGTGGCAACGGCCGGCGCTTGAAATCAGCACGTTCAGTAGAGAAGCGGAAACTGTCGATTCAGCCGTCAGGGCATCGCCCGACCGGCTCACGCGCTTCTCAGTTGTCACATGTGATCAAAGGCCCTCGACTACATTCCAAGAGCCAATGACCGACGTTAAGAAGATTCTTCGAGAAGCTTTTCAACGTGACAGAAGAGGCAATGACCGTGAAGTCGTTCACCTCCAGTGAACTGAAGTGAATGAATACGCGAGACGCAGTGGGCCCAACGAGAGTAGCGGTAGTTTTCAGTCAGTTTCGGTGCTGAAGACCATCATGCAAGAAGAGACTACATCATACACAGACGCACCAAGTCCGCCGCTGTAATGGAATAGCAAGCAGCAGGCTCGCCGCCAGAAGACAGAAGTTAGAAGGTATTTGAAGACTGATTTTTACGTACCCGGGTGACTCGTGAGGACGGAAAGGAGCCGGCCTCACCTCAGCAGTCACCTGTGAGCTGGGATGAAGATCTGACAGCCGAAGACTGTCAAGCTGGAGTCCGTTGTTCGAGTCCGGGACACTGGCCTTCCCCCGCCGCGCCGCTCCGCTGGCCGACGCACAACACACGCGGCCGCTTAGAGAAGAGAGACACTGGGACGCCACATCCAAGGTATCGCCGTCCGATGCACGACTTCGTTCTCAATCATTAAACGGGCCACCGCACGAGGCGCGTCTCCAATCAACTGGGTGAGACGGCGACACGAGATACACACCGCCAGGCGTAATCAGACGCCGCCGCTGCCGCAGCAGAAGGCTTCGCAAACGACACAGCTGCCGCTCTCCCAGCCAGAACATCCAGTAAGGAAACAGTTGTGCAAAACTTTCAATAAAAATTATCTTACGTAAAAATGCTATTTCATTCTACCTCATACCCGAGCCAAGGAAGAACCCACCCTGCCCACATGTTGTTAAGAGAGAAAAATTAATTTATTTAGTATTTTCAACCTGACATAATGCTTTAGAATCAAATGCCCCTTGCAGTAATGCTCATCCTGACGATTGACTAGCATCAAAAGAGAAAACCCAGTTACATTTAGTGCCAGACTGTTACAAATGATACATTTCGCATAATTCAAAACATAGTATTCTATTACTACAATTTCATTGGGTCACAAATTGAACCAATGAATTGATACAAATACCTAAGCGTAACAATGACCACATAGACTGAATCATAGGTGAAGCAGGTAGTAGACTTCAGTCCATTGATGCGACAAGACTGGAAATAAATTTACGACAAAACCCGACTAGAAGAATGGATCAGTTGATGGAACACATGCTGGGGCAACAAGGAATTGGTAATGAATAAGAGTGTGTATGTGTGGAGTGGGGGGGGGGCGGGGGGGGGGAGGGGGGGAGAGCGAGTTGCTTAAAATTGTAGAGGGAGAAAAAAGGAAAAAAGGTTATCTGTAACTAATGACATGGTTTGAAATGTTGGGGGAGAAGGAGAAGATAGGGGGACTATGTCGATAGCTGACAGGAGGGGTATGTGTCGTCACAGAGTTTTGAGTCAGGTTGGTGGGGGGGGGGGGGGAGGGCAGTGCTGAAGTTTCCATGCGGTAAGAGAAGTAGGTAGTAGAGGGAGATACACGTATGTTAGTGTAGCCGTGGCAGTTTCACTGGTTTGTGAGGGATTGAGGAGGCAGTAGTACTTTGGTCTTCGAGCTGTCGACACACGAGTACTGGTAGAGGTTTAATGGAGGAGAGGAGGGGACTCAGTGAACGGGCAGAGCATGTGCGCGGCAGTAAAGGGGCTTCTGAGGACGTGCTGCATGTGCTGTGCTGAAATTATGGAGGCTGCACGCGGCCAAACTACATTGGCGAAGTACCGGCTAGTCGCAGGAAGTATTTCAGAGCAGAAAGGACGATGGCAGGAAGGAATGCATCCCCACGAACAGCCTGTCAGTAGTTTAAGTCTATTATAGGGTTTTTTGTTGGATGGTTTAGGATGAAGTTACAGAGATTTGGTCCAAGATACTTTTATACAGTCGATGGGATGGTTATGGATTGTGAGGTGGAAATCAGGAAGACTTAGTACCGCTCGTTGGCTGTCACGATTAGTTCCTCGGTTTCCATGGGGCTGAGTGTGTGGTGCCGGAGGCTGTTCCAGGAGGTGGGAGTTCTTAGGGAGGGCTGGCGTGTGTCTTCACACCCGTCGATGAGAAAGTACTGTCGGCAGTGGGATGTATTCGATGAGATTAATCTCTGCTACAGTCGATGTTTATTATTCCACAAACGATATGCGTACGAGAGCTTAGACCT
Source organism: Schistocerca piceifrons (assembly GCF_021461385.2). Lineage (NCBI taxonomy): Eukaryota > Metazoa > Arthropoda > Insecta > Orthoptera > Acrididae > Schistocerca > Schistocerca piceifrons. The sequence goes on along the minus strand of NC_060145.1, from coordinate 12,768,090 downwards.
CCCACTATCATTGCCCCTTTAAAAGCACTTAGAAACTACAATGTCTCGTTAGCTAGCACTGATTTTTCAAATAACTCACCGTCTGACGATAGCAGCTGACCCTAATAATGTGAGTGACTGGCGAACGTATGTATTTCTTAGTTAGTCTACAAAAACAGAAGCTTGCGTGGCAGCTTCTCTCTCTTTCTTCCTTCCCTTGGCTCGTTACGAAAGTAGTCGGGAACCAACCGTCATGGACTTTCCAGGCATAGACTTGCCTCCATTTCCATTGCTGGAATGGGTTCCGACTTCCCACAATCTAAAACGGCAAAATGAATTCCATATTGATCGCAGCCTAGTGCTAGTATTTCAGTTTGATATAACTTTCTGCAACTTGCTCGTGAATTTCGCTTCTTGTTTCACTCAACTGGTGTCTCATTTGGCTTCACCAGAGGCAGCGGATTTCGTTCCAGACATTCTAAATCCAGAGAAGTCCGAAGTGGTCATCAGAAATTGAAATCAATGCTGCTTCATTGAAAAGAACAACGGTAACTACACTTTAATCTGTAATTTACTGTAATTCCAGTTAATTTGATCAAAATATTCGGCTGCAGCACAAAATTAAAATTTTGTGAAGTAACTGTGGCCCGCTGTACACGGTTCAGTTTTGATGGCATGCAGCGATAATGGTTGTACCAAGTGGGTCCGATGTGTCTGCGTCCGCCTTCAAATGGCTCCGAGCACTATGGTACTTAACTTCTGAGGTCATCAGCCCGTCCGCCTTCAAAAAAATGGTTCAAATGGCTCTGAGCACTATGGAACTTAACTGCTGAGGTCATCAGTCCCCTAGAATTTAGAACTACTTAAACCTAATTAACCTAAGGACGTCACACACATCCATGCCCGAGGCACGATTCGAACCTGCGACCGCAGCGCTCGCGCGGGTCCATACTGTAGCGCCTAGAACCGCTCGGCCACTCCGGCCGGCCGTCCGCCTTCATTGGACTCTCTATCACCAACAACGAAATCCACAACCTTACTTAATCCACACTGCTTAGTCGAAACAACGCGCACATACGTTTGCAGCGTTGGTTTTGTGCGTGAGCTAGGAATTTTTTGGTGTCATTGTCTTTAGAACTTTGTGTTCTGTGCTTTCTTACAAGATCCGTGTAATTCTGATTACACTTTGCTCTCATATGTAGGGTGTAACTTTTAAGTTGACAACCGAGAATAACTCGAAAAATAAGCTTCACACGAAAAAATGTGTAGAATCCAAAGTTGATTATTTTCGAGGGGGCATCTGCTGGTGCTAAAATTAGCCCGCCTCCCCACCCCCATGGGGCTGGGGAAGCGGGCTAATTTTAACACCAGCAGATGTCCCCCTCGAAAATAATCAACTTTGGATTCTACACATTTTTTTTGTGAGAAGCTTATATTTCGAGTTTTTCTGATTCGTCAACTTCAAAGTTACACCCTGTATTTTAAGAACATTGAAAAGTTTCAGAATTAACGTTCACTCTCTCGTTTAATTTTTGTGAGTGCTTAAGATACATATTCCGAGATACGTTTCTCTTAGAAACAACACCTTATTCACCTGAATTACCAATTAATCCTTGACATATAATCTCGATTGCAGACAAGTTTCTAATGCTTAAAATCGAAGATGGCGGCTTTAATTCATGTGCGCGGACTTGCCAACACCCGGGCTTTACAGATGGCTGACTTACTGCCACAGATTTTAGTTCTGTCACTTCATAACGAAACCAAGGTGACGGTATTCTGTCTATTTTTAACAGAGTTACTGACGTCTGAAAACTGGCAGTTAGGAGCTACTGTATAGACCTATGTTTCACGAAAACTTTAGCATCGAGTGAGGTAGTAACCCGGTTAATTGTGATCGAACCCGCGGTCTCTACCTCTGGCTTTCCGTCCGGTCGGGAGACGCGTTCGGCGGCGACGCTCTCGATCGCAGTCCTGTGGGACATAAAAGCAGCTCTCCCAGGCGCCTGGACGCCTGGACGGCTTCTCTCCCAAGGACGCCGGCAGCCAGCCAGTCCGAGAACACGGCCTGTCACCCGCTCCACGTTTCTCACCAAATCTGCTGCCAGAGCGCTCAACAGGCGCTCAAATTGTCATGACCGGGCGCGAATGCAGTCCAAGACCCACCCAAAATCACGAAAAGCGCGTGTAACCTCGTAAAGGACTTGTCCGAAAAGACAGAAAAGCGGCAGTCATTGCCAGTTTCTAAACTTCCACTGGAATCTACACAATGTTTGTTTTTGGCTAGTAAATGGACCCCCCAGAATATACACTGAAGCGCAGAAGAAACTGGTTGTTGTTGTTGTTGTTGTGGTCTTCAGTCCTGAGACTGGTTTGATGCAGCTCTCCATGCTACTCTATCCTGTGCAAGCTTCTTCATCTGCCAGTACCTACTGCAGCCTACATCCTTCTGAATCTGCTTAGTGTATTCATCTCTTGGTCTCCCTCTACGATTTTTATCCTCCACGCTGCCATCCAGTACTAAATTGGTGATCCCTTGATGCCTCAGAACATGTCCTACCAACCGGTCCCTTCTTCTAGTCAAGTTGGGCCACAAACTCCTCTTCTCCCCAATTCTATTCAATACCTCCTCATTAGTTATGTGATCTACCCATCTAATCTTCAGCATCCTTCTGTAGCACCACATTTCGAAAGCTTCTATTCTCTTCTTGTCTAAACTATTTATCGTCCACGTTTCACTTCCATACATGGCTACACTCCATACAAATATTTTCAGAATCTTTTTCCTGACACTTAAATCTATACTCGATGTTCACAAATTTCTCTTCTTCAGAAACGCTTTCCTTTCCATTGCCAGTCTTCATTTTATATCCTCTCTACTTCGACCATCATCAGTTATTTTGCTCCCCAAATAGCAAAACTCCTTTACTACTTTAAGCGTCTCATTTCCTAATCTAATTCCCGCAGCATCACCCGACTTAATTCGACTACATTGCATTATCCTCATTTTGCTTTTGTTGATGTTCATCTTATACCCTCCTTTCAAGACACTGTCCATTCCGTTCAACTGCTCTTCCAAGTCCCTTGCTGTGGCTGACAGAATTACAATGTCATCGGCGAACCTCAAAGTTTTTACTTCTTCTCCATGGATTTTTAATTCCTACTCCGAATTTTTCTTTTGTTTCCTTTACTGCTTGCTCAGTATACAGATTGAATTACATTGGGGATAGTCTACAACCCTGTCTCACTCTCTTCCCAACCACTGCTTCCCTTTCATGTCCCTCGACTCTTATAACTGCCATCTGTCATCTGCAATCTGCTTTCTGGTATAGGCATGGATATTCAAATACAGAGATATGTAAACAGGAAGAATACGGCGCTGCGGTCGGCAACGCCTATGTAAGACAAGTGTCTGGCGCAGTTATTACATCGGTTACTGCTGCTACAATGGCAGGTTATCAAGATTTAAGTGAGTCTGAACGTAGTCTTACAGTCGGCGCACGAGCGACGGGACACAGCATCTCCGAGGTAGCGATGAAGTGGGGATTTTCGCGCACGACCATTCCACTAGTGTACCGTGAATATCAGGAATCCGGTAAAACGTCAAATCTCCGACATCGCTGTGGACGGAAAAAGATCCTGAAAGAACGGGACCAACGATGACTGAAGAGAAACGTTCAACGTGACAGAAGTGCAACCCTTCCGCAAATTGCTGCAGATTTCTGTGCTGGGCCATCAATAGCTGTCAGCGCCCGAACCATTCAACGAAATAACATCGTTATGGGCTTTCGGAGCCGAAGACCCACTCGTGTACCTTTGATGACTGCAGGACACATAGCTTTACGTCTGGCCTGGCCCCGTCAACGCCGACATTTGGCGGTTGACGACTGGAAACACGTTGCCTGGTCGGAGGAGTCTCCTTTCAAATTGTATCGAGTGGATGGACGTGTACGGGTATGGAGACAACCTCATGAATCCATGGACCCTGCATTTCAGCAGGGGACTGTTCAAGCTGGTGGAGGCTCCGTAACGGTGCGGGGCGTGTGCAGTTGTAGTGATATGGGACCACCTGATAGGTCTAGATACAACTCTGACAGGTGAGACGTACGTAAGGATCCTGCCCGATCACCTGCATCCATTTGTGTCCACTGTGCATTCCGACGGACTTGGGCAATTCCAGCAGGACAATGCGACACCCCACACTTGCAGAATTGCTGCAGATTGGCTCCAGGAACACTCTTCTGAGTTTAAACACTCCCGCTGGCCACCAAACTCCACACACATGAAGATTATTGAGCATATCTGGGATGCCTTGCACCGTCCTGTTCAGAAGAGATCTCAACCGCCTCGTACTCTCACGGATTTATGAACAACCGTGCAGGATTCATGGTGTCAGTTACCTCCAGTACTGCTTGAGACTTTACTGGAGCCGATGCCACGTCGTGTTGGGGCACTTGTGTGTGCTCGTGAGAGCCCTAAACGATACTAGGCAGGTTCGTAGGTTCTTCAGTGTATATCAGTAAACTGCCAAATCACAATTTCTGTGTGCATATTTCTGTTTTTGATATCTTTGTTTTCTTCGCAGGCTTCTGTCCATACCTGATGCGATTTTAAAACGCACACACACACGCACACACACACACACTCACTCAGGAGCGCGCGGTCATTGGTTCAAATTTTAAGGTGACTGACGTCAGTACTACCACGATAAAAATGTCTGAAGTGAATACGCCTGCTGACACAGCACGAGTGGCGGCAGACACAGCACAGCTCCGGACGCCTGCCTTCAGCTGAGGCAGCTTGTTCTGGAATCGTGGCTTGGGATGCCATTGTCGCGGCGACAACCGAGGCACACATCACAATGAGGGCGTGCGTCTTAATGCAATCTATATTTTGCATAATTTTACAGTAATCTGAACACCAGTTTCACGCGTGACTCGGCGCATCATAACAGAAGTTGGAGTCAATTTTTGCTTTTGGTTAGTTTCCGCCTTGAGCAAACACAATTTTTTCTTCTTTATTACCCAGATATGTTTCGTAGATGCTACAGCACCTTCAAAGGGTTTCTTATTTGCTTTCCGCCTATGACAGGAAAAATTGCTTTTTACTGTCTGTAATGCCGGCCGTTGTGGCCGAGCGGTTCTGGGCGCTTCAGTCTGAAACCGCGCGACCGCTACGGTCGCAGGTTCGAATCCTGCTTCGCGCATGGATGTGTGTGATGTCCTTAGCTTAATTAGGTTTAAGTAGTTCTAAATTCTAGGGGACTGAAGATCTCAGAAGTTAAGTCCCATAGCGCTGAGAGCCATTTGAACTGTCCGTAATGTCAGTTTTTAACTAAAGTATTGAGAAATTGAAACAGATTTTTTTCATAGTTTGTTAACACATGTTGTGGTTCCTGTAGCAATCAGTATTTTGCAGTGTGTTATCTGCTGCCATAGATAACTCAGTACTGAAAACTTATTTATTTTGATTTTATCCGTAACTAGCTGTACCTGGCCACGCCTTGCTGTGGCTCGGTCTGCTTAAATGGAAAAGAAGGAAAAGAGAAACACGCGTTCCTCTTATATGTACGGGAATTGGATATACGTCCTAGTCCCCTTCTCGCTCCCTGTCTCTGTCCATCTCCCTCCCCTTTCCTTTATTCGTCCCCTCCCCCTTCCCTCTTTCTCTGTCCATCACCTCATCCCCTTTCTCTGTCCATCTTCTCACACTCTCTCTGTCCATCGTCTTCTGCGCTCGCTCTCTATCCATCTTCTCCTTCCCGTTTCCTATATCCATTTTCTCCCACCCAACTGTCCAGCTCTACTCTCCACCCCCCCCCCCCCCTTTCTGTCCGCAGCTCGTGGTCGTGCGGTAGCGTTCTCGCTTCCCACGCTCGGGTTCCCGGGTTCGATTCCCGGCGGGGTCAGGGATGATTTTCTCTGCCTCGTGATGACTGGGTGTTCTGTGTTGTCCTTAGGTTAGTTAGGTTTAAGTAGTTCTAAGTTCTAGGGTACTGATGACCATGAATGTTAAGTCCCATAGTGCTCAGAGCCATTTGAACCCCCCCTTTCTCTGACCTTCGGTCGTGTTTATTATTATTAAGAATTCAGATTCTGTAGTGTCCGACGCACGCAGTTTAAAATTGTCAGCTCCAGGTCTGAAAACAATTTTGTCTACCGCGGAACCTCAAAATAATGTGGATACAGTTGAAACTGTATTTCTCGCGTTAAACACGCACGACACATACAGTCTAAACTTAATGCCAATGTTAAAGAGAATAATAATAGAGCTCAGGTTAACAATGAACGTAAAGGTAAAAGCTATCAGTCTCATGGTACATGAGGAATTCTTGCCCTCAGCGTTTATCAAATTATGACAGAAAAGCCTGTTCTTGTCGTGATGGCAAATGTTTCCAGTGTGGTAGGCTTCCAGGCCGTGGCCAGACAGTTTGTCTACAAGGGGGGCAGACCGGGCGCAGGGCTGCTCGCTGCTGAGTTCCAGCGAGGCTCTCAGGAAGCGCGCGCCATGTTGACAGCGGCATTACAGCCCCGCAGAGATGTTCTGCTGCAGTACACGGACACAGGAACGAACTTTCTGTCCAGTTAAGAGTGGCTCAACAGACAATTTTCAATTAGATATTGAGTCATCTGTTTCTCTTGTCAGTACAAACACATATGAAAGGATCGGTATGCAATGGCTACAGAAGCCTGCTTCTGTTTTGTTTGCATATAAAAGTCGCAAAATACCAGTACTCGGCACGTGCAGTTTGCCAGCAACTCTTCGTAACATTACAAAATGTGTTGCATATCATGTATTCAGTTCTACGAACACTGAGAACAAATTTTTCTTGGACTAGTTTGGTTTGTTCAGCCTGTGCGTGAAAGACTGCGCGTTACAAATCAGTATGTCATTGCCTCGTGCTACTGTTTGTCACTTCTGTAATAAGTAGAGCGAACTGCTTGAATCACGATTAAGAAAGAAGAAAGATTTTGAAGCGAACACTACTGTTACAGACAATGTCCAACGCGTTTTTTCAGTAAAAGGCCTGTCCTTTATGCCATCCAAGAGCAACTTTCTCAGGAACTGCAATTGTGAAAAGACAATGGAACGATACAACCCGTTCCCGCAAGTCAGTCAGCGTCCCTCTTAGTCGTTCTCAAAAAGCCATCAGGATGTTTACGTCTATGCGCTGATTTTAAAGCAACAGTAAACCCACAAATTGACGTGGATCCATGTTCTCTCCCACGACCGGAGGAATTACTGGGCTCAATGGGAAACTGCAGGTTCTTTCTCAAAACTGACTTGCATGCGGCTTACTTAGAGTTACCACTGGACGAGTAGTCAAAGCAATATTTTGTGATCAACACTAATCTGAGATTGTTGTAGTTTCGAAGATTATTATTCGGAAGTGCTGCAGCTCCTGTTATTTATTAACGGTTTCTGTAAAAGAGTCTACGACCAGTTCTGTACAAACTACCTCGATCATATTGTTTGCCGGCCGTTGTGGCCGAGCAGTTCTAGGCGCTTCAGTCCGGAACCGCGCTGCTGCTAATTCTCACTTGTCTCCATTTAGAGATCTGCCAGCAGCCTCTAACATTAAGGAGCTCCAAGCTGCCACAGGGAGGTTTACATATTACATTAAGTTCATTGCAGATGTGTTCCCTTTGTGCGGTCGAAAGAATGTCAGGGCGCACTTCAGCAGTTACAGGACACATTATCAAGTCGCCGTTTTCTGCTTCATTTTCATACAGCTAAGCTTGTTGTGTTAGCCGTGGATGCGCCTTCTTCCGGGTTTGGAACTGTGCTCTCCCATTAAATAGCTTCATCTGATAGACCCACTGCTTTCGCCTCGAAAACCCTCAACAAAGCACAGTGTAATTACAGTCAACTTGTAAAAGAGACACTCACTGTTATCTATGGTGTAACAAAGTTCCACCAATATTTGTGCGGTCGGAAGCTCTATTTGACTGCAGATCATCTGCCTTTAGCGCCTTTGTTCAATCCTTCCAATCCTGATGAGAGGTGGCCATTGTCTTCAGCAATGGCAACTCTCACTTATATTTCTAGTAATGTAACAACATTTAATGCAACTGGTCGTCGTGTTCTTCTGAGAACACGAGTTTGATCGTAATAATGTCATTTTTTGATCGTAATAGTGTCAATAAATTTACTTAGCACAGACTTACTGTTGGTGTCTGCAAACCAACACCAAGTTATAAAAGAATGATCAGAGGAATCGAACTGTTTTTATTGAATGAATGAGTTAAGAATGCCCACTGTTTCCTATATTTCCTTATCCTATTGAGTCCACAGCAGGAGGGAGAAAGAAACGAATGTCTGAAAATAATTGCAGGAAGAATGTTTGGGGAGAGAATAAGGATCGAACGATATTTAGCGATTGTGGGTGTACGACAGGGAACAACTAGTCGATAGGCAGCGATTATGGAAGCTTTGAAACTTCAGCCTTTGGCTGTAGCGAGGTGTAGGAAGGTTGGATAGTCTGCAAAACTTACGTTTCAGTCTTTGAGAAGCAAAGCGCGGGATCTTTCCCATTGTGTAGAAGGGAATTTCTGAGCTGATGATGGGTTGGGAGCCGCCCCCACCATGAGCGGTCAGGCGAGCAGAACTCTAGCGTGGGTCCGAGTCCGAACTGCTGCTGAAGACTTGGACGAGAGAGGATGCTTACCTGAGATGGGTCGAGCGATGCTCGATTTAAGTGTGGGAAATGTCCTATATTTATGTTAATGTTTTAGCATTAGGTGAACAACCTTTTTTTGCAGCTAGATGTAAAGTACTGCCGGCCGCGGTGGCCGTGCGGTTCTAGGCGCTTCAGTCCGGAACCGCGGGACTGCTACGGTCGCAGATTCGAATCTTGCCTCGGGCATGGATGTGTGTGATGTCCTTAGGTTAGTTAGGTTTAAGTAGTTCTAAGTTCTATGGGGACTGATGACCTGATATGTTAAGTTCCATAGTGCTCAGAGCCATTTGAACCATTTTTTTACTAAAGTAATATTAATATTTTGGGGGGAACGAAATTTACTTAAGTAGGCAGTGTGCAGTAGTAGGTGATGTAAAATTTTCGCTTTCCTTTGTGATAGTAATTTATAACAATTTCGCGAAGAATAATTTAATCTAATTTGTTTGAGCAAGCAATTTCATTAGGAAAAATGAAATATTTAAGTGCGTGTGGCAATTTATTTAGTTTTACACATGGCACTCACCATGTGGGGCTGATCAAGAACTTTTTAACTAGTGGATGCACGAGTGCTAGGGACCTATAGCATGTAAGTAGGAAGCGTGCTATTACATGAAATATGCGTGTGAAATTAAGTACGGTTATAAATTTTCAAATCTTGAAAGATTTAGTTACGTGGATCCTTTGTTAAGGACACGTGGTGTCTCGTGTGAAAGTGTGTGTCGAATTTTAGCAAACCAAGTGAAGATAATGCTTGCTTATTCGTGTTTATTGGAATGTAAAGCCACGTGGGGAGTTTTTCTGAATAATTAAAATTGCAAGGCGGCGAAAGAGATTAGTAAACTGATAACGTAGCCATGAATTTTGGCTGCAACAAAGTAAGTATTTCATCTTGAGTGTGTGTATTTTCTATGTGTAATTTTGGAAAGGTTTTCATATTGCAATGGGTGAATTTGTGTCGAGAGTAGGCAGCAGTACAATAGTGGCTATTAAAGTGAGTGATCAAATAGTCGCGGAAGTTAAACGCAATAATTTTGGTTTTCGGTGGAATAATTTTGAGTAGAGATAGTTACTGTATGGTGAATATCGGAACTTCTAACGGCTCGCTCCTTACGTTTCTCCTGTGTATATGTTGGTGCAGTAATAGTGTGTGCATGTTGATTAATGGATACAGTTGTGGAATATCCTTTTCCGCCGATCCAAAAGTGGGCACTTGTGGTAATAAGAGATACCATTCTGTAGGAGACCATAGTTTTAGTAACAAGTCAGATGTGTTAACGATAAATAAAGATGCAAAGCCAGATGCGTTAAATTTTACATTGTTAATAAGAAAGTCAGATGCCCTTAAATTACATTGTGGAATCTGATGCAAATTTCATGCTGTGTAAAGGTCAGTCGCGTTAATATTTGTTTAAAGAAGTGAAGTATCTGAAATGCTTAATAAACAAACCAATTTGTTCTATAAAAATTCAAATTTGAGTCGGAACGTTCTTTCTATAAGAATAGACAAACCTTTCATTATATTGTTTAGTTATCAGTTGAAAAAGAAATTTTATTTAATAATTTTAGTAAATGTTCGAATGTCAGTCATTGGGCCAAGCAGAATTTAAATAGCTTTCAAGTTAGGGCATTTATGCAAAGGTCCCGCAAATAACTCCGTTGCGCGTAGTGTTAAACTGAAGTAGTAGTGGGTACCTTGCACTGTCCCATCGTGGACAACACAAGAACTGAATTGTTGCGCTCTGATATCCTCCAGTTATCAATAAGAGTTGTTGACCAAGCCCACTGCGCACCATTCGAACTCTCGGTTGTTGCCTCAGTTACCAGACAGTACCGACGCGGCATTCGTTTCATATGGGGAATCACGTTATCATACAGGTACTCAGAATTTTCAAATTCTTCCAAGCTTTCCTTCTTGACTTGCTGCGTATTGCTGGAGCAACTGCTTCCGACCCAGCTCTTCAGGTAGTTTTGTGACACGTGCTATTTTTCGCATTGTCACACGCTATCCAGGTGTTCTGTTGCTGCGTGCAGAGAATGACGACGCACGGGCTGTGATTCACCTCTCTCTCCAGTGACAAGTTTTGTCTTTGTTGCACCGAGGTCGTTGGGAGTAATTCGCATAAGGCAGCCCACGCAACGTCAATGAACATGGCAGGGTATACACGCCCAGACAGAGAAAAGAACCTCTTGCGCTAATGCGTGGGCGGAATATCAGTCACCTCCGCCAGAACGTTTTATTGAGTGGTCACTTTCGCCTGGACCGTGGCCACGCATCCATTCGATTTTGTGGGTCCTTCCTGGAACACGCAATAAATGGTTCAAATGGATCTGAGCACTGTGGGATTTAACATCTAAGGTCATCAGTCCCCTAGAACTTAGAACTAGTTGAACCTAACTAACCTAAGGACATCACACGCCGGCCAGAGTGGCCGTGCGGTTCTAGGTGCAACAGTCTGGAGCCGAGCGACCGCTACGGTTGCAGGTTCGAATCCTGCCTCGGGCATGGATATGTCTGACGTCCTTAGCTTAGTTATTGTCAGCAGTTTTGTGCCGCCAGTGGCAAAGGCCGTGTGACTACTGCTCGTTTTCGCTCTCACAAGGGGAAGGCCTCAGACACGGCCAACCGATTCGGCTCGATTTGGCAGGTCGCTTGTGTGCAACCTAAAACGAAGGAATCTAAGATATTTTGGGTCAACACCCCCGAGTTTTGGAGAAAATCATCCCTAAAGGTTATGACGAGTAATCGACTCAAATTTGGGGGGGGGGGGGGGGAGGGGGGGCGATAGATAATTGTAAATAGAGGATTTTTCATCACCAGGTATATGGCCCTAAAATGCATACTTTTCCAGAAATCGAGGTAAGAAACTTTTACAACTGCTGCTTCTGTACCCACATGGTAAACGCTTTTCGCCGACAGCACGGACAGCGCAATGGCCGAGGTAATTGACTGGGAATCGGAGAACCCGGGTACGAATCTCGAAGTAACCTCGAGGATGTTCTTCTTTTCGTTTGTATTTTTCCATATCTCAATTGATAGGGATAGGAGGGTTAATAAGGTAAGTAAATCAATAAGGAATGATAATAATAGGGCACGCAAATAAATTTCTCCAGCTCACTTTACAATGGCTCTTCCAGTCACTGTTGCGTGTCCTCACTTTTCTTCGAACAACTAGATGGATGGGACTTGTCATATAAACATTCGAAACAAATATACTCACGGCACCAAGAACATCTAATGAATGCAATCTTTCGACAGCTACACTGTTCCTTCCGAAGAGTCGGCGGAAAACAAACTCGGTTTACATTTAAAAATATGTCTTTTTCGGGAATTAATTTTGATATGTACCACGCATACTATATCATTAAAATCGGTGCTGACATTTGGTTATGAATTATGCTGTAAATAGTTATTGCATCCGTGCGGTTGTGCAATTCCCGCTTGGTTTCCAGTAGCACACTGCAATTCTGAAGCCTGCAAATAAACTTTTTAACCTGGTGATAGAAATAAACATCACACGGCTGGAATACAGGTGTGCATTTTGGCGGTATTACTTTTACTGTGCACGTCGGCTGACACTTGCCATCTATAAACATTGTGTCATATATTGTAGTTTTAATTTGTCCGCTCCAGGAATCCAATATTAGACAAAACTTGTTATCAAAAACGTATGGTTTTAAAACATTCTCAAGAAATGTTCTGTAAAACGCTCTCGTCAGTTTCCCGGATTTGGAGCAGGTAATGTAAAAATTGTTCAACGCGTCGGTTAATCGATTGACCTCTTCTATAGCCCGAGGACCAGATGTAACATTCGTTTCTTGTAAACACAGGGAAACGTTAGGCAACACTTTTCCAGAGGCTGTGATGGCATATTGTGCCGTGTACGAATGTGTTCGTTTGTTTTTACTACCAACTGCGACAAGGTTTCGTTTTTCTCCCTTATGCGATAGCGTGCGTCGAATGTTCACCTGATACTCGCATCCTGTTTGATCGGTGTTGATCACATAATCACGATTAAAACCGGTCATAAGTGACGCCGTTTGGGTGCTGAAAAGAGCCGCCACTTTCTGTGTATCTTCTATATTTTGTACCTCCTTATGAGAGGCGTATTTAGTGACGTGCCGTTGACGAATTTTATACTCCGATTTGAAATTTCTTGACCAAGATAACGATGCAGCTGACGTAAAATCCTTGTTGGCCGTATGTTGAAGCGCTGCATCTGCAGCCCCCTCCTAAGTATTCTCGTTGTTACATTCTCGTTACGACAACGAGATTCGACAAATCGGTCGTATGTCCACTTACTTATCGCCTGGTATTTGTCGTATCTTGTCCCTCCTTTATCGATATCACTTTCCCACAACTTCAAGTCCTTCTTCTTTTTCAGGGCTGTTGCTCCATTCTTTTGCAGTGTTTGTAAGTTCCAATTTGGATAATTCCTGGGTAGCGCTACGGCCTTTACTTTTACTTAAAGGGATATAGCGCCGTAGTTCAATCGTTTAGTAACCGGTTCGTAATGCTCATCGGGAACAGATGAAGCACATATTCCCAGGGACGTGGAGATTTCCAAAGTGTTATGACCATTTTGCGATTCACTAGTCGGAATATCTTCCACTGAATAACCTTCTGCTTCGTCTTCATGGTATAGTCAATGGTTCAAATGGCTCTGAGCACTATGGGACTTAACATCTGTGGTCATCCCCTAGAAGTTAGAACTACTTAAACCTAACTAACCTAAGGACATCACACACATCCATGCCCGAGGCAGGATTCGAACCTGCGGCCGTAGCGGAAACGCGGTTCCACACTGAAGCGCCTAGAACCGCACGGCCACACAGGCCGGCTCGTGGTATAGTACTTCAGTATCAACAAAAGTCATTTCGTTCGTCAGCTCCAAAAATCGCTCAACAATAGCCGTTCCTATCAATCTGGAACGCCGAGAAACAGAACTGTCTGCTTCCGGCAGTGCATTGATAATGCATCTGTCTTGCTGCACTTTTACAAACCAAAACACAGTGTCGGTAACTTCCCGCTTGCCATCGTCTGTGACAGGCTCCCAACTATATATTACAGCGCTAGTCGAAGGGTGTACATCCTCCATTATTCAGATTATGCACCTGAAAGATATGACACAACAAACAATAACTAGTTGCTAGGCATAAACAGACGAGCTAATTACTACAAACTACATATAGTACTTACGGAAGAACATTGTATTCATTCACAAAACGTATTTCATTCGGCGCATTAACGATGGAAAAACCAGTACATGTATCCGCGAGATACAACTCTTTCCGATTGACTTCTGTAAGGCTCGTGCTGGACACCTTCACTCTTCCAGGTTCACGACTATGATATGACGAAGAGGCAACCGGGACAACATAACTCTCCCCGTGTGCATTCTATCCCGTGCCTCACTGTAAACAAGCGTCGCGCGGTTGGCTATCTGTGATCCTGATTGATTTACTTACTTTAATAACCGTCCTATTCCTATCAATTGAGATGCGGAAAAATACAAACGAAAAGAATAACATCCGCTAGGTTTCTTCGAGATACGAACCCGGGTTCTTCAATTGGCTGCCAGTGACCTTGGCCGTAGCGCTATCGGCGCTGTCGGCGAAAAGCGTTTACCATGTGGGTACAGAAGCGGCAGTTGTAAAAGTTTATTTCCTTGATTTCTGGAAAAGTTTGCGTTTGCGGACAACACACCTGATGATGAAAAATGCTCTGTTTACAATTATCTATTGATCCCTCCAATTTTGAGTCGATTGCTCCTCATAACGCTTAGGGGTGCTTTTCTCAAAGTTGTGGGGATGTTGACCCAAAATATCTTAAAGTCCTTCGTTTTATTTTGTACGCAAGCGACCTACCAAATCTGAGCCGAATCGGTTGGCCATTAACAGACGAGCTCATTACTACAAACTACATACAGTAGTCGTCTTATGTTACAGAAGAACACTTTATTCATTGACTAAACCTATTTCATTCGGCGCATTAACGATACATGTATCCGCGAGGTTCACAGCAGACTAATGACGGAAAACAACTCTTTTCGATTGACTTCTATAAGGCTCATGCTGGACACCTCCACTCTTCCAGGTTCACAACTATGATATGAGGAAGAGGCAACCGGGACAACATAGCTCTCCTCGCGTGCATTCTGTCCCGTGCCTCGTTGTAAACAAGCGTCGCACGGTTGGCTATCTGTGATCCTCCGTGAGGAATTCGCAGCACTCTACTCGGAGTTGTTTTCATGTGACAAGGCTTAAAAGTTTAATACTTTACTAACTCACGACGTTTGGGAAATTAGTTTGCCTCATTATTATCATTCCTTATTGATTTACTTACCTTATTAACCCTCCTATGCTTATAAACTGAGATATGGAAAAATGCAAACGAAAACAATAACATCCGCTAGGTTTCTTCGAAATCCGAACCCGGGTTTTCCGATTCCCAGCCAGTTACCTTGGCCGTTGCGCTGTCGGCGAAAAGCGTTTACCATGTGGGTACAGAAGCGGCAGTTCTAAGAGTTTATTAGCACGACTTCTGGAAAAGTAAGCGTTTTCGGATCAAATACCTGATGATGACAAATGCTCTATTTACAATTATCTATCGACCCCCCCCCCCCCCCAATTTTGAGTCGATTACTCGTCACAACCTTTAGGGATGATTTTCTCAAAAACGCGGGGGTGTTGACCCAAAATATCTTAGATTCCTTCGTTTTAGGTTGCACACAAGTAACCTGCCAAATCTGAGCCAAATCGGTTGGCCGTGTCTGAGGCCTTCCCCTTATCAGTCTAACAGTGAAGGTGAACAGGTCACTGAAATGTTCAAAAGTCACGTGGAGAAACATCATTCCCCACACAAACTGGAGCAATCCTTAAAGTTTTTTCTTTCAGCCTACTGCTCCTTGCCACGTGACGGAGGCCGGCCGAAGTGGCCGTGCGGTTAAAGGCGCTGCAGTCTGGAACCGCGAGACCGCTACGGTCGCAGGTTCGAATCCTGCCTCAGGCATGGATGTTTGTGATGTCCTTAGGTTAGTTAGGTTTAACTAGTTCTAAGTTCTAGGGGACTAATGACCTCAGCAGTTGAGTCCCATAGTGCTCAGAGCCATTCTTTTTAACGTGACGGAAAGTCGCCAGCAGAATTACTGCAAGATCGTCGTCACTATACCCCATCGCGTCTTCCGTGGCCACAGCCGAAGCAATTCGTTCCGCCAGGTTAGACAAAATTTCAGCTGCAGGATGAAGTCTTCTTTAGAGTTTTGGACAAGAAATAGCGTTGGGAGCACGGTGTCATCACAGAGGTCTCGGGACGTTCATTTCGCACCGTTCAAGGTTCCGTCAGGCTGCATCGCTGTCAGTAGCATCAGCTGCAGTGCTCTTGTGTCAGTGAGTATGGCTCAGTACACCCGGCACGCCGCTGGGGTCTGCGACAGCAGCCGTCCCCACCTCCCCGCCTGTTGCAGCTGCTGCCGTGCCGGGTGGTGCGAATCGAGATCGACGTCCTGCCACCGCCGCACTCGCTGACCTCACTGACGCTGGCGCCCGTCCTCAGGTCTGAGGCGGTGTCCACGTAGGCACTGTCCCTGGACAGCCATCACACCACCCCATGACTTCCACTTGCTGGCGACCCGACCACAGCGTCTGTCTCACTGGACGCAGGCATGCAGCCATGTGGCTGGTTTTCCGGCCAGAATTCCTCAGCACTCGCAAGGTAGACACCGGTGTGTGGACAAGGAGCTGCCATCAACTGTTGTTCCACTCCTTATCTCCTCAAGTACACTATGTGATCAAAAGTATCTGGACACCTGGCTGCAAATGACTTACAAGTTCGTGGCGCCCTCCATCGATAATACTGGAATTCAATATGGTCTTGGCCCATCCTCAGCCTTGATGTCAGCTTCCACTCTCGCAGGCATACGTCCAATCCGGTACTGGAAGGTTTCTTGGGGAATGGCAGCCCATTCTTCACGGAGTGTTGCACCGAGGAGAGGTATCGATGTCGGTTGGTGAGGCCTGGCACGAAGTTGGCCTTCCAAAACATTCCAGAGGTGTTCTATAGGATGCAGGTCAGGACTCTGTGCAGGCCAGATCATTACAGAGATGTTATTGTCGTGTAACCACTCAGCCACAGGCTGTGCATTAAGAAGAGGTGCTCGATCGTGTTGAAAGATGCAATCACCATCCCCGAATTGCTCTTCAATAGTCGGAAGCAAGATGCTTAAAACATCAGTGTAGGCCTGTCCTGTGATAGTGCCACGCAAAACAACGAGGTCTGCAAGCCCTCTCCATGAAAAACATGACCACACCATAAGACCAACACCTCCGAATTTTATTCTTGGCACTACACACGCTGGCAGAAGACTTTCACCGGGCATACGCCATATCGACACCCTGTCATTGGATCGCCACATTGTGTACCGCGATTCGTCACGCCACACAACGGTTTTCCACTGTTCAATCATCCAATGTTTACGCTCCTTACACCAAGCGAGGCGTCGTGTGGCATTTACCAGCATGATGTGTGGCTTATGAACAGCCACTCAACCATTAAATCCAAGTTTTCTCACCTCCGGTCTAACTGTCATAGCACCCGCAGCGGATCCTGATGCAGTTTGGAATTTCTTTGTGATGGTGTGGATAGATGTCCGCCTATTACACATTACGATCCTCTTCAACTGTCGGTGGTCTCTGTCAGTCAACAGACGAGGTCGGCCTATACTCTTTTGTGCTGTACGTGTCCCTTCACATTTCCACTTCACTATCACATCGGAAGCAGTGGACCTAGGGATGTTTAGGAGTGTGGAAATCTCGCGTACAGTCGTATGACACAAGTGACACCCAATCCCCTGACCACATTCGAAATCTGTGAGTTCCGCGGAGCGCCCCATTCTGCCTAATGACTACTGAGGTCGCTGATGTGGAGTACGTGGCAATGCACCTAATATGAAAAACGTATGTTTTTGGGGGTGTCCGGATACTTTTGACCACATAGTGTATGTCTGCATTCAGGCCTTCCCCCTCCCCGTCGTCGTCACGTGGGACAGCACTACACGACGGTGGAGTGGAGATCAGGCGGGGAGGAATGTGGGGTCGTCCGATGGAGGAGATCCTGTGGCAAAGTTGGTTTGTCGCGACAGAATCACAAATAGCCACAGTCAGTGAAACACGCAATGACAAATTAGAGATGATGGCGTAGACACCCCTCTCAGGAGATCCCTACGCCACTGCTGCAGAATGATTACTTACATCAGAGCGAGTGCTGCTCAGCCTACTCTGCAGTCATCACTGAAGATGTCGGATTCGTCTCACTACACAGCCAGCAGTGCGGAAGTTACGAAGGTGAGTCAAATGAAAACCTTAAATATTTTTTTAAATTGTTATTTGTTGTGCAGAAGTGGTACAAAGCTGAATCACTTTTAAACATAATCTCCCCCACATCAATGCAAGTCCTCCAGTGCTTACAAAGTGCATAAATTCCTTTAGAAGAAAATTCTTTTGGTAGTCCGTGCAACCACTCATGCATCGCGTGGCGTACCTCTTCATCAAAACGGAACTTCTTTCCTCCCATTGCGTCTCTGAGTGGTCCAAACATATGGAAATCACTTGGGGCAAGGTCTGGTGAGTATGGTGGATGAGGAAGACACTCGAAATGCAGGTCTGTGATTGTTGCAACTGTTGTAAGGGCAGTGTGGGGCCTTGGAGTGTCATGTTGCAAAAGGACACCTGCTGACAGCAATACACGTTGCTTTGATTTGATTGCAGGCTGCAGATGATTTTTTAGGAGATCTGTGTATGATGCACTGGCGACAGTTTTTTTTGTTATGGTTTTAGGGCGCAAAACTGCTACGGTCATTACCGCCCGGTCTGTGCCTTAGGAAAAGGTAAAAAAACGAAACTGGAAACCAGCAGCAATGGGAACGAAACTAAAAAATTGGAGAAACTAAAAACAGAAGGAAAGCTTAAAAAACCAGTACAGAAAGGGGTTGCTTGTCCCCAAAAAGAGCTTCAAATGACTGACGTCATCTCACTGGCACCAATAAACTCGAGAACGCGATCGGCTGAGCGCGTGTCATCTGCTAAAATGGACGATGTATCAGGCGACAGCTGTAGACGGGCGCGTAACGGAGTAAAATAGGGGCACTCAATTAAAAGGTGTCTTACCGTTCACAGCTGAGAGCAGTGGGGACAGAGTGGGGGAGGATCGCCGCCTAAAAGATGTCGATGGCTAAAAAGACAGTGCCCTATCCGGAGTCTAGTTAAAATTACCTCCTCCCGACGACGCGCTCGGGAGGAAGAGGTCCAAGCACAGGGAAGAGCTTTAACGTCCCGCAATTTATTATTGGGAAGTGTCGACCAATGCGCGTGCCATAAAAGAGCAACACGACGACATAAAAAACTCCGCAGATCGGCGAAGGGAATCGTGCGAATAGCTGACTGAAGAAGAGAGACTGCAGCCTTGGCCACTATATCGGCCGCCTCATTTCCACCGATACCAACACGTCCTGAGATCCAGAGGAACGCCACCGAGACGCCCCCCAAGTGGAGCAAGTGGAGGCAGTCCTGAATCCGGTGGACCAGAGGGTGGACAGGGTCGAGAGCTTGGAGACTGAGGAGAGAGCTGAGAGAATCTGTATCCGCTGATGGCGACGGATGTATTGGACAGCCTGGAGAACAGCGTAAAGCTCCGCAGTATAAACCCAACACTGGTCGGGGAGCCGAAATCGATTTGGGGTGTCGCCAACAATATAGGCACTCCATACACCAAACGATGTTTTTGAGCCATCAGTGTAAATAAATGTGGCTTCCTTCATTGTGCGCAGAGAGCAGCAAATGCCCGACGATAAACAAGTGAAGAGGTACCATCCTTGGGAAACTGACAAAGGTCACGGAGCAGGCAGGTCAGGGGCCGGAGCCAAGGCGGTGCTGTACCCCAAGCTGTCAAGAAGGTTTTAGGAAAGCGGAAGGAAAGAGAATGGTTGACGGAAGCGGACTCCCGGTGATAGTAGGGAGGAATGGCGGCCTGCGTACCCTACATCAAAGGAGGCGTCGAAAAAAATGTCATGGGCCGGATTAGTAGGCATGGAAGGCAGATTGCCAGCATAACGACTCAGAAGCACAGCTCGCCGGTTGGACAGCGGAGGTTCAGCAGTCTCAGCATAAAGGCTTTCCACAGGCCTGGTGTAAAAAGCTCCAGACACTAAACGTAACCCACGGTGGTGGATAGCGTCGAGACGACGAAGAATAGACGGCCGAGCAGAGGAGTAAACTATGCTTCCATAGTCCAATTTCGAGCGCACTAAGGCGCGATAGAGGCGGAGAAGGACCACTCGGTCCGCTCCCCAGGAGGTACCATTCAGGACACGGAGGGTGTTGAGGGATCACAGACAGCGAGCCGAAAAATAGGAAACGTGGGAGGACCAGCACAGTTTTCTGTCAATCATACGACCCAAGAATTTAGCGACGTCCGTTGACAGGTCCTAGATGTAAGGAAGGCGGAAGAAACTCCGTACGACGCCAAAAATTAACACAAACGGTCTTACTTGGAGAAAAGCGGAAGCCTGTTTCGATGCGCCAAGAGTAGAGGCGATCGAGACAGCCTTGAAGACGTCGTTCAAGAAGGCTAGTCCGTTGACAGCTGTAGTAGATCGCAAAATCGTCCACAAAGAGGGAGCCCGAAACATCAGGAAGGAGGCAATCCATAATTGGATTTATAGCAATGGCAAACAGTACAACACTTAGCACGGAGCCCTGGGGTACCCCGTTTTCTTGGGAGAAAGTACGGAAGAGAGTAGTGTTCACCCGCACCCTAAATGTGCGCTCTGCCATAAATTCGCGAAGAAAAAGGGGCAGCCGACCTCGAAAGCCCCAAGAGAACAGTGTACGGAGGATGCCTGTCCTCCAACAGGTATCGTATGCTCTCTCCAGATCAAAAAAATTGCTACTGTCTGGCGTTTCCGGAGAAAATTGTCCATGATATAAGTGGAGAGAGCAACAAGATGGTCAACTGCAGAACGATGCTTTCGGAAACCGTATTGGGCAGGTGTTAAAAGACTGCAGGACTCCAGCCACCAGGCTAAACGGCAATTCACCATACGCTCCAAAACCTTACATACACTACTCGTGAGAGAAATGGGGCAATTGCTAGAGGGGAGATGCTTGTCCTTTCCGGGTTTCGGAACAGGAACGACGATAGCTTCCGGCCATCGTCTGGGGAAAGTACTGTCGGTCCAAATTCGATTATAAAGGCGAAGGAGGTAACGCAGACTATGGTATGATAAATGCAGCAACATGTGGACGTGGATACCATCCGGTCCTGGGGCGGAGGAGCGAGAAGAGAGAGTGTATGTTGGAGTTCCCGCATGGAGAAAACAGTATTGTAGCTTTCGCGATTTTGAGAGGAGAAAGCAAGAGGTTGCACTTCCACTGCACGTTTCTTCGGGAGAAAAATTGGCGGGTAATTTGAAGAAATCTCAGCAAAGTATTGACCCAATGAGTTAGAAATTGCGACGGGATCCATTAATGTATCATGCGCGACAGTGAGCCCAGAGACCGGGGAGAAACTAGGCGCGCCAGATAACCGTCGAAGCCGACTCCAAACTTCCGAGGAGGGAGTGAAGGTGTTAAATGAGCTAGTAAAGAATTGCCAGCTGGCCTTCTTGCTATCGCGGACGACGCGACGGCATCGCGCACGGAATAGTTTATAGCGGATACAGTTGGCCAAAGTAGGATGATATCTGAAAACGCGGAGAGCACGTCGCCGCTCACGTATTGCATCACGGCATGCCTCGTTCCACCAAGGAACTGGGGGGCGTCGGGGCAAATCGGAGGTGCGAGGTATTGAACGTTCCACAGCTGTAAGAATAATTTCCGTAATATGAGTGACCTCATCGTCGACGCTAGGAAAGTGACGGTCATCGAATGTCGCTAGAGACGAAAAAAGTGTCCAATCGGCTTGGGCAAACTTCCAGTGTCTCGGGCGCACATATGGCAGTTGTGGCTGCAATCGAAGGACACACGGAAAGTGGTCACTCGAGTGTGTATCAGCAAGGGCGAACCATTCGAAGCGCCGAGCTAGCGGAACAGTACCGACCGAAAGTTCCAAATGAGAGAAATTTGTCGTGGAGGCAGACAAAAATGTAGGGTCCCCGGTGTTGAGGCAAACAAGATCCGCTTGGTGGAAGACTATCAATAGTGAGCCACGCGGACAAGGATGCGGAGATCCCCAAAGCGGGTGGTGGGCATTGAAGTCCCCAACCAGCAAATAGGGGGGTGGAAGCTGACCAAGAAGATGAAGGAGATCAGCTCGTGCCATTGGTGTGGACGATGGAATGTATACAGTACAAAGAGAGAAGGTGTAGCCAGAAAGGGAAAGACGGACAGCGACAGCTTGGAAGGAAGTGTTTAAGTGGATTGGGTGATAATGGAGAGTATCATGGAGAAGAATCATGAGTCCTCCATGGGCTGGAGTGCCTTCAACAGAGGGGAGATCTAATCGGACTAACTGAAAATGGGGGAAAACAAAGCGGTGGTGGGGACGCAGCTTTGTTTCCTGAAGACAGATGATGACCGGCGAGTAGGATCGTAAGAGGATCGACAATTCATCCCGATTGACTCGAATGCCGTGGATATTCCAATGGATAATTGACATAGGGTGACAGAAAATGGAAGAATGTGACCAAGGTTGCCCTCAACTCAACGACTGCTCAGAGCTTGCGAACGGCATTCAGTCGAAGGCAGAAGATCCTGATCCATCGGTTGTGCAGGAGCAGCTCCTGCCACCAGCGATCGGCCGGTTGATCGGCCGCCAGCAGTGCGCCTCGGCGACACAGAAGACGGCCGAGGGCGGCTACCGCCAGGTGGTGCTGTAGATGAGACACGCCATGGCGGAGAAGGAGAGGAACTGGGTTTCTTATTAGCCCTCTTGGAAACAGGATGTTTAGATGAAGGAGGAACGAATGGTTGTGAAGATGGGGAACGTAAAAAAATCTTCACAAGTAGGCTCTTTTTTGGAAGTCCAGGTGTCTGACTTTTGGGCTCGAGATTTTGCAGAACCCGATGAAGGGTGAGCCATAGAGTGAGCAGGCGAGAGTGGGGAGGTTGAACGGGCGATCTTTGCGCTGGCCGATCTGACGACCGTGGCACTAAAGGTGAGATCACAAGTCTGCGTGGCTGCCTCCTTTGGTGGCCGAGGAGAGGCAAGGACAGTGCTGTATTTACCTGTCTGAGGCACAGTGGGCTTTCGATTGCCGAATAATTTTCGAGCAGCAAAGGTCGACACCTTTTCCTTCACTCTGATTTCCTGAATGAGCTTTTCGTCTTTAAAAATGGGGCAATCTCTAGAGGAAGCAGCATGGTCATCCATACAGTTGATGCAACGAGGGGACAGAGGTGGACAAGCACCCTCATGGGCATCCTTGCCACACATAACACATTTGGCCAGATTGGAACAGGACTGGCTGGTATGATTGAACCGCTGACATCGATAGCAATGCATAGGGTTCGGGATGTGAGGGCGAACGGAAATTATCTCGTGGCCCGCTTTTATTTTCAATGGGAGTTGAACTCTGTCAAATGTCAAGAAGACAGTACGGGTTGGAACGATGTTTGTGTCAACCCTTTTCATGACTCTATGAACAGCCGTTACGCCCTGGTCAGACAGGTAGTGTTGGATTTCCTCGTCGGACAATCCGTCGAGGGAGGGTGTATAAACGACTCCTCGTGAGGAATTTAAAGTATGGTGCGCTTCCACCCGGACAGGGAAGGTGTGGAGCAGTGAAGTACGCAGAAATTTTTGTGCCTGGAGGGCACTGACTGTTCCTAACAACAAGGTGCCATTTCGTAACCGGGAACAAGACTTTACAGGACCTGCAATTGCGCCGATACCTTTCTGAATAATGAAAGGGTTGACCATGGAGAAGTCTTGACCGTCGTCAGACCGAGAAACAACAAGGAACTGTGGCAACGATGGAAGAACTGTCTGTGGCTGAGACTCATTGAACTTATGATGAGGAAACCATTGCGGAAGTATCCCCCACGATACCGGCGTCTCCGATGGCGCGCTCCTCCCTTGTGGGGGCCTTCTCTGAGGGCACTCCCGACTTAGGTGATTGTTCACACCTCAGGTCACTTCTCCTGAGAAACGGATGGAGGGACCAATCGGCACTTTCGGAGGGTATCAACTCGGGTAATCACCCCTCCCTGGGCCTGGCCTTTACCAGGGGGTACATACGTGTCCTACCTGTCTACCCGGGGCGGGGAATTACGCGTTACCCCGTCACCGGCTATGCACGGGAATGCGTGGGTGGGCCTTCAGACATGCACAGGGAGGAAAAAAGGGAAAGGGAGGAACAAAGAATGGGAAAGGAAAGAAGAGAGGTCTCAAACGCTGCAGCGGAGAAAAGGGTAAAGAGAAGAGGTAAGGAAAAGAGAAGGACAAAAGAAGGACAAAGACTTGCAAGCAGAGAAAGCGAAGAATGTTTTACATTTTCGAGCGTCTGTCTCTGGATGTAGGCACAAAACATACTCCCAGAGGGGGACAAAGGGAAGGAAAGAGGCAGAGGTGAGGGGGGGGGGGCGAAGATGGGGGATGGGTAAGGATGCGGAAAAGGAAGGTATGCAGCCCAGAAAGGAAGGAGGGCCACATTAGCTCGGGGTCCCGTGCTCGCTACGCACGTATCCACAAAAGAGTTGTGGACCCCCTGGGGGGACTGGTGACAGTGGTCCCTCTAGGCATGTAATGCTCCAAAATGACGCCTTTTTCGTCCCAAAAGAGGGTCAGCATAACCTTCCCTGCTGATGGTTCTGTTCGAAACTTTTTTGGTTTTGGTGATGAGGAATGGCGCCATTCCTTGATCGCTCTCTTCGTTTCCGCTTGGTGGAAGTGAACCCAGGTATCGTCCCCAGTAACGATTCTTGCAAGGAAGACATCACCTTCTCGTTCAAAGCGCCGAAGAAGTTCTTCACAAGCATCAACACATCGTTCTCTCATTTCAGGAGTCAGCTGCCGTGGCACCCATCTTGCAGACACTTTGTGAAACTGGAGCACATCATGCACAGTGTGGTGTGCTGACCCATGAGTAAACATGCTGCAATGTCATTCAGTGCCACTCGGCGGTTTTCCTTCACTATGGCTTCAACTGCTGCAATGTTCTGTGGAGTGACAACTCGTTGTGCCTGACCTGGACAAGGTGCATCTTCCACTTATGTCACACCATTTGCGAACTTCCTACGCCATTATTAGACTTGCTGCTGTGACAAACATGCGTCACCGTACTGAACCTTCATTCGTCGATTAATTTCAATAGGTGTCACACCTTCAGTACGCAAAAACCGAATAACAGAACGGTGTTCTTACCTTACCTACCTTTATACTGATACTGCGACAGTATGTGTGAATCTGCACTATGCTGCCATCTAGAGGCCATTCTGCACGCCGTTTGTAGCACGCTTATCAACTTACAGGATAACGGCGCGAAATTTCGATTTGTTATTGCAAGTTTAAGGTTTTCATTTGACTCACCCTCGATTAGATGGAACTGTGTAGCGAAATTTATAGTTGATTGTACTTTGAGAGAAGGCACTGTTGTCTTGTACTGTAACAAGTGATAAGAAAGTGTTCAGTGACAGAATCAAATAATGGTACACATGACATTCCTGCAGAGAGAAATTGTTGCAAAGTTAAGTGTTTGGCGTAGTTCATGTTGTGGGGTGGCAGGAGAGCCAACAACGTGATATTAGAGGAAGCCGAAAGGCACGCTCACGCAGGCTGGCGTGAGGTCTGGAACAGGACAAGGAAATTAGACTTTAGAAAAAAGGACGTAGCTGGTGGAATACTTAACTTTAATCCATTAATGATGAGCGTTGCTCTTGACGGTACGTGATTACAGTATCAATAGTAACTGGTACTGGCGCCTTGCTAGGTCGTAGCAAATGACGTAGCTGAAGGCTATGCTAACTATCGTCTCGGCAAATGAGAGCGTATTTTGTCAGTGAACCATCGCTAGCAAAGTCGGCTGTACAACTGGGGCGAGTGCTAGGAAGTGTCTCTAGACCTGCCGTGTGGTGGCGCTCGGTCTGCAATCACTGATAGTGCCGACACGCGGGTCCGACATATACTAACGGACCGCGGCCGATTTAAAGGCTACCACCTAGCAAGCGTGTTGTCTGGCGGTGACACCACAGTTCAAGTTATAATAAAGTGATCAACCATTGTGTGTGTGTTGTAGTGTCATTTCGGTCTTCTTCAGGAGAAAATCTCAGAACCCACCAGAGCGCCAACAAGCCTTTTTCTTTTGGCACAACAGTGAGGCTGCATTGGAGCCCAGCACCTGTCACGGTATGGGTTGGCATTGGCTACACAACGCGACCTCCTCTGGTTCACGAGCTGTTAATTTGGACAGCAACCTTTACAGTGCTCACTTGTCACGGTCAATGGCCGGGCCCTCTCTTCACGGTCTGCGCGGTGTTCTCTTTCAACAAGATGCAGACAGTGCCCCGATGCAGACAGTGATCGGCTGTTGCCCTGACCACGGTTGGAAAGCATCCAGTCACAGACTGCCGGGCGAGCAACATGCCACCACGCGGCAGCCACTCTCGCACAGTGTCGAAGCAGCGTCGAGTGGGTAACCGGTGCCTGGCGTCCGATCTGAGTTCGACCCGACGTCCAGCGACACTATAGTTGAATTCTTTTATCTTGGCGGCTCGCGCATGCCCGCCCAGACGCGGGAGATTGCTGCGTTGCCAGTTGCACACGACGCACGCGCCAAGAGAAGCAGCGCCGTACTATAGTATAGTTCGCAAGCTTACGTTTAGGGGGGAGCGCGCAGTTTATGAAGTAAAGCCACCACGGCCGCATTAACCCTTTCGCTGCTACAAAGACGTGCTCCCTGCATTCCGCGCTGTGCGCGATTTTGTCATCACTGCACAGCTCGCCGCCTGTGCAGACACATGGAGTTCCGACTGCTTTGACACACTTATCATACCATCTCACAAAAAGCATTTGGCCCAAAAATTTGATTTTTACACATCCTCTTGACTGATACCCTCCCCCCCTATAATAGACTTAATTCTGTTTCGATGTTCAACGCAGTTACTGTGCAGCATTAAATGTAGCAAACCATTGCACGAAATTTTCAAATGTTTGCAGAGGTAAAAGTCCATAGTGTATCCTTTCCGTATGGTCGATTTTAGTTGCCACAATGTTGGGAATGAACTGTGGACAAGATATCTAAGTTCCTTATCAAATTTACTGTATAACAATGTCTCATTTAATTTAAGTACCAGATAGGTGTCGTATGTAATATTGGGAAATATTCCATCTTCAGCGATTGTAATAAAAGTTTTATTTATACCAGAGTTATTTCGCTTTTTTCTAAAACGTTCTGATTAAACCAAAGTTGGCAAAGTACACGAAACTGAATTGTAGACGTAATAAAACATAGAAACTAAAATATATTGTCAGTGAGGTGCAGTGCGGAAACAATGTGTGTTTGTCACAACGGATAGCAAATACTTACCAAAACATAGATCAGTCGACGAAAACATTGAATACGATGTTGCCAAAGCAGCGAAGCAAAGAATTGAGTCAATCAAGAAGCTCGGCAACGTACGAGCCGAAATTCTGCTCTAAATAATACTTTTGATACTGTCGCAAAACAATATATCTCAATGTGAATAGTAAAACAGCGACTGCGGAAGACAAGAAATACAAACAAAACAGATAACATGAATAGTGTATGTGTGCCTTTTCACTGTTTTTAATCGCTGTGAAAAGAAATATTGGAGGACAAAATTAGAAAAACCGAAAACTTATTACGATTATAATGAAGAGTCAACAGACTAGAAATTTCAAAAAATTACATTCAAACGAATAAAATTCATGAAGTAAGACACTTCGATATTGTTTTTCAATAGAGAAAACATTGAGCACTAATCAAGGTTTGAACTCAGAACCAATCACATAGCAGCCAAACATCTTAACCATTAGGCTAACGCAGCTTGTCATTCAACAGAACTCCTGGAGGACTCTAAAACATCAGGCCAAATACCGACAAACATTGTTGGTCTGATTATGAATTATTCACGTTTCGTCGAAGTACAATAGGAAATAAAGAATTACTGCTGTTCTTTATTGCGAAAAAGCGGTTGGTGAGAATGATACAAACACCTTTCCTTGCTATCGCCTGAATTAGGAGGCTTATTGCTTGTTTGGTTTAATTAAGTAATAGAATGTGAAGCAGTTGGTACAAAGAATGCTTTTTCCAAGCTTTCTATAAAAGAAAGTCTGCTATCAAGACATTGCTTTTGTTCAATTACTTTATTTATGACTGAACATTTCTGAAACTGGAGACACTCGTCCGTGCTCTGCACTGCAGTCGAGCTCTGGCAACGTCGTTCTCTGTTCATTGGTTGACTGTGTTTTGTGACGTCAGATGCGGAGAACGAACCTAAACTCGGCCGCCGTCGTAAATGACGCGCACTATAGAGCCACTGGTGGCTGTTGTGCGTAGCCCCCAGAACCGCGCGCCCTCGCCACTGTGCCACAGCGGGGCGGCCGCCACTCACCTGCGGGTGGAGCGCCAGCAGCTGCAGGGTGAAGCAGAGCGCCGCCTCCGTGGCGGGCTGGCCCACCAGCAGCAGCGAGGCCAGCTCCTCGCTCACCAGCCGGCGGTCCTCGGTCGCGGCCAGCAGCTGCTCCAGCGCCGACCCGGGCAGCCTGCGGGCACACCGGCAGGTCACCACACTGGTCCAGCCCCAACACTGTCTCCAGAGTCGGCTGTCTGAGAGTTTCACCATTCATTGGGAGTCAGGCAAGGTGACAGCCTCTTGCGCCTGCTCTTCAGTTGGGTATTGGAGAAGATCACACTAGTCAACAGCCATATTGCATCTGGAGTATGATACATCAACTACTACTGTAAGGTGGCAACGGCCTTGCACCTTACATGAATCCATTTAACGCGACACTTTAGGTTTTGTTAGAGTAATACTCTAAATTACGGTGTAGGAAAGCTATGTGGAAATGCATCGGCACGCGAGAATTCCGCGATTTTGTAATAATAAGATTTTGCGGAAAGGCAGTACGCGAGACAGAGCTCGGCTACCTCCCCACCTAGCCGCCGAAGGCCACAGCCTGACGGTATGAATGGTGAACTGGGGGATTTCTGTAATCCGCTTAGAGAGGCCACAGCGGTCGCCAACCTCTGAAGGACGTGCGGCTGCAGGTTTCGAGTGTTACGAAAACAGAGCAGTGGATAGCTGGACGGGCTTTCCTGTGCGTGCTCTCGCCTGTGTCCCACTAATTTTACGCCTTCGAGTAACTCGAGTGGGGCAGGCCAGGAGCTCCGAATAACAAACTTTCAATGCAAGAATCTGTGTTCGCTACGACGGGGAATCATGCCGGGAAAATCTCGAGTGGTCTCTTGGGAGAAAACTTCCAGTAAACGTGTTATTGCCCACAGCTGTGGTTCTTCCCAGCCGGCGGGGGCGGAGTTTACTTGTGAAATTTTGTAGAAATAAAAGAATGGTGGAAAAGAGTTCTGTTCCCAGGCTGTACATTGGTCGGCACTGGCAAACTGGGTACTTTGAGAGCTTCTAGTGATGTGATTCGCTCGGTAAGAGTTGAGGGGAGAAAACAAAGGTGAAGAGGATCTTGCTGGATTCTCGGTAAAGGTCTTCCGTTCTGGGCTCTCGTACTGAGAGGACGTTAGCCAAGTCGTCTCCCGTCTTGGTTTTTTCGTTCTGAGTGGACGTTAGCCGCACCAGCTCTTTGCTGCCGGGAAGATCGTTGCAAATAGAGAATTTTATGGACAACAGTCTGTTGTCCGAATAGTGTAGGAGTGTACTTTCCCAGACGCCACACGCCAAACGCACAGCCGCGCCGTCGCCGTCGGAGACCGCCGCTGAAACAGGAACATTACGGTGAGATGGCTCCCG